>NC_135961.1:42895394-44167354 GCF_053455715.1 Rhinoraja longicauda | reverse complement strand
AAGAGGATTTGAGAACACGAGTAAAAATGTGTTATGGAAATTATATAGGTCTCAGATGAGATTGCATTTGGAACATTGTGTGCAGATCTGTTCTCTATCAAATAAGAAGAGTGCTGCAAAAGGTTGTTGGATTGATTTCAGAACTTGGTTTGGGGAGAAATCAGGAAGATTCCAATGGCAGCTGATCCCATTGAAACATAGAATTCTTCCGAGACTGTAGAGTACATACAGAGGTGATATTGTCTCGGGTTAGTTACAAAGTAAGGGGTTGGCTGCCGGAGAAAGGTAGGAAGTAATTTCTTCAGCTATCGAATAATATATTTTTAGAAAACTTCACTGAGGAGGCTGACCAGTAGGGTATATTCAAAATGGAGATTGATAAGCGTTTGGAAATTGTGAGAATTGAGGAATAAGGTGCAACAAAGTACTGCTAAGATCAAGGCAACATCTGCCAAATTCACTGGAAAAAGTGAATCAACATTGATAACCTCTCAGGCCATCATCCCCAACATTGGTATTCCCAACATCGGACTCCTGAAATTGACATTCGTATACTGATTTCTGTCATCAGAAGAGATTATCAGGTGTGTGGGTAAAAGATTTAAAGAAGTGTTTAAAGCCTTCCTGAAAAAATGAAACATCCCCACCGATTCCTGGCCATCCCTGGCACACAATATCTTTAAGTGGGTACGTGTAATTGGGATTGGTTGAGAATCTCATTGCACACACCTTTTGTGCAAGAGACAAAAGAAGCATCAAACTACCCGGCAACAGCCCTGCCAGGTGTCTCCAGCTCCACCTGTGGAAGAATCTGCAGTTCCTACATTGGCATTATCAGCTACCATAAAACGTGCAACAACTGAAGTAGAAGCAAGGTGCCTTTGATTTGGAGAGGCTATGTAAGGAAAACCTGATCTATTAAGATCAGCCATAATTTTATTGAACGGAGGAGCAGAAGTCCAATTGATGAGGGGGGGAGATATGGAGGCTTTGGAAAAGGTGCAGACCTGATTTATAAGGATGTTGCCTGAATTAGAGAGTCTTGGCTACAAGGAGAGGTGGTCAAATTTGGAGCGTTATTTCTATTTATTTATTTATTTATTTAGTTTATTTGTCATTCCACTCCTTACAGATCATGCAACGAATGGGACGAAACAGAGTGCCTCCGGGGGCCATAGTGCACTACAAATGCAAAACATATAGACAGGGATGACTGTGCAGTACAATACAATACAGTACAATACAATTAGACAGTGCAATACAATACATATAGACAGGGGATTAAAGCATGTAAACGGTAAAAGGTAAAGCATTTAATCCGAGAGTTTAAAGCATGTAAATGGTGAATTTAAACCATCAATCAGAGCAGGTAAATTATTAATTGAA
This sequence comes from Rhinoraja longicauda, assembly GCF_053455715.1. Classification (NCBI taxonomy): domain Eukaryota; kingdom Metazoa; phylum Chordata; class Chondrichthyes; order Rajiformes; family Arhynchobatidae; genus Rhinoraja; species Rhinoraja longicauda. Next base: position 44,165,968 of record NC_135961.1, on the reverse strand, counting down.
CATTAAATGAGATTATAAAGTGCAGAATACTCGGTGAGGTGCTAATCCCCCCCCCCCCCCTCCTTATTCTACATTCTTATTGAATTTGTTGGAAATTGTTGGGATTCTCAATTACTTTCAGTGGCTGCATCAAAATACTATTGAAGGAAGCACAGTATAACCATTAGAGCGGCACAGCGGCGCAGCGGTAGAGTTGCTATTTTACAGTGCCAGACATGTCATTTGAATCCTAGCAGCAATGATCAAGGACCAAATCTGGGAGAATTACTATCAATTTAGCCTCGAATGCATCACTGCCTTCTGTAATCGCATACCCTAAGCAACAATAAGCCCCATACCCCATACAACTGTGGAGACTAAGGCCAGAATGTGTGTATCATTCCTTTTGGGTTCATGAGCACACATTGTAATTGTGGAAAAAGTTGCCTCTAGGTCCCTTAAGTCTTTCTTCTCATTTTTTATTTTGCCCCCCCTAGCTTTAGAACCCTATCCTGGGAGTAAGGACTAACCTTATATACACACCTCATAATTTTATAAACTTCCAAGGTTATCCCTCAACCTCCTAAGCTCCAGACCACCCAGTCCTGGGAACATCCCTGTTAAACCTTTCTGCTATTTTTCCAAGCTAATGACATTCTTCCTATTGCTGAGTGAACAGAACTGTTACTCCATGTAGTTTTGATGAGCTGTACAGTTGCAACATGATCCAACTGCTGGACAATGCTCTGAGCAGTAATGGGGGCACAGTGATGCAGCGGTAGAGTTGCTGCCTTACAACACAGAAATCAGGATTTGATTATTACTACGGGTGCTGTCTGCATGTAGTTTGTACATTGTCCCGTGACAGTGTGGGTTTTTCGCGGGTTCTCCGGTTTCTTTCCACATTCCAAGGATTCTGTAAAATGCCCCTCGTGTGTAGGATAGAACTAGTGCACGGGTGATTGTTGGTCGGTGTAAACTCGGTGAGCCAAAAGGCTGTTTCCACGCTGTATCTCAAACTAAAACTAAAACCAAAAGCTATCTTCGCCATCCTGTACATGTGTTGTCGCTTTCAGGGAGCTATACCTATACCCTTGGGTCTCTGTTCTACAACACTCCAGGGCTGTACCATTTACTGTACAAGTCATGCCCTGGTTTAATTGACCAAAGGGCAATACTTCAGACTTGTCAGAGTTAAATTCCATCTACGGTTCTCTAGCCCATTTCCTGAGTTGTTTCAGGAACTGAATTCAAGGGTGGGTCCTCTCCTGGAGAAAAGGGAGACCTTCACGAGGAAGCCACTGGAACCAAGCCTGCACCTAGCCATCAATCTCCGCTACCTTGCATCAGGAGACTCCTACAGGTGCCCCTCTTACAACTTTCTTGTGGCCCACAACATCATCAGCAAGGTTGTCCGAGAGACCTGTGAGGCCATCATCAATGTTTATGAAGATGAAGTCATGGACTGTCCTACTACACCAGATGAGTGGAAGAGAGTGACGCAGGGCTTTGATACCAGATGGAACTTTCAGAACACATGTGGGGCAGTGGATGGCAAGCATGTGGCCATCAGGTGTCCCCCCAATGGAGGTTCCACGTACTTCAACTACAAGAAGTTCAATTTCATCGTACTCATGGCTGTGGTGGATGCAAACTACAACTTCCTGTATGTGCACCTGGCAGTGTCGCAGATGGTGGGATGTGGAGAGAGACCTCCCTTGGGGAAGCACTGGAAGAAGGAAGAGCAGGCTTTCCTGATCCAGAACCTCTGCCAGGAGAAGACAACCCTGACATCCGATACACACTGGTTGGTGATGACGCCTTTCCACTCAGGTCATGGATGATGAAGCCTTACTCTCAGAGGTGGATGTCAAGGGAGCAGAGGATCTTCAATTACAGGCTGTCCAGGGCTAGGATGGTGGTGGAAAATGCCTTCGGCATCCTCCCCAGCAGATTCAGATGCTTGCTGACTACGATGCATCAGGAGCCCAAGAATGTGCAGACCATTGTCTACGCAGCATGTGTCCTCCACAACCTGATCCGTTGCAGAAGTGCAGCAGCAGCCATGGTGGAGGGTGACCGAGTGGACAACCAGACAGGCAACAACACACCAGGCTCATGGAGAACTGGAGGACAGGCTGCACCAATGGTGGGACTGGGGATATTGCCGGGAAACACCTCCACCAAGGGAGCCAAGGAGCAGAGAGACCATCTCTGCACTTACTACAACTACGAACTAGGCAGTGTACCATGGCAGATTGACATGACCAGCAGCAAACAGCCCACACCACAAACAGAGGTTCACCACTCCAGGAAGAGAGCCCACCTCAGACCACAAGACAAGCCCCTTTTCAGGGCCACCCACATCCTCCCAAAGGAGATTATTTTTTGATGCAGTGTAATGGTTATTTTTGTGTTTGTTTCATTGATCAAAATAAATGACAAGAGAGTTCGCTTTTCGATGCAGTGCAATACTTGTGTTTGTGTTTGTTTCATTGATCAAAATAAATGAAAAGAGTTAGCTTTTCAATGCAGTGCAATGCTTGTGTTTGTGTTTTTTTTATTGGTTAAAATAAATGAAATTAAAATATTTGAAAGAGATGCCATGAGAAACTACACTGAAATACAATAACTTCAAACATCAATCTTTTGTCAAAATGTACTTTATTCAAAAAAAATTCTTATAAAAGGCAAAAGTGCGTGAAAAAATATAAACTTCAAATAATTACAAACATTGGCAAAATTCAAACTTTGAACATTAAACAGAATTCTATATGTTCTCATTTTTAAAGTGGTTGGTTATGCAATGGCCCATGTGAACTGCAGTCAGCACTTGCATCCTGGCTCTCTGTTCTGGGGGACCACTCTGTTGTCACTGGCGCAAGTGCGGGTGTCTCAAGCCAATGGTATTCTGACATTGAGTATGCCTGCTGCGATGGGAAAGGTGCTGCGTGCCGATAAAATGGGATCAGTGGGGGTCTCATCAGTGACTGGCTGCAACACAGAAACATATCGAGAATAAGTGAAAGGCAAATAAATAAAAACAAAGAATGTCAAGTCCAATTCACAAAAAGCATTATAAAATTAAATACCTGGTGAGCCTGCTGCTGTGGTGGTCCCATCATAGCCTGTCCGAGCTGTTGCTGTCCCACGTTTTCCATCTGTAGCAGATTGTGCAACACACATGAAATAATTGTGAATATTTCATACATCAATATAGAAATTAAGGGCAAATATTGAAGTCAAATATCCTCAAAGCCGCACAAGATTCACTGAAGATATTTACCTGGTGGGAGAAGTCATGGGCCATCGTCAAGGCAGCCATGGTGTACAAAAACCATTCCTCCTGTGGAATTTTGAGAATCTGGGTTCTCAAAAATCCAAGGAAGGTGTCCACAGCTATCTCCTGAGTTGTCTGCGGCTGTGCCATGGTCTGCATGACATTTCGGGATTCTTCCACTTGTTGCATGAGCTGAAACATAAATGAGTAAGATGCAGGCAATTAATTTTTTATCAAAAAAAAAGATGGATGGATGAATGAGAAGAGAACTTTTCGTTTGTGCTTACATCCTTGATCTGCTCCTGCAGACCTGCCTCTCTTTCCGGGACGGGTTTTCCTGTTGCCTGTTGCAACTTGATTTCTCCTGATGCCGGTACCTGTCGCCGGTTGACATGGGTAGTCGCCAATGGAATTCATCCGTCGTCAGTACCGGCGACAACCTACAACAGCGCCTACGTCAGGAGACGACAAGCTACGATCATTGGCGTCAAGCCAGCAGTCGCTGAAAATTTTCATGCCTTGACAAACTTCCGCGATGGCAAGAAAAACACGACGACTTTTTGGAGACTATTCACGACCATGCCCACAACACCGTGTTGCCTTTAGCCACCTTAAAAATCACCGAACTGGGACAGGCCCTTTAAGGTTGGAGGTGGCAATTTTGAGCAAGCTTGTGGCTGTATAGAGGAGACCTGTTTAGGAATGGATTTTGATATTATGAGCTCAGCGGCAAGGTATCTGCTCAAAGAATTCTTGAGTGTTAGTGAATGAAAAATGGGAAACCAAATCACTTTTGAGGAAGACTGATGGAATTTAAAATCTACTTTAATTTAAAGCATTAAAGTTGCACTAACGTCAATGACAGAATTTTTTATTCATCTAAGCAGTATCAGGTTGGCTAGCATATAATTCATTTAGATGCAGAAATCAATAGGCTGGAAAAAAAATTGATGTTATTTTTAAATTCATTTTTGCAGCTAGAACCCTTTATGACCAGTTTTAATGACTTTGTTAACAATTCAAGGAAGATATTTGGCCATTTAATATTTTAAGCTTTCGGGTAATAAACATTACACTTTCTATAATTACTTGCCAGAAATTCGGCTATTCAAACATTGCATATTAACGAGGGTGTTTCTGGAAAACATTTAGAAGTGCAGTTTGTTTTTAAAGTGGTAATCCAATTGATATATTATGGCATAATGTAAGAATAAATGCTAAATCCAATGGGATAATTTGAATGAAGCAATTTTGATTAGCATATCTGAGGGAGGTTCCAAACCTAAAACATTGCCTATCCATTCCTTCCACTGATGAGTTACTCCAGCAATTTGTGCTTTATGTTTGAATTAGCATTATTTCTTTTTGAAAGAGGTGGGGAGTGTAAAATAATTTGTTTTTTGGGAGGAAAAAGTTTAAAAGTGTTTGAAATATATTACATAGAACATTGTGTTTATAATGTTGGTCCAAGTTTTTACATTTTATTTGTAAGTGTCTGCATTCAGTTTGTAAATCTGTAAAATGTTATCTGTCTTTGCAAAAAAAGGAAGAATCTCAACATTCAAAGTTTTTTTTTGGAGAATTGTTTATCTAAAATATGCATCTACTTTTTAATTTGTATTTTGCTGAATAATCATATTTTGTGTGTAATGAATAACCTTTCCAATGTATTTATTCACAAGATGCTGGAGTAACTCAGCAGGTCAGGCAGCATCTCAGAGAAGTAATGGGTGAAGTTTCAGGTCGAGACCCTTCTTCAGACTGATGTCAGGGGGGCGGGACAAAGGAAGGATATAGGTGGAGACAGGAAGATAAAGGGAGATCTGGGAAGGAGGAGGGGAAGAGAGGGACAGAGGAACAGAGGAACTATCTAAAGTTGGAGAAGTCGAGAAGCCCAGTTCATACCACTGGGCTGCAAGCTGCCCAGGCGAAATATGAGGTGCTGTTCCTCCAATTTCCAGTGGGCCTCACAATGGCACTGGAGGAGGCCCACGACAGAAAGGTCAGACTGGGAATGGGAGGGGGAGTTGAAGTGCTTGGCCACCGGGAGATCAGGTTGGTCAATGCGGACCGAGCGCAGGTGTTGAGCGAAGCGATCGCCGACCCTGCGCTTGGTTACCTTTTGTCTGTTAACTATCAATGAATGTAAGCATTGTGACTTGCAAGTTCATCAGACCCTCCTGCAACTTCGGTTTGCTGTTGTAGCTTGCATGAAATCAGGAAATTGTTCATGTAGTAATGAATTTGTTTTGTATCTTATTTAAATTGTGAAATTGCACCTCATCAGTACAACTTCTGGCCTTTCCTCTCAACCAAAATCCTTCACCTACCTATTCCTGTAGCAGATATTTACAAATTGTTTAATTTTAAGGTAAACTAGACCAAATGGACCCGTTGGGCCCAAACCTCTCCTGCATTGGTGCAGCACCCTCTCCTCCCCCATTCCCCCCTCCCTTCCCCTCCCTCCCTCCCTCCCTCCCTCCCTCCCTCCCTCCCTCCCTCCCTCCCTCCCTCCCTCCCTCCCTCCCTCCCTCCCTCCCTCCCTCCCTCCCCTCCCCTCCCCTCCCCTCCCCCTCCCCTCCCCTCCCCTCCCTTCCCTTCCCCCTCCCTCCCCCTTTCCTCTGCCCCTTTCCTCCCTTCCCCTCCCCCCCACACCATCCCCCTTATCCTCCCCCCTCCCTCCCTCCCTCCCTCCCCCTTCCCTCCCTAGGATAGATTTAAACTTTAAAATGTGAATAACTTAAAAAATATAACACCAATTTGAATAAAAGTACAATTTTTACCATTAAAGTGACGACAGTGAGTAAGGTGGGCCTAAAATTGTCGCGCTATCATGTACCGTTTTGGCTGAAGTTCAGTCACAAACAAGATAACAAACGAGAGTTTTAATATATAGATATTACTTTTCTGCATTTGTACAAGCCTTGGTTCCAACTCTGCTGTAATGTTTTGAAATTAAATTGGGTAAGATCTTGTTGATTGCTGATTGTAGCTATAAAGGGTATTCTTTATAGATGGTTGGCAGTAAGAGGATCGCATTCTTCTTTACAGACCTATTTCTACTGAAGATGGGTCCCATTTCTTCGATCCAGAGATGCTGTCTGTTACATAGAAACATAGAAAATAGGTGCAGGAGGAGGCCATTTGGCCCTTTGAGCCAGCACCGCCATTCATTGTGATCACGGCTGATCATCCACAATCAGTAATCCGTGCCTGCCTTCTCCCCATATCCCTTGATTCCACTAGCCCCTAGAGCTCTATCTAACTCTCTTAAATCCATCCAGTGATTTGGCCCTCTGTGGCAGACAATTCCACAAATTCACAACTCTGCGTGATAAAGTTCCTTCTCACCTCCGTTTTAAATGGCCTCCCCTTTATTCTGTGGCCCCTGGTTCTGGACTCCCCCAACATTGGGAACATTTTTCCTGCATCTAGCTTGTCCAGCCCTTTTATAATTTTATTTGTGTCTATAAGATCCCCTCTCATCCTTCTAAACTCCAGTGAATACAAGCCTAGTCTTTTCAATCTTTCCTCATATGACACTCCCTCCATACCAGGGATTAAACTCGTGAACCTACGCTGTACTGTCTCAATTACAAGGACGTCCTTCCTCAAATTAGGAGACTAAAACTGCACACATTACTCCAGATGTGGTCTTACCAGGGCCCTATACAACTGCAGAAGAACCTTTTTACGCTTGTACTGAAATCCTCTCGTTATGAAGGCCAACATGACATTAGCTTTCTTCACTGCCTGCTGTACCTGTACGCCAACTTTTAGTGACTGGTGTACAAAGACACCCAGGTCTCGCTGCACTTCCCCTTTACCTAATCTGACACCATTGAGATAATAATCTGCCTCCTTATTTTTGCCGCCAAAGTGGATAATCTACCATTTATCTACATTATACTGCATCTGCCATGCCTGCCCACTCACTCAACCTGTCCAAGTCTCCCTGCAACCTCCTAACATCCTCTTCGCAGTTCACACTGCCACCCAGCTTTGTGTCATCCGCAATCTTGCTAGAGTTACTTCTAATTCCATCATCCAAATCATTAATATATATTGTAAATAGTTGCGGCCCCAGCACCGAGCCTTGCGGCACTCCACTCTCCACTGCCTGCCATTCTGAAAAGAACCTGTTTATTCCTTCTCTTTGCTTCCTGTCTGCCAACCAATTCTCTATCCATGTCAATACCTTACCCCTAATACCATGTGCTCTAATTTTGCTCACCAACCTCCCATGTGGTACCTTATCAAAGGCTTTCAGAAAGTCTAGATACACTACATCCACTGGCTCACCTTCATCCATTTTACTTGTCACATCCTCAAAAAATTCCAGAAGATTAGTCAAGCAGGATTTCCCCTTCATAAATCCATGCTGGACTAATCCTTTTACCGCTCTCCAAATGTGCCGTTATTCCCTCTTTAATAGTTGACTCCAGCATCTTCCCCAACACCGATGTCAGGCTAACTGGTCTATAATTCCCCGTTTTCTCTGTCGCTCCTTTCTTGAAAAGTGGGATAACATTAGCTGATCCTGAAACTATTGAACATTGGAAAATGATCACCAATGCGTCCATGATTTTTTGAGCCTCCTTGAGTACGCTGGGATGCAGACCATCAGGCCCTGGGGATTTATCAGCCTTCAATCCCATCAGTCTCCCCAATACTATTTTTTGCCTAATGCAAATTTCTTTCAGTTCCTCTGTCTCCCTTGATCCTCTGTCCACTAGTACATCAGGGAGATTGTTTGTGACTTCCTTAGTGAAGACAGATCCGAAGTACCTGTTCAACTCTTCCGCCATTTCCTTGTTACCCATAATAATTTCACCCGTTTCTGCCTTCAAGGGACCCACATTTGTCTTTACTAATCTTTTTCTCTTAACATACCTAAAGAAGCTTTTACTGTCCTTCTTTATATTCTTGGCCAGCTTCGCTTCGAACCTCATCCTTTCAGCCAGTATTGCCCTTTTTGTTATCTTCTGTTGTTCTTTGAAAGATGCCCACTCATTCCTGCCAGGATCCCTTTCCATTCGACCTTGGCCAGCTCCTCTCTCATGCCTTCATAGTCCCCTTTGTTCAACTGCAACACTGACATTCCTGGTTTAACCTTCTCCCTCTCAAATTGCTGATTAAAACTAATCATATTATGGTCACTACCTCCAAGTGGTTCCTTTACCTTGTTCCCTTATTAAATCTGGTTTATTGGACAACACTAAATCCAGAATTGCCTTCTCTCTGGTCGGCTCCAGTACAAGCTGCTCTAAGAATCCATCTTGGAGGCACTGTTACTGAGTTACTCCAGCTTTTTGTGTCTATCTTCAGTTTAAACCAACAACTGCAGTTCCTTCTTACACATCTTACATATTTTTACATTATGTTTCGTTTCCTCTCAAACATATTGCCGGGAGTGGTGGATGTAACTTGATTCTTGCCATGAAAATGTTTTCCTACCACGCTATTTTGCCACTTGACAGAAAGCTGAAAGAAATTTTATGCATTACATTTAAATTTGAGATAACATTTTTATGCAAAAAAATCAAAAGAATTTGAAGGTATCAAATGTGTAATAGATTAAATGAAATACAACATACAATGCAGATTGCTTGCAAATGAGAAGCAGAGATTGCATACAAACATTTAGATTTTTTTTGTCACAAAATTCCGTTACCCACAGTCCAACAATAAGAACACACAATCACAAACCAACACAAAAGAAAAAAAGAAACATTCATCACCGTGAGTCTCCTCCAGTCACCTCCTCACTGTGATGGAAGGCCAGAATGTCTTTTCTCTTCCCCTGCCGTCTTCTCTCACTCTCAGGCTGTTGAAGTTGCCAAGTCGGGGCGGTTGGGGCTCCTGTCATTGAAGCCCCCGACAGGCGGAGAAAATCCCACGGCCTATTCCAGGCCGCACCGGACGGTGAAAGGTCCGCAGCGGGCCGACCCAAGCCCCACGATTCGGGGCTGGGGGGAGGACGCTGCCGCTGCATGTCGGGGCGGTCGTGGCTCCTGACATTGAAGCCCCCGCCGGGTGGCGAAAAATCCCGCGGCCAATTTCAGGCCGCGCCAGACGGTGAAAGGTCCGCAGCGGGCCGACCCAAGCCCCGCGATTCGGGGCGGCCAAAGACCTGCCGCTGCCGGAGCTCCCTATGTCGGCCCCCACCCAGGGGCCTGCGAGCTTCCAATATCCACACGGCCCGCGGCCGGAGCCTCCGAAGGCGAGTCGCAGCCGCACTCGCTGCGCCACCATAGCCTCCAAAGGCAGCCAGCTCCGTAGATGGTAAGTACCAGAGCCCAGGCCAGGTGGTCCCAGCTGGAGGCTGCCAGCTCCAGGTGTTTGGCCGATGGTAGGCTGCAGCGTGAACGGAGACACGACCCAGAAAAATTTGCTCTGAGTACATTTTTCTTTTAACGTATAGTCACACCACTAAATGTACTGGGTGCAAAATAAAATGATTGCATCTATTTGCAAATTATAGGAGCAGCTTAGATGAACATGGTTCAGGTTCTTCGGCATCCAAATCACCTGCAAGCTAGCCTGGTCCCTTCATACTGCTTTAGTGATATGAACATAGAAACATAGAAAATAGGTGCAGGAGGAGGCCATTTGGCCCTTCGAGCCAGCACCGCCATTCATTGTGATCATGGGTGATCATCCCCAATCAGTAACCCGTGCCTGCCGTCTCTCCATATCCCTTGATTCCGCTAGCTCGTAGAGCTTCATCTAACTTTCTTTTAAATTCATCCAGTGAATTAGCCTCTACTGCCTTCTGTGGCGGAGAATTCCACAAATTCACAACTCTCAGGGTGAAAACGTTTTTTCTCATCTCAGTTTTAAATGGCCCCTTTATTATTAGACTGTGGCCCCTGGTTCTGGACTCCCCCAACATTGGGAACATTTTTCCTACATCTAGTTTGTCCAGTCGTTTTATAATTTTATACTTTTCCATAAGATCCCCTCTCACCCTAAATTCCAGTGAATGCAAGCCCAGTCTTTCCAATCTTTCCTCGTATGACAGTCCCGCCATCCCGAGGATTAACCTTGTGAACCTACGCTGCACTACCTCAATAATAAGCATGCCTTTCCTCAAATTAGGCGACCAAAACTGCGCACGATGCTCCAGATGTGGTCTCACCAGGGCCCTGTACAACTGCAGAAGGACCTCTTTATTCCTATACTCAAATCCTCTCGTTATGGCCAACATGCCATCATCAGCTGTCTTCACTGTCTGCCGTACCTGCATGTTTACTTTCAGTGACTGGTGTACAAGGACACCCAGGTCTCGTTGCACTTCCCTTTTTCCTAATCTGACACCATTGAGATAATAATCTGCCTCCTTGTGCTTGCCTAATAGAATATGGGGGCATTAGAATGTGAGGAGAATGAAACAAATGGCATTAATGTAAGAGTAATGTAAATGGATGGTTATTGGTTGGCTTGAAGTCCTTGTGCTGTAGAGCTTGTATATGTGCTGTGATTGAAGATTTCTAACTAAACCATAGAAAATGAAGCTGATGAATAAAATGTAGAAAATGTGAGTTATAAATATATAGACCAGTTGATCCCTCAAACCTATTCTACCATTTGATAAGGTCATGGCTAATCTGACCACATTTCTGCACATTTACTGTTCACTCCCTTATTATAAATCTCTCTCCTACTTTAAGCATTTGAAGGATGTTTCCACTGCCTGATGAAGGCTGCAATCATCAAAAGATTTTGAATCACCTCTTCCTTAAATTAGTCATTATTTTGCTTAAAGTGACGCCAAATTCCAAGCTCTTCCACAAATGGAAGTATTCTCTTAATATCCACTAAGACTCTTCAATCTTGTGTTTCATTCAAATCATCCCACCCTACTAATATTCTGTAATTACAGGTCTAGTCTTTTCGACATTCTGAATATCCATCCATTCGTGATATTATCAGAAAACCACCACCTCAACTGTTTCCAATGTATTAACTTCCTTTTAAGAGACCAGTGTTGTACATGGTACTTCCAGATGTGTTCTCACCAATGCTCTGTATTACTTGTGAATTGAATTTCCCCAGCAATATATAATAGCATTTTGTTAACATCCCCATTTGCTATTCATACATTTAGCCTTTTACGACTTATGGACTACGATGACTACTATTTATATGTTTAAAAATTTCCTGGTAATATTGACAGTTTCACATTTTCCCTCGTTGAACTAATTTTGCCAGGTAGTTGCCCACTTATTTCACATCTGTATTCAATTGTATTCTCATCCTCCTCACAACCAGCTTTCCTAGGGTGACGGAGGAACTGAAGGAAGTCCACATTAGGCAGGAAATGGTGTTGGGTAGACTGATGGGACTGAAGGCTGATAAATTCCCAGGGCCTGATGGTCTGCATCCCAGAGTACTTAAGGAGGTGGCGCTAGAAATTGTGGACGCATTGGTGATCATTTTCCAATGTTCTATAGATTCAGGATCAGTTCCTGTGGATTGGAGGGTGGCTAATGTTCTCCCACTTTTTAAGAAAGGAGGGAGAGAGAAAACGGGAAATTATAGACCAGTTAGTCTTACATCAGTGGTGGGGAAGATGCTGGAGTCAATTATAAAAGACAAAATTGCGGAGCATTTGGATAGTAGTAACAGGATTGTTCCGAGTCAGCATGGATTTACGAAGGGGAAATCATGCTTGACTAATCTTCTGGAATTCTTTGAGAATGTAACTAGGAATATTGACGGGGAGAGTCGGTGGATGTGGTGTACCTTGACTTTCAGAAAGCCTTTGACAAGGTTCCACATAGGAGATTAGTGGGCAAAATTAGAGCACATGGTATTGGAGGTAGGGTACTGACATGGATAGAAAATTGGTTGACAGACATAAAGCAAAGAGTGGGGATAAATGGGTCCCTTTCAGAATGGCAGGCATTAACTAGTGGGGTACCGCAAGGCTCGGTGCTGGGACCGCAGCTATTTACAATATACATTAATGACTTGGATGAAGGGATTAAAAGTACCATTAGCAAATTTGCAGATGATACAAAGCCGGGTGGTAGTGTGAACTGTGAGGAAGATGCTATGAGGTTGCAGGGTGACTTGGACAGGTTGTGTGAGTGGGCGGATGCATGGCAGATGCAGTTTAATGTGGATAAGTGTGAGGTTATCCAATTTGGTGGTAAGAATAGGAAGGCAGAGTATTATCTGAATGGTGTCAAGTTAGGAAAAGGGGATGTACAACGAGATCTGGGTGTCCTAGTGCATCAGTCACTGAAAGGAAGCATGCAGGTACAGCAGGGGGTGAAGAAAGCCAATGGAATGTTGGCCTTCATAACAAGAGGAGTTGAGTATAGGAGCAAAGAGGTCCTTCTGCAGTTGTACAGGGCCCTAGTGAGACCGCACCTGGAGTATTGTGTGCAGTTTTGGCCTCCAAATTTGAGGAAGGATATTCTTGCTATTGAGGGCGTGCAGCGTAGGTTAATTCCCGGAATGGCGGGACTGTCATATGTTGAAAGACTGGAGCGACTAGGCTTATACACACTGGAATTTAGAAGGATGAGAGGAGATCTTATCGAAATGTATAAGATTATTAAGGGGTTGGACACGTTAGAGGCAGGAAACATGTTCCCAATGTTGGGGGAGTCCAGAACAAGGGGCCACAGTTTAAGAATAAGGGGTAGGCCATTTACAACGGAGATGAGGAAAATCTTTTTCAGTCAGAGAGTTGTGAATCTGGAATTCTCTGCCTCAGAAGGCAGTGGAGGCCAATTCTCTGAATGCATTCAAGAGATAGCTAGATAGAGCTCTTAAGGATAGCGGAGTCAGGGGGGTATGGGGAGAAGGCAGGAACGGGGTACTGATGGAGAATGATCAGCCATGATCACATTGAATGGCGGTGCTGGCTCGAAGGGCCGAATGGCCTCCTCCTGCACCTATTGTCTATTGTCTATCTATCTGAATGTCATCAAATTGAGAAGCCAGGGGGGTGGAGGGGTAAGAGAGAAATGGGAGCATATCCAGGTAGGGCACAAAGAGGGGGGGAGGTTATACGCTACTCAAGTGGAGTATGAGCTGCTGTTCCTCTTGTTTGCTTGTGACCTCACTCTGGCACTGGAGTTGGCCCAGGACAGAGAGGTCAGAATGGGCAGAGAAGTTAAAATGGTTAGCAATCAGGCTTTGGCAGACTGAGTACAGGTTTTCAGTGAAACTGTCACCTAGTCTACAGTTGGTCTTGCCAATGTACAGGAGGCCACACTAGGAGCACTGAATGTGGTAGATGAGGATGGAGGAGATGCATGTGGACCTCTTTTTCACCTGGAAGGACTGCTAAGGTCCCTGGAAACTCTCTGGATTGCCTGTAATGCAATTAAAATAAGGAAACGAAAATTGTAGGTGCTATTCAAATATGGTGTCACTATTGGTCAGTTTAGTTTAGAGCTACAGCATGAAAACAGGCCTTTCAGCTAACTGAGTCGATGCAGACCATTGATCACCCATTCACAATAGTTTTATGTTACCCACTTCCTACACATTAGGAGCAATTTACAGAGGCCAGTTAACCTACAAATTCGCATGTCTTCGGGATGTGGGAGGAAAGCTGAGCACTGGAGAAATCCATACTTTCACAGTTAACATGTAAGCTCCATGCAGGCAGCGCCTAAGGCCAGGATCAAATCCATGGTCTCTGGCACTGTGTGGCAAGTTTTACTAGCTGCGCCACTGTGCTGCTCTGCATTCTAAAAAGAAATTGCATCATGCAGGCCAATTTGCCTTCAGAATTGCATGCTGTACCTATATGCTAAGTCTTTGTTTTATGGACGAGGACTTCCAGATCCCCCTCTGTTTATGAACATTCTGTAATCTGAAAATATATATTCTATTTTAATTTTTTTTTCAGGTACAAAGTGGATAACCTCACATTTACCCATATAATAGTCAATTTGATCAATATTAATCCATTTAACCAATCTATATTTATTTGCACTTTATCTACATCCTCCTTTATATCGAGCTGATGCGCTGTCCCTTCATTTATCTAATTAATGTAGAAAATAACAGAAAATGCATGCACCAGTGCTAATCCTGACTGCATCCCACCAGGTACAGCCTGCCTACCTGAAAGTGATTAATTTATCTCAATGTTTTCTGTAATTGGCCATTCCGCTATCCATGCTAATATTACTCCAAAGCCACAAGCTCTTGATTTACATGTGGCATCTCACGGAATGTCTCTGGGTATCTAAAGACCTATGTTATTTGGTTCCCCTTTACCCACTCTGCTTCAAATATCCTCAAAGAACTCTAAATTGTTCAAACACCTTCCAGCCTGTTTCACATGTGGACTCATTCCATTCTCTTGGTTTCTTCAGCTTTGCATTTGTTCACTCTTGTTCTGCGATGTCTTCCTTTTTCTTTAAACATTGCTTCACCATATTTTACTGGGCTCTTTAATGCGCTGTTCCATTTCAGCACTTCTGTCATTGACTCTTCCACAAAGAGCAAGGATACGATTGCATCACTTAGCTCTTCGGCCTTTCCATTCAACAGATCATCATTTATGTTCCACCATCTTCAACTTTATGTTGCCACCAACCCTGCCTTCCCCGTGGCTCCTTTGAAGGGACAGTTCGATCTACATCTCCTTGGGTCATACTTTCAATTTCAATAATACTTGAATCCCCTCTTGTGCATCCATGCAACCACAAAATATGCAATATCTCCATTCTTTGCCTCTTCTCACCATTCAAGTACCATAATCTCTCCTTTTTCAGGTAAATCTATGATTCACTTATTTCCAATTTGATGAACTGCATTGTTATTCTCGGTGTTGATGCCTCTACCGTGGAGGAAACAAACTCCCAGTGGTTCACTGCTTTACAGAGCACTCAGAGGCCTCTACTTATCCAAAGACTAAAGAAATTTGGTATGTTTCCAACGACTTAGCAATTTCCACTAAGAGATTGCTAAGATCTCTGTAGAAAGCATCCTATCAGAAAGCAGCAGAACTTGGTTTGGCAACTGCTTTGCCCAAGACTGCAAGAATTGCAGAAAGTTGTGGATATAGCCTAGTCTATTCCACCATTGACTCAATCTATATACTTCATGCTGATTTTTAATCTGCTCTTACTTTGTGTTACACTATAACACCGTGACACTATATTCTGACCACTGGTATTTTTCATTTTGCAAGATTCATCCAGCTGCAGTTCCTGACTGTCCAAGTGAGGGAACTGGGGCTGCAGCTGGACAACATCAAGATCCTCTGGGAGTATGAGAGTGATATAAATGGGAGCTATGGTGAGGTAGTCGCACCCGAGGTACAGGCAGAAAGTAGATGGTAACCTTGCACGAAAGGGGTAGACAGAGAATGCAGGAATCCCCTGTGGCTATTCTCCTCGTGGGATGCTGTTGGTGGCTATGACTAGTCAACGGAGAGCAGCAGTCAGGCCTGTGGCACCAGACCTGGTTCTGAGGCACAGTGGGGAAGGGTGAAGGAAGATATTATGGGATACTTGTTAGCTAGGGCAGCAGACAATAGATTCTGTGGCTTCAAACAAAACTCCAGGATGGTGTGTTGCTGGCCTGGTGCGATAGCACCTGATTTCTTCAAGCAGCTGCAGAATATTTTCAGGGGGTAGGGTGATCAGCTACAAGTCATTGTGCATGTTTGCAGAAATGACATGGGTATAAAAGCGCTGAGGTCCTGCAGAATGAATACAGATAGTTAGGCAAAAGATTAAAAAGCAAGCCCTTTGGTCGTAATCTCTTGATTACAATACAATACAATACAATACAATACAATACAATATATCTTTATTGTCATTGTACAGGGGTACAACGAGATTGGGAATGCGCCTCCCATACGATGCAATAATTTAATTAGCTAGTCAGTATTAATTTAAACAACCCAATGAAACAAATTGTAATAGTTTTAAAACAGAATAAAGTGCAAGTAGATCTTTGCCGGATCACTGTGCGATGTGACCATCCGGCTCAGCAGGACCGGTTCATAGCAGCTGTGGCCCTGGGGATGAAGCTGTTCCTGAGTCTGGAGGTGCGGGTGTAGAAGGCCTTGTATCGTCTGCCCGATGGAAGGAGTTCGAACAGATTGTTGCAGGGGTGTGAAGAGTCTTTGTGGATGCTGGTGGAATTTAATCTGAGTAAGTGTGAGATGTTGCACTTTGGGAGGTCGAATGTAAGGGAAACATAGACAGTTAATGACAAGATCCTTAACAACATTGATGTACAGCGGGATCTTGGGGTCCACAACTCCCTGAAAGTGACACCAAAAGAGGATAGAGTGATGAGGAAGGCATTTGGTGTGCTCGCAGCATTGAGTAGAAGAGTCATAAACTTGTGTTGCAGGACTTTGTAGGACTTTAATTAGACTGCATTTGAAGTATTGTGTGCAGTTTTGGTCGCACCAATATAGAAGGGTGTGGAGGATTTGAGGGTGCAGAAGAAGCTTGCCAGAATGCTGCCTGCATTAGCTATAAGAAGAGGTTGGACAAACTTGGATTATTTTCTCTGAAGCGTCGGAGGCTGATGGATGACCTTAGAGAAGTATACAAAATTAGGAGAGGTGTAGCATAGGGTAAACAGACCAGAACCATTTTTTTCCCAGGGTGGAAAAGGAATGACTAGAGGGTAAGAGGGCAGTTTAAAGGAGTTTAAGGTAAGAGGGCAGTTTAAAGGAGTTGTGCAGGGCAATTTTTAAAATTCCGAATGGTGGGTGCCTAAAATGCGGTGGTTAAGATAGATATGATTGTGGGACTTTTGACCGGCTCATAGATATGCAGGGAATGAATGGTTTTGGGGCACGTGCAGGCAGGTGAGATTAGTTTAACTTGGCATTACGTTCATTGTGGGCTGAAAAGTCTGTTCCTGTGTTCTATATTCTTTAGCTTCAATGTGGTTGGTCCAGAACAAATTGTTATTGATATGTATGCCTTGGTACTTAAAGTTCTCAACATTTTCCACTTCAGTGCAATTCAAGTTCATAAATGATAGGAACAGAATTGGGCCATTTGACCCATCAAGTCTACTCTGCCATTCAATCATGGCTGATCTACCTTTCCCTCTTAAACCCATTTTCCTACCTTCTCTCATAACCCCTGACACCCATATTAATCAAAAAAGTATATAAACATAGCACAAAAAGTAAGGAAATTTGTGTTTGGTAGATTATTTCTTTGTTGTAACAATGCTTCTTGGCAATAAATCTTATACCGTTGGAAAGCCTGTTTATTTCCCTTTTAAATGGTGCCACATTTGTAAGGAACATGCATTTGTGGGATGAGCAGCAAAGCTGAGTATATGGGTTGCGCCCATGAAAAATTTGCCAAATCTCTGCCAATGCCAAACAACTTATTCTGCTGTTGCTATTGACTCTTGTTTTGAGCTTCTGGTACCCCCAGGTGCTGACAATCAGGTGCCTGATTGGCACCTGACTGGCAGCATCTGTGAGCATGGGCCCTGCTACAGTGGTCAGTAGGTGTCTGCTCCAAGAATCGGCATGCCACGTTTGACTGATCTGGATAGGGCCCGTGCGATAGGGCAACTTCAAGCTGGTGTTCCGCAAAACCAAGTTGCGGCATTATTTGGAGTGAGCCCTAGTACCATCTCCAAAGTGAAGGCCAAGTTCCATATAACGGGGGATGTCAGGGACAGGCCGCGAAGTGGGCGTCCCAAGAAGACGACACCCGAAGAAGACCATTTCCTCACCCTGTCAGCACTTAGGAACCGTAGGCTGTCTTCTACAGATTTGCAGTCAAGGTTTGCAGCACGATATGGCCGACGGCTCTCTGCCCAGACAATTCGGAACAGACTGCACGCAGCCGATCTCCGGTCTCATAGGGCTGCCAGGAGGCCTGCCATGACTGCCCTTCACCGTCGGGCCCGTTTGCGCTGGTGTCGGCAACACGTGCACTGGAACCTGAACATGTGAAGGAACGTTATGTTCAGCGATGAGTCCAGATTCTGCCTACGGCAGTTGGATCATAGGGTCAAAGTGTGGAGAAGACGCGGAGAACGCTATGCTGATTGCTGCACCGATAGAGTAACATCTTTTGGTGGAGGCAGTGTGATGGTGTGGGGCGGCATCTCCCTCACTGGAAAAACGAGGCTTGTCATCATTGGAGGCAATCTCAATGCAGAGAGATATCGAGATGAGATTCTGCAACCAGTGGCAATCCCATATCTCCACAGTCTGGGACCGAACTCTATCCTCCAAGATGACAATGCTCGCCCCCACAGAGCAGGATTTCTCAGAGACTACCTCCAGAATTTGGGAGTGGAGAGGATGGAATGGCCTGCCAGCAGTCCTGACCTCAACCCCATTGAACACTTGTGGGATCAGCTTGGGCGTGCTGTTCGTGCCAGAGTGACCAACACAACCACGTTGGCTGACTTGCGACAAATGCTGGTTGAAGAATGGGATGCCATCCCACAACAGTGTGTGACCAGGCTGGTGACCAGCATGAGGAGGAGGTGCCAGGCAGTTGTGGCTGTGTATGGTTCTTCCACACGCTACTGAGGCTCCTGTTTATTAAATGAATAAATTGTTAAATTGCCAATATGTCTTGTTTCTTCAGACTTCAATCATCCAATCCACCAAACAACACCGAACAAGAGTCAATGGCAGAATAAGCTGTTTGGCATTGGCAGAGAAGATTTGGCAGATTTTTCATGGGCGCTACCCACATACTCAGCTCTGCTGCTCATCCCACAAATGCATGTTCCTTACAAATGTGGCACCATTTAAAAGGGAAATAAACAGGCTTTCCAACGGTATAAGATTTATTGCCAAGAAGCATTGTTACAACAAAGAAATAATCTACCAAACACAAATTTCCTTACTTTTTGTGCTATGTTTATCTCTGCCTTAAAAATATCCATTGACTTGGCCTCCACAGCCTTTTGTGGCAATGAATTCTACAGATTCACCACCCTCTGACTAAAGAAATTCCTCCTCATCTGCTTCCTAAAGGAACGTCCTTTAATTCTGAGGCTATGACCTGTGGTCCTAGATGCTCCCACTAGGGGAAACATCCACTCTATCCAGGCCATTCACTAGTGAAGCTGACTGGGCCATTTACACCATCTAATCTCCTGAAGCCAATAACGTGCTTCTTTGTTTTGCAGGAACTTTGCACTTCTCTGTGCTGTAATGCCTTAATACAATATTCTGTACTAAGGTTATTATTCTCTTTGTATTACCTGTTGCACTACCTGTGTATAGCTTGATTGTGCATATATGATATGATTTGACTGGATAGCATGCAAACAGTTTTTCTCTATATCTCAGTAAATGTGACAATAATAAACCAATATCAATAACAGTACCAACACGGTAGCATATCAATCTGTAACATTAACTCAGTTTTCGCTCTCAGATGCCCCTTTCATGAGTCCAGTTCCAGCACATCACCTTCTTCTCTTCCCTCCCCCCACCAATGTCTTCACACATTTCCTCCTATTTACCTATTTTCAAGACAAATTAGTTGTAACTAATAAACGGTACTTTTTCAGCTGGCACCTTGACATCCTTGTTCTTCATCCTATCCCATTTATTCCCTTTGTTTGCTTTACCTTCCCCTGTCTCTAACTTTTTGATTATTTTTGCTCGTTCTGGAGGTTCATTGATTTGAAGCATTAACTTTGGGTTTTCTCCCCACAAATGCTGTCTGGCCTCTTGCGTATTTCCAGCATTGTTATAGCACTTTTAAAATTCTTTTGCACTCTCTCTTTCTCCCCTGTCTATTTGCATTTTCTCCAGATCGATCATTTGCAGCTTCTTTCAGCTCTTTCAGCTTCATCCAGCATCCTTTGTGTCATTCAGCCTTATTTGATGTAAAAAAAATAGAAGATCTTCTGGAGGAACTCGGTCACACCTCATCTGTGGAGGGAAATGGAAAGTTGTTATTTTGGGTCAAGACCCTTCATCTAGCCAGGGGTCCACCCTGTCTCATCATTCTGTTCATCCACTTATCCAAAGCCCCTTCCTCAAATTTTTGTGAGTTCTTTTGAAAAATGATTGACCTGAAGTGTTAAGGGCCTGTCCCACTTCCGCGATTTTTAAGGTGACTGCCGGCGACTGTCAAAGTCGTAGCAGATCGCCAAAAAACTTTCTTTTTTTTTAACCCTACGACAATGTCTACGGCTCCCCCTACGACAATGCCTATGACAAGCTACGACAACCTACCACCTAGGCGATGGCAAGTTACCGACAACCGGCGACCCAGTCGTCCTGACCTAGGACGTCCACCTACGACAGCGACTACAACAAGCTACGACAACCGAAGTCAACCTACCTCCACCCTCGACAAGCTACGACCCTGTCAGGTCACAACCGATGACAACGGTAGCCATTTCACGTAATTTTGGCGCAAAAATGGGTTTAGGTAGGGTCTCCGATCATTCAGCATCATGACTGCCAGGCAGCAACATATGGTGGCATTGCTCTTACATCAAATGCAAGCCCTGCTGCTTGCAGCGTCCCTCATGCTTAAAATTCTGCAAGACACAAGGACAAGACGAATGGGGAAGGCCAAGAAGAGGTCTGTGTGGTTGAAGCCTTTGTCCCTGAAGAGACATAATGCAGTGCAATGTCAAAATAAATG
Source organism: Rhinoraja longicauda (assembly GCF_053455715.1). Classification (NCBI taxonomy): domain Eukaryota; kingdom Metazoa; phylum Chordata; class Chondrichthyes; order Rajiformes; family Arhynchobatidae; genus Rhinoraja; species Rhinoraja longicauda. The sequence continues at coordinate 44,145,109 of NC_135961.1, read as the reverse complement.
AAAATAGTTCACTTTTCAATGCAGTGTAATGCTTGTGTTTGAGTTTGTTTTATTGGTCAAAATAAATGAAAAGGGTTCGCTTTTCAATGCAGTGCAATGCTTGTGTTTGTGTTTGTTTTATTGGTCAAAATAAATAAAATTAAAATATTTGTAAGAGATGCCATGAGAAATTACTCTGAAATACAATAACTTCAAACATCAATCTTTGGTCAAAATGTCCAAAATTAACTTTATTCAAACAAACAAAATTCTTAAAAGGTGGATCGGCACCGGTGACAACTAAAGTCACCTGGTGACAACCAAAGTCACCTGGCGACAACCTGGCGACAACCTTCAACAGCGTCCATGACAGGATACGACAAGCTATGATCATTGGTGTCAAGCCAGCTGTCGCTGAAAATTTTCGAGCAGAGAGAAATTTCCGCGACGACCTGAGAAAAGCTACGACTCATTGGAGACTACTCACGACCATGCCCACAACACACCGGCGACTGCGGCGACAGCCTAGTCGCTGGCAGTCGCCTTAAAAATCTCCGAGGTGGGACAGGCCCTTTAACTGTTTCCTGTCCAACTAATGCTGCATAGACAGGAGCTTATTTGCAGCATTTGCTGTTTTTGTGGGGTTTTTTGTATCTAGACTAAAGATTGTAATTTGACCAGGAGCCCTGAAGTTTACATTGTGACCCAAGTCAGGAGACGGGAAAGGATATGCCAAAATGAATTGTGATTTGAGGAGGGTAAGGAAGAATGCCACTGGATTCCGAGAGAAGAAAACCAGTAATTTCTGTTTATCATCAGGGTATAATGGTTCAGTAGTTTAACCATATGAACTAATTTCCAAGGTACATGTTTTCAGAGTTATGAATTTGAATCCCACCAGGGTAATTAGGGAATTTAAATTTGGGTGATCGGAATGAAAATAATGTGATTAATGGTGACCTTGTGTTGTAGGGGACAATAAACAAGTAGTGTTCTTTCGGTCTGCAATCTTGAATTAAAAAATTCAAGATTCCATAATTAAGATGTAGCTATGTCATCTATCATTTGTATTTTGAATTAATATCAAGCGCAGATCTCTTATTTATCTAATTTAACTTGCCATATTTAAAAACAAATGATGCAGTTATAATTTTAATCTATTTTGTTTTAAATACAATATAAACTAGTAAATTCCAAGCATTGTGTTGTGTCTGGTGCATATTTGCATCTGTTGTATCTTGGGTGAGTTGTGCGCTGCAAATGTATTTATACTAATGGTGCCTGCTTATCACAGATTTCGTATTTATACCACAACAGCAAATATACCTGAACAAGTGGTGAATATGCCAAAGGGGAACAAAGTGTTTAATGTTGAATTTTGCACAGTGAATCAAGAATGGCAGTTAAGGTATTATTTTGGAAGTAAATGCTCCAAATGTATTTTGAAAAAGGCTTTCGGCTGGGAAACCTAGAGGTTGAAGGAAGCTACTGGCTTTGCATCATAGATGTCAAATTATGTGATGCGAAACCAGCAGCTTCCTTCAACTTCCAGGTTTCCCGCAAGTGCAGTTTACAGGATGACAGAGTAAAGAATAGCAGGCGTGTTCCCTTATATTACCAACATTTGTCCACCATCCCCTTCAATTCGTGACCCGGCCTTATTTGCTACTATTGGGTGGCAAACACATGATCCAGTCCTTAAGGTTGGCAGGACCTTAAACCCTTTTGTCTTGCTGCATTTATTGATTACACCTGCCTGTCAACATCCTCCTTTTTTGCTCTTAAATTATTGGGGGCAATGTTTTTTGACTGATAGTAGACACAAAATGTTGGACTAACTCAGTGGGTCAGGCATCATCTCGGGAGAGGGAATGGGTGACGTTTCGGGTTGAGACCCTTCTTCAGTCTGAAGAAGGGTCTCGACCCAAAATGTCACACATTCCTCTCCCGAGATGCTGCCTGACCCGCTGAGTTAGTCCAACATTTTATGCCTACCTTCGATTTAAACCAGCATCTGCAGTTTTTTTCCTACACTTTTTTTGACTGATTTCTGCTACTAACTGCTTGATTGTTGAAAGTTCATAGAAGAGTGTCTTTTTTTTACATGCCTTTTACTTCCCAGTGTTTCCACTCGTGCAGTTGTGTGTTCTGACTTGCCATGAGAAAAAAACAAAGGGAAATATGTTAGTATTAAAAACAATACAAGGATAAACACAGTCAATTTGTCCCATTGTTTTAAAATGGGTGAGAAGTTATTGTGGTCAAAAACAAATGTATTGACATGTGATTGTTTTATGTGCCCAAAGTGGCTTTGCCTGCAGTTATGAGATTGCAAAGTTTTGAGTTTGAAAAGTAACTCATCGATGTTGATGATTAGATTATGACACTAGAAGTGAGTCCGTTTTTCAATTATCTGATAAAAAAATATTTTAAACAATGTGTATTCCTATCATGTTTCACTGTCAGTTAATTTCACACAAATGATTAAAATGCCACTTCAAAGGTATTTCTATTCTGTGGCAGCAACATTATCAAGCTGTTTGCCACAATTATGACAACATATACATTTTAATGTGCAGAATGGTTTGGAACTATCAAATGCAGGAAACAGAATTTCTGAAAAGTTGCCAAAGTTGACGGTTGACCTTCATTTGAAAACATTAAAGGAAATGTGTATTTTTCTGTCTTTAAATTGCCAGGGATCTGACCACCATTACTTGCATGGTGTTTTGTAATGTTTTCAAAGTTTTATATAGTACTGCCTCATCATTGGTCTTGTTTCCTTCTAGTTTAAAAAAAATCTATGCCTACCTATCTTGTCACTCCACATTTGTTTCACTAACTGGGGTTGAGGCTGGAAAACAGAACTGCACCGGCCAAATCAAAGCCCAAATTAGCCTTCTCTGTATCTACCTTGATGCACTATCCCTTTTTGATCACTTGAATTTTCTGGACTACTGTCAAGGTTTTGCCATATTATCTTCCCGACAGGCTCTTATTTTGTGTTCATTTCATTGGCTTGCCTTGCTTGATTCCTTACTTGCATCTACTTGTGATCAGAACCTCCTACATTCCAAAGACATACTGATTGAATCTGTATTAACTTATCAAGTACAATTGGATCGGCAACGCTATATGCTTCGCAATAGATATGGCTGCACAAACACTCCTGTTCTAGTGCCACTAATGGACTGGGAAGCAGGTGATATAATGAATGCCTTCGACAGATTTTAACAAAAATGTGGACTAATGTTCAACAGTATGTTAAAGAATGCTAGTGTGAGTGAGAAAACTAGCTACCTGCTTCTCTGGTCAGGATAGAGCCCTTGCACGGCAGGTGAGGTCACGACCCATGACCCGTACTGTTCCCAAGCAATGTCTTCTGGGGGACAAACGGTGTACTGCAGGCAAGCACTTACTATGGCTGCCAATACAGTGGGACCATCTTCAGTCCCAACAGCTGTTGAATTGTCAGTTTTTTGTCAGAATTCTGCCAGAGACTCTGAAGCCAAAATCGCCAGTAAACTTGCAACATCTCAGTCCCAACCAAAAATCTTTATGAATGGCACCACATAATTACAGTGCTTAATCACATCACTCTGCTTAACTTCATCCCAATAAACTTAGTACAGCTGCAAACCTCACGCTGCATACCACAACATGAAAATGAAATGTAGGCTAAAACACCGTTTGACATACAGCATTTTAATTTTCTATGTTTTATGCATCAGCACTCTTGTAACTCTTTACAGTGATATTTAGCAGAATGTTAACATTTTTCAAATAAATCTGTTTTTGTTTTAATTCTTCGTATCAAAGTAAATAATTCATTTCATAGCTGAAAATAGACAGGATATATTCCTCAATATTTCTCTCCTTGTGAAGCAGACTTTTTTAAATTCCATTTTTCTATTTTGTTTCCACCTTTCTGGAAATGACTTATGGAATATGTTTCTCTCTGCTCTGGTTCTGAGCTCTGGCTCTGAGCTCTGGTATTTTCTCCATAACCCTCAGCAACTTATTTCCTACATTTTCCCTACCATTCCTTACTCATTGATTGGGTGGACTAATTTGTCCTTGTGCTATTTTGTGCCAATTGTCGTAGCGTTCTTTGGGACCTCTTTCTATGATGAAGATGATATTTAAGTTTAAGATGCTCTTTTGATGACAGATGATAAGCCAGATACCAGCTGCGAAACTCACAAATCACTTCCTTGGGGCTTGTAATAACAAGGAACTGCAGATGCTGGTTTATACCAGAGAAAGACACATGCCAGAATAATTCAGCAGGTCAGGTAACATCCCTGAAGAACGTGGATAGGCGAAGTTTCGGGTTAGAACCCTTGTTCAGACTGATCTGAAGAATGGTCCCGGCTCAAAACATCACCTGTCCATGTTCTCCCGGGTTGCTGCCTGACCTGCTGAGTTACTCCAGCACTTTGTGTCTTTCCTTCGGGCTTAATGAAAAAGAGCTTACTTATATTTTACAGTTCCTTTATCTTGCTTTGGTACCCAGGAGACCAGTTGCGGGGGCTCTGGTTAGATTTCAAAAGATATTCCTGCAAAGCCTTCAAGGTTATGGATACCAGTGGTGGAGGGATTTAAATCAGCTCACTTAAATGCTGGAATTGGAAGACAATGAAGACAGGGAGTGTAGCTAGGCTGGATGAAGTTAAGGAGAAAAGGATGGCCAAGGGTTTGGCCTGAAAAAATAATTTAGCGGAATCACAGAGGGGGAGCAGTGAGAGATGATGTTGCTGAACTCTCGTCGGAGGGATAAGAATTTCTTCAAAGTAGACATCCATAGAGGAGAATTTGCAGTGGAACGGACAAAATGTGTAGGAAAGAAGTGCAGATGCAGGTTTAAATCGAAAGTAGACAAAATGCTGGAGTAACTCAGCGGAACAGGCAGCACAAAAACTTACAATTTTGACAGTATTTTCCATGTAAGAACATGTGTGTTGCTTGTGGGGCGAGTGTATGCCGGAAGCTTGCTTGTTCCCCAGAATGCTTGAGCGACTGCATGCGTCATGCCCTTTGATCTTATGACCTTACGTGCAGGGGCTCTAAAACATTTGAGCCAGAGGAAGACAGAGAGAAGACAAAAAGTTATTTTACGTAAGTTTGAAAGACGTCTTGAACCAAAGACCAACCATCGCATATGTTGTTACACCTTTCAAGGGCTCACGCAAACTAGTGATGAATCTGGATGATTATCTCACAAAACCGAAGAAAGTTAAATAGAAATATAAGTTTGCATCAAAAAGAAATAAAGGACAGAGTGCTTAACCAATTCATATGGGGAACATTCCACAAAGGTCCAGAAGTCTCTCATTGGAAAGGATGAGCAATTGACTCTCCAAGATGCTGTTGATATAGCACGAGGACATGATGCAACAAACAGACAAATGTCCCTAATATGTCTTACAGGCAGAAAAGTGGATGCAGTGAACACATCTACACATTATAGACCCAAACATCCCAGGTCTGCATAGATGTCCCAACCCCCAACCAAAACGAAACCACAAATATGCAGGAATTGTGGCAGATCGTGTTCAGTGATAAAAGTAACTGCCCAGCCTTTGGAACCCCTTGTAGGAAGTGTGGAAAACAGAACCACTGGCAGGCAGTCTGCAGAGCTGGATCCAAATCACAACAAATGAAGAAGAAAGGAAAAATGTGCACTCACAAGAACAATATGATGAATTCTTTGAGCTAAATGTAGGAGTCATTCAAATTCATAACTTAGATGATAAGTATAATCGTAAAGAGATTTTTTACAAAGGTCTGCATTCTGAGGAATAATATGAAGATCAACCTGAGATACAAGTTTGACACTGGTGCACAGAGCAGCATCTTGCCTCCACATCTTCAGCCAAATGTATCCTGACAAAGTGGATAAGAGAAGGATGCCAAGACCAGATGCTCTACAGAAGAACTAAACAATCCTAACTGCTCATGGAGGTACAAAAATAAGGCAGCTGGGAATGATTATGATCACACGCACATGACAAGAAGCAAGTGAACTGTACCTTCTTTGTGACTGATGTTGATGGACTAGCAATCCTGGGACTGCAAGCCTGCCAGGACGTAAACCTCGTATGTCAACACTGTAAGATCACTGATACTTCATCTACTCACAGAATTGAAGAGAACACACCTCTTAGTGAGTGACCTACAATCAGAAAAAAGTATGATTTCATGGCAATGTATCCTGATGGCTTTGATGACACCATTGGTTGCTTTGATATAAGAAAATAACTGTAGATACTGGTACAAATCGAAAGTATTTATTCACAAAATGCTGGAGTAACTCAGCAGGTCAGGCAGCGTCTCAGGAGAGAAGGAATGGGTGACGTTTCGGGTTGAGACCCTTCTTCAGACTGATTTGAGGACTACGAGTACCACATTACTCTATATCCAGCAGTGAAATGAATTATCCGTCCTGCATGCAGACTTCCACTCTAACTGAATGACAAACCTAAAGCTGAGTTGAAGATCATGGTAAAGAAAGGAATCATTGTCAAAGTTGACAAAGACAAACCAATAGATTGGGTCAACTCCATTGTAGTGAAGGAAAAGCCCAATCATGAGAGAAACAAATCGGGTAGTTGCACAGAGTCTTTTGCCCAGAGTTGGGGAATCGAAGACCAGAGTACATAGGTTCAAGGTGAAGGGGAAAAGATTTAACAGGAATCCGAGGGGTAACTTTTTCACGCAAAGGGTGGTGGGTGTATGGAACAAACTGCCAGAGGAGGTAGTTGAGGCTGGGACTATCCCATTGTTTAAGAAACAGTTAGACAGGTACATGGATAGGGAGGGATATGGAGGGATATGGACCAAGCACAGGCAAGTGGTACTAGTGCAGCTGGGACATTGTTGGCTGGTGTGGGTGAGTTGGGCCGAAGGGCCTGTTTCCACATGGTATCACGCTATGGCTGGATCCTTATGATCTGAACAAAGCTTTAAAGAGAGATCATTACCCTTTACCCACTCTTGAAGAAATAACTCCTGGAACCAAACAGTTCACCAAACTGGATGCAAGGAACGGATATTGGAATATTAATATTGATAAAGAGTCATCGATGCTCACTACTTTCAATGCTCCTTTGGGAATTTACTGATCTCAGCGCCTTCCATTTGGTCTTTGAGTAAGCCAAGATGTCTTTCAACAGAAAATAGACTAAACCTATCACGACTTCAAAGGGGCAGTTGGTATAGTGGATGACAGATGTCATCTTGTCTTTGGACAAAGTCCATGACTGCAACCTCGTGAGGCAATGGAGAAAACCAGAAGGGCTGGCATAAAATTGAATGCTGAGAAGTGCATCGTTAACGTATCAGAATGATATTTTGTTGGTTTGATCTATTCGCCAATGGGGTAAATCCAAATGAGGATAAGGTGGGGGTCGTGAAATTAACTGACAAGAACAAACTCTGAAGCTTTCTAGGACTAATACAATACATGTGCTCCTTCATCCCCAAACTTGCAGCCCACACAGCCAAGCCCAGAGAACTGTTAAAAGAGGATAAACACAAAACACTGGAGTAACTTGGTGGGACAGGGAGCATCTCTGGAGTCTGACATGGGAAAGGGAAACAAGAGATATAGACGATGATGTAGAGAGATATAGAGCGATGAATGAAAGATGTTCAAAATAAGTAACGATGATAAAGGAAACCTGCCATTGTTGGCTGTTTGTTGGATGAAAACGAGAGGCTGTGCAACTTCGGTGGGGAAGGGATGGGGAGAGAGAGGGAATGCCAGGGTTACTTGAGGTTGGAGAAATCAATATTCATACCACTGAGTTGTAAATTGCCCAAGCAAAACATGAGATGCTGTTCCTCCAATTTGCATTTGGTCCCTGACAATGGAGGAGGCCTACGACAGAAAGATTAGTGTGGGAATGGGAAGGAGAATTAAAGTATTTTGATTTCCAATGAGCTACCTCCCATGAAATAGATTTCAACAGACTCAAACAATTGAGATAACCTTGCACTACTACAATAGAAGAAAGCTTGTCACTGTACAAGTAGACGCATCTCAGAAGGGAGTAAGTGTACTCTACTTCAAGATGGTAGATCAATTGCATTCGCTTTGAAAGCTCTTAACACCAGCCGAAACAAGATATGCCAATATCGAAAGGGAACTCCTGGCTGTGGTCTACGGTTGAGAAAAGTTTCACACCTACTTGTATGGAAGGAAATTTGAAATTGAGACGGGAACAGATCAACAAAAAGAATCTGTTCAGCACCTGCAGACTGCAAAGACTCCTCTTGAGGCTTCAGAACTATGATTTCACCCTGAAGTACAAACCAGGAAAATAAATTATGGTTGCCGATGCTTTATTTCGCCAACCACCATACGAGAAGCACAGATGGAAGATCTTGATGTCAAAATCCATCACGTTGTAAATATGACGCCTATAAAGCTGAGCCAGATCAGAAATGAGACCAACAGAGACGAGGAGTTGCAGCTACTCACTCAATAGGTGATTCAAGGATAGCCTGAGCGAATCAAATGAGTCCAGCCAGAAATAAGGCGATACTGGTCCATATGAGACGACATCTCTGTAGAAGATGGTGGTTCAAAAATTATTGTGTCAAAACCAATGCAGCAAGAACTTCTCCAGAAGATCCATGAAGGCCACATGGGAATGGAAAATTGTAAACTGAGGAAAAAATCTGCTTTCTGGGTGAACAGGTACAAAGAAATAGAAAAGATGGTGCCTGAATATGCTGTATGCCAGAAATATAGGAACACACAACAGAAAGAAGAAATGATACCCAGTGAGACTCCTCCAAGGCCATGGCACACCTTGGGTATGGATTTGTTCACCTACAACCAAGAATGGTACTTGATTGTAGCATGCTACTACTCAAAGTTTCCATTAATCAGAAAGATGAAAGACCTGAGGGTATCAACAATGTCTACAGCAGTACTGATCCTGTTTGCTGACCAAGGGATACCGCAAAAAGTGATTTGTGATAATGGGACCCAGTTTGCCTCGAAAGAATTCAAGGAGTTGGCAGAAAAATACAGGTTCATCATCACCACCTTGTCCCTACACGATCCGAGCGAACACGGGTTCTTAGAAAGACAGATCCAAACCATGAAGAAAATGCTCATCAAATGCCGAAAGACAAAGGAAGATCCCAATCTTGCCTTGTTGTCACTCAGAGCAACGCCATTGAGATATGACATGAAGTCGCCAGTAGAGGTACTGAAATGTAGAAAGTACAAAACAACCCTGCCAAGCAAAATACATGCCTCACAAAACCAGGAGGAAACAAGATAACAACTGACTGATACTCAAACTCAAGGAAGTCAGTATTTCAATGGACATGTCAAAAGATTGCCAGAACTGCTGGGAGGACAGCATGTTCATGCCCAGGAACCTGTTCTGAAGATATGGATACTTGCAAAAGTTGTGGTAAGAGCTGAGACTCCCAGATCATGTATCATTGAGACAGAGACTGGGAAGCAGTTAAGTAACAGGGGTCACATCCAAACAACACCTGACCTGGTGAACCAGAAACGTTTGCCATCAACACCCACCACACCTATAGACAATAGACAATAGACAATAGGTGCAGGAGTAGGCCATTCAGCCCTTCGAGCCAGCACCGCCATTCAATGCGATCATGGCTGATCACTCTCAATCAGTACCCCGTTCCTGCCTTCTCCCCATACCCCCTCACTCCGCTATCCTTAAGAGCTCTATCCAGCTCTCTCTTGAAAGCATCCAACGAACTGGCCTCCACTGCCTTCTGAGGCAGAGAATTCCACACCTTCACCACTCTCTGACTGAAAAAGTTCTTCCTCATCTCCGTTCTAAATGGCCTACCCCTTATTCTTAAACTGTGGCCCCTTGTTCTGGACTCCCCCAACATTGGGAACATGTTTCCTGCCTCTAATGTGTCCAATCCTCTAATTATCTTATATGTTTCAATAAGATCCCCCCTCATCCTTCTAAATTCCACCTACAACCACATTGACAACATGGAGCACAACACCAACATCATCACAAAACGCACAATCTGTAATGTCACCAGATGTCAACACAAACTTAAAAGACAAAGAACACCAAACATTTTGTAAGAAGGCTGATGTTATATTGTTACGTGTAGGAAAGAACTGCAGATGCTAGTTTAAATCGAAGGTCGACACAAAATGATGGAGTAACTCACGGGACAGGCAGCATCTCTGGAGAGAAGGAATGGGTGACGTTTCAGGTCGAGACCCTTCTTCAGACTGATCATATTGTTACCATCAGTCTGCAGAAGGATCTCGACCCGAAACATCACCCATTCCTTCTCTCCCGAGATGCTGCCTGACCTGCTAAGTTACTCCAGCATTTTGTGAATAAATACCTTTGATCATATTGTTACAATTGAAACTGTTATATTGTTACAATTGAAACTGGGTTGTAACCTACAAATGAAGTGCATGATATAGTTAAGGCATGTGATCTAGGTAGTGTGAACAGTTGCAGAATGAGAAGCCTGTAGAACCCTGTGCTATTAAAGGAGAACTACGTCACACAGTGCTGTCTCCATTCTTTATCTTGAAGATAGACCTCAAGGCAAAACAAACCATAACAGTTGTGGACCTGAAATGTTAATTCTGCTTGCTAAATATTTTCCGCATTTTCTATTCTTGCCATAACCATTATCAAGTGTATATCAATTTTGTTTTGTAATTTGTCCACTGGAATCACTTGCACGACTTATTGTGGAGCAACCTGTTACAAAGGGAATGCTCCTCTTACTTCTCCTCTAGTTTTTGTTGCCTATACTCCCTGACTATCTACCCTCCTACCAGTGAGTTGTTTTCTCTTTTATCGAATTAAAGTTCTTCATAATTTTGGGCTCCATTCAAACTCTGAAAAATCCTAGTTTCTTTACACTTTGCCGTAGAATTGAAGTTGCCGAGTCCTATTACCATTTAGTAAATCTCACCTGTGCTCTGCAATGCCTTGACATCCTTTCTGAAAATGTCATTGTTGTTTTGGCATCATTCAAGATGATTGTTAACCTCAGAAGGGGAAAGCTGAGGATTTATGACCCTGATGTTGATGGGTCTGCAGTGGAGAGAATCAACATCTTTAAGTTCCTGGGCATGCATTTCTTTGAAGATCAGTCCTTGACCATGCATGTTGATGCGATCATAAAGAAAGCACAAGAATACCCACATTTCCTTAAACTTTGAGAAAATTTGATAAGTCGACGAATACACTCTTGACCTTCTATAGATGTACACAAGAGAGCATATTGACTGGTTGCATCATGACCAGGGTCATCAATTTGAATGGCCAAGATTGAATGAAATTGTAAAGAGTGACGGATACTGTCTGGTCCATCACCACCTCTCCACCATCGAAGGGATTTATAGGAGGCACTGCCTCAAAATGGCAGCGCCACCACACCAGGTTCACGGACAATGCCATCGCCCTAGCTCTACACTCATCCCTAGAACATCTGCATAAGTGAGACACCTACGTCAGACTACTTAGACTACAGCTCTACCTTTAATACCATTATGCCAACCCTGCTTATCACCAAACTCATTGGACTTAGTGTCAGTACTCATCTCTGCAACTGGGTCTTTTACTTCCTGACCAACAGACCCTAATCAGTGAGGATAGGGACAAATCGTCCTCTACGACAATTCTCAACATAGGGGCTCTGCAAGGATGCGTTCTCAGCCCCCTTCTTTACTCCTTGTACACCAACGACTGCAGCCATGTACATACTTAATTTAATTTTCAAATTTGCAGACGACACCACCATTGTGGGACGGATATCAAATAATGATGAGACTGAGTACAGGAAGGAGATTGAGAACCTGGTGTTGAGCCAACAACCTTTCTCTCAATGTCAGTAAGTCAAAGTACATAATGATCGACTTTAGGACACATACCCCAGTTTGCATTGACGGTGCCGAAGTGGTTGGAATCTTCAAATTCTTAGGGAGTCAATATCACCACCAACTTGCTCCTGGACTACCCATATTGAAGCAACGACCAAGAAAGTACACCAAAGCCTCTACTTCCTTAGAAGGCTTAGGAAGTTCATCATGTCCCCTACAACTCACATCATCTTCTACAGATGCACCATAAAAAGCATTTTATCAGGATGCATCACAGCTTAGTTTGGGAACAGCTCCATCCAAGACTGCAAGAGATTGCAGTGAATTGTGGACGCAGCCCAGACCATCACACAAACCAACCTCCCTTCTATTGACACCATTTAAACCTTATGCTGCCTCGGCCAGGCCACCAGCATAATCAAGGGCGAGTTGCACCATGGCCACTCACTCTTCTCCCCTCTGCCATCAGGCAAAAGGTATAGAAATCTGAAAACGCACACCTCCAAATTCAGAGACAGTATCTACCCAGCTGTTATCAGGCAACTGAATCATCCCACCACAACCAGAGAGCAGTGCTGCACTACTATTTATCTCTGGTGACCCTCAGACTTCCCTTGATTGGACTGTGTTGGTTTTACCTTGCACTAAACGTTATTCCTTTATCATGTATCTATACACTGTAAATGGTTTGATTGTAATCATGTACTGTCTTTCTGCTGACTGGATAACACACAACAAAAGCTTTTCACTGTATCTCAGTACACATGACAATAAATAATAAATAAACTGATCTAAATCCTCAAAGACCCACAGCACCATGGCCATGCTCTCATTTCGCTTCTACCGTTGGGAAGAAGGTATAAGTGTCTGAAAACTGTGAAACCAGGTTGAAGAATACCTTCTTCCCAGCAACCATCAGGCTTTTGAACACTACACAATACTACCCTCAACAATGAACTATGGACTGTCTTAAGTTGCACTAAGGACTTTTTTTTTGTTGCTTTAGTATTGGGTTTATTAATTTATCGTTTTTTTGTATATTATTTGTGTATTTTGTTTATAGGCCTATTATGCTTTTGCAAAAATTTCAATTGTTCAGATTGTCAGTACAAATGGCAATGAAATACCCTTGATTCTAAGCATCGTCCAGAATAAGACACAACACTACAGCTGACTCATCTCCCGGTTGCCAAACATTTTAACTTCCCTTCCCATACTGCCCTTTCTGTCCTGGGCCTCCACATCAGTCAGAGTCAGGCCAAACACAAATTGGAGGAACAGCATTTCATATTTAGCTTACAACACAGTGGTATGAATATTGATTTGTCCAACTTCAAGTAACCCTTGCATCCCCGCTTTCTGTGTCCGTCCCTCACCCTAGTCGTCGTACTAGTTTCGCTGTGGTCCTGCTGATTTCCACTGATTGTATCACTCGTTATCACCTTTTCCACAGCCAAAAATGGACCAATGTGGGCTCCACCTTTCCTTGATCACCATTGCTGGCTTTGATTTGTCCTTTTATTTGTCATATATACCTTTTCATTTCTCTCGTTTTCCTCTTCCTTGTCTCTTAGTCGAAAGAAGGGTCTCGACCCGAAACATACTTGTTCCTTTTCTCCAGAGACACTGCCTGACCCGCTGAATTACTCCAGCTTTTTTGTGTCTATTTAAAGTCAATTAACATTCAGAAGACAATGCTTGTGGTACCTATGTGGTTGCTCTACAGTCCTTTGAAGAACCTGCAGGTGGCCCATGTCTCAGAGGGATCGATGAGGATTGAAATTACGTATCTTGAGGGGTTCACATATGAAAGCTGGGAGAGCAATATAGCTGTTAAAAAGCATTAAATATCCAGAGATTTGTAAATAAAAGCATGGCATCTCGGATGTCCCGGTATGGAACTTGAACGCAGATGCGACGTAGATGGAGGAATTGGGAGTGGCAGATGGAATCTTTGCAGGAGGCTGGGTGGGAAGAAGTATAGTCTAGGTAGTTATGGGAATCAGTAGGTTTATAATACACATCAGTCGATAGTATATCTCCTGCGATTGAGATGATGTTAAGAAAGGTGAGGGAGGTGTCGGAGATGGTCCAAGTGAATTTAAGTGCAGGATGGAAATTAGTAGTGTAGCTAATGAAGTCCATGAGTTCTGCATGGTTACGGGAGGAAGCCCTGATGCAGTTGTCAATGTAGCGGAGATAGAGTTTGGGGATACGGCCAGTGTATGCCTGGAACAGGGATTGTTCGGCGTACCCTAAAAGAGGCAGACATAGCAGGGTTAAAAGATCTGGTTAAAAGATGACCTCAATGAACATCAACCTACTGCATTACAAAGAACTGGACACATTTTTTGCCTGACGTGTGAGCTGTCATGTTGTGCATTTGCTGAGGTTGTATAAAGTTTTTAATGATGAAACGTGAACTAAACTATTGCGAATGCCCATGGCTATGCCTTTGATTTGGAGGATGCGAGAGGAGTCGAAGGAAAAGTTGTTGAGATTGAAGACCAGCTCTGCTTGGCAGAGGAAAGTGTTAGTAGAGGGAAATTGGCTGGTTCTGCGGTCAAAGAAAAAATGGAGGGCTTTAAGGCCTTCCTGGTGGGGGATGGAAGTGTAGAGTAACTGAACGCAATAGTAAAGATGAGGGAACAGGGACCTGAAAAACGGAAGTCATTAAAGAGACGAAGGACTTGCGAGGTGCCTTGGACGTTGGTTGGGTGGGATTGGACAAGGGGGGACAGGATGGAGTCGAGGCATGCGGAAATGATTTATGTGGGGCAGGAGCAGGCAGAAACGATGGGTCTACCAGGGCAGTTGTGTTTATGGGTTTTGGGGAGAAGGTATAACTGGGCTGTGCAGGGCCGGGGAGCAATATGGTTCAAAACTGTGGAGGCAGACAGCCAGAAGTGATAAAATCAAAGGTAGTCTGCAAAATGATGGCTTATCTGTGGGGTCATGGTCCAGCGGTAAGTAGGAGAAAGTGTCTGAGAGCTGGCACCTGGCATCAGCGTGGTAGGGGTCGGCTCCCTAGACTACCACGGCAAATATTAGTTTACTTTTCCAGGTCAACATCCCAGGAGCAAGGCTCTTAATATCATCAAGACCGTGGCAAGACAGTGCATTGATGTGCCTGATTCCAGATTTTCAAAACTGTTGCTCCACTTTGATTTTTAATGCAATAGAGTTCAGAGAAAATTATTTAATCATATTCTCAAACCTTGAAGAATTATAACAGTACCAGCTATTCTGGAATTCCTACTTCATAACTGCTCAAAATGGGAGGAGCATTTGGTATGACATCGAGAGCCATGTTCTTCGGGAGCACATGGACGCGTGGTGAAGATGGTGGATAAATGAACTATCAACCTTGGAATGCACAGTATGCCATCATGAGTCCCGAGGAACTGCCTAAAAAGTAGAAGCAATATCATTTAGTTTACATTGCGGTATAAAAAAATTTATGCAGTGTAAACAAAGCAAAAGAAAGTGATATTGTGATATTAAAAAAAAGGATTGAGCAGAATACAGTAAATACAAAGGAGAACTTAAAAATAAAAAGACAAGTGAGGTGAAAGTGTATGAAAGAAAAGCAGCAGATTACAGAAAATGTTGAAGCTATATAATAATGTTTAAAGAAGGGATGGTCAACAAGGCAAGTTAGAGATGGAATAAAACTAAAAGAAAAGATGCATAAGATAGCAAAGAATAGCAGGAAGTCAGAGTAGTGGGCAATTTTCAAAGAAAACAGAAGATAGCAAAAAGGGTAATATGGGCTGAAAAGATGAGGTACGAAGCAAAGCTGGCCAAGAACATAAAGAAGGACAGTAAAAACTTCTTTAGGTATGTTAAGAGAAAAATATTAGTAAAAACAAATGTGGGTCCCTTGAAGGCAGAAACGGGTGAAATTATTATGGGTAACAAGGAAATGGCGGAAGAGTTGAACAGTTACTTCGGATCTGTCTTCAGAAGACACAAACAATCTCCCAGATGTACTAGTGGACAGAGGATCAAGGGAGCCAGGACCTGAAAGAAATTTGCATTGGGTGAGAAATAGTATTAGCGAGACTGATGGGACTAAACGCTGATAAATCCCCAGGGCCTGATGGTCTGCATCCCAGGGTACTCAAGGAGGTAGCTTAAGAAATTGTGGACGCATTGGTGATCATTTTCCAATGTTCAATAGATTCCGGATCAGTTCCTGTGGATTGGAGGGTAGCTAATGTTATCCCTCAAGAAAGGAGCGACAAAGAAAACGGGGAATTATAGACCAGTTAGCCTGATATCGGTGGTAGGGAAGATGCTGGAGCCAATTATTAAAGAGGTATTAACGGCACATTTGGAGAGCGGTAAAAGGATTGGTCCAAGTCAGCATGGATTTATGAAAGGGAAATCCTGCTTGACTAATCTTCTGGAATTTTTTGAGGATGTGACAGGTAAAATGGATGAAGGAGAGCCAGTGGATGTAGTTTATCTAGACTTTCAGAAAGCCTTTGATAAGGTACCACACGGGAGGTTGGTGAGCAAAATTAGAGCACATGGTATTGGGGGTAGGGTATTGAAATGGATAGAGAATTGGTTGGCAGACAGGAAGCAAAGAGTAGAAATAAACGGGTCCTTTTCAGAATGGCAGGCAGTGGAGAGTAGAGTGCCGCAAGGCTCGGTGCTGGGGCCGCAACTATTTACAATATATATTAATGATTTGGATGACGGCATTAGAAGTAACACTAGCAAGTTTGCGGATGACACAAAGCTGGGTGGCAGTGTGAACTGCGAAGAGGATGTTAGGAGGTTGCAGGGTGACTTGGATAGGTTGAGTGAGTGGACAGATGCATGGCAGATGCAGTATAATGTAGATAAATGTGAGGTTATTCACTTTGGCAACAAAAATAGGGAGGCAGATTATTATCTCAATGGTGTCAGATTAAGTAAAGGGGAAGTGCAACGAGACCTTTATGTGCTTGTACACCAGTCACTGAAAGTAAGCATGTAAGTACAGCAGGCAGTGAAGAAAGCTAACGACATGTTGGCCTTCATAGCGAGAGGATTTGAGTGCAGGAGCAAAGAAGTCCTTCTGCAGTTGTATAGCGCCCTGGTGAGACCACATCTGGAGTATTGTATGCAGTTTTGGTCTCCTAATTTGCTATTGAGGCAGTGCAGCATAGGTTCACGAGGTTAATCCCTGGGATGGAGGGACTGTCATATGAGGAAAGATCGGAAAGACTAGGCTTGTATTCACTGGAGTTTAGAAGGATGAGAGGGGATCTTATAGAGACGTATAAAATCATAAAAGGACTAGACAAGCTAGATGCAGGAAAAATGTTCCCAATGTTGGAGGAGTGCAGAACCAAGGGACACAGTCTAAGAAGAAAGGGGAGGCCATTTAAAACTGAAGTGAGAAGAAACTTTTTCACCCAGAGAGTTGTGAATTTATGGAATTCTCTGCCACAGAAGGCGGTGGAGGCCAATTAACTGGGTGAATTTAAAAGAGAGTTAGATAGAGCTCTAGGGGCTGGTGGAATCAAGGGATAATGGGGAGAAGGCAGGCACAAATGACTGATTATAGATGATCAGCCATGATCACAATGAATGGCGGTGCTGGCTCGAAGGGCCCAATGACCTCCTCCTGCACCTATTTTCTCTGTTTCTATGTCAAATAAGAGGATGGTACTGATCTGGGATGAAATGGAAATCCTGTGGAGAAAAAGATAAATGAGGGCATTGCATCCACAAGGGGGGATAATGCCAACAGCACAGTAAAGGAGAAATTGGGTCAGTTTAAAACAGGTGAAAAGTGCTCCCAATAGGTTCATCGCACCAAGATAGATGAGTCGCCTGTTCTGTAAGCAATGCCCGCTCATTGTTGAAAGATATAATGATGGTGGCGCCAGCAATGGCTGCCTTGCCAACAGTCTGTCTGTCCTTTCCTTTGTGTTTTTAATAGTATGTGTTAAATGTATGTTTTTAGTGTTCTTTAGCTTGTTTTATGTGGGGGGTTGGGTGAAAAATGTTCTAATCTCTTACCTTGGCGGAAATGCGATTTTTTTCCCGTATCGTATCTCTGTCCGCACTGCGGTCTAACATCGAGGAGATGCCGGCCTTTGCTGGAGACCGACTTGTAAGAGCTCCACCACGGGAGCCTACGGGACTTTTAACATCGCGGAGCCCGCGATCCCTTTGCTAGGGATTGACCTCTGAGCTCCAACCATGGGTGCTTGCGGACTTAATATCACGGAGCTCACCGTCTCTGGTCAGAGACCGACTTTGTGAACTCCAAGTCGCGGGACTTTTGATCACCCCTACGCGGGGGCTTCGACCGCTGGCTGCGGGAGCTTCGATCGCCCTGACGGATAGTTTGACTGCCCCGAATAAAGAGGAAGTAGATTGGACTTTTTTGCCTTCCATCACAGTGAGAAACATGGGGAATCCGCTGTGGTGGATGTTTATGTTAACTTTTATGTAGTTGTGTGTCTTGTTGCTTTTTTTTCCTTGGCTGAATGGTAGTTTGCATATCACTGTACCTTAATTGGTACATGTGACAATAAAAGACCTTTGAAACCATGCTCTTTATGTGAGATTAGGTTTTATTTTTTTAATGCATACAGTTCATTTCAATTTAGTTTATTGTCACATGTTCTGAGGTATAGTGAAAAGGTTTTGATGTGTGCTACCCAGTCAGCGGAACATTTTCATAATATTTCATTCATTTACGGTCCTAAAGCAGAGTCCATGGAATTTTTGCACAAGTTAAACTAATTTGTGTGCAATAACAGGAAGGCCCAAATATTAGCCCTACCTCCTGGAGCACTGCACTCAGCTTCAATGTGTCCTGAACATTTTGAGAGTATTAGTTTGTAGCACTTGGTCATGGCTTGCATCCTGTATTGGAATACCTGTGTGTTTTGGGCGTACAGAGAGCATCTTTCACAGTGTTGACGGTTTCCTAACTGCAGTTGATATTTCTTTTAGTGTGTGTCTTTGGGAACGGCTCATACCTGTTATGCAGTTGCTTGGAGCAAACCTTCACAATTATCTCGGCATCTCTTCCCAGATCTTTCTGGCAAAGATTTGTTCAATAAGGATCTCATTTCCAGTACAGCCATTAGGAGGGCAGTGTTTAGTATGGCTAGTATTCCAAACGTAATGAAAGATCTGATGTGGAGGATCTCTCTCGCATGCAACCAAGCAAGGTCTTTGTCCATGCAAGAAAGCTTTGACGATGAGGCATTCTGCCAAATCACTATGACCTTCTGGTTGAGAAACCACTTCACAATATCCAGCAGCTTGCTTGTGATGTTTTGTGCAAGTTGCTGACTGATTAATTTAGGTTCAAACATGTTCTTTGGGATAAAGTATCCTGTGGGACAGTTGGTCCAGACTGGTTCAATGGAAAGTGACATGCCTCTGCAATCCTTGGGATAGAGAATCTCAGCACATGGTAGCAGTTGGTGTTTGTGCACCCAGGATAAATACAGAGTGTGATATCAGAAACGTGGTCCATTGAGTAATTTTCCTCCTGTTTTTGGAGATTTATGTTTTGAGATTTTATGAACATGCTCAATCTTTGATCTGCAGATAAAATGGAAGATATCTTAAATGGACACTGCACCACAATTGTGGGTATATGGCTGCACCTGTACCTGGTGCAGCAACACAAAGAGCTTCTCGCATTAGATAATCAAGTTTTTTTCCCTCTGTGATTGAAAGTGAACGCCGTCCGTTTGCTAGTTTCCATTATCTAATCTCTATGGTTCTTGGTGGATATTTTCACTCCTCTCAATCATATTTTCAGCATTTTCGGATAACTGGAACTGAATATGAAAGGAAAAAAGGATTGGCTGTCCAAAAATGTTGTCTTGCTTTTGCTGCTATTGACTTTGGCCCTAATGTCAGTTTGAACTGGTTGCAGATGATCATTAATGTGTCTGAGCGGAAGACAACCGTGTATAAAAGAGTTTTGATCTGAGTATAAAAGAGTTTTGCTGCTGGGGTTTATCACTCCTTTTATATGTGCGCTTCCTGATTGATTTGGCAAAAGTCTCTATGTAATACACAATCAAGACAGAAGGCAAATTTGCCTAACAGCAGATATGATTGAAAAGCTTTGTTTTCCACCCATTTTATTAGGATTGCATTTCAGGTGCAAATTAGAGCTGCCATATAAATTTCAGAATTGCTATTCTAAACATATTTACATGGTTGCTTTCCTATTGAAGCATACTGTACGTCACCAGAATAAAAACAAGTGCCGCTCCCGTGTCATTGGGGAGTAAATTTATTCAAATCTACCCATTTGTGGAATTCCTAATTTTCCTTGTGTTTATACTGATGCACCTTGGTGTATATAGGGATAATTGAGGTATTCATTGTCATTAATCTATGTTTGCATTTGTCTGAGATTTCTAATGTTTGGTGGTTTATTAAATATACTTGACACTGTAACAGCATCTTCTATGCTCATTTAACTTCAATTAAATACATTTTATCTTCTGAATCCTCAAACGAGTATCGCTTTCTAACCCTGAAATCATCTATATGATCAACAACATTAAAATGTCACATATACTCTTTCTTCACCTCTTTCACATACTGCCTCTGAACCATTCACCATCCTCTGAACACATATTTCTGTTATGCTGCTGCTGCAAATAAGAATTTCATTGTTCTATCTATATACTAAAACTCTCGTTTGTTTGTTTCTTTGTTCCTGAACTATAGCCAAAACGGTACACGATAGCGTGACAATTTTAGGCCCACCTTACTCACCGTCATTCCTTTGGTGCTAATGGAAAAAGTTTCATTGAAATCGGTGTTATATTTTTAAAGTTATTCACATTTTAAAGTTTAAATCTCTCCGAGGGAGGGAGAGGGGAAGGGGGGAGGATAAGGGGGGTTGAGGGGGATGGAGGGGAGGTGAGCGGGCGGGGGTGGAGGAGGGGAAGGGGGGAGGTGAGGGGGTGGAGGAGGGGAGGAGGGGGGTAGGGGCAGGAGAGGGGGAAGGGAAGAGGGGGAAGGGGGAGGGGGGGAGGAGAGGGTGCTGCACCAATGCAGGAGAGGTTTGGGCCCAACGGGTCCACTTAATCTTGTATGACAATAAAACACTCTTGACATCACTTTCATTCCCTATGGCTCCTGCATACATTTTTAATATTCTGTAAAATATGTGGAATGTATATTTTTTATCATTTACTTTGAAAGTTGCAAGGAACTCAATTTTTTTAAGTGATAGCCAGTTTAACAATTGAAGTGAATGAATAACTATTGCAGTAAAGTAGCTTGCATTTTGTCTGCAATTTATTCTCTGAATTGTTGTAGTCCAGACTGTTGTTTGACCATGCATGGCCTTTCATTTGTAGGTATGTGGGGTGACTGTAGAAATATGCCATTGACATTCAATTCAAAGGTAGTCAGTGAGTGTATTATAAAGCTCAGTGAGTGTATTATAAAGTGTTAGGTGAAACAAAGTGAAGGACTGTTGAAACTGCATGTGTTCATAAAATTGTCAGTGTTCAAATACAAGGAACATGATTGGTCTAGGAATTGTTTGGATGTTAAAGCTGGCACCAATCTGTCAAAAGCAATTTTTTATTTCAACTGCTTCTCATTAAATTAGTTTAGCGACAGTATAAGGATCATTCTTTTTCAAGTATTTTAGTATTGGCTTTTGTTTCCTTGTTATAGGTACTCGAGCAACATTTGGATACAAGGAACTCGTAATACAGGGTGGAAGTCTAAAAAAACTTTTACTAGCAAAATCTTTATATTGATAAATAATTAAAGTGTCAAATAGCAATGTCAGATATGTGTTATAAAAACATTGGTATCCCAAACTAGACTGGATAATCGTTGCCTTTAAGTCTGTTGGATAACTATGGTCTTCATGACAATTCTTGAAGTGTAAGATCCTTGATTATTTATTGGACCAAAGGTATCCTTTGGAAGAGAGGAACCCGAGCTTACAATGAAAAACAGGACAAACTTTTGTGGATGGCTGGGTAATTGCTGTTGCTACTATGTCATAACTGTTCTCAAGAAGGTAAGTTGTGGTTTTATTTATGAAGTATTTCTCCCTCCAGCAACAAAATCCAAAATGTATTCATTAATAGAATAAAATGTTGGAAGCACTCTGCACCTATGGAGAGAAACATATTGAGATGATAATAGATCATTTATCTCTAATGGATCATGTGTTGCCCTTTGGTTTGAGCAGAAACTGATTATCTTCATGAGGTTTGTTACATACATACTGGGCTATTATGTTGGTCTTTGAATTAAGATATTTTTCAATTAATTGGGATATTAACCTGGAGAAGGAGTCACGGAACCGTGCAGTGCAAAAATGAACCTTTGGCTTACCACGTTCATGCTGACCTTTTTTCCCGATGTACATTAATCTCAATTCCCGGCACTGAGACCATAATCTTCTATGTCTAACTTATTTATGTGCCTGTCGAAATGTTCTTAAATGTAGTTGAATTGAATTAAATAAATGTTATTAGCCAGGTATGTATATATACAAGGAATTTGCCTTGATGCTTTGCTCGCAAGTAACAACACGACATGCAGTAAACAATTAAGAATAAAACATTGTAATTTAAACATGTGAAGAATGAAATAAAATACCAGCGCAAAGGGAGGCTACAGACTTTTGGTTGTTGAATAGGGCTACTGCTCATGGGGAAAAAAGCTGTTTTTATGTCTGGCTGTGGCGGCTTTGAGAGTCTGGAGTCGCCTTCCAGAGGGAAGTGCTTCAGAGTTTGTGGCCAGGGTGAGAGGGGTCAGAGATGATCTTACCCACTTCCTTCCTGGCCCTTGCAGTCTACAGTTTGTCGATGTGGGGAAGGTTGCAGCCAACAACCTTCTCGGCTGATCGAACAATGCGCTGCAAGTTCCGGATGTCATGCTTGGTGGCTGAGCCAAACCAGATCATGATGGAGAAGGTGAGGACACTCTATAATGGCAGTATAAAACTGGACCATCATTGCCTGTGGCAGATTGTGTTTTCTCAGCAGCCACAGGAAGTACATCCTCTGTTGGGCCTTTTTGACTATTGAGTCGATGGTGGCCTCCCATTTAAGGTCTCTGGAGATGGTGGTTCCAAGGAACTTAAATGACTCCACAGATGTGACTGTGGTGTTGTTGATGGTGAGTGGGGGGAGGGGAGGAGGAGCTCTCCTAAAGTCTACTATCAATTCCACTGTCTTAAGAGCATTGAGCTCCAGGTTGTTGCGAAGGCACCAGGATGTCAGCTGTGCCATTTCCTGTCTGTAGGCAGATTCCTCCCCATCCTGGATCAGTCCAATCAGTGTTGTGTCATCTGCAAACTTGAGAAGCTTGACAGGAGTCTGTGGAGGTGCAATTGTTGGTGTAGAGAGAGTAAAGGAGAGGGGAAAGTACACAACATTGCAGTGCTCCTATGCTGAGGGTCTGCAGGTCCGAGATGTGCTTTCCCAACCTCACATGCTGCTTCCTGTCTGTCAGGAAGTTGGTGATCCACTGACAGTGGGGTTCAGGCACAGTCAACTGGGAGAGTTTGGAGTCGCTCTGGCACAATGGTGTTGAATGCAGAGCTAAAATCCACAAACAAAATCCTTGCATAGATCCCCTGGCGGTCAAGGTGCTGGAGGATGAAGTGCAGGCCTAGGTTGAGTGCGTCATCCACTGATCTATTGGCCCGATGTGCAAACTGCAGGGGGTTTGTGATATTTTTCAGCTGGGCCAGCACAAGTCTTTCTAGGGTCTTCATGATTACTGAGATCATTGCGACAGGCCTGTAGTCATTAAGACCAGTAATCCTTGGCTTTTTGGGTACAGGAACAATTGTGGAGAATTGAAGCAGTAATTGTACTTCTTCTGGCAACGTGTCCCAGTTATCAAGCACTCTATTTTTTAAACAAAAAAACCTGCTCTTCAGATCCTCAAAATCTCCTACCACTCACCTTGAAACTATGCTCTTGCTTTTAATACCTGGGAAAAAATGTTAACTTTCTGCATCATCCTACCATGCTGGACCTTATCAGATGCTCTACTGATGTCCACATAGATGTCTAATTTATTGCTTTCATCAATCATCCTGATTTTCTCCTTTAAAAAAAACGCAATCAAATTAGTGAGACAGGATTTCCCCCTCATAAAACCATGCTGACTATCCCATTTCAACCCTTGCCTTTCCAAATGAACCTAAAACCTGTATGTTGGAGAGTTCTCCAATAATTCCCTGCCATGATGCAAGTCTCACAGGTCTGTAGTTACCTGTCTTATCACTGCTATCCTTTAATAAAGGAACAACATTAGTTACCCTCCAGTCTTCTGGTTTATCACCTATTGCTAACGAAGATGTCAAAATCGTTGAAAGCTCAGAAATTTCCTCCCTTATTTCCTTTATTGAAGTTTGGGTATTTATCTGAGATGGCTTTGTTGTCTGCATGAATGAAATACCTCCTTTCTGATAACAAGTGAACTAAAATAGGAAGAATATTTTCCTGTTAAAACTTCCAGGAACTTTTATATACTTTAACCTATTTCTTTGCTGAATAAAGAATAACCCAAATTAATCATAGTGGGAAATTAGGGAAGCACCATTCTCATGATGAATTACATGAATGTGAACTTTGTTCCTTTATAGAAGAATCCAGGCCACGGGAAAGGCAATATGGAATCATCTCTAATTTTTTTGTATTTTAGCTTTCACATTAATTTTCATGTTCCATGTGTTGGAAAGGAAACATTGCTTTAATATCTAATGTAATTGGGTTAACATGGTGCTGTGTGAAATATGCTACAGAGAAATGATTTTGCTTTTTTAAAAACAACAATCATGATATTTGCAATAACTATTCTCTACTTTGTCCTTTTCCTTCCCAAGGAACTATTTTCAAAAACACCTGAATTGACTTTGAAGCTATGGTTTTCTAGAACAGTTTCATTTTGTTAGGCTTTTGTGTGGAGGTGTTTTTTGTCCATGTCAGCTGTACTCTAGATCATTAATTCATTTTTAGCGATCTCCATTGAAATGCTTTGAGCTTTAATGATGGAAAATGTGAACCATAAATACATGAAAGCAAATGCTTCTGTTAAGCAATGGAGTTTACATAAACTTGCTATTTTGATGAATGGTAAAGGTCAACTAATCTTGCAGAGTGGATAACAAGATTTCTGAAGAAACTGTAGGCTTAAGGAATAAATACAACAATAGAAACCACAGTTGTTCCCATAAATTAGACTCTCATTATGCACTGGTTCAGACTTCAGTCTCATGAGGGACATGGGATGATAGATAGAACTACTTAGAAGAAGCGGTTACACGAAGGCACTCAATCTCAATCTGAGTGAAAAGCCAATGATTTCAAATGCCATTTAAATGGGCAAAGTCTTTCGGCACAGAAAATGGTACACTGGCCCACTTTTTCCATGCCAACCACCAAGCATTTATCTACACAAATCCCATTTACCAGTAATTCAAGTACTTGTAAGATACCACCTACTCATGCAGTGTGTTTTGATATCTAATCACATAGATGAAAAAAAACTTATTGCCCCTCCCCTAAATCTGTGGCATCTCAAACTAGAGTACAATACGACGGGGAAAGGTTTCTCACTATATACCCCATCTATGCTCCTCTTTTTGTCTCTATTAGGTTCTTTCTGCCTCTACTCCCCTCCCCATCCACCCTCCCTCCATTCTCTGACCCGTCATCTAAGGAAAGCAAATCCTGCCTATCTAGTCTCTCCCCATAACTGAAATGCTCCATCCAGGCAACATCTTGGTGAATCTCTTCTGCACCTTCTCCAGCACAATGATGTCTTATCTTATAGTTTGGTGACCGTGCTCCAGCTGTGTCTTAACCAATGTTTGCTTTATAAATTTGTACCACAATCTCCTTGCTCTTATTAACTATGTCCCACCTAATGAGGGGGAGTGTATCCTATGCTCCCTTCACACTCTTCTCTATCTGTACTGCCAGCTTCAGGGATACTTGGGCTTGTGCATCAAGGTACCCTCCGTTCCACAATATTGTTAGGCCTTGCCTTTCATTGTTTATGTCTGACCCTTATTAGTCATTCCATAGGGCATCACATCACACTTCCATGTGTTAAATTCCATCTGCCGTTACTAGTTATCTTACCAACTGATCATTTCTACTCCTCACTATCAACAATACTAATTTTCATGCCATCTGTAAAGTTAACAATTATATTTCTGCATTCATTTCCAAATGTTTTAAGTACATAAACAGTAAGGATCCTGCCACTTATTTCCATGGTATAGCATTGGTCACTGGCTTCCAATCATGAATAAAACAACTGTCTCCTATTTTCAAGCCATTTTGATCCAGTTTGCCAATTTGCTTTGAAATGGGCTCTAACCTTTTGGACCAGTTAATAATTGGGTCTTTGCCAAAGGCCTTGCTGATGTCCATGTAGATTGCAATACCCTCATCAATATATTTTGTTACTACTTTGAAAATCTCAATCGAATTCTGTTCAGACAAGATTTCCTCTTTAAATATTCATGCTGACTATACCCAACTTTCTTTCTTGAATAAAAGTACCACATCTACATTTAATCTGAACTGGTTGCTTTCCACAAATCTTCCAATGATCATGATGCATGCATATCTATTACTTTTCTAAAGCCTTACATTTTTCAAATACCTTAAATTTGATCAATTACTTTAGTTTAGTTTATTGTCATATATATCGAGGTATCAATGAAAAGCTTTTTTGTTGCATGCTATCCAGTCAGCGGGAAGACTATACCTGATTACAGTCACTGTGTACAGTTACAAGATTAAGGGATAATGTTTAATGCAAGATAAAGTCCAGAAAGATCTGATCAAAGATAGTCTGAGGGTCTCCAATGAAGTAGATGGTAGCTCAGGACCGTTCTCTAGTTGGTGATAGGATGGTTCAGTTGCATGAAAACAGCTGGGAAGAAACTGTCTCCGAATCTGGAGGAATGTATTTTCACACTTCTGTACCTATTGCCTGATGGGAGATGGGAGAAGATTGATTGTCCGGGGTGAGACTCGTCCTTGATTATGTTGGTGGCCTTGCTGAGGCAGCATGAAGTATAGATGGAATCAATGGAAGAGAGGTTTGTTTGCGTGATGGTCTAGGCTGTGTCCACAATTCTCTACAATTCCTTGCAGTCTTGGATGTAGCTGTTCCCAAATACTGCTGTGATGCATTCCGATAAAATGTTTTCTCTGGTGCATCTATAAAGTTGGTGAGTGTTGTTGGGGACATGCCAAACTTCCTCTGCCTTAGGAAATAACTCTAGGTATGGCAATAAGTTGTTCTGAATGGTTAAACAGATGTTGCATGATCTCCCTGGCATAAATAGCAGGGCAGGGATACAGCAATTACACTAAACAGGATTAACTCAAACCGATCTAGACTGCTCAAAACTGGGTATCTATGAACCACTGAATCATCAGCACTGGAGCAATGTTCAAACCAATATCTGTAACCTCATGGCCCTGATATATCCCTCACTCTCTCATTACAACAGAAGTAATGTTCCTTCTAAGCAACATTCTTTGTAAAGAATGTTCTTTTACAATTGAAATCAATAGGTTTCTGAACATCAAGCGATTCAGAGAATATGTTGGCAGTGCTGGAAAATGTTGCCGAAGTAAATCAGCCATGGCTTTAGTGCATGGCGAAGAAGGCTTGAAGGGCGCAAAAGCCTACTCTTGCCTTTATTTCTTATACTCTTAAACAACCACACTGTTGTTCATTTTAATTATGTTTATTTGTCAGAGAAAAGAAAGCATTTCAATTTCTTTATGATTTCTTGTTTGGTTTTAATACTCCTGTGGCTGTCATGCCCATTTCCCTTTGAATCGTGGGTTTTAAACATTGCCCCATAATGTTTGGGACCACCATTTATTTATTTGCCTCTGTACTCCACAATTTGAGATTTGTAATAGAAAAAAATCACATGTGGTTAAAGTGCACATTGTCAGATTTTGTTTAAAGGCCATTTTTATACATTTTTATTTCACCATGTAAAAATTACAGCTATCTTTATACATAGTCCCCCCATTTCAGGGCACCATAATGTTTGGGACACATGGCTTCACAGACGTTTGTAATTGCTCAGGTGTGTTTAATTGCATCCTTCATGCTGATATAAGAGAGCTCTCGGCACTTAGTCTTTCCTCCAGTCTTTCCATCACCTTTGGAAACTTTTATTGCTGTTTATCAACATGAGGACCAAAGGTGTGCCAATGAAAGTCAAAGAAGCCAATATGAGACTGAGAAATAAGAGTAAAACTGTTAGAGACATCAGCCAAACCTTAGGCTTACCAAAATCAACTGTTTGGAACATCATTAAGAAGAAAGAGACCACTGGTGAGCTTACTAATCGCAAAGGGACTGGCAGGCCAAGGAAGACCTCCATAGCTGATGACAGAAGAATTCTCTCTATAATAAAGAAAAAATCCCCAAACACCTGTCCGACAGATCAGAAACACTCTTCAGGAGTCAGGTGCGGATTTGTCAATAACCACATTCCGCAGAAGACTTCAAGAACAGAAATACCGAGGCTACACTGCAAGATGCAAACCACTGGTTAGTGGCCATAGGATGGCCAGGTTATAGTTTACCAAGAAGTACTTAAAAGAGCAATACAGTTCTGGAAAAAGGTCTTGTGGATAGATGAGACAAAGATTAACTTATATCAGAGTGATGGCAAGAGCAAAGTATGGAGGAGAGAAGGAACTGCCCAAGATCCAAAGCATACCACCTCATCTGTGGTGGGGGTGTTATGGCCTGGGCATATATGGCTGCTGAAGGTACTGGCTCAATTGTCTTCATTGATGAGACAACTGCTGATGGTAGTAGCATAATGAATTCTGAAGTGTATAGGCACATCCAATCTGCTCAAGTTCAAACAAATGCTTCAAAACTCATTGGTAGGCGGTTCATTCGACAGCAAGACAATGATCCGAAACATACTGCTAAAGCATCAAAGGAGTTTTTCATAGCTAAAAAATGGTCAATTCCTGAGTGGCCAAGTCAATCACCTGATCTGAACCCAATTGAGCATGCCTTTTATATGCTGAAGAGAAAACTGAAGGGGACTAACCCCCAAAACAAGCATAAGCTAAAGATGGCTGCAATACAGGCCTGGCAGAGCATCACCAGAGAAGACACCCAGCAACTGGTGATGTCCATGAATTGCAGACTTCAAGCAGTCATTGCATGCAAAGGATATGCAACAAAATACTAAACATGACTACTTTCATTTACATGACATTGCTGTGTCCCAAACATTATGGTGCCCTGTAAAGGGGGGAGTATGTATGTTGTTGTTGTTCGTCCTTCAATAGTCAATAGTCGTTTATTTGTCACATACACATAAATGTGTAGTGAAATGAAACATTACCCGCAGTTGAACAATAAGACCAATAAGAATAATCAATAAAAATGCAATAACACATACAATCACAAACTAACACCAAACAAAAAGAAACATCCATCACAGTGAGTCTCCTCCAGTCCCTCCTCACTGTGATGGAAGGCCACAATGTCTTTTCTCTTCCCTGCCGTCTTGTCCCGCGGTCAGGCTGTTGGAGTTGCCACGTCGGGGCGGTCGGGGCTCCCGACATTGAAGCCCCCGCTGGGCGGTGAAAATCCCGCGGCCTATTCCAGGCCGCGCCGGACGGTGAAAGGTCCGCGGCGGGCCGACCCAAGCCCCGCGTTTCGGGCGGGCGAACACGCTGCCGCTGCCAGTGCTCCCGATGTCGGCCCCCACCCAGGGGCCTGCGGGCTTCCGACATCCAGGCGGCCCGCACCGGAGCCTCCGGAGACGAGTCGCAGCCACTCCCGCAGCATCCGAAGGCGGCCAGCGCCGCAGGTGGTGAGTCCGGGCCGCGGGCTCTGCGAACCAGAGCCCCAGGTGGTCCCAGGTGCATGACCGGTGGTAGGCCGCAACGGGAACGGAGACACGACACAGAAACAAAGGTCGCGTCTCCGTTCGGGAGAGACAATTTTACAGTTCCCGTTCCCTCCCACCCCCCCCCCCCCCCCCCAAACATAACATACAAACCCTACACCATATTAAAACTACAATTCAGACAAAAACAACAAAAAACACAAAGAACAGACGGACTGCAGGCAAGCCGCAGCTGCGACGGCAGCGCTCGACGGGTTCGAAGATGACCATGACTTCATTTTCAGTTGGAGGATTGGTGACTGTGGGTCCGGAAGTGACTGGTGAGGCCAATCTGGGCCCAGAAGGCACGCCCACACGTAGGACACAAGTGGATTGCTGCTGCAGTGGAAGTGGGGGTTGCCCGGGCCTTGCGCGTGGTGCGTTTACTCTGGGCCTCTGCAGTGCGTCTGTTCTCTACTGCACGGGCTGCTGTGGTGAGCTTGCTACGCCAGGTTGGACGGTGCAGAGCAAGAGACTTCCAAGTGCTGACGTTGATGTCCAAGTCTTTGAGGGACACTTTGAGGCAGTCCTTAAACCGTTTCTTCTGTCCTCCTACTGAGCACATGTCCTGACACAGTTCTCCATACAGAAGTTGTTTTGGCAGTCGACTCTCGGGCATTCTGACGACATGGCCTGCCCATCTGGCTTGGGCTTATCTGTAGGAGGGTGTGGACGCTGGGGATTCCGGCCCTTTTGCAGACCTCTGTGTCGGGAATTTTGTCCTGCCACCTGATGTGAAGGAGTCTGCGTAGGCAGCTCAGGTGAAAGTGGTTGAGCTGTTTGGCATGTCTGCTGTAGACAGGTCTCACGGCATAGAGAAGAGTGGTGAGTACCACTGAACGGTAGACCTTCGGCTTGGTGGTAAGGCTGAGTCCTCTCCGCTCCCAAACATTCTCACGGAGTCGCCCAAAGGCAGCGCTGGCCTTGGCAATCCTGTTGCTGACCTCAGCGTCAATGCTCACCACTCGCGAGAGTGTACTACCCAGATAGGTAAAGCTGTCGACTGCCTGTAGATTCTGTCCCTTCACCGTGATGTGTGGTTCCTGGTAGGGCTTTCCAGGTGCGGGCTGGTACATAACTTCAGTCTTTTTGGTGCTAATGGAGAGACCAAAGTTGTCACAGGCCTATGAGAAGCAGTCCATTTCATGCTGCATCTTCTGCTCTGTGCTGGCGTTGAGGGCGCAGTCATCAGCAAACAAGAAATCTCTGATGATGGTCTCCTTCACCTTTGTAACAGCTTGCAGGCGCCTGAGGTTGAACAGCCTGCTGTCAGTCCTGTACCTGATGTGTATTCCATCCTGGCAGTCACGGAAGACATCAGTCAGCATGGCAGAGAAGACCATGCTGAAGAGTGTAGGGGCAAGAACATAACCTTGCTTCACGCCGTTTGTCACTGGAAAGGCTTCTGACTCGTCTCCATCATCTAGCACTTTCACGATCATGCCGTCATGGAACTGCCGGACAATCGTGATGAACTTGCTGGGACAGCCAAACTTCTGCATTATCTTCCACAAGCCATCTCTGCTGACAGTGTCGAAAGCCTTTGTCAGATCGACGAAGGTCACAAACAGGTCGCTGTGCTGCTCTTGTCATTTTTCCTGGAGTTGGCGTGCAGCAAATATCATGTGACAGTTCCACGTCCAGCATGGAAACCGCGCTGGCTTTCTGGAAGAAGACCCTGCTCAAGGTGTTGAATGAGATGGTTGAGCTGGATGCGAGCCAAGATCTTCCCAGCTATGGACAGGAGGGAGATGCCTCGATGATTGTCGCAAGACTGGCGGTTGCCTTTCCTCTCGTAGATGTGGACTATGCTGGCATCTTTCAGCTGTTGTGGGCCCTTCCCTTCATTCTACATGGACTGGAAGAGTTCAGTCAGCTTCTGCATCATGACAGGGCCTCCTGCTTTGTACACTTCAGCAGGAATTGCATCTGATCCTGGTGCTTTGCCACAGGAAAGTTGCTTGATGGCCTTTGTGACTTCTTCTCTCGGGAGATTGTCAAGGTCCTGGTTGACCTCCATCTGAGGAAGGCGAGCGATAGCCTCGTCGTTGATATTAGCAGGGCGATTGAGGACCTGGTGGAAATGTTCAGCCCATCTCTCCAGAATCTGCTTCTTCTCTGTCAGCAACTGGGTCCCGTCTGCACTGAGGAGGGGAGAGGAGCCAGAGGACTGGGGTCCATACACAGCCTTCAATGCGTCGTAGAAATGCTTGGTGTCGTGACTGTCTGCGTAGGCCTGGATTTCATCAGCCTTCTTGCTATACCATGCATCCTGCATCTCATGGAGTTTCTTCTGTACTTTTTGTCTTGTGCTGGCAAAGGCATCTTTCTTCGCTTGTGACGTGGGGTTGTTCTGGTGTGCTCTGAACAGTTGGTGTTTCTCTGATAGCAGTGCCTGTATCTCTTCATTGTTCTCGTCGAACCAGTCCTGGTTTCTGCAGGATGCTGGCCCGAGGTGTTCGAGGGCGATGGAGTAGACTGCATCTCTGAAGGACACCCACTGTTCGTCAGTGCTGTCCTGGTCATCATGGGGTGTGTTCACCAGCTTGCCATCAAGGTCTCTGGAGATTTCTTCTGCAACTTTGCTGCTCTTCAGCTTGGAGATGTTGAGCCTCTTTGCAGTCTTCTGACCTTAGGGTCTTCTCATGGGCAGGATGCGAAGCTTGAGTTTGGACACAATGAGGCGATGATCAGTCCAGCAGTGGAACTGTCGGACACATGGCCTTTGTCACTCTCACATCCTGCCTGTCCCTCTTCCTGGTGATGACATAATCAATCAGATGCCATTGCCTGGAGCGTGGGTGCATCCAAGATGTCTTTTTACGGGTAGGGAGGCGGAAGAGTGTGTTGATGATGACTAGGTCATGTGAGGCACACATCTTCAGGAGTTGAACGCCGTTGCTGTTGCACTTGCCGGTGCCGTGTCTTCCAATCATTCCTTCCCAAGTCTGGTGATCTGTCCCAACTCTGGCGTTGACGTCCCCTAGGACAATAAGCTTCTCTGACTGTGGGACTGCTGCAATGCGGGCGTCAAGTTCTTCATAGAACTTATCTTTGATATCATCCGGGTTGGTCATTGTTGTGGCATATGCGCTGATCAACGTTGCACTCTTCTTGTTTCCAAGTGGGAGTTGAAGTGTCATCAGGCGATCATTGATGCCCTCTGGAAGCTTGGCAAGTTTTCGGGCAAGGTGGGATCTGATGGCGAATCCAACGCCTGCCTCTCGTCGTTCAGCGCTGCTGCGACCACTGACAGCACTGACAAAGAAGGTGTACTCACCACTAAGTCTGAGAGCTGACCCTTGTCTGCAAGGCGAGTTTCACTGAGTGCTGCTATGTCTACATTGTAGCGAGCTAGTTCTTTGGCAACCAGTGCAGTTCTTCTTTCTGGTCTATCTGCCTTGATGATATCCAGCAGGGTTCGCATGTTCCACGTGCCGAGGTTGAGCACCTTAAACTTATTTTTCTTATTATTTCGACTGCTAATTGGGATCCCTGCCAGCCGCGGTATGCTGGCCAAGGTGAAGTGAAGCAGGCTATGTTTGAGACACCTTTTCTAGCCCCTTCCTCCATGGAGGTGAGCAGAGCAAATCCTAAAGAGGGCTGCTCAGACACCCGAGGGGCTGCCGAACTCCACTGCTGCTTCGGTCCAGTAGAGAGTGACCCTATGCCCTAGGCCGCCTGTGTGCAGGTTCGTGACTACAGCTTTCAGTGTATCCACACTTGCTGCTTCGCCACTCTCCCATCGCCACAGGACTTGAGGTTGCACAGTATGGGGTTGAAGTCATGACTTGCGCTTGACTTGGATTTAAGTGAGGGGGAGTTGCGCAGATCGTCGGCTCACTCTCTCATCCTGGCCTATTGTCGGGACGGCTGGGGACAGGTCAGGATGCAGTGGATGGTCAGAAGTGTCCTATGTATCTCACTCTGCCCTGTTTGTGCTCCACGATGCTTTGGTGGGATTGTCTTTCTGCCCATTGAACCTTCTGGTGGTTTCCTCCGCACAATCCGCCGAACCCAGGCTTCACATGCTAGGTAGACAAGCCCTAAAGCCGCTGGAACCTACGACTTGCCGACTGTACATGTGGCATGCACAAAAGACAGGGTCGTCCAACTCCCGTACAAGTCCCATTTAGGGCTTGCCCATTGTCCCATTCCACTGCCCCGAGCACTGTCTGCCCGCCGCCTGCCTTCCCTCAGCAACATTCATTTACATGACATTGCTGTGTCCCAAACATTATGGTGCCCTGTAAAGGGGGGACTATGTATAAACACTGCTGTAATTTCTACATGGTGAAACAAAAATGTATAAAAAATGCCTTTATTAATATCTGACGATGAGCACTTTAACCACATGTGATTTTTTTCTATTACAAATCTCAATTTGTGGAGTACAGAGGCAAATAAATAAATTATGGGTCTTTGTCCCAAACATTATGGAGGGCACTGTAGATTATTTAGGCTGACAGTCGGTGCTTTGGTCTAGGACTATTGTTAGTACTGCCTTGGGGATAAGACATTAAACTGAGGTTATGTCTGTTCAAATAAATATAAAATGTCGAATAAAACAAAATTGAAGATAGACAAATAGTTCCCTGAATGGTATGGTCAACATTTATTCATCAGGTAATAAAAAAATTGTAATGATTTGAATGGAATAATTCAAATGGTACAGTTTGAGAAAATTGAGTTTTAGATTTTAACCTCTGATTAAAGTGATATTATTATTGTATTTTCAGTACACTGGGGGCTTGAATAATCAGCCACAAAATACAAAGGTCTAGAATTTCTTGTCAAGCTGGTGAGGTTCATAGTTTGTTTTAGATTTTAACCTCTGATTAAAGTGATATTATTATTGTATTTTCAGTACACTGGGGGCTTGAATAATCAGTCACAAAATACAAAGGTCTAGAATTTCTTGTCAAGCTGGTGAGGCTCATAGTTATTTTTGTGAGAGGTCAGGAGGATGGGGAAGAGAGGAAATGGAGAAGTACTGACCAGTTAGCCTGACATCAGTTGTCATGAAATTCATTGTTAATTAAATGTTAACAAAGAACATTCATTGGTTAGAGTGATTGTGGTTTTATGATGGGAAAGTTGTCTACTGATTTCGTGAGGATGTAATCAAAATCAGAATCAGAATAGCCTTTATTGCCATCCAAAAAAAACGTCTTTTGGACGAAATTCCGTTACCCACAGTCCAACAATAAGAGCAATAAAAATTAGCAATAACACACACAATCACGAACCAACACAAAACAAAAAAAGAAACATCCATCACAGTGAGTCTCCTCCAGTCACCTCCTCACTGTGATGGAAGGCCAGAATGTCTTTTCTCTTCCCCTGCCGTCTTCTCTCGTGGTCAGGCTGTTGAAGTTGCCACGTCGCGGCAGTCGGGACTCCCGACATTGAAGCCGCGCCGGACGGTGAAAGGTTCGCAGCGGGCCGACCCAAGCCCCGTGATTCGTGGCGGGCGAAGACGCTGCCACTGCCGGAGCTCCCAATGTCGGCCCCCACCCAGTGGCCTATGAGCTTTCGATATCCACGCGGCCCGCGGCCGAAGCCTCCGGAACCTCCGAAGGCGAGTCGTAGCCGCACTCACAGCACCGCCACAGCCTCCGAAGGCAGCCAGCTCCGCAGATGGTAAGTCCGGTCATCGGGCTCTGCGACCAGAGCCCTAGGTGGTCCCAGCTGGAGGCCGCCAGCTCCAGGTGTTTGGCCGATGGTAGGCCGCAGCGGGAACGGAGACACGACCCAGAAAAAAAGGTCGCGTCTCCGTTCGAAAGAGACAATTTTACAGTCCCCCCCCACACATAGTACACAACCATAAAAAACACTACATCACATCTAAACACTACAATTAAGACAAAAAAACACAAAAGACAAACGGCAAAAAGACAAACCAACCACATAGATAAAGGGAAAGCCAGTGAAGGTGGCGTGTCTGGATATTTAAAAGGAATTTAATAATGTACCAACTCATGCTTCTTATGAAAGATAATTGACTTGAAATATTAACTTCATTTGTACAAATGCTGCACAATCTGCTGAATATTGGTAGCATTTTCTATTTTACCTCCTCTTCCCAACACCTGCAGTATCCGTTGTAAATGGTTCTTGTGCAAAATACGGACAGAGTTGTGGTGACTTGTAGTAATGATAGTGGAATAGTTATGTGATGAAAATGGGAAACATGGAACAAAGCGGAAAGAACTCAGTCGATCAATCAGCATCTGTAGAGGTAAATGGTGTAAGCTGATGTTTCGGGTGCAAACATTGCATCAGAACTGAGAAGGAAGTGGAAAAGCTGCCAGTATAGAATATAAAGGGGGGGAGGGGGGTGGTGGGTATAGAGGCTTGCAGGTGGGTGGGGAAAGATGAATAAAGGGAGAAGGAAACCAGGTGGATGGGCGTGTGTGGGGGAGGGGAATGCTGGGGTTATGGGTTACCTGAAATTGGAACACTTAATGTTCATACCATTGGGTTGTAAATTATTCATGCAGAATATAAGATGCTATTCTTCATTTTGCATTAGATCTCTCGGTAGCAATGGAGAAGGCTGAGGACAAACAGATCACAGTGGCATTGGGAAGGAGATTTAAAATGAGTGCAACTGGAAGCTGAAGATGCCGGTTATGGACATAGCACAGGTGTTCTGCAAAATGGTCGATCAGTCTGTTTGATTTCTCCAATGCAGTGGAGGTCACATTGTAAACATCGAATGCAGTAGACCAGGTTGACAGAGGTGCATGTGAACCTGCCTTACCTGGAAAGACTGTTCAAATCTCTGGATGATGGCAAGGGAGGTGGTGAAGCAAAGGGAGAGGGGGTGGAGGGGTGATTCACACGATTGATTTATGGAGTTTAGAAGATTGCAGAATGATCTCAGTAGAGTTTGAGAGGACATGTTAAAGAATGTCAAAGTGGAAGTGGAGAAGCTTTTGTTTGGCTGGAGAGTCCAGAACAAAGTCTCAGCAAAATGTGTCTGTTTAGACTTATTTGAGGCTTCACAAGAGCTGTGAATATAGAATTTTCAAAAGTAGAGGGTTGTGTTTCCTTAGTCACTGCAAGGTATATGGAGCCATGAGTGAGAAATGTTTAGGACCGCCCTCGATGGCATATTCACTACAGTCGAAAAAGAACGAGATGCTGTGGGCTTGGGTGACCAACCCCCACCCCTTCGGCTTACTGCCCTGTCTGTGGATGACGGCTAGGTTCAGTAACAGCAGGGAAGAAGCTGTTCTTGAATCTGATTGTATGTCCTTTCAAGCTTTTGTATCTTCAGGATGCATCACAACTTCGTCTGCCAACTGTTCTGCCCTAGACCACAATAAATAAATGTCAAAGAGTGAGGGGAAACCTAATGGAATTTTATAAAATGATGAGAGACGTAGATGGGGTAGCCATTTGGAATCATCTTCACAGTGCAGAAACATCAAATACTGGAGGGCAGCGTGAAGCTTAGATGGAGTCAGTGGGGTGTGGGGAGGCCGATTTATGTGATAGACTGGCCAGTGTCAATTTATTGTGGTCTAGGGCAGAGCAGTTGGCAGACTAAGTTGTGATGCATCCTGAAATGATGACTACGGTGGTGCGTCCATAGAAATTGTTGCGAGTGAGTGTAAACATGCTGAAATTTATTACAGAAAAGGTGTGGAGGCTTTAGAGAGTGCAGAAGAGGTTGCCTGGATTAGTAATATATAATTAATATATTAATAAGGAGAGGTTGGACAAAGTTGGATTATTTTCCTGGCGTGTCAAAGAATGAGGGGAGACCTAATGGAATTTTATAAAATTATGAGAGACATAGATAGGTAGCCATTTGGAATCATCTTCACAGTGCAGAAATTCAAATACTGGAGGGCATAACTTTAAGGTCACTTGGGAACTGTTAAAGGAGATTTGTGGTTCATGTCTTTTTACACACATGCTGCTTGTCTATGGTGCCACAGACAGGCAGCAATAAAATTAGGAGAGATAATCTGCTGTTCTAGGAATATCCAATAAGTGAAATTAGTGAGATTGAAGGGGCAAAATCCGCCTGCTTTGAGTGCTTTGAATAATCAACATTATAGTGCAGAAAAATGACCTGATTAGTTTTGCAGAGATCATACCAATTTAAAGCTGTCACTTTGAGGCATGATGAAAAAAATAAAGTAGAATTGCCACAGATATTTTTCTGAAGTAGTAAAGATAATTATCTCCTTTCAGAATTCTGTTTGTAATCTATACATATGCAAAGCAGTTTATTGTGCCTCACTGCTTCAATAGACTGATACAAGGCTGGTCTATCATGATTGTTATAAAATCCAGTTTTCCTGTTTCAAAATGCAAATAAGCTATCAACTTCAAAGCAATTATGTCAAGGGCACATCAAGCTGAATATTTTTCGCCAAAAATAGCAAAACTGTAGCTGAAAACATTGTTGATCTCAAGGGAAAACTTGAGATTTACCAAAAACATGTGTTCTGTAATTTCTTGCTTAAAGATGTAACCTCGCTGGAGATTTTTCCTTGTAAACTGCATCTCTTTAAACATCACCTTTGAAAAGAATTGTCATTTCTAGCAGATCTCAGTTTTTGTCCATCACTTGAAATGAATGGACTTTTCATATTGAAATGACTATGTGGGTGGCATTGTTTTTCTTGTGGATCACATTTTCAAAACACTGCAATTAACTTTATGAAATCTTGAGTTTTACCAGAAATTGAGTCCCATAAAGTTAGGTGCATATTGTATTGTATAAGGACAAAACAATTGAATTAGGTAAATGGATATGCATTATTCTGGAAAGAAAGGGCTTTTTCCCAACAAAATCAGTAATACTTTCATATTTGAATTAAGGGGTGGCTCACAACACCACATCTAAACATTCTAAATGAATCCATAATCTGTCATAAGAATACTA
This sequence comes from Rhinoraja longicauda, assembly GCF_053455715.1. Classification (NCBI taxonomy): domain Eukaryota; kingdom Metazoa; phylum Chordata; class Chondrichthyes; order Rajiformes; family Arhynchobatidae; genus Rhinoraja; species Rhinoraja longicauda. The sequence continues at coordinate 44,106,409 of NC_135961.1, read as the reverse complement.
GAACATAGAAACATTGAAGGGCCATTCGGCCCTTGGAGCCAGTACTGCCATTCAATATGATCAGGGCTCATCATCTATATCATCACTGCCATTCAATGTGATCATGGCCGATCATCTAAAATCAGTATCTCGTTCCCGCTTTTTCCCCATATCCCTTTATTCCTTTAGCCCTTAGAGCTAAATCTAACTCTCCCTTGAAAATACTCTTGCGGAATTAGCGATATTTTAGGGATAAAATTGTTTTAACATTTATTAGATGTAGAAATCTAAACTTCATTGTTTAAATGTAATTCAATTGTTAATGCTCAACTGTAAATGCATAACTTATTTGTACAAATACAAATATCGGGTAACTGTGATAAGCAATGTATTAGATAGAGACTCTGCAATGCTATTACATCAGATTATGAATGGTCAACAATTTAAACAACTAATGGGAGATGGAGATTTCAATAAAGGCAGGTCCAACATAAGCATGCTGAAACATTTCCAACCATGTTCAGGTAGAGATGCCAAACAACTAATTTATCTCAGCTCTTTCCTGAGATTTCTTTCACTACAGGAAAAAATTCCAGTCACTTTGATTCACTTCATGTGATAGCTAGTACTCGCATCCATTTTTGTTTACACAATGCTTTTGTTTACACTAGGCTTGTATACACTGGAATTTAGAAGGATGAGAGGGGATCTTATCGAAACGTATAAGATTATTAAGGGGTTGGACACGTCAGAGGCAGGAAACATGTTCCCAATGTTGGGGGAGTCCAGAACAAGGGGCCACAGTTTAAGAATAAGGGATAGGCCATTTACAACGGAAAAACTTTTTCAGTCAGAGAGTTGTGAATCTGTGGAATTCTCTGCCTCAGAAGGCAGTGGAGGCCGATTCTCTGAATGCATTCAAGAGAGAGCTAGATAGAGCTCTTAAGGGTAGCGGAGTCAGGGGGTATGGGGAGAAGGCAGGAACGGGGTACTGATTGAGAATGATCAGCCATGATCACATTGAATGGCGGTGCTGGCTCGAAGGGCCGAATGACCTACTCCTGCACCTATTGTCTATTGTTACAATAATTAGGCATGGGCTGCTAAGTGGTATGTAATAATGTTTGAATCACAGAATACCAGGCAATGCCATTTTCCCAACAAGGGAGAATCTTAGCCACTTGCACTTGATATCCATTAGGGTTTCCATCTCTCACTGTCTCACACGTCAGAGATGGAAGTGCTAATGAATATCAAGTGTAGGTGATTACAGTTCGTCGCTGTCAATATCTTAGTGGTATCATTGACCAGAAATTCAACAGGACCAGTTCATAAATACTGTAGCTATAAGAGCAGATCAGATCAGATGCTGGGTCTCCTGTGGCATATGACTCATCATTGACAAGGAACGTGTCAGTGTGTGATGGAATTCTCTCCATTTGCCAAGAAGAATGCAGTGCCAACAATACAAGAAACTGCATCATCCAGGACAAAGCAGCAAGCTTGATTGACATCTCATTGACTACTCTTAACATTAATTCACACCACCATTGGCACAAAATCAGCATTTAATTTCTCCACTGAAGAGGAGAACACATTAAAAACAGTGCAATATTCTAAACTGGGAGAAGTGTAAGTGAATTACTGCTTAACTTCAAAGGGTTTTAAAATTTCTGGATAAAGCAGCGAGAAAAGGTACAAGGGTGTGTACTGTATTTCCTTGTTTGCGTGAAAAGTATAGTGAGAAAGGGAGTGGTTCCTCGTGATAATAGAGCAAGTCTGGGTGTCATGGAGGAAACACTCCACTTGGGCAAGATATCTGCAGTTGAAATCTCATTGAAGGTGGATGAAATTACAGGATTTGTTGTTTCTGGAAACTGATCAGATGGAAGATGATGATAAGGAACTTTATTCTTTGGCCTGTGGAAGGTGAGATGAGAGCAGAATTGCAGGTAATAGAGCAGATGTGGCTTTTGCAAGGTAGAGGTGAGTTCAACAAATCACTACAGTACTATTGCCGTCAAGTTGGACAATGTTGGAACAGGTTCTCAAAGACAGAGTGGCAACAACTGATTTATTTTCTGATTTTAACATAAGAAAAATGTTCTATCCTTTTCCTTTCCCTTTCCCTTCCAACTTTAGTTTAGTTTGTTATTGTTATGTGTACTGAGGTACAATGAAAAGCTATCCTTTGCGTACAATCCAGTAAAAAAAACTATACATGCACATAATCAAGTTGTCCACAGTGCGCGGGTAAAGGAACAACATTTAGTGAAAGATAAAGTCCGATTAAAGATAGTTCAAAGGTCTACAATGAGGTAGATGGGAGATCAGGATAGCAATCTAGCTGATGAGAAGACGATTCACTTGCCTGATAACTGCTGGGAAGAAGCTGTCCCTGATCCTGGAGGTAAGTGTTTTCAAACCTCTGTAACTCTTACCTGATGGGAGAGGGGAGAAGAGGGAGTGACTGGTCCTTAATTGTGCTGGTGGCCTTGCCGAGGTAGTGTGAAGTGTAGATGGTGTCAATGGAAGGGAGGTTAGTTTGCATGATGGTATGGGCTACATCCACAATTCTCTGCAATTTCTTGCAACCTTGCATGAAGCTGTTCCCAAACCAGGTGGTGATGCGTTCTAAAATGCTTTCTAAGGCACATCTGTAGAAGTTGGTTAGAGTTGTTGGGGACATGCCGAACGTCCTAAGCCTGAGGAAGTAGAGGGGTTGGTGTGCTTGCTTGGCTATAGCTTTGACGTGGCTGGTCCAGGTCCAGGTCAAATTGCTGGTGATACTTATTTCTCGGAATTTAAAACTTTTGACCATCTCCAGTTCGGCACCATCAATGTATACTGGGGTGTATGTACTGTTTAACTTCCTGAAGTCAATCACAATTTCCTTTATAGGAAAATAACTGCAGATGCTGGTACAAATCGAAGGTATCACAAAATGCTGGAGAAACAAAGCAGGTCAGGCAGCATCTCAGGAGAGAAGGAATGGGTGACGTTTCGGGTCGAGACCCTTCTTCAGACTGATGTCAGGAGGGCGGGACAAAGGAAGGATATAGGTGGAGACAGGAAGATAGAGGGAGAACTGGGAAGGGGGAGGGGAAGAGAGGGACAGAGGAACTATCTAAAGTTGGAGAAGTCAATGTTCATACCGTTGGGCTGCAAGCTGCCCAAGCGAAATATGAGGTGCTGTTCCTCCAATTTCCAGTGGGCCTCACTATGGCACTGGAGATGAGGCTCTCACTAGGGCCTCTTTTATATCCCGCAGCTCTGCTCTTGCTCCCCCTCCCCCATTCGTAACAAGGACAGAATCCCCTTCGTTCTCACCTTCCACCCCATCAGCCAGAGTATCCAACAAATCATCCTCCAACATTTCCGTTACCTCCAATGGGACCCCAGTACTGGCCACATCTTCCCATCCCCTCCCCTTTCTGCATTCCGCAGACACCATTCCCTCCGTAACTCCCTGGTCCACTCGTCCCTTCCTACCCAAACCACCCCATCCCCGGGCACTTTCCCCAGCAACTGCAGGAGATGCAACACCTATCCCTTTACCTCCCCCCTCAACTCCATCCAAGGACCCAAACAGTCTTGCCAGGTGAGACAGAGGTTCACCTGCACCTCCTCCAACCTCATCTATTGTATCCGCTACTCTAGATGTCAACTTCTTTACAACAGCGAAACCAAACGCAGGCTCGGCGATCGTTTCGCTCAACACCTTCGCTCAGTCCGCTTTAACCAACCTGATCTCCCGGTGGCGGAGCACTTCAACTCCCCCTCCCACTCCCAGTCTGACCTTTCTGTCATGGGCCTCCTCCAGTGCCATAGTGAGGCCCACCGGAAATTGGAGGAACAGCACCTCATATTTCGCTAGGGCAGCTTGCAGTCCAGCGATATAAACATTAACTTCTCCAACTTTAGATAGTTCCTCTGTCCCTCTCTTCCCCTCCCCTTTCCCAGTTCTCCCTCTATCTCCCTGTCTCGACCTATATCCTTCCTTTGTCCCGCCCCCCTGACATCAGTCTGAAGAAGGGTCTCGACCCGAAACGTCACCCATTCCTTCTCTCCTGAGATGCTGCCTGACCTGCTGAGTTACTCCAGCATTTTGTGATACCTACAATTTCCTTTATGGTGACATTGAGTTCACCACTATCTTGCTTTCATTTAACAACCTCCTCCATTTTAACTTACGTTAATCTCCAAGTCTGTCCTTCTACCAATATTTGAAGCATAGCTGATTATTTTGTATCGTTATGCGGCATGAAAATATGCCCTCTGGCCAACATGTCGACCAAAATGCCCCGTCTAAGCTAATCCCATTCACATGCATTTGGTCCATATCCCTCTAAACCTTGCCTATCCATGTTCATGCCCAAGTGTCTTTTAAATGTTGTTATTGTACCTACCTCTTGTCTTGTTTTGCTCGATTCAGGTCTTGTTGACAATGAAGACTGTCTAAGACGTTCTCTCCAGCAAAAAATTAAATAATGTTTATCAAATCAGTCATGGGACTGCTGCTGAGCTACAAAGACAATTGTAAGAACTTGGCAGTGTACCTTTTTTAAATTATGCTTTGTAATATTGCATTGATAGAGAAGCTATGTTTCCTAAGTGGTCAGTGTTATTGCTCAAAATGAGCTATCGCTTACCCCTTTCATCTACTGTGATCATGTTCATTCTTCCTCATGTATATTCTAACTTATTGTGTGTACCCTAGGTTTAAAAAATTGCTGGGAAACTAAAACAAAAACATTGGAAACGTTCAACAGGGTGGATGACATCTGATTAGATAGAAACGTTTTTTTAGGTGTTAAACTATTATGCATGGCATATTGTGTAGGAAAATAACTGCAGATGCTGGTACAAATCGAAGGTATCACAAAATGCTGGAGTAACTCAGTGGGTCAGGCAGCATGACCCGCTGAGTTAGTCCAGCATTTTGTGATGCATGGCATATTGATCGTTTCTTTTAAATGAGATGCCTTTATTGAGCCACTCGTGGATGTATAAGATCCTCTGACTCCAAACAAAGAATAGAAAATTACATCCTTCTTATAATGTGGTAAATTGAACTTGTATTGTACTCTGCCTTAACCAATTCCCTGCTCTTGTTTTCAATGCCTTGGTTAATGAAGGCTAACATCCTATGAATCTTCTTTATCTTATCTTAGCTGTGCTGCCACCTTCAGGAATAACTTGATGTGTACACCACAGTTCCTCAATTCTCTCTCAGACCCTAACCTTCATTATTTATACATACCCTGCCTGTGTTACTCCTAAATCACCTTACACATATCAGGATTACATTTTATTCACAATTACCAGCCCATTTCACTACCTGATTAATATCTTTCCTTGTCATATTCAAGATACTATTTTAGTATAGACTACAAATTTATACGCGAACAAATTTATACTAAAACAAATGAATTGTACTTCCTATATTCATGTGCAAATTGTTAATATATATGACAATAAGAGTCCCAGCACTGATCCTTGTGGTACATCATTGGTCACATGCTTTGAATCATGAAACAACCCTCCACCATTACCCTCTGCCAAGTCATTTTTGAATTTAATTTGCCAACTTGGGTTGAATCCCATGATCTTAAGTTTTTGGATGTTTCACCTTCAACCTATGCCCTCTAGTATTTGGCATTGACAACCTGGGGAAAAGACTCTTATCCTGCTTATAATTTTACATACATTTAAAAGATTTCTCCTCAGGCTCTGATCCTTCAGAGCAAACAACCCAAGTTTGACTAAACTAGGGGGAGGAGAGGGTGCTGCACCAATGCAGGAGAGGTTTGGGCCCAATGGGTCCACTTGGTCTAGTCCTCTATATTCCGGTGGCTTTATAAGGCACTGGTCAGACCGTAGTTGGAGTATTGTGAGCAGGTTTGGGCCCCATATCTGAGGAAGGATGTGCTGGTGTTGGAGATCGTCCAGAGGAAGTTTTACGGGAATGATCCCAGGATTTACATAGGATGAGCGTTTGATGGCACTGGCCCTGCACTTGCTGGGGTTTAGAAAGATGAGGGGGGAGACCTCATTGAAACTTCCTGACTAGAGAAAGGCCTTGATAGAGTGGATGTGGAGAGAATGTTTCCACTAGTGGGAGGGACTAGGACCAGAGGCCATAGCTTCCGAATAAAAGGACATACATTTAGAAAGGAGATGCGGAGCAATTTCTTTAGTCAGAGGATGGTGAATCTGTTGAATTCATTATTACAGTTGGCTGTGGAGGCCATCTATGGATATTTTTAAGGTGGAGATTGACATATTCTTAATTAGTAAGGGTGTCAGGGGTATTGGGGAGAAGGTAGGAGAATGGTGTTGAGAGGGAAAGATAGATCAGCCGTGATTGAATGGCAGAGTAGACTTGATGGGCTGAATGGCCTGATTCTGATCCTCTAACGTACGAAACGGAAGTTTTATAAAGCTGCCACAAGACTTCTGACTTTTGTGCTCAACATCCTGACTGATAAAGGAAGGTATTTATGCCGTAAGCCTTTGTTACCACCCCATCTATTTGTGTTGCAATTTTCAGGGAGCTATTTACTTGCACCAAAAGATTTCTTTATACATCAGTGCTCTTAAGGGTCCTGCTGTTTACTGTACAATGACAATTGGCAACACAGGAAGTGTGTCAAGAGAATGTGTATGCAGGTGCAAAATTACACATCATACAAACCAGCCTCCATCACCCTAAACTTAACACAACCTTGGGAAAGCAACCAACATATTGAAGAACCAAGAATCAAGAAGATTCCCTTTTCTTCCCTCCCCTGTCATGCAGATGGAACAGAAGTTTGAACATGTGTACTACCAGATTCAGGAGCAGCTCCTTCTCTGCTGTTATCAGAATACTGAACTGTACTCTCAAGCTGAGGATGTAGTCCTGAACTTCAAAGTTTGAATGTGTACTACCAGATTCAGGAGAAGCTCCTTCCCCTCTGTTATCAGATTACTGAACTGCACTCTCAAGCTAAGGATGTAGTCCTGAACTTCCAATCTTGCACTTCATTTTATCTGCAGTTTCACTGTAATTGGCGCTATAATGCTGTAATGTTATATTCTGTACTCTGGTATTTTTCTCCCTGCACAAAGTGGTATATTTCTGTATAATTTGATTTTGTGCATCTATAGGATTATTTGATTGAATAGCACACCAATAATATTTTTCGCTATATCTCTGTACACATGACAATACACCAATGCCCTAGGTGCGGCACAGTGGTGTAGCGGTCGATTTGCTGCCTTACAGTGCCAGTGACCCAGGTTTGATCCTGATTATGGGTGCTGTCTGTACAGAGTTTACATGTTCTCCCTGTGACCACGTGGGCTTTCTCTGGGTGCTCCAGTTTCCTCCCACTCCCCAAAGACATACAGGTTTGTAGGTTAATTGGCTTCAGTAAGTTGTAAAATTGTAACTTGTACTGTATGTGGGGAAATGTTAGTGTAAGGGGTGATAGCTAGTTGGCATGGACTCGGTGGGCCGCAGGATCTGTTTCCACGCTATATCTCTAAAGTCCAAAGAAAAAATCTAAAGCCAACACAAAGATCTATACTTTCATTCCGCACTCTCTCAATCATGCATGTGTTCTTCAAATGGCCTTGTCATCTTGTTGGAGCAAAAGGAAAGTATTAACTAAATTTTAGTTCTTTTTGTCCTTTTCGAAATTGAAAAAAGGAATTTAGCTGTAGCTCTACATCAAATGATATAGAAATAAAAAGAGAAAATTCTGAAAAAATGGATAGTCAGGCAACATCCAAGGAGACATAGAAAATAGAACAGTACCGCACGGGAACAGGCCCTTCAGCTCACAAAGTCCATGTTGAACATCATGCCCAGTTAAATGAATCTCCTCTGGCTACATCTGATCCATATTCTGCCATTCCCCTGCATATCCATGTGCCTATTCAATAGCCTCTTAAATGCTACCATCCTATCTGCCTCCACCATCACTCCTGAGTGCCCTCTAGTCTTTTCTACCATGGGGAAAAAGGTTTTGACTGCCTGTCCTATCTATGCTTCCCATAATTTTATATACTTCCATCAGGTCTTCCTGAGCCTCTGTTGCTAAAAGCAGTGGAGGTCCAGTTAGACTTGGCTGTCCATTTGCATAGATAATTAATACATCAGACGGAAACAGCAAATCAAAAAGTCTAATGGAACTCCCAAAGCCAGGATACCACTACAAATTAAATGTGATAGACCAACAAAATCAGAAATAAAGGCTGCAATCAAGCAACTGAAAACTGGCAAGGCTGCTGGCCCTGACAATATTCCACCTGAAGCCCTTAAAGTAGATATAGACTCATCAACAGACATGCTTGGGAAGAGAAAAACACAGCCACAGAATGGGCAGAGGGATACATAGTGAAACTGTCAAAAAAAGGTGACCTAAGAAAATGTAACAACTTCCGAGGGATCACCCTACTTTCTGTACCCAGTAAGATTCTCAACAGGGTCATCCTCAACCGTCTTCAGGAAGCTGTAGACAAGAGGCTACGGGACCAGCAAGCAGGATTCAGGAAGGATCGCTCATTCACAGACCACATAGCAACACTATGCATCATCATTGAATAGTCTATTGAATGGACCACGTCCCTGTACATCAACTTCATCGACTTTGAAAAAGCGTTTGACAGCTTAGACAGGACAACACAATGGTGCCTAATGGACCACTATGGTATTCCCACCGTCATAAATTTAATCAAGAACTCGTATGATGGAACATGCAAAGTTATGCATGCAGGCCTGCTCTCCCAGAGCTTTAGTGTCAAGACAGGTGTCAAGCAGGGATGTCTACTGCCACCATTCCTGTTCCTCCTGGCAATTGGAAACAACTGCAGGGAAAATAAATGGAATTCAGTGGATAATGTGGGAGCAGCTAGATGACCTTGACTTTGCAGACGACGTAGCTCTCCTTTCACACACACAGATACAAATGCAGGAGAAGACAGACCGACCCTACCAAGCTGCAACAAAACATGGTCTTCCACCCAATACAGCAAAAACGCAGGTGATGATCCACTCCAAAATCAGCACCCCTATCCTCATGCACAGCACTGCCCTAGAGGATGTAGAAACATTTACATTCCTAGGCAGTGTTGATGACACCACCGGAGGGGCAGATGCAGATATAAAAAGCAGAATCAATAAGGCTAGGGTGGTGTTTAACATGCTCAGGAAGATCTGGAGCTCAAAACACATCTCAATCAACACCAAAAAACACATCTTTATTTCAAATGTGAAGCAGGTGATGCTGTATGGATCAGAGACATGGAAAACAACAAAACGCACAACAAACATGCTGCAAACATTCATTAACACCTGCCTCAGGAGAATACTAAACATCTGGTGGAGAGACAAAGTAAGCAACGTGGACCTGTGGAAAAGAACAAGCCAGGATCCCATTGACTTACAAATTCGAAGGAGAAAATGGAGCTGAATTGGACACACCCTCAGAAAACTTGCTACAAACATCATCCGGCAAGCCCTGAAATGGGACCCCCAAGAAAAAAGGAAAAGAGGTCGCCCCAGGAACAGCAAGCGAAGAGGTGTCCAGGCAGAAATGTCTGGGAGTGGGCTCAACTGGGGAGATCTCGAAAGAACCGCCAACAACCGAGTGAGGTGGAGGACATTTGTCAATGGCCTATGCTCCCTAGAGGAGCCAAGGGCTTAAGAAGAAGAAATGAATGGAACTATGTTCTTTGTAGTAACAAGATTGAAGTGGGAGGATAGCTTACATTTAATTATACAAATCCTTGGTTAGACCACATTTGGAGTATTATGAGCAGGTGTTGCCCACCATATTTAGGAAAGATATTGGATTGGAAGGAGTGCAACATACATTTAGCAGAATGATATTTGAATTCAAAAGAGTGAAATACAACAATATTATAGAATCTCTTTTGATTGTACTCTTGAGTTTAGGAGTTTGATGGAATTTGAAGTTTTGATAGTATTACGAAGAATTCATGGAATTGATAGCGAGAAACCTTTTCTATTATTTATGGTATCAAGGACCAAGAAGCATACTACAATTAGAGCCACACATTTCAGGTGTGAAGTTGGGAAACACCTGCAGGTTAAGGTGATTGAAACTTTAGATCGATAAAACCGAAGGTCGATAAATCTCCCGGGCCTGATCAGATATATCTGAGGATGCTGTGGGAAGTTAAAGAAGAAATTTCAGGTGCCCTACCTGAGATGTATGAATCATTGTTAGACACTGGTGAAGTGTCGGATTACTGGAGGGTGGCTAATGTGTGATTGTACTTTAGAAGGGTTGCAAGAAAACGCTTGAACTAGAAACCAGTTAGCCTAACATCTGTGGTAGGTAATTTTATTTTGGAGATAGTGCGGAAACGGGCCCTTTGGCCCACTGTATTCACACCGACCAGCGATCCCTGCATATTAACGCTATCCTACACTAGGGACAATTTTTACATTTATACCAAGCTAATTAACCTACAAACCTGTATGTCTTTGGAGAGTGGGAGGAAACCGAAGTTCTCGGAGAAAACCCACACAGGTCACAGGGAGAACGAACAAACTCCGTGCAGACAAGCACCTGTAAACCGGAATCAAATCTGGGTCTCGCGCTGTAAAGCGGAGACTCTACTGCTGCACCACTGTGCTGGAGAGGATTCCACGGGATAAGATGTATATGCCTTTGGATAGATAGGGGCTGATTAGGGATAGTCACATGGTTTTGTACATGTAAGATCGTGTCTTACGAATTTGATTAATTTATTTTGAAGAAGTAACCAAAAAGGTTGACAAGGGCAAGGCCGTAGATGAGGTCGATATGGACTTCACCAAGGTTCCGCAAGGTAGGCTGCTCTGGAAGATTACATCGCATGGGATCCAAGGAGAGCTAGTTAACTGGATACAAAATTGGTTTCATGGAAGGAAGCAGAGGATAGTGGAGGAAGTTATTTTTTTAGATAGGTGGACTGCGACTAGTGGTGTGTCTCAGGGAATCGGTGCTGGGCCAATGGCTGTTTGTGGTTTATATCAATGATTTGGATAAGAATGCACAAAACATGACTAGTAAATATGCTGGTGGCACTAAAGAAGGTGGCATTGTAGACACTATTGTAGGTTGTTGCTTATCAAAAGTTACAGCAGGATACTGATTAGCTGGGCAAGTAGGCCGAGGAATGGCTAATGGCATTTAATAACAAAGTGTTGCATATTGTGATGTCAAACCAAGGCAGGACCTTTACAGTGAATGGTATGGCCCTTAGGACTGTTGTAGAGTAGAGGGATCTAGGAATGCATGTAATTGGTTCCCTCAAAGTGGTGTTACAGGTAGATAGGTTGGTAAAGTAGGCTTTTGTTATATTGTCCTCATCAGTCAACATAAGGAGTAGAGACTTTGGAATGTTATTTTAGAGTTGTACAAGATCTTGGTGAGGCTGCATTTAGAGTACTGTGTTAAATTTTGGTCACCCTGCTATAAGAAGGATATCATTAAGCTGGAAAGAGTCCAAAAAAGATTTATAAAGATGTTACCAAGACTCAAGGGCGGGCTAGGACTTTATTCTTTGGAGCACATGAGTTTGAGGGGTAGCTAGTGTTATCCCACTTTGGATAGCGGTAAAAGGATTGGTCCGAGTCAGTATGGATTCATGAAGGGGAAATCCTGCTTGACTAAACTTCTGGAATTTTTTGAGGATGTGACAAGTAAAATGGCTGAAGGGGATCAGCGGATGTAGTTTATCTAGACTTTCAGAAAGCCTTTGATAAGGTCCCAGATGGGAGGTTGGTGAGCTAAATTAGAGCACATGGTATTGGGGGTAGGGTATTGACATGGATAGAGAATTGGTTGGCAAACAGGAAGCAAAGAGTAGGAATAAACGGGTCCTTTTCAGAATTGCAGGCAGTGGAGAGTGGAGTGCCGCAAGGTTCGGTGCTGGGACTGCAGCTTTTTACAATATATATTAATGATTTGGTTGATGGAATTAGAAGTAACACTAGCAAGTTTGCAGATGACACAAAGCTGGGTGGCAGTGTGAACTGCGAAGAGGATGTTAGGAGGATGCAGGGTGACTTGGACAGGTTGAGTGAGTGGGCAGGCATGGCAGATGCAGTATAATGTAGATAAATGTGAGGTTATCCACTTTGGCGGCAAAAATAAGGAGGCAGATTATTATCTCAATGGTGTCAGATTAGGTAAAGGGGGAGTGCAACGAGACCTTGGTGTCCTTGTACACCAGTCACTGAAAGTAAGCGTGCAGATACAGCAGGCAATGGAAAGCTAATGGCATGTTTGCCTTCATAACGAGAGGATTTGAGTACAGGAGCAAAGAAGTCCTTCTGCAGTTGTATAGGGCCCTGATGAGACCACATCTGGAGTATTGTGTGCAGTTTTGGTCTCCTAATTTGAGGAAGGACATCCTTGCTATTGAGGCAGTGCAGCATAGTTTAATCCCTGGGATGGAGGGACTGTCATTTGAGGAAAGATTGGAAAGACTGGGCTTGTATTCACTGGAGTTTAGAAGGATGAGGGGATCTTATAGAGACGTATAAAATTATAAAAGAACTAGGCAAGCTAGATGCAAGAAAAATGTTCCTAATGTTGGGGGAGTCCAGAACCAGGGGACACAGTCTAAGAATAAAGGGGAGGCCATTTAAAACTGAAGTGAGAAGAAACTTTTTCACCCAGAGAGTTGTGAATTTGTGGAATTCACTGCCACTGAAGGCGGTGGAGGCCAATTCACTGGATAAATTTAAAAGAGAGTTAGATAGAGCTCTAGGGGCTAGCGGGATCAAGGGATACGGGGAGAAGGCAGGCACAGGTTACTGATTGAAGATGATCAGCCATGATCACAATGAATGGCGGTGCTGGCTCGAAGGGCCAAATGGCCTCCTCCTGCACCTATTTTCTATGTTGCTATGTAACCCAGTGGTATGAACATTGGATTACCTAATTTTAGGGAACTTCTACAAACACCTCCCTCTTCCTTCTCTTCCCCCACCCACCCTCCACTAAAAGATGGTTAATTAGTTCCACAGTGCGTAACTATGTATTCCTCTTGGGCTTAAACCTATCTCTTAATTATCTTCAGCTATCAATCAACCTATCAGGGAACCTCCTTGCCTGAGGTCATATGTTGCTGGCCCCGATTTGTCCTGTTTTTTCTTTGCTTCCAGTTTTTCCCCCCTCATTCTCTCTACTACAATCGGACTGAAGAAGGGTCCCAACCCAAAACATCACCTATCCATTTTCTCCAGAGATGCTGCCTGACTGAGTTATTCCAGCATTTTGTGTGTATCTCAAGTCAAGTCAACTTTATTTGTCACATACATATACAAGATGTGCAGTGAAATGAAGTGGCAACGCCTGCCGATTGTGCTAAAACTAAAAAACGAATAGAATATTTTTTTTAACACAAAAAATAAATTAATACAGTAAATTAAATTAGTCCCTGGTGATATGAGAGTTAACAGTCCTGATGGCCTGTGGGAAGAAACTCTGTCTCATCCTCTCTGTTTTCACAGCGTGATAGCGGAGGTGTTTGCCTGACCTTAGCAGCTGGAACAGTCCATTGCTGGGGTGGTAGGGGTCCCCCATAATGTTGCTGGCTCTGGATCTGCACCTCCTGATGTGTTGGTCCTGCAGGGGGGCGAGTATAGTTCCCATAGTGTGTTCAGCCGAACGCACTACTCTCCGCAGAGCCTTTCTGTCCTTGGCAGAGCTATTCCCAAACCAGCTTGTGATGTTTCCGGACAAGATGCTTTCTACAGCCCCAGAGTAGAAACACTGAAGGATCCTCAGAGAGACTGAATTTCCTCAACTGTCTGAGGTGGTAAAGGCACTGCCTTGCCTTACTCACCAGTGCGGCAATGTGTGTTGTCCATGTCAGATCTTCTGTGATGTGGACTCCCAGGTATTTAAAGCTGCTCACCCTATCCGCAGTAATCGCATTTATCTCCATTGGCGTGTACGTCTTCGGATGTTGAGCCCTTCTAAAGTCTACAATCAGCTCCTTAGTTTTTGTGACATTCAAGAGGAGGCTGTGGTCCTGACACCAGAGTGCCAGATCAGCCACCTCCTCCCGGTAGGCCTTCTCCTCATTATCGGAGATTAGGCCCACCACCACAGTGTCGTCAGCAAACTTGATGATGGTGTTGGAGCTGAACCTGGCCACACAGTTATGTGTGTACAGGGAGTACAGTAGGGAGGACAGTTTTGTGTCTATCTTTGGGAAAACTGCAGTTAAGTTATCTACCATTCTCATCTCCTTTAAAAACTTTGGGTACAATGCATCTAATGAATAATATGCAAAAAAGTAACGATGATAAAGGAAACAAGTTATTGTTAGCTGTGTGCTAGGTGAGAACGAGTATAGACAATGCGATTCGACAAGACGACTTTGAAGCTGGTACGACTTGGTTGGGGTAAGGATGGAGAATGAGTGGGTTACTTGAAGTTGGAGAAATCAATCCATTGGATTGTTAGCTGCCCATGCAAAATATGAGATGCTGTTCCTCCAATTTGCGTTTGGCCTTGCACTGATAATGGAGAAGGCCTAGGGCAGAGAGGTCAGTGTGGGAAGGGGAATTAAAGTGTTTGTGGCAACCTGGAGATCAGGTAGATGAGGGCGGACTGAGCGGAGGTGTTCAGCGAAACAATCGCCCAGTCTACGTTTGGTCTTGTCAATGTATAAGAGTCCACACCTTGAACAACAGATACAGTAGAAGAGGTTGGAGGCCGTGCAGGTGGACCTCTGCCGAACCTGCAAGGACTGTCTGGGTCCCTGGACAGAGTCGAAGGAGGAGGTATAGGGACAGGTGTTGTATCTCATGCGGTTGCAGAGGAAGGTAGCTGGGAAGGGATGAGATAACTAAGAAGTTGCGGAGGGAACTGACCCGCTGAGTTACTCCAGCTTTTTATGTCTTCAGTTTAAACCAGCATCTGCAGTTCCTTCCTACACTGTTTTATTTCCTTTTGGCTGTTACATGAATTTCACCACTTTTTAGATGCTGCTCAAGTTCTTGCTCTTTTTAAGTTTGAGTGTGTTGTTTATTAGGCAGGTGTGGCTGTGTTTTTGGCAGGTTATGTTATTACCCTTGGAGGTCTCAACTGGTTTGTGTTACTTGTCTTACTGAGCACCTGCGCTGCTCTTCTATGATTTTGAACCTTGCAAATTTTCAACAATTTGCCTAGTTTTTTTTAGGTTACAGTCAAAGCAGATGGAGTTCACTTACCCAAGTTTAGAATCCTAGCTGCTGCTTTAAACACCACATTCAGTTCATCATATCACGTTAGGATTGGTATTAGAGGTATAGTGGCATCTTCAGAAAAAAAATCCAAAGTGTGTGGATGAAGTTACTGCAAGTATGCTAATAATCAGCCAGAGAGAAGTGAGGGAAGGATATTGAATTTGGTTTAACGGGAGCTTGGAAGGAAAGCTAATGGAGGTCATTATAAATTTGAAGGTTACTGTGAATAGAAAGAATGAGCGCAGTGGAAGTTAAGAGAAAGTTTGAACATTTTAAGTTATTTTCATATTTGCCATCTTTCATAGTTTCAAATAAGGTAGCTTTGTGAACCATGAAATTAATTATATTAGGATAAGCATTTAGTTAGATATACTTGGTTACTTCATTTCAGAGCTTTTTCTTTGTTGAGTGAACAATGAAAATGTGTTGTTTGCACACACATGTACAGTTGTACTACTCTGTGTTAATGTATGCATACTCCTTTTCCAATCATTGGTACTTTATGTTCAACTGAATAATCCCACTGGTACTTGAGTTTGTGAGAACTGCTGTGAATTGACCAGTTTGCTTCATTTTAGAGCTGATATAATGGTGAACAAAAAGTTCCTGTTGGCACTTCCTGTACTGGGGATAGCTATTCAAAATAGCGGAACGTTTTGAACCTTCTATAATTGTTTTTAAATGAATGAACAGTAGGAATGTTACAGCAAGATCTTGTACACACAACTTTTCTTCTTTGGAACTTAAGCAATTTCATCTGTTTGTATTTTTATCCACATTTCTTTGAAATAAATTGTATTATTCTAGTAAACTACCGAAACAAATGTGTTAATCTGTGAGCATGGATTGTTGTTGCCATTCAAACTTGCTTTTGTTTTTCCATGTTCCCATGTACATTTTAAATAGGAATCTAGAGAAGAAACCAGAAGCATGTCCATAAAAGTAAAAGAGCAGAGTTCAATCAAGGTGGCTTTCTGTGCAGGTTGGGGTCTGAAGGATAGTCTAAAATTGACCAGGATGCAGTTTAATTTTACATCAAATCATATCATTGTACTTTAAAAAAAAAGTTATTTTCCTAATGTAATCCAGTGACCACATGCAGTTTAACCCTACCCTCAATAGTGAATCCTGGAAGACCAGTTTGCTTTTTGAGACCTCTTTTGAGCATAAAACGAACTAATGGAGAAACAGCAATCAGGCACCATCTGTGGAGGGAAATGGACACTATAGATAGAAAATAGGTGCAGGAGGAGGCCAGTTGGCCCTTCGAGCCAGCACCGTCATTCATTGTGATCATGGCTGATCATCTACAATCAGTAACCTGTGCCTGCCTTCTCCCCATATCCCTTGATTCCTCTAGCCCCATGAGCTCTATCTAACTCTCTTTTAAATTCATCTAGTGAATTGGCCTCCACTGCCTTCTGTGGTTTCATGTCAGGGCCCTTCTTCAGATATGGAGTAGAGGTGAAGGGAAGAGGTGACTCAAGTGATAGATGGGTGTAGGTGATGGGGATTAAATCTCAGATGAGTCAGGCTGGAGAGAGATGAGTGGAGATAGTAACCAAGGCTGGAGGTAAAATGAAGAAGACAAATGGGTACGCATGTGGAATCGGATAAGGAAGAAAGTTGGAGAGTGAAATGTAGAACTAGAGGGAAGCATAGAGTGGGGGGGGGGGGTGAAAATGGGAATCCTGGAGTAGGGAAACGTAGGAGATGAGTGGATGGAGGAGGGAAAAGAAAGTGGGTACATGTGTTACAAACATGAGAGGAGTGGAAGGAGGGGTGTACTCATGGGTGTGCTTGTATGTGTCGACTGGTTAGATGAGGAGAAGAGGGGTTTACCTGAAAGTGGAGAATTCAATGTTCACACCATTGAGTATAGGCTACTCTCCTGCAGTTTTTTTGCTCAGTAAAAGGGCTCAAAAAGCAAACTGGTCTTCCAGAATTTACTACTGAGGGAAAGGTTAAACTGCACGTGGGGACTGGAGCACATTAGGAAAACAATTAACTAAACTAAAATGAAAGGCAGAGAGGGAAAGGGAAAAGAGATGGTCCAGGTGAATTTGATGGCAGGGTGGAAATTGGTAATAAAGTTGTTGAAATTGAATTCGGCACAGGTGCAGGAGATAGCTTCAATGCAGTCGTCGATGTAGCGGAGGAAGAATTGTGGAGTGATGCCAGGTTACATTTGGAACAAAGAGCTTAATGTAGTTAATGATAAACAGGCCTAGCTGGGGCCCATGGCTACACCTTTGACTTGAAGGAAGTGAGTGGAATCAAAAGAAAGGTTGTTGAGGGTGAGGACTAGTGCTGTCATCTAGAACAGAGGGTTAGTTGAGGAGAACTGGTTGGGTCTCTGGTCTAGGTAGAAATGGAGAGCCATGAGACCGTCTTCATGGGGAATGGAAGTATAAAGGGGCTGAATGTTCAGATGGAAAGGTACAAGACAATAATAATAATAATAATAATAATAATAATAATAATAATAATATTCATTTATTGTCATTGCAACGAGTACAACGAAATTAAAAAATAGCCAATCCTGACGGTGCGTACGAACATATATGCAATAAATGCAAAAACAAATAAATACATAAATACAATTATATTAAGTACAAGATTTTTTAACGGTGTTGCCTAGTGCAAAGGTAGTGTTCAGTTCTCGTATGGCCCTGGGGTAAAAACTGTTCTTAAGTCTGTTTCTTCGGGATTTGATCGACCTGAAACGTCGACCAGAGGGCAGATGAACAAACAGACGGTGGCCGGGGTGGGATGGATCTTTTATTATTTTGCCTGCTCTACTGAGGCAGCGTAGGCTGAACAGGTGCTCCAGGGAGGGCAGTGAGCAGCCGATGATCTTCTGGGCCGTCGTGATGACCCTCTGAAGGGCCTTCCTGTCCTTTTCTGAGCAGCTGGCATACCATGTGGTTATACAGTATGCCAGCACACTCTCGATGGAGCAGCGATAGAAGGACAACATGAGCTTCTCCTGCAGGTTGGTTTTCCTGAGGATCCTCAGGAAGTGGAGTCTCTGCTGTGCCTTCTTTACTGTGGTGATGGTGTTGGTAGACCAGGTAAGATCCTCTGCGATGTGCGTACCCAGGAACCTGAAAGCGGGTACCCTTTCCACACAGACCCCATTGATGTAGAGTGGGTCGTATTCTACACTGGTTTTTCTAAAGTCAATTATAAGTTCCTTTGTTTTGGAGGAGTTCAGGACCAGATTGTTCACTGAACACCATGCTGCCAGCCTTTGGATTTCATCCCTATAGGCTGTCTCATCTCCTCCTGAGATGAGTCCAACCACAGTCGTGTCATCCGCGAACTTGATGATGGTGCTGGTGGGATGGGTGGGGGCGCAGTCGTGAGTGTAGAGGGAGTAAAGGATGGGGCTCAACACACAGCCCTGTGGTGAGCCGGTGCTCAGTGTAGTGGTGGAGGAGAGGTGAGGGCCTATTTTGACGGTCTGGGGGCGGTTGGTCAGGAAGTCCTTGATCCATTGGCAGATGGTTTGGGAAAATCCAAGGTCGGAAAGTTTGGTGACCAGTCTGCTCGGGATGACCGTGTTAAAGGCAGAGCTGAAGTCGAGGAAGAGCATCCTCACATAGCTCCCCTGGTGTTCAAGGTGGGTCAGTGCAGTGTGAAGAGCAGTGTCGATGGCATCCCCTGTAGACCTATTTGCTCTGTAGGCAAACTGGTGTGGGTCGAAGGTGGGTGGGAGGCTGGCTTTGATGTGCTGCAGGACCAGTCTCTCGAAGCACTTTGTGATGACCGGTGTGAGTGCTACCGGACGGTAGTCGTTAAGGCCGCTGATGACAGACTTTTTCGGCAGTGGGATGATTGTGGCGGACTTCAGGCAGGGAGGGATGGTGGATTTTAAAAGGGACAGGTTGAAGATTTTTGTGAAGACCTCAGATAATTGGTCTGCACATTCCCTCAGCACTCTGCCCGTCACACCATCGGGGCCTGCAGCTTTCCTGGGATTCACTGCTCTGAGCACGCGCTTAACATCATACTCCTGCACAGTGAAGGTGTTGCTGTCAGGTGCTGGAGAGGGTGTTATGTCTGCCACTGTAGCTTTCACCTCGAAACGAGCAAAGAAACAGTTAAGTTCCTCTGCCAGCGAGGCGTCGCCGTCGGCAGTCGTGCGGTTGCTGGTCTTGTAGTTGGTGATGTGCTGGATGCCTTGCCATACCCGCCGTGGGTCATTGTTGGTAAAGTGGTCCTCAATCTTCCTCTTGTAGGACGCTTTGGCATCCTTGATGCCTCTCTTCAGGTTGGTTCTTAGGGGGAATAAGATAGATTCTGGGTATGAGGAAGTGAGGTCGGTGTGACAAGAGCAGACAGAAGCAATGACCTTGCCGGAGCAATCCTGTTTGCAGATTTTGCGTAGGAGATAAAAAGGGGCAGTGTGGGTTTGGTGAACTATCAGGTTGGACACTGGAGAGACGATTGCCAGAAGTGGTTTGGGAGATAGTGACCTGGTGATCGTTGATGGGGCCATAATTAAAGGGTAGGTATGAGATGTCCAAGAGCTGAAGCTTAGCCTCACAAGGTAGAAGTCAGTCTCCTAGGGAAGAGAAGGGGAAAATGAGGGGGGGGGGGGGGGGGAGGGGTGGTTTGGTTAGTTACCTAAAATTGGGATGGAATATGAGGTGCTGTTCCTCCAGTATGTGGCCTCACATTAGCATTGGAGGAGACCCAGGACCGAAAGGTCAGTATGGGAATGGGAAGAGGAGTTAAATTGGTTCACAACCGGGATATCCAGTAGGCCTTGGAGTGTTCAGTGAAACGGTCGCTGTGTCTGCACTTGGTCTTGCCGATTTAAAAGAACATTGGATGCAGTATATGTGATTAGCGGAGGAGCACGTTAACCTCTGTTCAACCTGGACGAACTGCTGGGGTCCCTGAATGGATGTGAGGGAAAAGATATCGGGACAGGTGTTACATATCCTATGGTTGCAGGGGAAAGTACCCGGAGAGAAGGTAGTTTGGGTGGGAAGGGATGAATAAACCACGGAGATACGGAGGGAGCAGTCTAAAGGACCTAAAGCATCCTAAAGGACCCATCTCACCCTGCCTATCACTTGTTTGCCCTTCTGCCCTCAGGAAACCGCTACAGGTGCATCAAAGCGCTCACCACAAGACTAACAAACAGTTTCTACCCTAAGGCCATCACCACTCTGAACTCTGCACTGAAAGCACACACCCCCTACCTATAAATAGACACACCCATAAATAGACACCTACACACACCTATAAATAGACAATATTTATACTGTACCATACCTATCTCTGTGCAATACTGATATATTCATTTATAATATTTATTTTTATAATACTATTCTGTGCAATATCTTATATTCTGATAAGGTGCAATATCTTATATTCTGATAAGGGTGCATACGTAGGCATAATGTTAATGCATGTGTGAATCTGTGTATATGTGTCACAATGTGCGCACGAAGTGTATGAACAGTTTTTATTTTCCTCACTCTTTTACTATTATTTTCTTGTTATTTTTTATCTTGTATATTTGAGCTTCGCTCAGGCAGTGTGCCAGAATTTTGTTGTATGCACCATTACAATGACAATAAATAAATTTGATTTGATTTAATTGATTGATTGAAGGTGGAAAGGGATGTGGATGGGAAGATGTGACTGATGTTGGTACAGAAAATATTGTAAATATGGATAATATTTCTAATTAACTACTTAGGACCTCTTTACCAAGGTGTGATTGTCCCTGATTATAATGATTCATTAACCTATAAAGTGGTGGTTTTATAAGTATGGGTGTTAACTTAAATATTCTCTTGTAATCAACAAAGAAGGTTTGAATTGTGTAAGTAGCCTGTATGTATGTTTTGCTTTAGGAATATTGGTTAGGAATATTGCTGTCCAAAATAAGGTTGCATAGTAGTCCAGATAATAAAACTGCTGCCTTATATCTCCAGTGACATAGGTTTAATTCTGATCTCTGATGTCTGTATGGAATTTGCGTATCTTCCCTGTGACCATGCATCAGTATTTGTCTATTATTGTCACATTTACTATGATACACCAAAAAGCTTTGCTTTACATGTTATCCCGGCATATCATACCATAAATGAGTGCAAAGATAAGTAAAACAGGTATACAAAAGAGAAAGTAATGTTACAGGGAAAGCACTGATCTTAAAAAAAAGTCATGGGCCATGAGGACGTAGTTTGGGAGGTCAGGATTTCATCCTTGGAATATGAGATGTCCATTCAAGAGTCTTAAAATCGCAAGGAAGAAGCCGTTCATGAACCTGCGGGTACATGCTTTCAAGCACCTGTACCTTCTGCCTAACTAGAGAGAGGTAGAAGAAAGAAACAGAGGTGTGAGTGGTCCTTGATTATGTTGACTGCTATCCTGAGGCAATGTGAAGTGTAAATATGCGATGGAGCGGTGGCTGGGTTGCATGATAGACTGGACAATATCTTGCGATCTTGGATAGTGCAGTTGCTATACCAAGTTGAGATGCTTATGGATAGGATGCTTTCTATGGTGCACCTGTAGAAATTAGTGAGTGTTATGGGAGACATTCCAAATTTCCTTAGTCTTCTGATAAAGGAGTGGCATTGGTGCACTCTCTTGGCCAAAGCATTGATCTGGTTGTTGGTGAAATATACACCTAGGAACATGAAGCTCTCGACCATCTCTACTTCAACACCATTCATGCAGATTGGGCCATGTACTCCATTCCGTTTCCTGACGCCGATGACCAGCTCCTTCATTTTTTTGCCACTGAAGGCGACTCCATGATACTAAGCTTTGTATCTTCTCCTTTTACTCCATCATTGTTCGAAATCTAGCCCATTACGGCAATGTCATATGCAAACTTGTAAATGTCATTGGAGCAAAATTTGACAACATTGTGAGTGTACATGGTATAGTATAGGGCTGGGAACACAGACTTGCGAGTTGCCAGTGTTGAAAATTATTGTGGAAAGGGTTTTGTCACCTATCCTCATTGGTTGTCGTCTCAATCCAGGAGATTGGAAATGAGGTTGGAATTATGTTGTTGAAAGCGGCATTGTAGTCAATAATGAAAAGTCTGATGTAGGTCTCCTTGTCATTCAGATGAGGAATATAGGAAGAATAAAATGGGAATTACTCTAGGGATAAGTGTGGGCCAGGGAGATTGCATTTCCTATGCACTGATTGTCTTGGTAAGCAAATTGCAGTAGATGTAGGCCATCTGGGAGACTGCAACTAATATGCACTTTGATCAGTCTCTAAGTATTTTTTTTGGTGGATGTCAAAGCCACTGTACAGTAGTCATTAAGGCATTCTACCTTGTTTTTCTTTGGCTCCTGGATTGAGGTCTTTTTAAAGCAGGTGGGAACCACAGATTGGAGTATGGAGAAGTTAAGGATGTTCGTGAATACTGTTGCTCACTGGTCCGTGCAGGTTCTGACTCCATCCGGGCCAGTAATCTTCCATGGGTTCGGTTTCAAGAATGCCGATCTGACGTGGTGATAGTGAGTACAGATGCACCTGAGAATGTTGGGGTGAGTGACATCATTCCACTGACCTTCTGTTCAAAATGAGCATTGAATTCATTGAGCTCCTAAGGGAGCGATGTGGTTTTGCCTGATCTTTTACAGATCCCTTCAATGGTGGGGTAGTGTCCACCACCCTCTGTAGTCTCATTCATTCCTGGGTGTTCGAGTTGCCGAACTAGACTGTGATGCAACATGTCAATGGTTCAATGGTGCTTTTATTGTCACATGTGCAAAGTGCTAACACAGTGAAATTATTTTTCTTACAAACAATCCAGTAGAGTATTGTCATACCTCCGATCCTCGATTAGCACGTGCACAGAAATAGTCTACTGAGCCCACATGCAAGAGGCACCATGTTTTGCCGCCATTTTCAATGTCCACATTCTTTCTTATGAGTGCTGCCTGTTCCTGGCAAGTCTCATGCTGTTATGGACCTCCAGCCATCTTCTACCTTGGAAGCTACATCCCTCTCCTCGCCCATTCATCTTTGTTCACCGGGGTGTCTCCCACAGTCGACCACGAGGGCGTGGTGGGCCCGACTCCAGTCCCTTGCTTACTGGCCTCTCTCCTTGCTTGTTGATGTTGTCCTGAATGGCTCCTTCCTCCAGGTTTCTGGTTTTCAGAGGACCAGCAGGGGCCAATTCGGCGGGCTCCCCCTTCCAGGCCCGCGGTCCTCCGGGTCCAATGAACAGGACGAGTTTGGCAGGCTTCCCCTGAAGCAGTGATCTCACAGGTCTACCGTTCGGGGGGACCAGCTCAGTGGGCTCTCCCTGAAGCTGCGATCCACTGATCCGGATCTTTAGTTCAGCCACACAAGGGCCGCTGCCTCCTGTCTGGGGACATGTTGATTTTCTGCAGAGGCTCTGGTTTTCCTTACGCATCTTAGAGATTTGTAGGTTGATAAGTTAAGTGGTCACTGTAAATTTCTCCTGTAGGTGAGCATTTAGAATTTGGTGGAAGTTGACGGCAATATGGGAAGAATAAAATGAGGTTTGAGTGGGTCCTTAATAGCTGACAATGACTCTATGGACTGAAATGTTATTTCCTAGCTGTACGACTTTGACTTAATCCTTTTGTGTGACAGCATGATCCAGTATGTTGCAGGCATACAACATGTTGCTCTATCCTTGATCCTGGATACAAAGAACTGCAGATGCTAGTTTACAAAAAAAAGACACAGTGCTAGAGTAACTCAGTGGGTTAGGAGGCTCTCTGAAGACCACAGATAGGTGATATTTTGGGTCCATACCCTTTAGCCTATTTGAAGAAGATTCCCGACCCGGAACGTCGGGTGTCCATGGTCTCCAAAGATGCTGCCTGACCCGTTGAATTGCTCCAGTATTTTGTGTCTTTTCTTGATCTTAATTAGCTATTTATCTGTTTTTCTTGAAAATGACAAATTGGAAATAGTTGTCAATCCATTAATTGTATCCCATTTAACCTTGCTGTAGTCAAGTGTTGGACACTCTTTCCCGTCTTGAACCCCACCCATGCACCCACAAATGACCATGGAATCTCCAGGGAGTTAAAAAAACAAAACGAGCAAAGAGTGGAGACGTGTCGGTAAGTTATTCTGTATAGTATTGGGAAATCCGAAGAACTTTGTCCTGCCACCCACTGCTGAATTGCTTGTTAGTTTGTGTTTTGTATTTAAATGCGCGAAATATGAAAAATAAAGTGGATAAGCTTGAGGCTCAGTTAGACATTGGCAAGTATGATGTTGTGGGAATCACAGAGACATGGCTACAAGAGGACCAGGGCTGGGAACTGAATATTCAGGGGTACACAACGTATAGAAAAGACAGACAGGTGGGCAGAGGGGGTGGGGTAGCTCTGTTGGTAAGGAATGATATTCACTCCCTTGCAAGGGGTGACATAGAATCAGGAGATGTAGAATCAGTATGGATAGAAATTAGGAATTGTAAGAGGAAAAAGACCCTAATGGGAGTTATCTACAGGCCCACAAACAGTAGCCTCAACATAGGGTGCAAGTTGAATCAAGAGCTAAAATGGGCATGTCGCTAATGTAATGCTACGGTGGTTATGGGAGATTTCAACATGCAGGTTGACTGGGAAAATCAGGTTGATACTGGACCCCAGGAAAGGGAGTTTGTGGAGTGCCTCCGAGATGGATTCTTAGAACAGCTTGTACTGGAGCCTACCAGGGAGAAGGCAATTTTGGATTTAGTGTTGTGTAATGAACCTGATCTGATAAGGGGACTCAAGGTAAAAGAGCCATTAGGATGCAGTGATCACAATATGATGTTTTACTCTACAAATTGAGAGGGTGAAGAGAAAATCGGAAGTGTCAGTATTACAGTATAGCAAAGGGCTTACAGAGGCATGAGGCAGGAGCTGGTCAGATTTGACTGGAAGGAGGCCCTAGCAGGGAAGACGGTGGAACAGCAATGGGAACAATGCAGAAGTTGCAGGATCAATTTATCCCAAAGAGGAGGAAAGTTTCTAAGGGAAGTAAGAGGCACCCGTAGCTGACAAGGGTAGTCAAGGACAGCATAAAAATAAAAGAGAAGAAGCATATCATAGCAAAGAAGAGTGGGAAGCCAGAGGATTGAGGATCGTTTAAAGAGCAACAGAAGATAACTAAAAAGGCAATACGGGGAGAAAAGATGAGGTACGAGGGTAAGCTGGCCAATAATATACAGGAGGATAGTAAAAGCTTTTTTAGGTATGTGAAGAGGAAAAAAATAGTCAAGGCAAATGTGGGTCCCTTGAAGACAGAAGCGGGGGAATTTATTATGGGGAACAAGGAAATGGCAGACGAGTTGAACCGGTACATTGGATCTGTCTTCACTAAGGAAGATACAAACAATCTCCCAGATGTTCGAGTGGCCAGAGATCCTAGGGTGACGGAGGAACTGAAGGAGATTCACATTAGGCAGGAAATGGTGTTGGGTAGACTGATGGGACTGAAGGCTGATAAATCCCCAGGGCCTGATGGTCTGCATCCCAGGGTACTTAAGGAGGTGGCTCTAGAAATTGTGGACGCATTGGTGATCATTTTCCAATGTTCTATAGATTCAAGATCAGTTCCTGTGGATTGGAGGGTAGCTAATGTTGTCCCACTTTTTAAGAAAGGAGGGAGAGAGAAATCGGGAAATTATAGACCAGTTAGTCTGACATCAGTGGTGGGGAAGATGCTGGAGTCAATTATAAAAGACAAAATTGCGAAGCATTTGGATAGCAGTAACAGGATCGTTCCGAGTCAGCATGGATTTACGAAGGGGAAATCATGTTTGACTAATCTTCAGGAATTTTTTGAGGATGTAACTAGGAAAATTGACAGGGGAGAGCCGGTGGATGTGGTGTACCTTGACTTTCAGAAAGCCTTCGACAAGGTCCCTCATAGGAGATTAGTGGGCAAAATTAGAACACATGGTATTGGGGGTAGGGTACTGACATGGATAGAAAATTGGTTGACAGACAGAAAGCAAAGAGTGGGGATAAATGGGTCCCTTTCAGAATGGCAGGCAGTGACCAGTGGGGTACCGCAAGGCTCGGTGCTGGGATCGCAGCTATTTATAATATGTATAAAAATATGATACTGGAGAGATTTTTTAATGTTATTTTCATTTGTCTGCAAAAGTATATTCTGTTTACTTGATGGGAAAGTTTTGCTTGTATGTGGTACTTCATATAGCCATGTAATACATAATATAAACTTATGGTTCCAGACTTTCTGCAACTGTTGTAAAATTAAAATTTGTTTTTGATTTTGACCCATAATTGGACACCAAAATGTGACATTTTTTACACATCATAACTTATGTGAAAATATATACGTATCGTAATGGCCTACATTTGTCTAAACAAATTTTTTTTGAGGACCTTTGATATGCCTTTCCAAACCCGACTTTGCTTGGAGAAATTAGTTGCACATATTCATTTGGGAGAGTAAAAAATATCATGCTCATGTACGTAACTCATCTTGTCCTGAGAGTTAAGTACGTAAGATGCCGTTGGAAATCAAGAAAAATAAATATTTTTCGGATCGATATTCATTTGTTTCTATGATGCTCAAGCCAAGTAAAAAATATATATTTCCAAAAATTCTTAACTCAACATACTTTAAAGCAAACGAGACATAATGTGCTTACTTTGTGCTCCGTGTCCAAATCGTTACGTACATAAGCAGGCATCATTAACCCGCTGTTTTCATGTCTGGTGGATTTGTCAACTTATAAAAACATTTTATAAGTAAGTGTCAGTGTAGTTTGTCAGTTTTCTGTTGACGGTGCTGCAGCCTGATGACCCTTCGTGTCTTCGGAGCGTCTGCTGTTTAAATACAGGAGACGTTCAATTGTCCAGTGTTATCTTCCTAATGAAAGCTGCCCATCGGACACCATCTTGTTTGTGTTTTGAAAGGCAAGATTTTGTTTGTATTTTAAATGTATTTTGGGGAAAACACTAGCCGAGTCAGGTCGAGATTACACCCTTCTGAAACATCGCGAAAATTCCAACGCTGTCACTGCTTCCCGGCGTCCTAATTTTCGCTGAAACCACTGACAAGTCGGTAAGTACTTGAGAGTTTTGACCTATAACATCTTGTATGGGTTACTTGAAAACCAAGCTTCACTGTAACGAGGAATAAACCGGATTTACTTCCAGTTTACTAAGAGCTGTATTAAAAAAAAAAAGTTTTTAAGTGGTTACGTGAATTTTTGTGAAAAGTGTGTGGGCATTCTTTGAAAATGTAAGGGAGATGCATATCTGGTTTCTGGGTTGAATATCTGGGTTTGGAGCCCACTTTACATGTAATGGCGGAGGCCAAAAAACGCGAAAATTCCCACGCTGTCAAACTGTTGCTTCCAATCTACCTGTCAAATGGCCTGACGGTAAATAAATTGGTTTACTGTCCAATTTCATTGTGGACCGCCACGGATAGGATGAATAACTACCCTTTAATGAATTAGAAAAAAGAAGTTCTACCATTGCAATAAAATGCCATTGAGACACCATGTTACGTACGTTAACACTTTTATGGTAAATTTTAAATTACCTGAAAAAACTACTTGCGGTTGTGGAACTATCTTTCTTTTTGATAGAGTCAGACGGTTGTCAAACTCGTAAATAAATGTGTTTGCATTGGTTTTTACAACAATTAATTTTTGGGTGTCTATGTCACGCTTCTAAATGTCCCAGTATCATATTTATACACATAATAATAATAATAATAATAATGCATTACATTTATATAGCGCTTTTCATACACTCAAAGACGCTTTACAGGGATTTAAAGAACATAGGGAAGTGAATAAATAGATAAATAAGTAAACAAACAGAGAAAGGAGACAGAAGGTGAGGTGACCTTCAGTGGTTGGAGGCAGTACTGAACAGGTGAGACTTCAGTGATGTTTTGAATGTGGTGAGTGAGGAGGAGTCTCTGACGGTTTGGGGTAGTGACTTGAATAATGACTTGAATAATGACATTAATGACTTGAATGAAGGGATTAAAAGTACCATTAGCAAATTTGCAGATGATACAAAGCTGGGTGGTAGTGTGACCTGTGAGGAAGATGCTATGAGGTTGCAGGGTGACTTGGACAGGTTGTGTGAGTGGGCGGATGCATGGCAGATGCAGTTTAATGTGGATAGGTGTGAGGTTATCCACTTTGATGGTAAGAATAAGAAGGCAGATTATTATCTGAATGGTGTCAAGTTAGGAAAAGGGGACGTACAACGAGATCTGGGTGTCCTAGTGCATCAGTCACTGAAAGGAAGCATGCAGGTACCGCAGGCAGTGAAAGCCAATGGAATGTTGGCCTTCATAACAAGAGTAGTTGAGTATAGGAGCAAAGAGGTCCTTCTGCAGTTGTATAAGGCCCTAGTGAGACTGCACCTGGAGTACTGTGTGCAGTTTGGTCTCCAAATTTGAGGAAGGATATTCTTGCTATTGAGGGCGTGCAGCGTAGGTTTACTAGGTTAATTCCCGGAATGGCGGGACTGTCATATGTTGAAAGACTGGAGCGGCTAGGCTTGTATACACTGGAATTTAGAAGGATGAGAGGGGATCTTATCGAAACATTTAAGATTATTAAGGGGTTGGACACGTTAGAGGCAGGACACATGTTCCCAATGTTGGGGGAGTCCAGAACCAGGGGCCACAGTTTAAGAATAAGGGGTAGGCCATTTAGAACGGAGATGAGGAAAAACATTTTCAGTCAGAGAGTTGTAAATCTGTGGAATTCACTGCCTCAGTCGGCAGTGGAGGCCAATTCTCTGAATGCATTCAAGAGAGAGCTAGAAAGGGCTCTTAAGGATAGCGGAGTTAGGAGGTATGGGGAGAAGGCAGGAACGGGGTACTGATTGAGAATGATCAGCCATGATCACATTGAATGGTGGTGCTGGCTCAAAGGGCCGAATGACCTACTCCTGCACCTATTATCTATTGTCTATTGTCTATAAAAATTGTAATGAGACTAAATGTTGAATGAGAGCCGGAGGAAGAGAATTGAGATGAGTGACAAAAAAGTGTAACTGCTTAAGAGGCTAGAGTATAAGCAGTTCTGGCTATAATGAGTAGAATTTACACCATGACATCTATTTTTTTTTTGTTGCAAAACACTAATGCCTGGAGTTGATTGACACCAAGGGTATGTTGGCATTGAATTCCATATAAGTGAGATTAAACCCCAACATTGCTTCACCGATTTGAGGAAAATCTAGAAGAGGCAAACTAATACCGTTCGAATTCAATCATGAAAAAACCCATTATATTCCTGAGGAGTTTAGATATTAAGATATTTAGGGATATTAAGAAAATGCTGGAAAGATACCTTTTGAGGACTGGAAGAGTATGGAATTTAGGATGGCATTCCAGAGAGAATCAAGGATCTGCGGTCATTAATGGAGTTCATCAAACACTATGCACTGAAGACCAAATTTACAACCTTGTAGACACCAGGAACATGATGTTGATTTAAAAGTGCAATCATTGAGAGGAATGAAGCATTGATAATATTTAAAGCCTAGAATTTCAAATTTACTGCATTGGGAAATGTGATGTGGACCAAAAATGCTAGAAAAAAAATTAGCATGTTGGGCAAATGTATTTTCATATGCTGCATCCTCTGTATTTTATTTTACATTAACAGATTGTGGATAGGTTGTGAGAAAAGTAATGCAAGAACTGAACCTATAAATGATTGGGGCATGTGCATTAGTCAGCGGTGGAGGCAGATTATTTGAAAATGGAAGGAAATGATTAAGATTGTGCTCCAGCATTGATTAGCTAACAAGGAAGAGCATAATGTCCATTTAAATATTGCTGGACAAGGACAGGATGAAACATTAGTGTTGGTTTTATTGTCATGTGTACAGAGATACAGTGGAAAAACTTTGCAATCCAGGTGAAAATATGACTGCAATCAAAACCATACATGAGTACAACAGGCAAAGAGAAAGGAAACAATATAGTTGTAGAGAATGTGCTGATTTAAAAAATAAGTGCAACAGCTGCAATGAAGTGGATTGGGGGTCAGAAATGCATTATAAGTTTGTGAGGTCCTTTCAAGTCTACTAACAGCAGGGAAATATCTGGTGGTACATACTTTTAAGCTTTTGTTTCTTCTGTCCGATAGGAGAGGGGAGAAGAAGGAATGACGGGCGTGAATGATCCTTGATTATGTTGGAAGTTTCTCTGGTTCAATTTGGAAGAGCAAATATGTCACCAGTGGAAACAGCTTTTGATCTGATTATTACTATTTGTATTTGCCACTGTTTCTGTCTTTCATGCCCTATATTCTGAAAAATGTATGGAAATTGTAAGGTGTGGATTCCAGGCTGAAACCTAAATTTTATTAAAAAAAGAATGAGGTCATTATTCTGTACCCATTGCAAGAAAGACAAGGAGGCTTTGGAGAAAGTGCAGAAGAGGTTAATCTGGGATATTGCCTGAATTGGAGAGTTTTGACCATAAGGAGAGGTTTGCCAATCTTGGACTGTTCTCTCTGGAGCATCGGAGGCTGAGGGGAGGCCTGATAGAAGTGTAGATAATCACAACCTTTTTTCCAGGGTGGAAATGACAAAGACAAGAGGCCATAACTTTAAGGTCAAAAGGAGAAAGTTTAAAAGAGATGTGCAGGGTAAGTTTTAACAGTGCTGGTGCTTTGGAATGTGCTACCAGGAGTGGTGGTGAAGGCAGATACGATAGTGGCATTTGAGAAGCTTTTGGATAGAAACATGGATATACAGAGGAATTGGGGGATATGGATTACATTCAGCATGGACATTATGAGCTGAACGACCTGTTCCTGTGCTGTTCTATTCTCTGTTTTAAATGTGTGTATGTTTTGACGTTGCTGGTGTGGAAAAAGGTGCAAGTGTTAGTTTGAGCACAGAATTAGGAAATTGCAGACCTTTGAGAATGATCCCAGGAATGAATGAGTTAACATATGATGAGCGTTTTGACAGCACTGGGCCGCTGCTCGCTGGTTTAGATGGATGAGGGGAACCTCATTGAAACTTACCGAAAAGTGAAAGGCCTGGACAGAGTGGATGTGGAGAGGATGTTTCCACTAGTGTCAGGCAGTCAGATTTGTGATAGATGATTTTGAGCTGCTTCTGTAATACTGGAGCGGTGGTCAGTAGGAAAATTAAGGACATCCAGCCCCCCCCTGATTTTGCCTTCTACAGTGGAAAGATCTTTGGATCTTTGATCAAAGATCTTTAGACATTGATGAGCAAGTTATCAGAGAATAGGTGTTACTTAATTGCACTGTCGCAGACACATTCCATCAATTTGGTGATTGAGAGTAGACTGAGCAGTAATTAGCTCGATTGTGAACAGGGTGTACCTTGGCATTTTCCCATATTATTAGTTAGATGCCAGTATTGTAATTGTACTGGAACAGCATGACTAGATGTGTAACTTGTTCTGGAGTGTTATAGTCTTTGGCATCATAGCCAGGCTGTTGTCTGGTTTCATGGAGTTTGTTGTATCCAGTGTTCCTAGCTGTTTTGTGATATCATGTAGAGTGAATCAAATTATTTGAATCCTGGTCTGCCAAATGGTGGTTAGAGGGTTGGGAAGAGTACCTTGGGAGGAGGTTCAGCCACATCATTCATTCTACTTTTGGCTGAACCTGAATGAAAATGGCTGCTCTCTTGTGTAAAGTAACCTTTGGTTCGTTGGAGGATGACTTGAGATTCTAAATAATTGGAATTGTATGATAGAAATCACAGAAAAAGTACAATGTTGATAATTAAGTTGTGAAAAGGGAGGGATTTAAACCAATCCTTGCCATGAGAGAAAAATCTACCAGGCAAACTATTGTAGCTAAAGGCCAACAAATCCCCTGGACCTGAAGGCCTAGACCCTAGAGTTTTAAAGGAAACTTGTGGCGATAATGTATTTATTGGTTGTAATCTACCAAAATTACTTGGATTCTTGAGAGGACCCAGATGATTGAAAAACAGCAATGTAGTACCAAGAAAGGAGAGAGACAAAAGGCAGAAACCATAGATTATCTTTTAATGGGATATAAAATGGAAATATCATTTGATAAATCTGCTGAAATTCTTTAAGGATGTAATGAATAGGGTGAATAAAGGTGAATTTGGATTTTCAGAAAGCATTCTGGATGCACTACATAAAAGGCTATTGTATGAGATAACTGCATACAGGATTGGTGTAATATGGATAGGGAAGTGTTAACTAAAAGACTGTTGAACTAGAGGTACATAGTTTCAAGGTAGTAGGCTGATCATTTAAAATAAGCTGCATAGAAATTTCATCCTCCAGAGTTCACTCAATCTCTAAAATTCTTGACTAGTGTATTGCTGAGGTGAGTTCATGAGATGTATTTAAAGTGGAGGTAGATAACTTTTTTAAAGATTGTGGTATTAAGAGCTATTGGGATCAAGCCCATAGCAGTTGACGATATACCAGCCATGATCATATTGAATGGTGGGGCAGACTTGAGAAGCCAGATGTCCAACTTCCATTTTCTTTTGGTCATATTGCGTTCTGTTGCTTCGTAGGTGTTATGTTTTGAGTTCTCTTATCTCTTGGGTGTATCTCTTTTAATGTGATTGTAATGCTATATGTGATTGTAGTGCTATATGTCAATAGTCAATCAATAGTCAATAGTCGTTTATTTGTCACATACACATAAATGTGTAGTGAAATGAAACATTACCCGCAGTTAAACAATAAGACCAATAAGAATAATCAATAAAAATGCAATAACACATACAATCACAACTAACACCAAACAAAAAGAAACATCCATCACAGTGAGTCTCCTCCAGTCCCTCCTCAATGTGATGGAAGGCCAGAATGTCTTTTCTCTTCCCTGCCGTCTTGTCCCGCGGTCAGGCTGTTGGAGTTGCCACGTTGGGGCGGTCGGGGCTCCCGATATTGAAGCCCCCGCTGGACGGTGAAAGGTCCACGGCCTATTTCAGGCCGCGCCGGACGGTGAAAGGTCCGCGGCGGGCCGACCCAAGCCCCGCGATTCGGGGCGGGCGAACACGCTGCCTCTGCCGCTGCCGGAGCTCCCGATGTCGGCCCCCACCCAGGGGCCTGCGGGCTTCTGACGTCCAGGCGGCCCGCGCCGGAGCCTCCGGAGACGAATCGCAGCCGCTCCCGCAGCATCCGAAGGCAGCCAGCGCCGCAGGCGGTGAGTCCGGGCCGCGGGCGCTGCGAACCAGAGCCCAGGTGGTCCCAGGTGCATGGCCGGTGGTAGGCCGCAACGGGAACGGAGACACGACACAGAAACAAAGGTCGCGTCTCCGTTCGGGAGAGAGAATTTTACAGTTCCCGTTCCCTCCCCACCCCCCCTCCCCCCCAAACATAACATACAAACCCTACACCATATTAAAACTACAATTCAGACAAAAACAACAAAAAACACAAAAGACAAACGGACTGCAGGCAAGCCGCAGCTGCGACGGCAGCGCTGGCTCCTCGAGAGAAATTAGGAACTTAGTGGTATCATTCTTATCAAAGCTGTTACTGATGAAGACACTTGGCTTCAAATCATAGTTTGATGAGAAAAAAACACTCTTCTTGTCACAGATGCAATCTGAATAGATCAGTAATGGTGCTGTCAAGGTTTACTTGGTAATGGGGTTGAAACTCCCCACCCATAGTATATTTTGAATCCTTGCTACTTTCAGTGCTAATTCCAATTGTCATTGACAACGGTGGAGAAGTTATACAACATCTGTGTGATGATGGAAGACAGTAATCTGGAGGAGGATTTTTAACTGTGGATTTACAGCTACTCCCTCTTGTCTGTATATCATTGTCCTGTCACTTCTTGTGAGTCTGTTCTGCTAGTTGGGCAGGCTATACCAAAGAATTGTGGTGAAGTCTGGCACATTTTCTGCAAGGCATGAAAAGCAAATGGAGCCTTTCTGTGGTGATATTTTTCAAACAGCAGAGCAGCAAAGAATCAAATATTGCAGTTCTCAACTTTTTTGGATAAAAGAAACAGCCCAAATCAATGCTGTAACTAACAAGCTGTTCGACCGTTTAAATGGATTAGCACAATTGCAATCTACCGATGGCAACAAAGCTGCCGACTGTAAGGGAATCCCCGATTGCAGGGGAATCTGACAGGCTGAAGCATTGGAGACTTTGAACCCACCCCCCACCATTCTACTGGCCAAGTAATGTAAGAAAATAACTGCAGATGCTGGTACAAATCGAAGGTATTTATTCACAAAATGCTGGAGTAACTCAGCAGATCAGGCAGCATCTCAGGAGAGAAGGAATGGGTGACGTTTCGGGTCGAGACCCTTCTTCAGACTGATGTCAGGGGGGCGGGACAAAGGAAGGATATAGGTCGAGACAGGGAGATAGAGGGAGAACTGGGAAAGGGGAGGGGAAGAGAGGGACAGAGGAACTATCCAAAGTTGAAGGTCAATGTTCATACCGCTGGGCTGCAAGCTGCCCAAGCGAAATATGAGGTGCTGTTCCTCCAATTTCCGGTGGGCCTCACTATGGCACTGGAGGAGGCCCATGACAGAAAGGTCAGACTGGGAGTGGGAGGGGAAGTTGAAGTGCTCAGCCACCGGGAGATCAGGTTGGTTAAGGCGGACTGAGCGAAGGTGTTGAGCGAAACGATCGCCGAGGCTGCGTTTGGTTTCGCCGATGTAAAGAAGTTGACATCTGGAGCAGCGGATACAATAGATGAGGTTGGAGGAGGTGCAGGTGAACCTCTGTCTCACCTGGAAAGACTGTTTGGGTCCTTGGATGGAGTTGAGGGGGGAGGTAAAGGGACAGGTGTTACATCGCCTGCGGTTGCAGGGGAAAGTACCCGGGGATGGGGTGGTTTGGGTAGGAAGGGACGAGTGGACCAGGGAGTTATGGAGGGAACGGTCTCTGCGGAACGCAGAAAGGGGAGGGGATGGGAAGATGTGGCCAGTAGTGGGGTCCTGTTGTAGGTGACGGAAATCTTGGAGGATGATTTGTTGGATACGCTGACTGATGGGGTGGAAGGTGAGAACGAGGGGGATTCTGTCCTTGTCATGAATGGGGGGAGGGGGAGCAAGAGCGGAGCTGCGGGATGTAGAAGAGACCCTAGTGAGAGCCTCATCTATAATGTTCAGTCAATAGAAAATAAAGTGGAGAACTCTAAGGGCAAGACTTCTTTATCAAAGGGAGATGAGGGAATACTGTGTGCTCTGTTTCACAGAGATGTGGCTCACCCCCAGCTCTCCAGATTCAACCATTCGGCCCGAAGGTTTCTCCATCGATCACATGGACAGAATGGAGGCATTGGGAAAAGGGAGAGGCAGTGGTGTCTGCCTCATGGTAAACACTTTGTGTTGCTCAGATGTAGCAGTCCTGTCCAACTCCTGCTCTCTGCACCAGGAGCAACTGGCGGTGTTGCACCTTCTCTACCATCTCCTGAGGGAATTTACCTCCATCATCATGACCATGGTCTACATCCCACCCTGGCAGATGTTGACCTATCATTGGAGGAGCTGCATGGCATCAACAAACACCAGTCAGCGTACCCCAATGCATTTCCTTTCGTAGACGAGGACTTTAACAAAGCCAGCCTGAAGAAATCACTCCCTAACTACCACCAACACGTGTCCTGCAGCACCAGAGGATCAAGCATCCTCAACCATTACTGTACAACCAGCAAAGATGCCTATTGCTCCATCCATCACCCTCACTTTGGGAAATCCAACCACTCGGCCGTGCTCCTTCTTCTTGCATATTGGCAGCGACTGAAGAGCGCATCCCCAGTGGTGAGGACTGTACAGAGCTGGTCAGGGGAGGCAGAGGAATGACTCCAAGACTGTTTGGAGTCGGCACACTTTGCAATGTTCAAGCACTTGGCAAAGGACCTGAATGAATGAACAGTTGTTACCGACTTCATAAGAAAATGTGTGGAGGAATGCGTTCCCACAAAAACTGTCCGCAATCCCCAACCAGAAGGCTTGGATGAACCAGGTGGGCCACATTATTTTTTGAGGACCAAAACTCTGGCATTATGGCGAGCAGTGTCATTCAAGAAGTTCAGATATGACCTTGATAAGACCATCAAATAGGCTAAAAGGGTCCAAACTGGAGGATCAGGTAGATGTTCGGCTGCTGTGGCATGCTATCACTTCCTACAAGGTGAAACATGGGGGAGGCTCAAGCAAAAGTGAAGCGTCACTCCCAGACAAGCTCAATGGTGAGAACATGCTTTGATGGTGAGAACACTGTGCCTTCCCGGGTCCCCATAGCCCCCAATTATATTATAATCTCTGCGACTGAGACCAACAACTTTCAGGAGGGTGAACCCTCGGAAAGCGTCTGAACCTGATGGTATACTTGGTGTCAGGTTATGGGGAGAAGGCAGGAGAATGGTATTGAGGGAAAGATAGATCAGCCATGATTGAATGGCGGAGTAGACTTGATGGGCCCAATGGGTCTAATTTTGCTCCTATTACTTATACCTGAATGTGTTCTTCAATCCTATGCAGACCAACTGGCTGGAGTTTTTGTGAACATCTTCAACTTCTCATTAGTGAGGTCTGAGGTTCCCACCTGCTTTAAAGGGGCATCAATAATATCGGTGTCCTAAAAGAGTAAGGTGATGAGCCCCAATGACTACCGACCGGTGTCACTAATATTCATGGTGATGAAGTGCTTTGAGAGGTTGGTTATGGTGCATATCAACTCATACCTCAACAAGAACTTGGACCCACAACAATGTGCCTAACCCCACAACAAGTCAACGGAGGATGCGATCTTCCTGGCTCTCCATTCGGCACTGGACCACAGATGATAAAAGCTCATTCGTCAGGTTGATCTTCATAGACTACAGCTTGGCGTTCAACACAAACATCTCCTCCAAACAAGTTACCACGCTCACAGAACTGAGTCTCTGCATCCCTCTTCAACTGGAGCCTTGACTCCCTCATCAACAGACCACCATCTGTACACTCGATAATTATCAGCACAGGAGCACCCCCTGCTCTACTCACTCCATATTCATGACTGTGTGGCCGGACACAGTTCTGACTCCATCTTCAAATTCGCCGACTACGCCACCGTCGTTGAACAAATTAGTGATTTTACTTTAGTTTAGTTTAGAAATACAACGTGGAAACAGGCCCTTCGGCCCACCGAGTCCACGTCAATCAGTGATTTCCGCAGATTAACACTATCTTACACATACTAGGGACAATTTACACCTATACTAAGCCAATTAAACCTACAAATCTGGATGTCTTTGGAGTGCGGGAGAAAAGCGAAGATCTCAGAGAAAACCCAAGTGGTCACGGGGAGAATGTACAAACTCTGTGCAGATGGCACCAATAGTCAGGATCGAACCCGGGTCTCTCGCACTGTAAGGCAGCAACTCTACCTCTGCGCCACCATGCCGCCCCAACTGAGATGATGATGAATCGGAGTATAGGAGGGAGATCGATCAACTAACCAAGCAGTTAGAACAACAACCTTGCTCGCAATGTCAGTAAATCAAGGAACTGATTGTTAACTTTCTAAGAGGAAGGTTGAGGATCCACAAACCTGTCTTCATCAAGGAGATGGTGTTGGAGAGAGTAAAATAACTTAAAATTCCTGGGCGTGCATATCTCTGAAGACCCGTCCTGAACTTAGCACATTAATGCAATTATGAATGAAGCCCATCAACCTCCTAAGAAGTTTGAGATTTGGTGTGTGAAAGACGTACTTTATTAATGAATATGTATAGTTGGTCTCAGTTTAAAACAGACCTTGCTCTAAGCATACGTTATGTAAATGATAATTTCAATTGAATACAGATGTAAAGTTAGATTTTTAGATGTTTCATGCCATTCACCCAGCTGTTACCGTAATAACTATTTCATCAGCATGATATTAAGAATCTGTTAATAATCAATTCTCTGTCTATGTTTATCAAATCTTATAATGACAATGTTGGGAAGAAAGACGCCTTCCATTCAAATTTTTTTTTGTGTTGTATAGTGTCTAGTTTAGAAGCAGCAGGAAGTTGTTTGGATATTTTATTCTAATTTCTTTACTCAAATTAGACCATAGATCATCTTGTTTTCTAGAACCACGAGGGAGAACCTCTACTGCCACTGTGCAGTTCAAACATCCTAAAAAAGGATTCAAAAGGTGCAATGCTTATTTTCTTTTCAAATTCTGAATTTGGGGTTTAAGAGGATGGAATCAGAAATGGGCTTTGAGGAATATGAAGGAAGAAGGAAAGAATTCAAGCGGGCGATTAGAAGGCGAGGCCCCAGCACAGATCCCTGTAGAACACCACTAGTCACAGACCTCCAGTTTGAATATTAGCTTTCAAACCACAACACATTAATGAAGACAGTTCTGAATCCATATCACCAACTCATTGTTAATCCCGTACATCTTAGTCTTCTGGGTCAGCTACCATGGGGACTTTATTGAATGCCTTACTAAAAACCATGTGGACAGTGTCCATGCCCTACCCTCATCGATCACCTTCATCACCTCCTCAAAAGCTCAATCGTTAGTAACACAAGACCTGCTGTGTACAAAGTCATTCTGATATTCGCTAATTACCCCATTCTCTTCCAAATGGGAGTAAATCCTATCCCGAAGAATCCTGACCAAAAGCTCTGTAACACTAATGTGACGCTCACCTGCCTATAATTCCCTGGATTCTCTCTCTACTTCTCCTTAATTATAGGACTTACAATAGCTACTCTCTCCATCAGGTCCTGAGGATTTATGCGCCTTAATGCTCTTCGTGCCCCAACACCACATTCTCAATCCCAAACTAATATTCTCCATACTGATGTCATTATCCTCTATGCCAATCTCCATGGGAAAACAAATATAAAGTACTTATTTAGTACCTTGCCTACCAGCCCAGACTCCAAGCACAAATTCCCTCCTTTATCTTTCAGCAGACCTACCTTCTCCCAGGTTACCCTCTTGTTTTTAACATAGGTACAAAAAGTTCTGGGATTTCTGTAGTCTGACTCGTCAAGCCCATCTTTTAGCCCTTCTAATTGCCCGCTTGAATTCTTTCCTTCTTTCTTCATATTCCCCAAAGCCCCTTTCTGATGAGTCTGAGCAAGGGCCTTGTCCCGAAATGTCACGCATTCCTATTCTCCAGAGATGCTGCCTGATTCGCTGAGTTATTCCAGGTTTTTGTGTCTCCCATTCTCTTAAACCCTGCTCAGAATTTGTAAAGAAAATAGGTATTGCACCTTTTGAATCCTTTTTTAGGATATTTGATCTGCACAGTGGCAGTAGAGTTTTTCCCTCGTGGTTCTCGAAATCTGGATTTGAGTCTGACCTCTAAACTTCTAAGAAAGCAAGGTGTAGTGCACTGCAGCTTTGATTCCAATGACCTTCTGAGTGGAAGAAAATTCTTCCTCAGATTCTCTCTAAACCTATGCCTTAACTTTGAACTGTTTATGGACAACTCAGTTATGGGGAAAGGTTACTATTATCTATCCTGTCCACCCCCTCGTAATTTTGTGTAGCTTAAATAGATACCCCTTCAGCCTTCTCTTTCCCAAGGAAAACAAACCCAGCGTTCCTTTCTTTTGTATAATTTACAATTTTAAAAAATCACATTAAGTCCAAATCATCGTCAGAGTTGTACACCACTGTGCTGTCACTTTTGGTGGCCTATGGACTTGGAACATAGGTCTCCCTGTGTATCCATATTCCCTTGAACCCAACAATTTATTGTCGACGTCCTATTCTTGTTTGCTCTCCCAAAATGTATCACATCACATTTTTCAGGATGAAATACTATTTTAATTGCTATATCCAGTTTTCCACCTCATATATAGCATATAGGCCAAGGACAGAAGGGTTGATATGGAAAAGGGAGTTAAAATGGCTATGTATGAGCTTGAGAGGATCTTTCTTACCATTTACAACCACATCAGATTTCTTGTCATCTGCAACCTGATCATACCCCTTGCATTCTCATTCAAGTTGTTATTGTACATCATAAATATCAAAGGTCCTAAAACCGATCCTACTGGTCACAGACATTGATAACCCTTTGCCTCCTTTAATCAAGGCAGTTTTGGATCCTATTGGCTAGCCTGGCCTTGGGTCTTAAGTTTTGGATCACCCTATTGTGTGGTATCTTGACAAAGGCCTTAATAAAGTGAAGAGCAAACAACAGTTTTGGAGGAACTCAGGCAGTATCTGTGGAACAAAGAGGTTGGGGTGGGAAGAGTCGAGCAAGCCAAGCATTTGCAGAGAGTAGTCTCTGGAAAGGGGTGGGGACGGGAAGATGTGGCTGGTGGCAGAATCATGTTCAATGTGACAGAAATGTCAGAGAACGATGTGTGGAGACTGGTACGATGAAAGGCGAGGATCAGGGGAACTCCATTCTATCCTGTCTGGGAAGAGGGTGAGCGAGAGCAGAACTGCTGGAAATAAAAGAGATTTACTGAGGAAAGGATGCTCTCATGCCCGAGAGTGGGTAGTGTCATCTTGAGACCAGATGCAGTAGAGATGGAGAAACTGAGTAGGGGATGGCATCTTTGCAAGTGGCTAATGGGAGGAGGTGTGGCCAAGGTTGCTGTGGGAGGTGGTTTGTAGTATATCTCAATGGTAGTAGATCTCAATGAACCCATTGACGTAACAGAGAAAGAGTTGGGGAATAGTGCAGGGGTACATTTGGAACAATGTGTTCAACATAATCAATGAAAAGACTGGCATAGCTAGGAGCCCTATGAGTACCCATGTTTACACCTTTGACTTGAAGAAAGTGAGAAATTAAAGAAAAGTTATTAAAAACGAGGAAGTTCCTGAGGAGAGTGTTGGTTGGATAGATAGAAAATAGGTGCAGGAGTAGGCCATTCGGCCCTTCTAGCCAGCACTGCCATTCAATATGATCATGGCTGATCATCCAGAACCAATACCCTGTTTCTGCTTTCTCCCCATATCCCTTGATTCCGTTAGCCATAAGAGCTATATTTAAATCTGTATCTAACTCTCTCTTGAAAATGATTGATTGGTAATTTCGAAATGAATAGATCACTGGTGAATAAAATACAGAACACAATTTTCTACCAGTGACCATTCCTCACTTACCCACATAAAGCTCAATTATACTCAACAATTAATAGTTGCGAGTGCAAAAATCATTGCAATGCTTAAAATGCAAAACTTTTTAAACAAATACTAAACTACAAGTTGCACGAGACCCATGCATCTTATTCAATAACCTTTTGCTATTTAGATTGATGTCTGCATTTTTCAAAAGTCGCGATTGTATATGGAAAAAGCTCACAAGTAAACGAGGATTATTATAAATTTAGGAGAATTATTAATTGGATTCTAATATTGCGGAATGCTTTCAAGATTTAAAAAAGTGAATTAAGAGACTGTATGAAGGAGCCGCAGATGCTGGTTTAAACCAAAGATAGACACAAAATGCTGGAGTAACTCAGCGGGACAGGCAGCATCTCTGGTAAGAAGGATGGGTGACGTTTCAGGTCGAGACCTTTCTTCAGACTGATGTCGGGGGGGAGGCAGATAGATAGATAAGAAAGCGTGAAGGTGTGAAAACAGGGCAAAGGGAATGGAGATCAAGGAAAATGTAGAATAGTTCATTGATAGATGATTAAGGAAAATGTAGAATATATCATTGTCATTGTTAGAATAAAGAGACTAAACAGAATAAAATGAGCTCTGGCACTTTCACAGTAGTATTTAAGTAATTGTTTTGTACTAATTTCTCGAAGTCAATGACAATTGGATGTGAGTGGAGGCAGATCGGAAGGCTAGAACAGAGTGCTAGAGGGGCAGGACTTGGTTGTACAGTCCAACCCCAAA
Source organism: Rhinoraja longicauda (assembly GCF_053455715.1). NCBI lineage: Eukaryota > Metazoa > Chordata > Chondrichthyes > Rajiformes > Arhynchobatidae > Rhinoraja > Rhinoraja longicauda. Next base: position 44,064,384 of record NC_135961.1, on the reverse strand, counting down.
CCATTCCTCCTGAATCAGGGTCCAAATAGAATTAAAATTAGGAGCCTTGGAAAGAATACCAGTCAAGAGGGAGCCTGTCTTTGTAAAGGTCACAGAAATGAGATATTATTGCATAGTGTGAAGGAAGGAATTGCAGATGCTGGTTTATATCGAAGATAGACACAATGTGCTCGAGCAACTCAGCAGGCCAGGCAGCATCTCTGGAGAAAAAGGATGGGCATTGTTTCACGTCAGAACCCTTTGACCTTCTTCAGGTGATGTTTTGGGTCGGAACCCTTCTTCAGGTGACTTTCGGGTCATGAAGAAGGGTTCTGACCCGAAACGTCACCTATTCCTTTTCTCCAGACATGCTGCCTGACCTGCCAAGTTACATCAGCGCTTTGTGTCCATCTATTGTTGCATAGTGGTTTTGTTACTTGATTAGCTTTCCAGAGCAGATTGACCAAGTCTTCAACACCAATCCATGAACTCAAATGCCATCATCAAAATGACAACCTCAGGAAGTGGGACAGCGAGAAGAAAAATTCACTGTCATTAGCAGTCCAGTCTCCTATATTGCCACTTATACATGCACTGGAAGTCACAACCAATATGTGGAAACTGCCAGTCATGGCACCATTTTTCCAAACTGGCTACAGTTTCTGACATTCCCCAATGCAAACTGACCCAAGATTCACAATTCAATATTACAGAAGACTATCTTTTAGACAAGGCACACTACATGGAAAAAGGACAGGGGTTTCTCTGATTGTAATGGACAGGATAAAGATAGCAGATAGAAAATATCTTAGCTTGGTAAAGCAAAACATAAGCATTTTGGGGGTGCCAAGAAAGGGTAAAGCACAAATCATCGGTGGAGCGCATGGAGCTCCCAAACAGTAATGGCAATGTACGGCAAAGTAACAGAATAAAATTATAGCTCCACATGGCAAGGATCATACGGTAATCTCCATGAATAGAGAATGGACAAACTAACTTATCAGTAATAATATGGAGGATTAATTAATGGAGCACAAGATGATCTGTTTATGTCGAGGAACTAGATAGGGAACAGACGATTTTAGATGTAGTATTGTGCAATTAGAAAATGTTCATAAATAACCTTGTAGTTAAGAAGCCTTTGGAAACAATTTTCATACGATAGATTTTTAAGTTATGACTGAAAGTGACTTGGTCTAATCTGAAACCTGGGTCCTATATCTAAATAAAGCAAACTACAAAAGGTATGAGATCTATGTTGGCTATTGGTTTATTGGAAAATTCCCTTTAAAACATTTTGTTTAAAATCAACCAAAATGATGGTGTAAACATGTCTGCCAAGAGAAGCTAAATGTTGTATTAGTTCAAATGAAAAGGTTACTGTATTAATCATGTCAAAAAGAGAATAAAATCGAGGGTAGCAGGGAACAAAAAAGCAGATTTAAGCAGATCTCTAACAGATTGAAATAGGGGAAATTACAAAGGAGGAAATAAAAATCTGGAGAAAAATAAGGAGTAGATAGAAATTAGCATTAGTTAAAAAAAGACATCATTGAGAAATAAGAGGAACAGAATGCCAACTAATCCCAGGACCCAATGAGTTGCATCCGAGGATTTTGAGAAAGAAAGCTGTTGGATAGATAGTGGAGGCAGTTGGTGCACTGGTTGTAAAAATCAGAAAATCAGGAAATTGGAGGCCCATGTAACAAGGCTTGCTAATCATCTGAGACTTTAATCTACATATAGTATGGGCAAATCAAATTTTCAATAATATTATGAAGGGTGAATTCATGGGTCATATACTAGAAAAGCATATTGAGCCAAGAAATTGGCTATTTTTGATGTGGTATCAAGCAATAGGAAAGGATTAATGAGTATAGACACAAAAAGCTGGAGTAACTCAGCGGGACATGCAGCATCTCTGGAGAGATGGAATGGGTGACGTTTCGGGTCGAGACTCTTCTTCATACTAATGATAAATGAGTGGTCTAGTGACGCAAGCTTTGTGTGATGCTGCAACAAGCAAAAATGTCATTGTTCTGATCTTGGTGTACACGACAATTAAACACTCTTGAAGCTTGAATGAACCCCATAGATTGAAAGGAAGGCAATGTAAGAAGGAAAAATAAGCAGGCAACGACAGATTAGTCAGCCTGGTAGCAACGTAAGGCATAATGCTATAGTCTAGTATTAATGTAGTGGAAACAAAACATATTGAAAATAATTACAGGATTGGGCAGCATTAACATAGATTTATAAAAGGTAAATTGTGTTTGATGGTAACTAATTGGGTTACTGTTCAAGAAAGAACCGGAGGGTCCTGAACCATTCTTGATAGGGAATGGAGCTGTAAAGGGATCGGGTGTTCATGGTGAAAATGAAGCAATAGGGGCTAAGGAATTGGAAGTTACTCAAGTGGGGAAGAGCTTGTGAGGTATCCGGGATGTTGGTGGGAAGGGACTGCTCAAGAGGGAACGAGATAGAATCGAGGTGTTTGGAGGGGTGGGAACAATGAGTCTGCCAGGGCAGTCCTTTTAGTGGAAGTCAGTAGGTTTGTTATATATATCAGTTTGTTCCTTGTGATGGAGACAGAGAGATTGATCGGTGGGTTTGTCGTAAATGTCATACTAAAGTTGATTTAGATTCCACTACCCCTTTCCCCTCATTAATGTGCATAGTTAACTTTTCAAAAAATTCAATCAGATTTGTGAGGATTTCCCACAAAGTCATTCTGACCATCATTATTCAATCACTGTCTTTCACAGGTAAAGATAAATCCTGTATTTTGGGGGGTTTTTCCCGTTAGTTTCTCTCCACTTGTATAAAGCCTCATTGGCCTGCAATTGCCTGTCATTTGTACTTGCCCTTTTGCTTACGAAAATGCAAAAATATCTGTTAAGGCCCCAGCATTCTTCTCTGTTACCTCCTATAGCAACTCTCATTGATGTAAACAATCAAAAACAAAGCAAAGAAGTTTCAATCTGGCGACATTCAGTCTAAGACTGGTATGCCAAGTAGAAGAGGCAGCATGTAGGAGGCAGTTAAATAACCTTGCATCCAATGGATTATATTAAAGCTCTGTTATTTCTGCCATATCCTGTCATGAATAATGATGGGCCGTTAAACCACTAATGAGTGGAGGTGGTTTCTTGACAAGCCGAGCCAACATGAGTAGAAATTTAGCCAGAAATGCTTTGTGAATAATCCAATTTGGCCTCTGCCTAAGCTGCTCACCATCTCAGGATACTTGTCTTTTGCCAGTTTGATTCTTTTCAAGTTATATCACAAAACAGCTGAGTATACTTCATACCTTAAAGAACAAGAAAGCAGATTATTATCTGAATGTGTCAGATTAGGAAAAGGGGAGGTGCAACGAGACCTGAAAGTAAGCATGCAGGTACAGCAGGCAGTGAGGAAAGCAAATGGCATGTTGACCTTCATAGCGAGAGGATTTGAGTTTAGGAGCAAGGAGGTCCTTCTGCAGTTGTACAGGGCCTGGTGAGACACCACCTGGAATATTGTGTGCAGTTTTGGTCTCCTAATTTGAGGAAGGACATTCTTGCTATTGAGGGAGTGCAACATAGGTTCATGAGGTTAATTCCCAGGATGGCGGGACTGACATGTAATGAAAGAATGGGTCGACTGGGCTTATATTCCTTTGGAATTTAGAAGGATGAGAGGGGATCTTATAGAAACATATAACATTCTTAAGGGATTGGACAGGCTAGATGCAGGAAAAATGTCCCCGATGGTGGGGGAGTCCAGAACCAGGCGTCACAGTTTAAAAACAAGGGGAAGGCCATTTAGGACTGAGATGAGGAAAAACTTTTTTACCCAGCGAGTTGTGAATCTGTGGAATTCAATGCCTCAGAAGGCAGTCAAATTCACTGGATGTTTTCAAGAGAGAGTTAGATATAACTTGGGGCTAAAGGAATCAAGGGATATGGGGAAAAAGCAGGAACGGGGTACTGATTTTGGATGATCAGCTATGATCATATTGAATGCCGGTGCTGGCTCGAAGGGCCAAATGGCCTACTCCTGCATCTATTTTCTATGTTTCTATGTAGTATATGTAATGCCAATATTAACATTGATTATTTGCTCTGATTATTTGCTCCGGAACTAGCAGTGTCTCTGGTAACATTGCTATGGTACATCTAACACTTTGCACTTCTAACAAAAATGAAAAACATGTGTTCATATAAAGGAACAACAATTAGACCGTGGGCCGAGGTGCCTTTTCATTTCATGTCGTGACCCACATCCCATATCTACCGGTATTTGTAACATATTGTGTAAAAATATTATAGAACTTATATCTGAAACTCGCAAAGAACAAAACCTGCACATATTTGAAAAATATGGAAAAAACCTCAAATCTTGTCAATTTTCCGAGTAGTAATTGTCCAATCAAAGCACGTTCGACATTGAGTCAGACGCCAATTGACCAATCACACGCTTTGTTTCTGGCTAGGTAGGCAGGGAGCCACTGGGATCATGGAGGAGAGTATTTCATCTGATGCTAGTGTGACGGAAGATTCCGAGGAAGGTTTTTTGGTCCTCTGTGCAATACATGTCGTATAAACCCATAGCAAGGTCATTGCATTTTGTTCGTAATAATACGAAATGAGGTGTAGTAGTATAGTGCTCTCCCCCTCTTCCTTGTGAAGACTATAGTATTGGTTGCGATTTCTAACAATGGTCCAACTAAATGCAGTAGTTACACTTTATTAACCATTCGCTTATTAACCATTCACCATCCAATTGCTTCACAATGAATGAAAATAAGTTTAACGAGGGGTTAAAGCACAGGTTAGGAGTAAGTAAACCCATAAGATGCCAGTTATGTCTTAATTGCATTTATCATTGTACATAATTCGAATAACTAAGAAAGCACTTCCGGAAAGTCAATTTTTGCCGAATATGAGAAACTAATTGGCATTTTGGAATGCCGCCAATGTAAGTCATTGGGGTTCATTGGAGGAATCGTTGACAGAAGACACAGAAAAAAAAAGGTGAATGTAAATTGCCTAAATTCCACTTTCTTGGCTTTTTGTAATTTTCCAAATTAAATTTACAGAAGTGATATTGGTGCCTATAGTTTAGTTTTTTAGCAGTCTGAAAATAATATATATCCTGAATCCTCTCTGGAGTCAGGTTGTGTCCTTGGTTCCTGGACCACATGTCTGCTACTGCGATCTGTCAACATTAGCGAAATACTAAGAGTACGATTTACGATTTTAAAAAAAACTAAAGAATGAGGCAAACATCAAACATGTCTTAAATGCAATGTATGTTACACGGGTCGAGTGAGTCATGCTCCAGATGACTGGTGCTAGGCACAACTGTTTATTAAAAACTACTGTAACCTTAATAGAGTGACCCAGTGAGGATGTAGCTTGTAAGTAGTAGAGTAATGATCTTTCAGTCATAGCTCAGCACTATTGACTGTTTAGGAAAGAACTGCAGATGCTGGTTTAAATCAAAGGTAGACACAAAATGCTGCAGCAACTCAGCGGGTCTGAAGAAGGGTCTCGACCCGAAACGACACCCATTCCTTCTCCCCAGAGATGCTGCCTGTTCCGCTAAGTTACTCCAGCTTTTTGTGTCTATCTTAATAGACAATAGACAATAGACAAAATTTGCTGGAGTAGGCCATTCGGCCCCTCGAGCCAGCACCGCCATTCACTGTGATCATGGCTGATCATCCACAATCAGTACCCTGTTACTGCGGTTTAAACCAGTATCTGCAGTTCCTTCCTACACAAGCTTCTATTCTATTGGTCTGGAAAAGCTGCTCGGTTTTGTCCAAATTTGTTGATGTGACTCATTTTGGTCTGAGGAGGTATTAGTCATTGAGTTTCTCTCCTGTTATATCTCTGCGTTCTAGTTATGGTAACATAACTTCGCATGGAGCTTCCTTTCGCAATAGAAGTTGTAATACATGTTTATAAAATGAGAAAGTACCACTTTCCCCTCCCCACCCCCACTCTACTTGCTTGTCCTTTCTAGCGAATCTATTGCCCTCCCCAGCCACTGGAGTCATGAGCTCCCCCTCACTCAGCCGCGCAGAATAAGACAGCAGTTCGAGATGGTCAGCTATCATGGCCGTTGCCAGAGTGGTGACATGTATTCCTGCAGGCATTGGGATTTAAAAAAAAAAATTCATCTGGGAGCTGCAATATCTGGCAGCAGAAACGAAAGGGACAGGGTAAATCAACAGTAACAAAAGGAATTATTTCCACAGTAGGCTGCCCCTGCTGAACCCCTTTGGACTGGCTGGCGTTCACCGAGACAGATCGTTACATCCGTAATGTCAACTTTTGCTTCTTCTCTTTTTCTAATTAACTTAATTAATTAGTGTGCAACTTTTTGCACTGACGAGTTATGAATTCCTTCTCAATGATTTTTAATCTAAATCTGTGCCAAATTTCAAGTAGATACCAGAGATGGGTCACGAAACGTAAAATCTAGACACATTTTTAATGTTCCGCAGCCCGCAGCCTAAATCTAATCCGGCTACATTATTGTGCCTCTGATTTACTATTGATTAGCAGCAAGGTGATGTAATTAAAAGCGTTCTCAGGTGACACTAAATCACAGCTATTTTGGATTCTGCCAGGACCATTCAGCTTAAGGCATTGTTACAGTTTTGATCCAAAGGTGGAGCAAAGTACGAAATTCCAGAGTAGAGATTAGAGTTTGTAGCAATTTCAAAGCAGTATGCTCCTGCACCTATTGTCTATTGTCTATTGTCTATGCCACGGTATGACTTCAAATGCCTTGGTAAAATTGGGTCAATGGAAATAAAGGGAATTGCTTGTCTCATCTTTTATAAAGTTTCTGTTTAGAGATCAGTAATCTTGTCTTCAGGACATTACTTTATTGATAGTCTTCCTCGCTATATGTCAGAAGTAGGGTCATTCACTAATTGCGTAATGCTCCATTCCATTTGCAGATAGATAATGAAGTAGGGCACATGTCCACATGTACCAAGACGTAGCAAATGCACTGATGAGGGCTTATAAGTGGTAAGTAAGGTTCTTGCCACAAAGTGCAATCTCCAACAATAGTTTAGACTCATCTGCTTGACACTCAATGGTGTATTCAATCATTGTCCAAATCATTGGTACCGGTCATACAAAAACTGGACAAAAGCAAGTCAGTGGCAAATTGGAGCCAGCAACAGATGGCTTCAGGCAGGGTGGTTCCCTGATAGGCCAATTGTTGGCCAGGGATGGTGTGATCCCAAGAGAGATGCATTGTTGTGAACTGTCGAACTGGTTAACCGACTTTTAGTGGAGGCGACAAAATGTGTAGGGAGAATCTGCAGATGCTGGTTTAATCTGAAGACACAAAAAGCTGGAGTAACTCTGCAGGTCAGACAGCATCTCTGAAGAAGAGGAATAGGTGATGTTTCTGGTCGAGACCTTTTTTCAGACTGAGAGTCAGGGGAAAGGGGAACGAATGATATAGTCAGTAATTGGGGGAAATGAATGGAAGATATGCAAAAAGCAACGATAATCAAGGAAATTTGGGGCACATGATAGGCCATTGCTGGGTATGGGATGGGTGACGAGTAAACAGAGGAACCAAACAGGACGACAATAAAACTAGTACGATGACCGCGTTTGGGGAGGTACGGAGGGAGAGGGGATGCAAGAGTTACTTGAAGTTAGAGAAATCAATCATCATACCGCTGGGTCGTAATCTGTCCAAGCGAAATATGAGATGCTTTTCCTCTAATTTACGTTTGGCCTCACTCTGTCAATGGAGGAGGCCCAGGACAGAAAGGTCAGTAAGGGAATGGGAAGAGGAGTTAAGTGTTTTGCAATCGGGAGATCACGTATGTCGAGGCAAACTGAGCAAGGGTGTTCAGCGAAACGATCGCTGAGTCTGTGCTTGGTCTCGCCGATATATAGAGTTCACACGGAACAGTGGTACAGTAAATGAGGTCGGAGGAGGTGTAAATGAACCTCTGCCTCACTTGTAAGAACTGTTTGGGTCCTTGGACAGAGTCAAGGGAGGAGGTATAGGGACAGGTATTGCATCTCCTGCGGTTGCAGGGGGAGGTACCTGGGGAGGGGGTGGTTTGGGTGGGAAGGGATGAGTTAACCAGGGAGTTGTGAAGGGAATGGTCTCTCCAGAAAGCAGAAGGGGGCAGGGATGGGAAGATGTGGCTAGTGGTTGGATCTAGTTGGAGTTGGTGAAAATGTTGGAGGATTATGTGATGGCTGATGGGGTGAAAGGTGACTTTAGTGGAGGAGGTGGGTGCAAGTTGGGTGGGGGGGGGGGGGGGGATGAGAGGGGAGTTATGTAGAAGTTGCCTAAAATTGGAGAATTCAACATTCATACCATTGGAATGTAAGCTACTCAAGTGAAATATGAGGTGCTGGTCATCTAATTTACATGTGGCCTCACTGGCAATGGAGGAAGCACTGGACAGAAAAGTCAGTAGAGGAGGCACTGGATAGAAAAGTCAGTATGGGAATGGAAAAGTTATTTAAAATGGTTAGCAGCTGGGAGATCTAGTAAGGTTTGGCGGACTGAGCATAAGTGTTCAGCGAAATGGTCGCCAAGTCTAAACTTGGTCTTGCTGATGGACAGGAGAATTTTGTGTCTATCACAACTGGTATATGATTGGGATGTTCTAACAACACTTGAAGTTCCACACTATCTTAGTCAAAGCAACCCATTTAATTAGGCATCCCCTCAATTCTCCTCCACTACTTACTTCGAACAAGATGCATTGCAGCTGTCAAAGGGTTCTTTAAAAGCAGAGAGATTCAATTAATGGAGAGAATAGAGTGAACTAGTTTAGGTGAAGTAGAGCAGGTTATAATTAAGTGGAGGAGAAAAATGTTGTTTGATGAGAAAGTGGGAAGGAGATTGCAAATCCAACAAAAGTGGGAAATGATTTATTGAGGAATGGGGAGAGGATCTTTTTATTATGTGAGCTGCACTGAAACAAAGAAGGACACTGTCGAGGGGCTATGTTATTTAATGCTGATTAAAAATTGATGTATTGCTTGAATTATGAGGTCATAGGAGGAAGAGAGTGCTGAGGGGATTAAAGAATAGATGATCAAGTTGAAGTGCGTAAGAAAACTAGTAAGAATGCGAGTATACTGAAGAGGAATTTGGGTGATTGTATTATCAGGTAAAATAAATCCCGTTAAATAAGGAAAGTTGATAACTGAGAGAGAGTGAGGTGTTCCATTTGAACCACGGTAGGAAAAGAAACTTTGTGTTCAGGTGATAGACACAAAAGGGCGGCAGGGTGGCACAGTGGAAGAGTTGCTGCCTTACAGCGATTGTAGCACGGGTTTGATCCCAACTACGGGTACTGTCTGTACGGAGTTTGGATGTTCTCCCTGTGACCTGCGTTGGTTTTCTCCGAGATCTTTGGTGTCCTCCTACACTCCAAAGACATACAGTTTTGTAGGTTAATTGGCTTGGTAAAAGTGTAAATTGTCCCTAGTGTGTGTAGGATGGTGTTAATGTGTAGGGATCGCTGGTCGGTGCAGACTCAGTGGGCCGTATCTCTAAACTAAACTAAACTAAAATGCTTGAGTAACTCAGAGGGTTAGGCAGCATCTCTGGCGAAAATGGATAGGTATTCTTCAGACTGCCTTATTTTGGGAGCAAATATGGCGGAGACGTCGGAATTGAGAGTAGGAAATAGCGTCTTTGCCAGAGGCAGGATGGGAGGATAACTGTGGGGGTCAGTAGGTTTGTAGTAGACGTGAGTCGATAGTCCGTTAACTGTGATGGAGACAGCGAGATCAAGAAAGGGTAGAGAGGTCAGAGATGGTCTAGGTAAATTTGAGGGCAAGGTGGAAGTTAATGGTGAAGTTAATGAAGTCCCTGAGTTTTGCACAGGTGCATGAGGCAGCCCCAATGCAGTCGTCGATGTGGCAGAGAAAGAGTTGGGGGATAAAACCAGTATATGCTTGGAACAAGGACTGTTCAGCGTAACTAACAAAGAGTTTGGCATTGTTGGTGCCCATGTGCTACATCTTTAACTTGGAGAAAGTGAGAGGAGTCGAACGAGAAGATGTTGAGAGTGAGGACAAGTTCCGGGATAGTATTAGGAGGAGTTAGACAAAGGCATGTTGCCTATTAATGGTCTTGCTCATCATAGCCACTATGAGTCAAAAGCTGACTGTAAGTGATTTTGTTTAAATACCTAAATCTGCCACTCAGTCATTTACATCTGCTTCTTTGCAGCTCCAGTCCTTCCCGGTGGCATCCCCCCCTTTCGTGCTTTACACACCAAGCAAACATTATTATTTATCCTGCCTTTTATGCTTTAAATAATCTCTTAGTTCCCCATCCCTATTCTGCAATTCCAGAATAGATAGTAGGGTAGATAGCTGGGCCTTAGTTCCCACTGCCGGAGGGGTGCAAATAAAATAATGTAAATGAAACCTTTTCCAAGAATGCAACTCTGAAGGCATGCTGATAAAGTATTACAATGGTCATAAGGTCATAAGTGATAGGAGAAGAATTAGGCCATTCGGCCCATCGAGTCTACTATACCATTCAATCATGGCTGATCTGTCTCCCTCCTAATCCCATTCTCCTGCCTTCTTCCCATTATCTCTAACACCTGTACTAATCAAGAATCTATCTATCTCTCCCTTAAAAATATCCACTGACAGCTTCCATAGCCTTCTGTGGCAAAAAAATCCATGGATTCACCACGCTCTGACAAAAAAAATTCTCCTCATTTCCTTCCTAAAAGAACATCCTTTAATAACATAACATAACATAACAACACTTTATTGTCACTCGGCACAACACCGAGCGAAATTTCAGCAGTCACACAAAATACAGCAAAAAGAAAAGAACACAGGACACCCGACCCCAACACAAACATCCATCACAGTGACTCCAAACACCCCCTCACTGTGATGGAGGCAACAAAACTTCCCCTCTCTTCCCCCCGCACCCACGGACAGGCAGCTCGACCCCTACCGAGGCAAACGACACGCACAGCCCCCTGAGGCTATGACCTGTAGTCCTAAACTCTCCCACTAGTGGACACATCCTTTCCACATCCATTCTATCCAAGCCAATCCTTGTATGTTTTAATGAGGTCCCCTCTCATTTTTCTAAACTCCAGCGAGCACAGGCCCAGTGCCGACAAACGCTATTCATAGGTTAACCTACACATTCCTGGATCTAATCATTTTAGACACAAAAAAGTGCAGTTGGTGGTTCACCATAAAAGACAAAGTGCTGGAGTAATTCAGCAGGTCAGGCAACATCTCTGCAGAACATGGATAAGTGACATTTCGGATCAGGACCCTTCTTCACACTGATTGTTGGTAGGGGGGTGGGGGTGGGGGTGGAGAAAGCTGGCTGGAAGAGAGGAGGGGCAGGATAAAGCCTAAAGCCTGGTAACTAATGGGCGCTTGCAGGTGAGGGGAGAGGTTGGACAAAGGCCAGAGATAAAAAATACAAAAGGTGTGAGATAAGGATTGAAGAGGTGCTGCCTGACTAGCTGAGTTCCTCTAGCACTTTGTTTTTTTTTTAAAACAGCATAGTTCCTTGTGTCTATCTTTGTGACAGTGCTGGCATCAAATTGGCTCTTTTTTAAGAATTATGTGATGCTGTTTTCTCATAATTTTCTGCAGTCATCAGGATTGCTTTCATATACTTGACCAAGCGATTAGATTATGGTGGACTACAGTTGTCTCTGATAGCCTACAGTATCTCTTTGATGCTTGGTTTCAAGGTGCTAGATTTGTAATGCTTTTATTCCACTTTGCATTACATTGGCACTATCCTGCACTCTAGATCAGTCACACATGCACTATTTTTTATGGAAGCGACCTAATGTAGCTTGTGCATATTTATTAACATGCACTTTATCATGCCTGTGGCAATGAGGCAAGGTATTTCAACAATTTTAAATACATTCTTGCTCGTTTTACCAAGTTATTGACACAACAGATTCAACTTCCCTTTTTTTAAAATCAATATTATGCTTGCAGAGGTATCTATTGTTTACCCACTTTCGAGAAATAGTCAGACTTTTGAATCGCACTTAACTGAATTTATAGCAATTTTTTGTGTGTAGTTGGGAACCCCTACAGAACTTTGGATAAACATTTAACCTGAATGAGAAAATCCCCAATGTGGAATATGGGTAAAACATTGGAGTGCAAACTAATTTTTGTGTTCTCTTCCTGGACAATGGTTTGGATTGTGTAGGAAGGAACTGTAGACGCTGGTTTAAACCGAAGATAGACACAAAATGCTGGAGTAATTCAGCGGTACAGGCAGCATCTCTGGATAGAAGGAATGGGTGATGTTTCGGGCCGAGACCCTTCTTCAGACTGATGTTACCGAGTTGAACAGAATTTAGATGGGTGGGTTCTTCATTTACAGTTAAAGCTAGGCAAAACCTGTGTAAAGGTACCATACCATTTGATCTGGAGCATCCCAGCAGGAGATCAATTAATGTTTATTTTGAAATCAGTTGTTTTTGACACTAGAATTAGGTGCATAACTTTAAGTTCATGAAACTAATTAGCTTAGTTAGACAAGCTGATGGAATCAGAAACTCAATGTAAATATGGTTGAGACAAACCTCACGCTTGCCCAGTGCAACTCGTTTAAGTAATCTTTCCTTTCCTTTTTGCATCTGTTGACCTCCTTATAATCCTCCTTTAGTTGGGAACAGACGACTGCTATTTGTGCGAGATTGAGAATATATGCCAGTTGGTTTAAAACTTTATTTACAGTTTGATATAAATTGTCATGATTAGAATTTGTCAGTATGAAAATAAATTTATGGAAAACGATAGGTGAAAACAAACTTGGTGGAAACTGCTAATATAAGTGAGCCAAATTTATTTTCTCCAGTTGACTAAATTTAGTGTCATGATCCGAAGTAACTATGAGAATGAGGTGAATGAAACCTTGATTTCAAAATTAAATTTTGATATTTTTTGGAAAAGTTTGTCGACTGTAGATAAAATATAAACATAAATTGGGTATGGATTTTTAAAAATTCTGTCCAATTTCAAAATGACTGGTGCATATTTTGTTTTGCATTTAATGTCTGTCCAGTTGTTGTATACACAAAACAAGCTGTCATACTTTTTTAATTGCTTCATAAGACATAGACAAGCCCCTTTTTGGGGTCTTTGTTAGGGAGGAGCATTTGAAGTATCTGGTTGTTTGCAGCTGTGTTGTGGCTTTGGTTGTTTAACATTTTGCCGTTTTCTTTTAAACAAACCCCTGACAGAAGGGAGTTTGTGTTTTCAGCAGACCGGCTTCATACCAAAGTGGTTTAAGCAGCTGTATTGTGGCCGAACAACAAAGAGTTTATTATTGTGTCTGTGACGCAAGGAGCAGGCAATTCTGCGGTGAGGCATTGCTGCTGTTGATGTCGATTGTTGACTTGCCATCTGCCAGATAGGAAGAATTAAAAAAAATGACAGCTCCAGCAGGGTGTTCAAGAGCTTATTCGAGAGACGCATAAACATGTGCAGATGTCAAACAACATACTGACAAGGTTCAAAATGCTCTATAGTGGTGTGGCTTCTGGCAATATATAATCTCTTTTATTCAACAAAGTTTGCAGTATTTCAGTGTTGTAATTATTTTATTGAATATCAAATATTGTTTAAAGATGCTGTGTGATGACCAAAAATACATATGTAATTTTAATGGACTTGGGAACTTTAGAATGCATTTGGGTATCTTTATAGTTAATATAGAAATGATCATGCACATTTCTTTAAGGGACACCTCTGATTTCAAGGAAAAATTTACAAGAAGTGACATTTCACTTCTTGTAAATTTCAAAATGACTGGTGCATATTTAGTTTTGCAATTAATGTCTGCTCAGTTATTGTATACAACTGGACAGAAATTAACTGCAATGTCTGTCAAAGTTCTCATGAGGAATGAAAGGAATCGGCAGTTCTGTGAATTAGTACAAAAAATAGCATTTCCATTCTAAGTAATATCTTTTTTGATACAATTGGAAATTGGGCATATGTTTGTTCCTAATATAAGTGAACCATGAAAAAAACCCTGTGAAAATAAGCTTAGTTTCAAACTGAAATTGTAAAATCGTTATCTGGCACTGAGATGACAAATGGTGAACTTTAAGTATAATGCAAACAAGCGGCTGCAATAATGTTACTTGTTTGGAATTTATGTTTTTGAAGGTAAGCTGAATTTAAGCATGTGCATTAGGAATAGCCATTTCGGAATCTTGGAAAATTGACCTTGAAAATTGCCAAAATGCTAGCTAATCCCAAAATTATAATTTTCACAAGATTACTCAAAACCACAGTCTGGTTTAATGTAAAATAAATAATGCAGATTTTGCCTCGTAGTGATAATACCATTTACCAAGAGCATTAATTGTATCAAGTATTTCATTTGATACTTGAAAGCTTAATTCAGAGAAAACAAAACACATGCTACAGTAGATGCCAATTTGGAATTATCATGTGAAATAAAGTGCATGAATGGATATAATTTTGAGAGAACACCATCACGTGCCACTTTTTAAAATTCAGAGTGGAAGGATGATTTTTATAGGCTTTTTACATAAATCCCTATGGGCATAATCAATGAAAGTCTGGGTTCTTATGTTTATCTAAATAAAATCAACTCTATCTTGGCAATCAAATTGTATACTCCTGTTTCATTGTTCTGCATGATATGCATATTTACTCTGTGCAGATTATGAAAGGAAATGAGTGATTTTACTTTATTTCTGTTCTGAAAATAGTTTTACTCGTGCATTGTACAAAGTTTTAAAGTAATGCTTTTCCTTTTTTATTTTCTAATCCTCCCCGGTTTTTATTTTCTAATCCTCCCCAGTATTCTGCAGGAGGGATTGGAGTGGAAAATACTTAAGTCAATCCTCTTCTTACTTTTTGAACATTAGTGACATTGAGTACTTATGGACCTGTTAATCAACATTGGTGAGAAAATCAATTAAAAAAATTCTGAGGGCCAGTATATGTGGGCAGTTAAGATAAGTGCAGATTCAGCAAAGGCAATCGTCACAGTTTAAAGGAAAGTTTGCTTGGCTAATTTATTTTCTAAGATTATAATGCAATGTGTTTTAAATAGAATTTTAGCGAGACATTTTACATGGCAGACTGATTGGAAATGGCAATTTAACAGGTCCAATGGTAAATGATGTTGGATCCAAAGATTGTTCACTGCCAAGAAGTCAAGCGTAAAAGTTATTCTGTGCATTACTGTTTTATGAGGAGCAGGGTTAGGTCCCTTACTTTTAATCAGTGGTTTTTGAACGTAGGATCAATGATTCGATTTAAAAAAAGACTAGTCGACAGTGAGGAAAGATAGCAAATTACCCTAGGACGTGTCGGTTTGGCAAAAAGATGATAAACTAGATTCAGTCAAAAATATGAAGTGATGTTGAAGGAGTGCACAGAAAGTGAGAGAATATACAGTAGGCAATTATATAAAATGAATCTTAAGCTGTGCTTATTCAAAGGTAGTACGATAGTACGACAGGTTACAGATGCGTAAGAAACTATTCACAAGCCAATTGATTGTAAGTATAGAGAGTGATTCTAAAAGCATATCAGGTATTAGATGGCAACAGCTCTTATGTTTTTGTCATTTCATCACATGATATGACAACACTATAGATATTTGTATGTGATTTTTGAGAATATTGGCATTCACATTGTTCTGTTAAGGAGAGAATGACCTGAGTGGAATTATTCCTCATTGGATCTCAAGACGTTGCAGAGATTTAATTGAGGTGTTCAAAACAAATGCAAATGAGGCACTGAAATAAGATGAGTCGGAAGGACATGTTTACCTTGGCAGTGGGGTCAGGAGCTAGGGGACATAATTTTAACGTAATTGATAGAATTTCGAGAGTTTTCGCTCAGTGTTTGGTCAGGATCTGGAATTCTCAGCTAGTAAGGCTCATGGAATAAGACACCTTGAATCCCATTTAGAAAGTGTTCGAATAAACAACTTTGCTGCTGGAAACAATCATGCTTGTCAACCTGACCAACCATATCAGCTTTCCTCTCCACAGTTTAAAAAAATATATTAAAGTTCTTGCCCTTTGCAATTTTTAAGCAGATAAGCAAAAACATAATGCAAACACACCAATCATGAATACTCTCAAACTCTGTTTTTAATGAATTGTATAAAAAAAATTGCAACGGTTGCACTGTATTTTTCAGGGTATTTCCCCCAATATTTAACTAACTCGCGCAGGATTATGGAATGTTAAGCACAAATTGTTTTAGTACAAAGAGTTCAGAAGTAGATTAATCTGGTTAGCTCTTTCCCTGCATATGCAGATATGCTGGTCTGTTGATTCCTTGTGCATAATGAATTTCTATGATTCTCTTAATAAACGTAAGTATAATGAAGCCTGGATATTTAAAATGGAATCCAGGTAAACAGCCGAATATAGGTGTAGGAAAGAACTGCAGATGCTGGTTTAAATCGAAGGTAGCCACAAAATGCTGGAGTTACACCAGCATTTTGTGTCCACAGCCGAATATATGTAATTGGTATTTGGGTACAGGGAGAGTGAGCAAGTCAATGGAGGCTATTTGTTTATATTACACATTTGGGATTTCTCCTTATACCTTTGTTAATATTGAAACATATTTTAATTCATGAAATTCACCTAATCATTTCTAGCTTCTCACTGACGTGGATTTCAAAATCCAGCGCCCTACCTATCCAAAAGATTTAAAAAGTAATGTTTTTTTCAAAATTTATATGAGATGGATATGTAATAAAATATCATTTTTGGGAGAAGAACGTTTTTATCAAAAACAAATGTTGTTATCCATTACATGAGTCGTCAGCCACATGTGATAACTAAGAAGCCATATGGGGACAATTTCATTTCTGATTAAATGAAAAATAAAGTTAGTAGTTATCACCCATCTTAGTGCAGTGTACTCTACACCTGTTTTCCTAAATAGCACTTGTGTTGGGGTAGGAAGTTTGCTTTGGGTGATTCTGATGTCCTGAAATTAGCAGTTAGAAACCTGCTTCCTGTACTTGCTATTAGCTTATGTTCATATTCATAAGTGATAGCAGCAGAATTAGGTCATTTAATCATGGCTGATCTATTTTTCCCTCTTAACCCCATTCTCCTGCATTCTCCCCATAATCCCCCTGACACCCGTTCTTTTCAAGAATCTACCTATCTCTGCTTTAAAAATATTCTTTGACGACCTCCACAGCCTTCTGTGGCAATGAATTCCACAGATTCACCACCCTCTGACTAAAGAAATTCCTCCTCATCTTCCTAAAGGAACGTCCTTTAATTCTAAGGCTATGACCTCTGGTCCTAGACTGATAAATATGTTTAGGAAAAAAGACCCTTCTTCAGGGTCTTGACCCGAAGGGTCACCCATTCCTTTTCTCCCAAGATGCTGCCTGACCCGCTGAGTTACTCCAGCATTTTGTGTCTACCTGATAATTATGTTGGTAGACATTTTTTTCCTACTGATAAATATGTTGTTTCTCTAGTGAAAATGGTGTGGAAAGATGCTGGTTTCGTCACTGGTGATGAATCTGTGCAACGGTGTAGAACTTTCTAACAACCAAAATATTCTTTAAAATTAAAGATGGTTTAAAACAAATCAAAAATTTTGTAAAGTACAAACACATTTTTAAAGGCAACATTGACTATGTTAATCTGAGTCACTGCTGGAAGGATTAAGATCCAATGATACTTTCAATGATACTTTATTGTGACATGCACATGCAGTGAAATTCTTTGTTTTTGAATACAATGCAGAAAGTACGCAAAGAGTCGCATCAACAAAGTTAGATCTGGCAGCGACAAAGTTAGAAAAGTACTCAGAGTCTCGCCGGGACCCTCTTTGTTCTCGGCAACCTCCCCCTACCAGGTCCCTCCTTGTTCTCTGTGTCCCCCTAGCCGGGTCCCTCCTTGTTCTCGACGGCCTGACCGCCTTGCCATGGTCCGTTCTCGACCCTCCATCTCTCTGCGGTTCGTCCTCGGCCCGACCACCTCTCCCCCCTCACATGGTTCACCAGCGAAAGACTTGTAGTGCATTACAGCATCGAAGCAGGTGAGACCAGTGAGTCTTTCAAACCTGATGACAGCTGATATGTAATTGGGGCTTAATTTACCTGCTGTGGTTCAGTATCACTCAGGTACTATTGTATACCCCCAACCCCAAATAAAAACCAAGGAATTTTAGATCTGATATTTTTTTAATTGACCAGTGAGAATGAGATCACTATGCTTTAAGAAGAACCGTTTCCTCGCATAACTGCTGAATCTTCTAAGTCTTGATTTTAAACTCATGCTCCTGATTCAGGACTTCCCTCTTTCTTTATTTTACCACACTACCCTCCCAAACCCTCCACCTAAGGAAATATTTAACTATTCTATTGAATCAATAGACAATAGGTGCAGGAGTAGGCCATTCGGCCCTTCGAGCCAGCACCGCCATTCAATGTGATCATGGCTGATCATTCTCAATCAGTACCCCGTCCCTGCCTTCTCCCCATACCCACTGACTCTGTTATCCCTAAGAGCTCTATCTAGCTCTCTCTTGAATGCATTCAGAGAATTGGCCTCCACTGCCTTCTGAGGCAGAGAATTCCACAGATTCACAACTCTCTGACTGAAAACATTTTTCCTCATCTCCGTTCTAAATGGCCTACCCCTTATTCTTAAACTGTGGCCCCTTGTTCTGGACTCCCCCAACATTGGGAACATGTTTCCTGCCTCTAACGTGTCCAACCTCTTAATAATCTTATATGTTTCGATAAGATCCCCTCTCATCCTTCTAAATTCCAGTGTATACAAGCATAGTAACTCTAGTCTTTCAACATATGACAGTCCCGTCATTCCGGGAATTAACCTAGTAAACATACGCTGCACGCCCTCAATAGTAAGAATATCCTTCCTCAAATTTGGAGACCAAAACTGTACACAGTACCCCAGGTGCAGTCTCACTAGGGCCCTGTACAACTGCAGAAGGACCTCTTTGCTCCTATACTCAACTCCTCTTGTTATGAAGGCCAACATTTCATTGGTTTTCTTCACTGCCTGCTGTACCTGCATGCTTCCTTTCAGTGACTGATGCACTAGGACACCCAGATCTCGTTGTACGTCCCCTTTTCCTAACTTGACACCATTCAGATAATACTCTGCCTTCCTATTCTTACCATCAAAGTGGAGAACCTCACAATTATCCACATTAAACTGCATCTGCCATGCATCCGCCCACTCACACAACCTGTCCAAGTCACCCTGCAACCTCATAGCATCTTCCTCACAGTTCACATTACCACCCAGCTTTGTATCATCTGCAAATTTGCTAATGGTACTTTTAATCCCTTCATCCAAGTCATTAATGTATATTGTAAATAGCTGCGGTCCCAGCACTGAGCCTTGCGGTACCCCACTAGTTACTGCCTGCCATACTGAAAGGGACCCATTTATCCCCATTCTTTGCTTTCATATGTATTAACAACATATGGGAGGTTTGTATGTTATTTCCGGCATCATCCTAGTAGTTATAAACACAAACTCCGTGATGGTATTTTTTCCCTTCCACTGAATCAGCTTGATGGCTGTTTGCTTAAATATTAATGATGGCAAAAAAAACTGTGTTATCTCAGTTAGATTAACTTGGAGATCTGATAGAAACTTACACCAACTATAAGACTCCCAGCTGCAGGCTTTTTAACACCATGTTTGAATCCCAGAGTCTCATTTAGCACAGAGTCATGCTCAAACTAACAATAACCACAGGGTTCAGGAACTGAATCACTGAGTACCATATGTCCTTTCCATTTGGGGCACTGAATGAATCCCAGTTATTTCACTTCTGCCATCAAGCAGGTTACTGGAAAAAAATGTGATGCTTATATAACCCATTTTGAACTTGTTCTTTCAGCAAGTCTACTTTATAGCAAATGATCAGTAAAGATTTACTTTAATTAAATATTGACTTTTCTTCTAAGCAGATATTTTAAATGCAAGTGAGGCTGGTTTTCACTACTTGGCAGAGTTTATCAGAAGGCAACACACCTCTTTAGCTCACAGGCAACATAACATATTCCATGAGTAGCCAAGAGGGAGAGCTGTTGGACAATTTGATCCCAACCGTAAACAGGAATATTTTGAGGATGCCAGAAAGGATTGAGCTACAATGGCCCGAATTTGACTTAAGGATTTTAATTCTATTTTTGCACATGTAAGTTCATCACAATGATCATAGTAATCATGCAGCAGCTAACCACCTGCATCCAACTTGACACTAATTATAGAAATTCTGAATAGATTTTGGATAATATGAAATAGAAAAATAGGACAGATAGTGAAGATGGTTGTGACAGATAGTGAAGATGGTTGTGACGGATAGTTAAGATGGTTGTGAAAGATTGCAGCAGGATCTGGATCGATTGGCCAGGTGGGCTGAGGAATGGTTGATGGAATTTAATACAGAGAAGTGTAAGGTGTTGCATTTTGGGAAGTCTAAAGGGCCTGTCCCAGTTCGGCGATTTTTAAGGCGACTGCCGACGAATGTCATAGTAGTACCAGATCGCCGAAATTTTTTTTTTTTTAACCTTTCGACAATGCCTACGACAATGACCATGACAATGCCCACGACAAGCTATGACAACCTACCACCTAGGCGACGGCAAGCTGCCGACAACTGGCGACCCAGTCTTCGCGACCTAGGACGTCCACTACGACAGGGACTACGACAAGTTACGACAACCGACGTCAACCTGCATTTACTGCAACTCCAAACTAGGCAGCGTACCATGGCAGAATGACATGATCTGAAGACCAGCAGCAAACAGCCCACTCCACAAGCAGAGGTCCACCACTCCAGGAAGAGAGCCCCCAAAAGACCACAACCCAAGCCCCTTTTCAGTGCCCCCCACACCCTCCCAAAGGAGTTTATTTTTCGATGCAGTACAATGGTTGTGTTGGTTTTGTTTCAATGATCAAAATAAATGAAAAGAGTTCGTCTTTCAATACAGTGAATTGCTTGTCTTTGTGTTTGCTTCATTGATCTAAATAAATGAAAAGAGTTCTCTTTTAAATGCAGTACAATGCCTATGTCTGTGTTTATTTCATTGGTCAAAATGAATGAAACTAGAATATTTGAAAGAGATGCCATGAGAAAGTACTTAGAAATGCAATAACTCCCGACTACAATTTTTTTTAAAAATGTCCAAAATCTACTTTATTCAAACAAACTATATTCCTATGAAAGGTGGATAACTACATGCAAAAATCTTTTTAAAAATATAAACTTCAAACAATTACAAAATATACCTAAAAAGAGATTTTTAACATTAGACAAATTCTCAATTTTTAATGTGGCCGGTTAAACAATTACCCATGAAAACTGCCGTCATCACTTGAGGCCGGGCTCTCCGTTCTGGGGGGCTGCTCTGTTGACACTTCCAATGGTAATCTGGAAGTGAGTATTCCGGCTGCTATTGGTAAGGTGCTTTGTGCTGATAATATGGCACAATTTGGGGTCTCATCAGGGACTGTGGCTGCAACACAGAAACATATCGAGAATAAGTGAAAGGCAAAGAATAAAAAAATCCAACTCCCAGAATTTTTTTAAAAATAGGATACCGGGTGAGCGTGCTGCTGCGGTGGTCCCATCACAGTCTGTCCGATCTGTTGATGTGCCACGTTTCCCGTTTGCAGCAGATTGTGCGACACACATGAAATAATTTTTAATATTTCAAACATCAATTAAAAATTAATGGCTAATTTTGAGGTCAATATTCTACAACACCACACAAGATTCACTGAAGATATTAACCTGGTGGGAGAAGTCATGGGCCATCCTCAATGCAGCCATGCTGTATTCATACCACGCCTCGACTGGGATTTTGATTATCTGGGTTTTCAAAAAACCCAGAAAGCTGTCCACAACCTCCTCATGTGTTGTCTGTGGGTTTGATATGGTCTGCACGGCATTGCGGGAATCTACCAGCTGTTGCATCAGCTGAAACATAAATGAGTAAGATAGAGGCAATTAATTTTTTTCCAAAAAGAAAGATGGATAGATGGATGAGAAGAGAACTCATCGATCGTGCTTACATCGCAGATCTGGTCCCGCAGACCTGCCTCTCCTTCCTCCGCTCCTGTGGTGCATGCACTGGAGCCGCCAGTGGTCTTTCTCCGTTTGCTGTGCGGCTGAATGGTGGATCCAGAGGGTTCCTCCATAGGATCACCTTCGTCCTCATTTGAGGTCCTGGAATGTTGGACACGCCTGGCAAACTTGAAAGAGATAAATGGAAAGTTACAGACTTTTAAGACCATCAGGACATGACAAGCAAGATGAAAATCAAATAATCACTCTCACAATGACTATGTTATGATACCCACTGAATTCGGGTTTTGTCCGGCATCCACTCGAACAATGTGTGACCTAAGAAATGTCCACTTATGCAGGATCCACTCCTGCCTCTGCGTCAGGCTATTTGCACCAGACCCAGACTTATTTGCACTCTGGGACAGCTTTCCATATCTTGTCCTCTGACTTTTGAAGAAAACAGCCAGTTGTTCATCTGCATAAATAAAAAGATAAATTTCAGTGCAGATTGCCTGCTTGCAAAAGAATGCAGACCACAGCTAGCACACAACAAGAGGTTTGTACTTACAGGTGCAACCAGAGAACTCCTTGGCCTTGGCTTCAAGGAGAGCTGTCTTCCCAGCCTTGTTGCGGTACTGCCGGTGGTTTTTATCATGCAGTTGAGGGTGCGATTGATACCACTCAACCAGTTCACTCTCTTGTTGGTCGCTGAATATGAAAAGTCTCTTGGAGTCCTCACCAGTGCTCATCTGGGCTGGGGTGTTGGTGGTGGGGACAATGTCAGCCTCTCAGTTCTCCTCCTGGACCTCCTCCTCCTGGGCCTTCTCCACCTGGGTCTCCTCCACCAGGACCTCCTCCACCTGGGTCACCTCAGTCTCCAGCTGCCTGGTGGGTGAGTGTGGGGGTCGAACTGTGCCCTTGGTCTGGTCCTTCCTTCTCCTGGGTGCCATTTTTTAAAGATGAACTCGAAGTTTTTAAAGATGAGGTGAAAAAGAAGATCTGATCAGGTCAGTCGCCAAACAAAGAATGACCAGTCCTCAAGGAAACGCCCAAAGTCCAGTGACCACAGGTGTTAGTCACGGAGGCGCCAGTGACGTGGTAGTGGTCTGGCCGGACCTTGTGGTCGGTATGGTCAGGTGTTCGCCCCCATTCAACAGCATCGCGGTTTCCGCCCCATTCAACAGGTGGCTGTTGCAGCTGAACTTCTGTGGACGGGTTTTGACAGTGTTAAGGAAGCGCCAGTGACGTGGTAGTGGTCTGGCCGGACCTTGCTGTCGGTATGGTCAGGTGTCCGCCCCCTTTAACAGCGTCGCGGTTTCCGACCCCATTCCACGGCTGGCTGTTGCAGCTGAACTTCTGTGGACGGGATTTGACAGTGCCTGTCGCAACTTGTCTACTCCTGA
This sequence comes from Rhinoraja longicauda, assembly GCF_053455715.1. Lineage (NCBI taxonomy): Eukaryota > Metazoa > Chordata > Chondrichthyes > Rajiformes > Arhynchobatidae > Rhinoraja > Rhinoraja longicauda. The sequence continues at coordinate 44,040,896 of NC_135961.1, read as the reverse complement.
TCCCGGTACCTGTCGCCGGTTGACATTGGTAGTTGCCAATGAAATTCATCCGTCCTCAGTACCGGCGACAACCTACCACACCTGGCGACAACTTGCGACAGCGCCCACGACAAGCTACGATCATTGGCGTCAAGCCAGCTGTCGCCAAAAAATTTAGAGCAGAATAAAATATCTGCGACGACCCGAGATCTGCTATGACTCATTGGAGACTACTCACGATCATGCCCGCGACACCCCGGCGAACGTGCGGCGACAGCCTTGTCGCCGGCAGTCGCCTTAAAAATCGCCTAACTGGGACAGGCCCTTAACAAGGGCAGGACCTATGCAGTGAATGGTAGGCCTCTGGGGATTGTAGTAGAGCAGAGGGATCTAGGAGTACAGGTGCATGGTTCCTTGAAGGTCGAGTTGCAGGTGGATAAGGTGATCAAAATGGCTTTTGGCAGTTTGGACTTCATCAGTCAGAGTATTGAGTATAGGAGTTGGGAGGTTATGTTGCAGTTGTATAAGACATTGGTGAGACCGAATTTAGAATATTGTTTTCAGTTCTGGGCACCATGTTATAGGAAAGATATTGTCAAGCTTGAAAGGGTTCAGAAAAGATTTACGAGGATGTTGCCAGGACTAGAGGGTGTGAGTTATAGGGATAGGTTGAGTAGGCTGGAGCGCAGGAGGATGAATGGTGATCTTATAAAGGTGTACAAAATTATGAGAGGAATAGATCGGGTAGATGCACAGAGTCTCTTGCCCAGAGTAGGGGAATCGAGGACCAGAGGACATAGGTTCAAGGTGAAGGGGAAAAGATTTAATAGGAATCCGAGGGGTAACTTTTTCACACAAAAGGGTGGTGGGTGTGTATGGAACAAGCTGCCAGATGAGGTAGTTGAGGCTGGGACTATCCCATCGTTTAAGAAGCAGTTAGACAGGTACATGGATAGGACAGGTTTGGAGGGTATGAACCAAGCGCAGGCAAGTGGGACTAGTGTAGCTGGGACATTGTTGGCTGGTGTCGGCAAGTTGGGCCGCCGGACCTGTTTCCACACTGTATCACTCTATGATTCTCTAAGTACATTATTGTGCAAATAAGGAGAAAAAAATTGTACACAGTATTCTCCAGGGAGGTTGGTATGCATGATTGCCTGGGCGACGTCCACTAACGCTCTGCAATTTCTTGTGATCTTGGATGGAACTGTTCCCAAACCATGCTGCGATGGATCCCAATAAAATGCCTTCTATGGCCAATGTGTGGAAGTTGTGACAGTTGCTGGGGACATGCCAAAAGACCTAAGCCTTCTCTGAGGAAGTAGACACATTGGTGTGCTTTCTTGTCCCGGAGTTTTGATCTGGCTATCCCTAAAAACTGGAAGCTTTTGACCATCTCTACTTCTGCACCATCAATATTTACTGGAGGTGTGTGTACTGCTATACATCCAGGGAACCTATGCTCCTCAACCCCTCTGCTCCACAACAGTCCCAGGCCCTATCATTCACAGTGAAGGTCCAATCCTGGTTTGACTTCCCCAAATGCAACTCCGCACATTTGTCTGCATTAAACTCCATTTATGTCCGGAGTCAAGGAAATCTGACATAATTGTAGTGGAAGGGTTAAAAGGACTAAATGATTTTACAATGTTCTATGTTGCAGCCATTCTTGTTGCAGTTGCAAATATACTGGGGAGACCAGTTACTGTTTTGTAGGTTACCTCTCTTCATTGCTCAGAGGTTTGCCAATTGCTTATCACCTGGCATTATATTCCTAACCCACTTTCCTTAACATCCTAAGCCATGGTAATTATGCTTAATGTAATCTTAAAGAACATTAGTATGTCTTTCACATTGAACTGTTGGGCCCTGGTGAGTGTTGTTCAGCAGAGATCTAGGATTATGTAGTTCCCTGAAAGTGTCTGTAGAATGGTGAAAAAGGCTCTTGGCAAAAAAGAAGACAAAGTGCTAGATTAACTCAGCATCTCTGAAGAACATGAATAGGCAACATTTTGGGTCGGGACCCTTCTTCAGACTGAGTGTAGTGGTAGGTCGGTTTAAACCAGCATCTGTAGTTCCTTCCTATACAAAATTCTACTTGTCAGGTGTAGAATTTGAGCCGTGTAGGAAGGAACTGCAGATGCTGGTTTACACCGAAGATTGACACAAAATGCTGGAGTAACTCAGTGGGACAGGCAGCATCTCTGGTTAGAAGGAATGAGTAACTTTGTGGGTCGAGACCCTTCTTCAGTCTGAGAGTTGTTTCAGTGAAATCTACAGTATAAGTTACTCCTGCTGGTAGTGGTTTAATGGGCCCATTCAGTGTTTGCATATTAAATAATTGCCATTTCATCATTATTATATACATTCCATCTGTCATGGTGTGAAAATGTGCCCTACAAATAAAACTCATCCTCTTGTCCTTGCTTCATGTATTCCCTGTTGGGTTTGTTCCCCATGAAAGATAATTAGAAATTTATGAGACCCCCAAATATGCTGATATGTTCAAATATTTTGGAAAGTCTGTTGTTTTGAGCTTTGGAGAGGGTGTAGAGGAAGTTTACCAGGATTAGGGGGTATTAGCTACAGGAAGAGATTGGACAGAGTTGGATTGTTTTCTCTGGAACACCAGAGGTTGAGAGAAGATCTGATAGAGCTATATAAAATGATGAGAGGCATTGATAGGTTAGACAATCGGGACCTTTTTCCCTGGATGGAAATATCAAATTCTAAAGGACATAATTTTAAGGTGAGTGGGGCAAATTTAAAAGAACACATGCAGCGCAAGTTTTTTTAAACACAGGGTGGTGAGTGCCAATCGCACTGCAGGAGGTGATAATGGTATTTAAGCGACTTTTACATATGCACATGGATATGGAGGGGATGGAGAAATATGGAAATATGCAGGCACATAAGAGTTGGTCCTAGCATCATGTTTGGCACAGACATTGTGGGCCAAAGGGTCTGTTACTTTTTAATGTTCTATGTTTATAGGAAGGTTGTTGATATTTTATAATTTCTGAAGTAGTTTTGGTTATTAGAATAGCATTAATTATTTTCTGTCCAAATTAATTTGTGCATTTTGCCTTTAGAACATAGATGTAGAACAGTATAGCACAGTATTGAACAGGCCCCTCAGCCCACAATGTCTGTGCCAAACATGATGCCAAGATCATCCCTTAGCTACCAGCACATAATCTATATCACTCCATTCTGCGCATATCCACATGCCTATCCAAAAGTCTCTGAAATACCACTATCGTATCCGCCTCAACCACCACCCCGGCCTCACGTTCCAGGCACTTACCACCCTCCGTGTAAAGAGAAAAACCTCCCCAGACATCTTCTCTAAACTTTATCCCTCTTATGTTCAAGCAAGCCATCTTCTAGTCCTGGGAAAAAAAGATAATTGTATATAGTTTTATCAGGTCTCCCCGCAATCTCCGGCGTTCAAGAGAAAACAATCCCAAGTCTGTCCAACCTCTCCCTATAGTTAATACCCCCTAATCCAAGTTTGCAGATGGCACAAAGCTGGGTGGCAGTGTGAGCAACGAGGAGGATGCTATGAGGCTGCAGGGTGACTTGGATAGGTTGGGTGAGTTGGCAGATGCATGGCAGATGGAGTATAATGTGGATAAATGTAAGGTTATTCACTTTGGTGGCAAGAACAGGAAGGCAGATTGTTATCTGAATGGTATCAGATTAGGAAAAGGGGAGGTGCAACGAGACTTGGGTGTTCTTGTACATCAGTCACTGAAAGTAAGCATGCAGGTACAGCAGGCAGTGAATAATGCTAATGGCATATTGGCCTTCATTACGAGAGGATTTGAATTTAGGAGCCAGGAGGTCCTACTGCAGTTGTACAGGGCCCTGGTGAGATCGCACCTGGAGTATTGTGTGCAGTTTTGGTCTCCTAATTTGAGGAAGGACATTCTTGCTATTGAGGGAGTGCAGCGTAGGTTCACCAGGTTAATTCCCGGGATGGCGGGTCTGACATATGATGAAAGAATGGGTCGACTGGGCTTGTATTCACTGAAATTTAGAAGGATGAGAGGGAATCTGATGGAAACATATAAAATTCTTAAAGGATTGGACAGGCTAGATGCAGGAAAAATGTTTCTGATGTTGGGAGAGTCCAGAACCAGGGGTCACAGTTTAAGAATAAGGGGTAGGCCATTTAGGACTGAGATGAGGAAAAATAGAGTTGTGAATCTGTGGAATTCTCTGTCGTAGAAGGCAGTGGAGGCCAATTCACTGGATGTTTTCAAGAGAGAGTTAGATTTAGCTCTTAGGGCTAAAGGAATCAAAGGATATGGGGAAAAAGCAGGAACGGGGTACTGATTTTGGATGATCAGCCATGATAATTGATTGTTGGTGCTGGCTCGAAAGGCCAAATGGCCTACTGCACCTTTTTTTTCTATGTTTTTCTATGTTGCTATCCGGGAATCATTCTGGGGAACCTCAGTACCCTTTCCACAGCCTCCATATTCACCATGTAATGGGGCAATCAGAACTGCACGCAATACTCCAAATACGCATCGTGATCTTCTGACTCTTATACTCATTCCCCTTACCTATGAAAGCTAGCATGCCATATGCTTTCTTTACCACTCTATCTCCTTTTGTTGCCACATAGATGGGGTTATGGACTTGAACCCCGATTCCTTTGTACACCCAATGCTGTTTAAGGTCATGCCATTAATTATATATTTTCCCCACAGATTTCACCTTTGAGTTCAGCACCTCACACATGCTTGTATTAAATTTAATTTGCTATTTCTCCGCGCATTTCCACAGATGATCCATATCCCGTTGTATACTTTGACATCCTCCCTCGTAGTCTGTGAACCCAGCAATCTTGGTGTCATCTGCAAACTTACTAACCAACTCGTCTATGCCTACATTCCTTGTTTTCGTGTTTATGCAACAATGGCTTATCCCACAGTTACTATCAGTTTGATAATTGTCCTGCTCAGGATCTTGCCTACTTAGAAGTTTATATATATGGTCTAGTGTTTCAGACTATCATTTTTTCAAATATTAAAAAAAGATTGATTGTGTGTACATTAACATTTTATCAATACATCTTTTGAATGGTTATTGATGAAAAGTTGACTTTGTGAAATGTTATTGGCTGTTGTGCTTAGTTGGCCTTCTCATTTAGTACTTATCAGTAGCTATGTAACTCTTAAGAGACAAAGGTGTCATATTATGTGGGGAGGTTATGTGGAAACAGTTTTTTTTAATGCCTTGTTTAAATATAATATTTATGAAACTTGTTGATATGTATGAGATGTCCATAAGTCGAGCATCCATAAATTGGGAGGACCTGTACTGCTCACTTCTGCATTAATTTTCTCAGTAATTGATTTAAAAGTCAGTATCGTTGGTAACTTGTTGACAGATTCGAAAAACTCCATGAACACGTGCTTGTCCAATAAATTCATTCTACTCGAAACTGGTGAAGGATGATACACCTGCAGTTTTGCACCAAAGGTAGTTACAGTCTGATTAAGCAGTCTAATAACGATTCAGTGATGCATTTTCTATTAACATTAATGCATTGTTTAATTAATATTAATACATTGTTTGACAGTAAATATAAAGTACTTATTGGTAGACACAATGCTGGAGTGACTCAGTGGGTCAGGCAGCATCTCTGGAGAGAAGGAATGGGTGACGTTTCGGATTGAGACCCTTCTTCAGACTGATTGGTGTTGACTTAGAACAATTTCAAATTAATTCATAAATTCAAATTGATAAATTGATAAAGAATTCCGTTAGTTTTTGGAATGACCTGCCAAGTGGTAAAGGTGAGTACAATTACTATTTAAAAAAAATGTTTGGACAGGTTCATGGGTAAGAAAGTTTCAAAGAGATATGTACCAAATGCAGGCAAATAGCTCAGGAAGACGTCTTGGTTGACAAAGACAAATTGGGCCGGAGAGCCCATGGCAACGCTGTATACCTTTAACTCAGTACCAGACTAAATGTTATTTTTTGTTTATTTTCTCCTCATTACAATTAATATTTTTACTGATTAAATGTGTGTTTAAAGTTGTAATTGTGGGTGAAGGTGCACAAGGATAGCATGTCAAATGTTGTTTTTCAGTCGAATAATTGATGATCTTGAAAGACCAGTTGTTTCTTTCCATAGATCACGCTCAATGTGAATCCTGTACTGGCTGAGAATATCGTATCGAAAAGTAGATAGCGAAGATTGTATTTTTGTCAGTCTCACATTATTTACCTGGTATCTAAAAATTCTAAACTAAAATTCCATTATAATATTTTCACAGGCTGAACATGAGCTCCAAATGTCTACCTTTATTTAGATGTGTCAATTTCTAGAAATAACAATTCAGCCTAATTTTGACTATCTATCTTTAATAAAACTTTTATTTCAGAGGAAAGTTGTGTTTTTTCCTCCCCATGGAAAAGGAAATTGAGCATAATCCTCTACTTGTAGAGATTAGTTACCTCTGTTCAGTTGCTAAGTATCTTTTATTTTTTTTGGTAGGGGAATATATCAAAAACTGGAGACCAAGGTATTTTTTATTGAAGACTGACGGATCATTCATTGGATACAAGGAGAAACCTCAAGATGCAGATCTACCATACCCTTTGAATAATTTCTCGGTGGCAAGTAAGTCTTGAAGTAATTTTTTTTGTAGTTTTCTGGATATTTACAGCATTATCTCAGATGTGATTTTATTTTTAGTTCAAATGCTCTGTGCTATTGTTTTTCATGATCCTCTTTGTATTAATTTCATATATTTGAAAGTCTAGAGGGTAGGATTGGCATAGAGGGGCTTGGTCGAAGGTCCTGCATCCATGCTGTTTAGATCTATGAACCGAAAAATCATAATTTTGGAAGGTATTTCTACTGGACAGAATATTCACTATTACGCATGAATTAGAAGGAAATTCTAATACACTTAAATTTGTCACACAACTTGTAAAACATGAAATGTTAGCCCTTTCAGCAATATAATTTAGTTTAACTGTAAAAGAGATTATTATTTTCATAAGTAATGTGAACAAAAAAAAAGCACCAACAGAATATTCATTTGATGTTCCCAGAGCCAAATGTTTAGTTCATTTATTCTTATCAATCTTTACCAAGCTCAATTCACATGAAATTCACTTTTTAATCACTTGATTTCCTATGACTCATGAGTATTTAACTATATTCATTGAATAATTTGCTCATGGTTATGGCTACTGAAAATGGTAAACCTTAGGGCGTGAAATTTTAAAAAAACGGAAGATGCTGGAACTGTACAATAAACAAAATACCCATTTATGGGAAGAGAAACAAAAATAATGCTTCAGGTTGAAGAACCCTTCATCAGAACTGGGAAGGAAACAAAAATAAGTTGCAGACAGAGTGAGGGAGGGGCATATTTTTGAGAAGGTAAAACTGACGTGACCATGGGGATTAGCTATAACAAGGTTGACAGGTTAATAAGTGAATGGGAGCAGTTGGAAAGTGGAAAGTACATAGACAAAGGAATGTGCTTGTTATGAAATGCAAAGCAGGAAGACGAGTCAGGCTGAACATAACATCACTCCCAGAAGCTGGAGAAGAAATCAAACAAACTGAACCATTATCACAGATGGATGACTGATAAAGACACAAATCTATTAACCGGAAATTGTAGAATTCAATATCCAGTCCAGAAGGCTTCAATAGCTTAGATGGAATGTTGGGTTGCCTAACTGCATGTTTACTTTACACCTCATTGTAACAGTACAGGAGACCACAGATCAGTTAGATCACAGTGGGATGAAGAATTGAAGTAGCAGGTAAGGGGAAGCTCAGGTTCACCCTTGTGGACTATGTTCTGAAAAGTGATTACCCAATCTGTGCGTTTCTCCAACATACAGAAGTACACTTTGTGAACACTGGAATTCTATTTAGGTGCCTGGGTGGTGGGAAGGGAAGAGGTAAAAGGACAAGTAAGTGGTGCATTGTCTTCACTTGCAAGGGAATGTGCCATAAGGAGGAGTGTGGTTAGTAGGAATAGAAGAGCAGAGTTGTGAAGGGAACAGCCCTTGCAAAATGTTGAAAGGGAATAGGAGGGAAGATGTAACTGGTAGTGGAATCTCTTTGAAGGTGGTGTAAATTGTGGAGACTTTGGATCCAATTGGATCCAAAATTAGCATACATAGATCATAATCATCATAATCTTACTTTATTAGCCAAGTATGTTTTGCAACATGCGAGGAATTTCATTTGCCATACAGTCATACCAATAAAAAGCAACACACAAAATACATGTTTACATAAACATCCACCACAGTGACTCCTTCACATTCCTCACTGTGATGGAAGGCGAAAAAAAGTTAGATCTCTTCCCTTCTTTGTCCTCCAGCGGTCAGGGGCCTCGAGCTTTGCGTTGACGGGACGATCTAACTCACGTGATCCTCCGCGCAATCCGCCGAACCCAGGCTTCACATGCTAGGTAGACAAGCCCTAAAGACAAGACGATCCCAGCAAAGCGTCGTGGAGCACAAATAGGGCAGAGTGAGATACGTAGGAAACTTCTGAACATCCACTGCATCCTGACCTGTCCCCAGCCGTCCTGACTATGTCTTGCTGCTGGATCCCGATAGGCCAGGACTCATCTCCCATCCTTGAGTCTGCCATTTCCCTTTTATCACCCCCTGTCCCTGTCACTAACTCCACCCATCTGCCAACTCCCCCCCCCTCACCTGTGTCCCCCTATCACTTGTCAGGCTTTGTCCCGTCTACCCCCCCCCCCCCCCCCACTACAATCAGTCTGAAGAAGGATCCCAACCTGAAACGACCATTCCCCACCACTGATCCTACCTGACCCGCGGAGTTCTCCAGCACTTAGTGTTTTTCTCAAGATTTCAGCATCTGGACTTTCTTGTGTCTCCTACATTTTTGTCTGTTCTTTTTTAAAATTATTCTCACCCTGTAACTTCCTGCATTCGGTCATTGAGTAGAAAACCTTGTTTTACACCTTATCACCATGATCATGCCAGTATTACCTGATCAGAGACATGCCCTCTTTCCCCACACCTTCACCCTTACTGCAGGTTAACAAACTGTTATTTCCTCCCCAGTTCTGATGAAGGGCGTACAATCTAAACATTAACTTTATTCATTTCTCACAGCGGCTGGGTATTTTCTGTTTTTATTTTAGATTTTCAGCATCTGCAGATTTTTATTTTTCATGTTTGTTTATTTGTACGATTAAGGATTTTTATCCCATCCTGCACTTAAAATGAGTGCATTGGACAAATAAAAAAGATATTCCTGCCAAAATGATGCATGTGAGAACAATACCAGATGTTTGTGATGTGATTGCTAGAAAAGAAAAAAAAGGTTTAATACAGATAATTTTAGTATGCACAAGCAGTTAGCACAATTAAGAAAGAAAGTGGAAATTGATTTTATCTAAAACAAGCTCTCTTACTGTAAGCAAAGGACTCGTGTTTGAATAAATCTGAATAAGTTATCACGTGCTCCAAAGCAAAAAGTTTGAGCTGTAGGTTTAGGTTTACTATTGTAACATGTATAAAGTACCGTGAAAAGTTTTGTTTTTGCATGCTATGCAAACAGATCAGATAAATAATTAATGGATACAATCAGTCCAAACTCAAGTGCAAGAGATTGAGCAAAGGGGAAGATACAGAGTGCAGAATATAGTTCTCAGCATTGTGGTGCATTGCAGCACATCAGTTCCATAGAAAAGTACAATGTCCTCAATGGGATAGAGGTGAATTAAACAGCACTCCAGCTCATGGAAGGAACATTCGGAAGTCTGATAATCGAGGGATAGAAATGTTTCTGAGTCTAGTGGTGCGTGCTTTCAAGCTTCTGTACCTCTGTCGGATGGGAGTAGGGAGAAGAAGAAATGACCAAGGTGGGACAAGTCTTTGATTATGTTGGCTGCTTTTCCGAGGCAGCGTGAAGTGTAGATGTAGTCAACAGTGGGAAGTTTGGTCTTTGTGGTTGTCTGGGATACAACTACAATTATCTGCAATATCTTGCAGTGTTGGGCAGAGCTGTTCCCAATATTATAATGGAAAGATAATATGCCATATTTTTGCTTATGGCAGATATCTGGAGAGATTGTATTTGCTGCTGTAATGCAGACTGATTATTAATTGTCATGTTTAAATGTACATAAAATAATTGTGCTTAACTTCATTTTTTGAAATTCCAAATATGTTCTCTTCCATTGTAGGGACATAGGGATTGGCCAGGTAGTAGAATCCTCGGATTGGTTTACGGTCACGGGGTGAGGGAGCGCGGGGTATTTAAATGCCTGGCGCCAAACTGTAGATGAAGATTAGATTAGTGAGCGAAGTTAGTGTAGTCCAAGAAGAAGTGCGTTGCGTTTGTCACGGGTTTTATACCAATAAAGTATTTGGATAATACCGCTCGTTTGGACTCACTACATTGGTGACCTCGAACGTAAAAAGCAAGAAGCAGCATGTCGCAGGCGGGAGCGAGCGCGGGTGAGATTCATCTACCGCCGTTCTGGGCCCATCAGCCGCACCTGTGGTTTGTGCAGGCAGAATCACAGTTCCATCTTAAAAATGTGGAGGAAGACCAGGAGAAGTACCACCACCTGGTGAGCTGTCTGCAGGCGGAGGTGGCTGCGCGGGTCAGCCGATACCTGACCAGTCCACCCCAAACGAACCAGTACGTGGGGCTCAAGAAGCTCCTGCTGCGGACCTTCGGCTGGGCCCAGAACCAGCGGGCTCTGAAGCTCCTCCATTTGCCAGACCTGGGGCAGCGGCTGCCGTCGGAGTTGATGTCCGAGATGCTGACTTTGGCGGGCGACCATCAGCCATGCATGATATTTGAAGCGGCCTTTCGGGAGAAGCTACCTGGGGACGTCAGGTTGGTGTTGGCGGACGTCTCTTTTGAAGATCCGGTAGCGTTCGCCGAGAAGGCCGACACGCTCATTAGGGAGCGCAACACCCGAGACGGCTCCGTTAACCGGGTCTCGAGGCCCAGCGGCAGTCGGGGGTACGGCCGGGAGAGCGACGCATCGGCCGCTATTTCGCAGTCGGCCCGCCAAGAGAGGGCGGCGGCGCCTGTTCATTGGCAGCGGGCTCGACCAACAGAGCCGGATAGGCGTGGCTGGTGCTCTTTCCATCGGCGGTGGGGCAGCGAGGCACGAAGCTGTAGATCCCCGTGTTCGTTTCCGGGAAACACCTGGGCCGATCGACTGTAGAGGCAGTCTCGATTGGCCGTAACCACCGCCTCTACGCTACGGATCAGAGTACCGGGATCGTTTTCCTAGTGGATACGGGAGCGGTCGTAAGTATTGTGCCCCCCTTTGACTGTGAAGTTCGAGTGGGGGAAAAGGGCCCGCCCCTAATTGCAGTGAATGGTAGCACCATCCGTACATACGGTAAAAGGACTATGTCCCTGTCCTTTGAGTCCAGGACTTACCGTTGGGAATTCATCGTTGCGGATGTGGGCCAGGCCATATTGGGTGCAGATTTTCTATGGGCGTTTTCTTTGGTCGCAGACGTCCGAGGGAGGGGTCTGCAGCCCTCGGCTGATGTACGGCCTCGGGGTACTGGACCAGAGGCTTCTACAAGCGACGCCCCACCCAGCCTAGTTATCCAATCCATTACCACGGCTCCCGGTCAGTTCGATGCGGTCCTAGCCGACTTCCCGCAGCTCCTCGTCCAGCGTTTTGATTCACCTTCGGAGAAGCACGGGGTCGTCCATTTCATCCCAACCGAGGGGCCGCCGGTTTTTGCCCGGGCACGGCGCCTCCCACCCGACAAGCTGGCCAGGGCGCGAGAGGAGTTCCTAAACTTGGAGAGGTTGGGAATTATTCGGCCTTCGAGTAGTCCGTGGGCCTCCCCCTTGCACATGGTTTCCAAAGCGTCTGGGGGGTGGAGACCATGTGGTGACTTCCGTCGACTCAACGCGGCAACACGGCCGGACCGCTATCCGATTCCACACATTCAGGACTTTTCAGCTAGCCTGGAGGGGGCGACAATATTTTCAAAAATTGATTTGGTGCGGGGATACCATCAGATCCCGGTCCACCCGCCGGACATTCCAAAAACAGCGACCATTACTCCGTTCGGACTGTTTGAGTGGTTGCGTATGCCTTTCGGCCTTAAAAATGCAGCTCAGGCATTCCAGCGTCTGATGGACCGGGTGGGTCGAGGGTTGCCGTTTGTCTTTATTTATCTTGACGATATTTTGATTGCCAGCCGTTCGGTCCAGGAGCACTTGGTCCACCTCCGCACGGTGTTCCAGAGGCTGCAAGACCATGGCCTGATTCTCCATCCGGACAAATGCCAATTCGGCCTGTCCGCGGTGGATTTTTTGGGTCACCGGGTTACTCCGGCCGGTGCCACTCCTTTACCAGCTAAGGTGGACGCGGTCCGCTCTTTCCCCCGCCCGACTACCATCAAGGGCTTGCAGGAATTCGTGGGCATGGTCAATTTCTATCATCGGTTCGTGCCTGCAGCAGCTCGGATTATGCGCCCCCTTTTTCAATGTCTCGCGGGTAACCCCGCTGAGTTGGTATGGTCCGTAGCTGCGGAGACGGCTTTTGTTGCGGTCAAACAGGCCCTCGCCAACGCCACCATGCTGGTGCACCCGCGCTCCTCCGCCCCCACAGCTCTGACGGTGGATGCCTCAGACGTGGCGGTGGGTGGGGTTTTGGAGCAGCAGGTCGACGGTAATTGGCAGCCTCTGGCGTTTTTCAGCAGGCAGCTCTCTCGAGCGGAGCTCAAGTACAGTGCGTTCGATAGGGAGCTTCTGGCCCTTTATTTAGCAGTCCGCCACTTCCGTTATTTTTTAGAAGGCCGTTCTTTCGTGGCCTACACGGATCACAAACCTCTGACATTCGCTTTTGCTAAGGTTTCTGATCCGTGGTCGGCTCGCCAGCAGCGGCACCTAACCCTGATTTCGGAGTTTACGACCGATGTCCGTCATATTGCGGGTAGACTGAATGCCGTTGCTGGTGCCCTGTCCCGGCCGGCCATTCCCTCCGTAGCCGTGGTTGGTAAACAGGTGGATTTCCAGGAGCTAGCGGAGGCTCAGCGCCTGGAAGGGACTGCCGCGGTGTACGCCTCCACAACCTCGGGACTGCGTTTGGAGCAGGTGGCGTGTGGCCCCACAGGTACCAAGTTGTGGTGTGACGTTTCCCTCCCACGCCCTCGCCCGGTGGTGCCTGCCGCTCTGCGGCGTAAGGTTTTTGAGGCCATTCATGGCCTGGCACATCCGTCCATCAGGGCGACTTCAGCCATGGTGGCTGACCGGTTTATCTGGCATGGCCTGCGAAAGCAGGTGGCAGCCTGGGCACGCGCCTGCATTCCGTGCCAGACCTCCAAAGTCCATCGTCACGTCCAGCCCCCATACCAGAGATTTGAGGTTCCCCCCGTCCGTTTTTTCCACATTCATGTGGATTTGGTGGGTCCATTGCCCTATTCTAGGGGTTACACTCACCTACTGACGGTGGTTGATCGGTTCACTCGTTAGCCGGAGGCGCTCCCGTTGTCGGACACCTCGGCGGCCTCCTGTGCACGGGCCCTGGCGTTGCATTGGGTGGCTCGTTTCGGGGTCCCGGCTATTATCACTACGGATCGGGGGGCCCAGTTCACCTCGTCCCTCTGGGCCGCGTTGGCACAGCTGTATGGCTCGCGCTTACAGCAGACCACCGCCTATCATCCCCAAGCCAACGGGATGGTTGAGCGTTTCCATCGGCAGCTGAAGGCGTCCCTCTGTGCTCGCCTGACTGGCTACGATTGGGCTGACCAGCTGCCTTGGGTCCTCCTCGGCATTCGTACGGCCCCGCGGGCTCAGCTGGGCACATCTTCGGCTGAGCTCGTCTACGGTTCGCCCCTGCGGGTGCCGGGCGACATTCTCCCTTCCACTCCCGCCTTGCCGCCATCCGTCACGTCAGTCTTGGGCTCCCTCCGGGAATGGGTGGGTTCTCTGGCTCCAGTCCCGGCCTCCAGTCACGGAAGCACAGCAGTTCACGTTCCGTCGGAATTGCGGAGCTGTGATTTCGTGTTTCTTCGGAAAGATTGCCACCGCCCCCCTCTCCAGCCGGTTTACCAGGGCCCGTTCCAGGTGCTCAAAAGAGGGACTGTAACCTTCACCTTGCAGGTAGGAAATCGTCAGGAGCTTGTTTCAGTGTCCCGTCTCAAGCCGGCCCATTTGGACCAGGACCTCCCCGTGTCGGTGGCTCAGCCGCCGCGCCGGGGCCGGCCTGTGGCTGCTCGACTGGTCCCGCCAGCGGCGCCCAGTTTACCACCTCTTGGGCCTCCGCCGCCTATGGTTGGGCCCGGGCTGCCGTTGTTGATCAAGTGCCCCCCGTCACCTACACCCTCCGCTCCAGTGGACCCCCCATCGCCTCCAGCGGCAGCGTCCACCCCGCCTCCTGTCACGCTGGGGGTATCGGTTTCCCCCCTCCGTACACGTTCTGGGCGGGAGGTTCGGGCGCCCGTGAGGTATGGTTTTGAGGGTTCTGGGGGGGGTCATGTAGGGACATAGGGATTGGCCAGGTAGTAGAACCCTCGGATTGGTTTACGGTCACGGGGTGAGGGAGCGCGGGGTATTTAAATGCCTGGCGCCAAACTGTAGATGAAGATTAGATTAGTGAGCGAAGTTAGTGTAGTCCAAGAAGAAGTGCGTTGCGTTTGTCACGGGTTTTATACCAATAAAGTATTTGGATAATACCGCTCGTTTGGACTCACTACATTGATTATGTACTCTTTTTGGATGGATGAAAATTGGTTATTATTGTGAAGGGTTAGGAGGGTGGATCATTGTGGTGATTATTGGAAGCCATTCTACACATTGCAAATTTACTCAGATACCAGTGTAAAAATATTTCTTGTAGACACAAGAAACTGCAGATGTTGCCTTACAAAAAAATTAGTAAAAAATTATAATAGATGTAGGTTCAAGATGAAAGATCAGCTGGACACTGGTGTGACTCATTTGCATTTCTTCAAATTACAACCAAGGAATCAATGACCGAATGGCAGAGCAGACTCAATGGGCCAAATGCTCTAATTCTGCCCCTTTGTCTTATTATCTCATTAGTCTTTTATGATCACCTGAAAGGATGGCATGTGTATCTTTGTTTAAATCCCTCATTTAGAAAAATACCTATTTGCGTGTATTATGTTAACATGTACTTGTGAGGTCTGAGTGAGATTTGAACTTGCAACTTTCTAAATATGATGAAAGTGCGACCAATTAAGCCATGTCTGACGCATCATTAACGGAGTAATTGAATACATTTCCAATCGGTAATAATTATAAGGAAAATGAAATGTTTATATTTGTACCTGAAATTAGCTGAGTTTAAATATGGTCCTTTCAATAGGATGCTTTGGCATGATTCTTCCTTGGGGTTTTTATTTTGTTTTAATGCCGAATTTTAATTGTGCAAAAATAAATGGTTTGCCAAAAAAATTAATCTGTTCTAACTTGATTAAATACAACATTTTGTAGATCAGTGCTATTCCTCCTGCTGAGGGCAACAAGCTGATGAGTCAATCGCAACAATGGGATATTCTTTCTTTGTTTTTTACTTCCCTCCTGTTCTATTAACAGACAATAGACAATAGGTGCAGGAGTAGGCCATTCGGCCCTTCGAGCCAGCACCACCATTCAATGTGATCATGGCTGATCATTCTCAATCGGTACCCCGTTCCTGCCTTCTCCCCATACCCCCTGACTCCACTATCGTTAAGTGCTCTATCTAGCTCTCTCTTGAATGCATTCACAGAATTGGCCTCCACTGCCTTCTGAGGCAGAGAATTCCACAGATTAACAACTCTCTGAGTGAAAATGTTTTTCCTCATCTCCGTTCTAAATGGCCTACCCCTTATTCTTAAACTGTGGCCCCTGGTTCTGGACTCCCCCAACATTGGGAACATGTTTCCTGCCTCTAAACTGTCCAACCTCTTAATAATCTTATATGTTTCGATAAGATCCCCTCTCATCCTTCTAAATTCCAGTGTATACAAGCATAGTCGCTCCAGTCTTTCAACATACGACAGTCCCGCCATTCCGGGAATTAACCTAGTAAACCTACGCTGCACGCCCTCAATGGCAAGAATATCCTTCCTCAAATTTGGAGACCAAAACTGCACACAGTACTCCAGGTGCGGTTTCACTAGGGCCCTGTACTCTTTGCTCCTATACTCAACTCCTCTTGTTATAAAGGCCAACATTCCATTGGCTTTCTTCAGTGCCTGCTGTACCTGCATGCTTCCTTTCAGTGACTGATGCACTAGGACATCCAGATCTCGTTGTACGTCCCCTTTTCCTAACTTGACACCATTCAGATAATAATCTGCCTTCTTATTCTTACCATCAAAGTGGATAACCTCACACTTATCCACATGAAACTGCATCTGCCATGCATCCGCCCACTCACACAACCTGTCCAAGTCACCCTGCAACCTCATAGCATCTTCCTCACAGTTCACACTACCACCCAGCTTTGTATCATCTACAAATTTGCTAATGGTACTTTTAATCCCTTCATCCAAGTCATTAATGTATATTGTAAATAGCTGCGGTCCCAGCACCGAGCCTTGCGGTACTCCACTAGTCACTGCTTGCAATTCTGAAAGGGACCCATTTATCCCCACTCTTTGCTTTCTGTCTGTCAACCAATTTTCTATCCATGTCAGTACCCTACCTCCAATACCATGTGCTCTAATTTTGCCCACTAATCTCCTATGAGGGACCTTGTTGAAGACTTTCTGAAAGTCGAGGTTCCCCACATCCACCGGCTCTCCCCTGTCAATTTTCCTAGTTACATCCTCAAAGAATTCCAGAAGATTAGTCAAGCATGATTTCCCCTTAGTAAATCCATGCTGACTCGGAACGATCCTGTTACTGCTATCCAAATGCTCCGCAATTTTGTCTTTTATAATTGACTCCAGCATCTTCCCCACCACTGATGTCAGACTAACTGGTCTATAATTTCCTGTTTTCTCTCTCCCTCCTTTCTTAAAAAGTGGGATAACATTAGCTACCGTCCAATCCACAGGAACTGATCCTGAATCTATAGAACATTGGAAAATGATCACCAATGCATCCATAATTTCTAGAGCCACCTCCTTAAGTACCCTGGGATGCAGACTATCAGGCCCTGGGGATTTATCAGCCTTCAGTCCCATCAGTCTACCCAACACCATTTCCTGCCTAATGTGGATTTCCTTCAGTTCCTCTGTCACACTAGGATCTCTGGCCACTAGAACATCTGGGAGATTGTTTGTATCTTCCTTAGTGAAGACAGATCCAAAGTACCGGTTCAACTCGTCTGCCATTTCCTTGTTCCCCATAAAAAATCCCCCTGCTTCTGTCTTCAAGGGACCCACATTTGCCTTGACTATTTTTTTCCTCTTCACATACCTAAAAAAGCTTTTACTATCCTCCTTTATATTATTGGCTAGCTTACCCTCGTACCTCATCTTATCTCCCCGTATTGCCTTTTTAGTTATCTTCTGTTGCTCTTTAAAAGAGTCCCAATCCTCTGGCTTCCCACTCTTCTTTGCTATGTTGTACTTCTTCTCTTTCATTTTTATGCTGTCCTTGACTTCCCTTGTCAGCCATGGGTGCCTCTACTCCCCTTAGAATCTTTCCTCCTCTTTGGGATAAATTGATCCTGCAACTTCTGCATTATTCCCAGGAATACCTGCCATTGCTGTCCACCATCTTCCCTGCTAGCGCCTCCTTCCAGTCAATTCTGGCCAGCTCCTGCCTCATGCCTCTGTAATTCCCTTTGCTATACTGTAATACTGACAAGATGACCATGACCTTTCCTTTTACACATTGTATTGTGCCATTTGCAGAATGTTGAACAATTATTCTCCAAATTTTGAGTTCTTGGAGAAATTGAAGTTTAAGATATGAAATAGGTTGTGGTTATCTACTCCTTGATCAACATTAACTGCAAGTGTGATGGATGACTGTGACTTAAGTGTGAGTTAGAATATGGGTGTCATACTGTTCAAGTTAATGGAAGATGGAAAATGGGATCCTTACCAGGAAAACATTGAAATAGTGGGTAACAGTGATTTATTGGTTTTGGATAAGTTTTACAATCTTGTTCTGGGACCTTATCAGCTTGCAGAGAGATCTGTTGTGGGGTTCTGCATTACCTTCTGTTTAGGTAGTCACTGGCATCAGTGTAGGTGAGGCTTTCAGAAATTGGGCTGACTCAGGGTTAGATGCAGACCTTAAGAAAATGGGCTGATGTGTTGTAGAGGTCAGAATTATTTCAGAGATGGCTGTGGGTGGCCTGTTAAATAAGAGAAAATGGCTTCAGGGAACAGCATGTTAATGCAAGAGAAGTCAACCCCTTCCCCCATGCCTTCACAACAATAACCAATATTTGATTATTTGCCTATATTAAAAACAAATGTGTAATAAATATTGCTCAGTACATGTTGGAGCAATATAACAGCCACTAGAAATTTCAGAAAATAAAATTAGCACAAGCGCAATTATTTTTATGTGCTTCTAAACATAACAACTAACAATAGGTGTCTGCATTACATCAACAAATAAAATCAGTCTAGACATGTGTGATATATTATATCTTTCATTTTCTTACAACATAGGAGGCCATGCGATCCATCAAGTCTCTGCAGGTTCTTGGATCAATCGCAACAATTTAATTTTCCCACATTTCTCAGTTACTATTCTCAATCACTTAACCATTAGCTCATCCTCCTGACATCCACCTACACTTGGGGTAATTTACTCTAGCCAATTAACCCATCAACCAGCACATCTTTAGGATCTATCAAGAAATTAGACCATCAAGGGAAATCTGTGCAAAGCCAAGGAGAATGTGGAAACTTCATGCAAATATAAACAGGTTGAACGTTGGTTTCTGGAGCTGTAAGGCGGCAACACTACCAGCTGAGCCAAATCCACCCCTCGTGCCAGTCACATGTTGAAAGTTATTGGATAGCTCAGAATGTGGTCAAACAGGATGCCCAGTTTATAATTGGTCAGATTCAGCCTGAGATGCTAAGGTCCAGAATTGGAACTGAAGTAAGGTTAATGGAGGAATGGACACTGCCTTTGTTCTTTCCGGTGTTTAATTGCTGAAAATTGCAAGTTATTTTGATAAGATGCCAGACAAGCAGAATGGGACAATTGAGGAAATGAAAAAGTAAAGCAGGGTATTAATATAATAAATAGTATTGTTAAGTTGCACATGCGACCTGGTGATTTTTGCATCAAGTCACGAGAGTACAGCATGTGCGTGAGAAATAAGTGGGTCATGGATAGATGTCTGGGGAACAATATAAATGGCTCAGATACAAATGTTTTTTCTTTTGAATTTCTTATTTAGTAAATGCAATTGTGGTCATACAGTTCACCATGTCCACACTGAGCAGTGGGCAACTACCCATAATCATTCCAAATTCCAGCACTTGAGGAAAGTGCCCAAGGGTGCAGTGCTGCCGGAGCTCACTGGAGCGCCGCTCCGGCGCCTCCGTAAAAAATAAAGCCAGAATAAACAGCGGGGAATTTAAACTAGCGGGGAATTTAACAGCGGCCGCTCCGGCACCAATGACAGGTCCGGCACCTAAAAAATTAGCACTGCAACACTGGGAAAGCCTTCTATGCCTGAGCAATTCAAATGCTCATCTAGACATTTAACTCTGCTTCCACCACTGTCTTAGGTTGTGCATGCCAGGTTGTCATCACTGTTGGGGTCAGTTCCCCTCTAAATCTCTTGCACTTTATCTAGTTTTATGTTACCTAGTTTTATTCATCTCTATCCCATTGTAAGGACCATATTTCCTGCAATCTTCCCTGTCGATATCGCTCATTATTTTATGTATCTCAATCATGTCTCCTCTTAACCCCTGTTCCAGAGAAAATGGACCTAGCCTCTCCAGTCTTTTCGCAGAACTGAAACACCACCCTAGGCAACATACTGGTGAATCTCCTCAGCACACAGCATGTGCGTGAGAAATAAGTGGGTCATGGATAGATGTCTGGGGAACAATATAAATGGCTCAGATACAAATGTTTTTTCTTTTGAATTTCTTATTTAGTAAATGCAATTGTGGTCATACAGTTCACCATGTCCACACTGAGCAGTGGGCAACTACCCATAATCATTCCAAATTCCAGCACTTGAGGAAAGTGCCCAAGGGTGCAGTGCTGCCGGAGCTCACTGGAGCGCCGCTCCGGCGCCTCCGTAAAAAATAAAGCCAGAATAAACAGCGGGGAATTTAAACTAGCGGGGAATTTAACAGCGGCCGCTCCGGCACCAATGACAGGTCCGGCACCTAAAAAATTAGCACTGCAACACTGGGAAAGCCTTCTATGCCTGAGCAATTCAAATGCTCATCTAGACATTTAACTCTGCTTCCACCACTGTCTTAGGTTGTGCATGCCAGGTTGTCATCACTGTTGGGGTCAGTTCCCCTCTAAATCTCTTGCACTTTATCTAGTTTTATGTTACCTAGTTTTATTCATCTCTATCCCATTGTAAGGACCATATTTCCTGCAATCTTCCCTGTCGATATCGCTCATTATTTTATGTATCTCAATCATGTCTCCTCTTAACCCCTGTTCCAGAGAAAATGGACCTAGCCTCTCCAGTCTTTTCGCAGAACTGAAACACCACCCTAGGCAACATACTGGTGAATCTCCTCAGCACCCTCTCCAGTGCTATCACAATCTTCTTAGAATGTAGTGCCCATAACTACTTGCAGTACTCCAATGATGTCTGGCCAATGTGTAAGAAAGTTGGAAACCCCTTCTCTTGTATTCATTGCCATGGCTAATGAAGGCCAGTATCTTATATATCCACCTGCATATAATTATCTGCAATGTTACCTTCAAGGATCTTTGGATTTGGATGCTAAGGTTCTTCTGTTCCTCAGCATTCCCTAGAACCTTACTGTTGATTGTGTATACACTTAACAGGATTAAACTTCATGTGAAATTTCTCAGTCCATTTCATCAACACATCGACATCACCCTGCAGCCTTAGACTACCCTTCACACTGTCAACAATGCCACCAATCTTTGTGACATCTAAATTTGCTGATCATGCCTTCTATCCATGTCCAAGTAATTCACATATATATTAGAAACTGCAAGGGTCCCAGCAGTAATCCACGTGGAACACCAGAAGTCACAAGCATCCAATCAGAAAATCAACCCTCTACCATAATTGTCTGTCTCCTATAAGCGATTTCGATATTCCGACTGAGCATGCCCAGGTCATAGGTCGCGGGGGCATAGAATTGTCGCCAGCTGATCTACTACGTATAAACAAACCTTCGTTGCATCCGTTTTTTCCAGTGTTTCTTCGTATAGGTAAGAAAATACTGTTTTCAAATCTGTTAATTTGGTGTATATACGGTTAATTAGTAAAAACTACGATGATTTTGTAGGGTTTTTTGCTTTATGCGGCGAGTTCCCCTCAATTCTCCCCGACTCTTTAACTTGTCCTGGAGCTGTGGAACCGCGGCGGCGGCAGCAGGGACTGGAGGCAGAAGCTGCCGGCGAAGGCTCACTGGAGAGCGGATCGCCACCGACCCAGAGTCGGGACAAGGCAATCGATCGCAGCGCCCCCTAGTAAACAACAAACTCAAAGAAACTTTCCTCCTCGCCGCCACCCCTCACCCCGGGGATGCGGGGCTTCTGAACAACAACTACAACACTTGTGTTTGTTCTTATTTCGTTGCGTTGGAGGGAGACGGGGCCGGGGAAGAGAGTGGAGGAGCGGTGCAGATATCGCTGGTGCTGAGAGAGAGGGGAGAGGAAGAGAAAGAGGGGGGGAGAGAGAGGGGGGGAGAGAGAGAGAGGGGGGAGAGAGTCGGAGCAGCGGGTGAGAACAGGAGCGCGGGGAGGGGGAGGGTCAGAGGGTCCGGTGTAGGAGCGTCGCCACCTGCAGGGGCTGCTCCCTCCTTAGTAGTTTTTAACTAATTAACCATATTACTAATTAACCATAATTAATCATCATAGTTTTTACTAATTAACCATATATACACCAAATTAAGTTTTGAAAACAGTATTTTCTTACCTCCATGGAGAAAAACTGGAAAAAATGGATGAAATGAAGGTTTGTTTACACGTAGCTGGCGACAATTCTATGCCCCCGAACCTATGACCTGCGCATGCTCCGTCGCAATACCGAACTCGCTTATTGCCAAGTCAATTTTGGATCCAGTTTGCCAATATATTTTGAATCCCATGGCCCAAAAGGTTTAAGACCTCTTCCGATGTGGAATCGTGTCAAAGACCTTAATGAAGTCCATGTAAACTACATCTCCAGTAACACCATCAATACCCTTTTTTACTTCCTCAAAAAATTCTGTCAGATAGCTCAGACATTGGTACAAGAGACATTGGCCCTTGTGAACATGTTTGTGATGATGTGCCGCCTTGAAATACTGAAATTGACGAGCAGGAGCAAAATCTGTCTTGGATTTAAACAGTTTTGGAGGGGAAAAGGTTTTCCCAATTATCAGACACCATTGTTTCTTAAGAACACAGCTGCAACTTTCACTGCGGGTGGCCTTTGAAACTGACAAGGAATCCTTGACACTTGGGCAACTATACTATTAAACAATGTAAAATGCAACATAGAGTCTTTAGTATTGGCTTTCAGTAACAAAATTAACTTATTGCTATTGAAAAGATCTTTATTTTTGAAAATTCTGTGGCGAAAAATAAGTTAATGTGATTATGATGCTCTCGATCCCTTAGCCCCCTTTTTAACCATTGACACAATTGTCTTTATAATGTGATTTCCTGTACTTGAGTTTTCTTAGGAAAGCAATTATAGTGTGATGGCAGAACTACCTGTACCATCTCTTCATTTATAGAGATTTATACTAGAAGCTTACCTTCCCCTTTGCTGAGTTCTCCAACTACAAATCTTGCTTCCTCTACGAATACCAATTTAAACATAAATATTCAATTAAGACCTCAACCTATATTTTCGGGCTCAACGCGCAGATTGTTGGTGAGGGAGTTTCAAGATTTTGATCCAGCGATTGAATAACGGTGATACATTTCCATGTTAGGATGGTGTGTGAGTTGGAATGCAACTTTCAGATGGTGGTGTTTACATGCTTTTGCTACTCATGCCTTTTTAACTGTTGTCCCTAATGGCCCCTACTCTTTCCCAAATGCTTTTGGATTTGGTATAATTCTATATGTCACAATATTTTGTGATCCCTCTTTGCCTTCTAATTTCCAATGTAAGCGTCACTGCTCTTGACTGGCCTGCCCTCTCGTTCTCAATATTTGCAAAATACTTTTTTCTTTTCCTGACCTCAAACTTTGAATAGACATGTCCCTCACAGATGCTGCCTGACTGGCTGAGTTCTTCCAACAGTTTGTTTTTTAAGATTGTTTAAGACTTCAGCATGTGTGTCAGTTTAGGTCATTCAAGATGTTACTGCTCAGGAATTCAAAGCTGATAACTTTCTCTAGTGTCGACCCATCAATGAAAACTGGCACACTATGGATAATTTGTATGGGCACATGGGCAGTAAAGTGGCGCAGCAGTAGAGTTGCTGCATTACAGAGCCAGAAACCTGGGTTCAATCCTGACAATGGCCCCTTGTCTGTTCAGAGTTTGTACATTCTCCTCATGACCTGCGTGGGTTTTCTCCAGGTGCTCTAGTTTCCTCCCACACTCCAAAGATATACAGGTTTGTAAGCTAATTGGCTTGGTATAATTGTAAATTATCCATAGTGTGCACAGGATAGTGTTAATGTACGGGGATCGATGGTTGGCGTGAACTCGATGGACCGAAGGGCCTGTTTCCGCTCTGTATCTCTAAGCTAAACTAAACTAAAACTTTGAGGTAGACTTTGGAACTTTTTTCCCAAGATGGAAAAATTAAATACTAGAAGGCATTGCTTTAATATGAGAGGAGCAAAGTTTAAAGGAGATGTACAGGGCAAGTTTATGCACAGAGGTGTTGAGTGCCTGGAATGCACTGCTGGGGATGGTGTTTGAGGCAGTTATGATAGTTGCATTTAAGAGAATTTTGGTTTGACATGGATATGCAGAGACTCAAAGGATATGTATTATGTGCAGGCAGCTAAGAGTTGATCTTGGCATCATTTTTGGCACAAACAATGTGGGCCAAAGGGTCGATTCTTGTGCCTTACTGTTCTCTGTTCTATAGTCAATAGTCGTTTATTTGTTACATACACATAAATGTGTAGTAAAATGAAACATTACCCGCAGTTGAACAATAAGACCAATAAGATTAATCAATAAAAATGCAATAACACATACAATCACAACTAACACCAAACAAAAAGAAACATCCATCACAGTGAGTCTCCTCCAGTCCCTCCTCACTGTGATGGAAGGCCACAATGTCTTTTTCTCTTCCCTGCCGTCTTGTCCCGCGGTCAGGCTGTTGGATTTGCCACGTCGGGGCGGTCGGGGCTCCCGATATTGAAGCCGCCGCTGGGCGGTGAAAGGTCAACGGCCTATTTCAGGCCGCGCCGGACGGTGAAAGGTCCGTGGCGGGCCGACCCAAGCCCCGCGATTCGGGGCGGGCGAACACGCTGCCTCTGCCGTTGCCGGAGCTCCCGATGTCGGCCCCCACCCAGGGGTCTGCGGGCTTCCGACGTCCACGCGGCCCGCGCCGGAGTCTCCGGAGACGAGTCGCAGCCGCGCCCGCAACATCCGCAGGCAGCCAGCGCCGCAGGTGGTGAGTCCGCGCCGCGGGCTCTGCGAACCAGAGCCCCAGGTGGTCCCAGGTGAATGGCCGGTGGTAGGCCGCAACGGGAACGGAGACACGACACAGAACAAAGGTCACGTCTCCGTTCTGGAGAGAGAATGTTACAGTTCCCGTTCCCCCCCACCCCCCCCCCCCCAAAACATAACATACAACACTACATCATATTAAACTACAATTCAGACAAAAACAACA
Source organism: Rhinoraja longicauda (assembly GCF_053455715.1). Lineage (NCBI taxonomy): Eukaryota > Metazoa > Chordata > Chondrichthyes > Rajiformes > Arhynchobatidae > Rhinoraja > Rhinoraja longicauda. The sequence continues at coordinate 44,015,981 of NC_135961.1, read as the reverse complement.
AAAAATACAAAAGACAGACGGACTGCAGGCAAGCCGCAGCTGCGACGGCTTGTATTAGTTTATGTAAATGTTGTCAACGTGAAGCTTTGAAAATCTAAATTCAGCCAAAGAGAGAAAGCATTGGAAAGAAGGGAAAATAGAATACAAATAGAATTACCTGCATAGTTACACAAAAAGGAAAAAATAGCTGAAGTTACATACTTCCTCAGCCCCATGATCTGATGAGCCTTTGGGTGGATCCTGTCGACCGCCGAACCTTTGGGCGGGCCCTGAGGTACAACAAGCTTTCATATGGGTTCGCGGTCCAATGAGCCTTCGGGTGTTTTGGATGGGCACCATGGCCACGGCACCTCGGGAAGGCCTCCGCTGAGCGGCACCGGTAATTGAGATGGGGAGTGGGTTGTAGCTGTTGAATCTATCTCAATGGTTTGAAAGAGGAGACTAGTATTGCTGCTGATATAAAGTTGAATGGCAGTGTTGGCTATGAGGAATATGTACTCAGGTTTCAGGTAAACATAATCAACATCAATAAATTGCAGATACTGGGAAGCTGAAATAAAAACAGAATTTGTAATCACTTAGCTGGTTTGGGCAACATCTGTAGAAAAAGAAACAGCCAGGGTTTCATGTTAAAGCTCCTTTATAAGAGAGGCAGACAATAGATTTGTTTTAATTTGCAGAGAGTACAGGAGGAATGGAGAAGATAAAGAAATGTTTCTAAAGTGAAGCCAGGGTTGCCATGGGGATTAGCTACAAAGAAAGCAATCTGGTTACTGGGGGCAGAGTAGAGAGGAAGGGAGAACATGAAGAAAGGAACATAAACACTTGTTTATAGCTTGGCCCCGCAGCAACCCTGGCCTCTCCTTTCTTGGCCTCATATTTGTTCTTTATGACCCATCCATCTCTTCCCGCACTCTCTCTGCAACTTAAACCAAGTTAAAACAACTTAAACAGATGTTGACTGATTTGCTGAGCATTTCCAGATTTTTAAAAAAGTAGACTTAGATAGAATAAGTGAATAGAATATGGTAGGTAGAATATAAAATGGGGCAAAAATGTGAGAACATCCGGTGTTGTTGGAAGAAATAGAAATGTGGGATTTTATTTTACAAAAGGACATAGTGCAAGATTAGAGACATGTTGGAGACACAATATACTGCAGATGTTAGTATCTGGAGCAAAAAACAAAGTGCTGGAAGAATTCATTGGGTCTAAAGTGCTTTATTGTCAAATGTACTGAAACGGAACAGTGAAATACCATTGAAGTTGGCCTTGCCCCAATTCAGAATTTTAACTCGTGGGGCCGTCCTATCTTTATCCATAACTATTTAAAGCTAATAGAACAGTGATCATTGGTCCTAAAAGGCTCACCCATGGATGCATATGTTATTTGCCTTTCCTAAGAGTAGATCAAGCTTTGCTCTCTCCCATGCAAACTTTTCTGAAAATATATGACACATACCACTCTGTCTAAGCCCATGGCGCTATTGCAATCCCAGTCTATATTGGGAAAATATAGGTCACTTTAGATTTTTTGTGATTGCACACATTTCATCCCAAATTAATATTTCCATCCACCTCTTTGTGCACACGTGCACCCACTCACACTCCCTTTGAAGATGGCACTGGATTGGAAAAGACCGAATCAGATTTGCAGCAATATCGTTGTCCCTTCATTGTTGTGTAAGATAATTTTTATCTGTTTATTCACTTTATCCACTGTATCAAAGCATGGTTTAAAGAAAAATCATTCAGGTCTTCCAATCTTGTCTTCTCAATTAAAACCAGCTCAGCTCTTTTTAAAAAGCTTAACTGCTGCTTAGAGTGCTGTTTATTGGGACTATCTGGTTAGCATCTTAAACTTTCCAGTGAAGTACGTTGAGTTTATCGATTGGTATGATATACTAATAAATAACATTATTTTCAGCTCCACTAATCCCTTTTTTAAAGCTAGTTTGTTTATATCTTACTCTTTTTTCCACAGATTTGCATGCATTTAGTAATAACTGTTATATTAAATATTTTATGCTATATACAGTCATAAAATTAAATAATTATGATGGTTTATGTAAATCCAATTTAAAGCAATATGCGTTCAAATGAGAGGTAATTAATTTTAGCACAATTAGAACATATATTTGAAGTTAGATTTTACCTGGTTTTCATTTGTGTTATTTTCTAATGTAGATTAGGGTGTTTTCTTCAGCTATTTGCCGCTTCGATGCCTTGAAATATACAACCATGAAGAATTTATGAAGGGGGTGCATATTTGACTAGAAAGTTGCAATTTTGGCATTTTTCACTTGAACTCACAAGTCAGAATAGATTTGAATTGAGTTGAATTTGCTATCAATTGAAAAAACAACAACAAACATGAGTTAATTCTCTTTTATTTATCATTTTAATGCTTTTGGGCTTGGGAACAATACCTTCCTGAGAACATTATGTCCCTTTGGCTCACACCTGTTTTCAAGATCTCTGTTGTCATGGATTTTTAAGTCTATGGCAACTCAAGAAATGCCTTTTTATAATCCACCAACAATACAGTTTTTCCAACTGTGTTAAGGTTGTTGGGCCATTAGATAAGCATAATTTTTATTGTGGAGATTCTTCAGATGTATATGGCTTTACATTCTAGTTTTAGCTTGCTAATGGAAAATTCGGGCTAGAGAAGTTGCAGTGCATTTTGGGATAGTTCCAGGAGAGTCCAGTTAAATCTATTTGGTTAAATCAATTTTTGTCAGAATATAGCTACATGTAAATTGGTAAGATGCAACAGTGAGCCCTTCTTCACCCACCACTATCCTTCACAGTCTAGTTCAAGTGGCTGTTGTTGCAGCTCATGGTGTAGCCCTCTGGTGACAGCGGCAGCCCTTTCCTCAAGCCACCGCCACCGAAAGATTACTATGGGGTTCCATCTCCTCTCACCAGCTACTACTTCTTCCTTTGGTTTGTTCGCTCGATTGCCGCCTTCCTCCTCCTTTCCTAGAGTTGCCAACATACTCCATCTTGGAAGTGGTAGCAGGTGGTAGGGGAGGGTGCCCCAGAATGACAAGCGCATCTTGTCATTGGCAATGTCCTGGAGAAAGCGCTGTCCCTAGGCGCTACAACGTGAGCCGCAACACTAGTCGCATGAACTGATGAAGAAGAGCTCGCTGGTGCAGATCAGCGGCATTGGCGCCTAGTTTCAAAGTGAAACGACACAAAGTACTAGAGACATGGAGTCATAGAGTGATACAGTGTGGAAACAGGCCCTTCGGCCCAACTCGCCAACACTGGCCAACAATGTCCCAGCTATACTAGTCCCACTTGCCTGTGCTTGGTCCATATTCCTCCAAACCTGTCCTATCCATGTACCTGTCTAACTGTTTCTTAAAGAATGGGATAGTCCCAGCCTCAACTACTTCATCTGCCAGCTTGTTCCATACACCCACCACCCTTTGTGTAAAAAAGTTACCCATCGGATACCTATTAAATCTTTTCCCCTTCACCTTGAACCCATGTCCTCTGGTCCTCGATTCCCCTACTCTGGGCAAAAGACTGTGCATCTTCCCGATCTATTCCTTTCATGATTTTGTATACCTCTAGAAGATCCCTCCTCATCCTCCTGCGCTCCTTGGAATAGAGACCCAGCCTACTCATCCTCTCCCTGTAGCTCACACCCTCTAGTCCTGGCAACATCCTCGTAAATCTTTTCTGAATCCTTTCAAGCTTGACAATATCTTTCCTATAACATGGTGCCCAGAACTGAACACAATATTCTAAATGGGGTCTCACCAACAACTTACAAAGTAAATTATAACTGTTCTGCTGCCAAGACTTGCCTGAGCGTGTATCCCACAGCATGGATGTGTAAATTTGAACACATTAACACACATTGTGGAAATAAATGGTTCATACACCAACCAAAACTCTCCTATCTATGACAAAAATGTACACTTCTGTGAAAATTTCAGTAAGTCTTCTACGTCATTTAAAAAAAAGATTTGCATTGTCTGCATTCATTGCATCACATAGGACATTATGTTGAGCCAGGGTGCTCATATTTCCTAAGCTAAACCAAGGACAAACAGTTAAGAGGTCAGAATAGAAAGAGCAGCAAATGTACAGTTGGCCTAAAGAGTTACATGGGTATTTGGTAGCTTAGTAGTTGTGTTATTGATAATCCAGAATCCAAGTCAGATTGATTACAGTCCCCATTATAGTCTTGATTCAAGCATGGTTGAAGGTTGAAGTTGAAGAGGTGGTGTGAGAATGAACGTGATTAACATCAAGAAAGCATTTGTCACGTGACAACAAGGAAGTTTCATCTGGGTGCACTGGCTTGCTATGACATTCCAAAGATGTGCTTATTCTCAAAATGCTGGAGTAACTCAGCAGGTCAGGCAGCATCTCAGGAGAGAAGGAATGGGTGACGTTTTGGGTCGAGACCCTTCTTCAGACTGAAATATCACCCATTCCTTCTCTCCTGAGATGCTGCCTGACCTGCTGAGTTACTCCAGCATTTTGTGAATAAATACCTTCGATTTGTACCAGCATCTGCAGTTATTTTCTTATACTTCCAAAGATGTGCTGGTAGGTTAATTGGCCACTAACGTGTCCATAGTTTGTAGGCGAGTGGTATAAGGTTGGAGTGTGTTGATTAGAATGTGGGGAGAATAGTGTAAATTAATGGGAGAATGGGATTGTTCTGTGAGCTGGCACAGACTCAGTGGGCCAAAATGGCATTCTATGTTGTAAGGAAATATAGTTTATTATACAATCAAGTGGGTACGTGTGTTGATTGTGCAACATGTAGCAAGATAGTCATGCCTGCAATGCATTAAATGTTTATTACAATCAGACATGGGCTATTACTTTCTCTTTGGGACACAGTTATAAGTGGTTGAAGACTGCTGCATGTGATCATCAGCCTTTACCACAGCTGGAACAGAATGTTTTTGATGGGATGAGTTGAGGATTGCTGGTCTTGAGGCATTTTCAAAGGGTTTTCCCTAGTTATAGTCATAGTCATAGAGTGATACAGTGTGGAAACAGGCCCTTTGGCTCAACTTGCCCACACCGGGCAACATGTCCCAGCTACACTAATTCCACCTACCAGCATTTGGTCCATATCCCTCCAAACCTGTCCTCTCCAAGTACCTGTCTAACTGCTTCTTAAATGTTGGGATAATCTCTGCCTCAACTACCTCCTCTGGCAGCTTGTTCCATCCACCACCCTTTGTGTGAAAACGTTACCCCTCAGATTCCAATAGGATTTTTTTTCCCCCTTCACCTTAAACCTATGGTCCTGGATTCACCTACTCTGGGCAAGAGACTGTGCATCTAGAGTTCCATCAAATAAACTAAGGATTCTCATTGCTTTGTAAGGTGTGCCTTCTCTGTTTTGTTCTTGGCTGTGGATTTCTACAAGTCATTGATGATATAATTCTTCCAGTTCACCCTCCCTCCACCACCCTAGAGATTGTGAAACATGCTAGAAGTATTTTCTCCGTCCTTTTAATCTCTTACAGCGATGGAGCTTTGAGCCCAGTGTCTGTTTTGGAAGTCTGGTGTTAGTCTGCCCATTGGAGCTGGCTGGGTATAAGTGAATCCTTGATGTTGTCTTGGGAGAAATTGTTGGTGTTATTTCACTTATCCTACGATGGTTTTGGGCTCTTTTATGGAGATAGCTTCAGTGGTACATCTTTAGTTCTTTGAGGTTTTTGGTGCAACTACAGCATGTTTCTGAGGTGAATGGGAGGGTGTGTTCACTAATGCCCAGGAGACCATGAAAAGTGATGGAAGAAATTGCAGATGCTGGTTTATATTGAAGATGGACACAAAGCATTGGAGCAAATCAGCGGGTCAGGCAGCATGTCTGGAGAAAAGGACCAGGTGATGTTTTGGATTGGAACCCATCCTCAGACTGAAAGTAGAGGGGGGGACGACGACGACGACTGGAGGTAGGAAAAAGCCAGAACAAATCAGAGCTGGCAACAGATGACCAAGGTAGGGGGAGAGCCCATAGTGGCCCATTGTTGGTTGGGAAGAGGTGATAAAGAAGAGATACAGGGATGTGAGCAGTGGAACCAGTAGGATGACTAAGGTGGGGAGAGGGGGGGGGGGGGTGGAAGAGAGGGAATGTAGGGGTTACTTCAAATTAGAGAAATCAACGTTCATACCGTGAATAGTGTCGGGTTTAGGAGGTCTTGATCCTACTGCACACTTTTCCTCACATGGCCAAAGATTATGTTGAACTTCTTCATGCAAACCTGCCTTTGCGGGGGAGGGGGTGGGGAAGTGACTCATGAAATGTGGAAACTGAGCCACCAACCATATACCGGATAGACATAAAATGCTGGAGTAACTCAGTGGGACAGTCCCCCCAATTGCAACAGAGACAGAGTCCCCCTAGTCTTTACCTTTCACCCCATCAACCGTTGCATACAGCGCATAATCCTCCAACATTTTTGCCACCTCCAACGGGATCCCATCACTAGCTACATCTTCCCATCTCCACCCCTTTCCACTTTCCGCAGAGACCATTCCCTCCGCAACTCCCTGGTTAACTCGTCCCACCCAAACCACATTTCCCTGCAACCACAGGAGATGCAACACTTGCCCCTGTACCTTCTCCCTCGACTCTGTCCAAGGATCCCGAATCTTTTCAGGTGAGGCAGAGGTTCACTTGCGCCTCCTCCAACCTCATGTACTGTATCCGCTGTTCCAGGTGTGGACTCCTATACTGTATATCGGTGAGACTAAGCACAGGCTCGGCAATCGTTTTGCTGTTCACCTCTGCTCAGTCCGCCTAAACCTACCTGATCTCCTGGATGTTAAACATTTTAACTCCGCCTCCCATTCCCACACTGACCTTTCTGTCCTGGGCCTCCTCCATTGTCAGAGTGAGGCCCAGAAAAAAATGGAGGAACAGCACCTCAGATTTCGCTTGGGCAGATGCACCCCAGCGGTGTGAATATTGACTTCTCTAACTTCAAGAAACCCTTGCTTTCCCTCTCTCTCTCCATTCCTCCCCTTCCCAGTTTTCCGACCAGTCTGACTGTCCCCCTAATAACATTTTATCTCTGTTTGCTTTGTTATCACCTTCTAGTTAACAATGATCTGTTGTACATTTTCCTTGTTCTACATTTCCCTTTGAACTTCATCTCTTTTGATCTCTTACACTTCCTTATCTCTGTAATTCCCTCTCCCCTGATGCTCAGTCTGAAGAAGGGTCTCGATCCGAATCGTCACCCATTCCTTCTATCTAGAAATGCTGCCTGTCCCGCTGAGATACTCCAGCATTTTGTGTCGATCTTCGGTGTAAACCAGCATCTGCAGTTCCTTCCTAACCATACACTAGGTTAGTTCATATATAATCTCTTTGGTGCTCCTGATCCTGGAGTTGGTTGTGAGGCCTCAGCCAATAATCTTATGCTAATCTTAATTATATCCCATTCTTTTCTCATTCTCCCCAGATTCTCAGATATAAGATCCATCCCAGTAAAGCTTCAATGGCAGACTGTCTAGATGAGGGGCACAGGTTGAGACAGACTTAAGAGGTTCATCAAGTATCGTTAAAAATTTGTAAAAACAAAAAATAAAATGCTTATCAAACAGAATTTTTAAATGTTTTAATATTTAGAAAATAGTTTCCCTTTACCCAATTTTCAGATCAGTAATTCCCATTTGAATGTATGAAAAGTTTGATCTAACCTGAAATTTGGTTAAATCGCAGAGTGATCGCACATAGAATCCAATAATGGAACAATGACAGATGCTCAAGCATTTGTCATTTCTTGGTCTTGTGCCAAGGCCATATAAATCTGGGACCCTATAGCACGGCCAGCCACAGGCAGCTCAGTTTAGTCCAATGTCATTGACTGCCAGCCTCCTATTCGGATCAAAGGACAATTAAGATAAATGCTGGCGTTGTCAACCTGCTTAACAACACTATCCGGAATGTTTGAAGAGTGAAACCAGTGTTTTGATTGTATTTTCTTTTATTCTTTTACCAATTTCGGTTGATGATGTTTGTGAGAAGTTATTGCCCTGAAACATTAATTGTTCCCTTTGCATGAGCGCTGCTAGACCTGCTGAGTAGTTCCAGTATTTTCTGTTTTGTATGCAATTATCATACTTAAAGATGCTGGGAAGAACTAATTCTTGTGGATGCTATCTGTTCTCCCAACCTTCCTAATTACTTACACATGGGAGGCACAAAGCTTGAGAATAGAGCCTGGAAGTTATATTTCTAAATTTTGAATATTTTCAAATAGATGACCCATCAATTATTCTAATAGTTTAACCTGCATCTAATTTCATCTGTCAACTCATGAGGAGTTAGCCTTACTCTCTTTTGAATGACCAAGGAATCCATGCTTATCTCATACTTTTATAAGCAATTAAGGAAGAGGATGTGTCGGGAAGAAAATGTTTCATGATATATATTCTTTTGCTTAAGGGCCCTGAGAGCTACCATTCTTAACCATCACAAATTACTAATGTGACTGTGTGGAATCTAATCGGATATTTTTTTAAAGCCTTTAACAATAAAATCAAGTTTGTCTCGGCAATATTTGGGTTCTTTAGAATCTTTTGTCAGCTATTTGACTAATTTTTAATATTACAATTTTGATTGCTCCTTAGATTTGAAAGAAAATAGTTTGCTTTAAAATGAGGGTGAATTTGTTTTGTGGTTAGAGTTTCCATGCTGCGCTATATTTAATTGTTAAATGCTTTACTATGGTTTATTTCAATTGAATTAATATTGGCACAAATCTTGCTAAAATTTGGGAAGTATTGTAAAGGAAGTAGGTCTTTCATGTCCTTGTGACTCTTCTGTCATTCTTTCACTTATGGTTGATTTGTACCTCAATTGAGCTTGTAATAGAGGGGATTGCTGCTAATATTTGAAAATCTGTTGTGGTTTGTAGTTAAACTTTGAGAATCATTGTTACCATAGAGTAAAAATAGTAAGTTGGTAAAATGTCTTAAAATATAAACAAGAGGAGCAGAAGCAGGAATATGTTATTTTTCCCTTCAGTAATTATCATCCACTTCAGTACCCTATTCCCACATTCTAACCACATCGCTTGATTCCTTTTGCACTAAGAAATATATCTATCGTCTCTTTGAATGTGCTGAATGACCTCATCCTCAATGATTACTGTGGTCAAAAACATCATATATTCACCACATTCTGGATGAAGGAATTACTCCTGATTTTGGTTTCAAATAGCATGCCCTGTATCCTGAGGCTGTGAATCCCCCGTTCTGGACTTCTGTCATCAGGAATATCCTCCCTGTATCCAGTTTGTCTGCTGTTGTTAGAATTGTATAGGTTTTTGTGATCCTCCTTCATGCTACAGTCCTCTAGAAAATATATACCTAACTAACTGTCTGTGGATGGATGGTTCTAACACTGTGGATGGCTCTATTGTATTCATGTATTGTCTTTCTGCTGATTGGTTAACACTCAACAAGAGCTTTTCACCGTACCTTCGTACACTTGACAATAAATTACACTCAACTCAACCCAACCCAATATCTTCTCTAGCATCAGTTCTGCTGACCGGGGAATCAAACTTTCATTGCATTTCTATGCCAAGAACACCCATCTTCAGATAATGAGACCAAACCTGTGTCATGTGTATACTTAAAAATATTACATTTCAGTTCTCTCACCCAAATCATTGATAAATATTGTGATTAGTTGAGGCCAAAGGATTAATATCTATAGTCATGGTAACTAACGGCATATTTAAATGTATTACGTGTTATTATGAGTCAGAAAGGTCAGAGGACACATGTTGCAGGGATGCAAAAGAATGGCAGACAAATAAACCAAACCGTTTATGTTCAGTGTCCTTGAAGAGTGTATATTACATTCGAATCAAGGCGAGGATCTGACATTGGCGAAGAGGATGAACTAGTAATTGTTTAGTTCAACCTTTGAAGCAGATATGGTGTTTAACGAAGCAGCTGGAATTAAAAGTTTGAATTCATTCAACCCAAATGGGTAGGAGAGTGTTGTGAATGCAAAGTTTGAGACATATTGTCTATTGTCTATTGTCAAAAGCTAGAGGAATTTGACTCCTACGCAGATAGCTTAGGTCTGCTTGTTGAAGGAGCAAAGCCGGTGCAGCTCACACGACGGAGAGCATTGTTATTGTACAGTACTGGAGCTTCAGTTCTGGAGACTTTCAAAACACTTTCAGAGACAGGAGGAAAGGCAGATTATGCGATGGCTGTTGCTGCTTTGAAGAAGCATTATGTGGCGCAAACAAATGCTACATTTCAACAACATGTATTCCAGCAATCAACATAGTGAGAGGGAGAAGAAGGGTCTCGACCCGAAACATCACCCATTCCTTCTCTCCTGAGATGCATTAGGGGAAACACTGAAAATTGCCTGTTCATTTGAAGCCACAGAAACTCAGTTTCAGACCATGAGATTGGATGGAGGAAGCCACGTTAACAAGATGACATCTACTGGCACTAGCAAGGGACTTGGCAAGGGCCATTCCAAAGCTGAAGATGACTGTAAGATGAGTGTTTTAGATGTAGGAATTTTGGACATTTTGCCAAGGATTCATGTTGCCCTGCCAGAGGTTAAACGTGCGGATGGTATGGGGAAAAAAGACCGTTTTGCAAAGTAGTGACAAACCCCAGGCAAACCAAAGAGAGATGAAGGAAAAATGAATACATTTGGAGGAAGAAGAGGGCAGAGAAATGGATAGTTAATATATCCGTAAGTATTTAATACTACAAAGATAGTTAATAAGGAATATGTCTTCATTTTGATATTTTTTTATCATCGTCTTATCTTTACAAAATTTTACGGCTCTTGTGTTTCCTTCTTCTCGAGGGTTCCGTCTGAGTGATGCAGTTTACATCTGGTGGCGTGCATCCAATCGGGTTTTCTTTTACTTTTACTGCTGCCCGTGTTGTTAGCAGCACCAAATAAGGTCCTTTCCATCTGGGAGAGAACGAATCTTTGTTTATTGCTCGCACATAAACCTGATTTAAACAGGTGCATATTTCCTTTTGTTGGAGGGACCTGTGCCTGCTTTACTTTATGATAGATTTTACCGAATCTAGGTATTATTTCTTTCATTAAAATATTACTACCGTCCTTGCATTATCCCTCCTAGTGGGGTGTGCTTCCACCCATCTGGAGAACATATTAACTATGACTTGAATGTACTTAAAACCCTTTGCTGCGGGCATATGTACGAAATCAATTTGCAAATTCTCAAAAGGCATTTCAGGTTGTGTTAGGTGATCAGATTTTGCCGAATCTTCCCTCTATTATTTTGTTGACACACCAAACATGTTTTTCAACTTTTTAAATTATGACTGTTATACCTGGTGCATACCATTGCTGGGACAATGCATGTGCCATCCCCCCTTTTCCCATGTGAGCCATCAGGGTGGACCCAGACAATGGGGTCTTGTTAACATCCTGCTTTGCTCCAGGCTGTGCGCATCCTGTAACTGGGCTACATCAATGTTAACCGGGAGCTTTCTTTGTGCCATAGGTCAATTTTGGTCGCATGTACTTGCAGGGTTTGCTGGAGGGCAACCTGTTTGGCCGCTTAAACAGCTGATCTGTTTCCATTGGATACATCATCGCCCGATGATGTATGGGCCTCGCATTTAATAACTGCGATTTGCTGTGGCAATTGGATAGCATCCAGTAAATTTAAGACCAGTTTATCATGCTTAATAGCCTTTACCGTTGATGTGACGAATCCTCTATTTTTTCATAACTGCCCAAATACATGTACAACCCCAAACGCATAGCGAGAATTGGTGTAGATATTAGCACTTCTATTTTTTGCCAATATGCAGGCACGAGTCAGGGCATACAGCTCAGCTGCCTGATCAGATGTTCCGGATGGTAAAGCATATGCCTCCAGCACTTGGTGTGGCGCGACTACCTTATATCCTGCTAACAATCTGTCATTGCTAGGTCGGTGTGAAGAACCATCAGTAAATAGGACCAGGTCAGAATTATCAATCAGAGGACTCTAAGTCCAGCCGGGGAACGGCAGTGGCTTCTATAATTTATAAACAATCATGATCAGATCCTTCTCCTGGCAGTGGTACAAAAGTAGCTGGGTTTACAGCAGGCGATTGCTGCTAAGTATAGTTAGGATGTGATAAAAGGATAACTTCATATCCTGTTCTTCTAGCGGCAGTGAAATGTTGTGTGGCTGCAGAGTTGAATAATAACATCACGGCATGAGGAACAGTCACTACACACGGGTGATCAAGAACGATGGGGATTGATTTTTCTATCATCGTAGCCTTTGCCGCTACAGCTCGCAAGCAGGCTGGCAAGCCATTTACTACAAATGGTAAAGCTACAGTATAATAGGCTACCGGTCTTTTCCCCCCTCCTTTCTGTTTATCACCTGCTTCCCCCTTCTTTGGGGGTTGGTGTCAGCTCGCTATCCCAATCCATTTCTTTATCAGAGATAGGTTAAAGCTTCCCCCATACGGCCAATCTCCGTTTGACCAATCATACAGATCGTTACTAAATGTTTACCACACATTGGTCATCCATTTACGCCAAGTAGATGAATGTTCGAGTGAATGTAAATGTGACGAAACACAAATGGATGCAGGATATGTTTTTGCTATCAATAATAAGCACACAAAGATGCCGGTGAGAATGGAGAAGTAGAATGTCAGAACCAATCTCTAGAGAACAGAATGAGAATTGCCCAGGCAGAAGGCAAAGATTGGAAGGAATTGCTCTTATTATATGTAGCAGCATATAGAGCTACGCCACGCAGCACAACAGGGAAGAGTCCGGCAGAATTGATGTTTGGAAGGATAATCCAGGCCAAGATACCATGGGTTAGTGACATGGTAAATGATCACGAAGTGAGAAATCATGATGCAGAAAAGAAAGGGACATCAAAGCACTGTGCAGACAGGAGGTGAAGTGCCAGACCATCAGATGTGATACCAGGTGCTAGTGAGGTGAGAAGGTCCAAGTAAAATGGACAGACACTTCTTTCCACAACCATACACAGTGGTGTCCAGACAAGGAAATAAGGTCCAATCGCCAGAAGGAGTCAAAAATGATAGAAACACATCGTATGTGAAAAAGTATGTCCGTTGTGATCATTCAGGGACACTGCAAAATGAAGTTAAGACTGTGGGAGATCAGACTCAAGACTATCAAATCGAGGAGCCAATAATGCACGAGTCTGAGGGGGAGACTATGCGAAACCTGAATCGACATGATGAACAGGACATGACAGATCAGAATCCTGTACCAGTGCAAACAGAGGTAGTGGTCAGACCAAAACATCAGAGAAGACAATCCAAGAGATACAAGGACTATGAGACGTATTGACATGTGAAAATGATGCGTTATCGATTAAACGAATGCCCTATCCTAAATGGCGTTGGAATGTTCAGTTTACAATGTGATGATACGGATATTCTTTTTTTTTGATAAGGGAGGGATGTCATGGTAACTACGTCATATTTAAATGTATCATGCGCTACTATGTCAGAAAGGTCAGAGGACACATGGTTTAGGGATGTAAAGGAATGGCAGACGAATAAACCAAAACGTTTATGTTCAGTGTCCTTGAAGCGTGTTTATTACATTCGGATCAAGGCGAGGATCTATCTGTTAATTAATTCTCAGCCTATGTCTGTATATTATTCCTAATCTCATGTATTATAATTTTCCATACCAACCTAGTGTTAAAATCCATCAGAAAGTTTGGAGCACAGTGATGCAGCTGGTAGAGCTGCTGCCTTACATTGTCAGAGAACTGGGTCCAATCCTGTCCTCAGGTTCTGTCTGTGGAGTTTGCATGTTCTCCGTGTGACTGCATACATTTCCTCCAGGTGTCCGGCTTCCCCCCACATCGCAAACCTGTGTGGATTTGTAAGATAATTGGCCTCTGTAAATTGCCCCTAATGTGCAGGGAATGGATGCGAAAGTGGGATAGCATGGAACTAGTGTGTATGGGTGGCATGGACTGGGTGGGAAGAATGGACTGTTTCCATGCTAACTAAACTAAACTAGATTACTGTTGTTAAGCTAACCGGTCTAGTTCCCTGGATTTCTATCTCTTTAAATCTTTGCTTTACAATTGCCACCCTTCCAATCTGAGAGCACTGCTCTAGTCTCAAGAGTTTTGGCATTTGACTATCAATGTATCCACTATTTCTAGGACTACTCCCTTTTATACTCGTGTAGATTATCAAGATCTGAGAATTTGACATCCGTTAGCGCCATAGAGTTCACTAACACTCTGTCTTTACCACTACTGATTTCCTTCAGTTCTTCCATTATTCATGACCTTTGATTTCCTAACACACGAGAGGCATTTGTGTATGTAGCAGCATATAGATGTAGCATTTGTGAAGAAGGAATCTAACCATATTTAATTGTTCTGCTATTTCTTTGTTCCCAATTCTAACTATCTGTTTCTGAATGTAAGGGACAGTGCATTATTTTTTAATGGTATGTGAAGGTACAGCGTGCCAATACCTCTTAAAGTATATAAACTAGATTTTCAACATTTTAATATTACAAGAAATATACTAAAGTTAAAAATAAATAAAATGAGAGTCATAGAGTGATATAGTGTGGAAATAGGCCCTTCAGCCCAACTTGCCCACTCCGGGTAACATGTCCCAGCTACACTAGTCCCACTTGCCTGCGTTTGGCCCATATCCCTCCAAATCTGTCCGATTCATGTACCTTGGATGTCTAACTTTTTTAAACATTGCGATTGTCCCTGCCTCAATTACCTCCTCTGGCAGCTCATTCCATATGCCCACCACCCTTTCTGTGGAAAAAGTTACTCCTCAGATTCCTGTTATATCTTTTACACCTTCATCTTAAACCTTTGTCCTCTGGTCCTCAATTCATCAACTCTGGGCAAAATTAGGCAGTCAGGCTCTTGGAGAGCTTAAACAGCTTATAGGATGACAATCCGCTATAGACACCAACAGCAAGGAACAAAATGTATATTGGCACCTTTTTATCTACAAAAGAGCTCCGGACCTATATTTTCCTTCACTAACCTTTTTTTCTACACTCATTAATAGACTTTTGTACAGTCAGTTTTTATTTCCTGTACATTTACTCTCATTCTGCACCTGCCCCCCACCACCCGATGAATTTTTAACTGCTCCTAATTCTCAGAAGTTGTTTTTTTCTGATAATTTTGTGTCTCATAACTTCCATCTTAATACTTAGTTGAGCTACCTTTCCTTCCTTGTTTTTTGTGTAATGACTAATTGTCGATATCTACTATTAATTGATTAATTAATTGTCTATCCAACATCAATCCATTTATCCAAATTATCATAGCCAACTCATGCCTCATTTTTTCCTTAGTGCTCTTTATTCAGATTTGGGACCCTATTTTCTTATTTAACTACTTTATTATCCATCCTAATGAAGAATGTTACCATATTATGGTTGATCTTTCTTGTGGGATGATGCACAAAAAGATTGCTAATTATTTCTTTTTCATTACTCAATAGCCAGTACTGCCCTTGGTGTATCTCAACTCCACCCATACAGATTCTACCATGACTTTACATGCCAGTATTTTCCCACTCTATTGCAATGATTTTCTCTTTTACCAACAATACCACCCAACTTATTTCCATCAATACGAAGTATGTAAGCATTTTTGTTGAACAACCTGTACTCTCTACCATTTAATTGTTGTTTTCCATAATCTTTTACATCATCTATCTATCTATCTATCAGATTTAGTTTTCAGCTTGTGGCTTGTGACGGCTACATTTGTTTCGAAAAGTTTCCAGAAAAGGATTTAGTTTTCAGCTTGTGACGGCTACATTGTTTCGAAAAGTTTCCAGAAAAGCACTGATTGTTTTGTTATTGCAAGTCAAGTCAAGTCAATTATATTTGTATAGCACATTTAAAAACAACCCATGTTGACCAAAGTGCTGCACATCTGATTAGGAAAAAAAAAAAAAAGAAGGTTATAGTGGTCACTTGACATACACAGATCAGGAGGACGGGCCCAACGGGCACACTTGGAGAGTAAGAGTGGGGCTGGGGGAGGAGAGAATGGGGGGTGTGGGGACGGGCCCAACGGGCCCGCTTTGAACGGGCACACTTGTTCTAGTATACTATTAAAACTCAGATCTTGTGAATATATATATATATATATTTTGGGTTTGACCTGAATATATCGTGTGTATATTTATTCGTAACAGCGATTGCGGCAAAACGGTCAACCGTGACGCGACGGTTTTCGCACCGCCTTAATCGCCAACCTCCCGAACGATCGGCCGTGATATTTTCATTTACTTTGGTCGCGTATTTTTTAAGTTACAGAGGTTTTAAAGCGCTGCCCCCCCCCCTTTTCAGGGGGGCGCTGCGGTGCAGATTCAGTCTTCAGCTTGTGACGGCTACATTGTTTCGAAAAGTTTCCAAGTAGTCTTTTTTGTTATTGCAAGTCAAGTCAAGTCAAGTCAAGTCAGTTTTATTTGTATCACGTTGACCAAAGTGCTGCACATCTGATTAGGAAGAGAAAAAAAAAAGGGGCGCTGCGGTGCAGATTCAGTCTTCAGCTTGTGACGGCTACATTGTTTCGAAAAGTTTCCAAGTAGTCTTTTTTGTTATTGCAAGTCAAGTAAAGTCAAGTCAAGTCAGTTTTATTTGTATAGCACATTTAAAAACAACCCACGTTGACCAAAGTGCTGCACATCTGATTAGGAAGAAAAAAAAAAGACAGTTATAGTGGTCACTTGACAGACACAGATCAGGAGGACGGGCCCAACGGGCACACTTGGAGAGTAAGAGTGGGGCTGGGGGAGGAGAGAATGGGGGGTGTGGGGTCGGGCCCAACGGGCCCGCTTTGAACGGGCACACTTGTTCTAGTAACTTAATAAAAATAAAATGTTTTCAAAATTGAAAATTTAATTTGAGAGTGGTGTTCCAGATTACTGTCAAAGTATGGCACAGAGGTGACCGCCAGGCCCATCGTCAATGCTGGTTGTACTCCACTGCTTTTCGTAAGAATGGGGATTATTAAATCTTTTTAAAATAATTTATTAACTTTTTTTATAGAGATACAGCGCGGAAACAGGCCCTTCGGCCCACCGAGTCCGCGCCGCCCAGTGATCCCCCGCACACTAACACTATCCTACACACATTAGGGACAATTTTTACATATTACCCAGACAATTAACCTACAAACCTGTACGTCTTTGGAGTGTGGGAGGAAACCGAAGATCTTGGAGAAAACCCACGCAGGTCACGGGGAGAACGTACAAACTCCGTACAGACGGTGCCCGTAGTCAGGATCGAACCTGAGTCTCACTGTAAGGCAGCAACTCTACCGCTGTGCCGCCCTTAATCTTTCTGGTCTTGACTTTAAGTAGCTTAATTCTAATTTCAAGGCCTGACATTCTACATGTAGTCCAAGAACTACAGACTGTTGGAAATAATAGTCGTTTTTCACACGTGAATGTTGCGCAATGCGTACGCGTATTTGGCGTGCATACTTTTTTTTTTGCTGAAAAGTTGCATTACGTGCCATATTATGGATTTTGATGTAAAATTCTGAATTTTGGACATCAAAATTCTGAATTTGTAAAATCAAATGTTGGGAGGTCTGCTCTGACAGAGCTCCAGAGTTCTTCTGGGAAGATGGGAGAACCTTCCAGAAGAACAACTATATCTGCAGCACTTCACCAATCAGGCCTTGATGGTAGAGTGGCCAGACGGAAGCTACTCCTCAGTAAAAGGAACATGACAGCCCGCTTGGAGTTTGCAAAAGGCACCTAAAGGACTCTCAGACTATGAGAAACAAGATTCTCTGGTCTGATGAAACCAAGATTAAACTCTTTGGTCTGAATGCCAAGCGGCACCTTTCATCACCTGGCCAATACCATACCTACGGTGAAGCATTTAAATTAAAAAAAAATTTTTTTTAAATCAAAAATATTTATTCAAATATTAAAAAAATATATACAATACAATAAAACCAAAACAGAACCCACCACCAGAATACTATACAAACAAATATACCAACTGAAACTATTATACAATTATATTACAATCCCCATCCAGGCCCCAGTCTGAGGTCCAGAACGGTCTGGTGCAGGTCTCTGTACTTTACTCCGTTCATCTTTCCCTCGATCCAGACTAGTCTCCCAGTTCCTGCCGCTGAAAAACATCCCCACAGCATGATGCTGCCACCACCATGCTTCACCGTACGCAGTCGGTGTTGCCTTCCGGTCGCGAGGGGCCCCCGCGGTGGGGTACCTCTACGCAAGGATTCTGCCCCTCTCCATCGGGGACCTGGGGTGGAGGGTATTGCAACGAGGAGTCCCCTGCAACCTGTTCCTCGCGTGGTTCACAGACTCGCCAGCCGCCTGACACTTTTGCGGGTTGGAAGAGTCTGTGTACCACGTGTACATGGAGTGTGTGAGGTTGCAGCCCCTGTTCCAATATCTAAAGGGGCTGCTCCTTGCTTTTTGGCTGCACTTTTCACCCACCATCCTCATCTTTGGACACCCTGTGCGTAGGGGAGAGGGTAAGGCTGAGGATGTCCTGGTTGGGTTGCTCCTGGGCCTGGCCAAACTGGCCATCCGCCACTCACTGCGCCAGGCGGAAGAGGGCCCTGCCCGAGCCAGCTGCCTACCCCTTTTCCGGGGTCACATCCGCACCCGGGTGGTGTTTAAGAGGGACTACGCGCTGTCCACGGGCACCCTGGAGGATTTCCGGGACCACTGGGCACCGCAGGGGATTGGATGTATCCTGGATGGGGATTGAAATATAATTGTATAATAGTTTCAATTGGTATATTTGTTTGTATAGTATTCCGGTGGTGGTTCTGTTTTGGTTTTATTGTATTGTATTGGGGGGGGCGAAGACGCTTCGGCTGCCGCTGCTGCTGCACGTCAGGGCGGTCGTGGCTCCCAACATTGAAGTCCCCGCCGAGCAGAGACAAATCCCGCGGCCTATTTCAGGCCGCGCCGGACGGTGAAATGTCCGCGGTGGGCCGAACCAAGCCCCACGATCCGGGGCGGGCGAAGACGCTGCCGCTGCCAGAGCTCCCAATGTCGGCATCCACGCAGCCCGCGCCGAAGCCTCCGAAGGCGAGTCGCAGCCACTCCCGCAGCCTCCGAAGACAGCCGGCTCCGCAGATGGTAAGTCCGGTCCATGGGCTCTGCGAACCAGAGCCCAGGTGGTTCCAGGTGGAGGCCGTCAGCTCCAGGTGTTCGGCCGATGGTAGGCTGCAGCGGGAATGGAGACACGACCCAGAAAACAAAGGTCGGGTCTCCGTTTGGAAGAGACAAATTTACAATTTTACAGTCGTCCCCCCACACACATAGTACACAACCACAAAAAACACTACATCACATCTAAACACTACGATTAAGACAAAAAACAACAAAAAAACATAAAGACAAACGGACCGCAGATAAGCCGCAGCTGCTAGGGCAGCGCCGCCAATTTGCATATGTGTGTAGATTGATGATAAAACAATGAATTTAATCCATTTAAAAATAAGGCTGTAACATAGCAAAATGTGGAAAAAGTGAAGCGGTCTGAATACTTTCTGAATGCATTGTATTGAAGAAGATAGGGGTAGGATCTACTCACATCTGGAAAAGTATAGACATATTAGGGATAGTCAGCGTGATATTTTCTGAATGCACTGTAGCTTCCCTACCACCGATGTCAGGCTCATTAACCTATAAATTCCCGCATTATCCTCATTTCCCCTCGTAAGCAAAGGAACAACATTGGCAATTCAGTCCTCTGGGACCTCGCATGTTGTTAGGAGGATGCAAAAATGTCTGCCAAAGCTCCAGCAATCTCTCTTGCCTCTCTCAATAATCTGGGTTAGATCTCATCAGGCCTTGGGGACTTACTGACTTTAATGACGCAACACAATTCATCTCTACATCACCATACACTTGAAAATCACCATACCCGTCCTGGATATCATTATCCAACATGTCCTTCCCTTGTGAAATACTGATGTTAAATAATCATTCAGTACCTCACACACAGCCTCTGGCTCCAAACATAAATATCCGCCTTTGTTCCTGAGCGGCCTTCCCTCTTGTTCATCTTCTGCAGATAGTTGGTGGAGGGGGAGAGGGGAGACCACGGGGATATGTAAAAGCGGATGTATTAGGATTAGTTTATTATTGTCACGTGTACTGAGGTACAGTGACATTTTTTGTTTCGCTTGCTTCCAGGCAAATCATACCATTTATATGTAAAATAAATGAGTGCACAGGAAAGAGCCACAGAAATGTAAAAAAAAATCTGAAAGATCAGCAAATTGGCCCCTACCATATGAGAGGTGTGACGATTGACTGATTTGCCAGGAGGGCTTGAGTTGCAAGGAGAGGCTGGATAGGCTAGGACCTTTTTCCCTGGAGCACAGGAGGCTGAGGGGTGACTTTATAGAGGTAAACAAAATAATGGGAGACATTGAGAAGATGAATGGTCACAGTCTTTTTCCCCCCAGCGTAGAGCAGTCTTGAATGAGGGCGCACAGCTTTTAAGTGAGGGAAGAAAGAGTTAGACTTTCAAGCTAAAACATGGAAACAGGCCCTTCGAGTCACTGAGTCTGCGCCGTCAAGCAATCACCTCGTACACTACCACTATCCTATATACTAGGGACAAATTACCATTTTACTGAATTCACACGATTTGTACTGTCCCTAATCGGTCCTTGCCTATCCAAATGCTAGTGGATCCTATTTCTCAGAATCCCTTCCAGTAACTTACCTGCCACTGATAACAGGCCATGTACAGCTTTAGTCTTCTAATCTTCCAGGACCTCTCCCATGACTAAAAATGATGCCAATAACTCTATCAGACCCAAGCTTCCCAGAAATCCAAGAATATACTTGGACAGACCCTGGGGATTTATCCATTGTAATGTTCTTTAAGACTGCTAGCACATTCTCTTTGTAAAACGGACATGGTCCAACACATTACCACTCATTTTTCTCAATTCTTTTGCTTGCTTGACTTATTATTCAGTAAATGCAGATGAGAAGTATTCATTAACGCCGGACTACCTTCTATGCTTTGACAGGACGACCATCCTTAAGAGGGTTCTCACTTGTTACCCTTTTGTTCTTTAAGTTTGTCCTAAACTTTCTATCATTTAATTCATTAAATCATCATCACAACATGACCCATAATTAAAATAATATAATAAATACTGTATCAGTTGTGAACCAGGTGATGATGATGACGATTAAGATGATGATGATGATGATGATGATGATGATTATTATTATTATTCGTGTATTTGTTTTTTTAAGTCTTAAAAAAATTATGGAAGAATTTGTGTAAAGTTGGAATTTATAAAGTCAGATTTTCCATATCTTGGGGGGCCACTGCACCTTTGGTGGCTTAAATGACTGGACAGAAATGTGACAAGTGAAATATCACTCAAAATGTGAACGTGGGAAATGTGAGATGATAATATTTGCGTAGAGAGAGATTATTGAGTGTTAAGCAAAGAGATCTGATTGTTCTTGCATTTGTCAAACTTTCAATCATTAGTCTTTCAACTAATTAAGCATATAAATGGTTTATTTATCGCAAGGAAAATGGAGAATCATTGCTACAACTGTGCAAGGCAATAACGAGACCACAGCTGGAGTATTGTTTTGATCAGATCTCTTACCACCAGGAGTTGACAAGAGTAGAAGAGTAGAAGATGTATTGGAATCCTGCCACCAGCAGTTTCTCTTCCAGTCTTATTCATGAATGTGTTTAAATATTGTTGGGTTCGGATTTACTCACCTCTTACCTTGAGGAACTCTTACAATCCCGTACTTATGCAATGTAGTAATTATGGGCCTGTGAAATTCATGTCGGTAGTAGGGAAGCTATTGGAGATGATTCGTAGGAATAGGATTTACTTGCATATGGAAGAGAAGGGGATAATTAAGGACAGCCAACATGCCTTGTCCATGGCAAGTCATGACTTACTAACTTGATTGAGCTTTTGAAGAGGTCATAGAGTCATACATCATGGAAAGAGGACCTTTGGCCCAATATGTACATGCCAACCAAGATGGGCCATCTGGTCCCATTTGGCTGTGTTTGGCCCATATCCCTCTAAACCTTTTTTATCCATGTACCTTTCAAAATATATTTTAAATGCTGCAAGAGTACCTGCCTCAACTATCTTCTCCTGCAGTTCGTTCAATCTGGCATGCTCAAACTCTCCCTATAACTCAGGCCCTCAAATCCTGGCACCATCCTCATAAATTTTCTCTGCACTCTTTACAGCTTAATGCGGGGTGACTAAAACTGAACACAATACTTCAAATGTTCTTGGAGTCTCTTCCCATTTGTTTTTTTAATTGGTCTCTCATTATGACCAGACGTGATAGGATTTCTTGCTTCGATCTCATCAGTTGGCTACGAGATTGTTTATTGCCTGCTGTTTATCGTGTGTTTGATTCTGTGTTACACATTCTCCAGCTATTCAAAACTCTTGTAGAAGATCTAGAGTCATTGTGAACATGCTGAATCTTCTCTGATGCCCAAGAAAGTAATTAATGCGCTTTCTTGATCATTGCGCAAGTGAATCAAGAGTTTTGCTATTGTCCTGGGCAATATTTATCTATTAACCAGTGTCACAACAATTAAATGGCCCTTGCCCATTGCAATTATTGGATTTAGAAATTGTTATTGGGAGTGATTTCTCCTTGATTTCCAGTTTTCCTGGGCCATGTACACTTGTTGAAATGCTATCTTTGTAAAGGGCACATCAACTGTTATTATTTATCAACTTCTTTATTTATTAAAATCCACTGGAAATGTGATAGATAATGCTCCAGGAAGTTGGCCATTTCCATTCAATTAGGAGTCAAGGAGGTTTATACTTGAAAAATGCAAGGTCTTTCCTGAATAAATTACCGATCCAGGTTAGCTGTGAACTGTGAATGGACAATAGATCCGCCTAAACGTTTTTGTGGCTGAATTCAAACTACTATCAGATATACATCCAAGTAGTGTAGCATATTCTTCTGTATATCGAAAATAACCTGTGTATTTTCTTAGTTAAACTGACTGATGTATAATAATAAGCTGCTCAATTAGTCAGGACCAAGGAGCATTAACTGATGCTCAACCAAGTGGACCCGTTGGGCCCAAACCTCTCCTGCATTGGTGCAGCACTCTCTCCTCCCCCTCCCCCCTCCTCCCCCCCCTCCTCCCCCTCCTCCTCCCCCTCCTCCTCCCCCTCCCTTCACCCTTCCCACCACCCCTCCTCCCCCTCCCCGACTCTCCCTCCCCCCTCTCCCTCCCCCTCCACCCCCCTTCTTCCCCACCCTCTCCCCCTCCTTCCCACCCCTCTCTACCCCCCTCCCTCCCTCCCTCGCTACCCTCCCCTCCCTACGCCTTCCCCATCCCCCTCACCCATCCCCCTCCCTCCCCCCTCTGTACCCCCCTCCCCCTCCCCTCGCTCCCCCTACACCCTCCCCCCCATCCCCTCCCTCCCTCCCTCACCCCCTCCCTCCCCCCCTCCTCCCCCCTCGGCCCAACTGTGGAGCCGTTGCCGGGCGGGGAGTGCCCCCGTGGCCGTGGGCGGGCAAGGGGGGACAGGGAAAAAGCAGTGACCTCGGCCTCGTTTCTCCTGCGGGCCTCTCCTGCGGAGCCAAAGCGTCTCCTTCAGCTCGGCTGCAATCTGCAGCTGGGAGCGGTGTCGAGGGCATGGACCCATTGCCGAGCGGGGAGTGTCTCCCGGGATCATGGGTGGGCGAGAGTGGACAGGGAGAAGGCACTATCCTCGGCCTCATTTCTCTTGCAGGCGTGAAGCCGAAGCCTCTCCTGCAGATCGGCTACGATCGGCGGGGAGCGGTGGCAACGGCCATCTTGTTAGACACTCTGCCGCAGCCTCTGCGGTGCGCTGCACCATGGGAGGAAGGTCAGGCGCGGTGCATGCCGGGACGAACGCCGGTCCTCCTGCTGATCCTCCGGGGGGGGGGGGGGGGGGGGCGCATTTATTAAAGTTTATACGGTAAATTGTTTTTAAAAAGTAACAAAAGTGGGTTTATTCCATCCACGGGGGAATGGTGAGTAAGGTGGGCCTAAAATCGACGCGCTTTCGTGAACCGTTTTGGCTGAGTCAAGCCCCAAACTATATAATGGACAAACAAACAGAGTTTTAGTAATATATATATATATAGATAGATAGATCGACAGATAGATAGATGGTGAATTCTATATATACCTGAATGCAGAAAGTGGGGGGTGGGGGATCGATCAAGTGAAAGGCATTTCCAATAATTAAGAATAGTTATGGCAATTAAGGATGCATGATAAATGCTTACATGCCAGGGACAGTCAGATTGTGAGAAATGATTTTTGAAAATTAACTTCCTGTTTTGGGCAGTGATTTTCAGATTTACAATATGTATACTATTCATCATTGGTTTCATGATAAAATCTGACCTGATGAATCTTTGTCAAGTGAACCAAGAACAGTACTGTATTTCCTTTCTACTGTGCTTTGTGTTACTGCATTTTGTTAAACTTAGTATCTTATCTATTAATGGTCTAACCGAATTTTGACAATTCTTTCCTGCTTTATGTCTATTACTGGTATTCACCTGATCAGATTTTTCTGAAAAATAAAGCATTTCATTCCTTAACTATTTGGAAACTGAAGGTTCTGCATGAATCCAAAAGTCTCGAACCTCCTGAAAGATTCTCACTAGAGATTATGAAACTAGACTCTGGCAGGGCACTTCTGATGGAAACCTGGAGGCAGAATGTTGGGAGGAGGGGAGAGAGGGAAAAAGTCCAACTGCAGGTAGTACATTTCTTTGAATTAACTTAAATATATTTAATTATACATTTTAATTTTCTTTGAAGATAGACACAAACTGCTAGAGTAACAGTGGGACAGGCAGCATCTCTGGAGAGAAGGAATGGGTGACGTTTTGGGTCGAGACTCTTCAGACTGAGAGTCAGGGGAGGGGGAGACTAGAGAAATGGAAGGGTAAGATGTGAAAATGACAGATCAAAGCAGACCATGATTGAGAAAATGTAGAATGGTTCATTGTTAGCTGAGGGCAGGGCAGGCACAGTAGCGCAGTGGTAGAATTGATGCCTTACAGCGCTTGCAGCACCGGAGACACGGGTTCGATCCTGACTACGGGTGCTGTTTATACGGAGTTCGCAAGTTCTCCCCGTGACCTGCGTGGGTTTTCTCCGAGATCTTCGTTTTCCTTCCACACTCCAAAGACGTACAGGTATGAAGATAAATTGGCTTGGTATAAATGTAAATTGTCACTAGTGAGTGTAGGATAGTGTTAATGTGCAGAGATCGCTGGTCGGCACGGACACAGTGGGCCATAGGGCATGTTTCCGCTCTGTATCTCTAAACTAAACTAAACTAAACTAAACTGAGGGGAAGATGACAATGACATACAATGAATAAAATGAATCAGGAGGACAGTGAAACTAGCCAACGAATGAGGATGGGGGAGGGACATAGAGAGAGGGAAAGAAAGTGTTACTTGAAGTTCGAGAAATCATATTCATACTGCTGGGTTGTAAGCTGCAGGCATTCATAGTTGAATGTTTTGAAGAGTTTTGACAGCTAGTTTTTCAGGGGGTGTGCCTTATCTGGCTGCAAAACATTTCTGAGGGGTGGCTTGTCATTGATAGCAGGCAGCCCCTATTCAGAGCAGGGCCTCACAACATTGAATTGGCTTGTCGGCGGGAGGCACGCACAAGATGGCGGAGCGGGAGGAGGAGAAGAAGGAGAGCGGCTGCCTGTGGAGTCGTCGACGACACCGTTGGTTGAAGCAGGCGGTGGAGGAGACGCGGGAGGGGGAGGAGAAGAAGCTGCCCACTGGGGGTTGTAGTCTGGTGATGGTCCGGGGCGCTGGGCCCGGGCAGGAGCAGGGACTCGACGACGCCGTCGGTTGAAGCGGGTGCTGGAGGAGACGAAGTGGAACGATGAAACGACGACCATCTTCCTCCTGCTCGGAATCTCCCCCGGGGCCAGATACGGGCGGGGGGGAGAGGAAAGGGGAGAAGGATCCAGTCACCCCGGCCCCGGGCGGCCATCGCAGTGGCCAGCAGCAGGAGAGCGGCAGTCCTGCCAGTGGCCATCTTCTTTCGCCTTCTCTCTGGCGCCGCGCTCTTCCGGGGGGGGGGCGCAATTAAAGTTGTGCGGGTCCCATTGTGATGTCACACGCTGAAGACCTTTAAGAAATCGGATGAAAGGTAATTTTTAAACTTTAAAAACTCTCTAACTTTAAAAATATAAGACCTATTAAAATTAAACTTTTCATTAACAGTTGCCAGGACAATGGTGATTAAGGTGGTGCTAAAATTGTGGCGCTATCGTTTACTGTTATATATATATAAATATCTATATAGATCAGAGTTTTAGTAATATTATTATATATAGATTGATGCTATGGTTCTTCATGTATTTTCAGTCCCTTTTCAAAACTTGCCTTGAACTTTTACTTCAAGACTTTAAAAAAATGTTTAAGGCATATATTTAAAATAAGAACGCAGTGTTCCTAATTTTTCTGTCTCACAGTACACTGTGTTCAAAGAGACAAATGGAAATCTAAATATAATCTAAAACACATTCTTAGTTATGTTGCAACCTCAGAGCTTGTAACAAATGCATTAAAAAACAAATGGAATTAGGGTGATATAATTTAAGAATTATTGCTAACACATACTGCAGATTTTGTATTTTAAGAGATAGAAATCAAAGTTTCTATTCTAAGCTAATACTGTACTAGAACAGTTGTATATTTTCATAATGTTCCTCAATGCATTTTTTACATTAAAATCAGATTGTCTGTTCTTCAGTGACCTTTATTTTGTAACATTTTTATACTTTGAGCTAATCATTTAGTTCATGCACAGTTTGCAATATATACATCAACTGATAGAAATTAAATTTTCCCTTTGCCACTTGAATGTTTGCTATAATTTCCTGAACCTTTTTGCCTCACTTGTCTGCACCACATAATTCACCTACTGTACACATTGAATAGCTATGTGCCAGACTGTGGCCTACTCAGTACATTGCCTTATTTTAATTTGGTTTGTATAATTAATTTGCCTATGTTTATGCTTTTTTGCTCACTATATTTGAATCACAAAAATATGTGCCTTTAACATTTTTTTCAAAAGTCTTGAAGCAAAAGTTCAAAGTATGTTAGGAATTTGTATGCCAAGAGTAGTTCGAAAACAGTAGCAAACCCAAGATTTTTTCAGTGTAAAAAGAGATCTCCTTTCTTAACTGCCAAAGTCACTCACAAAAAAATCTATTATTTATGTTTTCATTTCTGCTCAGTAAACTTTTCTTGTTCTTGATTATGTGGAAGATGTGAGGGAATTTTGCTATCTATCTATCTATATACTACTAAAACTCAGATCTTGTGTTATATATATATATAACACTGATGTCGGCTGAATACGGCAATTCCGGCAAAACGGTGAACCGTAGCGCCACGATTTTTGTACCGCCTTAATCAGCATGCGGTTCGCTGCTGGAAAATGATATTTTTATTTAATTCGGACGCATATTTTTTAAGTTACAGAGGTTTAAAAGTGCTGCCCCCCCCTGATTTATCGAAGTTTTGACAGAAGGGGGGCGCTGCGGTGCGGATTGTGATGTCACAATGCCCCTGTGAGATGGACTCGAGCTGACCCCCCTTCCCCCCCCCCAGCGGTATTCAGCGTGTGACGTCACAATGCCCCTGTGCTACATTGTTGCGAAGAGCTGTCAAGTCAAGTCCATTTTATTTGTATAGCACATTTAAAAACAACCCACGTTGACCAAAGTGCTGTACATCTGATTAGGTACTAAGGAAAAAATGAAACATACAGTGGCACGCAAACAGTTCACAGCGCCTCCTCAATGAGCCTCAAACGCTAGGGAGTAGAAATAGGTTTTGAGCCTGGACTTAAAGGAGTCGATGGAGGGGGCAGTTCTGATGGGGAGAGGGATGCTCTTTCCACCCTCCCCCTCTCTCCCTCCCCCCTCCCCCCTTTCCCCCCTCCCCCCCCTTTCCGCCCTCCCCTTCCACCCTCCCCTCCCCTCCCCCCTCCCTCCCCCTTCCCTCCCCCCACTCCCCTTCCCCCTTCCCCCTCCCCTCCTCCCTCCACACCTCCCTCCTCCCCCCCTCCCCCTTCCCTCCCTCCCCTTCTCCCGGTTACAATGTAAACCCTACGAGGACGGGCACAATGGGGAAAGAGGGGTACTGGGAAAAGGGGAGGTCCCCCTCCCTCCGCCCTTCCCCTCCCCCCTCCCTCCCCCTCCCCCTCTCTCCCTCCCCCTCCCCCTCTCTCCCTCCCCCCTTCCCCCCCTCCCCTTCCCCCCCTCCCCTCCCCTACCCCCTCCCTCCCCCTCCCCTCCTCCCTCCACACCTCTCTCTCTCCCCCTTCCCTCCCTCCCCTCCTCCCGGTTACAATGGAAACCCTACGAGGACGGGCCCAACGGGCACACTTGAGATGGGTGCTACAGTGAGAAGCACTATGTGACCGCGAATGTTTCAAAACAAGCACTTAAAAAGCACTTATCTCTTTTTAAAGTATATTTTTTTATTGCAAGTCACTTAACATACACAGATCAGCATTGGGCCCATATGCTCGTGGGCCACCGGGGCAAGTGTTTCGAAAAAAGCACTGAGAGTGTGTATGGGGAGAGAGAGAATGGGGGGGGGGTCTGTGAATGGGGACTGGGGACAACAGGGGTCGTTGCGGAGGGGGCTTGGTGGTGGGGGAAAGAGGGGTACTGGGAAAAGGGGAGGTCCCACTTCCCCCATCAACCCCTTCCTCCCCCCTCCTTCCCACCTCCATCCCCACTCCCTCCCCCCCTCCCTCCCCCCTCAATCCCAACCTCCATCACCACTCAGCCCCTAACTCCCTCCCTCCCTCCTTCCCTCCATCCCACCCTCCCCCCCTCCCTCCACCATTCCATCCCTCTCCCCCTCCCCCCTCCTTCCACCATCCCTCCACCCCTCCCGGTTACAATGGAAACCCTACAGGGACGGGCCCAACGGGGAAAGAGGGGTACTGGGAAAAGGGGAGATCCCCCTCCCTCCCCCCTTCCCCCTCCCTCCCCCCTCCCCCCTACCCCCCCTCCCCTCTCCCCCTCCCTCCCCCTACCCCTTCACTCCCCCCTTCCCCCCTCCCCTCCCTCCCCCCTCCTCCCTCCCTCCCCCTTCCCTCCCTCCCCTCCTCCCGGTTACAATGGAAACCCTACGAGGACGGGCCCAACGGGGAAAGAGGGGTACTGGGTAAAGGGGAGGTCCCCCTCCTCCCCTTACCCTCCCCCTCCCTCCCCCTACCCCACTCCCTCCCTCCCCTCTCCCTCCCCCTACCCCCTCCCCTCCCCCCTCCTTCCCCATCTCCCTCCACACCTCCCTCCACACCTCCCTCCTCCCTCCCTCACCCTTCCCTCCCTCCCGTCCTCCCGGTTACAATGGAAACCCTACGAGGACAGGCCCAACGGGGAAAGAGGGGAACTGGGAAAAGGGGAGGTCCCCCTCCTTCCCCCCTCCCCTCCCCTCCCAAACAGTTCACAGTACCTCCTCAATTAGCCTCAAAAGCTAGGGAGTAGAAATAGGTTTTGAGCCTGGACTTAAAGGAGTCGATGGAGGAGGCAGTCCTGATGGGGAGAGGGATGCTCTTTCAACCCTCCCCCTCTCTCCCTCCCCCCTCCCCCCTTTCCGCCCTCCCCTTCCCCCCCTCCCTCCCCTCCTCCCTCCTCCCTCCCTCCCTCCCTCCCCTCCTCCCGGTTACAATGGAAACCCTACAAGGACGGGCACAACGGGGAAAGAGGGGTACTGGGAAAAGGGGAGGTCCTCCTCCCTCCCCCCCTTCCCTCTCCCCTTCCCCCCTCCCCCTTCCCCCTCCCCTCCCACCCCTTCCCCCTCCCCTCCCCCCCTCCATCCCCCTCCCCCCTCCCTCCCCGCCTCCCAGTTACAATGGAAACCTTACGGGGACGGGCCCAACGGGGAAAGAGGGGTACTGGGAAAAGGGGAGGTCCCCCTCCCTCCCCCTTCCCCCCTCCCCCTTCCCCCCTCCCCTCCCCCCTCCCTCCCCCCTACCCTCCCCCTATCCCCCTCCCTCCCCCCATCCACCCTCCCGCCACCCCTCACCCTCCCCTCCTCCCTCCACACCTCCCTCCTCCCTCCCTCCCCCTTCCCTCCCTCCCCTCCTCCCGGTTACAATGGAAACCTTACGAGGACTGGCCCAACGGGGAAAGAGGGGTACTGGGAAAAGTGGAGGTACCCCTCCCTCCCCCCTTCCCCCTCCCCCCCTCCCTCCCCTCTCCCTCCCCCCTCCCCTCCCCCTCCCTCCCCCTCCCTCCCCCTCCCCTACCCCACTCCCTCCCCTCTCCCTCCCCCCCTTCTCCCCTCCTCCTCCCTCCCCCTCCCCTGCCCTCCTCCCTCCCTCCCCCTTCCCTCCCCCGCACTCCCCTCCCGGTTACAATGGAAACCCTACGAGGACGGGCCCAACGGGCACACTTGAGATGGGTGCTACAGTGAGAAGCACTATGTGACCGCAAATGTTTCAAAACAAGCACTTAAAAAGCACTTATCTCTTTTTAAAGTATTTTTTTTTATTGCAAGTTACTTAACATACACAGATCAGCATTGGGCCCATATGCTCGTGGGCCACCGGGGCAAGTGTTTCGAAAAAAGCACTGATAGTGTGTATGGGGAGAGAGAGAATGGGGGGGGGGGGGGGGGGGGGGTCTGTGAATGGGGACTGGGGACAACAGGGGTCGTTGCGGAGGGGGCTTGGTGGTGGGGAAAGAGGGGTACTGGGAAAAGGGGAGGTCCCACTTCCCCCCTCAACCCCTTCCTCCCCCCTCCTTCCCACCTCCATCCCCACTCCCTCCCCCCCTCCCTCCCCCCTCAATCCCAACCTCCATCACCACTCAGCCCCTAACTCCCCCCCTCCCTCCTTCCCTCCATCCCACCCTCCCCCACTCCCTCCCCCCTCCCTCCACCATTCCATCACTCTCCCCCTCCCCCCTCCTTCCACCATCCCTCCACCCCTCCCGGTTACAATGGAAACCCTACAGGGACGGGCCCAACGGGAAAGAGGGGTACTGGGAAAAGGGAGATCCCCCTCCCTCCTCCCCCCTCACTCCCCCTTACCTCCCCCCTACCCCCCTCCCTCCCCTCTCCTCCCTCCTCCCCCCTTCCCCCCTCCCCCCCTCCCCTCCCCCTCCCCTCCCCTCCTCCCTCCACACCTCCCTCCTCCCTCCCTCCCCCTCCCCTCCCTCCCCTCCTCCCGGTTACAATGGAAACCCTACGAGCACGGGCCCAATGGGGAAAGAGGGGTACTGGGAAAAGGGGAGGTCCCCCCTCCCTCCCCCCTCACTCCCTTCTCCCTCCCCCTCCCTCCCCCTCCCCTTCCCCCCTCCCTCCCCTTCCCCCCTCCCCTCCCTCCCCCTCCCCCCTACCCCCTTCCCTCCCCTCTCCCTCCCTCCCTTCCCCCTCCCTCCCCCCCTCCCTCCCCCTCCCCTCCCCCTCCACACCTCCCTACTTCCCTCCCTCCCCCTTCCCTACCCCCACTCCCCTCCCGGTTACAATGGAAACCCTACGAGGACGGGCCCAACGGGCCCACTCGGTCTAGTATACTACTAAAACTCAGATCTTGTGTTATATATATATATAACACTGATGTCGCTGAATACGGCAATTCCGGCAAAACGGTGAACCGTAGCGCCACGATTTTTGTACCGCCTTAATCAGCATGCGGTTCGCTGCTGGAAAATGATATTTTATTTAATTCGGGACGCATATTTTTTAAGTTACAGAGGTTTAAAAGTGCTGCCCCCCCTGATTTATCGAAGTTTTGACAGAAGGGGGGCGCTGCGGTGCGGATTGTGATGTCACAATGCCCCTGTGAGATGGACTCGAGCTGACCCCCCCTTCCCCCCCCCAGCGGTATTCAGCGTGTGACCGTCACAATGCCCCTGTGCTACATTGTTGCGAAGAGCTGTCAAGTCAAGTCCATTTTATTTGTATAGCACATTTAAAAACAACCCACGATGACCAAAGTGCTGTACATCTGATTAGGTACTAAGGAAAAAATGAAACATACAGTGGCACGCAAACAGTTCACAGCGCCTCCTCAATGAGCCTCAAACGCTAGGGAGTAGAAATAGGTTTTGAGCCTGGACTTAAAGGAGTCGATGGAGGGGGCAGTTCTGATGGGGAGAGGGATGCTCTTTCCACCCTCCCCCTCTCTCCCTCCCCCTTCCCCCCTCCCCCCCTTTCCGCCCTCCCCTTCCACCCTCCCCTCCCCTCCCCCCTCCCTCCCCCTTCCCTCCCCCCACTCCCCTTCCCCCTTCCCCCTCCCCTCCTCCCTCCACACCTCCCTCCTCCCCCCCTCCCCCTTCCCTCCCTCCCCTTCTCCCGGTTACAATGTAAACCCTACGAGGACGGGCACAATGGGGAAAGAGGGGTACTGGGAAAAGGGGAGGTCCCCCTCCCTCCGCCCTTCCCCTCCCCCCTCCCTCCCCCTCCCCCTCTCTCCCTCCCCCTCCCCCTCTCTCCCTCCCCCCTTCCCCCCTCCCCTTCCCCCCCTCCCCTCCCCTACCCCCTCCCTCCCCCTCCCCTCCTCCCTCCACACCTCTCTCTCTCCCCCTTCCCTCCCTCCCCTCCTCCCGGTTACAATGGAAACCCTACGAGGACGGGCCCAACGGGCACACTTGAGATGGGTGCTACAGTGAGAAGCACTATGTGACCGCGAATGTTTCAAAACAAGCACTTAAAAAGCACTTATCTCTTTTTAAAGTATATTTTTTTATTGCAAGTCACTTAACATACACAGATCAGCATTGGGCCCATATGCTCGTGGGCCACCGGGGCAAGTGTTTCGAAAAAAGCACTGAGAGTGTGTATGGGGAGAGAGAGAATGGGGGGGGGGGTCTGTGAATGGGGACTGGGGACAACAGGGGTCGTTGCGGAGGGGGCTTGGTGGTGGGGGAAAGAGGGGTACTGGGAAAAGGGGAGGTCCCACTTCCCCCATCAACCCCTTCCTCCCCCCTCCTTCCCACCTCCATCCCCACTCCCTCCCCCCCTCCCTCCCCCCTCAATCCCAACCTCCATCACCACTCAGCCCCTAACTCCCTCCCTCCCTCCTTCCCTCCATCCCACCCTCCCCCACTCCCTCCCCCCTCCCTCCACCATTCCATCCCTCTCCCCCTCCCCCCTCCTTCCACCATCCCTCCACCCCTCCCGGTTACAATGGAAACCCTACAGGGACGGGCCCAACGGGGAAAGAGGGGTACTGGGAAAAGGGGAGATCCCCCTCCCTCCCCCCTTCCCCCTCCCTCCCCCCTCCCCCCTACCCCCCCTCCCCTCTCCCCCTCCCTCCCCCTACCCCTTCACTCCCCCCTTCCCCCCTCCCCTCCCTCCCCCCTCCTCCCTCCCTCCCCCTTCCCTCCCTCCCCTCCTCCCGGTTACAATGGAAACCCTACGAGGACGGGCCCAACGGGGAAAGAGGGGTACTGGGTAAAGGGGAGGTCCCCCTCCTCCCCTTACCCTCCCCCTCCCTCCCCCTACCCCACTCCCTCCCTCCCCTCTCCCTCCCCCTACCCCCTCCCCTCCCCCCTCCTTCCCCATCTCCCTCCACACCTCCCTCCACACCTCCCTCCTCCCTCCCTCACCCTTCCCTCCCTCCCGTCCTCCCGGTTACAATGGAAACCCTACGAGGACAGGCCCAACGGGGAAAGAGGGGAACTGGGAAAAGGGGAGGTCCCCCTCCTTCCCCCCTCCCCTCCCCTCCCAAACAGTTCACAGTACCTCCTCAATTAGCCTCAAAAGCTAGGGAGTAGAAATAGGTTTTGAGCCTGGACTTAAAGGAGTCGATGGAGGAGGCAGTCCTGATGGGGAGAGGGATGCTCTTTCAACCCTCCCCCTCTCTCCCTCCCCCCCTCCCCCCTTTCCGCCCTCCCCTTCCCCCCCTCCCTCCCCTCCTCCCTCCTCCCTCCCTCCCTCCCTCCCCTCCTCCCGGTTACAATGGAAACCCTACAAGGACGGGCACAACGGGGAAAGAGGGGTACTGGGAAAAGGGGAGGTCCTCCTCCCTCCCCCCCTTCCCTCTCCCCTTCCCCCCTCCCCCTTCCCCCTCCCCTCCCACCCCTTCCCCCTCCCCTCCCCCCCTCCATCCCCCTCCCCCCTCCCTCCCCGCCTCCCAGTTACAATGGAAACCTTACGGGGACGGGCCCAACGGGGAAAGAGGGGTACTGGGAAAAGGGGAGGTCCCCCTCCCTCCCCCTTCCCCCCCTCCCCCTTCCCCCCTCCCCTCCCCCCTCCCTCCCCCCTACCCTCCCCCTATCCCCCTCCCTCCCCCCATCCACCCTCCCGCCACCCCTCACCCTCCCCTCCTCCCTCCACACCTCCCTCCTCCCTCCCTCCCCCTTCCCTCCCTCCCCTCCTCCCGGTTACAATGGAAACCTTACGAGGACTGGCCCAACGGGGAAAGAGGGGTACTGGGAAAAGTGGAGGTACCCCTCCCTCCCCCCTTCCCCCTCCCCCCCTCCCTCCCCTCTCCCTCCCCCCTCCCCTCCCCCTCCCTCCCCCTCCCTCCCCCTCCCCTACCCCACTCCCTCCCCTCTCCCTCCCCCCCTTCTCCCCTCCTCCTCCCTCCCCCTCCCCTGCCCTCCTCCCTCCCTCCCCCTTCCCTCCCCCGCACTCCCCTCCCGGTTACAATGGAAACCCTACGAGGACGGGCCCAACGGGCACACTTGAGATGGGTGCTACAGTGAGAAGCACTATGTGACCGCAAATGTTTCAAAACAAGCACTTAAAAAGCACTTATCTCTTTTTAAAGTATTTTTTTTTATTGCAAGTTACTTAACATACACAGATCAGCATTGGGCCCATATGCTCGTGGGCCACCGGGGCAAGTGTTTCGAAAAAAGCACTGAGAGTGTGTATGGGGAGAGAGAGAATGGGGGGGGGGGGGGGGGTCTGTGAATGGGGACTGGGGACAACAGGGGTCGTTGCGGAGGGGGCTTGGTGGTGGGGGAAAGAGGGGTACTGGGAAAAGGGGAGGTCCCACTTCCCCCCTCAACCCCTTCCTCCCCCCTCCTTCCCACCTCCATCCCCACTCCCTCCCCCCCTCCCTCCCCCCTCAATCCCAAC
Source organism: Rhinoraja longicauda (assembly GCF_053455715.1). NCBI lineage: Eukaryota > Metazoa > Chordata > Chondrichthyes > Rajiformes > Arhynchobatidae > Rhinoraja > Rhinoraja longicauda. The sequence goes on along the minus strand of NC_135961.1, from coordinate 43,980,821 downwards.
CTCCATCACCACTCAGCCCCTAACTCCCCCCCTCCCTCCTTCCCTCCATCCCACCCTCCCCCACTCCCTCCCCCCTCCCTCCACCATTCCATCACTCTCCCCCTCCCCCCTCCTTCCACCATCCCTCCACCCCTCCCGGTTACAATGGAAACCCTACAGGGACGGGCCCAACGGGGAAAGAGGGGTACTGGGAAAAGGGGAGATCCCCCTCCCTCCCTCCCCCCTCACTCCCCCTTACCTCCCCCCTACCCCCCTCCCTCCCCTCTCCCTCCCTCCTCCCCCCTTCCCCCCTCCCCCCCTCCCCTCCCCCTCCCCTCCCCTCCTCCCTCCACACCTCCCTCCTCCCTCCCTCCCCCTCCCCTCCCTCCCCTCCTCCCGGTTACAATGGAAACCCTACGAGCACGGGCCCAATGGGGAAAGAGGGGTACTGGGAAAAGGGGAGGTCCCCCTCCCTCCCCCCTCACTCCCTTCTCCCTCCCCCCTCCCTCCCCCTCCCCTTCCCCCCTCCCTCCCCTTCCCCCCTCCCCTCCCTCCCCCTCCCCCCTACCCCCTTCCCTCCCCTCTCCCTCCCTCCCTTCCCCCTCCCCTCCCCCCCTCCCTCCCCCTCCCCTCCCCCCTCCACACCTCCCTACTCCCTCCCTCCCCCTTCCCTACCCCCACTCCCCTCCCGGTTACAATGGAAACCCTACGAGGACGGGCCCAACGGGCCCACTCGGTCTAGTTTATGATAAAATCCCATGCTATTTTTACACCCATATGTACTAATTCACATTTATCTATATTGAATTGCTTTTTTGGTATTTGAACCCACCTTAACCTATCCTTGACCTCCCTCACAAGTTTCCACGTCAGCTGTGAGTTGCTATCAACATTTATTTCTGACCTGTGTGATGTTATTTAATGTCCATGGGTTAAGAATACCTGATCTTAAAGCTACACTTTTAATCCATCTCTACCACATGAAAAAAAAGCTTTCCATCTGCAATTCTGTAGTTGGACCAACATCACAAGTTTTACAAGGTGACTTCCATGTTTATGCAAAAACCAATGAGAATTATCGCTGGTCTATTCTAATAACTCTGCCCATCCAAATAAAAAGGTTCTGTGGCAAAATCATTTCCTCTATTTTCGTGGTTCATGAGTAAAGAGTGGTAAATTTTCATATGTACCAACAATGGAACAATGAAATTCCACAACTACCCATTTTAAAATTATGTCACTGATAAAAAGTTTGGAAAGTGGTCACCAGAGTTGAAAAAACAACATCACACAAATAACAAAACATTAATGATCAGGAAATCTGTTCTTTGATACTGTTGAAAAGAGGGAAAATATCATCCAGGACACTGTTATTTCCACCGTTCTTCAAAATGACTTCCACCCATGCGAGCAAATGGGGCCTCACTTTAACTTTTCATCTTTTCAGATCATGTTTACTGAAACTACCCATTATATGCAAATATTAAAACACAGAATGAATTGTAACTTTAACATGTGTGTTAGCCAAATGCAATAGGGAATGGTGAACTTCTATGTTGTTCACGATTGTTTTGATAGTAATCACCAAGGTGCATCTTTATTTTATCATAATTGTCTCCAAATGTCACACGAAATTTCAGCTAAGAGAAAAAAAAATCTATCTTGCATTAAATATTCTGTTTCCCACTGATTGTTGGGACCTAACAAGAAATGTTGTAATGATGTACTTTTTAATTAAAAAAAAATCTCATGTCTTAAATGCCGATATTAAAATTACGATTTTAGTTTAGAGATACAGCGCGGAAACAAGTCCTTCGGCCCACTGAGTCCGAGCCGACCAGTGATCCCCGCACATTAACACTATTCCTACACACACTAGAAACAATTTTACATTTATACCAAGCCAATTAACCTGCAAACCTCTTTGGAGGTTAATTGGCTTGGTATAAATGTAAAATTGTTTCTAGTGTGTGTAGGAATAGTGTTAACGTCTTTGGAGTGTGGGAGGAAACCGAAGATCTCGGAGAAAACCCACGCAGGTCATGGGGAGAACTTACAATCTTCGTACAGACAGTGCCCGTAGTCAGGATGGAACCCGGGTCCCTGGTGCTTCTAGCGCTGTAAGGCAGCAACTCTACCGCTGCACCACCGTGCCGCCCTGTATTTGTATTTCAAACGTCTTCATACTGATTTAAACTATTTATAGAATGATTTGATATTGTTTTAGATTATTTGTGAAATGAAATCATGGTATTTATTGCTAAAATTATGTTTATTGCTCCAAATTCCAGTACCCGTAGTTTCTTATGTTTCTTATGTCTCTGTCTTAATGCTATTTATTGTTTTCTTTGGGAAGTAAAGTAATTTTAATAAAAGACAATTGTTATACATCGTGGTTTTTTGCTCAATTGTTAAAGCTTTTCCATTCCATACTTTTTCCTGGGAAAAATACAGCAACATTTTGGGGTATTGTTCTTATTTCACTATATAATTTTATAAGATTTCAACATTGTGTGACTTCTTTATAAATTGGGCCGAGCAGATAAGATAACTTCAAAATTGTTGGACTTAACATAGAAAATAGATGCAGAAGGAGGCTATTTGGCCCTCCGAGCCAGCAATGCTTGTAAATATAATATTCCGGGATATTGATTGTGACCTGTGCTAAAAAATAAAAGTGCTCCTGTCGTTAAAAATGTGTACCAATATTTAACATTGATAGTTATTTTTTGCATTGAGCATCATTTTGTGGCTTTCTTACTGGTATTAACCAAACTGTACCACTGGTGTTAGTTACAAAAATCTGGGGTAACAGCATGTCAGGCAGCATCTCTGGAGAAGAGGAATAGGTCAAGACCCTTCTTCAAACGATACACTGGTGCTATTGGTGACTGCTGAAGGTCTTGTTAGTGACACTTCAGTTACATGAGCTTGATATTTTAAAAAAACAGATTGGACGTTATCATACTGCAATTTTTGGGACACTGCTTTGTGCAAATTTGGCGTCCATATTTTCATTACAATCGTGACATCTCTTCAGAAGTAACCCATTGTCTAAATATTTTAAAACTTCCCAAAAAGCATTCTAGAAATTTTTACTTATGGACCTCAGTTATTTGGATATATCAGGAACTTAGTCATATATATTTCCTATCTCAAGTATTCAATTTATTGGATGCACAGCTCATGTTTACAGATTACTCATCTTTTTTTTTTAACTTCTAGGAATGATTCTGACATAGCTCACAAAATAAACATACTGATAAACTGATCTGAAATTGAAGGTAACTGTTAGTCTTATTAATGTTTTCTGCAGAATGTCAACTTATGAAAACAGAGCGACCACGGCCAAACACTTTTATCATCAGATGTTTGCAATGGACCACTGTTATAGAGAGGACCTTTCATGTGGATACTCCTGAAGAAAGGTGTGAGTGGTATTTTAATGTGCTGTTTCTTTCTTAAATTGTAGCAAATTGAGCAGTTAATTGTTAAACAAGGCTGACTTATTGGTGCATTCCAGTTACTCCATATGTAATAAAAATGTCTTAATTTGCTATGATTTCACTGATATGTCTAAAAGCATTTGAAAATGTTTTGCAACATTTTTGTTGAAGAGTTTTCAAACTTCAGTTTTCATTGTGAAATGTGTTACTAAATTTGTAGGTTTACATATTTTAGAAAATATAAATTTTGATTCAAGAAAGTCCTAAATACCTTTTATTTTCATTGACATAGGTACTGCTCATTCTATCATGATCAATCAGATTACTTTCAAAATGTAAGTTTGCTTTTCCACCACCATATTTCCTGGATGGATGCAGTAAATTCTTGCAATTTCTTTACCTGATGGTCTTGTCCTGAAGGATTAAGAGAACCCATGAAAATTGGGAATGATCTCATTAAAGCCTAGTTGCCCCAGAGGGCTTGATGGGGTAGTGAAAGAATGGTATTTCCCCTACCTGGTGTGTCTAGAACCAGCAGTCACAGTATCAGAAGAAAGGCTCAGTTATTCAGGACCGAGATGAGAATTGAGGATCAGTTACATTCTCATTTTGGGATTAATGTGGTTCATTTTCAACAACCGCAATTATCTTTCTTTGTCCCAGACATGATTCTGGCCAGTGGAGACTCTTTAATCTCCCTGATTTAATTTTACCAAGGTATCTTAATACTATTAGGGTGGCACGGTGGCACAGCTGGTAGGGGGTGGATATGAAAATGTATAACATAAAATTAGTGTAAATGGAGGAGGAATTGGGAGTAGGGGGCAGAGTTTTTACAGGAAACAGGATGGGAAGAAGTGTAGTCAAGATAACTATGGGAGTCAGTGGGTTTGTAGTAGATGTCGGTCACTAGTTTGTCTCCTGTGATGGAGATGGTGAGACCCAGAAACGGTAGGGAGATGTCGGAGATGGTCCAAGAATATTTAAGAGCAGGATGGAAATTAGTGGTGAAATTGATGAAGTGTCCAAGTATATTTACATCTCTAGAGAACAGGGTCATGTGATGTTGAGACCCTTCTTCAGACTGATTCAGTCTGCTGAGTTACCTGTGTTATTTCACCTTAAAACTACGTATCGACTGCACCAGCGAGCTCCTCCCCATCAGCTACTCTACTGTCCACCCCCAGGCATCAGCTCCCCCCTCTGTGTGCACCCAACTACAAGACACACTCGGCCACCGCTAGCGGGCCCCTCCCCTCCCACCAGCCACCCCCCAGCCACAACCCCGCACATTCTCTTGCCTGCAGCTGCCGACATCCTGCTAAAAAAGACATGCAAAAATACACAATGAGAAAGCAATTCCATGCTAGTGCAAGAGCTGGTCTATAATGTTCTGTTGTTAAGGTCGAATAAAGGTTCATCTTTGTAGGTACAGCACAGGAGTAGGCCCTGAAGCCCACAATGTCTGTGCCAAACATGATGCCAAGAAAAACTAATCTCACCTGCCTGCATGTGATCCATATCCCTTAATTTGCTGTATATCCATGTGCCTATATAGAGCCTCGTAAATGCAACTATTGTATCTCCACCACTGCCCCTCTCCTCTTGACAGAGCTTTGCAGGCACCCCTCTGTAAAACAATCTTGTCCAATACATCTCTTTTACACATTACCCTTCTAGTCTTTGACATTTCCAGCCTGGGAGAAAGGTTTGGACTGTCTACTCCATCTATGCCTCTCATAATTTTATGTACCTATCCAGTCTCCCCTCAACCACCAGCATTCCAGAGAAAGCAATCCAAATGTGTCCAACTTCTTTTAGCTAATACCCACTAATTCAGGCAGCAGTGTGGTAAACCTCTTCTGCACCCATTCCAATGCCTTCACATCCTTTACAATCAAGCCATCCACAGTGTACGGATACAGGATAAAGGATATTACGTTTAGTGCAAGATAAAAGTCCAGTGAAATCCCATTAAAGATATGTAGGAAAGAACTGCAGATGCTGGTTTAAATCAAAGGTAGACACAAAATTCTGGAGTAACTCAGCGGGATAGGCAGCATCTCTGGAGAGAATGAATGGGTGACTTTTTGGGCCGAGACCCTTCTTGATGTCAGGGGAGTGGCTGGGACAGCGATAGAACGTAGTCGGAGACAGGAAGACTGGTGGGAGAACTGGGAAGGGGGAGGGGATGGAGAGAGAGGAAAAGCAAAGGCTACTTGAAATTAGAGAAGTCAATGTTCATACCGCTGAGGTGTTAGCTGCCCAAGCGAAATATGAGGTGCTGTTCCTCCAATTTGCGCTGGGCCTCACTCTGACAATGGAGGAGGCCCAGGACAGAAAGGTCAGATTGGGAATGGGAGGGGGAGCTGGGAAATCAGGTAGGTTAAGGCAGACTGAGCGGAGGTGTTCAGCGAAACGGTCGCCGAGCCTGCGCATGATTTCGCCGATATACAGGAGTTGACACCTGGAACAGCGGATACAGTAGATGAAGTTGGAGGAAGTGCAAGTGAAAATTGGGAGTAGGGGACAGGTGTTGCATCTCCTGTCGGGGTCCTTCGATGGAGTCGAGGGTGGAGGTAAAGGGACAGGTGTTGCATCTCCTGCGTTTGCAGGGGAAAGTACCTGGGGAGGGGGTGGTTTGGGTGGGAAGGGACGAGTTGACCATGGAATTGCGGAGGGAACGGTCTCTGCGGAAAGCAGAAAGGGGTGGAGATGGGAAGATGTGGCCAGTGGTGGGATTCCTTATGCTGTATGTGACGGCTGATGGGGTGGAAGGTGAGGACAAGGGGGACTCTGCCCTTGTTATGAATGGGGGGAGGGGGAGTAAAAGTGGAACTGCGGGATATCAAGGAGACCCTAGTGAGAGCCTCATCTATAATGGAAGGGAGGAACCCCCGTTCCCTAAAGAATGAGGACATTACCGATGACCTGGTATGAAAAAAACCTCATCCTGCGTGCAGATGCAGCATAGACGGAGGAATTGGGAGAAGGGGATAGTCTTTACAGGAAACAGGGTGTGAAGAAGTGTAGTTGAGATAGCAATGGGAGTCAGTGGGTTTGTAATAGAAGATCAGTCAATAGTCTGTCTCCTGTAATGGAGATGGTGAGATCAAGAAACGGTAGGGAGATGTCGGAGATGGCAGGTCCATGTGAACTTGAGTGCGGGATGGAAATTAGTCGTGAAGTTGATGAAGCCAGTGAGTTCTGCATGGGTGCAGGAGGTAGCACCGATGCAGTCGTCAATGTAGCGGAAGTAGAGTTCGGGGATAGGGCCAGTGTATGCCTGGAACAGTGATTGTTCGATGTACCCTACAAAGAGGCAGGCATAGCTGGGGCCCATTAATTAATTTAAATTAAATTAAATTTAATTTAATTTAATTCCCATTACAGATAGTTTGATGGTCTCCAATTTTGTAGATGGTAAGTCATGACCACTCTCTAGTTGGTGCGAGGATGGTTCAGTTGGGGAGAAACTGTCTATGAATCTGAAGGTATGCATGGTCAGGCTTGTTTCCCAATAGTAGGTCCAGTATCCCTCCTTGACTTCGACAATCCACAAACTGTTTCAGGAAACTCGATTGAATACATCTACCAAATTCTGCCCCTTCTATGTCTTTTGCTCGAAGTAAGTCCCAGTCAATATTGGAGAAGTTACTATAACCCCGTATTATAACTCTGTTGGTTCTGCAACTTTGCATAATCTTCATATCTATTCCTCTATCTCTTGCTGGCTATTAGGAGGCCTATAGTACAATATCATTAAAGTGATTGCACCTTTCTTATTTTTGAGCTCTACTCATATTGCTTCAGCGGACAAATCTTCCAATCTTCTTTCTGAGTGCTGCTGTAACGTTTTTCCTGATTAGTAGAGTAACTCCTCTATATCTTTGCCTCACTCTATCACGTCAGAATATTAAAACCCTAGAATGTTCAGCTGTCAATCCTGTCCCTTTCACAACCAAATCACACCGACATTATGGTTCCAAGCACTGATCCAGGCTCTAAGCTCAACTGCTTTATTCATGATGTGCAATGCATTGAATTAAATACCTTCAGCCAATTAGATTCACCATATTCTTTAGCCTCTCCCGACCTGTCCGCCCTTTGAGACATATTGGCCCTAACCTCCACCTTCCCATTTGTACTTCCATTTGCTGACCTACTCTTGTTCCCACCTCCCTGCCACTAGTTTAAATCCTCTTGAATATCACCAGCGAACCTCCTTTCCGATAGTGATATAGCAGTGGTAGCACCTTTGATGTTGAAGGTGAAGGTGAAGGTGAAGGTTGGTTAATCGGCATATATGTCTTCAGGCTAGCTTGGTTGAAGCCCCAGTGATGATGTGGAAGACGTTAGGATATGCTGTTTTGTGGTCACAGTCCTCAAAACCCTTAGTGCTAATTTGATGTCTGCCCAAGACAGCCTGTAGACTACAGTCAGTATGATGGCGGAGGACTCTTGCTACCTACACGTACGTGGAACGGTGGGCACAATCACCAGATACTCCAGAGGGAGCAGGGATGGGACAAGACCACCACGACGAGTTTCTCAGGAAGCAAATGCAATTGCCTTCTCCTGATGCACTCCTTACAGTGAACAGAAAAACCTTCAGGCTGGAGCACCATGTCTGGAGAGTTGAGGCGTGTGCCATGTCTCTGTGAACGGAGTGCACAGCAAGCCCTCATTTCCCTTTGATTCAGCAGTCTTGCTCTTTGTTCTTTTATCTTGTTCTCCAGTGATAGTAAATTGGCCAGAAATTTGCTGGGATGGTAAGGGCGGACACATGCCTCAACACTCCTGTCTTACCTGAAGGTCTCACCGCCAACCATTTCCTAGCGCATTGGAGGCCTCCCCGTTGCTTGAGGTCCTGCACGAGTTCCGGGAGGTCACGTCAACTGAATCCGTTAGATATGTCAGATCGCACATGTATTTACATGGCATAGAAGTTTTAATATTGAGTTAGTTTAGTTGGAAACTTCAGAGAATATACTTCGCATGTCAGCTTCTATAGAGATGGCAGGAGTCCTCACAATTGATGAAAAGACAGGCCAGTAGCTTGTTTGTATACCTTAAGAGAAAACATGAAGATTTGACATATTAAGCCATGTGGCACTAGCATTAAAGGATGACTTTTGCATTTTTTATGATTCCCCCAAAAAACAATAAATTAGTTTTAAAACAAAGAAAATGTTGATAACTTCAGAACTGTTTGCAATATTTGCATTTGAAGTTCTTGGTCATATCTATGGATTTGCATGCAACACTGCCTCTTAGAGGCCATTGCAGCTCATGTACAGTCACAGAATACAGAAGAGCATAATCTCAAATAACTAATAGATTTAACTGCCTCCAAACGTTTTAGTGGTTCTTCATGAATCCTCGTTTTACTAAACCTTCACAAGCTGATGTATCTTCTGTAGTTTTGCAAGGCGATGAAAAAAATGATGCAGAGATTTTATTGTAGTAATATAGTAATAGAGTGATACAGTGTGGAAACAGGCCCTTCGGCCCAACTTGCCCACAACGGCCAACATGTCCCAGCTACACTAATCCCACCTGCCTGCGCCTGGTCCATATCCCTCCAAACCTGTCCTATCCATGTACCTGTCCAACTGCTTCTTAAACGATGGGATAGTCCCAGCCTCAACTACCTCCTCTGGCAGCTTGTTCCATACACCCACCACCCGCTGTGTGAAAAAGTTACTAAATCTTTTCCCCTTTACCTTGAACCTATGTCCTCTGGTCCTCGATTTCCCTTCACTGGGCAAAAGACTGCATCTATCTGATCTATTCCGCTCATGATTTTGTACTCCTCTTTAAGATCACCCCTCATCCTCCTGCGCATCAAAAAGGAATAGAGACCCAACCTACTCAACCTCTCCCTGTAGCACACACCCTCTAGTCCTGGCAACATCCTCGTAAATCTTTTCTGAACCCTTTCAAGCTTGACAATATCTTTCCTATAACATTGTGCCCGGAACGGAACACAATATTCTAAATGCGGTCTTGCCAACATCTGCACGGTGGCGCAGCGGTAGAGTTGCTGTCTTACAGCGAATGCAGCGCCGGAGACTCAGGTTCGATCCTGACTACGGGCGCCGTCTGTACGGAGTTTCTACATTCTCCCCGTGACCTGCGTGGGTTTTCTCCGAGATCTTCGGTTTCCTCCCACACTCCAAAGACGTACAGGTATGTAGGTTAATTGGCTGGGCAAATGTAAAAATTGTCCCTAGTGGGTGTAGGATAATGTTAGTGTGCGGGGATCGCTGGGCGGCGCGGACCCGGTGGGCCGAATGGCCTGTTTCTGCGCTGTATCTCTAAATCTAAATCTAAAAAATCTTATACAACTGCAACATGACCTCCCAACTTCTATACTCAATACTCTGATTGATGAAGGCCAATGTGCCAAAAGCCTTTATGATCACTTTATCTACCTGCGACTCGACCTTTAAGGAACCATGCACCTGTCCTCCTAGATCCCTCTGCTCTACAATACTCCCCAGAGGCCTACCATTTACTGTGTAGGTCCTGCCCTTGTTAGACATCCCAAAATGCAACACTTCTCATTTCTCTGTATTAAACTCCATCAACCATTCCTCAGCCCACCTGGCCAATTGATCCAGATCCTGCTGCAATCTTTCACAACCATCTTCACTATCTGCAAAACCACTCAGCAAACTTGCTAATTTTGCCCTGTGTGTTCTCATCGAAATTATTGATGTAGATGACAAACAGTAACTGGCCCAGCACCGAACCCTGAGGCCCACCAGATGTACAAAACCATTCTGACTATCCCTACTCAGCCCTTGCCCATCCAAATGCCTGTATAACCTATCCCTCAGAATAGTATCTAGTAACTTTCAAACTACAGATGTTAAGCTCACTGGCCCATAGTTTCCAGCATTTTCCCTGCAGCCCTTCTTGAAATGAGGCACAACATTTGCCACCCTCCAGTCTTCCAGCACCTCTCCTGTATTTAAGGACGACTCGTAAATTTCAACCAGGGCTCCCGCAATTTCCTCTCTAATGTCCTCAGATATAGCTGATCATGCCCTGGAGATTTGTCTACCTTCATACACAATAGTACCTTCAGTACCTCTTTGAAGGTAACCCTGACTGATCTTGAGACACTTCCATTGACTGCCCCAAGTTCCTCCGTTCTACTGTCTTTCTCTTCGGTAAATGCAGAGGAAAAATACTCATTTAGGATCTTGCCCATCTCCTGTGGCTCCACACAGTGGTGACCGCTTTGATTCCTGAGGTCCCACTCTCTCTCTAGTTACCCTTTTCCCCCCTTATGTATTTATAAAATCTTTTGGGATTGTCCTTAATACTACCCGCCAGAGCTATCTCCTGGCCCCTTTTTGCCCTTCTGATCTCCTTTTTCAGTTTACTCCTTAGTTCCTGAAACTCCTCCAGGGATGCACTTGATCCCAGCTGCCTATACCTGTCCCATGCATTCTTCTTGTTTTTGACCAATGCTTCAATTTCCCTCATCAGCCAAGCTTCCTTATGTTTGCCTGCTTTGCCCTTCACTCTAACGGGGACGTACATATCCTGAGCTTTAGTCAGCACGCTTTTAAAAACATCCCACTTGGCCGATGTTCCTTTTCCCTCAAATAACCTGCTCCAGTCAACTTGAGCGAGACCTCCTCTCATACCCTCAAAAATTGGCCTTACCTCAGCTGAGCCTTTTAACATGTGGACCCACGCCGTCCCTATCCATAACTATCTTAAACCTAATTGAACTGTGGCTACTGGTCCCGAAAGGCTCGTCCACAAACACTTCATTAACTTGCCCTTCCCAATTTCCCAATACTAGATCCAGCGTTGCCCTCTCACGTGTGGGAGGCTCCACCTACTGCTTAAGAAAACCCTCCTGTACACTTTTGAGAAATTTTGCCCCATTTAAACCCTTCACACATGATTTTCTCAGTCAATATTGGGAAAGTTAAAATCCCCTACTGCAACAACCTTATTTGACCTGCAGCTGTCTGCAATCTCCTGGCATATTTGTTCTTCTAATTCCCATTGACTAATCCGGGGTCTGCAGTACATCTCCAACAAGGTCATCATCCCTTTCTTGTTCCTCAGCTCCACCCATACAGCCTCACTTGACGAACCGTTCGTAATTTCATCTCTGACCACTGCCGTGACATTCTCCTTAACCAACAATGCAAGTCCCCCCTTCCTCTTTTTCCCTCACCCCTGACTTTTAAAAAAAAATGCTACCATTTATATGCCTACCCACCACACTTCACATTAATTAGATCCCCATCATGCAAATAGAGACACTTATTATTCTGCACTCGAACAGGAAATGTCATTTCAAATATTGTGGTTTTTTACTCTTCAGCTGAAGCTAACAAATTTGGAAAAATAATAAATTGGAGTGTTTTTGAAAGAAAGCAGAATGTGGGCAAGTAAATTTATGAGTTTTCTCGCACTTATGAGACATTTAAACTCATCACCGTTATTTATCCTCGCCTGACATTTGTAGTTCATCCTTTCCTGTCAAGGTATCATTAGCAAGTTTAAATAATTCTCCCTTGAAAAAATTCCTTCCCTATATGTTCACCAAGTGCGGAATGTTTCATGTGGTTCAATGACAAATAAGCTCAGATGCAAGAGATCGGAACAGTAGAAACATAGACGCAGAAACATAGAAAATAGGTTCAGGAGTAGGCCATTCGGCCCTTTGAGCCAGCATCGCCATTCAATATGATCATGGGTGATCGTCCAAAATCAGTACCTGTTCCGGCTTTTTCCCATCCCTTGATTCCCTTAGCCCTAAGAGCGAAATCTAACTCTCTCTTGAAAACTTGAGATGTGAAGGTTGAGATGTGAAGCTAATGTATAATCTGAGAACTCAATGTTCCACCCTCAGATGTTTTTAAATGTTGCTTTTTTTTGCTCCATCAATGTTCTCTGTAGAACAGTGGATTACTTATTAGAATAGAAATTGCAACAAGTCTAGGTTATAGAGCCTTAAGAACTTTGTCACTAATTAGGATGAAGGCTAATGTATAGTTACATAGAACTGTACAGCATGGGAACAGACCATGCTGCCCACGATGTCTATATCGAACATGATTCCAAATCTTACTCATCCCTTCTGCCTGCACTTGATTTGATCTTTCACCTCAACTCCATTTTTCGGCTGGGTTCCCATAACCTGAATCCTTACTTAATGTCCCGGGTAGAACATTGCAAAGATTCGCAAACCTCATCTTGATGTTGTCGTTGACCATTTCCTGTACTTTGTAGTTCAATTAGTCAATTTATTTGTCACATACACATAAATGTGCACTGAAATGAAAGATCACCCACAGTGGAACAATAAGACTAATAAAAATAAGCAATAAAAATAAGCAATAACACAATCATAAACCAACACCAAACAAAAAGAAACATCCATCACAGTGAGTCTCCTCCAGTCACCTCCTCACTGTGATGGAAGGCCAGAATGTCTTTTCTCTTCCCCTGCCGTCTTCTCCCGCAGTCAGGCTGTTGAAGTTGCCATGTCGGGGCAGTCGTGGCTCGCGACATTGAAGCCCCCGCTGGGCAGAGAAAATCCCGCGGCCTATTCCAGGCCGTGCCGGACGGTGAAAGGTCCGTGGTGGTCGGGCGAAGACGCTGCCGTTGCCGGAGCTCCCGATGTCACCCCCCACCCAGGGGCCTGCGGGCTTCCGACATCCACGCGGCCCACGGCCTGCGGCCGAAGTAGCCTCCGAAGATGAGTCGCAGCCACTCCTGCAGCAGCCAGCTTCGCAGATGGTGAGTCCGGTCCGTGGGCTCTGCGAACCAGAGCCCAGGTGGTCCCAGGTGGAGGTCGCCAGCTCCAGGGGTTTGGCCGATGGTAGGCCGCAGCGGGAACGGAGACATGACCCAGAAAACAAAGGTCGCTTCTCCGTTCGGAAGAGACAATTTTGCAGTTCCCCCCCTCCACATAACACACAACCACAAAAAAACATTATATCATATCCAAACACTACAATTAAGACAAAAAACAACAAAAAACACAAAAGACAAACGGACTGCAGGCAAGCCGCAGCTGCTAGGGCAGCGCAGGCGCAGTAGATCATATACTTCCGACAGAGGAAATGCCCCCCACAGCTTTAATCTTACGAATTCTGTTCCAATTTTAAATGTTTCACTAAGATATCTTCTTATTCTTCTAAATGCCAGAGAATTTGGTTTTGATTTTTCTTCAAAAATGAAACCTCAATCCCAGGAATCAATTTCACCATAAAATATCGACGAAGTGTTCCAGCTATATTCTGTAACTATGCCAGTTTACTATAATACATTTTGTGGGCACCTCGGCCTTTTTAGTCAGAACTTTAACCCAACTCATCCATGCAAGCCAAATACCCATGGTTAGAGGACAGGCCGTCCTAGACTGGGTATTGTGTAATGAGGAAGGATTAGTTAGCGATCTTGTGTGCAAAGCCCCTTGGGCAACAGTGACCATAATATGGTGGAATTCTGCATTAGGATGGAAAGTGACACGGTTAGTTCATAAACTCGGGTCCTGATCTTTAAGAAAAGAGACTTTGAAGGTATGAGATGGGAATTGTAGGAGAGACTAGCAAATTATACTTAAAAGGTTGACGATGGAGATGCAATGGCAAAGATTTAAAGACCACATGGATGAACTCCAAAAATTGTTCATCCCTGTCTGGCGAAAAAATAAAACGTGGAAGGCGGCTCAACCGTGGCATGTTGGCCTTCATAACGAGAGGATTTAAGTCTAGGAGCAAAGAACCTCTGGAGTATTGTGTGCAGTTTTGGTCTCCTAATTTGAGGAAGGACGTCCTTGCTGTTGAGGCAGTGCAGCGTAGGTTCACGAGGTTATTCCCTGGGATGGAGGGACTGTCATATGAGGAAAGATGAAAAAGACTGGGCTTGTATTCACTGGTGTTTAGAAGGATGGGGGGATCTTATGGAGATGTATAACATTATAGACAATAGACAATAGGTGCAGGAATAGACCATTTGGCCCTTCGAGCCAGCACCACCATTCAATGTGATCATGGCAGATCATTCTCAATCAGTACCCCGTTCCTGCCTTCTCCCCATACCCCCTGACTCCGCTATCCTTAAGAGCTCTATCTAGTTCTCTCTTGAATGCATTCAGAGACTTGGCCTCCACTGCCTTCTGAGGCAGTAAATTCCACAGATTTACAACTCTGACTGAAAAAGTTTTTCCTCATCTCCGTTCTAAATGGCCTACCCCTTATTCTTAAACTGTGGCCCCTGGTTCTGGACTCCCCCAACATTGGGAATATGTTTCCTGCCTCTAACGTGTCCAACCCCTTAATAATCTTATGTGTTTCGATAAGATCCCCTCTCATCCTTCTAAATTTCAGTGTGTACAAGCCTAACTGCTCCAGTCTTTCAACATACGACAGTCCCGCCATTCCGGGAATCAACCTAGTAAACCTACGCTGCACGCCCTCAATAGCAAGAATTATAAAAGGACTGGACAAGCTAGATGCAGGAAAAATGTTCCTAATGTTGTCCAAAGTCCAGAACCAGGAGACACAGTCTAAGAATAAAGGAAAGGCCATTTAAAACTGAGGTGAGAAGAAACCTTTTCACCCAGAGAGTTGTGAATTTGTGGAATTCTCTGCCACATAACGCAGTGGAAGCCAATTGACTGGATGAATTTAAAAGAGAGTTAGATAGAGCTCTAGGAGCTTGTGGAATCAAGGGATATGGGGAGAAGGCAGGCACAGGTTACTGATTGTGGATGATCAGCCATGATCACAATGAATGGCAGTTCTGGCTCGAAGGGCCAAATGGCCTCCTCCTGCACCTATTTTTTATGTTTCAATGGCTAACGAGGGAAATTAAAGATAGCGTTAAATCCAAGGAAAAGGCATAGAAATTTGCCAGAGGAAGCAGCAAACCGGAGGGCTGGGAGAAATTTAGAACTTAACAGAGGAGGACAAAGGGGTTAATTAAGAGAGGGAAAAAAGAGCAGGAAAGAAAGCTCGCAGGAAATATAAAAACTGACTCCAAAAGCTTCTTTCGACATGTAAAGAGGAAAAGATTAGTGAAGATAAATGTAGGTCCCTTACAATCAGGGACAGGGGAATTTATAATGGGAAACAAGGAAATGGCAGAATAGTTAAACGAGTACTTCACTAAGGAAGACACAAGCAATCTCCCAGAAATACTAGGGGACTGAGGATCTAGTGGGAGGGAGGAACCGAAGGGAATCCACATTAGGATTCAGGAAATGGTGTTAGGTAAACTGTTGGGACTGAAGGCAGATAAATCCCCAGGGCCTGATGGTCTGCATCCCAGAGTACTCAAGGAAGTGGCCCTAGAAATCGTGTGGATACATTGGTGATCATTTCCAATATTCTCTCGACTCTGGATCAGTTCCTGTGAACTGGAGGGTAGCCAATGTAACCCCACTTTTTAAGAAAGGAGGGAGAGAGAAAACGGGGAATAATAGACCAATTAGCCTTACATCGGTAGTGGGAAGAAGCTTGAGTTGATTGTTAAAGATGTTATAGCAGTGCATTTGGAAAGCAGTGACAGGATCAGTCAAAGTCAGCATGGATTTATTAAGGGGGAATCATGCCCACTCCCTCTTCACCCCTCTCCCATCCGGCAAAAGGTATAGAAGTGTGAAAACGCACACCTTCAGATTCTGGGACATTTTCTTCCCATCTGTTATCAGGCAACTGAACCATCCGACCACAACTAGAGAGCAGTCCTGAACTACTATCTACCTCATTCGAGACACTCGGACTTTCTTTGATCGGACTTTACTAGCTTTATCCTGCACTTAACGTTATTCACATTATTCCTACTATCATGTATCTGTACTGTGAATGGCTTGATTGTAATCATGTATTGTCTTTCCGCTGACTGGTTGGCATGCAACAAAAGCTTTTCACTGTACCTCGGTATGCGTGACAATAAACTAAACTCAATCCAAAACTAAAGCTGAACATAACATCCCAACTTCCCAACTTAATGCCCTTACTGATGAAGTCTAGCATGCAAAAAGCTTTCTTCACCAACAGGTCTACTGTGGTGCCATATAGTCATGGAGTGATACAGTGTGGAAACAGTCCCTTTGGTCCATTATGCCCACACCGGCCAACATGTCCCAGTTACACTAGTCCCACTTGCCTGCGCTTGGTCCATATCCCTTCAAACTTGTCCTATCCTGTCTAACTGCTTCTTAAATGTTGAGATAGTCCCAGCCTCAACTACCTCTTCTGGCAGCTTGTTCCATACACCCACCACCCTTTGTGTGAATACCACTTTCCACTTAAAATAGTTACACTTAGAAGATACCACTTTCAGGGAACTATATACTTGTACTTCTGGTCCCTCTGTTGTACAACACTCCACAAAGTCCTACCATTCACAATAATGGTCTTACCCTGGTTTGACTTCCCAAAATTCAATCCCTCACACTTATCCAAATTAAATGCTATTAGCCATTCCATGGCCCATTACCCAGCTAATTAAGACCGCACTGATAACCTTTTTCACTGTCTACAATACAATCTAGTTTAGTATCATCTGCAATGTTGCCTTGCACATTCTCATCCAAATCATTGATGTAGATGACAAACAACAATGGTCCCTGCCCCATCCCCAAAGCCACACCAGTAGTCAAGATTCAAGATCAAGATCAATTTATTGTCACATGCACCCCAGTGAAACTTGAGTTACCATACAGCCAAACTAAGTGAAAAGCAACAAGACACACAGCCACATAAAATAAAATTTAACAAAAACATCTACCACAGCAGATTCCACATTCCTCACTGTGATAGAAGTAATAAAGTTCAAGCATCTTCCTTTTTGTTCTCCCGCGGTCGGGGCTGTTGAACCATCTGTAGTCGGGGCCCCCGATCAAAGTCCCCGCAGCCGACGGTCCGAAACCCTCGTGTCAGGATGATCGAACCTCCCCCATCGGGACGGTTGAAACTCTCCACGGCATGGAGTTCCCGAGACCATGCCTCTTCTTACCAGAGACCGCGGGCTTCACAATGTTAAAGACCACAGGCCCCGCGGTTGGAGCTCTCCACAGTCGATCCCCAGCAAAGGGATCGCAAGCTCCGCGATGTTAACGTCCACGGCGCGCCCGCGGCATGAAGCGCCGGGCTGGTCTCCAGGAAAGGCCGTCAACTCCTCGATGTTAAGCCACAGTGGGGACGGAAATATGATACAGAAAAAAATCGCATCTCCTTCGAGGTAAGAGATTGAAAAAAAGTTTCCCCCAACTCCCACCCCCCACATAAAACAAACCAAGGAACACTAAAACATACTTTTAACACATACTTAGAATAACAAAAACAGAAGAAAGGACAGACAGACTGTTGGTGAGGCAGCCATTGCGCCACCCGCAGTCATGGACATTCAGTCTAAAAAACATCTTTCTATCATTAAGCCAATTACGTATTTTTTAGCAAGCTCTTCCTGGATCACAAGCTATCTAACTTTCCAGAGCAGCCGCCAATGTGGAACCTAATTAAAAGCTCAAGTCCATATAGAATACTTCTACTGCACTTCCATCCACTACTGCACTGCACTAATTGACCCCTGTCTTTCCAAATGTATATATATATCTTATCCTTCAAAATTATGTCCAGTAACTTACCTACTACAGATGTTAGACATACTGGTTTATGGTTGCACGTCTTTCTTTGCAGCCCTTCTTGAATAAAGACACATTAGCTACCCTCCAATCCTCCGATACCTCACCTTTGATGATGCTAAATTGTTCACCCAGGGCTCCTGCAATTTCTCCTTCAATTTCTTCTCTAGCTTCCCACAATATTCTTGGGATATACTTAGGAGTTTTATTTAACTTCATACATTTTAGAACATCCAGCATCCCCTCTACTGTAATGTGAACTATCCGCAAGACATCCCAATTCCTTTCCCAAATTCTCTGATCTTCCTATCTTACTCCACAGTAAAACCAAAATTGATGACCTCATCCATAATGTCCACTTTGGTCTTTGAGGGGCCCTCTTCTCTCCGTTTCCTTTAATATACATAAAATCTCTTTGGATTCTCTTTAAGCTTCTCTGCCTAAACAATCTCATGCACCTTTTGGTCCTCCTGATTTCTATCTTTCGTATGGGACTCCCATATCCCATATACTTCTCCAAGGAATCACTTGATCACTGCTGCCTGTACCTGGCCCATGCCTCCTATTTCCTGACCAGTCTCAATATTTCTTGACAACCCGGGTTTCCTACTCCTGCTAGCCTTACTCTTCATTCTAACAGGAACATGCAAACCGTGAAATCTCTCCATCTCACTTTTTTAAAGCCTCCTATCTCCTGGATATCCTTTTGCCTGCAAACATCCTACTTTAATCAACTCCTGTCTGAGAGAGTCAAAATTTGCCCTACCCCGATTAGGAACTTAAATTGTTGACTGGAACTGTCTTTATCCATAACTATTTAAAAATTAATGATGGTCACTGTTCCCAAAGTGCTCTCTTACTGACACCTCAATCTCTTGCCAAGCCATAATTCCCAAATATAGATCAAACTTTTCCTTCTCCCGAGTAAGGTCATAGAGTCATAGAGTGATGCAGCGTGGAAACAGGCCCTTCAGCTCAACTTGCCCGCAATGGGCAACATGTCCCAGCTACACTAGTCCCATCTGCCCGCGTTTGGTCTATATTTCATCAAACTTGTCCTATCCATGTACTTGTCTAACTGTTTCTTAAACTTTGGGATAGTCCCAGCCTCAACTACCCTGTCTGGCAGCTTGTTCCATGCACGCATCACCCTTTGTGCAAAAAAGTTTGCCCTCAGATTCCTATTAAATCTTTTCCCCTTCATCTTTGATCTATATCCTCTGGTCCTGCTTTGGATCCCAGATCCTACCAAACTAGTTTAAACACTACTAAGTAACTCGAGCAAAACTGCCCACCAAAGTATTGGTCCCTCTCCAGTTAAGGTGCATCTTTTCCTTCTTGTACAAGTCACCATTGCCGCAAATTGTCCAAAAAGCTGAATCCCTGCCACCTACATCAATTCTTTAGCCATGCATTAATCTGTTCTGTCTTCCTATCCCTACCCTCACTAGCATGTGGCATTGGGAGTAATCCAGGGATAACTACCCTTGAAGTCTTACTTCTTAATCTTTTGTCCAACCTCTAATTCCACAGGACCCCATCCTTTTTTTTCTACCAGTCATTTGTGCCAGTGTGCATAATGACTGCTCACCTTCCCCCTTGAGAATGTTTTGCAGTCATTCAAAGACATCCTTGATCTTTGCACCAGAGAGCCACACACCATCCTGAAGTCCCATTGCGACCACAGAATCCCCTGTCTGACTTCGTCCATCCCTGCTATATCTAATAGCCAGCCTTGGTGCCACAGACGTGGCTGCTGTTGCATCTTTCTCCTGAATAGTAATACTTCCCCCTTCCGTCTCACCCCAAACCAAATTCAAAATGGTGTATGTATTTTTAAGGGAAGGGCCCCAGGGGTTTCCCACCTGCTCTGTACATTCTCTTTACCCTTCCTGATGTTCACCCAGCTACTTTCTGTTTGTACCTTAGATGTGACCGCCTCATTAAAAGTACCATCTTGGATGCTCTCAGCAACCATGATTATCCTGAGTGTGTCCATCTCCAGTGCCATTTCCTTTTTGCATTCAGTTAGGAGTTTGCACTTGGACACACTCCCCACAGATGTAGTCATCAGGGACACTGGAAGATTCTCTGATCTCCTACATACTGCAGAATGAGCATACCACTCCCCTGATAGACAATAGACAATAGGTGCAGGAGTAGGCCATTCAGCCCTTCGAGCCAGCACCGCCATTCAATGCGATCATGGCTGATCACTCTCAATCAGTACCCCGTTCCTGCCTTCTCCCCATACCCCCTCACTCCGCTATCCTTAAGAGCTCTATCCAGCTCTCTCTTGAAAGCATCCAACGAACTGGCCTCCACTGCCTTCTGAGGCAGAGAATTCCACACCTTCACCACTCTCTGACTGAAAAAGTTCTTCCTCATCTCCGTTGTAAATGGCCTACCCCTTATTCTTAAACTGTGGCCCCTTGTTCTGGACTCCCCCAACATTGGGAACATGTTTCCTGCCTCTAATGTGTCCAATCCCCTAATTATCTTATATGTTTCAATAAGATCCCCCCTCATCCTTCTAAATTCCAGTGTATACAAGCCCAATCGCTCCAGCCTTTCAACATGCTCTCTCTTGAAAGCATCCAACGATGACCATCCTGAATATTCATTTAATAACCTCAGTCTTTTTAAGTAATATTTTGCTTTTCTATTTTCTTGTCAAATTGTATGTCATCACATTTCCCTACATAATGCTCTATTTGCGAGGGTTTTGCAAATTCACTTAACCTTTGAAGATTCTTGTGTTCTCCATTCAATTTACTTCTCCACTTGTCTTTGCAATGTTTCACATTGCACTTCTTATTGCACTGTGGTCTATGTGATGTATGATGTTTCATTTGAACATAATGCAAATAATTATTTTAGGATATTTTCAAAACTAATTATATGGTGTTTAACAATGATACAAAAACCAGTATATTTGTATTATGCCTTTAACGCAGAAAAAACATCCCAAGGTATTCAAAATAAATGGATGCCGAACCAAAGGAGGGTTAACTTGCAAAGGTGAGATTTGAGGATCTTAAAAAATAGGGCAGTGAGTGGAGAGACCAAAAGGTTTAGGCAGAGAATTACAAAGTGTGAAACTTTGGCAGCTAAAGGTGTGTACATGTGATTATGGGGCTGAATGAGTATTAAGGGAATGGCCAATAAAAAATGTAAACACAGGTGAGTATTTTAAAATTGACACAAAAGATGAATTCAGATAAGGAGCTCCCTATTTTGGGAAGGAAACTTGCAGCTTTGGATGAGATGGAATTTTCAGAACTTAATGATTAGAAGGGCCTTTAAATTTAAAATTTGAAAATATTAAACTATCGCCTCTGATATCAGATAATTTAATTCAAAACTTTCCAGTGCTGTCCTGATAATCAAAGGCTTCCACGTACCTCCTGGTACTGAATAATGGTATTGAAAAATTATCAAGCAAGTCTTAACGTGATGATTGAATACCCTGAAAAGCAAACCACAAAGTTGCAAATAGTATTTTTTCCCTATTGCATTCTATCTTGGTATAATTAAGGATATTTTAAACATAAAACAATTCATATCTATATAAAAACTCTCTGTTTGTGCATTATATGGTTTGGGGCGTGACACAGCTAAAACGGTACACGATAGCGTGACAATTTTATGCCCACTTTACTCACCATTCCCCGTGGACGGAATCAACCCACTTTTGTTACTTTTTAAAAACAATTTACCTTATAAACATTAATAAATGCGCTCTCCCCCCGCCCCCACCCCTGGGAGGACCGGTGCCCGTCCCGGCATGTCCCGCGCCTGTCCTTCCCCTCGTGGTGCAGCGCGTGCCAGAGGCTGCGGCAGAGGATCCACAAGATGGCCGTCCCCGCCGATCGCAGCCGAGCTGCAGGAGAGGCTTCAGCTCCACGCCTGGCCCGCGGGGGAAATGGGGCCGAGGTCAGTGCCTTCTCCCTGTCCACTCTTGCCCACCCACGGCCCCGGGAAACACTCCCCGCCCGGCAATGGGTCCATGCAGTCAGGAGACGCTTCGGCTCCACACCCGGCCCGCAGGAGAGGCCCGCAGGAGAAACGGGGCCGAGCTCAGTGCCTTTTTCCTGTCACCCCTTGCCTTCCCATGGCCACGGGGGCACTCCCTGCCCTGCAACAGGTCCACGTTTTGGGCTGAGGGGGAGGGGGAGGAGGGAGGGGGAGGAGGGGAGGGGTGGGGGGTAGGGAGGGGGGTAGGGAGGGTAGGGAGGAGGGAGGGTAGGGAGAGAGAGGGGAGGGTAGGGAAGGGAGGAGGGGTAGGGAGGGGGAGGGGTGGAAGGGTGATGGGGATGGGGGGGAGGGCATAAGGGGAGGAAGGGAGGGGAGAGGGGAGGAGAGGCTGCTGCACCAATGCAGGAGAGGTTTGGACCCAATGGGTCCACTTGGTCTAGTTTAAAATTAAAATGAAGGTCAATAAAGAAATGTGGGCACAAGCCATCTTTGTAGATTAATGGAGAAATATAATAGCATTAATTGCCTGCAGTTTGCGAGCAGTTTTTATATGAAGCCTGCAGACAATGGATGAATCTTTTTAGTATTGTGGAAGATTTTGGTGTGTATTCTGGGGGAATGTATTTTAAGAAAAACCATGAGAGGGTTGAAATGACTGGAGGCACTACAGTGGTGGGGCAACTAGTAGAGCATTGTTCGAGCAGCTTGCATTCAATCCTGACATTTGGATCTGGTGTGCAATTTGCATGTTCTCTATGTAACTTGCTTGGCTTTCCTTTTGCATCCCAAAGATATTCGGGTCAGTCGATCATTTGGCTGATGGGAATGTGGGAGAATAAAAGTAGTTAGTGCAAATAGATTGCCCGATTGTTAGCGTGGATTTGATGGGTAAAAGGGTCTATTTCTTCCCTATAGGACTCAATAACTCTGAATCATATGCTTTGTTAATAGAACCATACCATTTTGTTGTTAAAATCACCCTTCTGGGTCATAGAAACATAGAAAACAGGTGCAGGAGTAGGCCATTCAGCCCTTTGTGCCAGCACTGCCATTCATTATGATCATGGCTGATCATTCAGAATTAGTACCCCGTTCCTGCTTTCTCCCCATATCCCTTGATTCCGTTAGCCCTAAGAGCAACATCCAATTCTCTCTTGAATACTTCCAGTGAATTGGCATCCACTGCTTTCTGTGGCAGAGAATTCCACAGATTCACAACTCTCTGGGTGAAAACGTTTTTCGCCATCTCAGTCCTAAATGGCCTACCCCTTATTCTTAAACTGTGACCCCTGGTTCTGGACTCCCCCTGCATCTAGCATGTCCAATCCCTTAATTGTATATGTTTCTATAAGATACCATCTCATCCTTCTAAATTCCAGTGAATATAAGCCCAGTCGACCCATTCTTTCATCATATGTCAGTCCCGCCATCACGGAAATTAACCTGGTGAACCTATGCTGCACTCCCTCAATAGCAAGAATGCCCTTCCTCAAACTAGGAGACCAAAACTACACACAATACTCCTGATGTTGTTTCACCAGGGCCCTGTACAACTGCAGTAGGACCTCCTTGCTCCAAAACTCAAATCCTCTTGCTATGAAGGCCAACGTGCCATTTGCTTTCGTCACTGCCTGCTTCACCTGCATGCTTACTTTCAGTGACTGATGTACAAAGACACCCAGGGCTCGTTGTCCTACCCTTTTCCTAATCTGACACCATTCTGATAATAATCTGCCTTCTTGTTCTTGCCACCAAAGTGGATAACCTCACATTTATCCACATTATACTGCATCTGCCATATATCTGCCCATTCACCCAACCTATCCAAGTCACCCTGCAACCTCGTAGCATCCTCCTCACAACTCACACTGTCACCTAGCTTTGTGTCATCTGTAAACTTGGAGATGTTACATTTAATTCCTTTGTATAAATTGTTTCAATCCATTTAAAACAATGCTAACTCCAGCACTGATTCTGCATATTTTCAAAGCTGACCATTAATCATTGAATCATAGAGTTGTTGTAACGCAACTGGAAGCCATTTGGCTAATTGCATATCTATTGGTTCTTTGGAGAGCCACTGTTAATCCATCGCCCCTTTTCACTCACCACAGTCCTGCATATCCTTTACAGATTTTTATCCAATTTCCTCTTGAAACCCACAATTGAATCTACGTCCGTTATATTTTCAGGTCGTGCATCATGAGTCAGAACTAGTAGTTGCAACATCCTTGAATTTTCTACCAATTACTTTAAATCGATGAACTTTGATTCTTGGTGCTTTTGATAAGAACTGTTTCTCCTATAACTAATAAATCAGCAATTTTAGAATTCTATGAAATTTCACCAGAACCTTCCCATGCTTCAAGGCGAACATCCCCAGGCTCTCTAAATCTCTCCAATCATAAAAGGAGTGAAAATATTGAGAATACCTGATGCTGGTTTATTTCTCTATCCCATTATGATTCAAACTCCGCAACTAATTTGAATTCAATTTAAAACATTTGTTTGAATTCACGATCTGATAGCTTCTCAACATATTAAATTACATGTCTGAGAGGAATCTGGTTTACTTGTTTTAGGTAATGTAGAACATAATATAAAAGATGCACTAGAGCCAAAGGGCCTAGAACAATGTTTACCTTGTATTATATAATCTGTGAATTATCCCAAACACTGATACATATTCATATTTTCAGTTCTGAAGCAGTGGTTGTCAGTCAACTTTGCTTTTATTTCTAAATTGCTATCCATGAGCATTTGTGCTGCATCCAAAACGTCATTCAGCATAAAATATCCCAATATTTTTGCTATCTTCCATGAAGAATTTGTGGCATTAAATTTAGCATGGTCTTGCAATACCTCAGCCAATACTAAATTAAAATGTTTGGTCATAAAGTAATTTCTGTTTAAATTGAATTTCAAAACTTGAGGTTCAGATAGAGGACTTTTTAATGACTTTTTAACAGGATCATTTTGCTCAGTCACTCAGATTGAGATCAAGCTCACCACCTCCTAAATGAGATTGTTTTCACCTGGCAAAGTTCATTTGAGCATTTTTCTCTTTATTATACTGGTAGAATTCCTGTCGCCCCTTCTTTAACTTTATTGAATTCCCTTGATGAATTCAATTTCCTTCATTTTATTCATTTTATATTGTACTAATTTGCAGTGTAGGCATTGGTGGTGAGGCCATCATTTATTACCCATGCCTAAATGTCCTAGAGCAGGAAGTTGCTTTCTTGACTCAATGGAGTACTTCTGATGAAAGTAGTTCCACTATGCTGTTCGGCAGGTAGTTACAGGATTTAGAGTCTGTAACAATGAGGAACCATCAATATGCTCTCAAGTTAGGATAATGCACAGCTTGGAAGTGGTGGTGTGTGCCAGTCCAAGTTTCAGGAAGCTGGTGACCTCCCCCTCCCCATGGATATTGATGTTGGAGTATTCAGTAATGGTAATGCTGTTGAATGATAAGGATAGATAGGTAGATTTTGTTTGTTGGCGATGATCATTGCTCGGCTATGTCATTTGCTGAGATTGTGATTGGTGTTGAATATTTTAAGTTTGTTAGTGAACATCCCCACTTCTGACATAATGGAAGGAAGGTCTTTGATGAAACAGCTGATGATAGTTACGGCCAGGACGTGCTCCAGGGGAGCTCTACAGTGATGTCCTGGCACTAAATTGAGTAAATGTCTATCCCCTACTCCCAATTCCTCCGTCTATGCCGCATCTGCGCCCGGGATAAGGTGTTTCACACTAGGGCAACAGAGATGTCCTCATTCTTCAGAAAACGGGGCTTCCCCTCTCCCATTATAGACGAGGCTCTCACTAGGGCCTCTTCTATATCTCTCAACTCCACTCTTGCTCCCCCTCCCCCCATTCGTAACAAGGACAGAATCCCCCCCTCGTTCTCACCTTCCACCCCATCAGCCAGCGTATCCAACAAATCATCCTCCAACATTTCCGTCACCTCCAACGGGACCCCACTACTGGCCTCATCTTCCCATCCCCTCCACTTTCTGCGTTCCGCAGAGACCGTTCCCTCCGTAACTCCCTGGTCCACTCGTCCCTTCTTACCCAAACCACCCCATCCCCGGGCACTTTCCCCTGCAACCGCAGGAGATGCAACACCTGTCCCTTTACCTCCCCCCTCAACTCCATCCAAGGACCCAAACAGTCTTTCCAGGTGAGACAGAGGTTCACCTGCACCTCCTCCAACCTCATCTATTGTATCCGCTGCTCTAGACATCAACTTATTTACATCGGCGAAACCAAATGCAGGCTCAGCGATCGTTTCGCTCAACACCTTCGCTCAGTCCGCCTCAACCAAACTGATCTCCCGGTGGCTGAGCACTTCAACTCCCCCTCCTACTCCCAGTCTGACCTTTCTGTCAAGGGCCTCCCCCAATGCCATAGTGAGGCCCACCTGAAATTGGAGGAACAGCACCTCATATTTCGCTTGGGCGGCTTGCAGCACAACGGTATGAACATTGACTTCTCTAACTTTAGATAGTTCCTCTGTCCCTCTCTTCCCCTCCCCTTCCCAGTTCTCCCTCTATCTTCCTGCCTCCACCTATATCCTTCCTTTGTCCCGCCCACCTGACATCAGTCTGAAGAAGGGTCTCGACCCGAAACGTCACCCATTCCTTCTCTCCTGAGATGCTGCCTGACCTGCTGAGTTACTCCAGCATTTTGTGAAGTAAATACCTTCGATTTGTACCAGCATCTGCAGTTATTTCCTTACAAAAGCTGACAAGCACAACAATCTTCTTTTGTGCAGGGGATGACTCCAGCCACTGGAATATTTTACCTTGGCTGCGATAGACTTTTGCTTTACCAGGATTCTTTGCTGCCCCTCTGAAATATATTGCCTTGGTGTCAGTCACTCTTACCTAACCTTTCAAATTCAGCTCCATGCTTGTGTCAAGCCTTTGAGATCGGGAGTTGAGTGATGCCTTTGAAATCGTAACTGGTCATCAATAAGTGAGTAACATTTAATAACTCTGTTGATGATGATTTCCATCACTTTGATTAAGTCAGACTGATAGTGAGTAAGTGGCAGGAATTGATTTGATGTGATTTTTTAAAATTGTGTACGGGGGGAATTTTCTATTGTTGAATGCCAGTTTCGTAACTACTGGAAAAGCTGGGCAAGAGGAGCAGCTACCTCTAGGACAGGTCTTCAGATTGCCCAATATTGGATCTCTTTTTTACCCAGAATTCTCAACAATTATTTGGTAAAACATGAAGGAATCGAATTAACTTGGGATCTCAGGAGTAAACTGATACAGATTGTCCATTGTGTAGGAAGGAACTGCAGATGCTATCTAGAGTAAGGCTAGAGTAACTCAACGGAATAGGCAGCATCTCTGGAGAGAAGGAATGGGTGACGGTTCAGGTCGAGACTCTTCTTCAGACTAGAGTTAGGGAAAGGGAAACGAGAGATATAGACAATGATGTAGAGAGATAGAGAACAAATGAAAGAAAGATATGCAAAAAACTAACGATGATAAAGGAAACAGGCCATTGTTAGCTGTTTGCTAGGTGAGAATGAAAAGCTGGTTTGACTTGGGTGGGGGAGGGATGGAGAGAGAGGGAATGCAGGGGTTACTTGAAGTGACAGAAATTAATTATCATACCACTGGGTTGTAAGCTGCCCAAGCGAAATATGAGATGCTGTTTCTCCAATTTGCATTTAGCCTCACTTTGGCAATGGAGGAGACCTGGGACAGAAGTCAAATCAAGTCAAGTCAATTTTATTTGTATGGCACATTTAAAAACAACCCACGTTGACCAAAGTGGTGTACATCAGTTCAGGTACTAAGAAACGAACATACAATGGCACACAAACATAACAGCACATTCATAAACAGTTCACAGTTCAAACGCTAGGGAGTAGAAATAGGTTTTGAGCCTGGACTTAAAGGAGTCGATGGAGGGGGCAGTTCAGATGGGGAGAGGGATGCTGTTCCACAGTCTAGGAGCTGCAACCGCAAAAGCGCGGTCACCCCTGAGCTTAAGCCTAGATCGTGGGATAGTGAATAGCCCCAAATCGGCTGACCTGAGGGACCTGGAGATAGAGTGGTGGGTTAGAAGATTTTTGATATGGGGGGGAGGCAAGCCCATTTAGGGCTTTGTATGTGAATAGGAGGAGCTTGAAGTTGATTCTGTATCGTACTGGGAGCCAGTGGAGAGAGGCCAGAATCGGGCTGATGTGGTCCCTTTTACGGGTACCCATCAGGAGTCTCGCTGCGGCTTTTTGGACCAATTGCAGGCGGGGAAGGGATGATTGGCTGATCCCAGTGTATAGAGAGTTGCATATATGAATGAGGAAATTAATGCGTGAATGATTTTTTTCAATGTCGTCAAATTGGAGGAATGGTTTGATTTTAGCTATGGTACGAAGCTGGAAGAAGCCGGCTTTTACCACAGCGTTGACTTGCTTGTCAAACTTTAATGCAGAGTCAAATATCACGCCAAGGTTTTTGAAATATTCTTTATGTAATTTGAGCTGATGAACTTAATTATTGGATATTCCTACTCCAGATTATAAAGTACATCTAAATATATTGAATATGGTTGTTAACATTAAAGAGCATTATGACTGAGGCCATTCAGCCTATTGGGCTCTTGTCAACGACCAGTAGAGCAATTCCATCAGTTCCACATCTTCCCTTGTAACCCTTCAAGTTATTCTTGCTCACATACCGATCAACTGTTTGGTTCCTATATCACTTCTATATGACAAGGGGTTAGTTTACAGTAACTCATATCTTTTGGATATGGAAGGGAACAGGAGCTCCTGGTGGAAACCATATGGTTACAGGGTGAATGTCAAATCTCAAAAATAGCACCCAGTGTTCTCCAGTGATATCTTTACAAAGAGGGATGATGCATGCAATTGGGGTTTAGAGAGTTGATAAAAAAAGATCAGAAGGCAGAACCTGTCTATACAATGGGTGACAAGAAGCCAGTTTTTTAGCCTTTACGCACTTTAAAATCTGAATTAATATTCCAGTGGTTCAGCTGGCTAAATAATTGAGGCCTCTTGGGAAATTGTAGTATTTAAATGTTGTTCAAATTCAACTAATAGAGTTGCAAATCTGAGCAAACTCGTGTACTCCATTTAAATCCATTGTTGTGATAATCTGAGACATTCAGACGATGCGATAGTCTGATATGTGAGACATTAACTGACATTTCTCCCATTTAAAATAACAAGAAGAAAAAAAACTATTATGATCATTAATAGTTGCATGTGAGTTTATAAATATTTGCACATCTGTTGTAAAAATGCTTTACTCCTGCACATAAAACATAGATAAAGGTACATTACTGATGTTCAGTAATTTAAATGTAGGTAAGAAGGCTTGCGATTGAAAATATTTTGTTATAAGTTTGCTTTGGTGCCACTTATATCGACTGATTGTGATATAGGATGAAGGGCTATTGTGGATCTCCTTGGGCTTAAGATTGACTGAAAAAAACTTGTGTTTTGTGCTCAACAACTCTAAAATTGCTACGTCCACACTATCTTATGCTACATTTATTTCTTAAATTCAAAAGAATGCAATGGCCATAAATGCAAGCAATATTGAAATACAAGTTATACAAGGCTAAGGTGACTGGGCAATTTTTTACAGCCAAATAAATACATTAATCACAATAAGTGTGTGATTGAGAGGCTTAATATGTAGAGGCAAAATGTATTGATCAGAATTTTATTCAAGTTAAATTGGTTAAAAATTGTACCATGATGTGTTAATTGCTTCAATTAGTAGAATTTCTAAATGTCAAATCTGTTTAATCCATTCTAATTACAAATCAAGTAAGTTGTGTAGTATTGAAAACCCGATCTTGTAAGGAATTTAGAAGCAATTACTATTTGGAAGACCATTTACTCCTGAGTAATAATTCTGAACTTTGGTCCATTATTTGTGCTCTCTGTACTAAAAAGCCCTACGCAACAGAGATCTTAAACCTTCAAAGAATTTGCATTAATCCCAAAGACTTTTTGTTTTATGCACACAGGGAAGAATGGACAGAAGCTATCCAAGCAGTTGCAGATAGACTTCAAAGGCAAGAGGAAGATCGAATGAATTGTAGTTCCAGTCCCAATCTAGATATTTCAGGGGAGGATGAAATGGACACCTCCCTCAGTCATCCCAAACGCAGAGTGGTAAGAGCAATTACTGAGGTGTATGAAATAAAGTGCCTCAAATAGCCATTAATCCTTCGGAAAGTCATACATTCAACTAGTATTTACTCAGCATTCATCACATGCAAAATGAAAAACATAACCGGTTCCTTTATGCGTGGGAAGTTGTGTTTTAAAAATTTGACGTTGAAGGTAACCAAGAACATTGATGAGGACAGTGGTAGATGTTGTCTACCTGGACTTTAGTGAGGCCTTTGACGAGGTATCACATCGTAGGCTGGTGTGGAAGATTTGATCAATGGGAACCAGAGCGAGTTGCTTAAGTAAATAGAAAATAAGCTTGAAGGGAGGTAGATAGAGGGTAGTTTTTCAATCTGCAAGCGTGTAATGAATGGTGTGGAATTGTGCAGGTCCATTGTTGTTCATTATTTATATTAACAATTTGCACATGAAGGTAGGTGGATGTTTAGTAGGTTTACAGATGATACTAAAGTTGGTGGCATTGTGAACAATGAAGGAAGTTATCTAAGACAATATCAGGATCTTTATCAGCTGGGTCAGTGGGCAGAGGAATGGCAGATGGAGTTTTATTCATATAAATGCGATGTGTTGCATTTTGGTAAGACAAACCAGGGTACGATTTATACAGCAAGGGTGGTGTAGTGGTGATGAGCTGCCTCATGGCACCAGAGACCCAGGTTCGACCTCGGGTGCTGTCTGTGTACAGTTTGCATGTTCTCCTAGTGACCGCATGGGTTTCCTCTGGGTGCTCCGGTTTCTGGCACATTCCAAAGAGGTGCAGGTTTGTATGTTAATTGGCCTTTGTAAATTGACCCTAATATGTAGTGAATGAGAAAGTGGAGATAACATAGAACTAGTGTGGAAAGACACAAAATGCTGGAGTAACTTAGTGGGTCAGGCAGCATTTCTGGAGAACATGGATAGGTGACATAGGTCAGGACGAACCGTTCGGGTATGGGGAGAAGGCAGGAATGGGGTACTGATTGAGAGTGATCAGCCATGATCGCATTGAATGGCGGTGCTGGCTCGAAGGGCTGAATGGCCTACTCCTGCACCTATTGTCTATTGTCTATTGTCCAGGGATGCTGCCTGACCTGCTGAGTTACTCCAGAAATTTGTCTCTTTCCTTGGTAAACCAGCATCTGCAGTTCCTTTTTTCTGCATAGAACTAGTTTGAACTGGTTCTCGATGGTCAGTGTGAACTCTGTGGGCTAAAGGACCTGTTTCCATGTTGTATCTTGAAAACATAGTGCTTAAATGATAGGACCTGGGGAGTGTTGTAGAACAGAGATAACTGGGGTTAGATCTAAGTGTGAAGGTACATAGTTGCCTGAAAGTGGTGACTTAGGAAGTCATAGTGGGAAAGAAGGCATCTAGCATTTTTGCATTCACCGGTCAGGGTAGAGAGTACAGGAGTTAGAATGTCATGATATTGCTGTCGGTAAGGCCACATTTGGTGTACTGTATATTGTTCTTCCTGCTTTAGGAAGGATATCATTGAACTCGAAGAGGTGCAAAAAAAGATTTATAATGATGTTACTGAGTCTGGAAGGTTTGAGTTACAATTTGAGGTTGGATAGGCCAGGTTATTTTTTTCCTGGAGCATAAAAGACTGAAGGGTGACCTTGTAGTGGTTTATAAAATAGTGAGGGACATGGATAAGTTGAATAGTTAAAGTCTTTTCCCCAGGGTATGCGAGTCTAAAACTCTGGGGCATAGTTTAAGGTGAGATGGGAAAGATTAAAAAAGGATCTGATTGGAGGGTAGTGCGTATGTGGAACAACATGCCAGAATAGGTGGTGGAGGTGGATATATTCAAGACGTTTAAGGCATTTTTCTCAGATATGTGGAAAGGAAAGGTTTGAAGGGATATGAGCCAGGTGCAGCGAAGTGGGACTTCAAGTTTACTTTTAATAAATTTTGTGTGGCGTTTCAAATGCATTAATTTTTTCTTTCTCTATTTTCATTATCTGCACTATAATTTGTTTTCCACCTGCTGTGTTTTTTCTCGCCATACTAAATTCCCCACTTCTATTGATATTAAATTCCTTTTTTTCATTTCAATTCCTGTATTTATCCAACCACACATGCAAAATGTACACCTGTGTAACTCCAACATGTGCAGTTTGGACAGATGCAGTGCAATTGTATGTTTATTGTACCTGAGATTGCCAAGCGTGACTGACCATCGATAGTGATATCTTCATGTGGAATTTGAGGATGGGTAAGTAAAGAATTTTGTGTTGAGTGGATAAGGCTGTGGAGTGATTTTTTAATTCATAAACATGTGGCAGGCATATCTAGCAAAGCAGCATTAATGCCCATTTTGATAACTGAGGATGCCGAGCCATTTCAAACCACTACAGTCCGTGTTAGGAATTTCCATAATGCTTTTTATTTTTGAGTTGCAAGATTTAAACTGGGGACAATGAAGAAGCAATGATTGTGTTGACTGTCCTGGGTGATAGAAATCTTAGCTTCTGAGTAAACCATCACATCCTCGTATTCAAAGCAGTTCATGGTGCAAGAGGCCGTTCAACCTCTTGTGACCACATGAACCATGTACAACTGAAGGCTACCAAGGCCTCTAGGCCACCAAGAGCATGAAGGGACAATTTCAGACTAAGCTAGAATTACAAATGAACAGTCAACAACTGTGGCAGGGCTTACACGTCATTACCACTTACAAATTGAAACCAGGTAACATAAGCGGCCACACTGCATTATTTCCATATGAGCTCAATGCCTTGCACACTTTGAAAGTGAGAACATTGACACACCTACACGAGCTCCCACAGACACAGACAACCCTTAATCTCAGTCTCCAAGTCTGACCTCAGCGTACACTTCAAGCGGGTGAATCCACACAAACCTTCCAGTCCAGGCAGCAAACCTGGCCAGGTGCGAAAGACCTGTGTGGACCAACTGGCTGAAGTATTCAAAGACATCTTCAACCTTTTGCTTTTGCAGTCTTGAGGTTCCCACCTGCTTCAAAAAGGCATCTATTATACCAGTGCCCAAGGAGAAGACAGTGACGTGCTAAAATGACAACCATCCGAGCGAGGCACTTACATCCACTGTAATGAATTGTTTCAAGGGTTTGTTTATTAGTATCTGCTGTTGACCTGTTGTGGCGATAGGCAAATTGAAGAGGATCTGGATTATTTCTGAGGCAAATTAATTCTTGCCTCAGAAATAATCCAGATCCTCTTCAATTTGCCTATCGCCACAACAGGTCAACAGCAGATACTATTTCATTGGGCTCTCCACTCTCCTCTGGACCATCTGGATAACGGGAACACGTACATTAAGTTGCTGTTCATAGATTACAGGTTACTGTTAAGCACTATCGTCTCCTTCAAGCTTATCACCAAGCTCCAAGACCTGAGTCCCTGAACCTCCCTTTTTAACTAGATCCTTGACCATCATCACCAATGTGGATCGGTAACATACTTACTGATCGTCAACATAGGTGCACTCAAGGCTGCATGCTGCCCCCCCCCCCTTGCTGTACTCTCTTTGCCCATGTCTGTGTGGCTAAGTACAGCTCCAGTGCCAAATCGCGGCTGGTAATGAGTCAGCGTACAGGAGAGTGGTAGATACAATACCTGATTGAGTGGTGCTTCAATACCAGCATCTCATCAATGTAAACAAAACCAAGGGACTAATTGCTGACATCAGAATGGGGAAGTCATAAGACCACATGCCAGTTTTCATGGTGGGTTGGTGGTGGAGTTAGTAGCTTTAAGTTCCTGAGCATGAACATCTGGATGACCTGCCCTTTGCCCAGAACAAATATGTAATCACGAGAAAGACACGCTAAGATCTCAACTTTCTTAGGTTTAAAGAGATTCAGCTTTTCACCAAATGCTCTAAAAAATATCCTGACTGGTTGCATCAAGGCCTGATACAACAATTCGAATGAACAGGAACACACAAGGCTGCAAGAAGTGGCCAATTCCATCACGGGCACAGCTATCTCCACCATCAGAAGCATCTATGAGCCGCTGCCTCAAGCAGGCGGCATCTATCATTAAGGATCTCCACCACCCGGCTAAGACCCTCTTCTCACTGCTACTGTTGGGCAAAAAGTTGCACACTACCAGTTTGGCTTGCCCACAACTATCAAGTTCTTGAATCAACTTGTGCAACCCTGATCCTACCTCGGCAACAGAACATTATCGACCACCTCTTGCATGAACTGTTTTTCAAATTGCATATTTTTGGACTAATATTTTTTTTTAAACAGTATTTTGCTTTTCACTGTCTCGCAGAATTTATATGTAATTTAAGTATAATTTATGTATAATTTTTATTTTTGTTTATGTGCCTGTGAAGTTGCTGCAAGCAAGATTTTCATTGTACGGTATCTCACCGTATCTGTGCATATGACATAAACTCAGCTTGACTTGACCTAAGAAAGAGCAATTAATTCATGGTTTTGAAGATTCTAACTCATTAAGTGTCCACCCAGTATTTTGAGAGTTTCTGTCTTCATCTTTTCAGGCACATACTGAGTTCTCGATCACCAGCTCTTTTTGAGTGAAAATATATATTTATTTAAGTGTAAACTTTTAAGAGGGAGATCAAGAGGGTAAAAAAGGATATGAAATAGCTTTGGCATATAAAATAAAGGAGTGTCCCAAGAGATTCTACAAGTACATTAAGATCTGAAGTGTAAAAAGGGAGTGAATAGGCCTCCTTAAGGATCAATATGGCTATTGGTAGATGGGGAAAGGTATTAAATGAATATTGAACCATGGAAGATGGTCATAGAAGCTGAAGCTGGAGAATTCAGGCAAGAGAACGGTGATATCTTGAAACGTATCCACATTTCAAAAAAGGAAATGCTGACAGTCTTAAAGTGCATAAAGTTGGATAAATCTCTGGGGCTTGATGAAGGGAATCCTAGGACATTGTGGGAAGCCAGGGATGAAAATGCTGGTGTCTTGGCAGAGATAATTGTATCATTGTGAGATTCCAAAATACTGGATGGTGGTTAACGTGTTTTTGTTTAAGAAGGACTGCAAGAACAACCCAGAAGCTACAGGCCAGTGAGCATAACATCAGTAGTGGGAAAGCTACTGCAGGAGATTCTGAGAGAAAGGATCCACCTACATTTAGAAAGACAAGAACTGATTAGGGGAGGTCAGAATGGCTTTGTGTATGGGAAATCACGTCTCATGAATTTAATTGAATTTT
This sequence comes from Rhinoraja longicauda, assembly GCF_053455715.1. Taxonomy (NCBI): domain Eukaryota; kingdom Metazoa; phylum Chordata; class Chondrichthyes; order Rajiformes; family Arhynchobatidae; genus Rhinoraja; species Rhinoraja longicauda. The sequence continues at coordinate 43,945,393 of NC_135961.1, read as the reverse complement.
TGAAGAGATGACCAAGAGAGTTGATGAGGGCAGGAGAGAGAGACCTTGGGGTACAAGTACATCATGTCCTGAAAGTGGTGACACCGTATACAGGATGGTAAAGAATGTCTTTGGCACACTTGTCTTTATGGATCAGGACATTGAGTATGAAAGTTGGAACATCATGTTACAACTCTACTGAACATTTGGAGTATTGTCTGCACTTCTGGTCACCTAGCTCTCAGATGGATATCATTAAGCTGGATAGGTGTAGAAACGATTCACTAGGATGTTCTCGGGACAGGAGAGCTTGATTTATGGGGACAGACTGGATACGTCGGGTTTTTTCCTCTGGAGCTTGGGAGCTGAATTGTGACCTTACAGATGTTCAAAATCAAGAGAGGCATAAATAAGGTGAATGGTCACTGTCTTTTTCCGAGGGTAGGGGAGTCTAAAACAAGTGGGGAAAGGTTTAAAAGGGACCTGAGGGGTAATTCACACAAAGGGTGGGTGGTATGTGGAACGCGCTGCCAGGGGAAGTAGTAGAGATAGGTACAATGACAACATTTAAAAGACACTTTTGACTCTGGGCCAGGTACAGGTATAGGCAAGTGGAACTAGCTTGATTAGATACCTTGGTCAGCATGGATGAGTTCGGATGATAGGCCTGTTTACATGCTGGATATTTCCATGACTTAATAATGGGTCTGTTGCTTCCTGAACTCACTCAATCACCCATCAGCTTTCTTTTAAGTGTAATATTTTAGTAGAAATAACATAACCCAAAACAATTCCTTCCCTAGAAACTACTTCTTTTCAATTCTCATTATATTAGGCCACTCAAATAGCCTCAATGTACACATCAAATCAGCTGCTCCTATTAAAAAAAATCCTCATTAAAGCACAATGATTGCCAATTGATGATAAATAGCGGAGTATCATGTGCTGACCATTTCTCCATGGAATGATTCCCATCAGTTTGGAAATAATCGGATACTTTAAGACACTTAAAATGAACATATGTGCACATATACATATAAACAGGCACCTATTTGGTTAAAATTCTGAGAGTTTATTAGAAATGTTTTGTTTTTGAAATAACATATTCATATTTGTGGAGAATTACACTATGCAGATTTTGAGATGGTAGAGACGGAGTTCCATTTGCAGGCTGAGAATTTAATTCACTTTTCGTGATGAACATCTTTATATTCTTCCATAATCCACCTTCTATTTGTTATCTGCCAGATAAATAACTCGAGATGTTTTAAACTATGATTTATAAAATCTAACATCAAATCTCTTTAGCATTTTTAGTTTCTGGAACCTCATTTTAAGAATCTCATCTAAGAGTTAGCTTGCATCAATAGAAACATTCAAGTAAATCTACTGTGTAGCCTCTCAAAAGATTCCGACAACGTTTTTGGTGCCACAATTCAACACGTTTCATTGCCCAGATAGGGGATGAACCATTTTTTAATGTAGATTTAAAATAACATCTTAGATTTTAAATTTGTTTCATGGTTTATCAAAATCCATAAAAGGCATACGGTTTGTTAACAACATTGTTGTCTTGTCCTTAAAATTTTTGATCGTGCCCCTTATATTGCATTGACTTAAAAAATTGTTTGCATTATATTTTCCTGGAGTGGCACAGTGTTTGCTGCCTTACAGCACCAGAGACCCACGTTCGACCTGACTTTATGGAGTTTGTAGGTTCTCCCTGTGACTGTGTGGGTTTTCTCCAGGTGCTCTGGTTTCCTCCCACACTCCAAAGACGTACAGGTTTGTAGGTTAATTGGTATCTGTAAATTGTCCCTCATGTTTAGGATAGTGCAGGGTGATTGCAGGTCAACGATGAAGATGACAGGCCGAAGGGTCTGTTTCCATACTGTATCTCCAAAGTCTAAAGTAAAGTTTTACCAAAATTTACCACTGTGCACTTTTCGGCATTGTTTCCTTTGTAATATGTCTGGCCAGTCCATGAACCTGTGTAGTCATTTTGGTATAATCCTTGCGGGTGCTCAGCTTCTAAGTTTAATATTGTTTTGTAATTTACAAAATTATACTCTATGCATAAAATCAAGTATTGTGTATATAAAACAGTAGTGATTGTAGTTGAACCTCTGTGTGCTTCCATCTCATCATTTATAATAAATTTCTCTCTGTTATCTTTTGTAGTATCCATGCTGCTACTGCCCCTTTTATTCCCTCGGCTTCAATTTTGCATGCAAGTTTTTTGCTTGAATATCATTCACTGACCATTCTCGTTTGGTCACAGCAATCCCTCTCATACATAGATTATTCTTTTCCAATTTCTTTAATCTATTTGAACCCAGTTTTAATTGCGATATTAAATATAAGCTGTAGTGAGTGTCAAACGGAAGTGTTCATCTTCTGCATTACTAGCCAATTCTACAAGGTGACCAAACCATCTCTAATTCATCTCAATTTGCTGAGTACTAAGTAATTACGAAAAAAATAAACATCTCTGCTTGTTCTTCCCAATCTTGTTGCTGCCTGGTTGATCATATCAATATCCTCTATTAACTGTCCAGCTGGATACAACAGCATTTGATTCGATTTTTATCTATCCAGCAGCAGCCAGAGCCGCCAACAATGGTTTCCTTCCCAAATCCATTCCAGATGCATGGCATTCTTGACCATCCCCATTTAGCTTAACATTCTTTATCGTCCTACCACACGTTGCCCGATCTGATGAATGTTTCCAGCATTTCCTAAGCAAATGCAATTGATCTACCTTTGGTGACATTCAACTTCCAAAGCCTAAACCTATCCACCATACTACCTCTGAAGTATGCACAGTTTAAAAACTGACCTTTCTGACCAAATATTTTTGGTCATTTGCCAAATGTCTTGCAATGGCTCAATCAAATATTGCATTTCTTTAAATTGTCACAGATTTAAGAATGCAATCTATAAAATGAGTTACCTTTCAGACGCATTTCAATCTGCTTTTATTTTCATTTATTCATGTAGTTCTTGCATTAGATATCTTTTCTTTTCCACTCTCCTAAAAATGTCTGTGCTGCACATAGAACAGTGCAGGTTACGAACAGGCCCTTCAGCCCACATTGTGCTGAATTTTATGCCAAGATCAATAACTTATCTACCTGCAAATAACCCATATCCCTCCATTCCCTGCATATCCAGATGCCTATCCAAAAATCTTTTAAATGCCACTAACATATCTGCTTCAACCACACCCCAGCATCCCGTTCCAAGCACTCATCACTGTCTGCAAAACAAAACTTGCCCAGCACATCTCCTTTAAACTTTGCCCCTCTCTCCAAAAAGATATGCCCTCTAGTGTTAGATTTCCCCATCCTGGGAAAAATATTTTGACTGTCTACCTTATCTATACCTCTCATCATTTTGTATACCTTTATCAGGTCTCCCCACAACCTTCAGCGTCCAGTGAAAACAGTCCGTCTGTCCACCTCTCCCTGTAACTAATGCCACCTAATCCAGACATCATTCTGGTAAACACCCTTTCCAAACCCTCCATATTCTTTCTGCCTCAGGGCGGCCAGAACTATACATAATACTCCAAATGTGGTCTAATCAAAGTGCTATAAAGCTGCATGGCTTTCTGACTCTTAGACTTAATGCCCCAACCTATAAAAGCAAGGATACCATATGAATTCTTTGCTACTCTGCACATCATATGTCTTTTATACCACTCTAAATGAACCTTTTCAAGGCCTCCTCATTAACATTCAAGTAGTATAAATTTCTTCATGGAAAGATGTTTAAGACTTTGAAGAATGAGTAGCAGCCTGATGACTGAGCTGTGGAAATGTAAACTCAGTGCAAAATTATTAGAGGCCTAGCGTGCAACTCATAATTTAATGATGCAAGATAAAGATGCATCAAGCCTGATTGCTAAAGAATTTTCCTTGAATCTTTTACCGTTGGCACACCTCATTTGTCTCTCTGGTGACATGTTTTTCTTTTATTCTATTGATCAACTCCGATTAAGAATGATGATGCAATCTGTTGGGTATAATTAGTTGCCTACTCTAAATGGTTTGCAGGTAGCTTCAGGCAGCTGTTAAGCTACCTTGTGTGTTATCTGGGGAAGCTTTGTCATTGCTTTGACATCTGAAGTGACAGAAAATAGTGTGTAAATTGCTTTGGCACAACATTGTCCAGTACCTAGTCTCCACTGCAAATTGTTTTGGCACTGATTTGGTTTGGACCTACTGTCAGCTGTTAAGTGAAGCAAACAATTCAGCTTTCCTGACATAGCTATTAGTACTATTGCTACATTTACCCTTATCATGTGACTTGACCAGAGGCTGAAAGAAGTTAATAGCTTAATTAGTCACTATTTTGAACATGGAGCTATTTTAAATGATTAATTTAAAAAGTTGAACAGAGCTGCTTCTTTAATGCATGTCATTACAAAGAAGATGGCAATTTGAATTTATTTAGTTAAAATTATACATTTTTTATTATTTACTACATGGTACAATGTAATTCGTGATTGAAAATTAAAAGGTTAGACAGCATTGTTCCTGGATTGATAGACAATGTAATTATTAAGTCTATCCAAATTTGCATTGCCATATTAAATTCAGAATTGTATAAAATTGTCATCAGCTAAATTGAATGATCCTTTTAAAATGTTGATTTTGCTTCTGAATGTTCTTTTAAGTTGGTTAGTTGCTGTCATAGTTTTGGTTAATTTGTTATTAAATTCATAAAAGTCTTACAGATTTTTTTTGTGAACTGTCAAACTGTAGATTACCAGAAGCAAAAGAAATAGTTGAATGATAAAAAACTAATTTGACCTTTAAAATTCACAAAGCCGCTAACCAAATTATGTATTCTGCTTATCAAAATATTGATGGTTTCTATCTTAGTTGATAATTAGCTGACCTTTAAAATTGTGGTTATACATCGTGCCATTCAAGGCATCTTCTCCTATAAAAGTTCCATTCCAAATCTGAATTTGATGATTTTTTAATAATTTGGTTTCCTTTGTTAATTTGTACTAACAGCTTCAATCAATTAATTCACTACCCCTTCCTTTCTGTAACCGATGAAGATTTAATCGGAGTGGAAGGCAGGTACAACTTTGACCCAGATTTTATAGTCAACAGTTAAGTGGCAATTGAACAAAGCTGTCCACAAGATTTCAACTGGTGTTGGGCATAGTTATAGGTGATCTATATCATTGAGAAGTAAAGATATCATCAAATTTACTGAGCAACCACTCATATTGAAGTCATTTCAAACAGAAAATCAGCATGTTAAAAAGCTTTAATTTCCCTATATATTTTTAATTGTTTTAGCGAAATTCTCACCAAAGAGGATATTCTCACCAATTCAGTCATTTCAGAAAGATTTCTATCTACATGGAGGTCAGTTTCTGCGTAATGATGCCAAACATTGACAATTCATCGTTACTACTTTGTAACCCAGGCCCATGTTTTTTTTACTATGTTCAGCCATGACAGACTGATAATCGTCAATGTTGTGGTTTATACATTGAACAGGCAGTAAATTTTCCAACTCTTTGTAATTTTTTATATTCCATATTTTAAATTACTTTTAAAATCAGGCTTTTATCTGGTTTGTTTCACACTTGACAGCAACTGGGTCTCCCTAATGGGCATTGAGAGCTTTAAAATGCTTTTTACATTACACCAAGAAGGCAGCTGATCACCATGGCATTTAATCCATTTCCATATACAACTTCCCATCTAAGTACCTGCCCAAATGTTTTTAAATGTTGTTAATGTACCTGTCTCAACCTCTTTGTTTGGCAGCTCGTTCCATGTACATAACACCCCCTGTGTGAAAAGTTTCCCCCCCCACCAGGATTAAATCTTTCTCCTCTCACTATAAACCTATACCCACTAGTTCTTGATTCCTAAAAGTTGGCTGTGTGCATCCACCCTGTTGTTATATTTCATTATTTTATACACCACTGTAAGATCACCACAGAGTAAAGTCCTAGCTTGCCCAATCTCTTCCTATGACTTGGTTTCTTGAATTCAGGCGGCATCTTTGTAAATCTTTTCTGCACATTTTACAGATTAGTGCCATTTTTCCTACAAAAGGGTAACCAAAATTGATCATAATACTTTAAGTGCGGCCTCACCAATGTCTTGCACAACTGCAACATGATACCCCAACTTCTATACTTGATGCCCTTACTGATGAAGGCTAGCATGTCAAAAGCTGCCCACCAACCTGTCCACTGTGAAGTCACTTTAAGTGAATTAAGTACCTGTTCTCCATGGCCACTCTGTTCTACAATACTCCCTAGAGCCCTACCGTTCACTGTAAAAGTCTTACACTGGTTTGACCTCCCACAATTTAACAATTCGCACTTAATTAAATTAAACTCCATTTGCCATTCCTCGGCCTACTTACTCAGATGATCGAGATCCTGCTGCAATTTTTGATAATTATCTTCATTGTCCACAATACCATCTATTGCAGTGTAATCTGCGTACTTACATTGAGTCTCATCCAAACTGTTGATGAAGATGACAAAAAACATTGAGCCCAGCACACCACCAGTCACAGGTATCCAGTCTGAAAAGCAACCTTCCACGATCACCCTCTGCATCCTCCCATCAAGCCAATTCTTTATCTAATTAACTAGCTCTCCCTGGATCCCATGCAATATAACCTTCAAGAGCAGCCCACCAGGCAGAACCTTATCAACAGCCTTGCTGATGTCTATACAGATTGTGTATACCACCCTGCCCTCATCAACTTTCTTGGTTACTTTTTCAAAAAATTCAAATTCATGAAACACAATCTCCCACCCACAAAATCGTGCCGAATATCACTAATCAATCCTTGATGAGGCAAGTAGAAAAAAATGTTAAAAAACACAAATGCTGGAAATAAAAACAGATGAGGGAATGGGTCCTATGTACAGCTACAGAAATATTGCAGTGAATAGAGAGTCAAAGCTTAGGTAGTGTAAGAAAATAACTGCAGATGTTGGTACAAATCAAAGGTATTTATTTCACAAAATGCTGGAGTAACTCAGCAGGTCAGGCAGCATCTCAGGAGAGAAGACGCAAAATGATGGAGTAACTCAGCAGGTCAGGCAGCATCTCAGGAGATAAGACACAAAATGCTGGAGTAACTCTCCTGAGATGCTGCCTGACCTGCTGAGTTACTCCTGCATTTTGTCAAAGCTTAGGTAGTTACCTGCTGTAAACTGCCCATATAATACCTTTTCACGGCAACGCAAATAAATTGAATTATTTCTTGCATTGGAAGGAAACACTGCAGACATTGGCACCACACATTGACCTCATATTTCTTCAGAAGATTGTGCGGAACCTCATTGACCTGCTGTTAGTGAGAAGCTTGGTTTTGATCAAGAAAAAATGAAAAAATGGCAATTAATTTCCATGCCAGGATGGCTTATGACTTGGAGAGAAACTTGCTCCAATGTGCTTGCAGCCCTTGTCCTTCTAGATGGGAAATGCTGAAGGCATGGAGAAGGACTTAAAAGTGGTGGATTTGCTTCTTTCGGATGATGCAGCCACTATGTGAGGTGGTGATTATGGCTTTAACTTTGAGAATTAAGTGCAGGCCACTTTATTATAGACCCTGTGGACTTTCAGCAGTGTTGTTGGAGCTACTTTCATTGGTTAATGGGGGAATATTCCATCATCTTCTTGACCTGTGAAATATTTTGGGAAATTGTGAGACATGTGGATACATGGAACTGCAGATGCTGAAATCTTGCATCGAACACAAAGTGCTGGAATAACTCAACAGGTCACTCAGCATCTCTGGAGGACATGGATAGGTGACGTTTCGGGTTAGGACCCTGTGAGATGAGTTGAGTTATGCAGAGAACTTAGCCTCGTAGATAGTCCTGGGTGTGATTTGTTTTCCTGCAATGAGGACTAGTTGGTCACCTGAGTGGGTTGGCGAGCAACATGTAATAAACTGTATGTGTAGCCTGGAAAACTTAAATGAAAGCACGGTGTTGTCACCTTTGAGCTCTATTTCAGAAAAAGCTAGGATATCCATGTCCAAAATAATACTATAAATGGCAAGGGTCTTGACTGTAAATGAAACAATGTTCCGATAGGAAATAATAAACTCTTGGCAGATTGTGCAGGGACATATACAGGTATTTGTGTACATATAATACAATGTGTATTATTGTATAATATGTACATAATATGTACATAATATGTACATAATATGTATGTGTTATGTGTATATAGTAATACATATATATTACAATATCCATATTTACACATCTATCCTATGTATAAATACTTATATAGTACACACTTATTTGTAAGTAAGTACTACTTACTTGAAGTAAGTGTACCAGAAATTGGTTAAGACTATAAGATCCATTGGGCCTTTGGATGGAAGAGTCTGTAAAAGAGGATGGGAATGAATTTAATGGCTGGGAATGAATTAAATCAAAATGGAACAGGAAAGAAGAGTTTGGAGTAACATATACAGTAGCAAAATATTCATATTTAATATCTTAATTTTTGTCAAGTGTATTTTTAAATATCGAGAAATGTTTACATTAATGGCATAGGGTATTTTTCCAAATACATCTACATTTAATACACCTGTTGGCCCTGAATAGTAATTTTTCTGCCCTTGGTGATATTTTAAAGATTAATTTGCACACTTCATAGAATTGGTTAGAATGCAATTCAGACAAGCTTTTCCTCTGTGACAAATGGTGCTTCCTATTGAGTTTCAAATACCTTTCCTATTTTGTTGACTTTTTACCCCACCTCACTTTATTTTTTACAGACTATGAATGACTTTGATTATTTAAAACTACTGGGAAAGGGCACTTTTGGCAAAGTGATTTTAGTCAAGGAAAAGGCAACTGGGAAATATTATGCAATGAAGATTCTAAAGAAAGAAATTATCATTGCAAAGGTAGGCACAAATGGTTTATTGAAAAATTGAAAATATTAATATTCTTGCAGTTAAATTGTAAAGTAGTGACTGTTTTCAAGAAAAAAACAATACAGACGATGAATACCTTAAGTGCTTTATTTCTGATGCTTTATTGACATAAATCAATTCATGTTACTGGGATGTCCTGTGTTAAAAACAGTAAATTATAAATTATATATATTTTTATTTATTTCCCTTCTAAGTTCTTAAATGCAAGAAGACTCTATATTCTGTGATTAATATACAAATCATAGTTTATGTAATAGATAAAATTTAACTAATCATTAAGCTTATGTATCAGTAATGAACAATGCAAAATATGAAACCTATTAAGCTTTAAAGACATATGCAGTGGCTTATGTGGGGAAATAAACTGCTTTAACATTTGCAAAATCCAATTCTGATTGATATTTTCTCTCTTACTCGTGATCTTGTCTTGTGTTGTGGAGGAGAACAGAAGCATTATTTGAGATGGCAACTTAACTGTATGTTCTCTCTACAAGAGACAGCAAGGGAGCAAGTACTTGACATGACAAAACAAATCACTTCCATCAAAACCAGAAAACAACTTCCATAGCCAGGATAACATTATTATCATTTCATCAAAGTATAGTATTACACAAAGGCAGCAAAGGAGTCAATTCCTGTCTTATACAATTAAACTAGCTATGCAGGATCACTAACATTTGGGCTCTTGAACAATATACCGAAAAAAGTGGAAAACGATTGGAGTTTTTAATAGAAAGCTATACAACTTGAATCTATATCACCTTCAACTTTCATAATAGCCAATGTTAAATCATATTACGCTTGTTAGTTTGCACCAAAATATATTTGATTTAAAACTGAAATTGATAGTATGATACAATATGTGTATAACATTTAGAAGCCTTGCCAAGATAAAATGAAATAAAGTTTTGAGAAAATAGTTCTGCAGCGGAATTAGAATTCCAACACCTTAATTAGCTAGAATTGTCCACTCTGTATTACCTTGTTGGGAAATGCAACCAAAAACCATTTTTATTAATCCTATAAAGTCCAAGAAAAAAGAAACATGCAGCACAGGAGCATGTCCTTTAGCCCACAATGTCTATGCTGAACACGATGCTAAGACCAACTTTTACCTGCCTGTACATAATCCATTTCCCTTAACTCCCTGCACATCCATGTACCGATCGAGAAGTCACTTAAATACCACTATCGTATCTGCCTCCACCACCACCCTTGGCAGCACATTCCATGCTCTGTGTAAAAAAAAAACTTGCTCGCACTTCTCCTTTAAGCTTTGCCCCTCTCAACTTAAAGTGGTGCTCTAGGTTTGATATTCTCTTCCTGGGAAACAGATTCTGACTCTCTACCCTATTAATGCTTCATAATTTTACATACTTCTCTCAGGTCTCCCCTTAACCTCCAGTGTTCCAGAGAAAACGATCCGAGTCTGTCCAACCTCTCCGTATAGTGAATGCTCCCTAATCCAGACAGCATTCTGGTAAACTTCTGCACCCTTTCCAAAGTCCCCACATCCTTCCTTCAATGGGGTGACCAGAACTACACGCAATACTCCAAATGCGGCCAAACTAAAGCTTGTCTTTATTGGACTGATAAAATATAAGATAACCATTGTCATGACTATTGACTCTTATATTCTGTAGATATTTCTTGCTGATCTTCCATGATCAACTCGTATGTCCAGTTGCACCTTTGTGGAAACTTTAAAATGGCAGCTAAGAACAATTTCCCATAAGATTTATCTTAAATTTAATTCCATATGCTGTGGCACAAATAGTCATTTAAGAGAATCATGGGAGGTATCAATATTTGTTTTGTATTAGCCTCATAAATATTTTCGTTTATGTAAACATTTGATCAATGCATGAACCTACAGGCCAATGCACAGTACTAAATGTGGGGTTTCCACCAGGAACCAATGAAAATATAACATCCCTGTAACCAGAAAGAAATAAAATTTCACAAACCCAGTGGATTAAAATATTCAAGTATTTCAAAATATTGTTTTATTATTACTGCAGTGGGTAAACATTTTGCAGCTCCCACTATATACAGTGCCCTCCATGATGTTTGGGACAAAGACCCATCATTTATTTATTTGCCTCTGTACTCCACAATTTGAGATTTATAATAGAAAAAATCACATGTGGTTAAAGTGCACATTGTCAGATTTTATTAAGGGCCATTTTTATACATTTTGGTTTCACCATGTAGAAATTACAGCTGTGTTTATACATAGTCCCCCCATTTCAGAGCACCATAATGTTTGGGACACATGGCTTCACAGGCGTTTGTAATTGCTCAGGTGTGTTTAATTGCCTCCTTAATGCAGGTATAAGAGAGCTCTCAGCACATAGTCTTTCCTCCAGTCTTTCCATCACCTTTGGAAACTTTTATTGCTATTCATCAACATGAGGACCAAAGTTGTGCCAATGAAACTCAAAGAAGCCATTATGAGACTGAAACAAGAATAAAACTGTTAGAGACATCAGCCAAACCTTAGGCTTACCAAAATCAACTGTTTGGAACATCATTAAGAAGAAAGAGAGCACTGGTGAGCTTACTAATCACAAAGGGACTGGCAGGTCAAGGAAGATCTTGAAGAATTCTCTCTATAACAAAGAAAAATTCCCAAACACGTGTCCGACAGATCAGAAACACTCTTCAGGAGTCAGGTGTGGATTTGTCAATGACCACTGTCCGCAAAAGACTTCATGAACAGAAATACAGAGGCTACACTGCAAGATGCAAACCACTGGTCTGCTGCAAAAATAGGATGGCTGGGTTACAGTTTGCCAAGAAGTACTTAGAAGAGCAACCATAGTTCTGGAAAAAAGTGTTGTGGACAGATGAGATGAAGATTAACTTATATCAGAGTGATAGCAAGAGTAAAGTAAGGAGGAGAGAAGGAACTGCCCAAGATCCAAAGCATACCACCTCATCTGTGAAACACGGTGGTGGGGGTGTTATGGCGTGGGCAAGTATGGCTGCTGAAGGTACTGGCTCACTTATCTTCATTGATGATACTGTAGTGAGTCCGATAGCGAATGGATGTTGCAGACGAAGTTTATTGCATAGTTCTAAAACTCCGTGACAATTCGCAACACTCCAAACTCTAGACAACTACCTAACGTCTTACCTATACAGAGTTCAACGCTAGACTGACGAATCTACCGCGCTATCACACCTCGTGACATCGCTAGCCAATCTGAGGGTTCGAACTCTTCTAGCCAATCCCTATGTCCCTACATGACCCCCCCCAGAACCCTCGATGCCATACCTCACGGGCGCCCGGACCGCCCGACCTGAACGCGTACGAGGAGGGGAGGCCGGTACCGCCAGCGACGAAGGAGGCGGGGAGGGCCCCGCTGATGGAGACAATGGGGGCGCCGTTGGAGGGGAAGGGAGGGGGGAGCCTGCAGGTATAGGCGATGGGGGCGTGGCTGGAAAGGGCAGAGTGAACCCAGCCGTGGGCGACGGAGGCCCGAGAGGTGAGGGACGAGACGCAGCTGGGGAAACAGGTGGGTCGGCCGGAGGTCTGCCCTGGTGAGGAGGTTGGGTCACCAGCACGGGACGGTCCTGGTCCAAGTGGGCCGGTTTGAGCCGGGAGACAGAGACGAGCTCCTGACGGGTTCCTACCTGTAACGTGAAGGTGACCGTCCCCCTTTTCAGCACCTGGAACGGGCCCTGGTAGACCGGCTGTAGAGGGGGGCGGTGGGAATCCCGCCGGAGGAAAACGAACTCGCAGTCCTGCAAATCCGCCGGCACGTGTACTGCTGTAGTCCCGTGACAGGAGGCCGGGACTGGGGCCAGGGAACCTACCCGCGCCCGGAGGGAAGCCAAAATTGACGGGACGGACGATGGCAAGGGGGAGGACAAGGGAAGAATGTCACCCGGCACCCGCAGGGGCGATCCGTAGACAAGTTCCGCCGAGGAGGTACCCAGATCAGACTTAGGGGCCGTGCGAATACCGAGGAGGACCCAAGGCAGCTGGTCGGCCCAGTCAGGGCCAGTCAGGCAGGCACAGAGGGACGCCTTCAGCTGTCGGTGGAAACGCTCTACCATCCCGTTAGCTTGGGGATGATAGGCGGTGGTCTGCTGCAAGCGGGACCCATACAACTGTGCAAGCGTGGCCCAGAGGGACGAGGTGAACTGGGCGCCCCGGTCAGTAGTGATGATAGCCAGGACACCGAAACGGGCAACCCAATGTAACGCCAGGGCCCGTGCACAGGAGGCCGCCGAGGTGTCCGTCAACAGAAGAGCCTCCGGCCAACGAGTAAAACGGTCGACCACCGTTAGTAGGTGAGTGTAGCCCCTAGAGTAGGGCAATGGACCAACCAAATCCACGTGGATGTGGTAAAAACGGACGGGCGGAACCGCGAAATTCTGGTACGGGTGCTGGACGTGGCGGTGGACCTTGGAGGTCTGGCACGGGATGCAGGCGCGGGCCCAGGCGGCCACCTGCTTCCGCAGGCCGTGCCAGACAAATCGGGTGGCCACCATGGCCGAGGTCGCCCGGATGGACGGGTGTGCCAGGCCATGAATGGCCTCAAAAACCTTACGCCGCAGGGTGGTCGGCACCACTGGGCGAGGGCGGGGAAGGGAAACATCGCACCAAAGTGTGGTACCTGTGGGGCCGCACGCTACCTGGTCCAACTGCAACCCCGAGGTGGCGGGGGCGTACGCTGAGGCAATTCCTTCCAGGCGCTGAGCCTCCGCTAGCTCCTGGAAATCCACCTCGCCCCCCACCGCAGCAACCGAGGAATTGGCCGGCCGGGACAGGGCGTCAGCAACGGCATTAAGCCTACCCGCGATGTGGCGAACATCAGTGGTGAACTCAGAAATGAGGGTGAGGTGCCGTTGCTGGCGGGCCGACCACGGATCAGAAACCTTCGAAAAAGCAAACGTGAGGGGTTTGTGATCCGTGTAGGCGACAAAAGAGCGGCCCTCCAAAAAATAACGGAAATGGCGAACAGCTAAATAGAGGGCCAGGAGCTCCCTGTCGAAGGCACTGTATTTCAGCTCAGGTCGAGTGAGCTGCCGGCTGAAAAATGCCAGAGGCTGCCAGTGACCGTTGACCTGCTGATCTAAGACCCCACCCACCGCCACGTCTGAGGCATCCACCGTCAGGGCCGTGGGGGCGGAGGAGCGGGGGTGCACGAGCATGGTGGCGTTGGCGAGGGCCTGTTTAACCGAGGAGAAAGACGCCTCTGCCGCTGTGGACCAGACCAACTCAGCGGGGTTACCCGCGAGGCATTGAAAAAGGGGGCACATGATCCGAGCTGCCGCAGGCACGAACCGGTGATAAAAATTCACCATGCCCACGAATTCCTGCAAGCCCTTGATGGTGGTAGGGCGGGGAAAAGAGCGGCCGGCGTCCACCTTAGCGGGTAAAGGAGTGGGACCGGCCGGTGTGACCCGGTGACCCAGGAAATCCACCGCGGACAGGCCGAATTGGCATTTGGATGGGTGGAGGATCAGGCCGTGGTCCTGCAGCCTTTGGAACACAGTGCGAAGGTGGACCAGGTGCTCTGGGACCGAACGACTAGAAACCAGAATGTCATCGACATAAATAAACACGAAAGACAATCCACGACCCACATGGTCCATGAGACGCTGGAATGCCTGAGCCGCGTTTTTGAGACCGAACGGCATCCGCAACCACTCAAATAACTCGAACGGAGTAATCGTAGCCGTCTTGGGAATGTCTGGTGGGTGGACAGGGATCTGATGATATCCCCGCACCAAATCGATTTTCGAAAAAACCGTAGCGCCCTCGAGGCTGGCTGAGAAGTCTTGTATGTGAGGGATCGGATAGCGGTCAGGCCGGGTTGCAGCGTTAAGACGCCGGTAATCCCCACATGGTCTCCACCCCCCAGATGCTTTAGAGACCATATGCAAGGGGGAGGCCCACGGACTATTTGAAGGCCGAACAATCCCCAGTCGTTCCAAATTGAGGAACTCCTCCCGAGCTATGGCCAGCTTGTCGGGAGGTAGGCGCCGCGCCCGGGCGAATACAGGCGGCCCCTCGGTAGGGATGAAATAGACGACCGTGCTTATCGGAAGGTGCATCGAACCGCTGGACGAGGAGCTACGGGAAGTCGGCGAGGACCGCAGCGAACTGACCGGGAGCCGTGGTGATGGCCTGTATCGACGGGCTGGGTGGGGTGGCAGGTGGAGGAGTAGCAGGCTCCATACTGCTAGCCGAGGGTTGTAGGCTCTTCCCGCGGACGTCTGCGACCAACGAAAAAGCCCAGAGGAAATCCCCGCCCAGAATTGCCTGGCCCACGTCGGCAACGATGAAATCCCAACGGTAGGTCCCGGACCCGAAGGACAGGGACATGGCCCTCTTGCCGTAGATGCGGATGGGACTGCCGTTGACCGCAATGAGGGACGGACCCTTCCTACCTGCTCGAACTTCGTAGTCGTAGGGGGGCACGATGCTAACGACCGCTCCCGTATCGACCAAAAAGACGGTGCCGGTACCTCGATCTGTGGCGTAGAGGCGGCGGTTGCGGCCGATCGAGACTGCCTCTACATTCGATCGGCCGAGGCATTTCCCGGAAAGGAACACGGGGCACCTGCAACTTCGGGCTTCCCTGCCCCACCGCTTGTGAAAAAAACACCAGCCGCGCCTGTGCGGCTCTGTTGCTTGGGCGCGCTGCAAAATGGCGGGTGCTGCAGCCCCGTCTTGGCGGGCTGACTGCAAAATGGCGGCCGATGCGCCGCCATCTTGGCCGCGCGGCCGGCTGCTGCTAGGCCTCGAAACCCGATTTACCGAGTCATCTCGTGTGGAGCCCTCCATGATGAGCGCGTCGGCTTTTTCTGCGAACGCTACCGGGTCTACAAAAGAGACGTCCGCCAACACTAACCTGACGTCCCGGGGCAATTTCTCCCGGAATGCCGCTTCGAATATCATACACGGCTGGTGGTCGCCAACCAAGGTTAGCATCTCCGTCATCAAAACCGACGGTAGCCGATCCCCCAGCTCCGGTAAATGTAGGAGCTTCAGAGCCCGCTGGTTCTGGCTAAAGCCAAAAGTCCTCAGCAGGAGCCTCTTGAGCCCCTCGTACTTCTCGGTTTGGGGAGGGTTGGTCAGGTACCGTCCCACCCGCGCGGCCACCTCGGGCTGCAGGCAGCTTACCAGCAGGTGGAACTTCTCTTGGTCCTCTTCCACCTTCTTGAGGTGGAACTGAGACTCTGCCTGCACGAACCACAGGTGCGGTTGATGGGCCCAGAACGGGGGTAAGTGAACGCCGCCCGCATTCGGCTGCCCACTGCTCGCTCCTACCTGCGACATGTTCTCGTGATCTTCGGATCACGTTCGGGGTCACCAATGTAGTGAGTCCGATAGCGAATGGATGTTGCAGACGAAGTTTATTGCATAGTTCTAAAACTCCGTGACAATTCGCAACACTCCAAACTCTAGACAACTACCTAACGTCTTACCTATACAGGGTTCAACGCTAGACTGACGAATCTACCGCGCTATCACACCTCGTGACATCGCTAGCCAATCCGAGGGTTCGAACTCTTCTAGCCAATCCCTATGTCCCTACAATACAACTGCTGATGTTAGTGGCATAATGAATTCTGAAGTGTATAGACACATCCTATCTGCTCAAGTTCAAGCATAGTAAATTCTTGAGTGGCCAAGTCAATCACCCGATCTGAACCCAATTGAACATGCCTTTTATATGCTGAAGAGAAAATTGAAGGGGACTAGCCCCCAAAACAAGCATAAGCTAAAGATGGCTGCAATACAGGCCTGGCTCAGCATCACCACAGAAGACACCCAGCAATTGGTGATATCCATGAATGGCAGATCTCAAGCAGTCATTGCATGCAAAGGATATGCAACAAAATACTAAACATGACTACTTTCATTTACAGGACATTGCTGTGTCCCAAACATTATGGTGCCCTGAAATGGGGGGGGCTATGTATAAACACAGCTGTAATTTCTACATGGTGAAACCAAAATGTATAAAAATGGCCTTTAATAAAATCTGACAATGTGCACTTTAACCACATGTGATTTTTTCTATTACAAATCTCAAATTGTGGAGTACAGAGGCAAATAAATAAATGATGGGTCTTTGTCCCAAACATTATGGAGGGCACTGTACTTCAGATTTACTAAATTAGGGTAGGAGGGAAAGGTGGTAGGGAGGTAGTGTGAGAATGCCTATGAACACTCAACATGTTAATTATAATTACTGATGAGTTTATGTATGGACATTTTTGATTGTTGTGCTTTGATCTGCAGTACTTTGCTCTCACCCAAATGTCAATGTTCAGATTAGCAAAGTTATTGTCAAACTGAATATCACCATTCCTGCCTTTTGCAAGTTTAAAACAAAGTGATGGATATTTGTGATCTACTATCTTGAGTATTTGGTGGTCTGATTTGTCCTTAAAATATTAAATGATGCACTTAAATAAACTAATACTTTATCATCCAACTGACTCTCAACATATTGCCATGGATGAATATATGACAAAGATCAATGGCATAAACCAAAATTCTGAAACTACACAGCAGGTCAAGCAGCAGCTTAGAGAAATCAAATTAATGCTTCAGAATGAAGTCCATTCATCAGAAATTGGTTAAGTAAGAGAAAGATTTTAAGATGGAGTGACGGAGGAAGTGTAGGAGAGGAAAAGGGTATCTGTGATAAGGTGAAACGTTGAAGTGATCAATGGATAAAAGCGATGAAACTGTGAGGTAGAGGAGGATGGTAATGGGATTGGTAAGGCAACAAAAGGTCAGTTCATGTGTAGAATGGGTAAAACAGGATAAAGTTTAGAGATACAGCATGGAAACAGGCCCTTCGGCCCACCGTGTCCACATAAACCATCAGATCATCTGGTTTTGCTAGTTCCATGTTAAGTTACTTTCACATCCATTCCCTGCACACTAGGGGCAATTTACAGAGGTCAATTAACCTACAAATCTGCACCTTTGGGATACGGGAGGAAATGTGAGTACCCAGAGGAAACCTACGTGGTCACGGGGAGAATGTGCAAACACGACACAGACAGCCCCAGAAGTCTCTGGCACTGTGAGGCAGCGGCTCTACCAGCTGGACCACTGGACCTTAAGCTAAAATTCAGAGGCAAATACTGTAATTTTGGGGAATCTGAAACAAATGCTTAAAATTGTGATTATCTGAAATGTTTAAACTTATAAAGTGGTATTGTTGATCCCAGTAACATGCACTGTGCCTGGTTGGAAGGTGAGGTGCTACTCCTCAAGTTTAAATTGAGTAGAAGGCAAAGGACAAAGAGGTCAGAGAAGACAGTCTGATGGAGAATCAAAGTGAGGTGCTTGGAAGCTCAGTATTCATTGAAGGTGAGAACAAGGAAGATCATACATAGTCTGGCCAATGTAGAGGTGACCAAATATGAGGATGGCATGGAAGTACAGGAGTTGGTTCTACTGCGTCAAAGCTCCAAGGAGCTGATTTAGATCCTAATCCGGGTTACATCTTAACAGCAGGGGGACAAACATTCTGGCAGGCAGGTTTGCTAGTGCGACACCTGTGGCTTTAAACTAAGTAGTGGGGGGGAGGGGTTAACAAATTGTGAAGATGAGGTTAAAGGATATACAGGAGATATTGCAGAAGACTCTCGGAAGAATGGGAACAGAAGTTCTAGAGGGGAAAAGAGATTAAGGGCAGGGCCATTTGTGACCGATGTGAGAGGGGAGGTAAATACAGAAGTTAAAGTGTTGTACTTAAATGCGCGTAGTATAAAAAATAAAGTGGATGAGCTTGAGGCTCAGTTAGTCATGGGCAAGTATGATGTTGTAGGGATCACTGAGACATGGCTACAAGAGGACCAGGGCTGGGAACTGAATATTCAGGGGTACACAACGTATAGAAAAGACAGACAGGTGGGCAGAGGGGGTGGGGTTGCTCTGATGGTAAGGAATGATATTCATTCCCTTGCAAGGGGTGACATAGAATCAGGAGATGTTGAATCAGTATGGATAGAAATGAGGAATTGTAAGGGTAAAAAGACCCTAATGGGAGTTATCTATAGGCCCCCAAACAGTAGCCTCGACTGGTGCAAGTTGAATCAGGAGATAAAATTGGAGTGTCACAAATGTAATGCTACGGTGGTTATGGGAGATTTCAACATGCAGGTAAACTGGGAAAATCAGGTTGGAAATGGACCCCAGGAAAGAGAGTTTGTAGAGTGCCTTCGAGATGGATTCTTAGAACAGCTTGTACTGGAGCCTACCAGGGAGAAGGCAATTCTGGATTTAGTGTTGTGTAATGATCCTGATCTGATAAGGGGACTAGAGGTAAAAGAGCCATTAGGAGGCAGTGATCACAACATGATAAGTTTTACTCTGCAAATGGAAAGGCAGAAGGGAAAATCGGAAGTGTCAGTATTACAGTATAGCAAAGGGGATTACAGAGGCATGAGGCGGGAGTTGGCCAAAATTGACTGGAAGGAGGCCCTAGCAGAGAGGACGGTAGAACAGCAATGGCAGGTATTCCTGGGAATAATGCAGAGGTTGCAGGATCAATTTATCCCAAAGAGGCGGAAAGACTCTAAGGGGAGTAAGAGACACCTGTGGCTGACAAGGGAAGTCAGGGACAGCATAAAAATTAAGGAGAGGAAGTATAACATAGCAAAGAAGAGTGGGAAGACAAAGGATTGGGACTCTTTTAAAGAGCAACAAAAGTTAACTAAAAAGGCAATACGGGGAGAAAGGATGAGGTACGAAGGTAAACTAGCCAATAATATAAAGGAGGATAGCAAAAGTTTTTTTAGGTACGTGAAGAGGAAAAAAATAGTCAAGGCAAATGTAGGTCCCTTGAAGACAGAAGCAGGGGAATTTATTATGGGGAACAAAGAAATGGCAGACGAGTTAAACCGTTACTTTGGATCTATCTTCACTGAGGAAGATACACACAATCTCCCAAATGTTCTAGGGGCTGGAGAACCTAGGGTGATGGAGGAACTGAAGGAAATCCACATTAGGCAGGAAATGGTTTTGGGTAGACTGATGGGACTGAACGCTGATAAATCCCCAGGGCCTGATGGTCTGCATCCCAAGGTACTTAAGGAGTTGGCTCTAGAAATAGTGGAAGCATTGGAGATCATTTTTCAATGTTCTATAGATTCAGGATCAGTTCCTGTGGATTGGAGGATAGCAAAAGTTATCCCACTTTTTAAGAAAGGAGGGAGAGAGAAAACGGGTAATTATAGACCAGTTAGTCTGACATCAGTGGTGGGGAAGATGCTGGAGTCAATTATAAAAGACGAAATTGCTGAGCATTTGGATAGCAGTAACAGGATCATTCCGAGTCAGCATGGATTTACGAAGGGGAAATCATGCTTGACAAATCTACTGGAATTTTTTGAGGATGTAACTAGGAAAATTGACAGGGGAGAGTCGGTGGATGTGGTGTACCTCGACTTTCAGAAAGCCTTCGACAAGGTCCCACATAGGAGATTAGTGGGCAAAATTAGAGCACATGGTATTGGGGGTAGGGTACTGACATGGATAGAAAATTGGTTGACAGACAGAAAGCAAAGAGTGGGGATAAATGGGTCTCTTTCGGAATGGCAGGCAGTGACCAGTGGGGTACCGCAAGGTTCGGTGCTGGGACCCCAGCTATTTACGATATACATTAATGACTTAGATGAAGGGATTAAAAGTACCATTAGCAAATTTGCAGATGATACTAAGCTAGGGGGTAGTGTGAATTGTGAGGAAGATGCAATAAGGCTGCAGGGTGACTTGGACAGGTTGTGTGAGTGGGCGGATACATGGCAGATGCAGTTTAATGTAGATAAGTGTGAGGTTATTAATTTTGGAAGTAAGAATAGAAAGGCAGATTATTATCTGAATGGTGTCAAGTTAGGAGGAGGGGATGTTCAACGAGATCTGGGTGTCTTAGTGCATCAGTCACTGAAAGGAAGCATGCAGGTACAGCAGGCAGTGAAGAAAGCCAATGGAATGTTGGCCTTCATAACAAGAGGAGTTGAGTATAGGAGCAAAGAGGTCCTTCTACAGTTGTACCGGGCCCTGATGAGACCGCACCTGGAGTACTATATGCAGTTTTGGTCTGCAAATTTGAGGAAGGATATTCTTGCTATTGAGGGCGTGCAGTGTAGGTTCACTAGGTTAATTCCCGGAATGGCGGGACTGTCGTATGTTGAAAGGCTGGAGCAATTAGGCTTGTATACACTGGAATTTAGAAGGATGAGGGGGGATCTTATTGAAACATATAAGATAATTAGGGGATTGGACACATTAGAGGCAGGAAACATGTTCCCAATGTTGGGGGAGTCCAGAACAAGGGGCCACAGTTTAAGAATAAGGGGTAGGCCATTTAGAACGGAGATGAGGAAGAACTTTTTCAGTCAGAGAGTGGTGAAGGTGTGGAATTCTCTGCCTCAGAAGGCAGTGGAGGCCAGTTCGTTGGATGCTTTCAAGAGAGAGCTGGATAGAGCTCTTAAGGATAGCGGAGTGAGGGGGTATGGGGAGAAGGTAGGAACGGGGTACTGATTGAGAGTGATCAGCCATGATCGTATTGAATGGCGGTGCTGGCTCGAAGGGCTGAATGGCCTACTCCTGCACCTATTGTCTATTGTCTATTGTCTATTCTGTGCAAGTTCCACATACATGGCACCATTTCCCTTGTATCTGTGGTTTCTGTCAATGCTCGGGTTTCCTCCCAAATATCAAGGACTTGTCGGTAGGTTCATTTTATACGATAAGTTGCCCTTGAGTGTGGGAAAGTGCCAAATAAATCAGAATAATCAATGGGATGCATGAGAGAGGGCTTTAGGAAAGTAAGCGCCAGGGGAATTCCTGGAATGGGATAGTTCTTTCGGCAATATGCAGAAAGTGTTGTGGGTGAGGAAGTGCATGTTGGTGGTGATGGAAGGTGAATTAAAGAATCTTGGAGGAGGGGGTGGGTTATTTATTGGGAATTTTTAAAAATTATGGAGATTGGCCATCGACTGTGAGGCCATTGTAGATGAGAACAAAGGAAATATCAACTTAGTATAACATTGAACTTCCTGTTGTATAATACATGAATTCAGCATAACATTCCCAATTTGACAACTTAATGAGAAAGATTGAGGAAAATTACCTAATTGTTTCACTGGGGGCTAATTACAGATTCTAGATTGACCATTGATAGTCATCTATTTTCAATTTTGGATTTTGGCGTAAACTGTATTTTGCTTTGATAATTACTTAATCTTGTTGCTGCCCCCATTCATATTTTCTCCGGATTGGTCTTTTGTTTCCTAATGACCCTCTTTCAGTTTGCACTATCATCACATCCTCTGCTCACTCCTATCATTCATCCTTTCAAAAACTTCTTTCTTGTTCTCTCATTCTCTGCGCCTTTCTCTCCATGTTAAATCCTGCTCATCTCTATAACTTTGTCATGGTTCTGATGAATGGTCACAGACCTGAAACATATCTCTGCTTTCCCTAGAGTTTCTGCCTTATCTGTTCACTGTTCCGGGTATCTTATTTTTATTTCAGATGTCCAAAATCCACATCATTTTCCTCATTGGACATTGATAATATTTTAGGTTTGCATTGTTCTATTATTTTATTTTTATAAATATTAGACTTATTAAAGTCTCTTAAGTCTATTTATAATGTTTCCCAATTCTAACATAAAATGTAGAACAGTTTGTTTGGATCGCAACTTACGTACAGATCATGATGTCAATTTAAAATGCACATTTGCCTGTCACCCTCAATTCTCTGCTTGTGCATGTGCCTGTCTAAATACCTATTAAATGTTGTTAGCAGATTTGCTTCCATCACCTCCCCTTGCGGTGCATTCTAGGCACATACCAATCTGCAAAATAAACTTACAATCTAGATCTCCTTTAAACTCACCTCTCACCTTCAACCTTGAGAAAAAAGTTGACTATCTACACTGCTTTTTGCCTCCTATTATTTTATATACTTAAGTCAAGTCCAATACTTAAGTCAGCATCCAACACTCCAGAAAAAAACAAACAAGTTTGTCTAACCTCTTCTAATAACTAATACTCCCTAATTCAGCCATCATCCTGGTGAAACTCCTCTGTATCCTCTACAACCTTCCTGCAATGCAGCAAGCGGAATTGCACACAATACTCCAAATGCAGCCAAACCAAAGTTTTATGTAGATGCAACATGACTTCCCAACTTTTACCTTTTTACACTCAACTCGACTGATGAAGGCATGTATGCTGTGTGCCTTTTTTGCCACCTTATCTACTTGTGTTGCCACTTATACGGAGCTATGTACTTGTACCCCAAGATCTCTATACATTAATAATCCTAAAGGTCCTACCATTTTACTGTATGCTTTGTATATTTGACTTACCAAAATGCAACACTTTACACTTGTCTGGATTAAATTCCAGCTGCCATTTCTCTGCCCACATTTGTAACTGTTCTATATCCTGTTAAATTATTTGACAACCTTCACTTCTCACAACTCCACCATTTTTGTGCCCTCTGCATACTTACTAATCAGCCCACCTACATTTTCATTCAAAAGCAAAAAATCAAAGTGCTGGAGGATCTCAGCGAGTCAGGCAGCATCCATGACGGGAAATGGACATAGACATTTCTGGTCGGGACCCTTCTTCAGACTGATGGAGAAGAGAGAAGAAAGCTGGTAAAGAGAGGTAGGCGTGGGACAAAACTGGCAAGTGAGATGGTTGCAGGTGAGATGAGGTTATTGGTAGATGAGTGGAGACAACAACAAAGCTAGAGGTAAAATGGAGATAAGAGAGTGCCGGATAAAAAAGGAATGAAATGTCTACATTTGTATATCTCAAACAGATCTGAACCCTGAACATTGTAGAACTCTACTGGTCACAAACCTCCAGTCAGAATACAACCCCTTCACTACTGCACTCTGCCTTCTATGGCCAAGCCAATTTTGAATCCAGTTGGCCAAGTTAGTCTGGATCCCTTGCTCCTTAATCTTCTGGATCAACCTTACTATTGTCACTGTGAGTCACCGAAGACACTGAAGCTAATTGATATAAAGGTTGTTATTCATCATGACAATCAGACATTATCCTCTTAACAGAATCTCCCCAAGAATAAAGTATATCAAGACTTTATACTTTGAGAAGATAACAGCAGGTGATTCACTACAATTTCAATAGCTACAACTATATCCTTTATTTCAATATCTTATGCCTGGCAAATAGTTCCATTGTATTTCATATTTATAATAGGAACACACTATAACTCACAAGATACCTCTGAATATTCCAACACCTTTACTGGGACAGATCAATTCGAATAGATGCCCTAAAAACATCTGAGCACAAAGAACCCAGATGCCTAAAATTAGTGCTGTGAGGGCTGACTCTGCATACACCAATTATTGATAGACAAAGCAAATATCCTCATAACCATGTTTAATGTGCTAAATGTCAAATTGTCTGGTTTGGAAGTTTTCTTGATCTCTTCACAATGAGGCAAAATCATTTTGCTGAAGGAGCTTGATTAAGGTCAATTAACATACCGCTGTTGTCTTATATTTGGCTGTTGCATGCACTAACGTCTAGTGGTCAAGTTAGTTTGCAAACCATATCTCTTGAGAGGCCTTCTGCTTTGTGCTTGTGGTCAACTATCCTCAGAAAGGGATACGTATTCATGTCACTGTACTTTTAATATCAAAACTGATTACTGCTTTCAGTTAAAACCGTAGACTGCTGATTTTCTGTAAACTGATTTTCATTTGAATTAATATAAGATAATAACTGCAGATGCTGGTACAAATCGAAGGTATTTATTCACAAAATGCTGGAGTAACTCAGCAGGTCAGGCAGCATCTCAGGAGAGAAGGAATGGGTGACGTTTCGGGTCGAGACCGTTCTTCAGACTGATGTCAGGGGGGCGGGACAAAGGAAGGATATAGGTGGAGACAGGAAGATAGAGGGAGATCTGGGAAGGGGGAGGGGAAGAGAGGGACAGAGGAATTATCTAAAGTGGGAGAAGTCGATGTTCATACCACTGGGCTGCAAGCTGCCCAGGCGAAATTTTGAATTAAGGTATGTAGGAAAATAACTGCAAATGCTGGTTCAAATTGAAGGTAGACACAAAATGCTGGAGTAACTCAGCGGGTCAGGCAGCATCTCAGGAGAGAAGGAATGGATGACGTTTCGGGTCGAGACCCTTCTTCAGACTGATGTCAGGGGAAGGGGCGGGACAAAGATAGGATGTAGTTGGAGACAGGAAGACAGTGGGAGAACTGGGAAGGGGGAGGGGGAAAGAGAGGGACAGAGGAACTATCTGAAGTTAGAGAAGTCAATGTCCATACCGCCAGGGTGTAAACTGCCCAATTGAAATATGAGATGCTCTTCCTCCAATTTGCACTGGGCCTCACTATGACAATGGAGGAGGCCCATGACAGAAAGATCAGACTGTGAGTGGGAGGGGGAGTTGAAGTGCTGAGCCACCGGGAGATCAGGTTGGTGAAGGCGGACTGAGCGAAGGTGTTGAGCAGAACGATCGCCGAGCCTGCGTTTGGTCTTGCCGATGTAGAGAAGTTGACATCTGGAACAGCGGATACGATAGATGAGGTTGGAGGAGATGCAGGTGAACCTCTGCCTCACCTGGAAAGACTGTTTGGGTCCTTGGATGGAGTCGAGGGGGGAGGTAAAGGGACAGGTGTTGCATCTCCTGCGGTTGCAGGGGAAAGTGGTTTGGGTGGGAAGGGACGAGTGGACCAGGGAGTTACGGAGGGAATGATCTCTGCGGAAAGCAGAAAGGGGAGGGGATGGGAAGATGTGGCCAGAAGTGGGATCCCGTTGGCGGTGACGGAAATGTTGGAGGATAATTTGTTGTATACGACGGCTAATGGGATGGAAGGTGAGGACAAGGGGGACTCTATCCTTGTTATGAATGGGGAGAGGGGGAGCAAAAGCGGAGCTGCGGGATATAGAGGAGACCCTAGTGAGAGCCTCATGTATAATGGAAGAGGGAAACCCCCATTTCCTAAAGAATGAGGACATCTCTGATGCCCTAGTATGAAACACTTCATCCTGGGCACAGACGGAGGAATTGGGAGTATGGGATAGAGTGTTTACAGGAAACAGGGTGGAAAGAAGTGTAGTCAAGATAGCTATGGGAGTCAGTAGGTTTGTAGTAGATGTCGGTCACTAGTCTGTCTCCTGTGATGGAGATGGTGAGCTGCTGCCACCGACCTTCACCGACTCACCGGGATCGGCGACCTTCACTGCCTCATCGATGGCACCGACCCTCGCTTCCTCCCCGATCATCCGCTGACCGGGCCTACCGACGCTTCGTCGACTGACCTGGACTCCACTTCCCTGCGGGCCTCCACCAGCGACGCTGCCGACACTCGCTACTCCACCGCCCACCAGCGGGCCACAACCGTCGCCTTAGCTGAGTCCCAGACTCAGCGCCGTGCGCACAGTCCCCACGAGGCAGAGTCCCACAGTGCGTGGTCTGACTCCGCTGGGTCATACTCCCCCCCCCCGACGGATCGTCAGTAGGGATTCCACTGGGTCTCCCCCTTTCCTCCTTTTGCCAGGTGGCCCCACCCATACCTCACCTTCCACCCATCAACCATCATATGCAACAAATTTTATCCTCCAACATTTCCGTCACCTCCAACGGGATCCTACTACTGGCCACATCTTCCCATCTCCTCCCCTTTCTGCTTTCCGCAGAGACCGTTCCCTCCGTAACTCCCTGGTCCACTCGTCCCATCCCACCCAAACCACCCCCTCCCCAGGTACTTTCGCCTGCAACCGCAGGACATACAACACCTGTCCCTTTTCCTTCCCCCTTGACTCCATCCAACCTGCACCTCCTCCAACCTCATCTATTGTATCCACTGTACAAGATGTCAACTTCTCTACATCGGCGAGACCAAACACAGGCTCGGCGATCGTTTTGCTCAACACCTTCGCTCTGTCCGCCTTAACCAACCTAATCTCCCGGCGGCTCAGCACTTCAACTCCCCCTCCCACTCCCAGTCTGAACTTTTTGTCATGGGCCTCCTCCATTGTCATAGTGAGGCCCAGCGCAAATTGGAGGAACAGCATCTCATATTTTGCTTGGGCAGTTTACACCCCAGCGGTATGAACATTGACTTCTTTAACTTCAGATAGTTCCTCTGTCACTCTCTTTCCCCTCCCCTTCCCAGTTCTCCCACTGTCTTCCTGTCTCCAACCAAATCCTTTGTCCCGCCCCCTCCCCTGACCCTGAAGAAGGGTCTCGACCCATTACTTCTCTCCTGAGATGCTGCCTGACCCGCTGAGTTACTCCAGCATTTTGTGTCTACCCTCATTTGAATTAACATCTGCTATGCACTTAGTTTAATAACTATCCCTAATAGGTGTACACTTTTCTACATACAAGTAGACCCTATCCCTAAGAATCTTCTTCAGTAATTTCCTAACCACTGATATATGGCTTACCAGCCAATAATTTCCTGGTTTGTCACTAGGGACCTTCAGAGGAAAGAGGAATAACATTGGTTATTCGCCAGTCCTCTGGGACATCGTCTGTGGCTAAAAAGAATGTGAAGATGCAAAGAATAACAAATATAATTTACAATAACCAAAATATGGGGTTCCATAATAATTTTTACTATTCTTATTCTTATTCTTTTTCTATTTTTGAATCCTAGGAATTCCCATTTTGGCGTGTGCATTCTTGTAGGTATATAAAAATGCTGTTTTCAAATTGAATTGGTTATTTAAATTCATGGAAATTATGCACTCCAGACAATGCATGCTAAAACAAAATTAAGTATATCGCTTTTATATTTTTGATCCGTAACTGTTAATATTCCATTAGAATGGGTATGGTATCAGAATGGTTACGTTACCGGGCTAGCAATCCAGAGGCCTGGGCTAGTTAATTTGATATCAAATATACAATCATGTTGAGGGAATTTAAATTACATTAAATCTGTAGTAAAAGAGTTATCATTTAAAAATTATGATATCCATGAATTTTAAAGATTTCAATAATACTCCATCTAGTTCAATGATGTCCTTTGGGAACAAAATCTGCCATCCTTAATCAGTTTTGCCAGGAAATTCCAGACTCAGAAATATGGCTGACTTGTAATTGCTTTCAAATGGCTTACTGAGCCATTTAATTTAAAGGAAGTTTGGGATGGCAATAATTAAAAATATAGAACAATACAGTGCAGGAACAGGTCCTTTGGCCCATGATATCTGTATCAACCATGATCCCAATTTGATCTTTATCCCTCAATTCTCTGCTTGTTCATATGTCTGTCTATCTGCCTCTTAAGTATGGCTGTTGTATCTGCTTCCACCTCTTTCCTTAGCAATGCATTCCCAGCACCTACCAATCTCAATTTTTTTTAAACTTTGCCCCTCTCACCTTAAATCTATGGCTTCGGGTTGACATTCGCATCCTGAGAAAAAGATTCCATCTACTCTGTCTATGCATCTTAAAAACTTGTATACTTCTATCAAGTCAGCCTTAAGTCTCTGATGCTACAGAGAGAACAGTCCAAGTTTGTTTGCCTCTCCTTTATAGCATATATTCTCTAATCCAGGCAAAATCCTGGTGAATCTCTTCTGCACCCTCTCCAAAGCCCATACATTTTCCTGTATTTCTGCGAGCAGAATTCATAAGGAATAGGAGTTGAATTGGGCCATTCAGCCCGTCAAATCTACTCTGCCATTCAATCATGGCTGATTTATCTCTTCCTCCGAACCCCATTCTCATGCCTTCTCCCCATAATCTCTAAAACCTGTACTAATCAAGAATCTATCTATCTCTGCCTTAAAAATATTCATTGACGGCCTCTACAGCCTTCTGTGGCAAAGAATTCCAAAGATTCACCACCCTCTGACGAAAGAAATTTCTCCTCATCTCCTTCCTAAAGAACGCCCTTTAATTCTGAGGCTATGACCTCTAGTTGTGGACTCTCCCACTAATGGAAACATTCTCTCCACATCTACTCTATCCAAGCCTTTCACTATTCTGTATGTTTCAATGAGGTCCCCACCCCTCATTCATCGAAACTCCAGCGAGTACAAGCCCAGTGCCGACAAACACTCATCATAGGTTAACCTACTCATTCCTGGATACAAGAACTGCACACGATGCTGATCTTCTGAGCTATTCCTTTATCGTTTGAATGTGCAGTGAAGTGCAATTGATTAATAATGTTCTTCAGTTTAGTGCTTTAGTAATTTTAGTAATTGGATTACTAATCTAGAAACATAACCATATCCCTAACTAGTTACTTCAATAATTTTGGTCAACATATTTAGTTTATGTAGGCTGAACCCACAACATCAAAACTAAAATGGAAATGTTTATTTTGAAATATATTCTGAAGTTTACTTATTCAAGATTGCACCAAAAAAATATTTTCTCTTTTATTAGGATGAAGTAGCACACACACTTACAGAAAGCAGAGTATTGAAAAACACTAGACATCCATTTTTAACGGTAAGTACTAAAGACCACAGTAATTGTTTGGTTCTCCAGGGAATTTTTAAGAAAGGAGGGAGAGAGAAAACAGGAAATTATAGACCAGTTAGCCTGACATCGGTGGTGGGAAAGATGCTGGAGTCAATTATAAAAGAAGAAATTGCAGAACATTTGGATAGCAGTAACAGGATCGTTCCGAGTCAGCATGGATTTATGAAGGAGAAATCATGCTTGACTAATCTGGAATTTTTTGAGGATGTAACTAGGAAAATGGACAAGGTAGAGCCAGTGGATGTCGTGTACCTGGAGTTTCAGAAAGCCTTTGATAAGGTCCCACATAGGAGATTAGTGGACAAAATTAGATCACATGGTATTGGGGGTAGGGTACTAACATGGATAGAAAATTGGTTGGCAGACAGGAAACAAAGAGTAGGAATAAATGGGTCCCTTTCAGAATGGCAGACAGTGACTAGTGTGGTATCGCAAGGCTCGGTGCTGGGACCTCAACTATTAACAATATACATTTATGACTTAGATGAAGGGATTAAAAGTAACATTAGCAAATTTGCAGATGACACAAAGCTGGGTGGCAGTGTGAACAGTGAGGAGGATGCTATGAGGATGCAGGGTGACTTGGACAGGTTGTGTGAGTGGGTAGATGCTGGCAGATGCCGTTTAATGTGGATAAATGTGAGGTTATCCAGTTTGGTGGTAAGAACAGGAAGGCAGCTTATTATCTGAATGGTGTCAAGTTAGGAAAAGGGGACGTACAACGAGATCTGGGTGTCCTAGTGCATTAGTCACTGAAAGTAAGCATGCAGGTACAGCAGGCAGTGAAGAAAGCTAATGGAATGTTGGCCTTCATAACAAGAGGAGTTGAGTAAAGAGGTCCTTCTGCAGTTGTACAAGGCCCTAGTAAGACCACACCTGGAATATTGTGTGCAGTTTTGGTCTCCAAACTTGAGGAAGGACATTCTTACTATTGAAGGAGTGCAGTGTCGGTTCACGAGGTTAATTCCCGGATTGGCGGGACTGTCGTATGTTGAAAGACTGGAGCGACTGGGCCCGAAAACACTGGAATTTAGAAGGATGAGAGGGGATCTTATTGAAACATATGACATTATTAAGGGATTGGACATGCTAGAGACATGAAACATGTTCCCGATGTTGGGGGAGTCCCGAACCAGGGGCCACAGTTTAAGAATAAGGGGTAGGCCATTTAGAACGGAGATGAGGAAAAACTTTTCACTCAGAGAGTTATGAAGCTGTGGAACTCTCTGCCTCAGAAGGCAGTGGAGGCCAATTCCCTGGATGCTTTCAAGAGAGAGTTAGATAGAGCTCTTAATGATAGCGGAGTCAAGGGATATGGGGAGAAGGCAGGAACGGGGTACTGATTGTGGATGATCAGCCATGATCACGGTGAATGGCGGTGCTGGCTCGAAGGGCCGAATGGCCTACTCCTGCACCTATTGTCTATTGTCCATTATCTATTGTCTATTGTCTATAATAATTGATAAAAACAATGATTGGTACAATTGTATCATTCCAATGCAATTTATATCGTACATCTGCTTTGTATTGAAATTAAAATATTGAAATGCACACTGCAGATACAATCCTGTTTTGGGGAAGGCAGTACTGAAATGCATAAATAAAGCCAAAAAAGTGCAGATGCTGGAAATTTTAAATGAAAACAGGAGGGCATACCTTGTAAGTTAAGCTGCATCTTTGGAAACATGATTAACATTTCTCGTCACAGTTCATTGAAGCAAAATATTAGGTCTATTTCATTCCCCGTGATTACTGCTGACCTATTGAGTATTTCTAGCATTTTCTATTTTCATTTCAATCTCTCTGAAATTGGTCAAGGCTCTTGAGGGAAATAAAGGATGCATCCAAGAACTTAACCAGAGAATTGGGAGGACTAAAAGGGGCATGAAATGTTCTTGGTGAGTAGTAAAATCTCAGTATGAACATGAAAAAAGGGTAGCCAGGGAAAGCATTGGACCATTCAAAGGCAAGGGGAATTTATACCCGGAGCCAGAGGAAAAGGACAACTTACACAATGAATACTTAGGTTCGGTGATCACCAAAAAACAGAACAGGGAGAATAGCAAATTATATGTGATATTCCAGAGCATACTGATATCAAGAAGGGGGTGCTGTTGGGTCTCCTGAAGTGCATTAAAGTTAGTAAATGGGATCCACCCCAGGTTGAGAGATACAAGAAAGGAGGGAATTGCTGTTGCCATGACACAAATCTTCGTGCCCAAGAACATTAGGGTGGCGCAATTGGTAGACCTACTGTCTCACAGTGCCAGGGTTTGATCCTAACCTCCAGTAGAGTTTGCAAGTTCTCCCTGTGACCTCGTGGCATTCCTCCGAGTGCTCCGGTTTCCTCCTACATCATAACGATGCGTGCGTTTGTAGGTTAATTGGCCCCTGTAAGTTTCCCTTGGTGTGTAGGGAGTGAATGAGAAAGTGGATAACACAGGACTAGTGTGAACTGGTGAACTCGCACTTCCTCAGATTAAACTCCATCTGCCATTTTCCCCCCTTTACTGCAGCTGATCTAAAAACTTGCACTTCATTCAATTGGATCAATTTTTACTCCTTTTGAAAATAGCTAAGTGGTTAGTTAAAATTCAAATTTAATGAAATTAGATTAACAGCTCTCTGCAAGCACATACCACATTCCAAGTTACCAGGAATTATCACAATGTTAAAAGTGGTACTTTGCTCTGGCTTTGCACACACCAACAGATTGCTAATCTATTTCTGATTTTAAAGATGTTGCCTATAAGATATATTGTGACATTTTTTGTTCAGTTGTGACAATTTCAAAATTTCTTTGGAAATTCCCTACATTGTAAAATGTGAGATTGTATCCGATAACAGACCATCTCTGTGAAACTTGTTTTGTCCATGTAAATTAAATCTCGCTAAAGTTAATGAAAGTTTATCCTAACAACAGTACCATGAAAACACGGTGCCTTTAATGCTTCACAGTGTTCCTGAAGCTGCTTTGAATGGGCACCTAATCAGTTTTTTATATTAAAACTATTGATACCAAGGGGGGAAAACAGTACACTATTAGTTATCTCATTGCTGGATAAATGCAATCAAAGTTAAATATCGTACAAATTCTTTCTACACCTATGATTCTTTTTATTACAGTCTTTGAAGTATTCTTTCCAAACTAAAGACCGTTTATGTTTTGTCATGGAATATGTGAATGGAGGGGAGGTAAGTTTTTTTTTGAAGAGACCTGTGGAAAGCAAGTCAATATTTTGTGTTCATTTTCTGTTATTAACTTTACTAATTTAATTTTTTTTCTCTATTTTTTTTCTCATTTAAGCATGAATCAGTTTATATATGGAGCACATTGATTATCACAGTAATATTGTTGAGAATAAATAGAAAATTAACTTTGCACTTATCAATTTGTTTTGATATCAAGGATAACATTAAGTTAAGTCTTTAACATTGTCCCTACTGAATTCAACAAGTAACATTACATTTCTGCATACAAGTACAGCTTTATATTTGCATGGCTATTAGAATAACATTTTAAAAGATTTTCTTAACCTGTGTGACTAAGGCACCATGGAAATTGCAAATGAACTTTGAAATATTTACCTAAGTTGTGGACAACTAAGTTGAGTCATACAACATAATACAGCACAGAAACAGGCTCTTTGGCTCAACATCCATGCCAACCAAGATGCCCCACGCCCATTTTCCTGTGTTTGACATAAATGCCTCTAAATCTGTTCTATTTATGTACCTGTCCAAATGTCTTTAAAATGTAGTACCTGCATCACCTATTTCCTTTTGGACCATTATCCCATGTGGAACTTGACAAAGGCCTTACTGCCCACATCAATACACTTTATATTTTCAGAAAATTCAGTGGTGTGTCAGACAGGATCTACCCTTGATAAAGCCATGCTGGGATTTTCTGATTATTCACTGCCTTTTCAGTGAGTATTTATCCTGTCCCCCAGGATCTTTTCCCCTACTATTGATGTTAGACTCAAAAGTCTGCAATTACCAGGATTGTTGCTGCTGCCCTTCTTGAAAAGGGGCACCTGTCATCTTGTCATCTGTACTGAGGGGGTGTCACACTATTAATTAGGGTAAATATCACGGCAGTACTTCGAGGAGACACCTTGGAGAGAACGATGGCATATTGATAGTCTTTAGGAATAAGCAAAGGGAAATCCACCCAATAATCACCAAGAATTAGAGGAACAGATAGGTAAGCTAAGTGCAAAGAGGTATAAGAGCATTACGGTTGTAGTCATTGAGATTTTACCTGGCAGAATTTGTTAACTGCATCCAAGAGAGTGATGTGAAGATATCCTATATGAAGATATGCTCTACTCAAACTTATCTTTGGAAATGAAACTGGAATGTAGTGGAAGTGTTGGTGAGCATACATTTTGGGAATAATGCTCCCAATTCTATATATTTCAAATGTGGAAAGGGATGAGGTTGGTTTTCAAATTAAAGTCTTGAATTGGGGACAACTCTGATTTTAATAGCAAAAGAGAGTACTTGCCACAAGTAGATCGAGAACAATTGCTTACATCAGACGAATGATAGTCTTTCAAAAGAAAATGTGTAGAGATTCATGGCCAGCATGCACTCGTAAGGATGACAAATAATGATGGCAAGATTAAGGACCTTGAACGACAAAGAATTTAAAAGATTTGATCAGGGAAAAAAGGAGGCTATGACAGGGAAAGACAACTGGAATTAAGTGAGTCAATTGAGGAATACTGCGGGTATAGGAGAGAACTACAGAAATGAATTAGCGGGCAGGAACGGGCCATGAATAGCCTTGGTTGATAAGATTAAGGAGAATCCAAACATGATTCTGTGAGCATGTTAGGGCTGAGAGGGTGCCAGAGAAAAAGGAACCAAAGGGGTACTTGATGTGTGGAGTCAGGGAATGTGGCAAGGTCCTACCTGAATATGTCTCATCTTATTTCACCAAGGAGATGAACATGGATGAAAATGAGCCCTGGCAGATTCATTGTTTCTGCCCGCTCCTGCCCCACTGAACATTTCCAAATACCTAAATTGCATCTTGGACCCTTTGTCCATTCACCTTCCAACCTACATCTGAGACATCTCACATGCTCTTCAACACTTCAATAGCTTTCAATATCAAGGCACCCATTGTCTCATCTTGACCATGGATGACCAGTCCCTCTACATCTCCATCCCCACCTGGAAGATCTCAGGGCCTTCCAGATCTTCCTGGAACAGAGACCCAATCAGTTCCCCTCTCTGAACACTCTTTTCTGCCTGGTGGAACTCACCCTCAACAACTTCTCTTTTGATTTCTCTCACTTTCTTCAAGTTAAATGTTTAGCCATGGTCACTAGCATGGGTCCCCGTCTCCCTGTCTTTTTTGGTTACATTGAACAATCCTTGTTTCAAACATACAATGGCACCATTCCTCAATTCTTTCTCCACTACATTGACTAATGCATCAGGACTGCCTTCTGCACCCATGCTGAACTCGTTGATTTCATTAACTATACCAGTAACTTCCACCCTGCCCCCAAATGCACTTGGACTATCTCTGACACCTCTCTCCCCTTTCTTGATGTCTCTGTCTCCATATCGGGGAACAAACTCTTCACTGATGTATACTATAAAACCTATTGATTCCCACAGTTATCTGGACGACACCTGCTCCCACCCTGCCTCTTGTGATGACGCCATGCCCTTCTCTCAATATCTCAATTTTTGCTGCATCTGCTCCCAAGATGAGGATTTCCACTCTAGGACATCCGAGTTGTCTTCTTTCTTTAGTATACATGGCTTTCCCCCTGCTGCCATAGATAGATCCCTCACCTGCATCTCCCCTATGTCCTATTGTTGTGTTCTCTCCCCCCCTTCCCCTAGACAGAACAAGGATAAAGTTCCCCTGGTCCTTCTTTCATCCTACCATCCACCACCACCTGCATTCCTTCCTCAGACTTCACATTTTGTGCCTCTTCTCTCCTTTTCTCACAGCCTTTTATCTTCTGGCCTTTGTCCATCCATCAGCCAAGCAAAAACTCCCCTCATCTATATCCATCTGTCACTAGCCTGGTTTTGACCTGCCCCCACCTCTCTTCCAGCTTTCTCCCCCTCACTCCAAGTAGTCTGAAGAAGGGCCCCAACCTGAAACGTCACCTATCTATTTTCTCCAGAGATACTGCTTGTCGACTGAGTTACTGCAGCACTTTGTATCTTTTTTTGTAAATCAGCATCTGCAGTTTCTTGTGTCTATATGGAAGAAAAGAATTCAGGGAGTGGTACATTGAAATCTGGAGCAATGCAGTATTAAGAGGGAAGAGGCATTAATATCTTGGAATTGCATTAGGGTGGATGAAATTATCCACAGATGCTTTTGTAAGCAGGGTCAATAGTCAATAGTCAATAGTCGTTTATTTGTCACATACACATAAATGTGTAGTGAAATGAAACATTACCCGCAGTTGAACAATAAGACCAATAAGAATAATCAATAAAAATGCAATAACACACACAATCACAAACTAACACCAAACAAAAAGAAACATCCATCACAGTGAGTCTCCTCCAGTCCCTCCTCACTGTGATGGAAGGCCACAATGTATTTTCTCTTCCCCTGCCGTCTTCTCTAGGAGCTAGATGGGCCCTGGGAGAGATTTTTATATCATTTAGTCACAGGTGAGATTCAGATTAGTTTATTGGCACACAGCTTACATGATAATGATAGATTAATAATAAATACAGTGATTGCTAGAGAGTAGAATGGTGAAAAGATTGTTGTGCAATCTGAAGTAATGCAAATAACTAAAGTTCAATAACTGAATAACTGAATGAACTAGCGTTAGGAGTGTGAACATATGGCAGCATCTTTGGGAAGGGATTGATAAAGAAGTGATTGGTTCAGGAGAGTGATAGCTGGGGAAGAAGTTGTTCTTAAATCTTGACATCTGGGCTTTCAAACTCCTGTATCTTCTTCTAAAAGGTAGAAGAGAGAAAAGGGAATGGCCAGGGGGGCAGGCATCCTTGACGATACTTCAGGCCTTCCTGATGCAACGCATGGTGAAGATGGACTGGATGGAAGTAAGTGACAAGTTTGCAATGGACTGAGTTCACCACTCTCTGCAGGTTCAGGTGGTCAAGAGTAGAGCAGTTGCCATCCCAGCGTGAGGTGCATCCCATAAGAATACTTTCTAGAGTGCATCTTCAGAAGTTCAAGAGAATCCTTGTGGACATGTCGAATCTTCTCAGACTCCTTAAGAAAGTACATATGCTGATATGTTTTTTTGATCACTGCATCAGAGTGAAAGAACTAGATTAGGTTACTGGGTGATAGGGATCCAGAGGAACTTGAAGCTTTAGACCATTTCTACAGCAGCTCAAGCAAAAAAAACAATGCTGGAGGAACTCAGCAGGCCAGCCAGCATCTTTGGAGAGGGGGAAGGGGTTGTGGGGGGGAAGGTCAGTCAGATGGCTTTTCGGGTCAGGACCCTTCTTAAGACTGATGGAATCATTGGTGGATTTATGTTTGCCTGTTCAAAATGGAAAAATAAGACATCGAGCTCATCTGGCAGAAATGCACATGTGCCAGAGATCACCCCAGATTTTGGCGTGTTGCCCGTGATCGTATTCAGGCCATGTCATAATCATCTGACATACACATGGATTGAATTGAATTGAGCCTTAGGCTTATTCCACCAGCAAGATCGTGAGCTACCAGAAGATTGGAGGATAGATAATGTTGTTTCTTAAGAACAACAGCAGGGATAAGCCAAGTCAGTGGTGGCACACAGTGGAGCAGTGGTAGAGTCATAGAGTAATACAGTGTAGAAACAGGCCCTGTTTAGTAAACTTTAATATTATTAGTAATTGGATTACTACTCTAGAAACATAACCATAACCCTAGCTAGTTACTTCAATAATTTTGGTCAACATATTTAGTTTATATAGACTAAACCCACAACATCAAAACTAAAATGGAAATAGAGTCAAAGAGTCATAGATTGATACAGTGTGGAAACAGGCCCTTCGGCCCAACTTGCCCACACTGGCCAACATGTCCCAGCTATACTAGTCCCACCTGCCCGCATTTGATCCATATCCCTGCAAACCTGTCCTATCCATGTACCTGTCTAATTGTTTCTTAAATGTTGGGATAGCCCCTCCCTCAACTACCTCCTCTGGCAGCTTGTTCCATACACCCACCACCCTTTGAAAAAGTTACCCCTCAGATTCCTATTAAATCTTTTCCCCTTCACCTTAAACCTATGTCCTCTAGTACTGGATTCACCTATTCTGGGCAAGAGACTCTGTGCATCTACCTGATCTATTCCTCTCATGATTTTATACATTTCCTCATGATTTTATAGAGTTGTTGCCTTACAGCACCAGAGACTCGGGTTTGATCCTGAATACGGGTGTCGTCTGTACAGAGTTTGTACGTTCTCCCTGTAACAGCGTGAGTTTTCTCCAGGTGCTCTGGTTTTATCTCAAGCTCCAAAGACACACAGGTTTGTAGGTTAATTGGCTTCTGTAAATTGTAAAAATTGTCCCTTGTGTGTTAGTTAAGGGGGTGATCCCTGGTCGGCATGGACTCGGTGGGCCGATAGGCCTGTTTCCTTGTTTTATCTCTAAAATATAAAGTTGCAGAAAATTGTTGGGATAGGATTTATGTACATTTGGGAAGGCAGGGATGGTCAGCAGACTCTGTGTGAGTAAATTCCTATCTCTCTACATTCATTTTTTTTTCCCCATGGTATAGTTAAAAAGTTGAAGGTAGGTCAGTAGGTGTTGTCTATATAGATGTTAGTAAGGCATTTGACCAGGTCCTGCATAGTAGGCGAGATCAAGATAAATTGAATCCAAGGTGAGCTGGCTAATTAGATCCAAAATTATCATGGTGATTGACAATAGAGGGTAGTGGTGAAAGGAAGCTTCAGTGATTGGAAGTTTGTGATTAGTAGTGCACCACAGAGATAGTGCTGGAACCCTTGTTGTTTGTGATATACTTCAGATGTTGGATGTGAATTACCAGATTTGATTAGTAAGTTTGCTGATCAGATGTAAATTGGTGCTGTTGCACACAGCAATGAAGGTTGTCACAGCAGGATATAGAGGAGGTGAAAAATTGGGCAGATCGTTGGCAGAAGGAATTTAATTCCGAGAAGTGCAAGATGGTGCATTTCTGGAAGTCAAATAAGGATAGGACATATATTTCATAAATTATAGGGCCCTTTGGAATGTTGAGGTACAGTAGGACCTTAGGGTTTAGTTCCAGTGTTCGCTGAAAATGGCATATAGTTAGATAGGGTAAAAGACAAACTGCTAGATGAACTCAGAATGCCAGACAGCATTTATGGAGGGAAACGGATATTCAACATTTCAGGTCTGTCAATGTTAACTCTCTATTCCCTTCTCTCATGTGAATGTCCAGCTTCCCCTTCAATGCATCTGTCATACCTACTGTTTATACTACTCCCTGTGGGAACAAGTTCCATATTCTCATCTCTCTTTTGCAAATAAGTTGTTTCTGAATTCCATGACCTTGCTGGTCTCTAGTTATGCTCTTACCCACAATTAGAAGGATTCCCTCTATGTCCACTGTCAATTATGTTAACCTTCAGACTTAAGGGAAAGAGAAGCAGTCTGTGCATCATTCCCTGATACGTGTATTCTAAAACTTTTTTAATATCATTCTTGTTTATCTTCTCTGCACCTTTATTTTCAGTGTCTCGAAATTTTCCGCATGATATGGTGACTAGAAATGTACATATAATATTTTTTGGTCTAGCCTAGGTTTAACACAGCCTTAATACAACTTCCCTACTTTTATTTCTGTACCTCTAGAATTGGAAATATGCTTGATTTGTCTTTGTCTTAAAAGGAAACATAGTGTTTAGTTCATTTATGTTCTGAGATCCCTTTGTTCCCATTCTCCACTGGGACTCATATCTTCCAACTAAAAGTGAAATCCCTGTTCCAGCTAGCAAAATATATTACATTGCACTTACTTGTGTTGAACTTCATTTGTGAATTAGGCATTCTGAATATCTTCCAATAATTTGTTGCAGCTATCCTTACTATGTACTCTAGTCACACAAATCTACAAATTGTGGTTTTGATTTGAGAGTCTAGATAGTTTATATGAATTATGAATAGCAGTAATTCCAGCGCTGATCTTTGCAAAACATCTCTACACCCTTCCTTTCACTGTGAATCAGTCTCTTCCAGTCTCTCTTTTTGGAGTCAGCTAGCAGTTCATTCTATTATCTGTTTCCCCAATATTCTCTAATCATAGTTATTCATGAGGTGCAGCTTTGTGAAAAATCTGAACAAAACAGATGAACTGAATCACAATTTTCTAGTTTAGTTTAGTGATACGGTGTGGAAACAGGCCCTTCATCCCACCAAGACCATGCCGACAAGCAGTCACCTGTACATTAGCACAATCCTACACACCAGGAATGATTTACAATTCTTACCAAAGCCAATTAACTTACAAACCTGTACATCTTTGGAATGTGGGAGGAAACCGGAGCACCCAGAGAAAACCCATGCGGTCACAGGGAGAAGGTACAAATTACACACGAAAAGCCCCCGTGGTCAGGATCGAACCCTGGCGCTGTGAGGCAGCAATTCTACTGCTGTGTCACTGTGCTGCCCTGCTTGTTCTTGTTAGCTACTTGTTCTTGAAGCGTGTACAGCTTCTTGTTAGCTGTACAAATAAAACAATAGTCAAGAAGGAATTTCTTTTTGGAGATCCAGTTGACTATTCAATATTACACTTTTCATTTCTCAATGTTTTTTCTTCAATTTGCTCATTTAATCAGGATTCCATTATTTACTCTACCACTAATGTTAAAATGATTAATCTATAATTCCGAAACATTCTGTCTAGATTTTTGAATGCTGATATTATGGTAGCTATCTACCAGTCCTCTTGCACTGCACTTGTTTCTAATGGATTATTTTAAATGCAATGATCCAATCCATTACAATAGGTTTATCTGCTATAAGTTTGGTTAGTATATATCCTCTGTCTATTTTAAATGCACTTCTCACATTGCTTGTCCCTTCATCCAATGTTATATGCATCTGTAAATGAAAATAAAAACTGCAGATGCTGGAAATCTGAAACAAACAGGGAAACAATACAGCATAGTGGTGCAGCAGTAGAGCTGCTGCCTCACTGTTCCAGAGACCCGGGTTTGATCCTGACCTTTGGTGCTGCCTGTGCAGAGTTTATACGTTCTCCCTGTGACCATGTGGGTTTTCTCTGGGTTCTCCGATTTCCTCCCACTTTCCAAAGACGAACAGGTTTATAGGTTAATTGGCTTCTGTAAATTGTCCCAAGTATGTAAGGAGTGGATGTGAAATCGGAAGAACTAGTGTGAACGAGTGATTGATGGTCGGTATGGATTCAGTGGGCCGAAGGGCCTGTTTCCACGCTGTATCTCTGGATTAAAATAGAATGCTAGAAGCACCCAGCAGGCCAGAAAGCAAAAAATGTAATAATATTTTCTTAGTCCCTTCGTAACAGACCGTAAGTTGGGTGGAAAAATATTAGTTCTATGTTGAAGCTAAGGCCTGGAGGGATGGATAAGATAAAGAGAATCTTTGTGGACCTGGATGGCTGTGGGGAAGAGTTATTAATGAAATAATTTAAGGGTGACAAAGAACTTATCAGGCAATGAAAACAGAAGCTCATGGTCAACGAATGCAGAGTGGGAAAAATATAAGCTAGTATCACAGACTAGTTTAAAAAAAAGATACAAAATGCTGGAGTAACTCAGTGGGTCAGGCAGCATCACCGAAGAACATGGATAGGAGATGTTTCGGGTTAGGGCCCTTGTTTAGACTGATTGTAGGGTGGGAGGCATAGAAAGCTGGAGGAGAGAAAGGGCAGGGCAAAGCGTGGCAGGTAATAGGTGATAGGTGAACACAGGCGAGGAGGGTATTTTGATAGGCAGGTGGTTGGACAAAGGAAAAAACATGGTGTGAGACAAAAGGATTGAAGTGTTGCAAATTGTGAAGCTGGAGGTAGGAATGTAGGTGGGAGGGGAGAAATATGTGGAGGTCCATACAAAAGAAGAGACAAAGTGCTGGAGTAACTCTGGGTCAGACACCAACTCAGGAGAACATCCTGGCAGATCCTGCTGTAATTTTTGATAATCATCTTGGCTATCTACAATGCCACCTACTTTAGTGTCATCTGCAAACTTACTAATCATGCCTTGTACCATATCATCCAAATCGTGGAGAGAAAACTCAAACAGCAATGGGACTAGCACCAATCCCTGAGGTCCCCAGTCTGAAAAACAACCTTCCACCATCACCCTGTGCTTCCTTCCATGAAGCCAATTTTCTACCTATTTGGCTAGGTCTCCCTGGATCCCATGTAAGCTAACATTCCAGAGCAACCTACCATGCGGAACTTTATCAAGTGCATTGCTACAATCTATACTGACAAAGTCTACGGCTCTGCCTTCATCAAACTTTTTAGTTCCATCTTTAACGAACTCGATCTAACTAATATGTGATATCTCCAAAGTGTCCTTAAATATATTTTGATCAGGCCTGAGAGATTTGTGTACCTGCCGATGGACGTTCAGCACCTCCTCAATCGTAATATTGTCTGTCCTCAAGACACTTCTATTAACCACTTTCTCCAGACCATGTATTTCGCCATGGTAAAACCAGAGAAGTATTCATTGAGTATTTGAATACAAATTATTATTCTAGATCTAATAAAAAGGAACTGCAGATACTGGTTTATATCAAAGATAGACACAAATTTCTGGAGTAACTCAGCAGGTCAAGCAGCATCTCCAGAGAAAAGGGATAGGCAACATTGTTCTTCCCTGATCCCCCCTCCCCCCCGTCAAGGTGGTCCCCCCACACCAGGTCCCCATTGATCTTTCCTCCCCTCACGGCAGTCACCCCATGCCAAATCCTCCTTTGTTCCTTCCCATGGCAGCGGCATCCTCACTTCCACACGTCCGTCCTC
This sequence comes from Rhinoraja longicauda, assembly GCF_053455715.1. Lineage (NCBI taxonomy): Eukaryota > Metazoa > Chordata > Chondrichthyes > Rajiformes > Arhynchobatidae > Rhinoraja > Rhinoraja longicauda. The sequence goes on along the minus strand of NC_135961.1, from coordinate 43,902,956 downwards.
TTCCGTCGGTCGGCGCCATCATTGACTACTGCACCGACCTCTCCACTAACGCTGCAGGGTCCTCTCCAGATGCCTCCATGGCGCTGACCCAGGCCCTAGCCACGGGCTCTGCAGTCCCAGGCACTGATGACCGCAGGTTTCATCGACCCGCGAAGCTCCACCTCCGACCCATGAGGCCTGGGCTCCAACCCACGAGGCTCCTCCATGCGAGGCTCCAGCCTCAGCTCAGGTGCACCTCCGGAAGGTGTTTAAGGCATGGAGGTTCCCTGATATGCTGATTGTTGGCTAGGAATGGTGTGATCCCAAAAGGGATACATCGTTGCGAACTGTGGAACTGGTTAACCGACCTTGAGTGGAGGAAGCGTGACATCCTTTTAAAACTCCAGGGAGTCGAGGCGCAGAACTGTTAACGCTCATCATACGTTAACAGAATCATCCCCGGATCATTCTCATAAACCTCCTCTGGACCCTTTCCAGCACATTCTTCCTCAGATACAGTGCATTCAGAAAGTATTCAGACCCCTTCACTTTTTCCACATTTTGGTACGTTACAGCCTTATTTTAAAATGGATTAAATTCTTTTTTTTTATCATCAATTTACACACAATACCCCAGAATGAAGAAGCGAAAATAGGTGTTTAGAAATTTTTGCAAAATAATTAAAAAGAAATAACTGAAATATCACATGTACATAAGTATTCAGATCCTTTGCTATGACACTCAAAATTGAGCTTATGTTCATCCTGTTTCCATTGATTACCCTTGAGATGTTCCTACAACTTGATTGGAGTCCACCAGTGGTAAATTAAATTGATTGGACATGATTTGGAAAGGCACACACCTGTCTATATAAGGTCCCACAGTTGACAGTGCATGTCAGAGCAAACACCAAGCCATGAAGACAAAGGAATTGTCTGTAGACCTCCGAGACAGGATTGTGTTGAGACACAGATCTGGGGAAGGGTATAAAACAATTTCTGCAGCATTGCAGGTCCCGAAGAGCACAGTGGCACATTTTGGAACCACCAGGACTCTTCATAGAGCTGGCCGCCCGGCTAAACTGAGCAATCGGGGGAGAAGGGCCTTGGTCAGGGAGGTGACCAAGAACCCGATGGTCACTCTGACAGAGCTCCAGAGTTCATCTGTGAAGATGGGAGAACCTTCCAGAAGGACAACTATATCTGCAGCACTCCACCAATCAGGCCTTTATGGTAGAGTTGCCAGACGGAAGCCACGCCATAGTAAAAGGCACATGGCAGCCCTCTTGGAGTTTGCCAAAAGGCCCCTAAAGGACTCTCAGACCAGGAGAAACAAGATTCTCCGGTCTGATGAAACCAAGATTGAACTCTTTGGCCTGAATGCCAACGCCACCGCTCATCACTTGGCCAATACCATACCTACGGTGAAGCATGGTGATAGCAGCATCATGATGTGGGGATGTTTTTCAGCGGCAGGAATTGGGAGATTAGTCAGGATCAAGGGAAAGATGAACGGAGCAAAGTACAGAGAGATCCTTAATGAAAACCTGCTCCAGAGCGTTCTGGACCTCAGACTGGGGCGGAGGTTCACCTTCCAACAGGACAACGACCCTAAGCACACAGCCAAGGCAACGCAGGAGTGGCTTTGTGACAAGTCTGTGAATGTCCTTGAGTGGCCCAGCCAGAGCCCGGACTTGAACCCGATCGAACATCTCTGGAGGGACCTGAAAATAGCTGTGCATCAACACTCCCCATCCAACCTGAGAGCTTGAGAGGATCTGCAGAGAGAAAATACCCAAATATGGGAGAAATTACCCAAATACAGGTGTGCCAAGCTTGTAGCGTCATACCCAAGAAGACTTGAGGCTGTAATCGCTGCCAAAGGTGCCTCAACAAAGTACTGAGTAAAGGGTCTGAATACTTATGTAAATGTGATATTTCAGTTATTTCCTTTTAATTACTTTTCAAAAATTTTGAGACACCTGTTTTCGCTTTTTTATTATGGGGTATTGTGTGTAGATTGATGATTAAAAAAAATATTTTAATCCATTTTAAAATAAGGCTTTAACGTAACAAAATGTTGAAAAAGTGAAGGAGTCTGAATACTTTCTGAATGCACTGTACGGGGGCCAATACAGCTCACAATACTCCAAATGCGGTCTGACCAGTGCCTTATAAAACCATAGCATTATATCCCTGTTTTTATACTGTATTCTCTTGAAATAAATGCTAACATTGCATTTGCCTTCCTTACTACCAATTTAACTTGCAAATTAACTTTTTGGGAATCCTGCATCGACACTCCCAAGTTCCTTTGCACCTCCGATTTCTGACTGTAGACAGCATCCATTGCCCTACCCTTATCAATCATCTTTGTCACCTCTTCAAAAAATTCAAAAAGGTCATAAAACCTGACTTACCGTGGAAAACGCCATACTGACTGTCGCTAATTAACCCATACACTTCCAATTCCGAGTAAATTCTACACCAAAAAAATCATTTTCAATAACTTCCCAATGATGTTGTGATCGTTGTTTGTGGGAGGGATAGGGTTGGCAGCTCCAGAGTTGGAGTTTCAGAGTTTCAATTTTTCAGATGTAATGGAGAGGGAGGAAAAAGAGGTGGAGGAGTTGTCCTATTCATCAGGGAGATTGTCACAGTGGCACTGTGAGGCTTACAGGCCTATAATTTCACTGCATTCAAAGCATTTCACTGTAACTTGTCACATGTGACAATATTACGTATTCATCCATTCATTCATAATTTCCTGGATTATCTCTGTCTCCCTTCTGATACAAAGGATCAACATTAGTTACCCTCCAGTCCATTGAGACCTCGTCTGTGGCTAGAGAAGATAGAAAGATCTTCATCAAGGAACCAGCAATCTCCTCTCTTGCCTCTTTCAATAATCTATAATATATCCCATTTATCCACTGCAATATCAGGAGTGCTAACTATCTTCTTGATCTTAAATTGCCCTAAGATATTAATATTCACCACACAGATCTCACTCACCAATGACATTGCTTAACCCCTTTTGCCCTTCTAATAGTCCACTTAAGTTCTTGCTTTATATTCCTCAAAGAGCCTCTGTGAATTCATCTTTCCAAACCTCATACACTTCCATTTCCTTTTTGACCAAACGTATAACCTCATTAGTCATACAAGGTTCCCTTGCTTTGCCATTGTTATCCTTCTTTCCCACTGGAACACGTGAGGCGGTAATGTCTCCCACTTGTCAGATGTGGATTTCCCCATAACAAATGCTCCCAATTTATTCTCCCTAGCTGCTACCTAATAATTTTGTAATCTTCCTTATCCTAATTTAGTATCTTCCCCCAAGACTTATCCTTATTCTTAATTATCTTGTGATCACTATTCCTGAAATATTCTTCTGCTGAAACACCAGTCATCTGGCCAGGCACATTTCCGAATGCAAGATCCAATAAGTTCCAGAGTCGAGTTTGACTATCCACATACTGTTTCAGGAAATTCTCTTGGATAGACCTAGCAAATCCTACCTTATCTAAGCCTTTCGCACTGAGTCAGTCCCAGTCAATATTAGGGAAATTAATGTTGTTCATTATGACTATCCTGGTGCTTTAGCATCTTTGCGAAATCTGTCAACATATCTGTTCCACTATCTCCTTTTGGCTATTGGAAGGCTTATAGTACAATCCCATTAGCGAGATTGCATTTTTCATATTTTTGGACTCTAGACATATTGCATCAGTAGATGATAGCTACCGTGTCTTCTTCCTGAATATCACTGTGGCATTTTCCCTAATTAGTAGACAACGCTTCAACCTTTTTTACCTCTAACACATCTGAAATATCGAAACCCTGAAACATTGAGTTTCCAGTCCTGTCCCTCATGCAACCACGTCTTAATAATGGCCATAACATCATACTTCAAAGCACTGATCTAGGTTTAGAAGCACATCAGGTGTGGACAGTGGGTAGAAGAGCCTGTTTTTGTGTTGTTTCTGAGTGATCCCATGACTCCTTGATTTTAAACTCGATTTTAAGAGTCAAGTGTGTTTAATTGTCGTACCATCAATGTAGCAATGACATTTTTACTTGCTGCAGCTTTGCGGGTCCATTAATGCAAAACAGAAATTGATGTACAATAAGAAACAAGAAATTAATCAGTAATACAAGGTAACCAGATCATAATAGTGCAAAAAAACATCTTTAATGCAGCTGACACAAAGTTCATAGTAGCTCATAGTCGCTGAGGTAATGGTTTGTGTGTGCAGTGTTCAAGGACCTAATGGTTGCTGGGAAGAAGCTGTTCTTCAGATATGGAGCTCACGTTTTCAGGCCATCTTCAAGGGTTCAAAGGGTATTTTATGGTCACGTGTACCAATAAAGGTATTCCCGATGGTAGTAGAGAGATGAGAGCATGGCCAGGTTCGTATGGGTCTTTGATATTAGCTGCCCTTTTCAGGTAGCTGTCTTGTATATCCCTTAGATGGCAGGGAGGTCAGTACCTGGGAAGGATTGGGAAATGTCTACTACTTTCTGCAGTTTCTTTTTTTTCCTGTGCGTTCGAGTTACCGAACCAGGCCATGGTGCAATGAAGAAGGGTCCCAATCCTAAACGTCACCCATTATTTCTCTCCAGAGATGCTGCCTGACCCGCTGAGTTACTCCAGCATTTTGTGTCTATCATGGTGCAACCATTCAATATGTTCCCTACTGTGCAGCTGTAGAAATCATTGCATAATTAGATGCATTTGGTAAGAATGTTTTTATTTGCTCGTGATGTGGCAAGACTATATTTCCCATTGCTAATTGCCCCCTGATTTTACTGATTTACCAGGCCAGTTAAAGTTAATTAAGAGTGTACTACTTTGGTAGGTGTGGAGTTGCATTTTGAGTGGAAAATTGAGACCGTGGCTTCTCTGCTTAGCTCAGTGCACTGTTGCTCTACCAGTGTCTTGATTTGAATCACCTAGACTTGTGTCGGATATCTGGGTTTGGCCTCACAAGCAGGAATCAGGCCACTGCTTCCAGGTTTGCAATCCAGCATCTGTAAACCAATAATTTAGCCACTTAGCTACCTTATCCATATTGTACAATTTACCCTTTATGCAACTTTCCTAACATGCATACAATTTTAATATTTTAATAGAAAGAGTGGATGTAAAAGGAAAGCTCTTCAGGATCACCTATAATGTGTAGAGGAGGAAAGTTGAAGGGAATTCCATTGTGAGAACAAACATATTTTGGGGGTATGAGAGCTTAGAGCTGAGTTATGGGCCTGAGAGAATAACCCAAGGAACGTGAGGTGAACTTGCAGGGTGACGGCTCCAAAGGGAGAAGGCAGGCAATTACTATGTATATATTTCATACATTTAAATTTATAATCATCTCCTGCATTTTGCCTTAACTTTACAGATGTACTTTACCTTGTATGTTCTTTAAAAATATGGTTAACCATGGCTTATTGTATAACTCCTGATAGCTAAAATTTGAAAGTATGTACAGAAACTTGAGACTCGGTATTAACCCTATGCTGCAAATGGAGTGAGAAGGGTCAGGTTTAAGTTTACAGGCTATGCTTTGCCAATTTTGCATCTTGGCATGTACCTTCGCCATTTCTGTGGTACATGAACCCATTAGCACTCTACGTACAGGTAAATCTAATGTTAAGGAGACTGTTAACATATGCATTTAGAATACATTTCTCATCTCTATCCAGAATGGCTGACCTTTTATTTTGCTCCGAAGTTATAAATAGTCCAACCAGCAGAACCAACACTCCTGTATCTACCATGTCAAGCCCGCTAAATAGTTTTGTTTCAGTGTGATCCCCCCACCCAAAATATCTGCATCTGATCTTGGTCCTGAAATTAATTGCTCATAACTCCTTAGATAGCACTTCCAAACCCATAGCCTCGACCAGCTAGAAGGACAAAATAGCAAAAAGCATGGAAACAACACCATCTGGAAGTTGCCAGCAGAACCACACACTACTCTGACTTGGAAATATATCTGTTTCTTCACTATCACTGGTCAAAATCCTGGAGATCTCTAACAGCATTGTGGATGTATCTACATCTCGAGGAATATAAAATGTTGACTCAAGAAACTGCAGATACTGGTTTACGAAAAAAGTCACACAGTGTTGGAGTAACTCAGTGGGTTTGTTTCTTTGGAGAATATAGATAGCTGACATTTCAGTTCAGGACCCTTCTTCAGACTGATTGTAGTGGAAGAGAGGTAGGGACGGAATAAAGCCTGGCAAGTGATTGGTGGATACAGGTTTAGTTTAGAGATACAGTGTGGAAACAGGCCTTTCGGCCCACCAAGTCTGCACCGTCAAACACACCAGCACTATCCTACACAATAGGGACCAATTACAATCTTTACCGATGCCAATTAACCTACACACCAGTACATCTTTGGAATGTGGGGGGATCCTGGAGCACCCAGGGAAAACCCACACAGTCACGAGGAGAACGTACAAACTCCATGCAGACAGCACCCATAGTCAGGATCGAACCCGGGTTGGTGGCGCTGTAAGGCAGCAACTCTATCGCTGCACCACTGCGCTGCCTCAAGGTGAAGGAGGTTTTGGATTTGCAGGTGGATGGACAAAAGCCAGAGATGAAAAGACAAAAAGTGTGACATAGGAGATAAAGATAGAAGATGTGCAAAATGTAGCCAGAGGAAGGAATATAGGTGGAAGGTGGGGTTGGGGGGGGGGGGGGAATAGGGGAAGGGGAAAATTGGGTGTGCATCCAAGTGGAGGAAAGAGGGGGGAAATATGGAGGGGAGTACAGGGAAGAGAGAGGGGGGGGGGGGAAATGGAGATAGGGAGTGGGGGACCGGTGTTTTTGTAGGTTAACTAAAATTGGAGAATAGTATTTATACTATTGGGTTGTAAGCTTCGCAAGTGGAATATGAGGTGCTGTTCTTCCAGTGTGAGTTGCCTCACTATGACAATGGAGAAAGCCCAGATAGGAAGGTCAGTATAGGAATGGGAAATAGTTAAAATGGTTAGCAACTGGAAGATCGAGCAGGCCTTGGCGGACCAAGCGCAAATGTTCAATGAATCGGCCACCTAGTCTACGCTTGGTCTTGCCAATGTAATGGAAGCCACAATGGGAGCACCAAATGCAGTAGATTAGGTTAGTCGGGGTACATGTGAACCTCTGTCTCACCTGGAAAGACTGCTGGACTCTGATGTGAGAGAGGAAGACTACAGTAGTTTAACAAATCAGGTCACTGACACCTTCTCAAAGGCTATTAAGGATGTGCAATTAATAAATGCTTGCTCAGCCTGTGAAGGCCACATCCTTTAAATGATTTTTTTTTAAAGTACCTGCAAAAAGAAAACATTATGTTACGCAGATGTACAGAAATCAAAAAGCTTCTCTTTAACTGCAAAGCCATATAAAGCTAGGAATGAAATTATTTGCATATTGGAATAACTTAGTTAAGGTCTCGACCCGAAACATCACCCATTCCTTCTCTCCAGAGATGCTGTCTGGCCCGCTGAGTTACTCCAGCATTTTCTGTCTACCCTAGTTTAATTTAGAATTTGAGTTAGAGATACAGCATAGAAACAGGCTCTTCTGCCCAACTTGGCCATGCCAACCAGCAGTCACCTCTCCACTAGTTCTATCCTACACACTAGGGACAATTTACAGAAGCCATTTAACCTATAAATCTGCATGTCTTTGGAATGTGGAAGGAAACTGTAGCGTCCAGAGGAAACCCATGCAGTCACAGGGAAAACACACAAACTCCATAGTCCGCAGCAACCGTAGTCCAGATCAAACCCGGGTCTCTGGCGCTGTAAGGCAGCAACTCTATCACTGCGCCACTGTGCCTCCCTCAAATTTGGACAGTGCAGTCAGGAAAAAGCAGTAGATAAATAAGGAGAGTATTGCAGCATCACACGTGGTGAAGACACATATTTGCAGGCATTACCTGTTATTCAGTTACAACTAGATCCTACTTTTCCATTGCTATTTCAGTCTGCATTTGAGACGAGATTTATTAAATAAAGGCAATTTTTAAATGTTTAATTGCCCAAGCTCGTCCATTCTTACAACAGTATTATAATATTAGTTTGCCACAAACCTCATCCTGTCACATATTTAATTTGCTGTAATGAGTAAAGAACATGCAAGCTGGATCCCTGAATTTCAAAACTCTGGGTTAGTTTAATATCAATAGGATACATGAGAGGTGATGCTTTTGCAACTGTTTGGCTGATTGAGCAAATATACCAAATTGCCTACCATTAATAATTGCCCATATTTAACAATGAGTTCCAATAAAGATTAAATGTAATTTAACAAAATGACCAGATTTGTGAAAAGTTACATACCAATAAGATGTTGAAATGACGTGGAGCCAAATAAGTAGCCTGAATAAAATTATTGTTTTCATACATTGTCACAGAAAAATTTAATGGTAATATTTAAGGTCAAATTCTAATATTTTTTTAAATCATCAATATTTAAATTAATTTGCAAGTTGTATGTGTGTACATTATAATATTCTAAAGGATTAGCATTTTGATATAGCTATAAGAATTTAACATAATTTGAATCTCAGGACATCAGGGATTAATTTTAAAAAAATTCAGTTGACAACAAAACAGTCTTTTCCCATCACCTTTCTGCTTGTTCAGCTTCTTAAATAAAGTGGTCACAATTTTAAAATAACTGCATATTCTTTTTAATTCAAAAAAATAATGATAAAATATTAAAATAATTAAAGTGTAATCCATTTTGATGTATTTACTTCAACTATTCAGAAAATTGCATAATGCAGCATTTCTCTTTTGCAAACGTTCAAAAAATCTTATTAATAAATCTCAAAAGATTTGGTGGACTCAGTGGACCCTATAGTTCCAATATATGAAATGTGGTAGTTACAGTAGTAAATTATTTTAAATGACTAATCCCTATTTGACACATTCAGGTCTTTCTTATGCTAATTTTAATGGCAGGTCAATTAATACGGGACTGTTTGAAGGTAACAGTGGTAATTTGTATGAATGCCTATGACAGTGTGAACATACAGGTATTTGACAATGCAGCTCAACATCTGACAATATGAAAAGGATAATTAGATCGCTCTGCTGCACTTTTTTTCAGGAATAAGTAGGAGGTTAAATAGGCAGTGTGCAGAATGTCTTGAACAAGATTGGTATATTGATTAAAAAGCTGATTTAGCAGCTCACATTTCCCCTTGGAAACTTTGAAAGATAAGCCAGCTGCTGTCTAGGAGCCATCAGTATCTACCAAGGGTGCACTATCTATCATCACAATATGGTGATGAGAGGTGTTTTATGTTTGTGTTAATTTTCCCCACTAAATCAGTAATTATTACAATACTGTCCCCGCTGTTTACCTTGCAGCTGTTTTTCCATTTGTCGAGAGAAAGAGTGTTCTCAGAGGACCGCACACGATTCTATGGCGCAGAAATTGTCTCAGCTCTAGATTATTTGCATTCCGAGAAGATTGTGTACCGAGATCTCAAGGTAACAATGTAATCAGAATTTCTTCTTTTTTCTCTTGTTTTCAACACGAGGAACACGTTTGAAATTATTTATAATCTACTTGCAACAGCTGAACCTGCTGTTTCCACCATAAATTATAGTAATGTGCTTCACTAAATTACTTTAGAATTTCTTTGAACTTTTAATACCTATGAACTTTTATCCTTACATTTCAATATTTAATTCCCCTAATTTTATTTTCTTATAATTCACCTTAATGATGGTAATAGACATTGGCTATCTTCCATTATCCTAAAAACAGTTCTTCATAAATACCAAAAGAACACAAATGATCAAAAGTTATTGTTACCTTTCATCCCCTGTTTTTTACTTTTGAAGTAGTGTAGTCGATCACATTAAATCCTCAGATAATAATTTAATGACAAAGCTTAAATACAAGCTTGAACGCAGCACACTAAACAACTAAGATTGTGTTATCACTTTATATTGTAATCCATACTGTAGTAATTTCTTCATTTGAATAAAATATTTAATATTGTGACAGATGCAGTTCAACTAAAACAACTTGAATGTATATCGTGCTTATTTAATGTGTTGAAAACTTGTCCCAAAAGCACTACAAAAGGATGAAATTAAAAATGAGTGCTAAGCTCTGGAAAATGTTAGTATTGGTCAAAACTCTAGTTAATTCTGTTTTAAGTTGGTTACTGTTGGAGGTAAGTTGTGGGGTACAGGAAATACAACAGATGTCAATAAGCCGTGGCCATCATTGCAAATTTGTTTGTGATAAGTTTTCCAAATAATTTATAAATATATCATATTGTTACTGTGTATAATGTTTCAATTAAAATTTAAAATAAACAAAATAATTATGAAGATAGAGTAAAATGCAGACTCGCAGACGATAAGCACTTAATTTCAAAACGATGATTGTTCAAATGCTGCAGAAATGTGTTAAATAGATATGTGAACTCCAAATCTTTACAGTTCATGTGTAGCTCCCATTGGCTGGAGAATAAACTGTGTCTGGCTAGTTTGCAATGCTTATGGAAAAAAGAATGGTAACATTTTGGAAATAAAATTGGTGTATAGAAAGCGGAAAAGAGATTTAGCAAGTTTAAGATAATTCTTTCCAAATAATCAAAATGCTGGGATTACCTATTTTTATTTGTTCTATCATTTTAGAAGAAATACTATTTTATGGCAGACAATGTATTTTCTAATTGCATGGGTTGAATACATTTTAATGGTTGTCAGGAAAAAAATCCTAACAGTCATTTATTATGTGACATTTTAATTTGTAAATTGTGTTGAAAAATGTGTTTCAAAAATTGATTTTATGACTTCAGTATGAACTTGTTACATAATTTGCTTTCACAACGAAATGTGTGTATTGAATGGATGTATTATTTTCTATAATCACTTCACTAAAAAATAAAGTCCTTGCCCATTCTGAAAATAATATCGTTTTTCTATACACTGATGGAATTGCCCTGCTACAAGCTGGCATTGACTCTTGCCGTTTAACCCATCAGTCTGGTTGTAATTGCTATGGGAAACCATTGACGAAAATATATCACATAAAATATGCCCTTCTGTTTGCTAAAATATTTCACAAGGGGACGACAATGACACCACCACAATTAGCTTTTTATCAGAGTGCTTTTTTTTCCAAAGTAGCCCAAAGAAAATATTTTGTTTGCCTGCTGCAATAGGAGTTCTCATGACTCCTTCTGTAATATCCTGGTTCAGTGATATAATTGTCAGGGAATAACCCTGTGTGGGGGCATAACTTCTACTGTATATAATGTCAAGAGGCCAGATTTGAGCTTGTACAACTTGTGTTTCTTTCCGTGAGGGTATTTTTGGTGGGATAGGGTTGATTGCAACTTCGGCTAGTTTTAAGCTATGTGACCTGTGGTTTAAAATGGAATTTCACTCCTATGATCACAATGGAAATGTAGAGAATGGGACTCAACTGAGCTCCAGTAAGATAAGTGATTAAAAAATTTGGAGAACAGCATCTCATATTTCGCTTAGGCAGTTTACACCCCAGCGGTAAGAAAGTTGATTTCTTTAACTTCAGATAGTTCCTCTGTCCCTCTCTTTCCCCTCCCCTTTCCCAGTTCTCCCACTGTCCTCCTGTCTCCTACTACATCCTATCTTTGTCCCGCCCCCTCCCCTGACATCAGTCTGAAGAAGGGTCTTGACCCGAAACATCGCCCATTCCTTCTCTCCTGAGATGCTGCCTGACCCGCTGAGTTACTCCAGCATTTTGTGTCTACCTTCAATTTGAACCAGTATCTGCATTTATTTTCCTACATTAAAAAAATCAAGATTCTCTGTATTCATTATTCTGTTTAATAAAATGGGTATTTTAAATGAAATAAACTCATCATTGATCCATCATTGATCTCTTTCTCTTGTGTTCACTGGAATAGGTTTCTGCATAACATTGTACAAATTGATTTTTTTTTTGTAGTTGGAAAATTTGATGTTAGACAAGGATGGGCACATTAAAATCACAGATTTTGGACTTTGCAAAGAAGGAATTACAGATGCTGCTACCATGAAAACATTTTGTGGTACTCCAGAATACTTGGCACCAGAGGTAGGATGATTATAATTAAAGTGACCAAATCTTTCTATGCTGATTTATTCACTTCTACATTGCATTTTCATTTAAAAAGCTGAAGGAATATTACATTCAGTGAATGTGAAGAGGATGTTTCCACTAGTGGGAGTGTCTAGGGCCCGAGGTCATCGCCTCAGAATTAAAGGGCCTTCCTTTAGGAACGAGATGAGGAGGAATTTCTTTAGGGAGTAGTGAATCTGTGGAATTCATTGCCACAGAAGGCTGTGGCTAAGTCAATGGATATTTTTAAGGCAGAGATAGATAGATGCTTGATTAGTATGTGTGTCAGGGGTTATGGGGAGATGGCAGGAAAATGGGGTTAAGAGGGAAAGGTAGATCAGCCAAGATTGAATGGCGGAGTGGACTTAATGGGCCGAACGGTCTAAATCTGCTCCAATTACATGAACTAATGAATATCATCAAAGACTCACAACTCCCAGGCCACACTTTCATCTTGCTGCTGCCATCAAAAAGAAGGTACAAAAGTCTGAGAACCATGACCTCCAGGTTCAAGAACAACTACCATCAGGCTCCTAAACTACACTGTCCAACCCGACCTCAACAGCAACCTGCAACAAATTGTGTTTTGGTTGCACTGCATACATCGGTTTTGCAATATTATGACCTCGTTACCTAGCGTGCTGATTATTAATTTATTGTGCTATTGATTATTGTATATTTATTTGTTATGTTATTGCATTAATGGGCCTGTAAAACTGTCCCAAACAAGTATTTCAATGTTCCATTCCTGGTACATATGATAATTATACACTCTTGATTTTCTTGACTCTTGAGCTGCTATTGACAGTTATTTTGCTCAGGTCTATTAGTCTTGTGACAGTCCTGTTAAATATCCATGGTAAATTAATATGCTGTGTGGAATGCAGCAGACACATCATTGGCCTGTTGTCAGGGGTTCACAAATAATAATTGGTGAAGAATATCATTTAAAGGTTTTGCAACATTTTTTTACAATGTAAACAGGGCTGAACAATTTAATATTCTAGATCCAAGCTACTTAAAATGCAAAAAAACCTGCAATTTGATCATCCAAGATAGAAAATTTATTTTGTGTTTCTTCGTTCACCCACAAAAAATACTTTGCAAGTGAAAATATTTTTTAGAAGCCTAACATTCAGTAGTGCCAATAAATAACATCAGTGCTGGGTGATATTTGTATCATGTGTTCTGTGTAAAAATGGATTCTAAATAATGGCAGATGGTAACAGATGGCAGAGGTAGTACAGGTACTTGTGAAATTCAGGCAAAATGCTTTGTAGAACTGTTGTAAAAGAGTACAAATCCTCTTGTTGCCAGCATATATTCTTTTTTGATTGAGACATTTTTTAAGTGTGTACCCATGGGTCTTTGCATAGAATGCGCAGATGATGAGCTAACCAATGAAATACTACTTTCATTATTTTCTACAATTTCCCGTGAATGAGATTAAAATATAAATAGTTGGAGCAAATATTAAAATTTATAAGTATCACACTCTTCCTTTGATCAAAGTAAGTTAAAGTATAATCCCAATCCTTTAAGTTTTCACAGGCCAGAAAAGAAGATAGAAAAAAAAAATGCCCAAAGCATTAATGTAATGTGAGGGGTGTTGGCAAAACTACTATATTTTGGCCATCTCTAATTACTCTTGAAGTACTGGTAAAACACCGTCATGAGCTGTTGTAATCCAAGATGTGATGAGATTTGCGAATTGTTGTTGAGGCACAGTGCCCATGAAGGAACAGCAATATACAGTATTTCCATTTTAGAATGTTGAATTACTTAGGAACTTGCAGGTTGTGACATTACCATATATTTGCTGTCCTTACCCTCCTTGGTGATCAGGATGTTGGTGTGTTAGATACTGTTGCAAAAATGTTTTCAAGTTGCCAAAGCACATTTACTAGATGAGAGCCACAGTGTACTGGTGGTGAAAGAAATGTACGGTGAAGGATCAGATGCCGATTTAGTGACTGTTTTGTCTTATTGTTGAATTACTTGAATATTTTGGGGTGCACTCAGGTTGGCACATGAAGAGTATTCCATCCCATTCTAGACTCGTATATTGCCAAAGTTACAAATATTGGGAGTACAGAAATATGTTATTTGATGCAGAATTCCCAGCTGATGATCTGCTCTTGTGGCTACAATACCTTTACAGTTAGTTGAATTACTGGTCAGTGGTTTAGTGTCATCTGCAAACTTACTAATCACCCCTTGTACATTCTCATCCAAATCATTGATATAAACCACAAACAACAACAACAGGCCCAGCAACAATCCCTGAGGCACACCACTAGTTGCAAGCCTCCAGTCTGAAAAACAACCTTCCAACATCACCTCTGCTTTCTTCCATGAAGCCAGTTATGTATCCAGCCAGCTAGCTTTTCCTAGATCCCATGTGATCTACCCTCCAGAGCAGCCCACCATGCGGTACCTTAAAAAAAGGCCTTGCTGAAGTCCACATGGACAACATCTACGACCTTGCCCTCGTCAAACTTCTTGGCTACTTCTAAAAACTCTTTATCAAATTCATGAGGCACAATCTCCCACATACAAAATAATGCGTAGTCTCCCTAATCGGCCCCTGTCTACCTAAATGCATACATTTCTTATCCCTCAGAATTCTCTCCAATAACTTTCCCACCACAAATGTTTTCAGACTGCTATACCTCTTCCCGATGGGAGGAGTGAAATGAGAGTGTGTCCAGGGTGGCGTGAGTCCTTGATGTTGCTGGCTGCTTATTTGAGGCAGCACCTCCTATAGATCACTTTGTTGGTGGGGAGGTCAGTACCCATGATGGACTGGGCAGTGATCACCACTTTTAATCTGCTTCGATCCTGGGTGTTTGTGTTCCGAACCAGGCCGTGATGCAACCAGTCAATATGTTCTCGTACCCCTGTAGAATTTCAAGAAAATATTAATTGACATGCTGAATCTCCTCAATCTTCTAAGGAAGTAGAGGCATTGATGGGCTTTCTTTATGATTGCAAGAATACACTGGGTTCAAGACAGACCTTCAGAGATATGGACGCCCAGGATCTTGAAGTTGTTGACTCTCTCTGCCATTGACCCACCGATGAAGGCAGGTTTGTTCCTGCCTTGAGCATAAAACAATCCTTGGCCTTCCATTTCTAAAGTTGACAATCAGCTCCTTGGTTTTACTGACAACATAGGTACTCAGAGTGCTGAAGGAGGCTTTGGCATGCTTGCCTTTGTCAGTCAGGGCACGGAGTACAAGAGTCAGGAGGTTCAAGTAACAACTGTAAAAGAAATTGCTGAGATCACATTTAGACAATAGACAATAGACAATAGGTGCAGGAGTAGGCCATTCGGCCCTTCGAGCCAGCACCACCATTCATTGTGATATATATATACAGCCGGAAACAGGCCTTTTCGGCCCTCCAAGTCCGTGCCGCCCAGCGATCCCTGTACATTAACACTATCCTACACCCACTAGGGACAATTTTTACATTTACCCAGCCAATTAACCTACATACCTGTATGTCTTTGGAGTGTGGGAGGAAACCGAAGATCTCGGAGAAAACCCACGCAGGTCACGGGGAGAACGTACAAACTCCTTACAGTGCAGCACCCGTAGTCAGTATCGAACCTGAGTCTCCGATCTCCGGTTGATCGTCCCCAATCAATAATCCGTGCCTGCCTTCTCCCCATATCCCTTGATTCGATTAGCCCCTAGAGCTCTATCTAACTCTCTCTTAAATCCATCCAGTGATTTGGCTTCCACTGCCCTCTGTGGCAGAGAATTCCACAAATTCACAACTCTCTGGGTGAAAAAGTGTTTTCTCACCTCAGTTTTAAATGGCCTCCCCTTTATTCTAAGGCTGTGGCCCCTGGTTCTGGACTCGCTCAACATTGGGAACATTTCTCCTGCATCTAGCTTGTCCAGTCCTTTTATAATTTTATATGTTTCTATAAGATCCCCTCTCATCCTTCTAAACTCCAGTAAATACAAGCCTAGTCTTTTCAATCTTTCCTCATATGTCAGTCCCGCCATCCCAGGGATCAATCTCGTGAACCTACACTGCACTGCCTCAATTACAAGGATGTCCTTCCTCAAATTAGGAGACCAAAACTGTACACAATATCTCCAGATGTGGTCTTACCAGGGCCCTATACAACTGCAGAAGAACATCTTTACTCCTATACTGAAATCCTCTTGTATGAAGGTCAACTTTCCATTAGCTTTCTTCACTGCCTGCTGTACCTGCACGCCAACTTTCAGTGACTGGTGTACAAGGAGTCTCACTGGTCTCGCTGCACCTCCCCCTTACCTAACCTAACTCCATTGAGATAATAATCTGCCTCCTTGTTTTTGCTGCCAAATTTATCTATATCTATATTATACTGCAGAGACTGGTTAGTCTGGGTCTCCTGCAGTGTAGGAGACTGAGGAACCTTAGAGGTATATACAATCATGAGGAGCATGGATAAGGTCTTTCCCCAGGGTAGGGGACTCTGAAACTAGAGGAAGTAGATCTATGGGGAGAGGGTAAAGATTTAAAGGACACCTGAGGAGCATCATTTCCACATGGAAGGATGGGGTATGGGGAATGAGCTGCCAGAGGAACTGGTAGAGGTGTGAAGAATTACAATGTTTAAGCGACACTTGGACATGGATAGGAATAGTTTTGAGGGATTTGGGACAAACACATGCAGATGGGACTAACACAGGTAAGCAACTTGATCTGTATGGACGAGTTGGGCCAATGGGCCTGTTTTCATGCTGGATTTGGCTGTTCTTACTTGGTTCACTTGTGACTATTATGGTATGATTTTTTTTCATAGGCCGCATTGGTCTATTATTGAGCATAAAACAATTCTCAAACTAGAAGTCATGTTATCCTTATTTTTGTATTTTCATGTTAATATATTGAATTTTGGTTGCTACTCCTGTGACATCTAATTCCATATTTTTCACAACTTTTCAACATGATAACATAATTTACTGTAACCATAGAACATAATCAATTTCATATATTTTGTTTATCTAAACCATCCCATTTTGATGAAATGTAATTTCAGTCCAAATTTGGTCTGCCATGGAAAAGTAAAGTTACATGAATGTTTCTTTGCCTGATCTCCAGACCAAGGTTTTTCTGCTCATTGCAAACGTAACTAGACAGTGAAAGTAAAAGTACACACTGGATGGTAGAGAATAATACTTACAAGAACAATGTGATACTGAGCTAAAGAGATGGATATAATAATACAAATAGTGACAGTCACCACAGTATTTTCTTACCCAATATTTTTAGATGCTATTTGTTATTAGCAAAAGGATAATGAGACTTCTTAACTTTTGTCATTGTATATTGAATAATTGGTAACAATGGCAAAACACATTGTGAAATGCAATGAACCATGCAAATTCCAAAGATGATATGTAGCGATATATGTACATAGTATATTTGGTATTTACGGCATATGATATTACACAATGATGATCTACAAGGTGAATGAATGACATTTACTTTATAAGTTCATAAGTTATGGGATCAGGATTAAGTGATTTGGCCCAATGAATCTATTCTGCCATTCAATCGTGTTCCCGATATTCGAGGAGACCAGAACCAGGGGTCACAGTTTAAGAATATGGGGTAGGCCATTTAGGACTGAGATGAGGAAAAAAAAATTCACCCAGAGAGTTGTGAATCTGTGGAATTTTCTGCCTCAGAAGGCAGTGGAGGCCAATTCACTGGATGTTTTCAAGAGAGAGTTAGATACAGCTCTTGGGGCTAACGGAATCAAGGGATATGGGGGGAAAGCAGGAAAGGGGTACTGATTTTGGATGATCAGCCATGATCATATTGAATGGCGGTGCTGGCTCGAAGGGCTGAATGGCCTACTTCTGCACTTATTTTCTATGTTTCTATGACTGGTCTACCTTTCCCTCTCAACTCCATTCTCCTGCCTTCTCCCCATAACCCTTGAAACCCTTACTAATCGAGAATCTGTCAATCTCCACCTTCAAAATACCTAATTCTACATATCACTGGAACTAAATATCTAGTACGATAGGACAGCCAATACTCTGGCATCTTGAATAGGGGTACTGACCAAAGATGGATTCCCAGTTTCTATCCCTTCAAAGCTGTCTGTGGCAATGAATTCCACAGATTCACCACCCTCTGACCAAAGGAATTCCTCGTCATCGCCTTTCTAAATGTACGATTATATATGTTAATGATCCTACAACAGAACGAAGTAAAATGCAACCTGCCACCCTTAACATACAGTATAAATACTCAATGTGTGTTTATGATATTGCAGATAATAAAGTGGTAGTTAATTGTTGACATTAACTGTTAATTAAGATGACAGTCTGATTTGCAAAACAACATCAAACCAATTTATTTTTGCTGACGATAAGTTTTAATTAAGCACAATAGAACAAGATGAGGACCAGAGAGACACCCCCGACATCAGTCTGCCAGCATTTTGTGAATAAATTGACACATTAAAACTAATGTATTTGCAATGTATTGTCCAAGGTATTAAAACAAATAAAAATTGTCATTATTTTTTAAATGGTCATCGTGACTAAGTATACTCCAATATAACAAGAAACACACAATATCTTAATTCATGTTTTTTTTCCTGAGTTTAGTTGTAATTGATTTCTTTTTAGCCACAATTGCTGTTATACTAAGTTCTTTCATTCAACAAAATAGCAACATTTTTTAAATTTAAAACCTATATTTAATAAGTGCTAGATTTGTGTTTTCATTCTTTGAAAATATTTAAGCATTTAACGAGATGTTTAGTGACAAAATTGATTGTTATAGTAATTTCATTATAGATGTAAGTAGCATTTTTAGATATTAAGGTAAATGTAATTAAGTAATGTTTTATGCTTAGTTGCCTAATTTTTCCTCATAGTTCTTATTCAGGAATATTTTAAAATTCTGGCATCTTGACTTCCTTTCCTATTTTTTGCCATGTAGTTAAATTCTCTTTAATCATGTGCTAAGTCTTGGTCATTAAGTGGGTTTTTTCTGACAGCTTAATCTTTTTTTTCCTGAGTTTAGTTGTAATTGCTTCCCTTTTAGCCACAATTGCTATACTATGTTCTTTCATTCACCAAAATACCACCGTGAATCACATTTTGCCACGAGGGGGCAATTTTAATTATCTTTATTTTTGCATGCTTATAATGTTTGTCTAGTTAGATGTTTCCTATTTGCTTTATTTTTAACATAACAATTTCCTCGACTGAGTGCCCGCGTCATACAATGCTTTGAAGGTATAGAAACTGGAAATCCATCTTCAGTCAGTAGCCCTAACCAAGATGCCAAAGTATTGGCTGTCCTATCATACTAGATATTTAGTTCCAGTGACATGTAGAAATATGGAACTATACATCACTGTAATCGACCCTTTCATCGCACCTGATCAATGCCAACTATGATGCCTATTTACGTTAATCCTATTTGCCTGCTTTAGACCCATATTCCTTTCTGCCTTTCCTATCTAAGTACCTGTCCAAATGCCTTTTCAACATTGTGGTTATATTTGCCTACACCACTCCCTTTAGCAGTTTGGTCCAAATATTTAATGGTCCATGTAGAAAAACACCCCTCAGATCTCCTCTAAATTTCTTGCCTATCACCTTAAACCTGTGCACTCAGGTTCTGGACAAGTGCCAGTAAAAGACTCTTATAAATGCCCTTTGTAATTCTACAGAGTCATTCCTCAGCCTTCTACTTTTCAGTAAAAATAAACTCAACCTATCCAAATAAGGTACAGCCCTCCATTCCAGCAACATGCTGACACTCCCTTGCCACAATATTGTAAGATAGTATACCACATGGAGCTGGGAGAGAACACAATGGAAGGGACGGACAGTTTACATTGTTCGTATTTCTGGTAGCTCGAGTGATGACGAAGGCTTTTGGCATCTTGGCCTTCATCAATAAGGGAATTAAGTGAAGAAGTTGGGACAAATTGTTGCAGTTCTACAAGACGTTGGTGAGGCCACACTTGGAATATTGTAAATAGACACAAAAGGTTGGAGTAACTCAGCGGGACAGGCAGCATCTCTGGAGAGAAGGAATGGGTGACGTTTCAGGTCGAGACCCTTCTTCAGACTGGTGAGGGATAAGGGAAATGAGATATATAGACGTTGATGTGGAGAGATAAAGAACAATGAATGAAAGATATGCAAAAAAGTCACGATGATAAAGGAAACAGGCCATTGTAAGCTGTTTGTAGGGTGAAAATAAGAAGCTAGTGCGACTTGGGTGGGGGAGGGATAGAGAGAGAGGGAATGCCGGGGCTACCTGAAGTGAAAGAAATCAATATTCAGACCACCTGCCCAATATTCAATAAGCTGCCCAGGCGAAATATGAGATGCTGTTCCACCAATTTGCGTTTTGCCTCACTCTGACAATGGAGGAGACTGAGGACAGAATGGTCTGTTTAGGAATGGGAAGGAGAATGAAGGTGTCCAGCAACCGGGAGATCAGGTTGGTTCATGCAAGCTGAGCGAAGGTGTTCTGTGAAACGATTGCCCTGTCTGCGTTTGGTATACATCACCGATGTATAAGAGTCCACATCTTGAACAACGGATACAGTAGATGAGGTTGGAGGAGGTGCAAGTGAACCTCTGCATAACCTGAAAGGACTTTTGGGGTCCCCCAGTTTCGAGGGAGGAGGTATAGCGATAGGTGTTGCATCTTCCGCGGTTGCAGGGAAAGGTACCTGGGGAGGGGGTGGTTTGGGTGGGAAGGGATGAGTTAACCAGGGAGTTGCGAGGGGAACAGTCTCTGCAGAAGATGGAAAGGGTGGGGATGGGAAATGTGGCAAGTGGTGGGATCCTTTCGGAGGTGGCGGAAATTTTGGAGGATTATGTGTTGTATGCGACGGCTGATGGGGTGGAAGGGAAGGACTGGGGGACTCTGTCTCTGTTGCAACTGGGGGGAAGGGGGAGAAAAGGGCGGAGCTGCAGGGTATCGAGGAGATGCGAGTGAGGGCCTCATCTATAATGGGAGAGGGGAACCCCCCGTTCCCTAAAGAATGAGGACATCTCAGATGTTCTTGTATGGAACACCTCATCTTGGGCGCAGATGCAGCGTAGATGGAGGAATTGGGAGTAGGGGATAGAGTCTTTGCAGGAAGCAGATTGGGAAGAAGTGTAGTTGAGATAGTTGTGGGAGTCAGTGGGTTTGTAATAGACATCAGTTAATAGTCTATTTCTTGTGATAGAGACTGTGAGATCAAGAAAGGGGCCGGAAGTGTCAGAGAAGGTCCAAGTAAATTTGAGTGCAGGATGAAAATCGGTGGTGAAGTTGCTGAAGTCCATGAATTCTGCATGGGTGCAGGAGGTAGCACCAATGCAGTCATCAATGTAACGGAGATAGTGTTCGGGGGTAGGGCCAGTGTACGCCTGGAACAGGGATTGTTCAACGTACCCTACAAAGGGGCAGGCATAGCTACGGTCCATGCTACGCCTTGGACTTGGAGGAAGTGGGAGGAGTCAAAGGAGAAGTTGTTGAGGGTGAGGACCAGCTCCGCTCGGCAGAGTAGAGTGTTAGTAGAGGGAAATTGGATTGTTCTGCAGTAGTGGAAGAACCGGAGGGCTTTAAGGCCTTCCTGATGGGGGATGTAGAGTGACTGAACATCCATAGTAAAGATGAGGGAGTGGGGGCTCGGAAAGTGGAAGTCATTAAAGAAACGAAGGGCATGTGAGGTATCTTGGACATAGGGCAGGAGAGATTGGATCAGGGGGGATAGGATGGAGTCGTGTGTTCATATAAACATAGAAAATAGGTGCAGGAATAGGCCATTCGGCCCTTCGAGCCAGCACCGCCGTTCAATGTAATCATGGCTGATCATCCACAATCCGTACACCAATCCTGCCTTCTCCCCATATCCCTTGATTCCGCTAGCCCATAGAGCTAAATCTAACTCTCTCTTGAAAATATCCAGTGAATTTGTCTCTACTGCCTTCTGTGGCAGAAAGTTCCTCAAATTCACAACTCTCTGGGTGAATTTTTTTTGCTCATCTCAGTTCTAAATGGCCTACCCCTTATTAAACTGTGGTCCTTGGTTCTGGACTCCCACAACATCGGGAACATGTTTCCTGCATCTAGCTTGTCCAATCCCTTAATAATTTTATACGTTTCTATAATATCCCCTCTTATCCTAAATTCCAGTGAATTCAAGCCCAGTCGTTTCATTCTTTCATCATATGATAGTCCCGCCATCCCAGGAATTAACTTTGTGAACCTATGCTGCACTCCCTCAATAGCAAGAATGTCCTTCCTCAAATTAGGAGACCAAAACTGTGCACAATACTCCAGGTGTGGTTCCACCAGGGCCTTGTACAGCTGCAGAAGGACCTCTTTGCTCCTATACTCAAATCCTCTTTTAATGAAGGCCAACATGCCATTAACTTTCTTCACTGCCTTCAGTATTGGTCACACTGCTATAGGAAAGATGTTATTAAGTTGGAAATGGTGCAGAAAAGGTTGGTGACGAAGATGTTGCCAGGATCAAGGGGCTGAGCTATCGGGCAAGGCTGGGCTGGCTATGACTTTATTCCTTGAGTCTTGAACAGATTTCCATGTTGCAGTTTTTTATTTCCATATTGGGAGCATTTTGTGAGATGGCATGGCAATAGCAAATACTTTATAAGAAGGACTTTCAGTATTTTGGTCATCTAGTTTATTAAATCACTCGCTCTACAATAGTGGGCTTGCTCTATTCCCAGCTCTAAAATTTTCTAAAATCAGTCTATTGATTGGAAAATAATTGGAGATTCATAGGTATTTAATGAGGTATTGCAGAATTTCCTTAATATCAATCAAATCATTGCCTAGGATCAAGTTGGATTGAGAAAAGGGTTGAGGAGGTAGCCATAGAAATATGTAGTAACATTGGAGTCTTTTTGAGTCTATCTGAGAATAATTTGATTGATATTTCAAACAGAAAGCCTGTTGAAATATATTTTATACTGAGTATATATTTCAGTTCAAGCAGTAGATTATCATCTAGGAGGAAAAGAAATCTCCTGACAAGAGTCTGACCTTTTCGAATGATTTAAATATATTTTTTAACTCTACATTTTTTTTAAAACTCTACATAACTCTAACATATTTCATGCAGATCCCACTGCATGCTGTTTTCAAGTGATAATAAATGTTTAGCACACCAACTGATGCTTTGGAGACTTCTGCTAAGAATTGTAATTGTATTTATAGAGTAACTAGTTAAACAACTGTCTTTGATCAACTTTCCTAGCATAACGCAGAATGATAATCCGATGTACTGCTTATGCTGCTGGATGGAAAACCCCTAATGATGCAAGATTAATTTCACAGATTGCTCTGTGTTATGAAGTCAATTGGTTGATGCATTAGAGCTGAGGAAAATTTATATGTTAGCTTCTAGGTTAAATATATACATTTTTTAGAAATGTAAATGGTTTTCAATGATTCAAGAAGACTATAGATAATATATAGTTTTAAAAATTCTGTTATTTTCTTGATTGTCAAATGTTCGCACTCGCCTCCCCTTCCCCCTTCCCCCTATGGTTGCCTCTCCTGCATTAGTGCAGCATCCTCTCCTCCCTCCTCCCCCACTCCCTCCTCCCCCACTCCCCTCTCCCCCCCTCTCTTCCCCCTCCCCTCCCTCCCCCACCTCCCACCCTCCCCTTCCTCCTCCCCCTTCCTCCTCCCCCCCCCCCCACCTCCCGCACTCCCCCTCCCACCCACCCCCCTCCCTCCTGGGAGCAACCCGCGGTTGCCGTAGCAACCCGCCTCCTGGCCCGGGCGGCCGCCATCGGCGGGGCAGGTGTGGGGTGGGGAGGAGAGTCCTGTCCCGACCCGGTGTGGGGATCTTCAGTGGTACACGGTGGCGGCTCTCCCACTGTTGCTGAGCCGTTGGACTCTGGGCGGCCTGGGGAAGGCACTGAGCCGGCCGGGGAGAGGATGGGAGATGCGGGAGCCGAGGGCAGGCCCAGTGCCAGGCCCAGGCCTCGGCCTCCACCTCCACCAATGCCCGGTCTCATCGCCACTGCTGCTGCTGCTGCTGCCTTTCCCCTTGGTCCACCTCAGGCTCGCGGTTACCCGGTCACGTCCAGGCCCATGCCCAGGCTCCGGCTGCTTCCCCCAACACCATGCCTGGTTCTCCCGCCCCCAAGAGACGGGCGGCCGAGCCCTGCTCAATGGGCCCCAACTGCGCAGGCGCAAACGCAAACACTTTTGTTCTACGCACGCGCGGATGCGGCAGCCATCTTACATAAGTACCAGATCAACGGAGCCCCAACTGCGCTTGCGCGTTGTTTTAAAACTTTAAAATGTGAATAACTTTAAAAATAAAACACCGATTTCAATGAAACTTCTTCCATAAGACAACAGGACGACGATGAGTAAGGTGGGCCTAAAGTTGTCGCGCTACCGTATACCATTTTGTCTCTAGTTCAGGAACAAGCGAACAAACAAGAGTTTTAGTATATAGATGTGTGTCACAATTGGATGCAAAATCTTTTCACACCAAAATGGATATAGTTTATACATAAAAACAATTTAAATTGAAGAAATGTGAAACATTTCCTAAGGTGAAATATCATTTGGAGTGCTGGTTTTGTGAAAGAGTGATTACAAATGTGGCAAAACTATTAAAATTACTGTTTTTTTTTAAAGTATCAAATCTGAGATGCTCTGCTAATCAGCATCAATTGTCTAGACATGTTTTTGGCAAAGTGACTACTGGCAACTCTGTACTCTGCAAAGCTTTCATTGTTCCTGTGATATATCTCACTCTGTCTCTAAAATGTTGCGTTATCAGTCTATATTTTGGCACAATCTAATACTTCATGTTGTTGGAGCATATGCAGAATGGTTCAGCTTCGAACAGTAGTTTAAATGTACTTTTCAGTGAAAAATGGACGCAAATTTTTAAAATTATAAATACTTGAGAAAATTGCTGGGCACTTGCTGAGCTCATGAACAGGAAAGTGAGACCTGATGGAAATGTTTTATGAAAAATGTTCTGATTTATATATAGAACTTAATTAAACTTCCCTAAGATAACTTAAAAATAAAGGCTAAAAATTCATTTGCACATAAAATACGGCATCATTTTATTACAATATGATTTTGGCACTTCAACTCCAATTTGCCTGAAAGATTGTTAATGTTTTGAATAAATTTAAACTTAATTGAAATGCAATCTTTGGCAAACATGTCCTTTGTTTGTTTTCCTTGCATAGGTTTTAGAAGACAATGACTATGGCCGAGCTGTTGACTGGTGGGGACTGGGTGTTGTTATGTATGAAATGATGTGCGGCCGACTACCCTTTTACAACCAGGACCATGAGAAGCTTTTTGAATTAATTTTAATGGAGGACATTAAATTTCCAAGAACCCTATCATCTGATGCAAAATCATTGCTGTCGGGATTGCTTATAAAAGATCCAAATAAAAGGTAAGTATGATACTTCAAAACACATTTATAAGAATTATGTTTATTCCATGTTATGGTCTGTTTCCCTACTCTACATATGCTGTTTTTTGACTAATCTTTGGAAGAAGATCATGTCCAGATTGGTAGAAAACATAACAGTTCAGGAGACCATGACGACAAAAGAGACTGCGGATGCCGGAATCTGGAGCATAGAAATCTGGAGCTGGAAGAAACCAGTGGGCCCAGCAGCATCTCTGGATGCAAAAGGAGCAAGTCAACGTTCACCAGAACCGTAAAATGAATGGTTGACCTGAAACTGTCATATTTTTGCGTGGCATATTTAGTTGAAGTTTGGTCAGGAGTGTTTGCAATTAATTTCTCAAAGTCTAAATACATATCTCACTGACAACTTCAAATTAATAACCAATCAGCAGATTCCTGCAGGATTTCTCAAGTGGTGTTAAGCATGATAGTCTACCAATCTAGCATGATCTTTGGAAACCACCACTAAAGTACTCCTCATGTGTGTCTTGGTAATTGTGATTGATGAGGCCATTTTGAGCGCAGTATATGATGAATAAATTCAGGTTCTAAAAATATATGTTTGGATTTTTACGTACAATTGTTAACATTTTGGTGTGTGGCCCTGAGTATTGAAGGCAAGGCGCAGGAGACAATGCTTCATATTTAAAAATTATTTCCTAAAATGTTCTTTAAAAACAGATGACATGTACGTGTTTATTCTGTTAATAATCTTCATTTAAACTAAATGTTAAAGTCTGATGTTGATCAAAAATCCATGAAACTAACAGCTTTCAATTATATAAACAGCTGAGAAGCAAACAGGAAATTTCACATCTGTCCATGCAGACATGCATGCTGGTTTTAATATTATTGCATGTCATGTTGCTTTAAATGTGGTAAGTTAGTTAATATGCTATTTTTAATAAAGGCAGGAATATTATTCCATGAAATGCACATTGTCATTCCATTGCTATGGTTGGTATCTGTTCTTTAAAAACAAATATATAATTACAAGTTCACAAGTTCAAGTGAATCTGTCAGTGGGAATATTTAAACTTTAAAAATTGTCTCTACCCATCAAGTTGGTATTGAAAGCACCAAAAAAAGTTAAAAGGAAAATTGCTTTGACTTGTATTTAGCTTGATCTGCTGAAAGCATTTAGACACCATCTAACTTTGGACCTCATTACCTTGGATGTACCAATCAAATAATAGATGGTGCATTGCTTTATATATTCACATATCTTAGACCATAAGTTCATAAGACATAGGAGCAGAATTGGGCCATTCAGCTCATTGAGTCTACTCATCATTCAGTCATGACTGATCTATTTTTACCTCTCAGCCCCATACTCCTGCCTTCTCCCTGTAACCTTTGAGGCCCATCCTAATCAATCTCCACCTTAAAAATACCCAATGTCTTTGCCTCCACAGCTGTCTGTGATAACAAATTGAACATATTCACCACCCTCTGGCTAAAGAAATTCATCCTCCTCTTCGTTTTGAAAGTATGTCCTTTTAATTCTGAGTCTGTGCCCTCTGGTTCTAGACTCTCCCATTACTGCAAACATCCTTTCTGTGTCCACGATATCTAGATCTTTCATTATCCCAAGATACCCCCCCCCCCCCTTATCTTTCTAAACCTCAGCAATTACAGGCCAAGGCCTTCAAACACTCCTCGTATGTAACCCAATCATCCCCAAGATCAATCTCATAAACCTCCTCTTGACCATCTCCAAAACCAGCCCATTCAGATATTGGGCCTAAAAAGGCTCACAATATTCCAAATGTGTCTTCACCAGTGCCTGATAGGGCCTCAGTGTTACATCCTTGCTTTTATATTCTAGTCACCTGAAAATGAACGCAAGCATTGCATTTTGCCTTTCTTACCGCTGACTCAACCTGCAAATTAACCTTTTGTGAATCCTGCACCAGATCTCCCAATTCCCTTTGCAACTCCGATTTCTGAATCCTCTCCCCATTTAGAAAGTATTCTATGCCTTTATTCCTTTCAACAATGTGCACGACCATACACTTTGCTATGCTGTATTGCATTTGCCACTTCTTTGCCCACTCTCCCAACCCGTTCAAGTAATTCTGCATTTCTCAACACCACCTGCCCTCCCCCCCCACCTATTTTCGTATTGCCCTCAAACTTGGCCCCAAAGCCATCAATCCCCTCATTAACATATAATGTGAAAAGTAGTGGACCCAACACCGACCTCTGCAGAACGGCATTAGTCACCGGCAGCCAACCGAAAAAGGCTACCTTTATTCCCACTCTTTGCTTTCTGCCAGTCAGTCAATGTTCTATCCATGATAGTACCTTGCCTCTAATACCATAGACTCCTATCTTGTTTAGCAGCCTCACGTGTGACACCTTATTAAAGGCATTCTGAAAATCCAAGCAAACAACATCCACTGAATCTCCTGTATCATTCCTACTTGTTACCTCCTTAACAAAACCATGCTGACTTAGGCCTATTTTATGTGCTTCCTAGTACGTCAAAACCTTATCCTTTAAAACAGCCTCTCAAATTTTACCAACCACAGAAGTCAAACAAACTGGCCTCTAATTTCCTTACCTTAGTTTAATACCTTTCCTTACATTAGTACACATTATAATGAGTGAAGTGTGCTTTACTGTGCTTTAGAATTTCAGTTGCCCTTAATTTCTTTAGTAGTTATCTCCCATTTCATAATTGAAATTTCTGCATCAACAAATTAGAAAATATATGCAATAATGAAAACATTCAGTTGTTAGCGGCATTCAGTTTAGATTAGAAAAGGATGCATAATACTATTGTTTTTAAGTACAATACAGTTGCAGATGCTGCCTAGTTGATTTTGTGTTAATAATTCGATGTGTTGTGGAATCTTCATTGCAACAGTATTTTGAATATTATCTTGTTTACTAATCTGAAACTTTGCTAGATTTAGATTTTTACCTTGTGTCTCTTTCCTTCTCTTTCATCCTCTATCCTCAACCATCATTACTGCAATGACACAACCTTAGCCATATCGACTCAATCACGCCCATTTGCTATGTCCCATCATAAAATTCGATTATAATTGGAGTTTATATAGTTTAAACATTCCCATACGTTTTTATCATTCGGTTCTCTACATAGATTCATGGAGTCATACAGCATGGATACAGGCCTTTTGGCACAACTTTCCGATGCCAACCAAGATGCCCCATCTGCACTACCACTTTCCTACATTTGACCCATAGTCAATGGAATATCCAGTTCTGAGTATATAACATCATGGAAATCACAAAATATATTTCCTGATCTGGATTAATAATTACATTAATCTCTTAAGTACTAAATGGCCTATTTGTTTTGTTTAACCCAACCTTAATTCATCCAACATCCAAAATGTAATGGCCAAGAGTTGAAAACTACTTGACTTACCCCAACCCCAATGTATTATACCCACACCTTTCATTATAATTGGAATGAATAGATGTACTATTACTCCCTATGGTATGTGCAAGTGAGACTAGAAATAGGAAGATAGCACTGTTGAATACTTACCTTGTTGACCATAAAATCAAGTGAGATGTAAAGTGGATGGCTGTCCTGAAACCATCAAATTCCTGCCAGGTATATTTATTTGAAATTTGGTCTAAAAAAAATTCAATGAGTTCTGTGGAAAATCTAAATATACTTCTCACTGTAAGGAACTGTTGTAGGAGGATCATTGGGATCTCTTCCAGGATAGGTGGGATCTGTAGCGTCATTGACCTACACACAGAAAGAGCAAGGAAGCAGGAACTTCAGCCCAATCTGCCCATGCCTAACTGAGCTCATCCTACTTGACTGTGCCTGGCCCATATCTCACCAAATCTTTCTTATCCATGTACCTCTCCAAGTGTCGTTTAAATGTTGCAATTGTACTTGTCATTACCAATTCTTATGTAAGCTCGTTCCATATATGCACCACCCTTTGTGTGGAAGAAGTCGCCCCTCAGGTTGCTTTTAAATTCTCTTCTCACCCTAAACCTCTGCCCTCCAATATTAGACTCCTTTATCCTTGCAAAAAGACCTTATCTATGCCCCTAATAGAAACATAGAAAATAGGTGCAGGAGTAGGCCATTCGGCCCTTCGAGCCTGCACCGCCATTCAATATGATCATGGCTGATCATCCAGCTCAGTAGCCTGTACCTGCCTTCTCTCCATACCCCCTGATCCCTTTAGCAAAAAGGGCCACATCTAACTCCCTCTTAAATATAGCAAATGAACTGGCCTCAACTACCTTCTGTGGCAGAGAATTCCACAGACTCACCACTCTCTGTGTGAAGAAATGTTTTCTCATCTCGGTCCTAAAAGACTTCCCCCTTATCCTTAAGCTGTGACCCCTGGTTCTGGACTCCCCCAACATCGGGAACAATCTTCCCGCATCTAGCCTCTCCAACCCCTTAAGAATTTTATATGTTTCTATAAGATCCCCCCTCAGTCTTCTAAATTCCAGCGAGTACAAGCCCAGTCTATCCAGTCTTTCCTCATATGCAAGTCCCGCCATCCCAGGGATTAATCTGGTGAACCTTCTCTGTACTCCCTCTAAGGCAAGAACGTCTTTCCTCAGGTTAGGAGACCAAAACTGCACACAATACTCCAGGTGCGGTCTCACCAAGGCCCTGTACAACTGCTTTTAAATTCTCTTCTCACCCTAAACCTCTGCCCTCCAATATTAATCTCCAAGGTCACTGCTTGGTCTCCTTTGCTCCAGGGAAAAAAGATAAACCAACAACTCAAACCTTCCAGACCCAGTAATGTCCTTATGAATTTGTACTGCACTCTTTCATAGCATAACAGTTTAATAACATCCTTGTAATAACATAATTGTAGGGTGATCACAATTGTACACAGTACTCCAAAAGTGGGCTTAACAACAATCTGTACAGCTGTACCATGGCATTGAACTACAATAACATTGAGCTATACACAATACCTCAATACCCTGAACTATGAAGGCAAGTGTGCCAGATGCCTTCAACACCCTGCCTACCTGTGTGGTATTTTCATTAAACTACGCATGCAACCCCCCTTCCCCCCGCACATTCATCCTCCTACTTGTTCCACTGTCCGTATCCTTGTATCCCTTCGTTATCACCTCTTTCCCAGCCACCAATGGGCCATTATAGGCCCCATCCTTCCTTGGTCATCTGTTGTCGACCCTGATTTATTCTGGCCTTTTTCTACCTCCCCTCTACTTTCAGTCTAAAGAAGGGTTCCGACCCGAAACGTCCTTTTCGTCCAGAGATGCCGCCTGACCCGTTGAGTTACTCCAGCACTTTGCATTCATCTTCGGTATAAACCAGCATCTGCAGTTTAAAATTTATAATAATATTCCTTTCTACACATAGAACAGTACATCTTAGGAACAGACCATTAGACATAATATCTATGCTGAACATGATGCCAAATTAAACTAATTTCTTTATCTGCACCTGACAATATCCCTCTATTCCCTGCATATTCATGTGCCTATTTAAGAGACACTTAAACGCCACTATGTATTTGCTTACACCACCATCCCTGGCAGTGCATTCCAGGAACATGGTTTAAAAATCTTGCCCCATATATCCTCAATTTTTGCCCTTGCAGCAATTTCTTGCTATATTTACTGTTTCTAAGTGAGTCTGACAATTAACATAAAAATTAGAATGCATACCTGCTAGGCTTGGAACAATTGTGATAGTTGCTAAAGAACCATACATGTAAAATTGTCACTCTTGTAATAAGCTTTCTTCTCTTCCTGTCCATCCCAATCTGTTAATCACTCTGTACTATTTTGGGTGAGGTCCGTACAAGACAGTTTAGGAATTTAACAAGGAAGAGGAACTTCTGGTGACGAGTTGGAGAATAGCTATTTTCTCTTTATTCTCAACATTGTGCAGGCCATGGAGGCAATTAATAGAAAACATATGAGACATTGTTCACTCTCCAGAGGCAGTATTGCAGTGTAGTGGACAAATGATATTAGTACAAAATTGTCGTTCAGTTTGAAATTTTAGTCTTGTTAGGTAATATGAATTATTAATATACAATAGATTCCAGTAATATTCACACACAC
Source organism: Rhinoraja longicauda (assembly GCF_053455715.1). NCBI lineage: Eukaryota > Metazoa > Chordata > Chondrichthyes > Rajiformes > Arhynchobatidae > Rhinoraja > Rhinoraja longicauda. The sequence continues at coordinate 43,871,317 of NC_135961.1, read as the reverse complement.
AAGTTCACATGAGTAGGTTCACTAGGTTAATTCCCGGAATGGCGGGACTGTCGTATGTTGAAAGGCTGGAGCGATTGGGCTTGTATACACTGGAATTTAGAAAGATGAGGGGGGGGATCTTATTGAAACATATAAGATAATTAGGGGATTGGACACATTAGAGGCAGGAAACATGTTCCCAATGTTGGGGGAGTCCAGAACAAGGGGCCACAGATTAAGAATAAGGGGTAGGCCATTTACAACGGAGATGAGGAAGGACTTTTTCAGTCAGAGAGTGGTGAAGGTGTGGAATTCTCTGCCTCAGAAGGCAGTGGAGGCCAGTTCGTTGGATGCTTTCAAGAGAGAGCTGGATAGAGCTCTTAAGGATAGCGGAGTGAGGGGGTATGGGGAGAAGGCAGGAACGGGGTACTGATTGAGAGTGATCAGCCATGATCGCATTGAATGGCGGTGCTGGCTCGAAGGGCTGAATGGCCTACTCCTGCACCTATTGTCTATTGTCTATTGCCTACTCCACCATTCAATCATGGCTGATCATAGAAACATAGAAACATAGAAAATAGGTGCAGGAGGAGGTCATTCGGCCCTTCGAGCCATCACCGCCATTCATTGTGATCATAGCCGATCATCCACAATCAATAACCCGTGCCTGCCTTCTCCCCATATCCCTTGATTTCACTAGCCCCTAGAGCTCTATCTAGCTCTCTCTTAAATCCATCCAGTGATTTTGCTTCCACTGCCCTCTGTGGCAGAGAATTCCACAAATTCACAACTCCCTGGGTGAAAAAGTTTCTTCTCACCTCAGTTTTGATCACTGCCTCCTAATCACATTTTTCTGCTTTCCCCCATAACCCTTGACACCCGTTCTAATCAAGAATTTTTCTTTCTCTGCCTTAAAAATATCCACTGACTTGGCCTCCGCAGCCCTCTGTGGCAACGAGTTCCCCAGATTAAAGTCATAAGGCCATAAGGAATAGGAGTAGAATTAGGCCATTCGGCCCATCAAGTGTACTCTGCCATTCAATCATGGCTGATCTATCTTTCCCTCCTCACCCCATTCTCCTGCCTTCTCCCTCTGACACCTATACTAATCAAGAATCTATCTAACTCTGCCTTAAAATTATCTACTGACTTGGCCGCCACAGTAGATATTTTTTTGCCACTGTGGCAAAGAATTCCACAGATTCACCACCCTCTGAATAAAGAAGCTTCTCACCTCTTTTCTTAAAGAGCGCCCTTTAATTCTGGGGCTATGACCTCTGGCCCTAGACTCTTCCACCAGTGGAAACATCCTTTTCACATCCATTCTATAAGAAAATAACTGCAGATGCTGGTACAAATCGATTTATTCACAAAATGCTGGAGTAACTCAGCAGGTCAGGCAGCATCTCAGGAGAGAAGGAATGGGTGATGTTTCGGGTCGAGACGAAGAAGGGTCTCGATCCGAAACGTCACCCATTCCTTCTCTCCTGAGATGCTGCCTGACCTGCTGAGTTACTCCAGCATTTTGTGAATAAATCCACTCTATCTATGCTGTTCATTATTCTGTAAGTTTCAGGTTCCCCCTCAATCCTCTAAACTCCAGCGAGTACAGGCCCAGTGTTATCAAACGCGCATTCAATGCTAACCCACTCATCCCTGGAATTGTTATTGTGACAACAAATACTTAATTTCTTACAATGGAGCTAGTTAGAAGTCAAGGTGAATTGATTTGTGTGGCATAGGCACTGTTGAATTTTCTTTTTACCATCAGGCTTGGTGGAGGTCCAGAAGATGCCCGAGACATCATGCAGCACAGTTTTTTCAGTGGAGTCAACTGGCAAGATGTTTATGACAAGAAGGTTTGTGTACTTCATTCATATTTGTTATTATTATAGTTCTTCATGGTCAAACAGATAATGGTTATATGAATCAATGTTGGGGGAAGAATCAAAACTCTAGTCATAATATTTGTGAATTTAAAATTTAAAAGAATATTGTTTATCAGGGTAAAATTGTGACTGTTAATTTATGTTCCTCCTTCTGCATTTAGTGAATTACTCCACTGGTTCTAGCAAAGGTAACATTAAGTTGAACTTGAAACCTTTCAGCTGTATACCAAAAATTTGAATTTTCCTAATGTGTACATTAACTCTAATCGACTTAAATACATAGTGATTTCATAATTATTTGATTTGCATTTTAGGGTGGCATTTCTCTAATTCAGGTTGATTCTCATTGCTGGCATTTTCATTTAGAATTTGTTTTTTTAAAGATATTGTCAATTGAGAGGAATATTAATTGAATTCAACATGGATTTTGATTGTAGGATTTTTTTCATCTACATACTACTGAAATTCTTTGAAGGTTCACAACTGGTCCATGTAGTTGATACATATAAAACTGAACTTTAAATGCCAAAAATATGCTAGCCTTAGTTTAGGCAGCAAATCTAAGCAGATGACACCACTAACGAACACCAGGCTACCATCTCCCAAACCATAACTGATATTATCGTCCCCAACGATCTCTCCTCCATCCTTCCCAAAATCTACAAGCAAAAATGTCCTGGAGGACCAATTGTGTCTTCCTGCTCACACCCCTCCAAACAGCTCAGTTCTATCTTTCCCCACTTATCCAGTCCCTTCGACCTTCCTATGACACCTCATCTGCTCTTCACCACTTCAACTACTAATTCTTAGACCCCATTTCCTCTTCTTTACCATGGATGTCCAGTCCCTTTAAACCTCCAGTTCTTATCAGGAAGACCTCAGATTCCTCTGGTACTTCCTTGTACAGAAACCCAATCAGCACATCCTCAACTAACACTTTCCTCTACCTGGCAAAGCATGCCATCACCCATAACAACTCCGCTTTTGACTCCTCTCACTTTCTTCATGTCAAAGTGTTGCCATGAGCACTCGCTAGGACCCATCTAAGCCTGTCTTTTTGTTGGTTACGTTGAACACTCCTTGTTCCAAACATACTTTGGCAACATTCGGCAACTCTTTTTCTGCTATATCAATGACTGCATCGAGTTACCTCCTGCACCTGTGCAGAGCTCATTGATTTCATCAACTTTACTCCGAACTTCTACCCAGCCCTCAAATTCACTTGGATTATCTCTGACATCTCTAACCCTTTCTCAATCTCTCTGTCTCCAACATAGGTGACAAACCAACCATTGACATCTTCTACAGATCCTCCACTTCCTGCAGCTACTTAGACTACACCTCCTGCCATCCTCTCTCTTGAGAGAACATTATCTCCTATTCTCAATTTCTCCAAGTCCACGGCAAGATGAGGCTTTCCACTCTAGGACATCCTGGTGGCTTTCTCTCAGGATGTACTCAGTCTTCAGTAAACATAGCTCCTCCCTGCTGTTGTGGATGGAGCTCTCACTCCTGTTTCTTCTGTGGCACACAGTTCTACTCTCATGCCCCCTCCTCCCAGACAGAACAAAGATAGAGTTCCCCTTTCACGCCATCAGCCTCCATATCCGACACATAATTTGCTGCCATTTCTACTACCTTCAATATGATATCATCACCAGTTACATCCTTCCATCCCAATTGCTTTATGTAGACACCACTCTCTCTGCATCACCTTAGTTTGATTCCTTCCCACCCAACCCACCCCTTCCCAGGCATTTTCCCAGCAACCGTAGAGATGTAACACCTATCCCTACACCTCCTCTCACACTTCTTTCCAAATGAGCTAGAGGTTCATGTACACCTCTTCCAACCTCATCCATTACCACCATGCTCATGGTGTGGCCTTCATATTGCAAGACCAAGTGTCGACTGTTTCGCAAAGCACATGCTCTGTCTGCAAAGGGCTGTTGAATCTCCCAGTTGTGAACCATTTCAACTCCCCTTCCCATTACCATACTTTCTGTCTTTGGTCTCCTCCATTGCCAGGATGAGGCCACATGCAAACTGGAGGAACAGAGTTCATATTCCCCTTGGCTAGCTTATAACCCAATGGTTTGAACATTGAATTCTCCTATTTCAAGTAATACCCCTTGCCCATCTTCCCCCACCCCATTACAAACCCATTTTCTCCCACATGCCCAGTCATCCTGCTCCTTTGTCCTCTTTCCTAATGCCTCTCCCATGCCATAGTCTCCCAATTTCCTTTTATTCCCCCCACTTTCCCCTCACACTCTCTCTTTCCAACCATATGCTATCCATATCCCAGCTTTATGTTTCACTTCTCTCCCTATCTGACACTCTTTTGAATGCCACTGTCATATCTGATTCCACCAGCAACCCAGACTGCTCCTTTCAGGCACCCACACTCTCTATGGGACAAAAAAACATCTCATTTAAACCTTCCCCCTATGCCTTTAAAGCTATGCCCTCTAGTCTTTGACATTTCTATTCTGGGGAAAAGAGGTTCTGATTGACTGACTACCCGATCTATGTCTCTCATACTGAAATCTGGTCTCCTCTCAACCTCTGATGCTCCAGAGAAAATAATCTGAGTTGTCCAACCTCTCCTTCTACCTAATACCCTCTAATGCAGGCAGCATTCTGGTAAACTTCTTCTGCGCCCTCTTCCAAGCCTCTACATCTGAAGTACAGGATCAATCTATACTTGGGAAAGCAGGGATTAATCATGGATAGTTAACATGGCTTGGTTGGTGAGAGACCTTGTCTGACTAAATTGATTCTTTTTCAAAGATGTAACTAAGTATTTAGATAAAGCCAGTGCAGTTGATGTGATTTACATGATCTTCGGTAAGGCATTGACAAAATCCCACATGGAAGGCTGGTCCAAAAGGTTGGTCATGGGATTCAAGGCAAATTAATCCAAAATTGGATTGTTAACAGGAGACGGAGAGTGACGGCAGTGCAGTGTTTTGTGATTGGAAGCTTTTGATCGATGATGTATTACTGGGAATGGTAGTGTTTATTATATAGCTTAACAAATTGGTCGTTAATGTAGGAGACATGTTGGTCCTGAACTTTATGATCAACTGATCTTAAACGACTCCCACATGTCAAGGTATGGACATGCAAAAAACAATTGCCCCCAGTGTACCCGTCTGAGCTCCTGCCTAATACCATTGTAATTTGCCTTACTCCAATTTAATACCTCCTGCAAGGTCCAATATTCACCCTGTTCAAAACAATCTTAAAACTTATGGATAGGATAGACAGCAGGAAGGTTTTCCCCACAGTGGAGGTAGAACCAGAGAGCAGGTTTGAGGTCGGAATTAAGTAGTATAGAGGTGAAATAAGAACCTTTTTTTACCACCTCAAAAGTGTATGGAGTTTGGAATGCACTACCTGAGAGAGTGGTGAAGGCATGTGCTCATGTGCACCACAGTGCATTCATTATCAAAAAAGGATTTAGAAAAATAGAAAAAAGAGTTAAAGAATCTGTAACTATAGCAGTTTCTCCCAATAGAAACAGTGGTTTCTCCAGAAAGAATGCGATGAATCCAAGTAATTTGCCTACCACAGATGTTAGGCTCACTGGTCTGTAATTTCCAGGCTCTTCCTTGCAGCCCTTCTTAAATAGAAGCACATTAGCTATCCTCCAATTTTCCGGGATCTCACTTGTGCTTAATGATGATTCATAAATCTTAACAAGACACCTGCAATTTTATCTCTAGCCCCCCAGGCTATATATCTGCCCGGGTCCAAGAGATTTATCTACCTTCGTATGCCTTATGTCCAGCACCTCCTCGACTGCAATAAGGACTGTTCTCAAGACATCGCCATCAACTGTCCCAAATTCCCCAGTCTTCATTCCTTCACCACTGTAAAAGCAGAGGAGAAATATTCATTCAGGACCTTGTCCATCTCCTGTGGCTCCACACAGAGGTCACCACTTTGATATCTAAGGACTCCTATTCTCTCTCTCTAGTTACCCTCTTTCCCTTATTTGTAACTCTTGCGTGCAACTCAACAGGGTCATGGTTCCTATGCTCTATTCAAAGTTAATGGATTCACTGGGAAATTTATTATAATATTATGATTTTTAAAAATGTGAATTTAGACTATTATTAGAATAACGTCCAGAATATGTGCTAGTCCATCACCACCGTAGTCTAAAATCTGTCACATTATTGGAGTTTCCCTGCACATCAATTTCTCTCCATCCACAGTGTTTATCAAATTCTAATAAACTCAAAAATTTGTTACAATGCTGGAAGAGACCACTTGACCGATTGAGGCAGTGTCAGATCCTACTAGACCAATTCTGTCACTTTCTTTTTGTATCCCATATCCTTACAAATTATTTTCTCTTGTGCCTATCCAATTCTTTTTTTGAAATCCTTGATTGATTCCATCCCTATAGGCAGTATGTTTCAGATCCTACCTGCTCTCTTTTTGGTGGGAAGGAATAAGTGAGCCAGGGAGTTGCAGAGGAAGTAGTCTCTATGAAGATGTTCATCCTTTCCCACCTAACCTGTCTCATCCCCTGATCTTTGTACCTGCAATCGTAGGTTCATCTGTTCCATATCCCTCTACTCAATCTACCTGTGGTTCCACTTTAAATGAGCTACCAGACCAAGTGGATCCGTTGGGCCCAAACCTCTCCTGCATTGGTACAGCACTTTCTCCTCCCCTACTCCCCCCCTCCCCTCTCCCCCTCCCTCCCTCCCTCTCCCGCCCCCCACCCTCCCCCCTTCAACGATGAGTAAGGTGGGCCTAAAATTGTCGTGCTATCGTGTACCGTTTTGGCTGTAGTTCAAGAATAAACAAACAAACAACCGAGAGTTTTAGTATATAGATGTACCTGCACTCCTGGATCCTTCTGTTCGACAACAGTCCCCAGAGCCCTACCTTCTCGCCATATTTGACACTGTTTTGTCTTCTTTTCACCTCTAGCCTTTGTCACTTACTCCACTAATCTTCTAATGTAAGTGATAAAGATTCGCCTATCACTTGCCAAGCTTTGCCCCACCCCCATTTGTTTTTGTTTTGTGTAGGCAACTATTTCAGTCAGACTTCTGAACCATTCACTGTTTTAATACCTCCTTTCTGGAAGTGCTGCCATGTACTCTTGCTCTTAACTTATTGCACTTTAGGGTTTTTTTGCCCTACTACACCTTTCACGAAAAAGCTGAGCATCGAATTCAAGAAGTGGGGTGGAGTAGAAGCCCCAGTCTGTATCAGTGGTGCTGGAATGGAGATGGTAGAGAGCTTCACGTTTCTAGGTGTAAATCTAACTCACTTAACTGCCTTGGGCCAACCACATTGGCTCTACAGCTAAGAAAAATACACTAATCCACTACTTTCAAGTCAAGTCAAGTCAAGTCAAGTTTATTTGTCACATACACATACACGATGTGCAGTGAAATGAAAGTGCAATGCTTGCGGATTGTGCACAAAAAAGAATTACAGTTACAGCATATAAATAAAGTTAATAAAGTTAATATAGTGTAGACAAAATTTAGTCTCTGGAGTTATAAAAGTTGACAGTCCAGATGGCCTGTGGGAAGAAACTCCGTCTCATCCTCTCCGTTTTCACAGCGTGACAGCGGAGGTGTTTGCCTGACCGTAGCATCTGGAACAGTCCGTTACTGGGGTGGCAGGGGTCCCTCATATTCTTACTTGCTCTGGATCTGCACCTCCTGATGTATAGGTCCTGTAGGGGGACGAGTGTAGTTCCCATGGTGCATTCTGCCGAACGCACTACTCTCTGCAGGGCCATCCTGTCCTGGGCAGAGCTGTTCCCAAACCAGACTGTAATGTTGCCGGACAGGATGCTCTTTACAGCCCCAGAGTAGAAGCAATGAAGGATCCTCAGAGACACTCTGAATTTCCTCAGCTGTCTAAGGTGGTAAAGGCGCTGCTTTGCCTTAGCCACCAGTGCGGCAATGTGCGTTGCCCATGACAGATCCTCTGTGATGTGGACTCCCAAGTATTTAAAACTGATCACCCTATCCACAGTAGACCCATTTATCTCCAGTGGCGTGTACGTCCTTGGATGTTTAGCCCTTCTATAGACCACAATCAGCTCCTTAGTTTTAGTGACATTCAAGAGGAGGCTATTGTCCTGACACCAGAGTGCCAAATCAGCCACCTCCTCCCGGTAGGCCTTCTCATCGTTGTCGGAGATCCGGCCCACCACCACAGTGTCATCAGCAAACTTGATGATGGAGTTTGAGCTGAACCTGGCCCCACAGTCATGTGTGTACAGGGAATACAGTAGGGGGCTAAGGACGCAACCCTGGGGTGATCCTATGTTCAGGGTGAGGGAGCTAGATGTGTGTTCCCCCATCCTGACCACTTGGGGCCTGGCGGTGAGAAAGTCCAGGACCCAGGCACACAGAGGGGTGCGAAGCCCCAGTTCCAGCAGCTTCTCAACCAGTCTGCTGGGGATTATTGTGTTGAATGCTGAACTAAAGTCAATGAACAGCATCCTCACATAGCCCCCCTAGCTGTCCAGATGAGAGAGAGCGGTGTGCAGAACCTGGGAGACCGCATCATCCGTGAACCTGTTCGGACGGTATGCGAACTGTAGTGGGTCCATGTTGCGAGGAAGGAGGGCACAGATGTGCTTCTTGATTAGCCTCTCGAAGCATTTCATGACAACCGAGGTGAGGGCCACCGGTCAGTAGTCATTTAAACACGCTGGAGAGGCATTCTTTGGCACCGGTACAATGATGGATCTTTTGAAGCATGCAGGGACCACGGACTTGGCCAAGGAGAGGTTGAATATTGTGGTGAGCACTGGAGCAAGCTGAGTAGCACAAGACTTTAGCACTCGCCCAGATATACCATCTGGGCCACCAGCTTTCCTCGTGTTCACACGCGTCAGAGCCCACCTCACCTCATGCTCGGACATCGAGAATATGTGCACATTCCCGGGGGTGGATCCCTCTCCAGCCTCGCTAGCCAGCGCCCCTTCGGTGCTGTTTTTAGACGGCGAGCTGGGGGTGTTACCCGTCTCAAACCGTGCATAAAAAGAGCTCAGCTAAGGAGGAGCCGGCACTTCCGGTTGAGGGGGTGCTGGACCGGTAGCTAGTTATAGTCCGTAGCCCCTGCCAAAGGCGCCTGGTGTCCTGCTGCTTCATCTGTGACTCCATCCTGTCCCGGTACCTCCTTTTTGCTTCCTTCACTGCCCTTCGCAGTCGGTAGGACTCTACCTTGTAGTCGTACATGTTGCCGGATGCCAGGCCAGAGTTATAAGCAGCGGTGCGAGCATTCAAGGCCATGCGAATAGACCTGTCCACCCAGGGTTTTTGGTTAGGAAAGATACCGACCCTTACCGTGGGGATGATGGTATCGGCTATTGTGGCAATGAAGTCCGTAACCGCTTCCGCAAACTCACTGGCGTCTCTGGAACTTGCTTGGAACATATTCCAGACTTCCTCAAAAGTCTAAGGAAATTTGACATATCTCTAATGACTCATCAATTTCTATAGATATATGCAATAGAAAGCATTTGATCTGGATGCTTCACAGCTTTATTCAGCAACTGCTCTGCCCAAAACCGCATGAAACTACAGACTTGTGAAAGCCCAGTCCAACACACAAACCAGCCTTTCTCCCCCACCCCTGTGGACTCCATCTATACCTCACACTGCCTCAGGAAAGGAGACAACATAAAGATAAAAAAGCTTGAAAGCATATTTTAAGAGATCCAAGAACAGCTTATTCCCTATCGTTATCAGACTTTTGGATGAATCCCGATCTTTCAACTTAACTTGTTGCAGCCATTGAATTTAATTTTAATCTGCACTTTCTCGTTCTGCACTATGTTCTGTACTCTGTTTATTTTCTATTTTGCACTACCTGATGTATTAATGTATTGTGTAATTTCCTTGGATAGCATGCAAAACAGTTTTTCACTCTATCTCGGTCCATGTGACAATAATAACAATAAACCATAAACCATACATCTGTTTGCACTACAATCTTTGTTCAATTTTTCAGTTTTCCACATTATACTTATTGTTGTATTTCATTACTGTGCATGGTGCTTATTCTTTGAGCTTCATGAGAACAAGGAACTTCATTGTACCCTGGTGTATGTCACAATTTACTTATCTGAATCTACATTTACATGTGGCAATAATAAACCTAAACCTATCTACATATCATAGTTTTTAGCTCAGTCAATTGCTATTCGTATTTGCTGGTTTTAAACAATATTATTTGCTCTTTTACAGCTTTTACCTCCTTTCAAGCCTCAAGTTTCATCTGAGACAGATACAAGATATTTTGATGAAGAGTTCACTGCTCAGACTATTACAATAACTCCTCCTGAAAAATGTAAGTAAAAATGCATAGTAAGGGAGTGCTAGGTTCATAAATGTGTGTAGCAGTACTTTCCAATGGGCAATATTGGTATTAGGTTGCCAAGTAGTTCTCGTATTCCTCTTTTTGTGAATGCCTTAGCTTTAGGTTTTAAGCTGGAAGTTAATAGATCTTTGTTTTAATAAAATATAAAACAGTACAGCACAGGAACAGGCTACACAGCCCACATTGTCTGCTGAATATGATGCCAAGACCAACTCTTATTTGCCTACACATAATCCATGGACGTACATGGATATGAAAGGTTTAGAAGGATATGGGTCAAGCATGGGCAAATGAGACTAACTTGGATAGGACATTTTGCCTGCACGAACGAGTTGGGCTGAAGGGCCTGTTGCCGAAACTGTGTGACTTATGACTCTGCATTTAGAATATAAAACATAGAACTGTGCAGCACTGAAACAGGCCTTCGGCCCACAAATTCAGTGTTGAATATGATGCCAAGAATAATCCTTATCTGTCTACACATAATCCATACCCTTCCATTCCCTGCATATCCATGTGCCTATCCAAAAGTCTCTTAAAAGCCACTATCATACCTGCCTCGACCACCACCACCCTAGCAATGCATTCTGGGCACTCACCAGTCATTTAAAAAAAAGGCTAGATAGGGGAAAAAGATATTTAAATATCAAAACCTCAGACCTGGTATAATAGTCATGACCTACTGGGCAGAGATCCCTGTTACCCAGATGCTTCTGGGTCTGGACTACCTACGCGAGATACATCTAGACATTGGAATGATGTCATTTGCAGCCAGAGGCTGAGGTCTGCATTGGTATTAATGGCATGGGTAAGAAGTGCAATGGGGTCTCTAAAGGAAATTTAGGAGTTTAGGTAGAAAATTGAAAACCAGGAACTCCAAGGTTGTCTTCTCAGGATTACTTTCTGCGCCACGTGCTGGTGAGCATGAAAATAAGAAGATAACACAGAAGTGGCTGATGAGCTGGTGAAGGGCTTCTGGTTTTTAGATCATTGTGATTTCTTCTGCAACTTATAGTGTGACTTATACAAGAAGGGCAGGTTGCACCTGAAACATAGGTGGGGGGGGAAGCAATATCCATGAGAGTAGGTTTATTAGTGCTTCTAGTTACTAGTGAGGGAAGGGGTTGGGACCCAGAATTACAGTGCAGCAGGAAGAGAGGCTGATTCACATGTTGAATAAGGACATGCAAGTCCAGTCCAAGAGTAGGTAGAATCAGGAAACAAAGCATGAGAAAGGCCTATTAGTTAACTGCATTTCTATAAATGGAATGATGTCATTTGCAACCCTCATACTTAGACAAATGAGTGGATCAGCACATAAGATTATGATATTGTTGCAATCACAGAAATTTGGATGATGAAAGGGTAGGACTGATACCTCAATGATCTAGGGCAGAGAAGGTTCAGGCAGGACAGGGTGCAAAAGAGAGTGCATTGCACTGCTGATCAGGGAGAGAGCAATGGCAGTACTTAGGGAGAGTATCATAGAGATATTGGTCAATGAGGGTAAATAAGTAGAAATTGGGGATAAGAAAGGAGAGGTTTCTTTATACTCTAGGCCTCCCCAATAATCAGAAGGATTTAGCTGAACAGATCGGATGTAAAAGCAATAGGGTTGAAGTAGTAGGGGATTTTAACGTTCCTAATATTAATTGGGATTGCCTTAGTGCAAGGGGCTTATATGGGGTGAAATACATAAAATGCATTGGAGGGTTTTCTAAAGCAGTGTGGAGAAAGTCCAACTGGGTAGGTGACGATGCTTAACCTAATCCTAGGGAATGAGGAGGAGGGGGATTGAAGTATTTGTGGAGGAGCCATTTGAGAATGGTGACTGACGTAAGGTTACCGTAGAAAATAATTAAGTTGGTCCTCGGTTTTGGTCCTATAGTGCGGAAAGGAGAATTTTCATAGTGTGAGACAGGACCTAGGAGTGATAGTTTAGGGGCTACTGTTAAGGAGGAAACAATATCTAATATGTACTGTAGGAGGCATTTTTATTTTAAACCATTACTAGTCAGGAATTCTATCTGCTGATAGAATTTTTTTCATCTCATCTCAGCAAGATAAATCTGTGTTATGCTAATGACTCTACATTGTGCGTTCATCTCCTGTTATTTTTGGTCAGGCAATATACAGACAATTTATTTTGTTGTAGTATTGATGTTGATTGTTTAGTTCCCAAAATATGTCGGAAAAAGCAGTTTAAAAAAGAGGAAAGGAAATTTCAAATTGATGCAGTATCTCCAAACACTGGATTTAATTTCTGCAAACCTATTTCTGCACCAGAAGGAACTGTACCTCCTGCTGACTCAGTACAATAAAATTATGCATCACGCAACAGCTGAATGAAAATATATGTGCAGCGATGTCAAGATAACCATTATTACTCAAATTCAACATTGGAAGCACATCCATTTTTATTATAATTATCGGTTCTTTGCATGAGGTTGAAGTAATCCCAAGGACTTCAAAAGGGTTACAGAATATATTTATTTGTCCACCTTCTGCAGTGAATGGAATTTAGAAAAAGATAAAACTCGGCTGAATGTGCATTTGTCTTTGCAAGTAGAGAGATTACCTTCAGATATTATCATATGTTTTATTTACAGGTAATCCCTCCCATTGCAAAGAGCACTATGCAACTCATACAATAACTTTGTAAGAGTAATTTAACTGACAACATTCAAACTTTTGATTGCAAACATTGAATACAGTAATATTGAGTTTGCAAAAGAAGTTTTATCATTATCATTACCTCAGCTTTCTTTGAAGAATTATTCAAGATTTGCTGTACAAAATCTAATTAATTTTAATGCAAAATGCAGACTACCTCAATTAATGCATGATGATTTCTTATTACAATTTTGCTGCAAATCTCCAATTTGTATATTGTGAATGATATAAATGAAAACATGCTAAATTTCGGATGTTGCAAAATGAAAGTTGGTTTAAAATGTTTCAATTAAAAATCTGCATATATCAACTTCTGTTTTTATTTTTGTTACAGTTATTAGAACCTTTAAAAATGTCTCTGCATTGTAATTATGGGCCAGGTTTCTTATTAGCGGTAATAATCTACATAATGTCCTACTGCTTTGGCAAATTGGATGTAAATTGGCAAACGTAATAAATACTTTTCATTAATGAAAGCTTGATTTCTTATATTTCTGATATTATAGTTCCGTAAGTATATTCTCAACCCAACATAATTGGTGTTGATCATCATAAATAACCTAGTAAATATATTTGTTAATTGAAGTTTGTTAGCATAATATTCCCTGTGGGTTATACAATTATAAAGAGAGCAGATTTTTCCTAAATAATTTAATTTCAATAAAGTCTTTTTAAGACTGTGGGATGTGGTTTGTAAGGTAATTTAAGCATCATGGCCTATTTAAAGTAAATGCCTGACAATATATATTTTTTTAATAGATGATGAGGATGGTATGGACTGCATGGACAATGAAAGGCGACCACATTTCCCCCAGTTCTCATATTCTGCCAGTGGAAGAGAATAGGACCATATTTGTTTTTCTGCTGCTAGGCTGTTGTCATGGTGTATCACTGGAAATCATTCCTGAACAATTTAAGAGTTTGAGCTATACTTGATTTCAGAGTCAGGGCATCTTCAGGAATCATTTCAAGTTGAATGTTTTCTGCATGAATCTAAATGTCAGTCTGAAGATTCAAGCTGTTACCTCCTACTATTTTGACATAATTGTCCTGCAAAGAGTATTTTTAAACAAATGAAGTCCTAATAGGATGTATTGTACATGATGCAGCATTAATGCATTTCAGGCTCCAAATGGAACAGTTTTAATGGGGCTGAAGAAAATGTTAGGCAAAAGTTCACAATTATGGAAAATTTAAATTCAAGCATTTGATGCTATTTATGTACCTTATGTTGTATTAATTTCTGCTGTTCATAGCAAGCATTTGTTTGTGACATATGGCCAGTATGCAAGGTTTTTGTTAGACATATCACTGACAAAAGAAGTTGGTATCATTTATAACTGGCTAATAGTGGGAATTTGTGAACAGTTGCCAGAACACAATCCCTGTCAATGTTGTTAATGTTTGTACCAACCCATTGTAACATAGCTTGACATAGTCAATCCAACAGACTTGTTATAGATATATCAAGTGCAATCACTGATTTTGTTTTTTTACAACATTGATGGATGGATACTTTGCACCTCTGCCTGTACATGTTTTATGGTGGCTGAAGAATGTAGATAGGCATAATGTTCAGAGTTATGCTTTTCACCAAATTTATTAGATTAGTTTCTCCCAGCCTCAGTTTGCAAACTGCAATATTTGCCTATAGACTTTTTGTGGACTAGCAGTTTTTTTCCTTGTGTTAATTTTGAATTATACACATTGAATATACATGTAGTATTTATTTTTAGTAGTTATTGTTTGTTTGCGTCAAATAAGTTGCATCATCAGTAAACAGTTATTACTGGAAGTTTAAATATGGTGGTGGTCGACCAACAACAGTGCTAGCCTGTTTTGGATTTTTTGTACTATGTTTTACAAACTGTCTATCGGTAAGAAGGTGTATACTTTGCTGAGTTTACAGGTTTTCAAATGTTTACTTTGAAAAGTCTAGATCATCAAGAATTCAGTTTGTAATAATCTTTCCAGACTGAGTATGCCCTCTTGTACTGCAGCCATCTTTGGACAACAGGCTATTCCTGTTTGATTGTGAAAATTCCATAGCTTTGCTTTAACACTAATCCATTTACTGTCACATTCCTGTGGCATTTTGAATCTAAATGCTTTTATGACTATAACATATGTATTCACCGAATTTGCAGCATCGCAAGGTTTACCACTCCTTGTTGAGGCCATGCATTACTACTACAGTATATTGGCAAGGTGACAAGGTGGGGTCCATTAATAATTGCAGGGTCTATATACTACACCTCAATGTACACACTTTGCTGCTACTATTTGTACTGTCTAAAACAGAACTTCCTGTATCTGCTATCTAGTGTATTACAGATGAGCATGAAAAAAATGTAAAGTATTTATTTTAAATCCTTAAACTTGTCATTAATTTTGCCTCTGTGTAGTGTAGGATTTGTGAAAGTTCTTGACCTTGCTAGTTCGATCATTAAATTCATAAAGATCTAGTCATATGGTTAAGGATTGTTATCAGAAGGGACTAAGAACCTTAGTGAACTGTATTACTGTCTGTAAAACTTAACTGTTTATTTCCTGAAGTATATGACCCACAAGGATGTGAAAAACTGCAATGAAATGTTTTTGTACACTGTACATCCTTAGTATTTTTACACATAAATGTATATGATAGGGATGCACATTATTTTCCTTCTTACAGACTGCTTAAATAAAGTACTACATCAATCCACTCTTGGGTTATGTAGTCCTACTACTTAATAATTTTGGTTGTTTGCCTGCATCTGCTGCTTTGGCATTTGGATGTGAAATCCTGCTCTGGTCAGTTGGATAAAGCTTTTCAAAGTTATGGATTGAACAACTGTTTGTAAAGTACTATTGACAATTTTTGACCTGCTGTTTTTTAGATAATTAAATACAGGTTTTATGATTCTAAATTTAACATTTTTATATGTAAAAATGGCACTACTTTTACATTTAAAATTAGATTTATATTCATTGATTTATCATTTTGTCAAGATAACGAAAAATGAGACGTGGTTCACAGTTTCAGCTATGCTTCTGTTTTTTTTAATCAAAGCTTTAAATTGACTGCTACAATTAATATACTGTTGAATTAAACTGGACAATTATGTATATTTTTCATTAGTCAAAATACTGCTCAAAGAATAAATTGCACAGCTGACACTGCACTATTTGTAAATAGCTGAGTGAGACTGAATTAACATTATATACAAAACAGTCCTATATAAATGCAGAAGGATCACTAGTAGACATGTCCAGGTACTTCGTTTTGTTTGTTGTGCTAACCTATAAGTTTTAATTTTCAATATGCAAGATTTGTTGGACTGGAATTTTCCCCATTTGCTGGACTTAAATTTAAACCCTACTGAATAGATCTAAATGATAACTGATTTTCATAAAGATGATCATTGATCTTGCAAAAATTGGTTCATTTTTAATGGATGATTATTTTACCGTAACGTAATTTTCACTGAATGTTATTTTTATGTTCCTTTGCTAAAGGCATTTTTATAACCAGGATGTGCTTCTGTGTGTATTGCCAAACCTTCACCTAAAGGACTACATTCAGATATATACTAAAGATTGAATCTGAAGGGGGAGCACTTTGGGACCACCATTCTATAAGTGTTAAAAATATTAATGGTAAAAAAGGACTGGCCTAATGCTGATGGCATTAGACATGGACTTGCAATTGTTGATTGGGAAATGCTGTTTGCAAGTAAAGGGTCATCTGGCATTTGGGAGGCTTTAAAAACAGATGTGGAAAGTACAGGGCCAGCATGTTTAGAGGGAAGATCAAGGCTTTTAGGAATAGAGAGCACTGGTTCAGGAGTGATACTGAGTGTCTCATCTGGAAAAGGCAGATATCAGGTTTAGGCAGCTGAGATCAAGTGAATTCCGTGATGTGCATATGAGATCCAGGAGTATACTTGAGATAAATCAGGCGGCAAAAAGAAAATATCAGGTAGCTTTGGCAGAAAGGTAAAGTAACTATGGAGAGAATGGCACCCCAACAGGACCAATGTGATTGTCTATGTAAGGAGCCACAATATATCTATGAGATGTTACTAGAGCATTTTTCATCATTATCCATTGAGAAAGTCATGCAACTAAAGATTTAAGGGAAGAAGATTACGGAGATGATGAGATTAATGTTTCCACATTAGAAAAGAGGACATGCTAATAACAGTTTTAAAGTACAGGAAGGTGGATAAATCCCCTGTCTAAGTGTATCCTGGGACTTTGTGAGAAGCTAGGTAAGATATTGCTGGGGCCCTGGTAGAGATATTTCTGCCATCATTATTCACAGGTGTGGTATTGGAAAACTGGATTGTGGCTATGTTGTGCCTTTATTTAAGAAAGGCTGTAAGGACAAACCATGAACTACAAACTGGTGACCCTAACATCAGTGGTGTGAAAGTTACCAGAGAGGATCTGCCTGCATTTGGAAAGGTAAGAACTAATTAGAGATAGTCAGCATGACCTTGTGCATGGGAAATTATGCCTCTAAATTTGATAGAGTATTTTGATCACATGGGATCCAGGATGAGCTAGCCAACTAGATACAAAATTGTTTTTGTGATAGTACACAAGTTCTACAGGAGAATTAGGTCATTCGGCCCATCAAGTTTAATTCACCATTCAATCATGGCTGATCTATCTTTCCCTTTCAATCCCATTCTCCTGCCTTCACCCCATAACCCCTGGCTCCCTTATTAACCATCTGTCAATCTCCACCATAAAAATATACATTGAATTGGCCTCCACAGCTGTCAGTGGCAATAAATTCCACAGATTCACCACCCTCTAATGACATTGCTTTTCATCTCCTTTCTAAAGATACATCCTTTTATTCTGAGGGTTTGACCTCTGGTTCGAGACTCTCCCACTAGTGGAAACATCCTCTCCGTATTCACTCTATCCAGGCCTTTCACTATTCAGTAAGTTTCAATGAGCTCCCCCCTCATCCTTCTAAACTTGAAGGTAGGAATCAAAGGGTGATAATGGAGTGTTTTTCACTTCAGAGGCATGTGACCTCGGCTGGATCTTCTGTTGTTTGCTATCCATATTAATTATTTGAATAATATATGCATGGTTAGTAAGTTTGTGAATTACACCAAAATTGGGGGTATTGTGGACAGTAAAGAAGATTATTTAACAGGATATATAATTAGGGAAGTGGGCCAAGGGATGGCAGATGGAAGTTATCTTGGACAAGTGCAGAGCTGGCATTTTAGTAAATTAAACCAGGACATGACTTGCACAGTAAATTACAGGATCCTGGAGAGTGTTGGAGAACAGAGATACCTGGGTGTATACATAGCTTTCTAAAAGAGATGACACAGGTAGACAGGGTGAAGAAGACGTTTGGTCTTCATCAGTCAGGGCATTGAGTACTAGAGTTGTGCCATCATCTTACAACTGGACAAGATGTCTGTGAGACCATATTTTGGAGTATAGTGTGCTGTTCTGGTCACCGAGCCATCGGAAGGATGTAATTAAGATGGAAAGGATGCAGAAAAGATTCATAAAAGTGTTAGCTGGAGAGCTCTTATTAGGCGAGACTGAATCAGTTGGGACTTTTTCCCCCTGGAGCATAGGAGTCTGAGGCATGACCTTAGAGAGGTATATAAAATTGTAGAGAAGGTGAATGGTCACAGCCTTTTTCCCAGTGCTGTGCAGTCTAAATGTAGAGGACATGGATTTAAAGTGAGAGGGGACCTGAAGGACAATTGTTTCACAATTAAGGTAGTGGGTATTTGGAATGAACTGCGAGAGGAAGTGTTTAAAAGTGCATTTGGACAGAAAAATAGATAGGAAAGGTTTAGAGTGATATGCACGCAAATGTAAGCAAATGAGACTAGCTCAGGTAGGCAATTTGGCTGGTGTTGACAAGTTGGGCCGAAGGTCTTGTTTCTGTGCTGTTAAACCATGCATGCAACACCTAGTTTTGAATGAGCAAAATAAGCCGTGATCATTTAATTTTCCTTTGTTATGTTGTTGAAGATGGCATCGACTTCAGAATTTAAGGTATTGGATGCTACCGTGATTGTTTTAACGTCGTACTGCTTTAATACTGTACCTCACCTTACAGAAAACATTTTCACCCTGTCTGCCTGTGTCATCTCTTTTAGAAAACGATGTATGTTCTTTTTTGTGCCAGAGAATATGTTTAGTTTGGCATTGGACATGCTGGGCCGAAGGGTCAGTTCTATGTTGTACTACTCTATGTTCCAGTGTTGGATGTCAGGAATCCACAGATCGAAAGGTCAGAGTGGGAATGGGATGGAGAGTTAAAGATGCAGGCAATGGGAAGTTCCGAGTCAGCCCTGCAGAGTGACTCGGGTGATCCACACAGCTATCACTCAATCTGAGTCTGGTTTCCCAATGTAGAGGAGGCCACATTGTGAATCCTGAATGCAGTACACTAGATTGGAAGGAGTGCAGGTGAATTGCTGTTTCACCTAGGAAGACAAGTGTTGCGTTGCTGTGATGCACGAGAAAGTGCTGTGTGAAAGGAAATGGTTGGTGGGAATGTTTGGCATGTCTTCCTGCTCTGCATTACACAATTCCCACATTGTGCTACCCAGGTTCTATCTTCTCACGCTCTAACTGCTCGCATTTACTCTTTGACCAGATAACCTTGTTTACAGCTTATCGTCATAGTTATCGCAGATTTACCCAATCAAAGACATCCCCCACCCTCCCTGTAGCTTTACTAGCTTTTGTCTCTGTTTCAGTCTTAACGAAGGCTTTCCGACTGCAAAAATTGACTTTGTTTCTCTTCCCCCAGATGCAGCCTGGCCTGTTGAGTATTTCCAGCCATTTTTTTTTTATTTTTTAGATTTCCAGCATTTCATAAGTTATAAGTTCTAGGAGCAGAATTAGACCATTCGCCCCATCAAGTCTTCTTCGCCATTCAATCATGGCTGATCTATCTTTCCCTCTCAACCCCATTCTCCTGTCTTCGTTCCATAACTCCTGACACCCTTACTAATCAAGAATCTGTCAATCTCTGCCTTAAAAATATCCATTGACTTGGCCTCTGCAGCCGTCTGTGGCAATGGATTCCACAGATTCAATACCCTTCTGGTCTCTTGATAAATCAATTACAACACTTTAAAAACAAACTCATACATCAGCCTATTATCCAAGACGTTGATGTTAACCATCTCCCCTCTATTTGTTGTCATTCCAAGTGTGTGATGTCTAAAAAAATTGATATTGTTCATTTTCAGGATCAGGGTGTTACTGGCAAGACCATATTTATAGCCAAGTTGCCATTAATTTTGATATGAATTCTAATTTCTTCCCCATCACCAAATCTTTGGGATTATAATCATTCGGCACAGAAAGAGGCTCTTCGGCCCAATTTGCCCAATGACAACCAAGACGCTTCATCTACTCTAGTCCCACCTGCCCGCATTCTAATTAAACTCAACCAGGTCCAATTTGAAACTTCTGAAATCATTATCATGCAGTCAAAGTCAGAACTATTGAATATTAAACTGATTTCACCAATCTTTCAATGAACTGCATCCACATCACAGAACTAAAAGCCGCTAACATCACCTCTCTTAAAGATCTCTCCACAGCTTAAAACTTTGTTTCCTAAGCATTCACAGTCAACTCTTTTGTTCCAAACATTTGCAGGTGGATTGGCCCCATAAGATCTATTGTTTCAGTCCAGTCTCTCATCACATATCTTGCTTCCTTTCATTCTCTCTTTAAAGCCTTGCTGGAATTTTCTAGTTTCAAAGCCTTGTTTTGCATGCCCAAAATACTTTAAATGACTGTCTGAAGGTTCTCCACTCTTTCATTGAACAAAAGCCAAATTGGTTGTCCCCCATGTGCGCTCCGGATTAAAGGAGACGATTGCTATACTGTGATTTCCAGAAGGAATTTATTAAGGTAAGTATATAGAACGAGTGGCCAGAGGACATAGTTGAAGCTGGTAATATAGCAGCATTTAAAATACATTAGGATTGGTACATGGATAGGAAAGGTTTAGGGATACAGTACGGGCCCAATGTGAGCAAATGGGATTAGCTTAGATGAAGCTTCTTGGTTGGCATGGTGAGGGAAGGCGATCAACCTGAAGTCGTTGTGCACGTGGGCACGAATGACGTCGGGCGGAAGAGGAAGGAGGTGCTACAGCGGGAGTTTAGAGAGTTGGGAAAAGCGCTGAGAAGTAGGACGTCGAAGGTGGTTATCTCTGGACTGCTACCGGTACCTCGTGCTGGTGAGGCCAGGAACAGAGAGATAGAGGGTATGAATTTATGGCTGAGGGGCTGGTGCAGAGAGCAGGGATTTAGATTTCTGGACCACTGGGATCTCTTCTGGGCTAGGGGTGACTTGTACAAAAGGGACGGGTTGCATCTTAACAGCAGGGGGACAAACATTCTGGCAGGCAGGTTTGCTAGTGTGACACCTGTGGCTTTAAACTAAGTAGTGGGGGGGAGGGGTTAACAAATTGTGAATATGAAGATGAGGTCAAAGGGAATACAGGAGATATTGCAAAAGACTCTCGGAAGAATGGGAACAGAAGTTCTAGAGCGGAAAAGAAATTAAGGGCAGGGCCAATTGTGAACGATGTGAGAGAGGAGGTAAATACAGAAGTTAAAGTGTTGTACTTAAATGCGCGTAGTATAAAAAATAAAGTGGATGAGCTTGAGGCTCAGTTAGTCATGGGCAAGTATGATGTTGTAGGGATCACTGAGACATGGTTACAAGAGGACCAGGGCTGGGAACTGAATATTCAGGGGTACACAACGTATAGAAAAGACAGACAGGTGGGCAGAGGGGGTGGGGTTGCTCTGATGGTAAGGAATGATATTCATTCCCTTGCAAGGGGTGACATAGAATCAGGAGATGTTGAATCAGTATGGATAGAAATGAGAAATTGTAAGGGTAAAAAGACCCTAATGGGAGTTATCTATAGGCCCCCAAACAGTAGCCTCGACATAGGGTGCAAGTTGAATCAGGAGATAAAATTGGCGTGTCAAAAATGTAATGCTACGGTGGTTATGGGAGATTTCAACATGCAGGTAGACTGGGAAAATCAGGTTGGAAATGGACCCCAGGAAAGAGAGTTTGTAGAGTGCCTTCGAGATGGATTCTTAGAACAGCTTGTACTGGAGCCTACCAGGGAGAAGGCAATTCTGGATTTAGTGTTGTGTAATGATCCTGATCTGATAAGGGGACTAGAGGTAAAAGAGCCATTAGGAGGCAGTGATCACAACATGATAAGTTTTACTCTGCAAATGGAAAGGCAGAAGGGAAAATCGGAAGTGTCGGTATTACAGTATAGCAAAGGGGATTACAGAGGCATGAGGCAGGAGCTGGCCAAAATTGATTGGAAGGAGGCCCTAGCAGGGAAGACGGTAGAACAGCAATGGCAGGTATTCCTGGGAATAATGCAGAGGTTGCAGGATCAATTTATTCCAAAGAGGTGGAAAGACTCTAAGGGAAGTAAGAGACACCTGTGGCTGACGAGGGAAGTCAGGGACAGCATAAAAATTAAGGAGAGGAAGTATAACATAGCAAAGAAGAGTGGGAAGACAGAGGATTGGGACTCTTTTAAAGAGCAACAAAAGTTAACTAAAAAGGCAATACGGGGAGAAAAGATGAGGTACGAGGGTAAACTAGCCAATAATATAAAGGAGGATAGCAAAAGTTTTTTTAGGTACGTGAAGAGGAAAAAAATAGTCAAGGCAAATGTGGGTCCCTTGAAGACAGAAGCAGGGGAATTTATTATGGGGAACAAAGAAATGGCAGACGAGTTAAACCGTTACTTTGGATCTGTCTTCACTGAGGAAGATACACACAATCTCCCAAATGTTCTAGGGGCCGGAGAACCTAGGGTGATGGAGGAACTGAAGGAAATCCACATTAGGCAGGAAATGGTTTTGGGTAGACTGATGGGACTGAAGGCTGATAAATCCCCAGGGCCTGATGGTCTGCATCCCAGAGTACTTAAGGAGGTGGCTCTAGAAATAGTGGAAGCATTGGAGATCATTTTTCAATGTTCTATAGATTCAGGATCAGTTCCTGTGGATTGGAGGATAGCAAATGTTATCCCACTTTTTAAGAAAGGAGGGAGAGAGAAAACGGGTAATTATAGACCAGTTAGTCTGACATCAGTGGTGGGGAAGATGCTGGAGTCAATTATAAAAGACGAAATTGCTGAGCATTTGGATAGCAGTAACGGGATCATTCCGAGTCAGCATGGATTTACGAAGGGGAAATCATGCTTGACAAATCTACTGGAATTTTTTGAGGATGTAACTAGGAAAATTGACAAGGGAGAGTCAGTGGATGTGGTGTACCTCGACTTTCAGAAAGCCTTCGACAAGGTCCCACATAGGAGATTAGTGGGCAAAATTAGGGCACATGGTATTGGGGGTAGGGTACTGACATGGATAGAAAATTGGTTGACAGACAGAAAGCAAAGAGTGGGGATAAATGGGTCCCTTTCGGAATGGCAGGCAGTGACCAGTGGGGTACCGCAAGGTTCGGTGCTGGGACCCCAGCTATTTACGATATACATTAATGACTTAGACGAAGGGATTAAAAGTACCATTAGCAAATTTGCAGATGATACTAAGTTGGGGGGTAGTGTGAATTGTGAGGAAGATGCAATAAGGCTGCAGGGTGACTTGGACAGGTTGTGTGAGTGGGCGGATACATGGCAGATGCAGTTTAATGTAGGTAAGTGTGAGGTTATTCACTTTGGAAGTAAGAATAGAAAGGCAGATTATTATCTGAATGGTGTCAAGTTAGGAGGAGGGGGAGTTCAACGAGATCTGGGTGTCCTAGTGCATCAGTCAATGAAAGGAAGCGTGCAGGTTCAGCAGGCAGTGAAGAAAGCCAATGGAATGTTGGCCTTCGTAACAAGAGGAGTTGAGTATAGGAGCAAAGAGGTCCTTCTACAGTTGTACCGGGCCCTGGTGAGACCGCACCTGGAGTACTGTGTGCAGTTTTGGTCTCCAAATTTGAGGAAGGATATTCTTGCTATGGAGGGCGTGCAGCGTAGGTTCACTAGGTTAATTCCCGGAATGGCGGGACTGTCGTATGTTGAAAGGCTGGAGCGATTGGGCTTGTATACACTGGAATTTAGAAGGATGAGGGGGGATCTTATTGAAACATATAAGATAATTAGGGGATTGGACACATTAGAGGCAGATAACATGTTCCCAATGTTGGGGGAGTCCAGAACAAGGGGCCACAGTTTGAGAATAAGGGGTAGGCCATTTAGAACGGAGATGAGGAAGAACTTTTTCAGTCAGAGGGTGGTGAAGGTGTGGAATTCTCTGCCTCAGAAGGCAGTGGAGGCCAGTTCGTTGGATGCTTTCAAGAGAGAGCTGGATAGAGCTCTTAAGGATAGCGGAGTGAGGGGGTATGGGGAGAAGGCAGGAACGGGGTACTGATTGAGAGTGATCAGCCATGATCGCATTGAATGGCGGTGCTGGCTCGAAGGGCTGAATGGCCTACTCCTGCACCTATTGTCTATTGTCTATTGTCTAGTAGGGCCAAAAAGTCTGTTTCGGACTCTATGACGAGGTGATGCATCCAAGGTAATTATAGAAAATAAAAGCTCATGCCGCTGCGTAGAAGATAGTTCACTAACAGCATAGACATAATAGAAACAAGGAATTGCAGATGCTGGTTTACAGAAAAAGACTCAAAGTCTTAGAGTAATTCACTGGGTCACCCGTGTGGTAACGTTTTAGGATCCTTCTTCAGATAGTGGTGTTTTTATGGTTGATAGATGTAATGAGTGGTCTGCAACAGACTGGGGCATGTTTTTTAGTTCAGAAATTATTGGAGCAGAATTATGCCATTCAGCCCATCAAGTCTATTCCACCATTCAATCATGGCTGGTCTATACTTTCCTCTCAAACGCATTCTCCTGCCTACTCTCCGTAACCTTTGACACCCTTACCAATCAGGAATCTATTCATCTGCGCTTTAAAAATACCCAAGACTCGGCCTCCACAGTTGGTTAAATAATTTGGACATAGGCAAAAAGGAATGGCTGATAAATTTATTGATGACACAAAAGTAGGTAGGAAAGTAAGTTGTGAAGACGAAACAAGGAGGCTGCAGAAGATAATTGGGTAAAGATCTGGAAAGTGGTGTTTCATGTGAGAACATCTAAAATTGTCTACTTTGACAGGAAAAATTAAAAAAAATCAATGTTGCGAGATTGCAGAGCTGTGAGATGTAGAGACAGATGGATGTCCTTGCGCATGATTCACAAAAGGCTTTTGTGCAGCTGTCAATAGGAAAGCATAGCATTGGTATCACTCATTGGCAGAATTGAATACAAAAGTTGCAAGGTAATTGGTGAGTACGTCTGTATTTCTGTGTGTCTAATATCTGCTTGGTGGGTTGTCTTCTGAGGAAAGATTGGACAGGCTTGGCTTTAAAATGCTGGACTAGAAGAGTGAGCAGTGACTTGATTGAAATGTAAGATCCTGAGGAGTCAGAAGGAGGATTAGAGAGTATATTCCTCTCCTGGGGAAATCTAGCACTAGTGTTGACTAAGACAGAGTTGAGTTACAATTTATTTATCTGGGGATCAGGATTCTTTGGAACTTTTAATAAATTTTTCAATTGAACATTTGGCAGCAATGCAGGGCTTGCATGTCATTACTTCCTATAAGGTGAAACCAAGTAGTAGCTCAAGTGGCAGCAATTCATCATCCCTCGACAAGCTCAATGCTTTCTGTGCTCACATCGAAAGGAAGAACATTGATGTACTTTCTCAGGCCCACAACGACACTGTAATCTCATTCACTGATGGCGATGTCAGAAGATCCTTCACAATGTGAAATCTCGGAAAGTGTCCGGTCCTGAAGATGTACCTGACCATGTTCTTGCAACCTGCAAGGACCAACTGGCTGGAGTTTTTGCGGACATCTTCAATCTCTCACTAAGATCCGAGGTCCCCAGATGGTTTAAAACAACATAATACTGGAGTCCAAGAGGAGCAAGAATGACATACTTCAATGACTACCAACCCTTGGCTCTAATGTCTATAGTGATGAAGTGCTTTAAAAGGTTGGTTATGACACATCAATTCCTTCCCTTAGTAAGGAGCTGGACTCTACAATTTACCAACTGCTACAACAGATCAACAGCTGAACCAATTTCGCTGGTTCAGCCAATCGCCACTCTAAGAATACATATACAGGATAGAAAGATCAGTATGGGAATGGGAGGGGGTAGTTAAAGTGTTTAGCAACCGGGAGATCATGTAGGTTTAGGCGGACTGGCTGTTGTTCATCGTCTACAACTCAGCGTTCAATACCATCATCCCCTCGAAACTTATCATCAAACACATGGAACTGGGTCTCTGCATCCTGATGCAGTTTGAGGATCCAACTGCATTAGGATGCAGAGACCCAGTGACATTTCTGCAGAGACATTTCCTTGTCAGCAGACTACAATCAGTATAAATAGGCAACAACACCGTCGTTGATAACCATCAGTATTGGAGGTGTGTACTCGGACGCTTACTATATTCTCCCTCAACCCATGACCGTGTAGCCACACACAGCTCCAGTGCCATCTTTAACTTTGCTGATGATACCACTGTTGTCATGATGGATAACGGGGTAACGCCAAGTCAGAGGGAGATCGATGATCAGATTGAATGGTGCCAGAACAGCATCCTTGCTCTCAACTCTAGAATACTAGGGACCTGATTATTGACTTCAGGAAGGTAAAGCCAAGGGTTCATCAACCTGTCTTCTTTGGTGGATTGAAGGTGGAGAGAGTCAACAGGTTCAAGTACCTGGGCATGCTTATCTCTGAAGATCTTTCCTAGCCCTAGCACATTGATGCAATCACAAAGAAAGCTCATCAACGTCTCCTTTTCCATAGAAGATTGAGGAGAATACTTAAAAACTTCTTAATGTGGATGGTAAAGAGCAAACTGACTGGTTACTCCAGCTTTTTGTGGCTATCTAAGGAGAATAGGAGCCCTTAAAGATAAACAAAGTCGTTAATGTGTGGAGCCACAGGAGATAAGCAAGACATTAAATGAATATTTCTCATCTGTATTTACCATGGGGAAGACATGAATGATGGAGAACTCAGGCAAATTAAAATAAAAGTCTGGTAGAGAGTTCGCAAGAGTGGGTGCTAGAGGTCTTAAAACACATTAAGATAGACAAATCCCTGGGACCTCATCATGCATAACCCAGGGCATTGTAGGAAGCAAGGAAATCATGGTGGCTAATACTGTCCCTCTATTTAAGAAAGGTGACAAGGAAAAGACTGGAAATACAGACTGTGAGCCTTACATCAGTGATGGGTGCATTATTGGAGGGGATTTTGAGAAAGAGAATCTACAAGCATTTGGAAAGACAAGGACTGATTAGGGATAGTCAGCATGGTTTGGGCAGAGGAAATTGTGTGTCACCAATTTGGTTGAGATTTTTGAGGAGATAAGTTTGATGGAGAGTTGTGCAGTCGACATTATCTGCGTGGACTTTAGTGAGGTCTTTGACAAGGTACTGCTTAGCAGGCTGGTCTGAAAAGTTATATCACATGACATCTGGTGTAAGTTGTGTAGGAAAGAAAAGTGCAGATGCTGGTTTAAATCGAAGGTAGACACAAAATGCTGGAGTAACTCAGCGGGTCAGGCAGCATCTCTGGAGAGAAGGAATGGGTGACGTTTCGGGTCGAGACCCTTCAGACTGATGTCGGGAGGGGGCGGGACAAAGATAGGATGTAGTCGGAGACAGGAAGACAGTGTGAGAACTGGGAAGGGGGAGGGGAAAGAGAGGGACAGAGGAGTTATCTAAAGTTATTGTACAGCACAGGGTTTCTATTGGAACCCTGTAACAAGTGATGTGCAACAGGGTTTGATTCTGGATCCATTATTTATATTAATTATTTGGATGTGAAAGTAGGTGCCATAGTCACTAATTTTGCAGATGACAAGAATTGGTGGTATAGTGGACAGCAAAGACAGTTATTTAAGATTACAATAGCATCTTGTTCAACTGGGCCAATGGTCTGAGGAATGGTAGAGTTTAATTCAGAGAAATGTGAGATGTTGCAGTTTGGTAAAACAAACCAACGTAGGATTTAAACAGTAAATGGTAAGGACCTGGGGAATTACAACATTTAAAAGACACGTACATGAATAGGAAAGATTTGGAGTCAAACTAACTTGCTTAGGCAATTTTTGGGCATGGATGAGATGAACTGAAGAGCTTGTTTCTGTGCTGTATAACTCAATGTCTCCATGTGAAAACGGTGTATCTGAAGATTTGTTACAGTGATAGATTCTTGATTAACAAGGAGGGGATAATAAATTACCAAAGGAAGGAAGGAATATGGAGTTGAGGTAACAATTATATTGTAACAATTATATAGCCGGATTCAGACTGAATAACAGGATGAGGTTGTAGGGCAGAGTGGCCCAATCCTGCAAATTTATATGTTCACTAGACTGAGGTGGACCTGTTGGGTCCAAATCTCTCCTGCGGGCCTCTCCTGAGGCGACCCTCCCCCAACTGACGATCCTACAGGACTGGAAGAAGGGATTAAAAGTACCATTAGCAAATTTGCAGATGATACAAAGCTGGGTGGTAGTGTGAACTGAGGAAGATACTATGAGGTTGCAGGGTGACTTGGACAGGTTGTGTGAGTGGGCGGATGCATGGCAGATGCAGTTTAATGTGGATAAGTGTGAGGTTATCCACTTTGGTGGTAAGAATAGGAAGGCAGATTATTATCTGAATGGTGTCAAGTTAGGAAAAGGGGACGTACAACGAGATCTGGGTGTCCTAGTGCATCAGTCACTGAAAGGAAGCATGCAGGTACAGCAGGCAGTGAAGAAAGCCAATGGAATGTTGGCCTTCATAACAAGAGGAGTTGAGTATAGGAGCAAAGAGGTCCTTCTGCAGTTGTGCAGGGCCCTAGTGAGACCGCACCTGGAGTACTGTGTGCAGTTTTGTCTCCAAATTTGAGGAAGGATATTCTTGCTATTGAGGGTGTGCAGCATAGGTTTACTAGGTTAATTCTCGGAATGGCAGGACTGTCATATGTTGAAAGACTGGAGCGATTAGGCTTGTATACACTGGAATTTAGAAGGATGAGAGGGAATCTTATCGAAACATATAAGATTATTAAGGGGTTGGACACGTTAGAGGCAGGAAACATGTTCCCAATGTTGGGGGAGTCCAGAACCAGGGGCCACAGTATACGAATAAGGGGTAGGCCATTTAGAACGGAGATGAGGAAAAACGACTTCAGTCAGAAAGTTGTAAATCTGTGGAATTCTCTGCTTCAGAAGGCAGTGGAGGCCAATTCTCTGGATGCTTTCAAGAGAGCTAGATAGAGCTCTTAAGGATAGCGGAGTCAGAGGGTATGGGGAGAAGGCAGGAACGGGGTACTGATTGAGAATGATCAGCCATAATCACATTGAATGGTGGTGCTGGCTCGAAGGGCCGAATGGCCTACTCCAGCACCTATTGTCTATTGGCAACCCTCTCCAACTGACGAAGCCCGTTACCGGGTGGGGAGTGTCCCCCGGGGCCATGGGTGGGCGAGGGGGGACAGGGAAGGGGAAAGGGAGCCACTCACCTCGGCCCCGTGCCGCCAACGCTGCAGCCAGAGCGAGCCGTGGACCCAAAGCCACCCCTGCATTAGTCTAGCATCCTCCACTCCCCCCCACACACTCACTCCATCCCCCCTCAACCCCCCTTATCCCCCTCCTCACCTCCCACCCCCCTCAATCCCCCTTAAAACTCCCCCAAACCTCTCCTGCATTGGTCTAGCACCCTCCCCCTCCCCTGCACTCCCCCCCTCCCCTACACCCCCACCCCCCCCCCAAAATAAATCTTATCTGTAAAATAAATCGTTCTTTCTTTAAATTAAACCACAGTTTTTTTAAACAAAAATGAAAAATAATCTTATCTGTAACAGTTCAGCAAGTGGCAGCTGGACGGCTCAGGCTCAGTAAAAGGCAGCTCGAAGGAGATGGCAGTTTATTTCAGCGGGAAGAGTGGGGGCGGCGCCCCACCCCACAAGGGACTCTGGCGTCGAGCTGGAAGGAAGGACTTTTTTTTAAAGACTGGACAACGTGGGACCCGGCCCAATCGGGTGTTGAGCAGGATTGAAGAACTTTTTTTTTTGAAAGAATGAAATAAACGAAACTTTTTTTTTTTCTTATTTAAGCTAAATTGTTTGTTTTTTTTTAAATGAGAAAAATGTACCCCCCCCTCATTGGCCACCACTCCCATCACTCTGCGGGTCCCACCCCTGGCGGTCATCGTGGCCCACCCCTCATTGGCCGTCACTCTGGCGGGTCCCATTATGATGTCACACGCTGAACATGACAAGCAACCGGTTTTATAAGTGAATTTTAAACTTTAAAATCTCTCTAACTTTAAAAATATAAGACCAATTTGAATGAAATTTGAATGAAAGGGTCCCCAGGACAAAGGTGAGTAAGGTGATCCTAAAATTGTCGTCCTATCGTGTGAGGGCAGCACACAAATATGGATATATCACAGGAATCGACAGACAATCAAACATCCCACAAAGAGTCAAACAAACAAAGAGTTTTACGAATATATATATATATAGAGATAGATATGACCCACCTGAGAGGGAGGGTTTCAGCAAGAGCAACCAAGCAATAGGTGGATATTGGTGAGGAGGTGGTTAATTAGGAGATAACAGTCAGGTTTGTCTGCTTTTTCCCCAGAGTTGACAATTCTAAAACAAGTGAGCAGATGTTTCAGGTGAAAGGGGAGAAAGTTAAGAGGAACCTCAGAGATAACCTTATCACTCAGGGGATTGTTCATATCTGGAACAAGCAGCCAGACCTTCAGAAGACATTTGGTCCAATATGTGGATAGGAAGAGTTTAGAGGGATACAGGTCAAATGCAGACTAATGGGAAGAACCCAGAATGCAAACTTGGTTGGCATGTACAGGTTGGGATGAAGGACCCATTTCTATGCTGTATAGCTCTAGGACTTGAATTTCTGTATTTGACCTGTTTACTGATGCACTGGCAGAATTCCCTTGGTTCTGGCCTTGCACCTGACCACTACTCCTTCCCCCTGTATTAAACATTTCTGACAATGTGGGTTGAGGCTGATGTGATCAGCAAATACATTTAGGTATCCCCCTCCCCTACTTGTAACATTGTATAGGCAATGTACCTTTTCTCTGGAGGTTGCCAGGAGAATCAATTTTTAAAAGATATAAAATTATGAGAGGTATAGGGTGAGTGGGAAAGAATGAAAATGTCAAAGACTAGAGGGCATAGCTTTAAGGTGAGAGGGGTAAAGTTTAAAGGAGATATGTAGGGCAGGTTTTTACACGGAGGGTGGTGAGTGCCTGGAATGCCCTGACGAGAATAATGGTGGAGACAGATATGATAGTGGTATTTAAGAGACTTATGGATATGCAGGGAATGGATTATGTGCATACAGATAAGGATAATTCTTGGCATCATGTTCAACACTGATAGTAGGCCGATGGCTTGTTCCTGTGCTGTACAGTTCTATGTTCTATATTCGAAATGTAGAGTCCTAGAGTCACACAGTACGGCAACAGGCCCTTCAGCCCAACTCGACTATGCTGGGCAAAATGTCCTATCCAAGTTAGTCCCATTTGCCTATGCTTGATCCATAATCCTCTAAGCCTTTCCTACCCATGTAGTTGTCCAAATGTTTTTTTAATGTTGTCATTGTACTTACCTCAATCACTTATGGTGACGCAGTGGTAGTTACTGCCTCACAGCGCCAGCAACCCGGGTTTGATCCTGACTATGAGTGCTGTCTGTATGGACTTTGTACGTTCTTCCCATGACCTGCGTGGGTTTTCTCTAGGATCTCCGGTTTCCTCCCACATTCCAAAGACGTACCAGTTTGTAGGTTAATTGGCTTGATATAATTGTAAATTGTCCTTAATGCATAGGATAGTGTTACTGTGTGGGTATCGCTGGTTGGCACGGACCCGGTGGGCCGAAGGGCCTTTTTCTGTGCCATCTCGAATAGCTCTGAATTGAGTAATCTGCTTTGCAAAACACCCCCATTCAGTCTGCAAGTGTGACCCTAAGATTCTAGTCCCCTATTATTTCTCTATTACACTTCCAATCTGACCTTCCACTATGGTCCAGTGCTGTTGACAGTCAGTTTGAGGTGGGCACCTTATCATTGGGTGATTTATTTCTTCCTTCTAGGCACAAAATTCAGCAATTACAGTTACATTGCTAATCTATTTACACTTTCTCCAGAAATAGTAGAGGACGCAGGAGGCTGTTATTCAATTCCTTGTTCCTACTCCATAATTCACTAAGATCATGGCAGCTTTTTGACCTCAGCACCATCTTCCTGCACTAGTCGCATTTTCTTTGCTTCCCTTAGGATCCATAAATCCAGCAATCCAACATTATCCCATCAGTCACATTGAATTTACTCAATCACTAAACC
Organism: Rhinoraja longicauda; assembly: GCF_053455715.1. Lineage (NCBI taxonomy): Eukaryota > Metazoa > Chordata > Chondrichthyes > Rajiformes > Arhynchobatidae > Rhinoraja > Rhinoraja longicauda. The sequence goes on along the minus strand of NC_135961.1, from coordinate 43,838,935 downwards.
TCCACAGCCACCTTGCACAGAGGATTTGAGAGTCTTTGTGATCCCAGAGTGAAGAAATTTCTCCCTGAAGCTAACAGTTGACTATATTCAACCCTGATTCTAGATACCCTGGCAAAGACAAATATCATCCTGTTAAGCCCTATGAGAATTTTGTAAATTTCAAGTAACTCTCTTTTCAATCTTCCAAATTCTACACTATTGCCCAGTCTGTTCATCTCTGCTCATACAATAAACACCCCATTCCCAGAAATCGAACTGATGAGACTATTGCAGGGACATAATTCCTTGGATAGAGGCCAGACTTAGACCTGATATTCCTTGATGCGATCTACATGGTCCTATGTAATCACAGAGGAATGTGTTTACACTTGAACTTAAATCTTTCCATAAAGGCCAACACACCATCCACTTCCTAATTGTTTACAGCCATGATCACATTGAATGGCAGTGCTGGCTCGAAGGGCCGAATGGCCTACTCCTGCACCTATTGTCTATTGTTGTACCTGCATGTTACCTTTCAATAATTTTTGTTAGGGGATTGGATTGAGGCTGCTCAATAGCATTGTAGTAAAACTACTGCCTTACAGCACCAGAGACCAGGGTTCGATCCTGACTACGGGTACTGTCCATATGGATAAGGGTCCTGACCAAAAACATTATCCCATCAGTCACAGAGAGTACAACCTGCCTGTTAGATTCTGAATAACTTCTATTACTCCAGATGCATGCACTCGTTAAAATAACTGCCTTTCATTTTATAGATAATCCCAGTTGCCTCTGAAGATGGGTATCGTATCTGCCACTCTCCAATTAGTTAGAATCATTTTACGGTAGAGAAGTTTGGGGAAAATTTAAGCAAGTACGTTTTCTTCTGCATCTTCCCTAAAACACCTGAAAGGTCCCAACCTGAATGGTCGACTGTCCATTTCACTCCACAGATGCCTGACCAGCTTAGTTCCACCAGCAAGTCTTTTGTGATTGAATTAAGTTTGAGCTTGTCAAAAAGTGTATTCCTATTCCAATTTTAAGGCTAGCTGGCTGTAACTTTACTGCTCCTAAAGTAGTTTTAACAGATTACCAATATAAATGTTACTCTAATGCACTTTTAGATACCATGGTTGCTTATATTAGAATATTTTATGAAGCCATTATGTTCCTGTGTGATCCCAGCCAGGCTTTCGCCTCAGTCACAGTGTCCATCTGATTTCCCTATGATCTGCAACTCTTTCTCTTGCATACTCATCTACTCCCTTTTTCATTTTTTTGCGACTTACTGACACTGAGGGGTTATTTACAGTAGCCAATCAAATTTGCTTTGCATAAGAAACTCAGCTATTCAATAAATTCATTGGATTTTGAATTTAATGTCCAACAAATTGGGACACAAATCCAGGCTGATTGCTTTGATGGATCATGTAGTAGCCAATGCACACAAATGGTCACTTTTTGCACGTGACCAATGCTGAAACAGAATTACAAAGGTAATGAGAGAAGGAAATCATAAGAAGGTGTTGAAAACAAATTAAATCATGACGATGAAGTGAAAAGTATATCAGATACATGAACATGCAATATTCTCAACAGGCCAAGAAGCACATGTGGAGCAAGAAACAATTAAAGTTTAGGGTTGTTGCCCTCATCAGAAAATTGAGAAGTTAAAGATGAATAGTTTGGCCTAAAGTGCAAAGGAAACAAATAATCATGTCACTGATAGGGTGGATGATCACTTGACTAAGTGCTTAAAAACTATGATAGTGCATGGAAAATTGAGTGGTAGAAGTATCACACTGATCCCTATTTTACATCCAGCTGAGACAACAAAACACGAGCAATTTGAAACTTCCTCCACTTAAATAGCCTTCATGTTACCCAGATACAGTAAAACAATTTGGGACATCTGTACATAAAATAAGGAAATGGAATAAAAACAAACGTCTTTAATCATTCAGTAAAGCTCTCTTTCACAAGACATATTCCCATTAGAAACACAAACTGCAAGTGTTAATATATTCTAATCAGTACACATTTTGCATCAGGCACCACACTAGAATGTAACACATTTCTTCTGCTTAGGAAAATAAATTTTAATGTAAACATCAAAATAGTTATCACTTTGTGCACAGTTTGAATTGACAGCATCCAAAGGTTCACATTAACTGCTTCAATTAGATATGAAATAAATTACGATAAATGAAATAACTTGCAGAAGAATGGTTTTAAACAAATATCCCAAGAACAGAATCTGAATACTGAAGCAGCCTTTCATTAATGGTAAAGATATTATGCATATATTATCAGTACAACTCTGTCATCACCTTTACAATAGAATGTTGTTGCTATGCACTCAGCAAAATTAAAAAAATTACCATTGTCATCTGAAATGAGACAGAGAGGCATCAAGACTTTGTACAAAATCACATACATCACTTTGGCAAGCAACATGAATCAGGTGAGTCTCACCTAAATGAGAGCATATCTACTAATCTGCAGCTGAAAACAGTTGGGCATCTATTTGTACACAAGGATCAATACAGTATTAATTGTAGTAGTGTTAAATAGTAAGTTATTCCCCCTCACCGCATGGTGAGATTACAGGTAAAATATATGGTCATAAACTTTGTAGTATCTTTGTACTTAAACATTTAATATCAAAAATATGTACAAAACTTTAAAAAAAGTAAAACTTCTTATATTGATGCAGAATGACATCCAGTTGAATATTCGTTGGTTCTCTGGTGTTATGATAGCATAGGAGGCTAAAAGGGGGAGAGGAAAGGAATAATTTAAGTCAAGCTTTTAGCAAACAGTCCCCTACTGCACCACTTCCCACATCTGCAGGTTTCTTAGAATTTCACCAGTGGTTACAGTTGCTGCTCCAGTAAACAACTACTTAATGAAAGCCTCACAGTTTAGTCCCACACAAACTTCATCTCTTAAAACAGATTGTCATGCTGCTGATTTCCACCTCTACTTCAGTAAATAGGTAGTGTACATGAAACCGTTACAAATGGAAATGTTTCACTGATGATGTTGTTTGGAGCAGTGAAATCAAAAGTTCCTTTCAGGTATATTTTGTAGAATTTCCTATTTCGAGGAAAGAAACATGTCTAGCAGTAGTTTTATTTACTGTGACCAGTTTGGTTTGCATCAGGCTGTGCAGCTGGACAAAACAGGAAGTGCACACAGCTTCTGGGCTGTTTTTTAACAAGAGAATTGCCATCACATTAAATTAACTGATGCTGGTTTGTTTTTAAGGTAAAACTCAAATTATTTTTAACTGGAAGAATTAAATCTTATAAATTGGTTTGACAGGAAATGTTAAATAAAAATTCTCACGAGGTTGAGGAGCTGAAGCTGGGTGTTGGTTTTACAGGCTCTGAGATGTTTATTTATACAACCAGAGTGGTCTTAAGGTCGAGCAGGTGCTATAAGACCATGAGACATCGGAGCAGAATTAGGCCATTCAGTCCATCGAGTCTACTCCACCATTCAATCATGGCTGATCTACCTTTACCTCTTAGTCCCATTCTCCTGCCATCTTTCCGTAACCCTTGACGTCCTTCCTAATCAAGAACCTAGCAATCTCCGCCATAAAAATACCCAACGTCTTGGCCTCCACAGCCATCTGTGGCAATAAATTCCACAGATTCAGCACCCTCGAGCTAAAGGAATTCGTTGTCATTTCTATTTTGAAGGTACATCCTTTTATTCTGAGGCTATGCCCTCTGGTTCTTGACTTTCCCATTACTGGAAACATCCTTTCTGCATCCACTCTAGCCCTTTCATTATCCGGTAGGTTTCAATGAATTCAACCCTCATCCTTCTAAATTCCAGCAGGTACAGACCTCGGGTCTTCAAACGCTCCTCATATGTTAAATCTATCATCCCTGGGATCATTCTCGTAAACCTCTGATCTCTCTCTACAACCAGCATATTTTTCTCAGATTTGGGGTCCAAAGCTGCTCAAAATATTCTAAATGCAGCCTCACTAGTGCCCCGTAAACCCTTGGCATTACAACCTTTCTTTTATATTCTAGTTCCCTCTAAATGAATGCTTCTTAACCTGCAAATTAACCTTTTGGGAATCCTGCACAAGCACTCCTAAGACCCTTTGCACCTCCGATTTCTGAATCCTCTCCTCATTTAGAAAGTAGTCTACACCTTTATTCCTTCTACCAAAGTGCTTGACTATACTCTTTGCTATGCTGCATTCTATTTGTGACTTCTTTGCCCACTCTCCTAAACTGTTCAAATCCTTCTACAGCCTCCCTGCTTCTCCACACTACCTGCCCCTCCACCTGTCTTCATATCGTCTGCAAACACAGCCACAAAGCCATCAATTCCATCACCCAGATCATTAACATATAACGTGAAAAGTAGTGAACTCAACACTAACACCTACGGAACACCACTGGTCACTAGCAGTCAATCAGGGACGGTGGAGCAGCAGTAGAGTTGCTGCCTTACAGCGCCAGGGACCCAGGTTCGATCCTGACTACTGGTGCTGTCTGTACAGTTTATACGTTCTCCCCGTGACCACATGGGTTTTCTCAGGGTGCTCTGGTTCCTTCCCATGCTCCAAAGACATACAGGTTTGTAGGTTAATTAGCTTTGGTAAAACTGTAAATTGTCCCTAGTGAGTATGATAGTGTTAGTGTGCTGGGTCACTTGTCGGTGCGGTCTTGGTGGGCTGAAGGGCCTGTTTCCTCACTGTCTCTCTAAATTAAACTAAACTAAGAAAAGGCCCCTTTTATTCCCACTCTTTGCCTTCTGCCAGTCAGCCAATTCTCTCTCCACCCTTGTACCTTGCCCCTAATGCCATGGGCTCCTATCTTATTTAGCAGCTTCACATTGGCATCTTAGTCTGAAAATCCAAGTAAACAACATCCAGTGACTCTCCTTTGTCTATCCTGCTTGTTAATGCCTCAAAAAACTCAAACAGATTTGTCAAGTAAGAACTCCCCTTAACAAACCAATGCTGACTTCAGTCTATTTTATCATGTGGTTCCAAGAAACCTCATTCTTAATAATGGACTCTAAAATGTTACCAACCGCAGAAGTCAAACTAACTGGCCTATATTTTCCTTTCATGTTTCATCCTTGCACAGGTGATGCATTTAATCTCAATACCTATGGCTCGATCAGCACTCCTGCTTCTCATCAATTTGTCATGGCCAGCAAGTCTGAAACTCTGCACATCAGGTAAATGCCCCACAACCCAATAGAATTTACAAATATAAACAGGAATTCCCTTGGTCAGACTGTCATTTCTAAAGATTAAAATATACATTTTTGGTTTAAAAATAATACTTATATGCAAACCTTAAATCTTACAATATTAGTTTTAGCTCAAGATACATCCGACAAAGATTGTCTTTAAAAGGTGCACACTGGGACTGGTTGACAGTGCAACAGTATTTTATGCTGAGCAGTCATTGATATTTGTACTTAAATGCTAGTAAAACCCATAAACATTCTAAAATATAATGACAATTTCTTTTCATTAATCAACTTATTGAAATTGTGACCACATTAGTCACTTTAAGTTGATGAAACTAAAACCATGAACTCCTAAATCGTCGCCTGTACATGCAGTTAGTAAAAACACACTATCCTAAATAATGTTACAATTTAGCTTGAATTCCCTCATGCAATGTAGTTACATACTGCACATACGTTACTTTAATATTGGCACTTTCATAGTTATTTGTGTTCTATGATTGAACCACTGCAATGCTTCGTAAACTTATAACTGTCAAAATAATTGCATAGCTGACAGGAATGTATAAGCCAGCTTAGTGATTTAATATAAAGCTGATGTCCTCCAGCCCTTGATAAAATTCCACTCCAAAAGCCAAATTGACCCACTGTTTAAATCAAAGAATTCTTACTGAGAGAATTGTACTAATAACATGGGAAATGTCTGTACTATTTGGAAATTCAGTCAATAATGTTCAAGACAAATAGACTGCTGTGTTTGACTTCACCCAGCCGCAGATTACCTCTGCAGAAAGACTGTAAACTCTTAACATATTTATCTCATCATTTTAGTAATTTAGTCTGATCTATAAGAAAACAAGATGACAACGTCTAGAATGCTGACAGAAATTCTCAAGCTAACTATGTTATACAGTTGGGTGGCTTCAATCTTTGTCTATTGAAGATCAGTAGCCCTCTTTAATAGGCTGTTAATGGGATAGGGTATATTTACAATCTTGTTGGCTTGATCCCTGGAGGCCAGTAAATAAAAATCAGAAGGGGAAATCCCATGTGTGCGGGATCACCAGCTCATTTACAAAGCTTTCAATCTCTGATCAGGTTAAATAAAGCCTGAACAGAAAATGTACATGTTAATTTAAATAGTATAATCAATTAAATGTTATTAATTAAGCACATCTTTGGATCATGCTGTGTATTAGTCTGGGCAACTGTTGGGCCACACATTATTATCTCTCTTCTAATATCCTTTGATGCTATTTTTTAAATCATTTTCACTTTCTGTTTTGCACATTTACATACATGCAAACCACAGAAACACATGATGTTTACGTCGAAACAATAAAAGTCTGGGTTACAAACAAATGAATTGAAGCACAACATAAGATTAAGGAGGTCACGAGAGGCACTCATTGGATTGAAAAGGAATCTAATAACCAGCTGCCCTATGTCAATAAGCAAATTAACTTATTTCAAAACTAATCATTAATTCTAGATTTAGAGTTGAAGGGGTACAAGTTGAAAAAGACTGTGCCAGGAAGATGTGGCAGACTGTCCACATTCACCGTTATGCTACCAATTACTTCTGCAGGTCCTAGCTTACACCTGGCAATGACTGAGGATAATTGTCTGAGCAGGTTCTGAATCAGCAGGCTGTCTCTTGCAGAACTATACCATCTGCTGCAAGGGAACATAGAGCCAAGTATAGAGCTAAAAACTAAAAAAATTCCCACTGCCTTCAACTTTCCTGCCTTTGTCTCTTTCCAGGGGGTTGCCTCCAAAACTTATCATTGAACAAAAGTCAGCAGCACCAATGTCTTTGTGCATCTGCACTTCCTAACAATATTCTGCATGTCCAAGCAAGCATCAGGTTTGCGTTACTCCTCACCGTTACCCTTGCTCTTTCTCACTTGTGCATTGTGCCTTTTTCTAAACCAAGGTGTATCGTAGAGAAACAGAACCATTTAGAAACTGCATGTGAGACAGAATTAGGGTAGAGGTACTGGAGCTGGTGACATTGAGGGAACTGATGCTGGATTGTATTACAACTTCAATGTATATTTCAGTGTCAATATTAATGCATGAGGACAGATATTAAGAATATATAAGCAGGAGCAAAAATAGGTCCTTTAGTCTGTGTCATGTAGATCAAGGAATGATCTAATCTTTGGCTTCCTTTCATTGAGGGTTGACCAAAACAAGACATTGGTTGGAGTGTTTTGGACAACTGAGTTTTATGGCGCATGTTAAGGAAAGTGGTAACTTCTTCAAATATAATACAGTAGTAATGAAAATGACCTCGTGATGTTAAACATTATAGTCGGATTACGGACAATATATATGAGAGGCCACCAATTGAATGAGCTCAAAGCCTAGAGTTCTGAGCTTGAACTTCATCTGCAATCAGAGCAAAAGGAAATATAAGGGTTTACTGAATTGTATATCGTCGAGAAGGACGCCTTATAACCAGAGAGTGTTCAGCACAGTAAATGAGTGGCCATCTCCAAGAATGTTTAGAGGGTTCATCAATGAAACCAGTATTTATCATCAGAGAAGTTAGGGTGATGACAACACTGAAGGAGGTTGTGTAGTCCAGAGCATGGCATCATGAGCCAAGGGACTGCTCTGAGAAAACAGAAAACATGGGTATATAGTAATCTCAGAAGATTCAACATTCAGAAGAGACGACTAGTATTTCTCAGTCAATGTGAATTTTTCATTAAAATTGCCTCCTGGTATCAGGGCTAAAAGACATGATGGAGAGATTGCTGAAAAATCTGAGGAAAACAGACAGGATCATGAAGTTGTGATTCACATTAGCACCAACCCCATTAAGACATCAAAACATTTGTGATAAAAACCTATTTGTAAAAGGGGACAGGAATCTTGTTGTGAGTGCTGCCATAATAAGGATGATTTGGATAAAGTAGAAACATAGAAAATAGGAGGTAGACACAAAATGCTGGAGTAACTCAACGGGTCAGGCAGCATCTCGGGAGAGAAGGAATGGGTGATGTTTTGGGTCGAGACCCTTCTTCAGTCTGAAGAAGGGTCTCAACTCAAAACGTCACCCATTCCTTCTCTCCCGAGATGCTGCCTGACCCGCTGAGTTACTCCAGCATTTTGTGTCTACCTTCGATTTTAACCAGCATCTGCAGTTTTTTTCCTACACATAGAAAATAGGGTAGGAGTAGGCCATTCGGCCCTCTGAGCCAGCACCGCCATTCAATATGATCATGGCTGATCATCCAAAATCAGTACCCTGCTTTTGCTTTTTCCCCATATCCTTTGATTCCATTAGCCCTAAGAACTAAATCTAACTCTTGAAAATGTCCAGTGAATTGGCCTCCACTCCGCGGCCTCTTCTGTGGCAGAGAATTCCACAGATTTACAACTCTCTGGGTGAAAATATTTTTTCCTCGTCTCAGTCCTAAATGGCCTACTCCTTATTCTTAAACTGTGACCCCTGGTTCTGGACTCCCCCAACATGGGGAACATTGTATCTGCATCTAGCCTGTCCAATCCCTTAAGAATTTTATATGTTTCTATAAGATCTATGAGAAAATGAAAATTTCTTGTCTGCATGAATAGGATTTTTAAGGATAAAGGGCATTTAGATTTATAGAATACTAGACAGCCCGTGGACCTGTTGGGTTCCCGTTGTGATGCAAGAGACATTCAGTTATTTCAAATTCCATCTCTTCATTTCTTCTGGGCGCGCCGCCGCCGGGCCCGGCAACCCTCCCCAACTGTGCACGTGCAGATACCGGGCCCGGCAACCTTCCCCCAACTGCGCACGTGCAGATACCGGGCCCGGCAACCTTCCCCCAACTGTGCACGTGCAGATACCGGGCCCGACAACCATCCCCCAACTGCGCAGGCGCGGCTGCCGGGCCTGGCAAGTGGGAGCGCTCTGCGCAGGCATGGCTGCCAGGCCGTTGAAACTTGTCCCATTCACAGTATAAAGTTTATTAAAGTTTATAAAATGAATTACTTTAAAAATATAATGAAACTTGAAACTGCACACCACAGATGAATGGTGAGTAAGGTGCCCCTAAAATTGTTGCGCTATCATGTACGTGATAGCACAACAATTTTAGGGGCACCTTACTATATATATATATATATATATAGATGTTTAAAGGGCATGTTGAAAATTATTAAGGTATAGACTTGTCTTTTCCTTTTTGAAGGCAGACTGATTTGATGAAAATTTCTGGCTTAATTTCTTTAGTTTGGAATCTTTTTTGATTGGTGGGAGAGAAAAAGATGAAGGGGAAATGAAAAATTACAATTACATTCAATGCCCTATCTTATGAAAAAGACGCTACTGTTCCCAGCTGTCATTCTGATTCAGAAAAATAACAGATTCCTCCAGCTATGCCCTATTTTTCCTGTTAGCTGCATTGAAATATCTTAATCTAATTGTAGTTCCATTTTAGGTTAATTTTGTGATACCTCAGTCAAATTATTTTTTTACCAGAAAGCTGGCTTAGTAAGAGGTACAGATTCCCATACACAACGTCATTGTTAATGCTTTTTAAACAGGACCACCACATTCATATGACCTTCTGACCTTCATATTGCTAGCTCACTAAACGTGTTTAGCAAAATGAGACCTTAACAGAATTCCCAGAATGCAATTTGCAAATAAAATTGATTCCTGACAATTCAGAATTGACTTTAAGCACCAACATTTTCCAAGAAGTTGTACGAAGTAATTTTCAAATGAAACTGGAGCGTACACTCACAATTTAGTGACACAAAATTTTACTTGGCTCTGGTCTTTCAAACATATCAAAATATCACACAAAAGGAAAACAATTCCAGAGTTAAAGTGCAAATACAATATTTGTCTGGCATTATATAATCAGGAAACTTGATATCCACAGTTCTCTGGAATTCCTAACATTCACAAATGCCTGAAAGAAGTATTTTCTCTTCATGGGAGGACTCTGGGGAGTGTTACAGAACAGAGGGATCTTGGAGTGCAGGTGCATGGTTCCTTGAAGGTGTAGTCGCAGGTAGATAGGGTGGTCAAAAAGGCTTTTGGACATTGGCCTTACTCAGTCAGAGTATTGAGTATAGAAGTTGGGAGGTCATGTTGCAGTGATATAGGACGTTGGTGAGGTTGCATTTAGAGTATTGTGTTCAGTTCTGGGTACCATGTTATAGGAAAGATGTTGTCAAGATGAACACAGAAGATTTATGAGGATGTGGCCAGGACTAGAGGGTCTGAGCTATGGGGAGAGGTTGAGTAGGCTGGGACTCTTTTCCTTGGAGCGCAGGAGGATGAGGGGTGAGCTTATAGAGGTGTTTAAAATCATGAGAGGAATAGATTGGATAGATGCACAGAGTCTCTTGCCCAGAGTAGGGGAATCGAGGACCAGAGGGCATGTTTAAGGTGAAGGGAAAAGATTTAATAGGAATCTGAGGGGTAACTTTTTCACACAAAGAGTGGTGGGTGTATGGAACGAGCTGCCTTAGGAGGTAGTTGTGGCAGGGACCATCCCAACATTTAAGAAACAGTTAGACAGGTACATGGATAGGACAGGTTTGAGGGGATATGGGCCAAATGCTGGCAGTGTAGCTGGGACATGTTGGCCAGTGTGGGCAAGTTAGGCCGAAGGGCCTGTTTCCATGCGGTATGATTCTATAACTCTATTTCAATCATAAATAATTGTTCCCTTATCCAAAAACCATGTCCTCTTGCTCTAAACACTTCCACTAGGTGGAATATCCTTGTGGGGGCTCAGTTACTGTTCATTCCAAAAGCAGATATTGATAGATTTTTGAATATTAAGACAACTAAAGGAAGTACGGACACTGCAGGAGAGTGGTGTGAGGGCAGAAGGTGAGCCATGATAAAATAACATGAGAAGGGGAGTGGGGAAGGTAAGCGCGAAGGATCAGGTAATTTCTTGTTCATATTTCTTGTGCACAAACATGTACCTAAAAGTCATTTTAAAATAAAGATAATGTTAAGAGACTATACGTTTAGTTTCACAGAGTGCTTTAGGTGTGAATCTGGACTTTAAAAATATTAAACCATGTATGTATGAAATATGGAACTAAACTGAGGGCTGGAGGTGAGACTCTGTGCTGGCACACAGCCTGGTACTGCAATGTCTATGCAGCTGTGTCACAGAATAGAGGACTGGAGTCTCTGTTCCATCCTTTGCCGACATTCAGAGGATTCCCCCAAAAGCAGCTGCATCTGATCAAGGGTCCATCCATTTCAGTGTTTAGGATTCTATAGCTTTGTTCGTTTGATGGAAATCTGTATCAATTAGTTTTGTGGTAGCTGAGGGCGAGCTTGATTGGCGAGAGAGAATAAATTCACAAACTTGAAAGGAAGCATGTGACCTCTGTTTATGTGGAATATTTAATGTATTAAAAATGTCATGATTCAACTATATTGTCATTCCAAAGGTGGGAATGACCCACAGAGGCAGTGTTGTTCTGCTCTATAGATGTTAAAAACTGGATCAGGAAATCAGTGTTCTGTGGCTTTAACCGTCTCTTTGAGTGGCACGTTTGATTGTGAAGATCTTCGTAACCCAGGAAGTATCTCTTGATTTTCAGTTTATTTATCAGGGAATCATAAAGTCATACAGTACGGAAACAGGGCCTTCAGCACAATTCAACCAGGCTGACCAAGTTGCCAATCAATGCTCGTTCCATCTGCCTGAATTTGGCTCATATTCCTCTAAATCTTTCCTATCCATGGACCTGTCCAAATGTCTTCTAAATGTTGTTATTATAACTGCCTCAACTACTTCCTCCGGCAGCTTGTTCCATGCACCCACCATCCTCCTCTGTGTGAAAATGTTGCATCTCAGGTTCCTTTTAAATCTTTCCCATCTCATCTTACTTAGATCTTAATCTTAATGCCCTCTAGATCTTAATTGATTTACCCTGGGAAAAAAGACTGCATTCACTCTATCTATACCCCTTATGATTTTATACACTACTCAGCCTCCTGGGCTCCAAGAAATAAAGTGCTAGCCTGCCCAACCTCTCTCTATAACTCAGGCTCTCAGGTCCTCGCAATATTCTTCTAAATTTTGTCTGCTCGATTACATTTTTCCTACAAGCAGGGTAAACAAATCTGAACACAATACTCCATGTACAGCCTCACCAAGTCTTGCATGACTGCAACATAATGTCCCAAATTCTCTACGCAATTCCTACGCAGATGAAGGCCAGTGTGCCAAAAGCCTTCATCTGGGAGTTTGGATGATTAGGGTGCACTTTCACTATCCACTTTCACTTGGAACCACTCAAACAAGGATTGAATATTATTATTACTGGGCAAACAAGTCTTCACTGGGGCAAATAAAGTCTGCAAGAAGGCCAAAGTTAGATCATAAGGTGAAAAATCAATTTAGCCATATTTAGTACAATATCATTTTGGAAATGTGATTAGAGCTCCCTCCAGAAATGGCTATCCAGAGGGTCACAAATCAAGTTATTGTCATTTAAAATGCCTGCAAACCTTTATCACTGTCTGCATGGCACTCTGGGGCCTGATTTAACATCCACTCCCAATTGCAACCAGGCATTGCTGAAGATAGTGAGCTACTTAATAGGCATAGAAAGCTGAAGTAACTCAGTGGGTGGTCAGGCAGCATCTCTGGAAAAAAGGAATAGGTGCATTTCAGGTTGAGACCCTTCTTCAGACTGAGAGTCAGGCATTCTAGCCAGAGAGGAAAATGGAGAAGAAGAGAGAGAGAGGAAGGGAGTGAGGAAGGGAGAGAGAGAAAGGAAGGAAGAGAGAGGAAGGAAGAGAAACAGGAAGGGAGAAAGAGAGGAAGGGAGAGAAGAGAGAATGAGGAAGAGAAGGAGGAAGAGGGAGGAAAAGAGAGAGAGAGGGGGAGACGAAGAGGGAGAGAGAGAGAGATAAAGAGGGACCCCTCCCATCTAGTAGTGTTTCCCATCACAGATTTAAGAAAGATTGAGTCACTGGGACCGACCACCGACCGACCACCGTGTGGTCATGACTGGGCTGCCCAGGAAAGAAGCCCTAGGCGGCCAATGGCTCCACCCGAGGCTAAGACTGAGTGGCTGGGGCAAGCAAAACCAGTATGCCACTATCAAATCTCTGGAGTAGGTTGAGAGTAGGAACCTGTTGTAAAAGAATATGCTGACTGTTGCCTAGAAATTTAATTGCATCAAGCTGTTTCCTTTGGCATTATGCAATTGAAAATTGATTTTTTTTTCAGAGTGTAGCACAATGTCAACTTCTGGATCATTTTATGTCACTTTAAAAATCCAGCTGGGCATTTCCTACGACAAATCACTCTTGCAATTCCAAGGTAGGTAAATTGCTTACTGACAAAGGAACTTCAACTTGAAGCATTAACTCTTTCTCTTTCCATAGATTTTGCCTCATCTGATAACTTTGTGTATTTATTTCATGCTTCCAATAAATGCAGATTTTGGGAGTTTCAATTCTTTGAACATACATTTATTGGTCTTGCTCTAGCCTAATACTGCAACATCTCACTTAACGTCCCCTGATCTTCAGCCCCTCAACCCACCTATATGCTGCTTGAGTCATTTCCCTCTGCCAACACACTGCTGGATTCCTTATCCTTACAGTCTGTTGGCCCTTTTGCACCTCCCTCAGAATGTTCTGTCACCTCCTTGTGCTCCCAGCAGCCTGCACGTATTCCAGTGCCCATATGCCATAGAGTTCCAGTCTCTCTTGCCCACGTGCCTGTGCCTGACATTCACCCAAGCCTGGCCTTATAATATCATTATTATTTTCAATAAATGATATTGTTTGAGGTCAGCATCCAAAATTGACCGCTACTTTATCACATATGCCGGAATCTCTGGCGTACCTGATAGAGTAGGCATTAAAATTTCACAACTTGTTGAACTATATTTCCTCTCCGGTCCATATAAACCATTAATATTTTTGGCAGATTTTTTATAAGTACAAAATATTGAAGTACTTTGAAAATAAATTGCCATTTCCACTTGACTTTCCTCCACATGAATAAACCTACTAAGGAAAGAACAAGAGATTACTGACTTGCACCTTAATTGGAATATGGTGGCTGGTGCCATCCATCTACTACAGTGACCTTAGGTTAATGTGAAATAGATAATAGAAGAATGCTACTTTGTCTGTGACATTTTCTGATGACTGGACGCACTGCAACCTTTCCAGTAGGATCTGTCTTTCCCTCATCAGCTCATTTTGCTTCTGCAGTAGTTCCACCACTTGTTGTGCACTGGCCTGACTGTGTTGGTCCAACTGTTGGAGTCTGCAAAGAGAAAACAACCAAAGATGTATCTTCAGAATGCATTCAGAATATTCCCTGTTATGTCAGTTATCATCTGAACTGGCATTAAACATGGTTTCTATTTGGAATCCTTTTGATTTGCAGATGAAATCAATTCAATCGCCATAACCAAAACTTTAGTGGGTCCCAAGGAGTGTAACCCTAGATATCATGCTGAAGGGTATCTAAACTCTGTGGTTTCTCAACAATCCTCTTCCTGCTGTTACACTTCTGTGTTGTGGCATTAAATTATTTTTCTATTAACTCAACTTCCATTTCAACATTGCAACTATTAGGAGCAAGTGGCTCACCAGATTTTGCTCTCCTGCTTGAGCTGCAATCTTTTAAATAAACAATACATGTGGCATCAACCTATAAATATAAGGAGAGGAAGAGCTATAGATTGCAACAGTTCAGGATGGCTACCATGAGTGTTGTAAGCAAGTACAGAAGTGATGAAAATGGGATTGGACCTGTAAATATCCATAGAAAATGCAGCATTGATCTGGATATATCTATTCAGAATAGAAAGTATTCCAGTTTATTCTGACAATATTTCACTTTTGCTTGAACTAATTTATAAGCAGATATCTGGCCAGTAACTGCACAACGACCAGAAATTGTTCTTTATATCTATTTCAATTTATATGTTTGTGCACCTAACTCCAATTAGCCAAAGGGTTTTCATCCAAGAATGCACCATTCTGATTTTTTTTCATTAATCCAAGGTAGACATATTTATAAAACAAGCTGGTTGGGTTTTAACTGTTCAATAATCATGACCAGCACCAACTATTACTGATCAAACCATTGCCAGATATTTGAACTGTGCAGAGCGAAGGACAAAGCAGCCCAGCTACGAGTAAGTGGTGCTAATACAATTTTATAATTTAAATGAGTTCAATATCAATTTAAATTGGCCAGCTCTCCTTTGTGCATTCATTTAAATCTCATCTGATCTTGGCTGTGTTTCAGGCCATTGGATTAGACAGCTAATTAATGTATAATTTGTTACTGTTTTGGTCCTGCTAAGTTAATTAATGTCCATCTTTCCGAATCTGATAGTTACAGATTGAAACTTACTTTCAGGAGGAGTGTAACTCACAGTTGGCATTGTAAATGAAGGTCTACAGAGTGCAGATACACTCACTCTGCTGCTAGCTATGTCGAGATTATGTTTTGTTGGTGATGATTCTTGCTATCGGATGTATGGAAATTGCACTAGATACTGTGTAGAAAATAAGCAAAACTGTCCCATAATATCAAGAACATTAAAGATCTTAAAAAAGATAATAATTTCCTGACGATTTGCCCAGCAGATACTGTGAACTGCAGGGGTATCCCGAGTATTGGTATACTTGAAATGCCAAAGTTTAGAAGACACCAACCCAAATGCAGGGATTGGTATAGAGGGGCTACTTGGCATGGACATAATGGACTGAAGGAGCTGTTTCTGTGCCGTATGACTGTGACTCATTGGTGTTCAGATTGGTCATACTCCATTTGGTTACATGACTTTCCAAGCAAAATATAAATATCAACTACATTGTGTCACCATCAAATGCTCTTCGGAGACACAAGAAACAGCAGATGTTGGAATCTTGAGCAGAACTCAATGTGCTGAAGGAACTCAGCAGGCTAGGCAGCACCGGTGGACAAAATGGACAGATTACTTTTCAGGTAGGGACTCTTCTTCAGACCTGATTACAGTAGGGAGAAAGCTTGAAAAGAGAGGTGAGTAATACACCATGGAAAAAGGCTCTTTGACCCAACTTGCCCACACAAACTAACATGACCCATCTATACTGGACCACCTGCCTGTGTTTGACCCATTTCCCTCTAAACCTGTCCTATCAATGTACCTGTTTCTTAAACATTGCGATAGTCCCTGGTTCTGGCAGCTTGTTCCATACACCCACCACCCTTTGTGTGAAAAGGTTATCCCTTAGATTCCTATTAAATCTTTTCCCCTTTTGCTTAAACCTTTCCTCCTCTGTTTCTCAATTCCCCTACTCTGGGCAAGAGATTCTGTGCATCTACCCGATCTATTCCTCTCATGATTTTGTACACCTCTGTAAGATCACTCCTCATCCTCCTGCACTCCAAGTAATAGAGTCCCAGCCTGCTCAACCTCTCCCTGTAGCTCAGACTTTTGAGTCCTGGCAACATCCTTGTAAATCTTCTCTGTACCCTTTCCAACTTGACAGTATCTTTCCAATAACATGGTGCCCTGAACACCATACTCTAAATGTGGCCTCACCAACATCTTATATAACTGTAACATGACCTCCCAACTTCTATGCACAATACTCTAACTGATGAAGGCCAATATGCCAAAAGCCTTTTTGACCACCTTATCTACCTGTGATGCCACCTTCAAGGAAATATGTATCTGCACTCCTAATCCCCTCTGATCTACAACATTCCTTAGAGCCCTACCATTCACTGTGTAGGTCCTGCCCATGTTAGACTTTCCAAAATACAACACCTCACATTTCTCTGTTTTAAATTCCATCAGCCATTCCTCAGCCCACCCCCTAACTGATCAAGATCCTGCTGCAATTTTTGACCACCTTCTTCACTATCTGCAATACTACCTACTTTTGTATCATTTGCAAACTTGATAATCTTACCATGTACACTCTCATCCAAATCATTGATATAGATGACAAACAGTAACGGGCCCAGCACCGAACCCTGAGGCATCCCAGAGCAACCTTCCATCACCCCCTGCTTCCTTCCATGGAGCCAATTTTCTATCTATTCAGTTCTCTCCTTGGATCCCAAGCAAGGGTAAGGCGAGGGTGGGACAAAACTTGCAAGTGATAGGACCCAGATGAGGGGAGTTTGATTGGCAGATGGGTGGAGTAAGTGACAAAAGATAGAGATGAAAAGGAGACAAATAGGTGTCAGATAAGGAGAGAAGAGGAGGAGGTGTTAATATAAAGCTGGAGGGAGAGATATGGGTGCAAAAGGATGTGGAAGAGTGAAGGATAAGATATGAAAGAGAAATGAGACTCGGGGATGGGAGGAGTGTACAAAGGAAGAGAAAGAAGCAGGGTAATGGGTGGTGGGGGAAGAGATGGTGGGCAAAATATTTGGACAACAGGGTGGAGGGGGGTGGGGGGCGGGGGGGCTGGAAAAAGGATAATAGGTGGGTGTATTGAAATTGGGATAGTTCAATGTTCATACTAAGCTATCCAAGCAGAATTTGAAGTACTGTTCCAGTTTGCATGTGGCCTCACTATGGCAATGACAGAGCCAAGGACAGAAAGGTCAATATGGGAATGGGAAGCGGAGTTAAAATGACAAGTAACCTTTGAAAATGCATATTGTAAGTAGAAACAGGGTTTGGTCATAAGCCCCTTTGAGTCTGTTCCGCTATTCAATAAGATCATTGATCTAATATTTGGCTTCAGCATTTTCCTTTCAAATCCCCATGATTTCTCTGTAGTCCTGAAATCAATTCCTGTCTTGAATAGGCTTAAGGCATGAGATCTATTGCTTATTCTGGGGCACATTTCCAAAGATTGGCAACATCCAATGAATAGTAATTTTTCCTCTTCTCGATCTTAATTTAGCAACTCCTTATACAACTCACTACTGTACAGTGGAAATGAACAGGATTAATATTTCAGCATGTTGTTAGACTTGGCAACTAAAGACTAATTCATTCCCCACTCCATGACTCATCACCAACCACCCATTTGTAAATTTACAGGTATCCAGTCCAATCTTGGGATTACAGTCCTGCAATGAGGTTTGATCAGCCTTTTGTGTGACTCTGTTATTAGCCTAGTATAGGTGTAACTTTAAATCATATACTTGGGAACAGGGCACTGAAGAATTTAATCTCCCATTTTTCACATGTTTGGTGTCATTGGAGCTGATGCGATGCCTGAGCCATTACTCATCAAATAAGAATGATCATTTGGAGCCTCTTTGTGACAGATGAAAATTGAAGAAAACAACATGGTCCTTAGAGCCAAAGTTAAATTCTGTGTCCTCATATGTATTTGTAAATCGCCAGAGTCTCAGCCACAGATCTGAAGATGTCCAGATATATACACTGACCAGCTTAGTCCTCTGGCTGACAAGATTAACATGTGGCAAGGTCATGATATCAAGAACATTCAAGTTCTTAAAAAAGACAATTATATCCCAAATGAATACTGTGAACACCTTAGTCTGTGTGGATAAGACCTTAATTTTCATTACTACCTCGGCTGCGCCTACTAAATAAGTGCTTGCCATAACTTGCAATTCCAATTTGCTAAAATCACTTCCCTTTCGCTCCTTCAGATAGAAGTCTAATCCAGATGTAACAGCAAGGAGCGAAATTTCACCATTGACTAATGTTTTGCTTCCTTATTCAAGGTATCAATGTTCAACACCCTTAATTATTACCAATCCATTTTTCAGTTTCACATCAAGTCAGGAATATGTTAGAAAACTGGTGTTTGTGTTGTTTAATTTAGCTTCAGTTGCAGAAGGAATCATTAGTTGGATTTCAGTACAAATTAGTTATTTTGCACAAGCAACCTGTAAGAAATCCTAATTAAAGCACAACATTTCTTGGCAAATTACTTACTCATTTATTAGGACTCAGCTGGCTGAGTTCTGCTATCTGTGTGTGTTTCTTTTCAACTATTACAAAAACACAACGTTCCCTTACGAGTCTATTATTTATTCAGTGGAATAGTCACAGGGGGTTAAGTGTGTAACTATTCTCAAATCACCTTTATCATATTTCAGGTTTACTGGAAACAGTAAACCACTTCGCCGATGCTCTTTAACACCTATCCTCAGTGCCTCACGGTTGCTTGCCAAAGCAACTAACACAATCAAGCTTGTAAAATACAAATCACTGATACATATTCAAATTCGATTTAAAATGACAATCATTAGAAATACTGTAATCAGGCCATTGCAGAAAGTGCTATATACAAAGACCTTGCATGGATAGTGAAGAAAGGAACTGCAGAAGCTGGTTTATACCGAAGATAAGCACAAAATGTTGGATTAACTCAGCGGATCAGGCAGCATCTCTGGAGAAGAAGAATGGGTGACATTTTGGGTTGGAACCCTTCTGAAGAAGAAGGGTTCCGACCTGAAATGTCAATCACCCTTTTTAACCAGATGTGCCTGACCTGCTGAGTTACTCCAGCACATTGTGTCTATCTTCCTTACATGGATAGGAAAGCTTTAAAGGAATCTGAGCTGCATGGACAGTTGTGTCAAAGGGTCTGTTTCTGTGCAATATGACTATCATTCTGGGACCTGGACAGTATGAATTTTGATCTCCAGGCTCTGACAAATGATATGGTGGTATCCTTCTGTCCCCTTCCAGCTCTACTTTTTTCTGTATATTCTATATCTCAATTCCTCAAACTTTGACCCTCCATTGCCAAGCAATGTTTTTTACTTAACCACTTCCTCATCGTAATTTTATCACTAAAAGATTAATTATCTTCTTCGCTCATCACTGAGACCATTTTCACTCCAAAGTTTTGTCGTGTCTTGGCTCAGTCCATGGCCCCAATCTCATGTCATACTTCAGGATCATCCTGGCGACTGAAATTAACTCCCTTCCCTTCGATTACCAAGCAAAAATTCCCCACTGAATTTGTAAACCCAAGCTTTGAAGCTACTAGTTTCTCAGGTTCACACTTCTTGTTCACACACAGCTTCCATCTTGTATGTGAGCTTACTGCTTTTTTTGATCCACTAACTACCATAATTCTCCTCATTGAAACCCCCTTAAATCGTCTTTGGACAACCTCCCTCCCAACATCTCTTGTATTTGCTCTGTATTCAGTCTCATTTGATTATGCTTCTGTGAAATACCTCAGGATATTTTCCAATGTGATCCATGCTATGTAGTTGTTGTTTTAATGTCAGTGCACTAAAACCACTTCCATTTGGACACAATTCTAATACAGATGTAGAAGCTGAGTGTAGAATTTCATCCAGGAAAAATATTTGATCAACATCCTGTATGAGTCTATTGTTCATTCAGTGGAATGGTTACAGGAGTGAGAACCTTGGTCAATTTCCCTTCCCTGAAATCATTTTTATTACTTCTGCCACCACTGTAATGAATACAGCTAAATTAACAGAGAGGTAACAAAACTGGCAGCTCAGCAATTCACCTTATAAACACTGAGAAAGCATCGGAGCCCTTGTCATGATGCCTCATGTGGATGGATAATCAGCTGGCTGGCACATGCTGCAGATTCAGCAAAGTATAATAATTACCCTAGAGACACAAGAGACTGCAGATGCTGAAATCTTGAGCAAAACACAGAGAGTGCTGGAGGAACTCAGTGATTCAGGCAGCATCTATGGAGGGAATGGACATGCCACATTAGGGTCGGACTCTTCTCTAGACTCATCACTGAGATTACTGAGACATTGCAGGGAACTATTCATCTGTACCCTCCTCAACTCTCCGCTGTTATTGGAAAGGATAACAAGGAAACTGACTAATTGTATTGATAGAGCATAAATGTAGAATTTGACATTTTATGCATGTTTTCATGCTTTTTTGAAAATATGTCAACTCAACTAATTTTATCCACCTAATCTTGTCAATCCAATGGAAAACTAAACCAAACTAACAGCTCAAAGAAACCAGCATCAAAGTACCAGCGATTTATTCACAAAATGCTGGAGTAACTCAGCAGGTCAGGCAGCATCTCGGGAGAGAAGGAATGGGTGACGTTTCGGGTCGAGACCCTTCTTCAGACCCGAAACGTCACCCATTCCTTCTCTCCCGAGATGCTGCCTGACCTGCTGAGTTACTCCAGCATTTTGTGAATAAATCGATTTGTACCAGCATCTGCAGTTATTTTCTTATATCAAAGTACCAGCATTCAACTTGAGTACAAAATTAATTTGTTTGCAAAACAAGCAAAGAAATGTCTGCTATTTCTGTCTAAATATAGTTAAAATCTTGAGCCATAGCAAAATTTCATCGTACCTATAGCTCACTATTTATGGGCACATATATTGTGCCTCTACCTCACCATACTTGTGCATATGACAATAAAGTTGACTCGACTTGAGTATGTTAAAGATTATCAACACAGGTGCAACGAGGTTGACTAATTAAACTTGTTTAAGTTAATTACATTTCACTACTGTTAAAATGCATGTAGCTATCATAGAAGGAAGATTAAAGAAAGCCTTTGATACTTCGAAGCATTTGATTAAATGCTCTTCAATCTTTTTTTGAACCAAAAGCCAGAGACATGCACAATCAAGTCATATTATTTCTGGAAAAGGGAAACATGGACAAGCTTTTGATGCCGTGCTTTTGTAAATTGCTGTTAATGCTAGAATCAACACTGTTCAAACTGGGGAAGCGGTGGAGAAAAGTCATGTCATGGAGTCATAGAGTGATACAGTGTGGAAACAGGCCTTTCGGCCCAACTTGCCCAAACCGGCCAACATGTCCCAGCTACTAC
The DNA here is from genome assembly GCF_053455715.1 of Rhinoraja longicauda. Lineage (NCBI taxonomy): Eukaryota > Metazoa > Chordata > Chondrichthyes > Rajiformes > Arhynchobatidae > Rhinoraja > Rhinoraja longicauda. Next base: position 43,816,953 of record NC_135961.1, on the reverse strand, counting down.
ACTAGTCCCACCTGCCCGTGTTTGGTCCATATCCCTCCAAACCTGTCTAACTGTTTCTTAAATGTCAGGGTAGTCCTTGCCTCAACTACCTCCTCTGGCAACTTGTTCCATACACCAACCATCCTTTGTGTGAAAAAGTTACCTTTCAGATTCCTATTAAATCTTTTCCCCTTCGCCTTAAACCTATGTCCTCTGGTCCTCGATTCCCCTACTCTGGGCAAGAGACTCTTTGCATCTACCTGATCTATTCCTCTCATGATTTTATACACCTCAATAAGATCAACCCTCATGCTCCTGTGCTCCAAGGAATAGAGTCCCAGCCTATTCAACCTCTCCCTATAGCTCAGACTCTCTAGCCCTGGCAACCTTGTCAATCTTCTCTGTCCCCTTTCTAGCTTGACAACATCTTTCCTATATACTGTATCATTTTTTTAACCAGCAAGAATCTGGTATTAATTCCACTTTTGGTTTTGTGCTATATTTGAAAGTCACCCTGAATTACGTATCATCATCAAGGTATATTTGACTGTCCAATGGGTAAATAACATTATTTCGGATGATTCTGGTGAAGCAGCCATTCAACTGCTACATTCCACTTGATAACAGCAAAATAAAACCAGCTGTACTTCCTACTTCTGATAGCTATCCAGTGACCCCTGCTGGAAGGTGCTTGCCAGATTGGAGGACAGAATTGCTCTTAGTTTATGATTAACATTCATCAAAAAATTAGAGCAAGAAGCTGGAAACCTGTTGGTCCATGTAGCGAGTATTTTTAAAGAAGCAAATATAATCTCTTAGTCAGCCTTCGTGGCCTATTCCTTAGTCTGCAAATGTTCACAATGGGATAGTTGCACTAGATTCTTTACTCTTTTATATTTCCTTATTGCAAGCAAGTATCCAATATAGATAATCAGTTCTTTGCATTACCATTCAAAGTCTGTCCATGAGAACACTAATACATGGTACTGGGTCTGCGTTAGAGCCATGGGTGCAGTGGTGCTGGAGCTCACCGGAGCGCCGCTGCTTTTTACGTCCTATTACATCCATTAATATGTTGCAGGAATTTATTGTGCATTAATATAATGAAAGGGTTGAACTGACAATTTGGAAAATTCTATCGCAGCATTCCTTTCGTCACACCTTCACTTCCGAGCAATAGTCACTCTTATATACTGTATCGTCTGCAATTACCTGCAGTCTGCAATTTGGCAACAGAGATAACATTTTAATTTCTGGAGTTGGCTGTATTTGTGTAAATGTATTACTACTTTAGCCATGCCATTTAAACCTTGCAGTTAGAGGCAATGCTAATGGCGTGGCATTTGTGAAGAGAATAATGGGAGGCTGTCAGTGCTCACAGTTATATCGCAGGAAGTCTGACATCAACCTCTGAAGTACACACAAGTACAATTAAAAGTGGAAATCCAGAAGTTGCTGCCAACGATTCTCTAATTTTCTACAGTCAATTATTGCAGCCTTCTCTGATGTAATGCAGTTTGGTGCTGCTTGAGTTGGTTGAAACCTTGCCAGGTTTTAGTAATACTTTGAGGTGGCTGGACATCTTCTCCCAAGTCATGGTGGTTGCTTTGACTAAATTCTAAGTGTAGGAGGGATTCCAGCTGGACTTACTCTAAAAGCTCTAGAGGGACTGCAGCTGCCTGGGGTTGACAGTGTGCAATCTCCTTACCACTAACTGATAATGCAATGTAAATGGATTCTTTGGTATTGTCAAGCCAATCTACAGCCGAAACACCCATGAGGCAAGATTGTAAGGGAGCTCATCACAAGCAGCACTGGCTGCCTACATCTGCCGTAAAAACGAAGACTCTTCTTGACTCAATTTCCGAGCACACCATTCCATTTAGGCATTCTGCCACCCTGGGCCAATTTATTGAAAGGTTCATAGATGTACCGAAAAAAGGCTGCTTGATCATTAGGCCATCCCTGATGATATTGGCAGAAAGGCACACTCATCTTCCAGATCTGTGAAGGGGACCTGTCAGAGGACTTTGCTGATGCCATAATTGTGACCATATTCAAAAGAGATGGATTCAATTACAATAACTACTGACATTTCTCTATTTTGTCTGCAAATAGAGTACCATTCTACCATTCCTTTAACCATTCCTTTGCAGTGGTTGAAGAGCTGCTCCCCAAACTGCAGTGTGAAATATTTTACCCAAAGGCAGAATGTATATAATCTTCACCATGCCACAAATCCCACAAAAGTGCCAAAACCAGCATCAATCATTGTACATAATCTTTATTTGACGTATAAAAGTCAACTGACTAGAATATAGAGAACCTTTCTCAGGTTTGCGTTTAGTTCAGAAATACAGCATGGAAACAGGCGCTTCCGCCCAACAAGTCTGCACTGACCACGGTCACCCTTACGCTGGGAACAATTTACAGAAGCCAAATTAATCTACAAACCTGCACGTCTTTGGAATGTGGGAGGAGAGAAGGTTGTTGGCTGCAACCTTCCCCCCATCGGCGAACTGTACACTGCAAGGCAATGGGGGAAACAACCTCCAAAATCGTTGGGTATTAATCATATGATTTCTTATTGTATTGTACAAATTGTGTATGCATTAATAATATTCATGAAATATATTTGCAAAAATAAACACCACCACTTAGAGCCATGGGAGCAGTGGTGCTGGAGCTCACCGGAGCACCGCTGTGTCTTCATAATTTAATCCCATTCATAGCCTGCTACAAGAGGATATGAAAACTATGGCACTGAGCAACATATCCAACGCAGACCCAGTCACTTTGTAGAATGATGCTTTGTATGGCGCTTTGTTAAGATATTTCTTCAACTTTCTCAGCAGATTAACACACCTCACTACTCACAAGCATCCTCCTGAAGTGGAGCTAATCTACAGAAAATGAAAACCTCTTTGATTTACATTGCCTCCACTCCAGAGGCAAGGTCATTCCAAGCTCAGTCACCCAGCTGCAATATGCGGCTGACACTTGCATTTGTTCATGTTCAGAGGCCAATCTCCAAATCATCATCATCTCATTCACTGCAAGAATGAGTTTCATCATGGTGAACGCCATGCAGAGAACGCAGAGAACGCCAGAAGAACCGAGTAAAGAGCCTTCTTTAAAAAAATGAAACAGGGAAAGAGCATTTCGGAAAGTGTTAAATCTTGTCATTGGGAGTGTGTGGAAGGAGTGCACCATCTCTTGTATCATCCACCTTGTCCAGCATCTCTTCCTCTATTTGTGGCAGAGGAGGTGTAATCAGCAGAAGTCAGTAAATTAACGAGGACACACTACAGTATTTTGACAAGAAAGGGGAAAATGCTTCATTTTATTGCATGGGATATACCAATGTGTGTGTGGGTGTGTGGACTTAAAGTACTAAAGGTACATAGGAAGGTGAACAGTTTCTGTGAGAAGAGATGAAGTTAATGTTTCACACTGTTGACCTTTCACCACAACTGGAAAAGGAGAGAGGAGGAAAACAACAAGGTCTGTGATTGAATAACAAAACTGATGATGAGAGAGGTAGGAGAGAGGCCGGGGGTGGGGGGGGGGGGGGGGGGTGGAAATAATTTTGGGATAGGTATTAATGGGACAAGATCAATAAAGAAATAAACAGTGTATATAAAAATGCAAGATTCAAGGCTAGAGTGACTGATTATCTGAAATTGTTGAAGCTAATGACTTTAGAATGGAGACACAGGAGGCTGTAGGTGACACTGAAACAGATAAATAGATAGATAGGGTGATGAAGAAGGCTTTTGGCACATTGACCTTCATCAGTTTGAGTCATTGGCCTTTCACTGCAGCCTCACAATTTGTTTCCCCACCATCTACTTATCCAGTATCCAATGGAACCCATCTCCACTACACATGCAGGCAGGCAATGCATTCTCAATTCAAACCTCATGCTGTGTAAGAATGTTTTTCTTCAAGTCTCTTTCTCTTTATTTTATTTTTGTGATCTCAAGTCCTTGATCTCTCCACCAAAGAGAACACTCTGTCAGGGCCCCTCATCATTTTATATACTTCATTCAATTCTCCCCATATTTATCATTTAGAGATACAGCGCGGAAACAGGCCCTTTGGCCCACCGAGTCCGCGCCGCCCAGCGATCCCCGCACATTAACACTATCCTACACACACTGGGGACAATTTTTACATTTACCCAGTCAATTAACCTACATACCTGTACGTCTTTGGAGTATGGGAGGAAACCGAAGATCTCGGAGAAAACCCACGCAGGTCACGAGGAGAACGTACAAACTCCGTACAGATGGCGCCCGTAGTCAGGATCGAACCTGAGTCTCCGGCGTTGCATTCACTGTAAGGCAGCAACTCTACCGCTGTGCCACCGTGCCGCCCCAGATGCTGCATGTCCCCTCACTCTGTTCTTCTCCAAAGAGTCATCCCTCAACCCAAGAACCACTCATAAATCTTTACTGGAGTCTCTAATGCCCTCGTATCCTGCCTATAATATAGTGACTAGAATTGAAAGCCAAACTCTAGGTGAAGTCAGACCAGCATTTAATAAAGGTTCAGCATGACTTCCCTGTTTTATATTCTATTCGTCTACCGATAAAGCCTTAAATTGTGTATATGTAAGTAATATTTTTTCACTCTGTTCTGCCACTTTTAATAATTTGTGTATACATCCCCCAAATCCCTCTGCTCTTGCACCCTTTTTAGAACATTATTCTATATTGCCTTTCCTCTTAATCACTTCCCATTTTCCTGCATTAAACATCTGCCAAGCATCTGCTCATTCCACCAGTCTGTTTACATCCGGCTGCAATCTATCACTATCCATATCTGACAATACCCAACATCAGGAAAGGGAAACCACATTACAAAGATTACTATGTCTTTGTAGACACTTCCCTCAAGATAAACAATGGGTGCTGTTGCTTTGCTGAAATCCAGCTTATAATTTAAATAAAGCCTACTTCGTGTCCTGTCAGGCTCAGAGAGGAATTTCCAGTCGCAAGCACCAGCAGTGATGGAATCGGAAGAATCCAAACGCAAAGCGATAGTTGCAAATTCAATTGTGAACAAGTGACTTTGCATGGACATGGGCATGGTGCAACCTGTGTGTTAAATTTTCTTATCCATGTAAATAGAGTAAATGGCGAACACCAGTTGCCATATTACTTTCCCACTGGAAGCTATTCTACAATATAAACTACCATCATATGTCTGAGTCATGGATCATTTGAACATCCGGTGATTTTCAGGAAGCAACTTGAACAGAGAAGGAAGAGATTAAGTGACTACAGGTTTGTCGCAGAGTTGGGTTATGTGACAACAATGTTTCATGATGCACTCAACCTATTTCCCCAACTATACAAATATACAATATTGATACCCACTTTTGTGAGGACAAAAAGAGCCTAAATTAACAATTTTTTTTCCCATATTAAAAATAGGCAGTTATATAGCCAGGCAACAGGTTTGAATGATTTTAGAGCACAGACATCAAGGACTGAGCAGTTGCTGCTTATACAATGTAGGTTCAAACTTCCACTCTGTTCAGTGCATCACTCCAACAAGGTAACAGGCATTGCGATTTAGAGATTGTGAATCCATTGTGCACCACCCCAACGATCACTGGTAAATCTGAATTATGAAAGACTCACCTGAAAAGTTCAGAAAATGAAAATACAATAATTTACTTTTACTTCATTAAAAAACTAACATCATTATGACTGGAAAATAGGAAGCTCAGCAATCAAACAACCTGAAATTCCCCTCAATCTATGGGATAAAGAACAAACATGTTGAAGTTCCTTTCCTCTATCTCCCTTCAAACATGAATGTTATGCAAATTAAAACACAGAAGTAACATTCCTTTCAAGCTGAAGTAAATCTCAAGCACACTCTCTATGTGGACAAAGTCAAGATGTCCCGTCAGCCCTTCTGCGAGCATTATTCATAAATATATAATTCCACACAGACCTCCCAACACATTTTCTGTCAGATACTATTTGCTACATGAACACCGTGCTTCCTGTGAACACCCCCACCTGCTGTCAAAAGGTTTGCTGTGCAGTGCCTTGCCTGAGTCAGTCCTTTGCAAAAGGATTGATTAACCCAGCAGGAGTGGCAAGACTTGGCTGCGCCCTCTGTTGCTCCATAGCACTACGAGTATGACTGTGAATGGCTGTGAATCAGTCTGCAACCTGCTGGAATATGCCCAGGAAAATGCTGTTAGATCAACAACAAACAACTTGTGCTTAAATTCCTGTGTGACCTTACCTCTCCTGGCCTTTGAAACTGTCTTCTATCTAAACTCAGCATTCTTCCAATTTTGCCCTTTTATGCATCTACCCAATTCTTATTCTTAGTGCTTGCCATGAGCTGCCTCAATCCCCCCCTCTGGAATTTTCTTCCTATACTAATCTATTTCTCTTCAAAATAATCCCATTGACCCAGCTGTTGATCACCTCCTCTAAAATCTCCTTTCAGGCCACGATGATACAAAAGAATAAAGTCAAACGATAATGGGGCATATCTTATGCTGAGATCCCTGGTAGGCTGCCTTTGGATACGTATGTTAGTGGGCAATTTCCGAGCAGGCTGTCGTGCAGCAGAGTGCTGGCCTTAGGAAATCTGTGCTGCCTGTTAGCTCCAAAAGAACAGCATTAACTCATGTAAGCTTTTCAACTCTCAGCTTAACATAGTCCCAACAAGTGGGAGAAATTGGCTCCAGGGTGGAAGGGAAGGAGAGCTTTTATTTGATTTAATTAAGCAGGACTAAATTTTATTTTATTGTGTTTCAGTGTGTTTCTGTTAAAAAAATATTTTAAAAGTTACTTTAAATGTTGACACATTGTAAGCAACTTTGAATGCTTGTGAAGATGAAAGGCAATTGGTGAGGTGGGTGGATGGGTAGTGTAAGGTGGTAATACTTGTTGATGGAGCCACTTGCAGTGGACAAAACAGTACAGTGTAGAGTGCAGACACCAATGGGCTGGAGCAGAAGTAGGTTTGCCCATCATATATCTTGTGTGAACAACTATAAAAGAATCATATTTAAAAATCTGGAAAAGAACTATAAATCTCTTGATAAATGTTGTTTTCCATTTAAACTTTAATGAACAATTCCCAGAATTAAAAAAAAAAGACTTTTCTCATTTTAACCTGTAGTAATGCCAATGTTCAGTTAGAGAAACAATAGGCACGGTGGCGCAGCGGTAGAGTTGCTGCTTTACAGCGAATGCAGCGCCGGAGACTCAGGTTCGATCCTGACTACGGGTGCTGCACTGTAAGGAGTTTGTACGTTCTCCCCGTGACCTGCGTGGGTTTTCTCCGAGATCTTCGGTTTCCTCCCACACTCCAAAGACGTACAGGTATGTAGGTTAATTGGCTGGGTAAATGTTAAAAAAAAAAAAATTAAAAAAAATTGTCCCTAGTGGGTGTAGGATAGTGTTAATGTACGGGGATCGCTGGGCGGCACGGACTTGGAGGGCCGAAAAGGCCTGTTTCCGGCTGTATATATATGATATGATATGATATGATGATAATAGTTTCAATTTCTCTCATTAAGCTACAAGGCAATGGGCCAAGGAAAGGAAAGGTAACTTAACTATTTTTAGTTTATTTAGTTTTGAAGTACAGTGCAGAAACAGGCCCTTTTGACCACCGAGTCCATGCCGACCAACGATCCCCAAACACTAACACTATCCTGCACACTAGGGACAATTTGCAATCTTTACCGAAGCCAATTAAACTACAAACCTGTATGTCTTTGGAGTCTTTTCTTAGCCAGCATGAATAAAGTAGGGCAAAAAATCTTTGACTGCAATATTAATATCTATGATTCTATGACAGCAGTTGATCAATACAACATTTTCTCTCCTGTACACAATAGTGTTCGTCTCAATTATGTACTCTCGTCCTGAGGTCGTCGTCGTGGCTATCCCTCGGGGTCGAGGATGATGGTCTACATTCCGATGTAAGAACGAAGACGCCTGTGCGTGTGTTTGTTTAACATGTACTTGATGTTGCACTCCGAGATGCACATGGTCCTTCACAAATCAATCAACAAATTCCAATGGCAAGGGAACCAAGACGATTGGAGCTGGTAGATTTGTTGCAGCCTTCATCCGCCTTCACAGCCGTTGAGTTCAAGATAACTTCGTCCCCCTGGTTCGCCGTTGAGGTCTTGTACGTTGGATCGTTCTTAGTCTGGACCCTCATCCTCGACCTTACTGCCATAGGTGGCCCTACCAGAAGCTAGTGCTTCCGAGTCCTGAGGTATGGATTGAAATTACAATCTTTTGACTCAAGAAGCTACCACTGAGCCAAACTGTTTCAGACTTTTGAAAGCAAAACCGAGCTTAATCATTTGCTTTTTACTGATTTAGTAACAATTAAGACCAATAGCACTGTCGATGTCAGAATAAAAATGAAGGTTTTTTCCAATAAACTTTGTTTCAAAGACAACAATTGAATTCTCTATTTTTTTTGTCTACTTTCGATTTGAGAAATTTCTCAGTCTCACATCCAGAAAATAGCAGTAACACACATCATATTCTCGCATTTGTTTTTTTTTAACACAATTGCTGGACCACAATATCCTCCACATTTTGTGAAGATAGAACAACATATTGGCAGAGCACTCATGGGGTTAGTTTTGCTCTTCAACATCCTGTGGCTGTCAGTCACTGTCACAAATGTTACAGGTTAAAGCTATAATTTATTCAGCCTTTATTTCTGAAGACAACCTTGCTTAGATGCTGCAAGGCAGAGTTCACTGTAGGAGGCTGATTAAATTATATCAAAGTCCAACAGCTAAACTAACAAATACAATAACTGCCCTCCTTTTACTGGCACACATCTTAATTAGGTTATAATGCAGAAAAGCTGATAACTACCCTTGGTCAAACAAAGCAGTGTTGTTATTCCTGAATGCACAGCCCTGAGTTACATGTAGCAGTGTTAGCTCCCCTGCTGACCCTTGTCAAAGGACCCCATCTGGTGGTTCCCATACTTCACTGTCGGCTTTAAGTCCAGTGCCATGTAGAATAGAAATGCAAAAATGCTGACAAACAAGGCATTTTTAAATTCTAGAATAAAATAAGTAATAAAACCTGTCACGGGAAATCAGAAATTAGGTTACTAATAAGAAACTTACTTTACCCACTAAGTAAAATAAAATCATTTATCCGCAAATGCAACAATGAGATTTACTTGAGACAGGTAGAGATGGTGCTGTATTTGAGTTACAATCTCTCTTAATTTTTAATTGATTCTAGCAACGCTTTACCTCTGAAACCTGCAAAGCAATTTTTTCTTCACAACAGTAGATTCAGACGTAGACGGGATTGAAATTCCTATGAGCCATTCCTCCTTCCTCACAACTGCTGCGAGAATGTAGATTACACTCAAATGCTGGAGTAACTCAGCAGGTCAGGCAGCATCTCAGGAGAGAAGGAATGGGTGACGTTTCGGGTCGAGACCCTTCTTCAGACTGAAGAAGGGTCTCGACCCGAAACATCACCCATTCCTTCTCTCCTGAGATGCTGCCTGACCTGCTGAGTTACTCCAGCATTTTGTGAATAAATACCTTCGATTTGTACCAGCATCTGCAGTTATTTTCTTACACTACATGTGGATTACACTGATTGGTTGGTAAAAGTGCAGAGAAGATTTATGAGGATGTTGCCAGGACTCGAAGGCCTGAGCTCTAGGGAAAGGTTGGGCAGGCTAGGACATTATATCTTGGAGAACACGAGGCTGCATGGTGATCTTATAGAGGTGTAGAAAATCATGAGGGGAATAGATAGGGTGAATGCACAGTATTTTACCCAGAGAAGGGGAATTCACAACCAGAAGGCATAGGTTTAAGGTGAGAGTGGAAAGGTGAGGGACATTTTTTTGCACACAGAGGGTGGTGGGTATATGGAACCGAGGAGGTAGGAATTGTAACAACATTTAAGACATTTGGACAGGTGCATGGATAGGAAAGGATTAGAGACATATGGGCCAAAGTCTAGCAAATGGGATTAGCATTGATGGAGCATCTTTATTAGCATGGACAAGTTGGGCCGAAGGGCCTGTTTCCATGCTATATGATTCTATGGTTGATGTGACATTGCTAGTTCAGAATTGCTGCTGAATTTGCCTTTATAATAACAATCATCGACTTTCTGTTTTAAATGAATAATTATTTATATTAAATACTTTGAGAAATTTAATGATGTGATATGTTGCTGCCAAAATGCCTGCAAATACTCTGATCTCTCCTTCAATGGAAACTTCTTCACATAAACAGCACCTAAGGTTGAGTTTCTCAACTGAACTATTTTCCAACTTAATCCAACTCAAATGAAATGTAGCAGTTTGATCAATGATATACTGTATTTAAAAGCTAACCTCCAGATGCAGAAAATTAAAATAAAATTAGAAAAATGCTAAAGTGGTCAGCAGGTTGTGCGACATTTGTCAAAAGAGAATCAGTATTAACGTTTCAGTTCGAAGAACTTTCATCAAGTTCATAGATAATGGGCTTAATTTGTTTTAAGTGGAAACAAAACAATTAACTGGTCAGTGTGCAGGAAGGAACTGCAGATGCCGGTTTAAGCTGAAGATAGACACAGAAAGCTGGAGTAACTCAGCGGTTCAGATAGCATCTCTGGAGAAAAGGAATAGGTGACGTTTCGGGTCGAGACCCTTCTTCAGATTAACTCGTCAGATTAGGTTTACCACTTATGGGTAATTTCAGGTGAGCTTTGTGCATAGCGAGCGATTGTGGACTAATGATTGGCTACATTAACTTTAACTCTTTGCCATTTGATCATAGTCTATCAAAAGGGATGTAGGCTATGTTCACATGCCATATAAATGAATGATGAGCATTTTATTGACAAGATATCCAGGCGGAAACCTTTCTCAAGCCTCATTTACACAGAATGATTTGGATGACTACATTTTTCCAATTAAACAATACCAGTGCCAAATGAGTATAGAATCCACTGTCCTGGAACGTGCTCCCATACCAGTTTTACATTTAATATCCTAAAAAGGAGAAGAGTAGCATTGAAATTAGTAATTTTGTAAACAAAAAATATCTTCTGCCTGCAATTCATTTTCTGGACACTCTGCCCTGCTGTGAAATAATCAGCCTGTGTGGGTTTACATGGGAGTATACAGGGTCAGAAGCCAACATATCCACTTATCTAGCTAATCACTATGTTTGTTTTTGGAAAGAGTATACTGTACCAGAAATGGTTTAGAAAGTAAAGAAGAACAGAGCAGAAAATACAGGCATAACAAATGTCCTATCACTTCATTCCTCAAACATAGCACACAGAATTCTGATATAAGAGTTCTAATATATATTCTAATACATCTTTCTGAAATGTATTCTCCAGAAATTCTCAAATCTCTGAAGAATGCTGATACCACTCAATGATAGGTGGGTGACGGTGAGGAAGGGAAGGAAGCTTGGAGTACAGGAGACCCTGGGGGATGTACCTCTTGAAAACAGGTTCACCCTCTTGGAAGCTGTCGGGACAGAAGACACTGCCAGTCTGAGCGGCGGACAGGTCTGCGAGTCAAAACGTGGCGTTGAAGCAAAGCCGAAGAGACAGATGTCAGGCAGAGCCGTGGTAGTCGGGGACTCCATTGTGAGAGGTACAGACTGGGGATTCTGCAGCAACGGGTGGGATTCAAGGATGGTGTATTGCCTCCCTGGTGCCAGGATCCAGGACATCATGGACCGATCCTCAAGGGTGAAGGTGAGCAGCCGGACGTGGTAGTGCATGTCAGCACAAATGATGTCAGGAAGAAGAGGAAAGAGATTCTGCAGCATGACTTTGGAGAGCTCGGAAGAAGGCTGAAAAGCAGGACCTCCAGGATTTGCTTCCAGTTCCTCGTGCTGGTGAGGGCAGAACAGGGAGATAGGGGATCTGAATGTGTTGCTGAGGAGCTGGTGCAGGGGGCAGGGATTTAGATTCTTAGACCATTGGCATCTGTTTTAGAGTAAGGGTGAGTTGTACAAAAGGGACGGGTTGCACCTTAACAGGCGGGGGCCAGCATTCTGGCAGGCAGGTTTGCCACTGCTACACGGGTGGGTTTAAACTAAATAGTGGGGGGGAGGAGACAAATTAGAAATACAAAGATGGAGTTGAAGGGAAAGAGAGTATAGGAAAAGTTAAGGAAGACACCAGAATTAACAGGGCAGAAAGCTCACGAAGGGATAGGAGAGTATGGCCACGTGAAATAGAAATTGATATGAAAGGTAAGGTGAGTAATGGATTAAAAGTATTATATATGAATGCACGAAGTATAAGTAAAGTAGATGAGCTTGATGCTCAGTTAGAGATTGGTAGATAGAACATTGTGGGGATTACAGAGACATGGCCGCAGGAGGATCGGGACTGGGAACTGAATATTCAGGGTTATACGTTCTATAGAAAGGACAGGCAGGTGGGCAGAAGAGGTGGGGTAGCTCTGTTGGTGAGGGATGAAATTCAGTCCCTCACGAGGGGTGACATAGGGAGTCGCTGTGAATAGAATTGAGGAATGGTAAAGGTAAGAAGACACTAATGGGAGTTATCTGCAAGCTCCTAAACAGTAACCTGGATATAGGGTGCAAGTTGCAGCAAGAGTTAAAATTGGCATGTAACACAGGTAATGCCACTATGGTTATGGGAGATTTCAATTTGCAGGTAGACTGGGAAAATCAGGTTGGTTCTGGACCCCAAGAAATGGAGTTTGTAGAGTGCCTCCGAGATGGATTCTAAGAGCAGCTTGTACTGGAGCCTACCAGAGAGAAGGCAATTCTGGATTTAATCTGTTGTTTAATGAACCAGATTTAAGGAGGGAACTCAAGGTAAAGGAACTACTTGGAGGTAGTGACCATAATATGATGTTTTAATCTGCAATTTGAGAGGGAGAAGGTTAAATCAGAAGTGTCAGTGTTGCAGTTGAACAAAGGGGACAATGAAGGCATGAGAGAGGAGCTGGACAAGGTCGACTGGAAAATGATCCTAGCAGGAATGACAGTGGAACAGCAATGGCAGGAATTTCTGGGCATAATCCAGAAGATGCAGGATCATTTCATTCCAAAGAGGAAGAAAGATTCTAAGGGGAGTAAGACAAGGGACCAGGGATGGAATAAAACTAAAAGGAAAGGTGTATAACGTAGCAAAGAGTAGCGGGAAGCCAGAGGATTGGGTAACTTTCAAAGGACAACAGAAGGTAACAAAAAGGGCAATACGGGGTGAAAAGATGAAGTACGAGGGTAAGCTAGCCAAGAATATAAAGAAGAATAGTAAAAGCTTCTTTAGGTATGTTAAGAGAAAAAGATTAGTAGACAAACAGGTGCAATTATTATGGAGAACAAGGAAATGGCAGAAGAGTTGAACAGGTACTTTGGTTCTGTCTTCACTAAGGAACACACAATTAATCTCCCAGATGTACTAGAGGACAGATGATCCAGGGAGACAGAGGAATTGCAAGAAATTTGCATTAGGCGAGAAATCGTATTGAGTAGACTGATGGGACTGAAGGCTGATAAATCCCCAGGGCCTGATGGTCTGCAACGCAGGGTACGCAAGGAGGTGGCTCGAGAAATCGTGGACGCATTGGTAATCATTTTCCAAAGTTCTATAGATTCAGGATCAGTTCCTGTGGATTGGAGGGTAGCTAATGTTATCCCACTTTTCAAGAAAGAAGCAAGAGAGAAAACGGGGAATTATAGACCAGTTAGCCTGACATCGGTGGTGGGGAAGATGCTGGAGTCAATTATTAAAGAAAGTAATAATGGCACATTTGGATAGAAGTAAGATGATTGGACCAAATCAGCATGGATTTATGAAGGGGAAATCCTGCTTTACTAATCTTCTGGAATTTTTTGAGGATGTGACAAGTAAAATGGATGAAGGAGAGCCAGTGGATGTAGTGTATCTGGACTTACAGAAAGCCTTTGATAAGGTCCCACACAGGAGATTAGTGGGCAAAGTTAGAGCACATGGCTCATGGTTAGAGCGTAGAGCCATTGATTGGCAGACAGGAAACAGGGTATTAATAAACGGGTCCCTGTCAGAATGGCAGGCAGTGGCGAGTGGAGTGCCGTAAGGCTCGGTGCTGGAGCCACAACTATTTTCAATATCTATTAATGATTTAGATGATGGGATTAAATGTAACACGGGCAAATTTGCAGATGACACAAAACTGGGTGGCAGTGTGAACTGCGAAGAGGATGCTAGGAGGTTGCAGCGTGACTTGGACAGGTTGTGTGAGTGGGCAGATGCAAACAGTATAATAACGTAGCTAGGGCCGCACGAGATGCAACACCTGTCCCTTTACCTCCCCCCTCAACTCCATCAAAGGACCCAAACAGTCTTTCCAGGTGAGACAGAGGTTCACCTGCACCTCCTCCAACCTCATCTATTGCATCCGCTGCTCTAGATGTCAACTTATTTATATCGGCGAAACCAAGCGCAGGCTCGGCGATCGCTTCGCTGAACACCTGCGCTCGGTCCGCATTAACGCAACTGATCTCCCGGTGGCCCAGCACTTTAACTCCCCCTCCCATTCCCAGTCTGACCTCTCTGTCATGGGCCTCCTCCAGTGCCATAGTGAGGCCCGCCGGAAATTGGAGGAGCAGCACCTCATATTTCGCCTGGGCAGTTTGAAGCCCGGTGGTATGAACGTCGACTTCTCCAACTTCAGATAGCTCCTCTGTCCCTCCCTTCCCCTCCTCCTTCCCAGATCTCCCTCTATCTTCCTGTCTCCACCTATATCCTTCCTTTGTCCCACCCCCGACATCAGTCTGAAGAAGGGTCTCGACCCGAAACGTCACCCATTCCTTCTCTCCCGAGATGCTGCCTGACCTGCTGAGTTACTCCAGCATTTTGTGAATAAATTAATAACGTAGCTAAATGTGAGGTTATCCACTTTGGCAGCAAGAACAAGGAGGCAGATTATTATCTCAATGGTGTCAGATGAGGAAAAAGGGAAATGCAATGAGACCTGGGTGTCCTTCTACACCTGTCACTGAAAGTAAACATGCAGGTAATGCAGGCAGTGAAGAAAGCTAATGGCATGCTGGCCTTCATAACGAGAGAATTTGAGTATAGGAGTAAAGAGGTCCTTCTGCAGTTGTACAGGGCCCTGGTGAGACCACATCTGGAATATTTTGTGCAGTTTTGGTCTCCTAATTTGAGTAAGGACATCCTTGCTATAGAGGCAGTGCAGCGTACGTTCACGAGGTTAATCCCCGGGAAGGCGGGACTGTCATACGAGGAATGATTAGAGAGACTGGGCTTGTATTCACTGGAATTTAGAAGGATGAGAGGGGATCTTATAGAGACATATAGAATTATAAAAGGACTGGACAAGCTAGATGCGAGAAAAATGTTTCCAATGTTGGGGGAGTCCAGAACCAGCAGCCACAGTCTAAGAATAAAGGGGAGGCCATTTAAAACTGAGATGAGAAAAAAACTTTCTCACCCAGAGAGTTGCGAATTTTTGGAATTCTCTGCCACAAAAGGCAGTAGAGGCAATTTTCACTGGATGAATTAAAAAGAGAGTTAGATAGAGCTCTAGGGGGTAGCGAAATCAAGGGATATGGGGAGAAGTCAGGCATGGTTACTGATTGTGGATGATCAGCCATGATCACAATGAATGGCGGTGCTGGCTCAAAGGGCCAAATGGCCTCCTCCTGCACCTTTTTTCTATGTTCCTATCGCAATAATATATTTACCAGTGCAAGACAAAAGGAAAGTTTTCTGATGTACAAATGGGCATCTGTGACATCAGAATATTTAAAAGGTGAGGCCACATTGAGCCATCTCCTGCAGAAAATAAACCTAAAATTTCTTATCCAAGAGGGGAAATTTAATTTTAGACCTCTGCTGCTAGCAGTTTAAAAGTTTAGTTTTGGTTGTCGTCTAAGAATGGTAGATTGTGGCACTGTTTAACGTAACTGAGAGAACAGATGGTAAACGCACTACACATGTGCATTAAATCTGTCCTCATAAGAGCTGATGTCATTCTTTCCAAGTGGGAAAAATTATTCAATTATGATGTATTTATGGAACGGTCCTAAAGTACTTTTAAGTTGAAATTACTTCCACCAGATAATTCTTGTAAATATCACATCACTTTTGGCACCTAGAGGTAATTAGAGTAAAATGGCTGAGTACCTACATCAGGCCTGCAGGGTCTCGACCCAAAACATCGATCATCCCTTTTCCTCCACAGATGCTGCTTGACCTGCTAAGTTCCTGCAGCAGTTTTTGTTTTAGTTTAAATAGTTTATTTCCCGGTTCTCTTTCTTTTGATATCACGGATGATTCTGGACCCTAAAACTACAAACATCTGGTGAAGGGGGAATTAATACTGAAAAATATGTACCTTCACTTGTGTTCCTGTGAAATGATGTATTCATGTTAAGTTCATGTATCAGGATTTGAGTCCTGGAATTGATTTAAGTCTGCAGTTAATATCTCACTTGTAGTGTTTTATCTTTTTTGGGAGTAATGTATGTTTCAAATTATGATTCCAAAAATCTGACAATTCATACAATTTTTGTTTGGTTATCCAATTTCCCACTTTGCCTGAGAGACTGACTCCCTCTTTAATTCTATTTAACCCATTTCCCCCAAGTGGAAATTACTCTCATGTGAGCTACCTGATTATGGAAGTCATTGTCATTGTCCACACAGACAGAATAGAACACACACACACACCCATTGAAACCAGTATTCCTCCATGCACCTATAATATGTTTAAAGCCTCAGAGATTTAATAAATTAGACATAATACTTTTTATTGCAATGGAAATGCCCTGTTATGTATTTATCAATTATCTAGTTCAAACGTTTCTCTAAAAGAAGGGAAACATTTTTGCTTTTCACTGGCTAATAATGAACAGTACTTCCAGGCCATTTCTCATTTTAAATGGTTCTTCTAATAAGCTCCCAACAAGATCCATGCACCAAACATTGGCTGAGAGGGCAAGCCATAGTTTTGTCAAGTAGCCACTTCTTGGGACACAAATATACATCATAGAGTGACTATGAGTGATCCTGCCTTCACTAAAGTCTTTGGAGGCACGAGTTATTTTGGGAAATCACAATGTAGGGGACGTGTATCTCAGCATTTCTATTGTATGCTGCTATTTTGATTTATTATGCCAATTGTGTAAGCTGGATCTTTTAAAGAAAATTAGAACTCTTGAACAATTCTGCAATGTGACTATGTCTGCTGTAATCAGAAATTTCTCTATTTGAACCAGTGGTCTCCATAAATATTTTAACGAGTCATACAGTTATACACCACGAAAACAGCTCCTATGAATCAACTCATCGAAACCAAACTTTGCATTGTAATTATTTTGAAATCTTCCCCTTAAGAGTTGTGTCAAGGCTCATGAATTGGATAGGAGAGTCTTGATCTCCAGTGTTAAACTGCATAAAAAATGGTTATGACGTGTTCCTCTGGCAGATCTTTAGAAAGGATTTTTTATAATAATTATGGCTCTTCAGATAAAGGCTTACTGAGGGAACAGATTGAACAGAGTATGATACACTGGAGCCTCACTTTGTGCTCAGGATGTGCTCCAGAAACAAGAATGTTGAAGGAATCAGTGCTAAAGACAAGGAGAAGGCCAGTAGGCCCCTCAAGCCTACCCCACCATTCGATATGTTCATGGCTGATCTATGCTGCTCTTTCCTGTGCCAGTTCCTCATAATCCTCAATTCCTCAATTTTTCAAATATTTATTTATCTCCACCTTAAATATATCATATGATCTAGCCTCCACCATACTTGAGGCAGAAATCCATTGGTCTCTGAGAGAAGAAACTTAAATGACCAACTTATTTTATGAAGGTAGGCAAATCTCCTGGGGCTGAGCAGATATATCAGAGGAAACTAAGGAGAGCTAGAGAGGAGATTGCACGTGCCCTGGCTGAGATTTATGTCATCTTTAATACAGGTGAAATGCCGGAAGACTGAAGGGAGGCAAATGTTGTGCCTCTATTCAAGAAGACCTGGAAGGAAAAGCCTGGGACTTACAGGCCAGTGTCTAACATCTGTGGTCAGAAAGTTTAGTTTAGATTAGTTTAGCACTGGAACAGGCTCTTCGGCCCACCGAGTCCGCACCGATCAGCGATCCCCACGCACTAACACTATCCTACCAACACTAGGGACAATTTACAATTATACCAAGCCAATTAACCTACAAACCTGTACATCTTTGGAGTATGGGAGGAAACCGTTGCTCCTGGAGAAAGCTTATGCAGGTCACGGGGCGAATGTACAAACTCTATACAGACAGCACCCATAGTCAGGATCGAACCTGGGTCTCCGATGCCGTAAGGCAGCAACTACTGTTGCACCACTGCTGCCCCTAAAGTTATTAGAGAGTTTTCTGAGGGGCATGACATACACGCATTTAGATGGGCAGGGGTTGATTAGGGAAAGTCAGTATGGTTTTGTTTGTGGGAGATCGTGTCTCACGAATCAGATTTTAATTTTTTGAAGATGTGACCCAAATAGTTGATGAGAACAGAGAGGTAGGCGTTGTATATGTGGATTTCAGCAAGACATTTGACAAGGTTGCGCCTGGTAGGCTGCTCTGGAAGGTTAGATCGCATGGGACCCAAGGATAGCTGACTGGATAGAAAACTGGCTTTGGAAGAAAGCAGAGGTTGATGGTGGAAGGTTGTTTTTTGGACTGGAAGCCTGTGACTAGTGGTGTGCCTCAGGGTTCGGTGCTGGGCCCATTACTGTTTGTCATGTATATCAATGATTTGGATGAGAATGTACAAGGCATGAGTGGTAGAGTAATGTCTTCCCATTGCTCTACCAGGTAACCTTCAATAAATCCAGGCCATTGTCAGTTTGTTCAATGAAGCATTTGAAAAAATATACCTTACACTTATCCATGATGTAAAGGTCATTTACCAACTTGGTCCTGGTTCAACAATGAATTCAGACAATAAAATCAATGACAAAATCTTAGAAAATGTCAACCGTTTCCCTTATCTTGGGAGATTCTGATAATCCTTTGCCATGCCAGAGTTTAGAATTGTGTGTCTGCCTTTGGGAGTGTGGTGGCAGGCTGATAAATAATGTGGTCAGTTAGACCTGGGAAAGAACACGAGAGAGAGCATGAGATATTGTTTCTCTTACCCTAGCAGTGGATTTGTAGGATTTTGCAGAAGGAGCATTGGTGGTACTTTTCAGTGCTTTGACATATCTTCTGAAGATAGTCAATGAATCAGAAGTGTATAATAAGGCAGAGAAGACTGCTGCCCAGTAAACCAGAAACGTTTTTAAGGTTGTAATTGTGGAATACCCTATCCCTCAGATAACCAAAAATTATGCTGCTGCACTGAAGGTGGTGGTGAATGTCATCACAACACCTTCTTTCACCGAAAGGTGAATCTTGACATCAGTGAAGCAGTTCACTTTTTCCACTGTCTCAACATTGACTTTTGTTGTCAGTGGGCAGAGTTTCACTGTGGGGGCAGGTGTGGATAAGTGTAAGTTGCTTTCTCCCCTATGCTTCAGTGGAAGTCAATAATGACCTGGAGTTCCAAACACTGAACCTGCCAGCCCCAAGCATTGAAGATAGGCACAAAAAAACTGGAGTAACCCAGTGGGTCAGGCAGCATCTCTGAAGAAAAGGAATAGGTGATGTTTCGGGTCGAGACCCTTGTTCAGGCGACCCTTCTCGACCCATATCATCACCTATTCCTTTTCTCCAGAGATGACAATAGACAATAGACAATAGGTGCAGGAGGAGGCCATTCGGCCCTTCGAGCTAGCACCGCCATTCAATGTGATCATGGCTGATCATTTTCAATCAGTACCCCGTTCCTGCCTTCTCCTCATACCCCCTGACTCCGCTATCCTTAAGAGCTCTATCCAGCTCTCTCTTGAATGCATTCAGAGAATTGGCCTCCACTGCCTTCTGAGGCAGAGAATTCCACAGATTCACAACTCTCTGACTGAAAAAGTTTTTCCTCATCTCAGTTCTAAATGGCCTACCCCTTATTCTTAAACTGTGGCCCCTTGTTCTGGACTCCTCCAACATTGGGAACATGTTTCCTGCCTCTAACGTGTCCAACCCCTTAATAATCTTATACGTTTCGATAAGATCTCCTCTCATCCTTCTAAATTCCAGTGTATACAAGCCTAGTCGCTCCAGTCTTTCAACATATGATAGTCCCGCCATGATGCTGTCTGACCCGCTGAGTTATTCCAGTTTTTTCTGTCTGTCTTTGGTTTAAACCAGCATCTGCAGTTCCTTTCTACATAGACGCAAACATGGTCTGCATTCTGCAACTCAATGACAGAAATTGGGGTGGATTATCACAGATGACTGACTTACTGCATTCTGACTTGTATCTGTTGAAAATGCTGTTTTGATCGTGCTGCATGCAATTATAAAAACCTCCTGAAACAGATGGAGCTCTGTATTTTTATCTGAGTTTTCAACAGCATCCATAATAAGGCTCACTAAATCCAACTTGAAGTAATTTATATTAAAAAATGAATTCCTCACAATAACTTCCCACATGCCACTATTAAAAAAGAATAAAGATTGAAAATAATTGTTAAAATTTCAGCCTCTCATCTTACACTTAGATTGACATATTCAACCCATTAGGCCATGCCAGATAGTAAGATGGATATTCCATTAGCCCCATTCCTTTTCTCCTTATTTCCCTATAATTCTGCAACTTATTCTCTCTCACACACGGAATCAAGAACCAGATGACATAAGTTTACGGTGAAGAGAGAAGGTTTTAATAGGAACCCGAGTGGCAACCTTTTTACACAATGCGGGGTAGATATATGGAACGAACTGCCAGAGAAGATGGTTGAATCAGATACTATCAGAACATTTAAAAAATATTTTGACAGGTCCATGGATAGGATAAGTTTAGAAGGATATGGACCAAACACAGGCTGGTGGGACTAGTGTAGATGGGGCATGTTGGTCGTCATGGGCAAGTTGGGCCAAATGGCCTGTTTCCATGCTGTATGACTCTGACCTCCCATTTTGATTTTTTTTTGCCATTAACCTAAATCAACCAATCAACCTAATCAACAAGTCAACTTAAGAGCATGTTTTGTAGAGAGGAAACCCAAACAGTTACAGAAAGAATATGTAAACACTGCATCTGAGGTTAGGATTAGACCCGAGTCCCTGAAGCTGTGAGGCAGGAGCACCAACTTGTGCATCACTGTATTATTCATTTAGCATCAGTACTGGTTTGAATAAATTCTGCTCCTCTACTAATTTAACAGCTATTTATTCCAAGGAAAATTAATAACGAGACAGACTCGAGAAAAAAAAATTGTCTGTACACCGGTGCCCCCAATGTAATTCGAGATCACTCAATGCTAAAGTAATTTCTGTACCTGCAGCTTGAACATATAGCGTTACATGATTGAGCACAAACTGACAATGTTCAAAATAGCAGGGTTGTCAATATCTGAAAAGAGTAAAGGCATATCCTGAAATGGTGCCTTCTCTTTACTGATGCAGTGATCACAGTTGCAAGAAGTCAGCATTTTCTGTTTATAGTACATCTTTCCAGTATTTGTAGTTTCTTCTCATCTATGCTGCTATAAATAATGAGATTTTTTTACTCTTCTTATGCAAGTTTTATCTTGTATCACTGTGGTGTCCTCTTGATGCTCCACCCGCTGACCAGTAAATGCTGGGACTTGGGAGTAGAAAGGCATGGGAATGCTCAGAGGGCTCTTCCACTGTGATTATTCCAGCTGCCAGTAGTTCTGTGGGAACAGATCAAGTAGACTTGTTCCCTTTGCCTGCTCCCTTGTCACAACAAAGCACCTGGCCTCTGACATCACAGTTAAACTGGGGTCAGGAACGTGCTGTGTGGGGAAATCACAGCCAAAAACTGTGAGCCATCACTCCAGGCAGAGTATTCTGGTAAATTAACACCAGGGCACAGCGGGTTTAATATCTGCTACTTTGTTGAATGCGAACAAACCATTATTAGAAAGATAAAAAGCAGTCAGAAAATTCCAGATGTCAGGTTATAACTACCTCAAACTGTAAAATAATGACAAATATAAGCTTTCCTGGTTTCCTTTGTTATTTGTTTTGCATGAAGACTTGTGTTTCTGTGATATTTAGCCCTGTATGCAGAAAGTAACTATAAATCTGGACGAGAAGAGACAATATTGAGTTAATTGGAATCAGCGGAACAACTGTTGACACACAAAACCTAGCTTGATCAATAAATAATGGAATGGATTGTATTGCTCCTTCTGAAAATCATCTCTTGATTTGTTTTACATTTCTCCGCATTGTTTTCAGAAGGCAGTGACTGATGCTGGTTAGAACTCCACAGGTGCTGGTGAGCTGTCTGTTCGGCCATTTTCCATCAGCGAATGTCAGCAGCCTGTTGAACTGTAGGAGGGTCGACACAGCCGAGACCCATCCTGTTCTCAACCAGTGTCCAGCTGAGTTGGTTGGACTAGGATCAGGAGTAGGATCCTTGGCCAGATTCCCCCTTCCCTAGCTAAATAGATCCAAAGCCAAATGAAGGGCTCCCCAGCTAAAATTGGCAAACTCAGTTCATATCAGGGATTGAACCTGGGATTTTCCAGGCTGTTTGGCTCAAATCCATACCAGGATTTAACCACTGATAGATTAGCGAGGAAACATTCTGTTTTAATGGTTTTCTTGTAAGAGTTAACGCCAAAGCATATGAAATTAATACAAAAATCCTCATTTAAAAATGCACTTTTGTGTATGGAATTAACTTTACAAAAGCTTGATAGTTGGGAGAAAAAAAGCTGTACTTCCAAAGAAAGGAAATTATTTAACCAAACTAATTTAAGTATTGTTTCACAAATATTCTGCTCTGTGTCTTAGTTGGAAGAAAATAATCTACAGGCCATTTTATGTGATGCATATAGCCCAGAAATGCTTCAAAAATCTGGTCAAAACATTGGGTCACACGGACTCAATCAAGAACATCCACATATTTGTAATCTAAACAACTTAAAAATTTTTAGTACCTCCTTCCCAAAATGGACAGTGTGCGGGGGATAGAAATCTCAGGAAGATTTGGAGAGATGCAAGGCAATCAAATTTGTCCAATCAAGCGAGGTTGGGTGGGTAAATGTTCAGAGGATCAGCAGAGGACAGATGGGGAACTAAGTGGATTGCTGGGTGACTGAATTGTGTGGAGTGAGAAGTCAAAAATAGGGAGAGCTATTGTTTTCTGTACAAATAGCTATTGAGCTATTTGTTCAGAAAACACTGCATTGATGTGTCAAAATAGACCAAATGCAATCCAATTTAAAATAACATTATGCACTGAGTTCCAAACAGGTTTAACTGGCTTCTATCTTTTTCTGGACAAACTGCATCTGTTAAGTTGAGGGAAGGGGGTTAGTGAAACATGGGATGAGGTTGGAAAACATACCTTGTCATGTTCTTCAATTACGATATTTTGAAATGATAGTAATCTTACAGCCTGGTTTCTACATATTGTTAATGAGATACATAAAAACTACTGAATATCTTGTTATATTTGTTGTCCTGTAATTGGGAGAAAAATAAAATCCACTAAATGAATCCATGACCTGGATGTCAAGATTACAGGGCACTAAATGTAAAACGGAGACAAACAAAAGAATATTTTATTAGACCGCCATAATAACTAAACTATTAAAGCACACAATGATTTTTTATCATACCACTGAATTCAGCTGAGCACTCACTGTGACTACAAATTTTCTTTATGCATGACCATTCCCTTCACTGCAGTGCTTTTGATTGTCAGCTTTCAGAGAAGCACGCAAAAGTTTGAGTACCAATTTCCTGAACATTTCAAAGTTTTCCTGCCGCTTTCTTCTAGGCAAAAAAAAACAGAACCAGATGAAGCAGTACCCGCCTCAGGCTGGTTGCCTCTCTAGCAGCGGTAAGGCTGTTAGAGCTGTGAATGCCATTTGTTTCATTACACAATCTCCTGAAGCCTTTTCAGTAGAGCTAAAACAACTGCCTGTACCAAAACGACACATGGCTCTCCATTCTGACTCTTTGCTAATCCAGACGCTCTAACCATCTTTCTTTAAGTTGCCATATGGTTGGCAGAAGCCTGTAGATTTAGCAACACATCTGCTTGTAGATTACTTTTTTTTCCTTAAAGGTCCTCAGCTTTTTTTTAGAAAGTGTGAACAATGAAGATGAGACAGTGTTACTGAAAATATTTTGACAGAAAAATACAGAAGAAACCTCAATGCAAGAGTATATATTAAAAGAAGAAATTATTTTGCAGTAGATTAAAAAATTGTGATAACATAAATCTAAGCGGCTGATTAGTTCTGTTCAGTTTCATTGCACAACAATAATCTGGCTCACAACTTGTAAAAGATAAAACGACATGGGGATAAATTGTGTTATGTAAATAGGTTTGTACGAGCGTGGAATTAGTAATGGCACCTGGTAACAGGCTTCCGTTCTGAAAAGAATTAACTTAATTTGTTCGAGGAATTTCACCTCATGCACAATATGCCACACACATTCACAGCCTAGAAGTAACTGCAGTTTTAAAGTATAGCAGCTTTGTAAGCTTGCCTGACATTCCTGCACCTTCTTTTCAAAGGAAGCAGTAATTTTTTACCTCAGTGATCAGCATGTTCCGCATTTGTAGGATGATGCAAAATAAACTTATTTAATGTAACTTGGATGTGTTTATTATTGTATTTCATAGACTCTTAATAAATATCAAATGTCAGCAAACTGCAGATCAATTAAGATTTTGTATGGAAATATTCGTAATTGTTTACATTAAATTTAAATAATTTCATACTTCATAATTTTCTTGTTTGCATGATATAAATTAAAGGGATCGGAACTGCGTTAACATTTTTATTTGAGTTTTACTCAAATTAATTGAACTAATGATTTGTTAATACAACTAATATTTCAAGAATTTTAAAAAAATTAGTTGATAATCACAGAAATATTGCTGAAATCTGGAATACTGACTGAACATTTTCACAAGTGCAACTAAAATTAACTGTGTAAGAACTCTAATGAGAATTGACACACAATTTGGGAAAGTTAAATGTTTTAAATACTCTTTTAGAAAATACTGTCATGAAAAATTTAAGCAGTAGTGTTTAATTTTGGAAATCGAATTGATAAATATTAGGAATGCATGCATGATTTATGCAATATATATTAAGAAATGGATAATTAACCTATAACAATTCTGGAGATTATTCACCCTCCCCACCCCTGTTTCAAAAGGGCTTCCACCTCTGCATTTGGACTATAAGTTCAAGGCCCAACACTGTAATCTTCCCCATACTTAGTTTACCAATACTATGTTGCATTGCCAAAGATGCTGTTCCTTGACATAACATTAAACCAAGATCCTTCCAGATTGTTTTGCTGTGCGCAAAGTTTTCTGAGACATTTATGAAAAATATGTTTTTCTCTCCCTTCTTTGAGGGTGGCACAGTGGTGCAGCGGAACAGTTGCTACCTCAGTGCCAGAGATCCGGGTTCGATTCTGACTACGGGTACTGTCTGTACGGAGTTTGTACATTCTCCCTGTGACCTCGTGGATTTTCTCTGGGTGCCCCAGTTTCCTCCCACATTCCAAAGACAGATTTTTGAAACTCACTGCAATAATATGAAAAGTTAATATGAAAAATAACACCCTATTGTAAACCAATTTTTTACAGACCACTTTCCATTCAACTTTTGCTAATTTACTATACTATTGCTGTCTCCATTTATTGTACAGGGATTAAATTCACTGATGTAAAAAATTAACACTTAAGTTGTAAAATAATCAGAAATAAATTGGAGTTATGACTTAGTTTAATTTTAAAATACATATTTCCTCCTCTATTCATTAATCCTATCACCCCTCTTTTGGAAAAATACCCATGAGTGATATTTATACATTTTTTCATTTCTTACCTAACAATCGCTGAGCAAAATAGGCTGAAAATGTTAAGTCCTATCATTTAAACATTTGCATTTGGTGGAGTTTTACAGGTATATGGAAGGGAGAGGAGGTGAAGAGAATCAATAACTCTTATAACCATGTTAAGAGTTGACAGGTGTATGGTTTGAAACAAACAGCAGTTGAAGAAGACTGAAAACAAATTATTTTTACCAATTTTCTTTATCTGCTATATCTGATACTAGTGTAGTTCCTTTGGCAACAGACATATTTTATTTCATATTAAGTAATTTGAGTTTAGAGCTTTGATTTAGAATGTTATGTTTAGTCTTACATTCCAAGGTTTTCAGCATAAGCATTATTTATTCCCTATATGCTTTAAGATCCACAACCTGGGATGAAAACACAAGATGTGGTAAAAAGTATTAATCATTAATTGTCTACAAGCCAAATGCAAGTCTGATATACCATGCTTGATTGCATGCATGTTTTGTTTTGTTGATCCTCTTACAACCTTTAGCCTCTTTTAAGAAGATTTCATCTTCTCCTTTGTCAAGCATACTACGAGGCACAAAGTGGGCTCAGTTTTAAACATAAACTGGCATCCCAATAGCCTTTCCAAAAGGAAAATGAACAAAAGGCTCCTTTTCTCCTCCCAAGATTAGCTCAGCAGGATTAATGCTGAATGATGATAGTACAAAGTCATACATTGGTAAGCATTGGTCACTGACTCTGCTGAATTAGCTGATCACAGAAGACATTTGATGACAGTTGAGTATGTATGAATTCAATTTTCAATCCTAAACCAGAGATTATCGGTGAAAATTGCACATGCATAAGTAAAATACCCAAACTGTATTGAGGAGTTTGTCAGACCTTCCTGCTTTTTGGGTAAAGGGAATGGAGGCACCCAAGATGTCCTTCTGGACCACCAAAATCAATTAAATGACAAAACTTCATTAAACTTGGCAATAATAAGAGAAGTAAATCTGCGGTCATCTAAATAATTCCACTGCAAAATGCTGCACACAGTTAGACAGGGCCTTATTTTGTAACTAAACCAAAATGGGTTCCTACTTTTAGTAGTAAAATAGAAAAGAATTGAGAGGAACGCCATTTGACAAAATAGATATTCAATTGTTCATTAAATTGTGGAAACATTATTGTAATTCCTTCCAAAAACGTGATTCAATGCTCAGGTGCTGATTTACACAACTAGAACTTAATTATTTGACTCATTATTGCAGTGACCCTTTGGCTAAGCCCATTGTATTCAGGAATTTTATTTTCCTCACTGGGTTATATCCTAAATTCAGTTTATTCCAGGGCATCGCAGAATATACAGGATAAAATGAATGGTAACATTATTGTTGATAAAATGGGTGTATGCAACAGGCGACATGGTTTGTGACACTACCGAGCCTCACTGCTAGTCAAATAGGAGACTTTCAGAACATGATAGATTTAATGTCATTTCCAGAAGTGAAAGCACAGATTGTCAGAATGTTCTGAATCTCGTTTGGTCTTAGACTTTAATAATTCATTAAAATACTATTTTTGCATGAGCATGAGATCTTATATTATTTTAAAATATATTTGTAATTGTCCAAATATGGAGCACAGTTCTTATCTTTCCAGAGCAAAGTTAAATGGCTTTTAAAATCTGCTAATCCTCATATATTGCCACTTTTATGAATATATATTTCAAATAATCATTAAGTAAAAGAGAATGCTATTTTTCAGTTATGTGTTGCATGTGTTTAATATCACATTTGTTTTTTTTTATTCCATGTGCCTTCTCGTTAATGATGTAACCAACAATTAAGTGTTGTACTAAATGAGAATGCTTGCTGCCTGCATGAGAGACTAAATTCAGTCTTGTACATGTTCAGCTCGTGCTGATTCACAAGCACTGCTGCCAGGGGTATCTTAAACAGAATTGCTGAGAGCTGACTCGGTTCATGGCTGTTGCCAACTCTCACTGGATGGGGTTACATATACAACTGGATTGAACCGATAGCTTGTGTGCTAAAGCCCCAGTTAGTTGCAGCGCACATGCCAGCAAGTTCCAGACAGTGCAGAAATACAGAATATGTTGTAGGTCAGATGGCAGTGCTTCTAAGCTCTTGTCTCACTGCAGAATTCAGCAATGAACCCAGCGTATTGTGGTTCCACAATATACTAAGCTAAGGGACTGGATACATTCAGTTTGAGCTCACAGCTTTACATAGTCATGATTAGCAAATCCATGAGGGCTTGTACACTATAAAAGGTTTGTAAAGTAAATGGTTTCTTATTTTTTACTGTATGTTGTGGAACATTATTGTTTAATTAATTTAAGTGCTGAATGTGATTTTCTGTTTATATGTTTACATTTTTAATATAAATGTTTTTCAACTGGGATATTATGTTACTATTGTACAAGATGTTAGTGAGGCCGCACTTGAGTATTTTGTTCAGTTTTGTTCTCTCTGCTGTAGGAAAGAATGCATTACGCTGGAAAAACTGCAGAGAAGATTTATGAAGATACTGCAAGGACTTGAGGGTTTGGGCATGTGGAGACGTTGAGCAGGTTAGGACTTTATTCCTTGGAGCACAGGAGACTGAGGGGTGATCTAAAAGAGATGTATATAATCACGAGGGGAATAGTTAGGGTGAATGTACAGACTCTTTTTTTCCAGGGTAGGGTAATCAAAAATTAGATTGCATAGGTTTAAGGTGAGAGGGAAAAGATGTAATGGGAACCTAAGGGTTGACTTCATCAAACAAAGGGTGGTGGGTGTATGGAACGAGCTGCCAGAGGGGTACTAAAACAACATTTAAAAGATATTTGGACAGGCACATAGATAGGAAAAGTTTAGGACGACATAGGCCAGGGAAGGGCAAATGGACTCATCTTGGTCATCATGAATGAGTTGGACTGAAGGTGCTGTATGCTGTATGACTCTATGCCTCTCTATGATTCCAACTAGTTGTGTTCATCAGAGTCATTAGAAATAGTGAAAAAGTACTCTTGAAAGCATAAGCCATATGAGGTCAGTTATATGAGGCTTTATGGCCTAGTCTTCCACTCTGGCCCAGAGATCAGCTGTATTATTGAGGTTGTCAGGATGCTGGGAGTGCCGAAGATAAATGCAACCACAGCAACTGTGAGGTGCAGTGCAGTCACGTAATGTAACTGGAGAATACCAGTTGGCTGCTCTTGTCCTACATTCTGAACAGAAATATAAGGGAAGTGCGAAGTTTCATCATCCAGTCTTTTTAGTTGCTTGCAAATGCTATTTCAATTTGTATGTATGCAATTCTTTTATAAGGAGCATGATGCATTTTGAACCAAGTTAGAATGTGCCTTTCCAAGCTTTTATCTCATATTTTACCTTTGTGGTATGAAAAATTCATTAAATCCTGCATCATCAGACATATCATTTTGAACCAACTGGTTTCTAAGCAACCTCCACACATTGCTACCATGTCACTACCTTGCTTTTCTTCTGAGGGTATGAATGTGAATAGGTGAGTAAATAGGAACTTATCCGTATACTTTGTCATTATTGCATGCACATAATGGCGGCCAATGTAGAAACAGCTTTATTTCAAAAATGGATTCTATTGTAACACATCCACACATATATGTGAGAATCCTGTAACCCAACATTCTCCACCCTGGAATACTGTGGGATTACTGGGGCTGCGTTAGGATGGGGACATGAGGGCCCGATGCTTGAGCAACATTCTGCCTCAATCAATGAGTGAATCAGGGAGAGGCACAAGTGGAAGTGATGACAAGTGGTTGAGAAACTTGGCGGTTTTCTTCTAGATACTCTGGTTTCTTCCCACATCTCAAAGTGTGCAAGTCAGTAGATTCATTGGTTACTGTAAATTGCCCTTGTGTGTGTATATGAGTTGTGGAATCTGAGGGTGTGAAAATTGATGGTTGTGTGGGGGGAATAAAATAGGTTAAGGTAGAATTAGTGTAAATAAAATGGGTGCTTGATGGTCGGCATCGTCTCAGTAGACTGAAGGGCATGTTCAATGTTTCAAGAGTTAGATTTAGCTCCTAGGGCTAATGGAATCAAGTGATATGGGGAAAAAGCAAGAGAGGGTTACTGATTTTGGATGATCAGCCATGATCATATTGAATGGCGGTGCTGGCTCAAAGGGCCGAATGGCCTATTCCTGCACCTATGTTCTATGTTTCCATGCTATATCTCTATGACTATGAGGATATATATATACCAGTGCATTCACTTAAAATTTAACAAATTTAAATTCTGGGGGTGCTGAAAACTGAAAAACAAAACAGAAAATGGTGGAAATGCTCAATGACCAACCTATGGAAGAGAAAACATACTTGACATTTTAGGCCAATGTTCTGATGAAAAGTTGACTCTGATTAAAATGAACCTGAAACATTAACTGCTTTTCTCTCACTCCACAAATGTTTTCCGACCAACTGAATATTTCCAGCATTTCCTGTTTATTTTCTACATAAAAATTTAGCTGTCTGCCCTTATCAGTATTTTTCCTTTTGTATTGAATGAATTTAAATAGATTTAAAGTAAATAGAATCACAATCTGTACTTTGGTTAGTGCCATACCATGATAAGCCTCTTATCAGCTCAACATTGATGGTCTCGAATTTCACACTCATTTAAATCATTCTAATCTGCCCTCTTCTGAATTATGACACTCCATTCATTAAGAACCAACCCTAAAATTGTCACCAAATGCACATGGATGATGCTGACACGTCCTTTCTCTCTGGGCCATGACTGTGCCATTGAACATCAGGCCACTGACATAATCACAGACCACATTTCCTTAGGAGACCTTCCCTCCACAGCTTCTTGGCTTGCAGTCTCCAAACTAGAAGAGCCTGTTTTTCAATTTTTGTATGAGTTTATAAATATGTTTATACAGTCATAGTTATAAAGTGTGGAAACAGGCCCTTCGGCCCAACTTGCCCACTCCAGCCTACATGTCCCAGCTACACTAGTCTCACCTGTTCAACTTGCTGGTGTTTTCTAGTCTGTCTTCTTTGACTGTAGACAGCAGCCTGCCGCCTGACCTCATCCCTATCCCCGCCCCCGCCCCCCCCGCCCCCCCTCTCCCCAATCAGGTTTAGGTTTGACATCTGTGAATGTGACCACTTTTCACTGAGTTTCTGATTGATTCATTTATACCACCCTCTTCTTAAGTAATCTGTCTGGATTGAGAACTTACTTCATCTGTTGTTCTAAAGTGCATGATGGGGACAATGTGGTAAAATGGGATCCAGAGATATTGCTGCAGTTGGGGGAAGTGATGCTTGACTGAGCAGGTGAATGAGGTGTATGGATCTTCCATGGTTTTATCTAGGCTTCCTCATAATTGCAGGGGTGCAAAGGGACTTGTGAGTGCTGGTGCAGGATTCCCAAAAAGTTAATTTGCAAGTGGAATCAGTAGTATTGATGGAAAATGCAATGCTGTCATTTATTTCGAGAGGACTAGAATATAAAAACAGGGATGTAATACTGAGGCATTATAAGGCACTGGTTAGACCGCATTTGGAGTATAGTGAGAAGTTTTGGGCCCCATATCTGAGGAAGGATGTGCTGCCGTTGGAGAAAGGTCCAGAGGAGATTAACGAGAATTATCCCAGGGACGAATGGGTTAATAACATATGATGAGCGTTTGACAGTACTGGCCTGTACTCGCTGGAGTTTAGAAGGATGAGGGGGGACCTCATTGAAACGTACCGAATAGTGAAAAGGTCTAGGTAGAATGGCTGTGGAGAGGGTGTTTCTACTGGTGGGAGAGTCTAGGACCAGAGGCCATAGTCTCAAAATAAAAGGACATACCTTTAGAAACGAAATGAGGAGGAATTTCTTTAGTCAGAGGGTGGTGAATCTGTGGAATTCATTGGCACAAAAGGCTGTGGAGGCCAGGTCAATGGATATTTTTAAGGCGGAGTTGATGGATTCTTGATTAGTATGGGTGTCAGGAGATATGGGGAGAAGGCAGGAGAATGTTGTTGAGAGGGAAAGATAGATCAGTCATAATTGAATGGCAGAGTAGACTTGATGGGCCAAATGGCCTAATTTTGCTCCTAGAACTTATGAACATGATTTCTGAAAGAGACTGGAGGTTCTCAGTGCCAACTTGGAAGGTTTAATCCGTTTTGAGCCAAGCATCAGAGAGGTAGCAAGAAAACATCCCTGGAGCATTTTCTCAGTCCTCCCGATAATCTATTGCCATGATAGAACACTCAGAGTAGAATGTGTAGGAAGGAATGGTAGATGCTGGTTTACACCAAAGATGTACACAAAAAGCTGTAGTAATTGTCAATTTCAGGGGTCTGATGTCAGGCTTGTGGTATTGCCATGTTAGCTGGTAGCTTTGCATAAATTAGAAATAAAAAATGGTTCTGCGATCAATTCAGCCACTCAACCCAATTCCAGCATAACTGTCCTCATCAAACTGGAATGACATTGTTTTCCCAGTATAATGAATATTAAAACCTTACCAAGTAATCCACAATTTAGCCCAGGTAATAACATGGTTTTACGGGTTTTGCAATATCTCATAGGCTTATGTGAAACCATTGCTCACAACTGAACAACTCGGACATGAATATCCTCATGATAGGTGGTATTGGGGTATTCGCCTTGCGGAGATTCAAGTTGACAATTCATGTTGTTAGCAAATTTGTGCTTTTTATAAATATTCAAAGAATATTTGATTAAAAGTCCCAGTGGTGATATTAATGGATGAACATATAATAATTTACTGGGAAAATTCCTCTATCTGAAAAGAAGTGAGCGCCTGCTCAAAGTAAATCTGCTCATACTTGCACTGTGATATATAAAGACATATGAATACATCCCTGAAGCCTGATCAAGTGTGTCCTAGACATTGTGGGAAACAAGGAAAGAAATTGTATGAATATTTGTAGAGAAATTTGTAATATCTTTAGACTCAGGTGAGGAACCAGAAGACTGGAAGATAGCTAATATTGTGCCTTTATTTAAGAAGACCTGCAAGGACAAGACATGGAACAACAAGCCAATGTGCTAACAATAGTGGTGGGATACTGATGTTGGGGGGGGGGGGTCCAGAACCAGGGTCACAGTTTAAGAATAAGGGGTAGGCCATTTAGGACTGAGCTGAAGAAAAAAAAATTCACCCAGGGAGTTGTGGAGCTGTGGAATTCTCTGTCACAGAAGGCAGTGGAAGCCAATTCACTGGATGTTTTCAAGAGGGAGTTAGATTTAGCTCTTAGAGCTACAGGAATTAAGGGATATGGGAAAAAAAGTAGGAACGGGGTACTGATTTTAGATGATCAGCCATGATCATATTGAATGATGGTGCTGGCTCGAAGGGCCGAATGGCCTACTCCTGCGCCTTTTTTTTCTGTTTCTATGTTTCTAAGAGATTCTGAGGGACAGGATCCACCAGCATTTGCAAAGATAAAAGCAGTATGGCTTTTATGTGGGAAATAATGCCTCACAAATTTGATTGAGTTGATTAAATAGATAACAAAGAAGATTGCCGAGGGCAGGATGGTAGACTTGTCTATATGGCCTTTAGCAAGGCCTTTGACAAGGTTCCACATGATAGATCATGGAAGATCAGATCATATGGGATCCAGGGTTAGCAAGCCAATTGGATACAAAATTGCCTTGGTGGAAGGTGTCAGAGGATGATGATAGAGGTTTTTTAAGTCAGATTGGAGGCTGTGACCAGTGGTGTTCCACAGGGATCAGTGCTGGTTCCATTGTATGTGCCATATATATTAACAATTTAGATGACATTATTGTTAACATGGTTTGTAAATTTGCAGATTATACCAAAATTGGTGGTGTAGTGGATAGTGAAGAAAGTTGACAAAGAATACAATAAAAATGGGGAAATGGGCTAAGCAATGGCAGATATAACTTAACTTGGTGCAAGGTGTGACGTTTTGGTCGGTTAAACCAGGACAGGACTTGCTCAGTAAATAGCAGGGCCCATGATACTGTTGTAGAACAGAGAGATCTAGGAGTTTGGTTACCTAAAATAGTTCCCTAAAAGTGGCGACATAGGTAGACAGGGTAGTGAAGAAGGCGAGTACAGGAATTGGGACTTCATGGTGCAACTGTTACAAAATCATGAGGCAAAGATAAGATTGATGATCATAATCTTTTTCCCAGGGTAGGGAAGTCTAAAAATAGAGGAGATAGATTTAGGGACCTGAGGTGCAACCTTTTCAAACATCGGGTTGTGGGCAATGGAATGAACATTGAACATAAAGCAGTACAGCACAGGAGCTGGCCTTTTTGCTCGTGATGCCAGTGATGAACATGCTGCCAAATTAAACATCGAGAAGAAGCTTTAAAAGCTGGTACAATTATAAAGTTTAAAAGGCATGTGGATAAGCACCTGAATAGAAAAGGTTAAGAGGGATATGGGCCAAATGCAAGCATATAGATAGACAACTTGGAGTATTGTGTTCAGTTTTGTTTACCTAGTGTTAGGACATGGACAATCCTTTTGTCTAGTGTTAGGACATAGACAATCCTTAGTTGAGACAGTGGTTTACATGTACCTCCTTTAATTTCATCAACTGCATCTGCTGTTCCCGATGTGGACTCCTGTACATCGGCGAGACCAAGCATTGACACGGCGATCATTTCGCTGAACACCTAGGCTCGGTCCGCCGAGGCCTATGGGATATCCCGGTTATCAACCATTTCAACTCCCCTTCCCATTCCCATACTGACCTTTCTGTCCTGGGTCTCCTCCATTAAAAGACCCTGGTGAACCTGAACTTCCGAAGGATGGGATATCTCATATTCCGAATAATTACTATACTGCTAAACTACTTCCTGATTGAAATGTTAGGTCCAGTTTGTTCCTGGTTTCTTTCCTTTTGATTTATAATAATTCTGAAAGTTTTACAATGAAGGACTACAATTTGATGATAGCGACAGTTGCAGCATATCCATGTACAATACAGGTGTCAGAGGTTACGGGGAGAAGGCAGGAGAATAGGGTTAGGAGGGAGAGATAGATCAGCCATGATTGAATAGCGGAGTAGACTTGATGGGCAAATGGCCTAATTCTGCTCCTATCACATATGATCTTATGACAATACGGAGAAAGCATAAATTGAAGTAACTAATACTGTACACAAAATTCTTCCAAAGAGTACTTTTGAAAGGAATTTAGAACAGAAGCAGTTTACTCCCAAAAGACATGCCTTATTAGTTACTGAGTCATGAAGTGATACACACTCTGTCATTCATTTGCAGAGCCATTGTTTAGTAATTGGGTGACCTATTTTCCAGCTTGTAAAAAGACAATGAATATTGAGTAGATTTTGTCACTTCAATGTAAATTCAAATAGTGCACACAAATGCAACAATTGTTCTCCAGATTGGATTTGTCTTGGTCTTAATAGAAATGCCAAAAGATCATCAACTGATCGGAGTTAAAAAATTAAAACCGTTTGTAGGTTGCAATGAAATTGGCCATGTAATTGAGGATTTGTGTGAACCAAAATGAATGACTGAGCCTGTATATTCATTCAGATTTCTTAATCAAGCCATGGCCAGAATTAACATTATTTTTCAGTCATATGTTACTCCTGCTCCAAAAAAAAGTGAGATAATTCCAATATGATCTGATGGATCCTCTCCTTGCATTTCATTGATGTGGTGCACACATGCTAGAATTTGTATCAAATGCGATACACTTGTACGTAAACATATAAACATAGAACAGTACAGCAGAGGAGCAGGCCCTTCAGCCCACAATGTCCGTACTGAACGTGATGCTAAATTAAACTAATCTCTGCCTGCATGTGATCTATATGCCTATCTAAAAGCCTCTTAAATGCCACTATCGCATCTGCCTCCACCACCACCCCTGGCAGCGCATTCAGGCACTCATCACTCTGTGTAAAAAAACATGTCCTGCACGTCTCCTTTAAAATTTGCTCCTCCCAGTTTAAAGTTATGCCTTCTAGTCTTTGACATTTCAAGGTTCATCCAAAGTACCCTTAGCTTGCCATCCTTATAATTCCCACTTATTGGTGCATGCCTGTCCTGAACTTTGATCAGCCGGCCTTTAAACGACTCTCACGTCAGATTTATCCAATAACAATAGTTCCTAATTTACTCTCCCAAGCTCCTAGCTAATAATGCCATAATCTGCATTACCCCAATCTAGTACCTTTCCCCAAGGTTTATATTTATACTCATTCATAACTATCAATATTTATCGAGTTATGATCATTGTTCCCACAATACTCTTCCACTGAAACACCAGTGACCGGGTCTGGATTGTTTCACAGTACAAGGTCTAGTATGTTCTCTCCTTGAGTTGGACTACCCATAATACTTCAGTGGATGAACCCTCCACAGTATGTCCTCTCTGAGTGCCTCTGCGACATTCTTCCTGATTAGTAAAGCAACTCTTCCATCTTTTACCTTCCATTCCATAACATCTGAAGCATCAAAACACTGGAACGTTGAGCTGCTAGTCCAGTCGCGCTCGAAACCAAATGTACATAATGGCCATAACATCATTTTTCCAAGTGCAGATCCAGGTTTTTTCATCTGCTTTACCCACGATACTCCATGCATTGAAATAAACATATTTCAGCTCATATTCTTTAACATCTCCCTGCTGGTCATAATCTCTACCTTCCCATCAGTACTTCAATTTGCTGACCTTCTACTTTGGTTCCCACCCCCCTGCTTCTCTATTTCAAATCTAATTGTCTTGAAGTGGCTGCAGAACATTCCCAAGGGGAAAGAGGAGCAGCCAGAAGTCATGCATGTGGCACAAAATACATAGATAAGAAAGGGGGCAAGGTCCTGCAATGTAAATATAGGCAGTTAGCCAAAAGGTGACAAAGCAGGACCTCGAGAGTAGTAATCTCCAGATTATTCCCGGTACCAGGTATTAGTGAGAGTAGGAATAGGAGGATAGTATAGATGAATGCATTGCTGAGGAGTTGGTGCAGGGGGCAGAGGTTCAGAATGCCTTGGTACAGAGATTCAATGTCCCTTGGCACCAAGGCACATTGCACCAAGGCACATTCCTTGTATGTGTACATACTTGGCCAATAAAATGTATTCATTCATTCATAAAATTCTGAATCTCTGCCCCGTGCGCCAACTCCTCAGCAATGCATTCATCTGTACTATCCTCCTATTCCTACCAGAATCTGAAGAATCCTCTACATCTGCTGATAGATGCCAGCCCAGCCACCACGCCCAGGACACAGGTTGTCATTGCATCCCCTTCTTTCTACACTGTAACACCCTGTCTCAGCTAACCTTTCTATCCCTCCCCACCAACCCGCTCATCGCATCACTTCCCCTCCACCCCGTCCACACTTTGCAATTTAAATAGAAATGTAACGATCTGTATCCACCCCCCAGCTGCAGCAGAGCTTCTCCTGTAAGGAAACCCCCTCTCCTGGCACAAGAAGCAAAGGAGCAAATTGGCCCATTAATGGAGCAAATCAACACAGGGATAGACACAAAATGCTGGAGTAACTCAGTGTGACAGGCAGCATCTCTGGAGAGAAGGAATGGGTAACGTTTCAGGTCGAAACCCTTCTTCAGACTCAAGACTTCAGTTTGAAGAAGGGTCTCGACCCAAAGTTTCACCCATTCCTTCTCTCCAGAGATGTTGCCTGTCCTGTTGAGTTACTCCAGCATTTTGTGTCTATTTTCGGTGGAAATGTGGAACTTGCTTCACAGGGACTGATTAAAGTGGATCGGATAGATACAAGGGAAATTGGGGGGTGGGGTTGGGTGTTGCATTATTAGAAAACAGACTCGATTTTCTGTACCACGTTGCCATCTCATTTGCACGTGTCACGAAAATTGAGTTGTAAACTATACATTTCACATTTACGTATTCACTTTTTTCATATAAATTCAGTGAGAGCTAATTTTATTCAATATCTCAAATTTTTGTGTCACATTTGTGAATACTGTAAGGAAGAATTTCTGTCACCCATGCGACCATTACAGAGGGGTGGCTGTTATTCCCAGGGGTTACAAATGACAGGTTTACTTTCTGAAGTGCAGGCATTGATCATTCTGTTTATGAAAAAGGGTTGAGTTAAATATTTTTTTTAAACGTGTTTTACATTATTTCTGACCACCAAGGCACTCCATTATATTGAAGACTTTTACTTTATCATGGCATTTTTTTTCCATCATGCTCAAAACAGAGAAAATGCAGTTAAAGAAATTGAGATTACGATCACTCAACATATCGTGTGGATTCCCATGCTAAATACCTCTGTTTCATTCTTTCATGCACTGT
Organism: Rhinoraja longicauda; assembly: GCF_053455715.1. Taxonomy (NCBI): domain Eukaryota; kingdom Metazoa; phylum Chordata; class Chondrichthyes; order Rajiformes; family Arhynchobatidae; genus Rhinoraja; species Rhinoraja longicauda. The sequence goes on along the minus strand of NC_135961.1, from coordinate 43,778,715 downwards.
TCCATGCTGGATACACTGGTTTTCCATTTCTTCATTTCTTGCTTGTAGTTTCTCCAACCTTTCCTGTAAGTATTCTTTCTCTTGGCAAAGTTGGCCAACCTCTGATCTAGAATATATAATTCAGCAGATGAAAATCGGGAAAAGATAAATGAGGAAAGACCAAAAGAGGACAACAATAGTTCCTATTTGTGCATTAATTATTATCATGAAAGGTGCATAGAGGAATGGGAAGGTTAAATATTAATTAATTAGAGATTGTCTCACTGAATTATTTGACCACACTTACAAGATGCAACATCAACAATAACAATAATGTGTCATTTCCACAACAACTTTAAAGAGGAAGGAGTACTATCAAACATACTTTACAATGAAACATATAAGGAGACAGTGGCCTTTGAATGAGTTCAAGTTTACACAATGTAGAAAATGGGAGAATAGCAGTATTTTCATTCATCATCAAGACAGCATTTGACTGAGCATAATATTAAAGATGACTTGCAAAGTACAAGCAACAGTAGTATTGAAGAATCCATGTGTTGTCTGGAGTATCTGTGTAAGTGATTTGGGCTTAGGAGGCCAAAAATCAGAGTCCCAGACCATTGTTTGAAAACTTCTTAAGGGGAGTGTCATTGGTCCAGTCATGTTCAGGTGCTACATTTTTGGCTTTTCCCCCCATTCTAAAATTCTGAGTGAGCCTATTTCTGATGTCTCTACAGTGACCAGTTATTTTCAAAACTGCTGCCTCGAGGATCAGACAATCCCACCTGCACCAAGAAATAAATAGTATTCAGACTTGGGGCGGATATTATATGGCACATTTGGCTACCAAAATGTCAGTCGATGATGATTCCCTCTAAGTGAAAACTAGCTGCATCTCACAACATTTGGTGACACATTCACCTAGGTACTCTTCCCACCAACCATAGAAAGACCAACAATATCAATGTTGTGATTGCAAAATCAGGGTACAGACTCTGTGTCAAGTGGCTTACATTTCAATCTCTCAATCTCCCTCCATTACTAATAAAAGATAACAAGACAATTTTTGAAGATTCAGGAACCTCAACAATATCCAGGATATGGAAGGCCAATTGATCAGTAATCCTCAATCGTTTAATGATATATTGTCACATGTACCTAAATGCAGTGAAATTATTTGTTTTGCATACAATCCAGTAAAATCATACTGTACATAAGCACTATTGTATAAGAGTATGAGTGCAATGCTTGAAGCATAAAAATAGTAGACAGTATGCCCATGAACTCAATATTTATGCTCTCTACAGAAGAGGTGCTAAACACTACTGAAGAACAGGAGTATATAGTGGATCTATTTGCACAATCTACTTTGAAAACTGTATGACCTAGTACTGAGAAGAGCAGGAGGTAAACACCATCACATGAAAGTTCATCAACATGTCTTATCATCCTTCATTGTTGCTGTCAAATTCCTGAGTGTAATTCCAAAATTGACTGGATGGAGGCCCTAGCAGGGAAGACGGTAGAACAGCAATGGCAGGTATTCCTGGGAATAATGCAGAGGTTGCAGGATCAATTTATTCCAAAGAGGTGGAAAGACTCAAAGGGGAGTAAGAGACACCTGTGGCTGACAAGGGAAGTCAGGGACAGCATAAAAATTAAGGAGAGGAAGTATAACATAGCAAAGAAGAGTGGGAAGACAGAGGATTGGGACTCTTTTAAAGAGCAACAAAAGTTAACTAAAAAGGCAATACGGGGAGAAAAGATGAGGTACGAGGGTAAACTAGCCAATAATATAAAGGAGGATAGCAAAAGTTTTTTTAGGTACGTGAAGAGGAAAAAAATAGTCAAGGCAAATGTGGGTCCCTTGAAGACAGAAGCAGGGGAATTTATTATGGGGAACAAAGAAATGGCAGACGAGTTAAACCGTTACTTTGGATCTGTCTTCACTGAGGAAGATACACACAATCTCCCAAATGTTCTAGGGGCCGGAGAACCTAGGGTGATGGAGGAACTGAAGGAAATCCACATTAGGCAGGAAATGGTTTTGGGTAGACTGATGGGACTGAAGGCTGATAAATCCCCAGGGCCTGATGGTCTGCATCCCAGGGTACTTAAGGAGGTGGCTCTAGAAATGGTGGAAGCATTGGAGATCATTTTTCAATGTTCTATAGATTCAGGATCAGTTCCTGTGGATTGGAGGATAGCAAATGTTATCCCACTTTTTAAGAAAGGAGGGAGAGAGAAAACGGGTAATTATAGACCAGTTAGTCTGACATCAGTGGTGGGGAAGATGCTGGAGTCAATTATAAAAGACGAAATTGCTGAGCATTTGGATAGCGGTAACAGGATCATTCCGAGTCAGCATGGATTTACGAAGGGGAAATCATGCTTGACAAATCTACTGGAATTTTTTGAGGATGTAACTAGGAAAATTGACAGGGGAGAGTCAGTGGATGTGGTGTACCTCGACTTTCAGAAAGCCTTCGACAAGGTCCCACATAGGAGATTAGTGGGCAAAATTAGGGCACATGGTATTGGGGGTAGGGTACTGACATGGATAGAAAATTGGTTGACAGACAGAAAGCAAAGAGTGGGGATAAATGGGTCCCTTTCGGAATGGCAGGCAGTGACCAGTGGGGTACCGCAAGGTTCGGTGCTGGGACCCCAGCTATTTACGATATACATTAATGACTTAGACGAAGGGATTAAAAGTACCATTAGCAAATTTGCAGATGATACTAAGCTGGGGGGTAGTGTGAATTGTGAGGAAGATGCAATAAGGCTGCAGGGTGACTTGGACAGGTTGTGTGAGTGGGCGGATAAATGGCAGATGCAGTTTAATGTAGATAAGTGTGAGGTTATTCACTTTGGAAGTAAGAATAGAAAGGCAGATTATTATCTGAATGGTGTCAAGTTAGGAGGAGGAGGAGTTCAACGAGATCTGGGTGTCCTAGTGCATCAGTCAATGAAAGGAAGCATGCAGGTATAGCAGGCAGTGAAGAAAGCCAATGGAATGTTGGCCTTCATAACAAGAGGAGTTGAGTATAGGAGCAAAGAGGTCCTTCTACAGTTGTACCGGGCCCTGGTGAGACCGCACCTGGAGTACTGTGTGCAGTTTTGGTCTCCAAATTTGAGGAAGGATATTCTTGCTATGGAGGGCGTGCAGCGTAGGTTCACTAGGTTAATTCCCGGAATGGCGGGACTGTCTTATGTTGAAAGGCTGGAGCGATTGGGCTTGTATACACTGGAATTTAGAAGGATGAGGGGGGATCTTATTGAAACATATAAGATAATTAGGGGATTGGACACATTTGAGGCAGGAAACATGTTACCAATGTTGGGGGAGTCCAGAACAAGGGGCCACAGTTTAAGAATAAGGGGTAGGCCATTTAGAACGGAGATGAGGAAGAACTTTTTCAGTCAGGGAGTGGTGAAGGTGTGGAATTCTCTGCCTCAGAAGGCAGTGGAGGCCAGTTCGTTGGATGCTTTCAAGAGAGAGCTGGATAGAGCTCTTAAGGATAGCGGAGTGAGGGGGTATGGGGAGAAGGCAGGAACGGGGTACTGATTGAGAGTGATCAGCCATGATCGCATTGAATGGTGGTGCTGGCACGAAGGGCTGAATGGCCTACTCCTGCACCTATTATCTATTGTCTATTGTCTATTTTGGGAACAATATCTTCAAGGAATGCACTCCACTGCCTAATCTTGGATAGTCTGGTGTCAAGTTTCTTTATGTTACACCAGCTCTCCACCTCTTTCCACCACCAACAGCACTATCACCAATGCGAGAATTCACCACCACTTCCAAAACATCTCAATATCCCCAACTCTTTCTGACAACCAGTTTGCAGGCAGTAGCATTTAAGAAGAAGGCCTCCCTCTACCTTCCAAACCCAAGTTAAACTGGGCAATAAAGGCATCATCTCCAGCTTTGGCCACTGAACAAATAGACAACTGTACTCCGAGGACCTTACTCTGCTTCAATTCAAGTTCTTTTTGTTATTATCAAACTAGATATATTAACTTCCTTTTTAAGATTATTTCTCGATATAAAATTCTTGTTCCCTACATTTTTCTTCCAGGTGGCCTGATCTTCTCTGATATTGGCAAATTTTGTGGCACACTAAAGATCACAGATGGAAAGCTTGACTTTAAATAGAAAGATTGATTTAATCAATCCTCCCCTAACTGACGATCCGTCGACCCATTGCCGGCCAGGGAGTGTACCCCGGGGCCGTGGGCGGGCTAGGGGGGACAGGGAAGGGGAGAGGGAGCCACTCAGGTCAGCCCCGGGCGTCTATCGTGTCGGCCAGAGCAAGCCGTGGAGCCATTGGGTGGAAACCTTTCCTGCAGTGGCAACTAGGCGGCAACGGCCATCTTGCTTGACCCTCTGCCGCCGCACTGCACCACGGGAGGAAGGTCAGGAGCAGGGCACGCCAGGCCTCCCGGCGGGGGGGGGGGGGGGGAGAGCGCATTTATTACATTTTATTAAATTAATTGTTTTTAAAAAGTAACAAAACTTGATTTATTGAGACCGCGGGGGAATGGTGAGTAGGGTGGGCCTAAAATTGTTGCGCTATCATGTATCGTTTTGGCTGTATTTTGAGAACAAATCTATCCACAAACAAGATGAGAGTTTTACTAATATATATAGATAGTTTATTGAACATTGAGAAATGTGAGTAAGTGTAGGAATCATACATATAATTATAGACCATACTAATTCTTTGAGGAAGAAAAACATCATGTTTTCCATTTGAAACTGTAAATTATAATTACTTTTTTTATGTTGATGTTAATTTATATTCTTGTCAACCAAATATGAATCTGGCTAGTTAACACTTTGAAAGTTTCAGATAGAATCAATTTAAAATTCTCAAATGCCACAGGCCAATTTAAAAAACCACAAATTAAGTAAAAGATTTTGAGAGTGGCAGCTGATAAACCAGTAAGCAATTTGAACAGGAAGAAAGTTGTATAATTGTCTATTCAACTCAAAAAGCTCTCAATCAGACACGTCTGTACTTATAATTTATCATCTTTGGAAAGGAACTGCTTTGCATGAACTTCTCAACTAAACCATCTTAAGGATTATGTGTCCTCATCGTGCTGTCAGTAAAGCTTGCACAGGAAAGGATGATGCAAAGTTGATAGTTATATATATTTCAAATTCAGCAATTATATCTATATACTAAAACTTTTCCTGAACTACAGCCAAAATGGTACACGAAAGCGCAACAATTTTAGGTCCACCTAACTCACCGTTGTCCCTTTGGTGCTAATGAAAGGTTTCATTGAAATCGGTGTTGTATTTTTAAAGTTTGTCACATTTTAAAGTTTAAATCTATCTCCTCGGGAGGGAGGGAGTGGAGGGGGGGGGGGTGGAGGGAAGATAGGAGTTGAGGGGGATGGGGGGTGTGATGTATATATGCAGCAATATGGTAAAGCTGCTGTATTCACCGTTAACCTGTAGTCTCCGCAGATTCTCACACTACCGTCTGCCTTGTCAATGGAGACAATCGGTGCCGCCCATTTCGAGTGTTGAACGGGTTCTATGATTTTCTCTTCCTGTAGGCGATCTAATTCGCGATCAATGCGATCGCGACGGGCCAGCGGCACTGGTCGAGCCTTGCTGAATTTTGGTGGTACGGCCGGGTCGATGTAGATGTCGACTTCAACGCCCTTGAACGTCCCGAGTTCCGCTTTGAAGAGGTCACCGTATTTGGAGAGGAGGCTCTGCAGGCGGTCATTCACGTTGATCTGGTTCACCTCCTGCCAGTTGAGTCACGGAACTTTCAACCACTCACGGCCAAGTAGGCTTGGTCCCGCCCCCTTCACTACCTGCAGCTTGAGCGTCGCTGTTTGCTGGTTGTGAGAGACGGGCACCGAACATTCTCCCAACAATTCCACTTTCTCTCCAGTGTAAGTACGGAGAACCACAGTGCTATCACGAAGGCGTAACCTTTCACCTTTTCGCTACTGGTCCTTCCATGTCTCTTCACTGATAAGTGTAACTCCAGCTCTGGTATCGATTTGCATGGGGATAGTCTTTTCCCCCACACACATGTCCACAGTGAAAGGAGTAACTTTCTTCTCACTTTTAGTATGATAAAGACCATACACATCACCTTCCTCGGTCACTTGGTGGCTTTTTTCCGTTTTTCCGGCTGACTGCTTTTTCTGCAGTTTTTTCCTTCCACGCTGAGCATTTTTCCCACTCGACTTGCAAACCCGTGAGAAATTTCCTTTTATCCCGCAGTTGAAACAATCCACCTGTTTCGCTGGACAGTCGATCGGGTCAGCGTGGGGAGAGCCACCACAGCGTTAACACAAAGATCCTCTTACGGTTCCCTGCTTGGGCTGACCACTGTGAGGCCCTCTTGATTTTGCGATTTTGTTTATCGCTTCGCTGGGCTTTTGTTTCCCGTCATGGAGATCAGCCGTGTTGCGGTCAGCCATCTCCATAACGGTGACGATACCGAGTGCCTTGTCGAAATCCAGCGTGGCTTCCGACAATAATCGACGTTGAATGCGGTCATCATCAATCCCACACACCAAACGATCACGTAACATTTCCTTGAGATTCGAACCATAAGCACAATGTTCAGCGAGGTGACGTAACTCGGCCACATAATCAGCGACTGACTCACCTGGTTGACGATGACGAGAGTTGAATTTGTAACGCAGGACGGTTTCGTCTGACGGTTTTGGGACCTTGTGATTCGTGACTGTTGACACAATCTCAGAATATTCGACTTGCCCAGGTTTCTGTGGAGCAAGTAAACTCGAGATGAGTCTGTACGTTGATCCTCCACACACAGAAAGCAAGATGGCCCTCTTCTTTCCTGCATCTGTAATGTCGTTGGCTAGGAAGTAATGTTCAATGCGCTCGGCGTACTGCACCCAGTTGCGCTGTGCAACATCAAATTCCCCTATTGAGCCAAAAATAGCCATGGTAGCCACAACAGCAAGTCATCAGATGAAACTTCAAAACAAGTTTATCCTCGTCGCCAATTCTACTCAGTATCATTCTCAAAAGCACGCATTGAGTGGGAGACCAAAACGACACACGTCTGGACACAAGATCGCCATTTTAAACTCCCTGTGCATTTTAGCAAATGCGCAGGCACAGCTTTACCATATTGTTGCATGTATACATCACATTGCAGCTTTACCATATTGCTGCATGTATACATCACAGGGGGGAGGGGAAGGGGGAGGGGGAGGGGAAGGCGGAGGGGGAGGGGGGAGACAATAGACAATAGGTGCAGGAATAGGCTATTCGGCCCTTCGAGCCAGTACCGCCATTCAATGTGATCATGGCTGATCATTCACAATCAGTACCCCGTTCCTGCCTTCTCCCCATACCCCCTGACTCTGTTATCTTTAAGAGCTCTATCTAGCTCTCTCTTGAAAGCATCCAGAGAATTGGCCTCCACTGCCTTCTGAGGCAGAGCATTCCACAGATTTACAACTTTCTGACTGAAAAAGTTGTTCCTCATCTCCATTCTAAATGGCCTACCCCTTATTCTTAAACTGTGGCCCCTGCTTCTGGACCCCCCCAACATTGGGAACATGTTTCCTGCCTCTAACGTGTCCAATCCCATAATAATGTTTCAATAAGATCCCCTCTCATCCTTCTAAATTCCAGGTAGTGTAAGAAATTAACTGCAAATGCTGGTACAAATCGAAGGTATTCATTCACAAAATGCTGGAGTAACTCAGCAGGTCAGGCAGCATCTCAGGAGAGAAGGAATGGGTGACGTTTCGGGTCGAGACCCTTCTTCCAGGAATTAACCTAGTGAACCTATGTTGCACTCCCTCGATAGCAAGAATGTCCTTCCTCAAATTTGGAGACCAAAACTGCACACTGTACTCCAGGTGCGGTCTCACTAGTGTCTTGTACAACTGCAGAAGGACATCTTTGTTCCTATACTCAACTGCTCTTGTCATAAAGCCCACACATGCCATTGACTTTTTTCACTGCCTGCTGTACCTGCAAGCTAACTTTAAGTGACTGATGAACAAGGACACCCAGATCTCTTTGTACTTCTCCATTTCCTAATTTGACACCATTCAGATAATAATCTGCCTCCCTGTTCTTAAAACCAAAGTGGATAACCTCACATTTATTCACATTAAACTGCATCTGCCATGCATCTGCCCACTCACACAACCTGTCCAAGTCACCCTGCATCCTCATAGCATCCTCCTCACAGTTCACCCTGCCACCCAACTTTGTGTCATCCGCAAATTTGCTAATGTTACTTTTAATCCCTTCATCTAAGTCATTAATGTATATTGTAAATAGCTGCGGTCCCAGCACCGAGCCTAGTCACTGCCTGCCATTCTGAAAGGGAGGGGGGAGGGGGAAGAGGGAGGGGAGGGTGCTGCACCAATGCAGGAGAGGTTTGGGCCCAACGGGCCCACTTGGTCTAGTAGTTACATATATTTCAAATTGAGCAATGATGCAAGGATGTAACGTCTGTACAGAAACATAAACTTCCAATAGATTAAAGAAGGTGAGAATTAGAGCACATAGTTCAGTTACAATGAGTAGAGAAGTGAATTTTCCCAGGAGCAGAAGCTCTGGAAGGAATGCATAGCACCTCTACAGATGGCAGTTCATCACTTCAATGTCTCAGAAGGCTAACACCATCTTTTCAGGGAGCTAATGGAGCCTATTCATCCATGCAGCATGTGAGATTACATATTAGATCTGGAAAAGTTAATATAAGCAAACAGACCTTAATTTGTTCAATATGTTGGATATCTAATGGTATTAATTTGTCAACTCTGTGAGGAAGGCAATTCTAAATTAATGTTATCAATTTAAATCAATTAGACATTATCTCAACTATAAATTTATATTCAGAATTGCTGTCTTGCTAAATTACTGTGAGAATAGGATTACTTTTGTAACATTTATTTAAGTAGTTATTCCTGACTATTAATGATGCATATACTGAATATTAATGATTACATGCTGCCAACCATGATAACGATTGATGAACATTTAAGTTTACTGCCTGCTGTTCCAACTTCCCTGGTAGAGTTAATTTGTTTGTTTCTATTGGAGATTGACCATTTACCCACTAATATCATTTTAGCTATCTAACATAATACTTTTCCATGAACAAAGTTTAGAAAACATTGGGTTAGGAGTGTATCCTTGGTTGCTTGAGCTAAACATTCAATAGACCAGTGGCTGTGCATATCAATTCGCTTACATCTTTGGTTTCATTGACAATTCCTTTCTGGACTCTGCAGACTAAGTTTTTCCTATTATTGCTTATAGCTTATTTTTTTACATCAAACTTGTTCTGTTGCACTGCACTGTTTACATTGGTTAGATTTTTAAGACCAATATTCTGACTATATCCAATAATCAGTTTTTAGTTGCTACTTTATGCCAAGAACAAACCTATCACCAATCAATGTCTTGATTGAATCAAGGAAATCAATCTTCCTTGATTTTATCTGTATAATTTCATACATGGCATTGTTTTGACTAATATATTCTATATAGTTTTAATGTTATATTTCTTTTGCTACATTTGTTTAATTGTATGAATAACATACATTATTTTGGAAATTGTTAACTGCAGTCTCCACTTTTTAAAGACTTTAACTACATTATAGTTACTCTACTGTTAAAAATTGTTAGGACTAGGAGAGACGCCACCTAAATGGTAAGACTCCTTTCTGATGCAGCATCCTGCACGCTGAAGGAGAGGGTTCTCCTTTTCACGGCTAGAGAGAATGGAGAGGGAACACCAAGGTATCCTTGGTGTGGCGTAACGGTTGAGTTGCTGCCTTACAGTGCCAGAGACCTGGGTTCGATCATGATTATGGTTGCTGTCTGTACGGAGTTTGTACGTTCTCCTCGTGACCTGCTTGGGTTTTCTTCCAGTTTCCTCCCACACTCCAAAGATGGAAGGTTTGGTATAATTGTAATTTGTCCCTAGTGTGCGGGGATAGTTGGTCAGCACGGACTCAGTGGGCCGAAGGGCCTGTTTAAATGCTGTATCTTTAAACTAAACTAAACTAATGCATCCAGTAAATGAAATCCTCAGCATAAATTCTCCAAATTGCACCGTTGTAGCAGCCATTCCTTTTATTTGTGCTTCTTCCTTCACTCAATAAACACCATCATTTCATCTGCCTTTCTTATTACTTTGTGTAGTCTTGTGTTTCATGTATTTGGATACTTAGATATCTCTACAAATTCTCTACCTTTTAACAATTTAAAAAAACCTAGATGCTGGAAACCATGGATAAAAACAAAAAGTGCTGAAAATAATCAGCAGGTCAGGCAGCATCTGTGGAAGGAGAAACAGAATTAATATTTCACATTTGAGACCCTTTGTCAGAACTGGGAAAGAACAAAAGCAAGTTTTTTTCAGTAGACAAAAAAAATCACTGATCAGGTGACACCAAATGAGTTAAATTAGCAGTTAGAATTGTATAAATGAAAGTCTTTTAAATTGGCAATTGATTTGTTTCTTATGGCTCTCACGAGACTCATTTCCTGCTTATTGCGCTGCTAAATTGTGATAACTGCAATTTTTAAGACTGATTCCTTTAAAGTTTATGAGCAGATGTGTATTATAGGACTCTTCTGAGGAAATTGCAGCAGAAACTACCACACTGCTTCTGTTGAAAGCCCTAACGGCCAGCATCTTGAAGTCGAGCCAATAAGAACAATGATTTTAACCGCTTTGAACTGCCATAAACGAGGATCCTAAAATGTTTTACATTAGTTGTTGCTCAAAAATTGTATGATCACTTTGACTCTCACTGTAGCCAAACTCTTAATACTTTACAATTGGTTATTACAGAGATAAATATAGGTTTATGTTTGGAATAAAATGCTTGGATAGAAATGCTACAAAAAAGCTGATTCAGCCAAAATGCAGGAAAGGCAAAAAGATGTGAAATAGTGTGAATGGGTGATCGATGGTCGGCGTGGATTCGGTGAGCTGAGGTGCCTGTTTCTAAGCTGTATCTTTCAATCAATCAATTCAATGTCCATAATCTCTTTGCCATGGTTTGAAGTAGGAGACATAATGGACATCACTTTAATAGAAGAGTTAAATAGTTAGATTTAAGAAAAAGGATACTACAAAAAATATCTACTGTATATTATTATAACAAAGTTAAGATAGCAAATATTGTGAGAGGGTAATGAGGGAATGCAATTTGAATGGAAATGCAGTGTTAGCCCAATATTTAAATAGAAGAAATTGCAGTTCATCCAGAAGCAGAAGTCAGACCAACAGAAGACATGGAGTGGTTAAGAAGAGACAGTGATAAGGTGGAATTAAGGTATACGGTGATTAAGGTTTTGGTCATTGGCCTAAGTGAGTTGATGCATCTCATAGATGAGTCGAGTTTACCGAACATATGAAGGGAGAGTTGGGAAAAATAAGTTAGAATGGGCATACCCAAGGGACAGTTTCATCCAATGGGAAGAAAGAGAGGAGGGTATGCAGCACTGTCCACAGTCTTTTGATAAAGACACTGGAGCGCAACTGGTAGAGTTGTTGCCTTTCAGCACCAGACAGCCGGGTACGATTCTGACCTCGGGTGCTGTCTGTGTGGAGTTTGCACACTTTCCTTCTGACTGTGTAGATTTCCTCCAGGTGCTCCAGTTGCTTCTCACATTCATGTGGGTTTGTGGTTTAATTGGGCTCTGTAGATTCCCCTTAGTGTATAGGGAGTGGATCAAAAGTTGATAGTATAGAAATAGTGTGAATGGGTGATCGATGGTCGGCGTGGATTCGGTGAGCTGAGGTGCCTGTTTCTAAGCTGTATCTTTCAATCAATCAATTCAATGTCCATAATCTCTTTGCCATGGTTTGAAGTAGGAGACATAATGGACATCACTTTAATAGAAGAGTTAAATAGATAGATTTAAGAAAAAGGATACTACAAAAAATATCTACTGTATATTATTATAACAAAGTTAAGATAGCAAATATTGTCGTTCTCTGAACATAATATGGTCGAAGTGTAACAATATTAATTATTCCATGAAGAAAAATCTATTTCTTTCATGTCCTAAAGACAGCTGGCAACACTCATGATGAAACAAATTATGGTAGGCTTGTATGCAATAGGCTACATATCATTTGCAATACCACATGTGCAGACATCTGCACAACTGTTGTATGGGCAATAACATTAAGAGAAACTGTCCTGTAATCAATTCAGAATTATTTAACTCAGGACTGACTCCTGCTGCTATTTAGTTAACAGATGCCTTGGCTACAGAGTAACCATATCTGGCTACAACATTTAAAGAGGATACCAATTCCAAGAAAACCATCCAAAACACATACTCACATTAAAATCTACTCAGAAAATTGTTTTCATTCACTTATAAGTGAAGACCCTTACTTTCCTAGAAATATCAAATAATGGAGACTGATAATAACTAAATCCAAATCCAGAAAGACTAATATGTGCTGTTTTTCCAAAGTAGATTCAATTGTTTGGCCGTTTTGAGAATATACTTTGCTCTGCTTAGCTGAAAACATACTTCCAAAATACTCAGAGCCACAAACCCTGTTATTACATTTTACTACTACTATTATCAGAAAATACTTGGAAGGTCAAACCGCATCTGTGGGAAGAGAAGCAGAATTAATGTTTCAAGTCGTAGACACTTTGCCATAACTGGAAAGGAGACAAAAGAAGTGTGTTAAGCTGCCGTGAAGGTTGGGGAGAGTGAGATGTCTCTGATAGACAATAGACAATAGACAATAGGTGCAGGAGGAGGCCGTTCGGCCCTTCGAGCCAGCACCATTCAATGCGATCATGGCTGATCATTCTCAATCATTACCCCGTTCCTGCCTTCTCCCCATACCCCCTGACTCCGCTATCCTTAAGAGCTCTATCTAGCTCCTCTTGAATGCATTCAGAGAATTGGCCTCCACTGATAGGGTGAAACCGGAGTGACCAAAAATGACAGACGGAGTTTAATCCAAGCAAGTGCGAAGTGTTGCACTTTGGGAGGTCGAAAGTAGGGGAAAAGTCTGTAGTTAATAGCAAGACAGTTAACAGCAACGATGTACAGAGGGATCTTTGGGGGGGGGGGGGGGGGGGTGTCCAAGTCCACAAGTTCCTGAAGGTGACAACACATTGGCAAAGACATTGTGAGCTGAAGGGCCTGTCCTTGCGCTGTATTGATCTATGTTCTATATTCTATATACTCACATTAAAATCATATTATATACACCAGATAACCTTGTTAACAGTTTATCCCCATATTCACCCCAATTTACCTATCAGCAATATCCTCCCTTTGCCATCCTCCCTCGATCTTAAGTCTGAAGAAGGGTCTCGAGCCGAAACATCACCCATTCCTTCTCTCCCGAGATGCTGCCTGACCTGCTGAGTTACTTCAGCATTTTGTGAATAAATCGACTCCCTCGACCTTAATAAGCTTTGTTTCTCTTGTTCTCAGTTCTGACTAGGGGTCTTCGATCTGAAACATTAACTACGTTTGTCATCCCACACATGTTGAGTATTTTGAGATGTTTTAATTTTTATTTTAGATTTACTGTTTCAGCAGTATTTAACATTTTAATTTAATAATATTGCTCAACTAAGATTTTGTTGGAACTATACAGTGAAGTACACAGAAGAGTACAGTGAAGAATAGAGAATAAAGAAAAAAAAGGGCCAAATAATTTGGTACTGAACAAAAAGAGAAAAGTATGGCCTGTGAAGTACTTTATAATTGAAATTAAAAAAATCTCAAATTCTCCACAGAAAAATTCTGCATTCAATTTGGATAAAAATAGTTAACAAGCAATTTACATACTGCATTATTTTATTTATTTACAACATATATTTATCTTAATAACTAAACTTCTACTGTAGCTTAGTCTTTTTTTTCTGCATGAAACCTTATGTGATTTACATGACATGATATTCAAATAAACAACATTAGCTGAAATTAATTCTGGTTCCAACCAAAGGAAAAAATATCAGTCTACTTTTTCAACTAATTTTGTTCCAATTCTTCCACTCTTGAAGGCTGATAGGGCACATTGAGGGCTGGGAAAGTGTGATATCTGGGTGTGGTTGTTCTCTGATGATCACTATTCATCGAGCTTCCATCAGGTCTAATATTAGACATGAATATTACTACAACAAGAATTATTAAATAATGACCAGAAATGAGAACCTTGGACAATTTTCTTTCCAATAAATATTAAGGCCAATTTTAAATGTAAACTTGTATAACAGCTGAGATTGGTTAATGTATCAACAAGTAAATCTGAGAACATTCCTGCTCAGTTTTTAATTAACCTTTACATCATTCATCAAGGTAAAAACCTTGTCCTCATCAAATCCATGCCGCTGTAGCTAGCCTTATCTTAATGTTCACACAATTGGCTGCAATTTCATTTTATGATTACTGTGACGTTTCTGAACATTATGAAAACATGTCTCATTTATTACTGCTACCAACATCTCCAAGTCTCTAGACTGTTTTGTTATTTGCATTTTTATAGAGAATGCCATCATATAACCTCTCAAAGCTATATTCATCTCATACTGTTTAATTTGTTCCTTCTATGATTCATTTCCATTAACCCAGAATGGTTCCTCTCTTCCATGTGTTTCTCACAATAATAGTCATCTCCTCTAAGATTCCAATTGTATCCCCTTCTTGATAATTCTACACCACATTCATCAATTTGCATTAAATTGTACATGGTCAGTCCAAACTTTCATTACAAAGTTATTTGTGATTTTCTTCATTTCTTCATTAAAACAATAAATTATTGTTTCCTTCAATTCTTTACTGTACAGTTTTGTTATCATGTGCAAATCCAACAAAAATTACCATCAACAATAATGTTAAAACTTTTTTTTTCATCCACTGATATTCTTGGTCACATTATGTCGTGACATTTTTTTTATAGATCTCCCATATATAACCCAATATTAAAGATTTCTCTAGGATGCTCTATTTCTTCTTTTATGTCAAATATATTTTCCCTTAGAAGCTAAAACTCTCTGAATCCCAAGCCCAAATATTAACTGCAGTCGTAGGATGAATCTATCATTCACTCTCTTAATTCCCTGGAAAGTAGACTAGGACAAGCTTGCATTCTGATGGGTAATTCATCCATCATCCGATGATAACTGTTATTTTCATTTCATTATTAGTATTGAGTACTTTTCTGAAATTTCTTTTCTGGTTCCTGAAAAGTTGCAAATTTGCCATCTGCTATACTTTTCCTCTTATATTGCCAATCTGTTGAAATCAAAACATCCAGTGTCAGCAACATTTAGGATTCTGAAAAAGATTCTAGATGCAGCATCCAGCCAGAAGTCTGGAGGAAGTGGAACTTTACTGCTTCAGCTTGTTGAGACAGGACTTCCCTTAAACACTGCAAGTGTTGGCATTGCACAGACTCCTATTCTAACTTATTCTTTCACAGGAACTCAGATCTGTTACATTTTTTGCCTCTTTCATTCTTTCCCTTCCTCCTCAAATTCCAGGCTTTCTAAAATAACATTTTATAATGACCCACTTGGTACTTTGTGATCTATCTCTCCTAGTTTGGTCTTTCAGCTTTGCTGTTGTCCAAAATCATGACGCTCAAGGCATTTATCTCGGTGTCACGATAGAATACTTACAATCAGGCATATTATATCGCAAATGCAGCCACCAAGTAGTGTGGGCCTTTAGATAAAATAGCACCATTTTTACTGTGTCAAGACTTTTTTCTCTTAGCTGCAAATGTCAATACTGCAGAATACATTTTTCAATAAAACCTTTATCACTTCAGGCTGTCTGCCTTCCACAGCCTCCAACCTTATCGTTTCCCAGCCCCGCACAGCTCAGTTTTACCTTCTCCCCAAAATCCATAAACACAACTGCCCTGGCAGACCCATTGTTTCTGCCTGCTCCTGTCACACTGAAATGATTTCCACATACCTTGACTCCATCCTTTGCCCCCCATGTCCAATCTCTCCCGACGTATGTCCAAGATACCTCACATGCCCTTCGTCTCTTTAATGACTTCTGCTTTCCCAGCCCCCACCCCCTCATCTTTGGACTATGAACGTTCAGTCACTTTACACCTCCATCCTCCACCAGGACGGCCTTAAAGCCCTCTGTTTCTTCCTCGACCTCAAAACCATCCAATTTCCCTCTAACACACAACTCCACCTAGCGGAGCTGGTCCTCACCCTGAACAACTTCTCTTTCGACTCCTCCCACTTCCTCCAAGTCCAAGGTGTAGCTATGGGCACCTGCGTGGGCCCCAACTAGTCCTGCCTTTTTGTAGGGTACGTTGAACAATCCCTGCTCCAGGCGTACACTGGCCCTATCCCCGAACTATATCTTTGTTACATTGATGACTGCATTGGTGCTACCTCCTATACCCATGCAGAACTCATGGACTTCATCAACTTCACCACCAATTTCCATCCTGCACTCAAATTTACTTGGACCATCTCTGACACCTCCCTCCCTTTTCTTGATCTCAGTCCATACACTGGAATTTAGAAGGATGAGGGGGGATCTTATTGAAACATATAAGATAATTAGGGGATTGGACACATTAGAGGCAGGAAACATGTTCCCAATGTTGGGGGAGTCCAGAACAAGGGGCCACAGTTTAAGAATAAGGGGTAGGCCATTTAGAACGGAGATGAGGAAGAACTTTTTCAGTCAGAGAGTGGCGAAGGTGTGGAATTCTCTGCCTCAGAAGGCAGTGGAGGCCAGTTCGTTGGATGCTTTCAAGAGAGAGCTGGATAGAGCTCTTAAGGATAGCGGAGTGAGGGGGTATGGGGAGAAGGCAGGAACGGGGTACTGATTGAGAGTGATCAGCCATGATCGCATTGAATGGCGGTGCTGGCTCGAAGGGCTGAATGGCCTACTCCTGCACCTATTGTCTATTGTCTATTGTCCATCACAGGAAAAAGACTATCGATTGCTATCTATTACAAACCCACTGACTCCACAACTATCTCAACTACACTTCTTCCCACCCTGCTTCCTGCAAAGACTATCTCCTACTGCCATTTCCTCCGTCTATGCTGCATCTACATCCAAAATGAGGTGTTCCATACCAGGACATCCGAGGTCCTCATTCTTTAGGGAATGGGAGCTCCCCTCTCCCATCATAGAAGAGGCCCTCACTCGTGTTTCCTCGGTACCCCGCAGCTCCGCCCTTGCTCCCCCTCCTTCTAGGCACAACCGAGACAGAGTCCCCCTAGTCCTTACCTTTCACCCCATCAGCTGTCACATACAACACATAATCCTCAAATTTTCGCCACCTCCAACGGGATCCCAACACTAGTCACATCTTCCCATCTCCACCCATTTCTGCCTTCCGCAGAGACCGTTCCCTCCTTAACTCCCTGATTAACATCCCACCCAAACCAGCCCCTCCCCAGGTACCTTCCCCTGAAAGATGCAACACCTGCCCCTATATCTCCTCCCTCGACTCTGTCCAGGGACCCCGACAGTCCTTTCAGGTTAGGCAGAAGTTGACTTGCACCTCCTCCAACCTGATCTACTGTATCGTTGCTCAAGATGTGGACTCTTATACATCGGCGAGACCAAATGTAGACTGGGCGATCTTTTAGCAGAACACCTTCGCTCAGTCTGCCTGAACCTACATGATCTACCAGTTGCTAAACACTTTAATTTTCCTTCCCGTTCCCACACAGACCTTTCTGCCCTCAGTCTCCTCCATTGTCAGAGTGAGGCTAAATGTAAATTGGAGGAACAGCATCTCATATTTCTCTTGGGCAGCTTACAGCCCAGAGGTATGAATATTGATTTCTCTAAATTTGATTAACGCCAGCATTCCCTCTCTCTCTATCCCTCCCCCACCCAAGTCGCACCAGCTTCTCGTTTTCACCCAACAAACAGCTAACAATGACCTGATTCCTTTATCATCGTTACTTTTTTACATTTCTATCATTCATTGTTCTTTATCTCTCTACATCATCGTCTGTATCTCTCGTTTCCCTTTCCCTTGACTTTCAGACTGAGAAAGTGTCTCGACCCGAAACGTCACCCATTCCTTCTCTCCAGAGATGCTGCCTGAGTTACTCCAGCTTTTTGGGTCTACTCCAGCACTTTGTGTTTTACAAAAAATTCCAGCATCTGTAGTTCCTTGTAACTCCACATAACTGAAACAATAACAATAACAACATTTCAAAGACATCGGGACAGCTATGATTTGAGGGACACGGGTTAAAAATGGACAAATGGCAACATGGCCATCTAGGTTAGCATAGAAGAGAAGAGTTGGGGTGAAGGACATGTGCCCATGTTATATGTCTCTAAAAACATATGATGTATGAACCATGTATGATGTATGATTTGTAGATGGTTGAAAAACGAATCCAATGAAAAGTTTTAGTTTAGTTTAGAGATACAACATGGAAACATGCCTTTCAGCCCACTGAGAACATGCTGACCATCGGTCACCTGTTCACACACTAGTTCTCTGTTATCCCATTTTCTCATCCACTCCCTACACATTAGGGGAAATTTTAAAGAGGAGCTACAAACTTTGGGATGTTAGAGGAAACCAAGCACCCGAGGAAATCCACATGGTCACAGGGAGAATATACAAACACTATACAGGCAGCACCAGAAGTCAAGATTGAATGCCGGTCTCTAGTGCTGTGAGGCAGCAGCTCTACCAGCTGCCCCATTATGCCGCCCATTGGTAATCTCTTTAATCTCTGTAAAAAGTCGTCTGTTTTTCTCTCCAAGGATAAGAGCTGATATGCTGAGTATTTCCAGCATTTTCTGTTTTAGTTTCAATATATAAAGTAGACCAAATAATCAAGAATGTTCTGTATGCCTTACTTAAGAGATATACAAAACAGTACAGATTGTATCCTAGATATCCACATCTAACCTGTGCAGATGGGATGATCATTCATTCTCTGCTGGCTGTCTAAACCCTGTGTGAATTGAATTTGGCCAGTTTCAACAAAATTCCCAGTGGAATTTATGCTTTTCTTTCCAATAGATTTAATGACGAGTCATTAATCTGAAACATTAATTCTGTTTCTCTCTCCAAAGATGTTGCCTGACCAGCTGAATAATTTTAGCATTTCCCTTTTTTTTTCATTTCATGTGCCATTTGGACACAAATGCACTCTATAGCAGTGGCTTTGATTTGCTACAAATCATTAATAGGACACCCCCCACTCATAGATCACACAAAAAGATGTTGTAGAAACTGGACAAATTCATACTTGTCTAGTAGGGATCATTCATTTTGGTTTATGCTAACTCTATTTTGTTAGGAGACACAGAGGAATCTTTAATCTGATCTGATAGTGTTACAATACAATATGATACAATAAAACTTTATTCATCCCCAGAGGGAAATTGGTCTGCCGACAGTCACAACACACAAGGTACACAAAAACTTGAAATTAAAAGTGAAAAAAAAAGACAAACGACAGTTGGCTGGCTGCCGTGTGCACAGTGCCTTCACCGGAACAAATGAACAAACACAGACTTATCCCCTGGACAGAGGATTGTAAACTAGAGTGTCCCACCTCCTCCCCCACACCGGGTCCCCCTTTGTTTGAACCACTGCCGCAGAGGCTCCCGCTGCCGCCGCCGAGTGTCCTGCTACTACCGAGGCACCCGCAGCCGCCGCCGCCGCCGAGTCTCCTGCTGCCGCTCCCAAGGCTCCCATCGCCGCCACAGCTGAGGCTCCGTCGGCCCAGACAGGCCTCGCTGCCCGGCATCACCGTAGTCCCCTGGGAGGCCTGTGGGGCGAGTCAGGCCTACCGGCCACGTTCCAGTCTTCGGTCATTGTTCCAGTTGTCGGCGGGATACTCATAGAAACATAGAAAATAGGTGCAGGAGGGGGCCATTTGGCCCTTCGAGCCAGCACCGCCATTCATTGTGATCATGGCTGATCATCCACAATCAGTAACCCGTGCTTGCCTTCTCCCCATATCCTTTGAATCCACTAGCCCCAAGAGTATCTAACTATCTCTCGGGATACTCATAGAAACATAGAAAATAGGTGCAGGAGGAGGCCATTCGGTCCTTCGAGCCAGCACCGCCATTCATTATGATCATGGCTGATCATCCACAATCAGTAACCCGTGCTTGCCTTCTCCCCATATCCCTTGAATCCACTAGCCCCAAGAGTATCTAACTCTCTCTTAAATTCATCCAGTGATTTGGCCTCCACTGCCCTCTGTGGCAGAGAATTCCACAAATTCACAACTCTCTGGATGAAAAAGTTCCTTTTCACCTCAGTTCCCTTCATCCATTTTACTTGTCACATCCTCAAAAAATTCCAGAAGATTAGTCAAGCATGATTTCCCTTTCATAAATCCATGCTGACTTGGACTTATCCTTTTACTGCTATCCAAATGCACCGTTATTACCTCTTTAATAATTGACTCTAGCATCTTCCCCACCACCGATGTCAGGCTAACTGGTCTGTTATCCCACGGAAAAGTGGGATAACATTAGTTATCCTCCAATCCACAGGAACTGATCCTGAATCTATTGAACATTGGAAAATGATCACCAATGCGTCCACTATTTCTAGAGCCACCTCCCCGAGTACCCTGGGATGCAGACCATCGGGCCCTGGGGATTTATCAGCCTTCGGTCCCATCAGTCTACCCAATACTATTTCTCGCCTAACGCAAATTTCTTTCAGTTCCTTTATCCCCCTAGATCCTCTGTCCTCTAGTACACCTGGGAGATTGTTTGTGTCTTCCTTAGTGAAGACAGATCCAAAGTACCTGTTCAACTCTTCTGCCATTTCCTTGTTACCTATAATAATTTCACCCGTGTCTGCCTTCACGCGGGGCTCTCCAGGACACTCCCGCCGCACGCGCGGCTCCCCAGGACACTTAACAATGACAGCAGTAACAGAACATTTCAAGGGATTGGCTTTCTGCAATACATTTTTGAGATCAAAATTATATAATTCAAACATCAAAAAATAGGAATTGAACTTATCATACATGTAGGAGTTCACTGGAAGAGGTATCAATTATATCCACTCACCACCTCTTTGATGAAAAGTTTGCCGGGATCAATAACTTTTTGAAAAGAAGCACCAAATATGCCAACAGCATATTTTAGGGATAAATTGCAGATATAATTTACCATCTTAAGAATTATTATTTCTCCTCTGACTTTTTTGTCAGATATTTGCAACAACTTCCTTTGTTGATCAACTTTTTTTGTAAACAAACATATTATCCTGGAGCATAATCAGCAATATTCTATATTCACCAGTCATTGTATGACATAAGAATAGTATGATAATTGTCTACAAATAAAAATGTTTGAAATCTTGAAAGCTTTCTCCTACTATAAATAACAACAGAATAAGGTAATGTCTAAGAATAGATATTCTTGCAGTTTGTGAAGATGGTGCTAACCATCTAAATATTTTAACATGATAATGTCCAAATACCATTGAATAACTACATAATCTCTCATGTACAGGATCGCAAAGAAAGAAAAAAATCAGCTGCTCTGAGAACAATGATTCATTGCAAAAAAACAGGACAAGTGCAAAAACTGGAGCATCTGGCTTGTCTGAACTAGTAATTTTAGAACTATCAAATGAAAACAAAACTGTGCTGCCAGATTTCTAGATACAGTACCCTCCATAATGTTTGGGACAAAGACCCATCATTTATTTATTTGCCTCTGTACTCCACAATTTGAGATTTGTAATAGAAAAAAATCACATGTGGTTAAAGTGCACATTGTCAGATTTTAATAAAGGCCATTTTAATACATTTTGGTTTCACCATGTAGAAATTACAGCTGTATTTATACATAGACCCCCTATTTCAGGGCACCATAATGTTTGGGGCATACCAATGTCATGTAAATGAAAGTCGTCATGTTTTAGTATTTTGTTGCATATCCTTTGCATGCAATGACTGCTTGAAGTCTGTGAATAATGAACATCACCAGTTGCTTGGGCAGCTTACACCCCAGCGGTATAAACATTGATATCTCTAACTTTAGATAGCTCCTCTGTCCCTCTCTTTCCCCTCCCCCTTCCCAGTTCTCACACTGTCTTCCTGTCTCCAACTATATCCTTTCTTTGTCCCGCCCCCTCCCCTGTCATCAATCTGAAGAAGGGTCTCGACCCGAAACGTCACCCATTCCTTCTCTCCTGAGATGCTGCCTGGCCCGCTGAGTTACTCCAGTATTTTGTGATACCTTCCAGTTGATTTTGCTAAGGTTTGGCTGATGTCTCAGTTTTATTCTTGTTTCTCAGTCTCATAATGGCTTATTTGACTTTGGATAAATAGCAATAAAAGTTTCCAAAGGTGATGGAAAAACTGGAGGAAAGACTAGGTGCTGAGAGTTCTCTTATACCTGCATTAAGGAGGCACTTACCTGTGAAGCTATGTGTCCCAAACATTATGGTGCCCTGAAATGGGGGGACTATGTATAAACACAGCTGTAATTTCTACATGGTGAAACCAAAATGTATAAAAATGGCCTTTAATAAAATATGACGAAGTGCACTTTAACTACATGTGATTTTTTCTATTACAAATCTCAAATTGTGGAGTACAGAGGCAAATAAATAAATGAGTATAAGAAAATAACTGCAGATGCTGGTACAAATCGAAGGTATTTATTCACAAAATGCTGGAGTAACTCAGCAGGTCAGGCAGCATCTCGGGAGAGAAGGAATGGATGATGTTTCGGGTCGAGACCCTTCCTCAGACTGATAAATAAATTATGGGTCTTTGTCCCAAACATTATGGAGGGCACTGTATATGGAGGAGGAGAGAATTAGTCAACAATAATAGTGACATTTAATACATTCAACACAGTTCTCTAAATGATCATTTATACATGTTCTCCAGCTGTATGGCTATTTTGTTCAATATCCATTTTATGCATGAGATTTAGAATTGAGTTTCTTGTTATCAAGTTGATCTTGATGATCATTGTACAAAGATCTGGTATTCCCTGTTGTTACTCATCTTCCTACCTTCAGTACAATCAGATGCATTTTATTTGGGGCATCGTCACTTTGCAAAGCAGCTACTGTATTTACATGCATTATTATAATGACTACAATTCAAAAGTAATTCCTTGCATGGTCACCGAATAAAGATATAAATTGTTGCAATTTAGTTCTTGCTTTATTTGCTTCTTAATTAATTGTTGTAAAAACAGAGTACAGTGGCAGGCAGAATACATGTCTCAATGTAATTTTGATTGCCTTGGAAGCTACTATATAAAATAACCTGTTGCAGAATGATCAGAAGAAAGTTCAAAGGGAAAACTACAGCTCACCCACAGCCAAATATATAGTAAACAATCAAATGCAAATACGAACCAGACATGCTGAGCAGTTATAATAAATAACATAATAAAGTAAAATATCCAAAAAGCTATGGAATAAGAACTTGGATTGCTTATAACAGATTAAATATGTTTTCATCAAGTAATAGAGATTCTTTTCAAATGTTTCATCCAAAGTGAGCAAAGGATAGCTCAAGCTCACCAAAGCACAAATCAAAAATGTCAAAAATGTCTGGCAATATTTCACGAAAAGGTATTGACAGTGTAAACCCCTTGTTAACCTGCTGTCATGAACAATTTACGCTGCATATATCTCCCCACTGAAGACTACTGAAATTCATTTCACAATTCAGCCAAAGTCATTAAGAAAATGTTTCCGTCTTTATATTCTGCACTGGACTTGAAACCAGTGAGTTACAGTGCTACAGTGCATTCAGAACGTAAATATCACATTTACATAAGTATTCAGACCCTTTACTCAGTACTTTGTTGAGGCACCTTTGGCAGCGATTACAGCCTCAAGTCTTGGGTATGATGCTACAAGCTTGGCACACCTGTATTTGGGTAATTTCTCCCATTCTTCGCTGCAGATCCTCTCAAGCTCTGTCAGGTTGGATGGGTAGCGTCGATGCACAGCTCTTTTCAGGTCCCTCCAGAGATGTTCGATCGGGTTCAAGTCCGGGCTCTGGCTGGGCCACTCAAGGACATTCACAGACTTGTCACGAAGCCCAGCCAGAGCCCGGACTTGAACCCGATCGAACATCTCTGGAGGATCCTGAAAATAGCTGTGCATCGACGTTCACCATCCAACCTGAGGCTGGAATCGCTGCCAAAGGTGCCTCAACAAAGTACTGAGTAAAGGGTCTGAATACTTATGTAAATGTGATATTTCAGTTTTTTTTTTTTAATTACTTTGCAAAAATTTCTAAACACCAGTTTTTGCTTTTTTTATGATGCGGTATTGTGAGTTGATTGATGATTTAAAAAAAAAGAATTAAATCCATTCTAAAATAAGGCTGTAACGTAGCAAAATGTGGAAAAAGTGAAGGGGTCTGAATACTTTCTGAATGCACTGTATTTCAAACTTTTCACCTCCTGACATAAAGATTTTTACAGAATTTGTTCTACTCGGGTTAAATTATAATGCAGTACGGTTAAGTAATTTCATGTCATAAGAGCAGAATTAGGCCATTCTGCCCATTGAGTCTACTCCGCTATTCAATCATGGCTGATCTATCTTTCCCTCTCAACCCCGTTTTCCTGCCTTCTCCCCTAACCTTTGACACACTTACTAATCAAGTATCTGTCAATCTCCGCCTAACAAAAACCCCAATGACTTGTCCTCCAAATTCTGAATCCTCTCGCCATTTAGAAAATAGTCTACGTCTTTATTCCTACTACCAAAGTGCATGATTATACACTTTGCTACAGTGTTTCATCTGCCACTTCTTTGCCCACTCTCCCAACTTGTCCAAGTCCTTCTGCGAAATCCATGCTTCGTCTACTCTACCTGCTCCTCCACCTATCTTCGTATCATCCGCAAACTTGCCCACAAAGCCATCAATTCTCTCATCCAAATCATTGATATACAATGTGAAGGCTAGCGGGCCCGACACGACCCCTGCGAGAAAGGAACAAGTCACTGACAGCCAACCAGAAAAAGCCACTCTTTGCCGTCTGCCATTCAGCCAACCTTCTATCCATGCTAGTATCTTATAATAATAATAATAATACATTTTATTTATATAGCGCTTTTCATATACTCAAAGACGCTTTACAGAGATTTTGAGAACATAGGGAAATTAATAAATAGATAAATAAGTAAATAAATAAATGAACAGAGAAAGGAGACAGTAGGTGAGGTGACCTTCAGTGGTTGAAGGCAGTACTGAACAGGTGAGACTTCAGCGATGTTTTGAATGTGGTGAGTGTGGGGGAGTCTCTAACGGTTTGGGGTAGTGAGTTCCATAGGGTGGGAGCAGCGATGGAGAAAGCCCTGTCCCCCCAGGATCTTCCCTCTAATACCATTGGCTCTCATATTGTTTAGCAGCCTCACGTGTGGCACCTTTTCAAAGGCCTTCTGAAAATCCAGGTAAACAACATCCACTGACTCTCCTTTGTCTGTCCTGCTATTTACTTCCTTAACGAATTCCAGGAATTGTCAGGCAAGATCGGACGACCTATCAGGAGACCGTGGAAATTTATCATACCTATTTTATGAATATTCACTTTCGAGATCTGGCTGTTACTGGAACGTCCAGCATTTACTTCCCTACTCCAATTGCCCTTGAACTGCTGCAGTCCTGTGGGTGAAGATACTCCCATACTGCTGCTCAGCAAGGAGCTTCATGATTTATACTTACTGATGACAGTAATAAATGTCCAAGTTAGGATAGTGTGCAATTTGTGGGGGAACCTGCAGACGATGGCATCTCCATGCAGGGACTCCGCTTGTCCTTTCTAATGGTTGAGGGTTTGGGAGGTGTTGTCAGAATAGCTTGAGCGAGTAACTGCAGTTCACTTTGTACATGGTACACACTGTAGCTACTGTGCATTTGTGTGGATGGAATGACTGTTTGGGAAAGTTAAAGGGGATGCCATTTAAATTTGCTGCTTTGTTCTTCATGATGTCAAATGGTTTTTGAATTGTTGGTGCTGCATTCAGCTAGACAGGGGAAGAGTATTCTATCTTACTCCTAAGTTGTGCATTGTAAATTATTAAAATATTCTTGGGATGACAGTAGTTGAATCACTTGCCACAGGATGTCTATTCCTCTGACCTGCTCTCCTGGTCAATGGAGATCCCCAGGATATTAACAGTGGGGGGGATTGGCAATGTTAATGCAGTTCAATACCAATGGTGGATGGCTAGACCCATGCTTATTGCAGATAGTCATTCCTGACAGTTTTGTAGATTTCATAAAAAGAGGTAGAACTTATAATGTTAACAGAAGTTATAATGGTAACAGAAGTTAATGGATTGCTTTAAGTTCACGCAATTCTTTTAGTCTTCCTTTTTGACTCTTCACTCACCCAATGTGGCTGACTATTCACAACCATTTGAACTAGCCGAGCACGAAACCCACTTCAGGAACAATAAAACCGGGGCCATGAAGATTGGCATCATTCACAATCCAACAACATGCTCCTTCAATCAAATCCTAGACTGGGTAGGACTAAAAAAGATAGGAAGTTGCAGAGATTGTTTTAAAATCACTTAATATTGAAAAAGAAGTTGTATTAAAGTGCTCTTTAATTTAATATCTGGGTGCAATGATATTTTTATGTGTTTTATGGGCTATACAAAAGACTACGAGCCCTACATTTTTTGAATTATGCAATAGATTGGAACTCTGCTTTACAAAGCAGTATGAGATGAAGCAATGCCAATTATATCTCATGTTGTAAGGAAAGAGCTGGGGCAGGAGGGGGCATAGAATAGAACACTGCTACAATTACTAAATGTAACAAAACTGAAACACATTGGAGCAGTTCTACCCCAGGGTGAATTTGTGATCTGTTCTTCAGTGGGGCCACGGAGAAAAACCACTGAGTGAAGGACAGGTGCTTCTCCACAGGGAAGTAAGGAAATAGACAGACCTGTCACCTTGAGTCACGCTCACACATCTCCTGGTGGCTGGCTACAGAAATGAGTTAGTGAAGATCCAGGAAGAAATTCTCATCCTGTCCTTCATCTGGGAAGTGTATAAGATCCAGGTTAAAGACCACAAGAGAGAAAAGGGGGATAAAATTAATTCAATTATCCAGAAAGAAAGATTTAACTCACACAGGGAAGTGAAGGACTTATGTGGAGTTCTGACTTTCCAAACTCCTTTTGTAAACTGTGACAACATAGGATGAACACCCACCTGGCTCCGTTATACTAACACTGGGAAAACTGCTGTGTGTATTCTGATCAAACTGGGCTACAGTCCAGATTCTACCAGAATACCCAAATAGTCGAGAATCACAAGGATCCTACACAGCATGGGATCCTGTCCATGATCTTGGCACCAGATGGCAAACCTTTTCCATTTACTGTTACAAACAGACTGTGTGGAAGATTTCCTTGCAGCTATGATGATCTCTATCACTTCTTTTCAGAAGCCCTGGGTTTTTAACCATTCCTGTTCAACAGCCAACCCAGCAGCTGGAGGCTGAATCTTTCACAGTGCCAGACTCTAGGAGAGAAGCTTTTGCTTCTCTGGAAGGTAAAATTATTTCCTCTTTATGAAGGAGACCAAATAAGAATTATGGGCTTCAAAGACAATATATAGGAGGAGGCTCTGATGGGATATATGTATAAGATACTGATCCCCTTACTGTTTCCGTAAAATTAGAGGAAAAAAAGAGAAAATGTTGGAAGAAGTTGAAACAGAATATAATTGACTAATGATTGTGGAGTAGAGGCTTCAAATTTTAATAGATGTACGTTCATGAAACAGCCGCTGATATGTCCGAAAACTCTTGATAAAGGAAATAATGAAGTATTTCTCAATATTGAGATAAAATTGTAATCGAGACTGAGATGCTGAAATTGCTACAAAACAACCAGTGTGTAATCAGATTTCATAAAATTCATCTTTCCAGAATATGACTTCAATTAATTTACAATTATTGTGTTTAGTGCTGTATTCTAACCTCTAAAATACTCATTGGCAAACCAACTATTGATGTTTTAAAACAATATTTTTTGGCCTTTTATCCACATAATCCATCTGTGTTTCTGAAAAATTCTGAAAATGTCTTCCTGACTAGATGTTAGCCTGACTATATTTCTCAAACAACTGAGAGTATTATTTCTTCATATAATTTTGAAGTTTGAGTCTACAGTTATAAACTGTTCTGCGGTTAGTAATCACAAACTACTTCCTATTTTGACTACACTCTAGCATTGATCTTGCAAACTAGAGCATCAATTTCTCATAGATCTTCAGTAATTATGCTAGGAAATGTGCTGGCAGAAACCATGCTGAGCTCGAGCAGATTCAGTTAGTCCAGTCACTTCCATTGTTACTTACAATGCTTCAATTTATTACCTAAACGATTTCAAGTTTTTTATCCCCAAAGGATTCCAATCCCATCTGTAGTTCTGAAGAATGAATTACAGAAGGAAATGTGTTGGAAGGGGTTGGAACACAACATTACAAACTAACAACCCTGGAGTAAAATCTTTACATTTTACTTTGAAAAATACCTTTGGTAAATAGTCTGTATGTTTAATTATGTTAAATATTTGACATTATTTAGGGCATGATTAATTTTAAAAAAATCTTTGAATAGATTGTGAAAACCATTCAAACCCTAACCATTTTTAAAGTGTTTTAGCCTGTGTGCATTGCTTATCCCAATATTTAATAATGTGGGGTTTGCTATTTATCATTGTTAAGGCCCGGCACACTTGGTGTGGGCAATCAGGTTGGAAGCTGACTTTGTGGACCAAGTTGACTCTAGTAGATCCACCCCATGAGCGTCCATGATGCAAAGTGGTGGAGTAACTCAGCATGTCAGCTAGCATCTCTGGAGAACATGGATGGGTGATGTTTCAGGTCGGCACTCTTCTTCAGACCTGAAGGAAGGTCCCAACCTGAAACGTCACCTATCCATGTTCTCCAGAGATGCTGCC
Organism: Rhinoraja longicauda; assembly: GCF_053455715.1. Lineage (NCBI taxonomy): Eukaryota > Metazoa > Chordata > Chondrichthyes > Rajiformes > Arhynchobatidae > Rhinoraja > Rhinoraja longicauda. The sequence continues at coordinate 43,749,772 of NC_135961.1, read as the reverse complement.
TGACACGCTGAGTTACTCCAGCATTTTGTGTCTTTTTTAGTAAACCAGCATCTGCCGTTCCTTGTGTCTCTATAATCTGGCATCCTGTTTACTTTGCAGCCTCTTATGGGTTACAAACAATGTATGCAGGAAACGCAATACATCTAGTTCTCTTAGACCTACTTATTAAAAATAAATTCTATCATTCCATTTTATTTTTGTTTCAAATATCTTAATTCGTCCTTTATGCTTTACAGCAATATCTTGAAAATGGAAAACACAGCAATACCAAACAATATTTGAAACTAACACACAAACTGCTGGAGTAACTCAGCAGATCAGGCAGCATTCTGGAGAGCACGGATAGGTGAAATTTTGGGTCGGGACCTGTCTTCAGACTGATATTTGAAACTATGTTTGTCGGGTTCCAGCTTGTCAAATGCTCCAGAGTTTTCGTAAACTCCCTCAAAATACCAACAATGTTTCACCATCTTCCTCTTAATTCTCTGTCTCCTGGAGTATAATTAACCCTTAAGGGATTTGTTACTTTTCCGATCCTGCAGTCCATTTAAGCATTGCCTACTAAACTTTATAGAATACTGGACCAAGTGGACCCGTTGGGCCCAAACCTCTCTTGCATTGGTGCAGCACCTTCTCCTCCCCCACTCCCCCCTCCCTCCCTTCTCTCCCTCCCTCCTTCCCCTCCCTCCCCCTCCCTCTCTCCATCGCCCTCCCGCTTCCTCCCTCCCCCTCCCTCTATCTCCCCTCCTCCCTCCTTTCCCTTCTCTCCTCTGCCTCCCCCTCCCCTCTCCCTCCACCCCCTGATATGATGGCCTCTAGAAATTTTCCTGTTTTAGTTTTTGCTGCCATATTCCAAGTGATATTTGGAAGAATATGTTCATTCTTTTCTATTTTTTCTCTTGATTCACTCATCAGTACCTGTTGCATATCTCTATTTGTTTTCCACTTAGCTATGTTTATTCTAGTTGGTCCACCCCCAAATGTGCCAACTCTTTGAAAATGAAGCCAGCCAATTCATTTAGTATCAGTGCTGCTCCATGCTCCAACAGCAATGTCTTTTAAACATACAAAAGTGCTGGGGGAGCTCATCGGTCAGGCAACAACTATGGTGGGATTGTACAGTTAGCGTTTCAGGCCGTGACCCTTCTTCAGACTCTGAAGGTTCTTCGAGCCTGAAAAAGGTCCTAACGTGAAAAGTTGTCTGTTCATTCCCTCCACAGATGCTGCCTGACCCACTGCGTTCCTCCAGCATAAACAAATAACTGCAGATGCTGATTTACACAAACAGACACAAAGTGCTGAAGTAACATAGTGGGTCAGGTAGCATCCCTGGAGAATGTTTCCAGTCAGGACCCTTCTTCAGACTGGTCCTCCAACACTTCGTTTTCTGCTCTGGGTTCTAGCATCTGAAGTTTCTTGTGTGTCCTTTAATGATATACTTTATAGTTTAAAAATTCTTTGCCTTTATATTAACTAGATACTTTTCTTCGTGTTCTTTAAATTCTGTAATAGTTTTTGTTACCCCATTTTCTTTTATGCTCTACCTTTGCTGTGGCTCCTTTGCTTTATTTGAGAATGTGTCCCTAAATATCCCATGTTTAAATCAGATCTTATTCTCCCAGCATGATTATGCAGGCTTGGAGTTCTTGTGCATCTTTCCTGTCACTTCCATTTTAAGTTGATCATGCAGCAATACAGCAGCTCATAAGCCTAGGTTAACCACACTACCTTTGATGTATTTTCTTAATCCTGGAAAAACTCTGCATATATTTCCTAATGCATAACTCTGTTTAATTTTTATAATAATATACATTTATTGCTCATAAATGCAAGAAAAAAATGTTTTCATCTTTCCTTGACTTAGTGATACTCCAAGGATACAGTGAAGTCTTCATAGTCATTTTGAGAAAGTCGACTAAAATTGGACAATCCTCACCACCATTACTAACATGCCTCTGTCTCTTGATTCTTTCCTCACCTAGCTTCAGTTGCCTTTTACCCCTCCTCGATCCAACTATCTCCTACTGGCCCCTATCTCACCACTCCCTGCTTCCTCTTTATACCGCCTTTCTTCTCTCTCCACTCTCGGCCTGATGCAGGGTCTCAACCTGAAATGTCAACAATTTATTTCACCCCACAAATACTGTTAGACTAACTGAGTTTCTTCCAGTTTGTTTTTGTTCTGGAGACAGACGAATATAGCTTCAAAAATTGCATAGAAGTGCTATATCTGACAACTTTAAGGTATTTAATCCTTTTTTTGGTACCTCTACCAGATTGCAAAAATGACAGATGCTCTAGCCATCAGAGTACAAATAACACACCACATATATAATAAAACCTTTACAATGCAAAAACAAATTGGATGAGATTTGCAAGTTTATAGTCATAGAAAATCAAAGAAGACAACAAAACTAATACAAACAGATAAAGACACAAAATGCTGGAATAACTCAGTGGGCCAGGCTGCATCTTTTAGTTTAGTTTAATTTCGAGATACAGCGTAGAAATAGGCCCTTTGGCCCAATGAGTCCGCACTGACCAACAATCACCCGTATACTAGTTTTATCCTGCATACTAGTGCGAATTTACAGAAGCTAATTAACCTACAAACCTGCACATTTTTGGAATATAGGAGGAAACCAAAGAATCTGGGGTATACACACGTGGTCACCGCGGAAACCTACATATTCTGTACAGACAGCACAGGATCGAACGCAGGTCTCTGGCGGTGTAAGGCGGCTACTTTATCGCTGCACCACTATGCAGCCCAGCATCTCTAGAATACATGGATTCTATCCAAGTCGGGACCCTTCAGACAGATTATGGATCTGCCACATATTCCAGAGATAGTAGAAACGTTGAAGCAAACATAGATTACATAGTCCCCTGAGGTTTTCATGTCAATCAGTGTCTGATCTGCGACCTGTCTCCATATCCTTTTCTCTTTATCCCTGAATACTTTGGTGATCAGTAATCTATGAATCTCAGATTTAAAAAAAGATAAACTTTGATGATTATGAACAATGTAAACAAAATATAAGGTTGATAGCAATATTGAGATGGTTAGAAATTACTTTTACTAATATCAATGATTACAAAACATGAGTTTGTGCAAAACCAGAAATAATTCCTACCTGTTTTTTTCTGTGATCTTTTGTAGCTTTTGACTTAAAGTGCGACATTCTGCTTTTAATTTGTTTGTCAGTGCACTCTGAGAGCTGAGTAGTGCCTCCAGTTCATTGACTAGTATAAAGAAGAAAAGTTTACATTAAGCAGAGATTACATTTTGTAATTAATTTTCTCTCTGAAATATATTCCCATATCACAATCTCTCTACCCGCTGAAGATAAAATATGAAAAGTTTGCAACAATCTTGTACAGATAGTGTTTGATGTTTTCTAATCATAATGACAATGCTAATCCATTCATTTTAATGGTTGTGTGTTGGCATTATCATTTAGCTTCTATAACGCTACATTAATTAGAAAGCTGCCACTCTTCGTGTTTTAATTACATTATGATTGAGTTTTATTCCTATCTTTCCAGTTCTGAGGAAGGGTCATTGACATGAAACCAACTCTGTTTCCTTCTTCACAGACCTTCTGAATAGCCCTCGTATTTTTTTGCTTTTATTTCTAATTTCCAGCCTCCACAGTTCTTTGCTATTCAACAATGTAGCTTTTCCCCATTTGATCGCTTATATCCTGAAAAGTTATTTATGGATAATCTTAATGGAAAACAGTGGCACTGTGGTAGAGCTGCTGCTTTACCGTGTCAGACACCTGGGTTCGACCCTGATTACGGGTGTTGTCTGTACGTCATTTGTACATTCTCCCTGTGATTGGATGGGTTTTCTCTGGGTGCCCCGGTTTCCTCCCATATTCCAACAGGAAGATTGATATTTAAACAAAAATAATTTAAAATTCTTGTGAATATTTTCTCCAAAATTTACTTTCAAGTTGCATCACACCCCTGACAAGCCCATTACATCGATGCCAGTTTTTGTGAAATAATTAACACCAATTCCAGCTTTTCAGGGTACGCAATACATAATATAGTAAGATATAAGTTGCCTGCGTCCTGACTATAAAGATGCCTGTTAAATTTCTTCTTCCACAAATGTTTTACTCGATTATGTTTTCCCTTTTTTGTATGCTTTTTTTCTACATTATTCAGGATCAACTTCGTCCACTGTTATCAGGCTTCTGAACAGTCCTTCCATAACCTAGGGCACTGTTCGATTCAACTCTACCCCTTTAAGTACTTTGCACTTTATATAAGTAACTGATGCGCTACAATGTGCTACAATGTGAGAACTACTGTATATTCTGCACTTTGTATCTTCCCCTTTGCTCTATATATTGCACTTGAGTTTGAACTGATTTGGATCTATGTATATCTGATCTGTTTGGATGGCATGCAAAACATAGCTTTTCACTGTATCTCAGTGCATGTGATAATAATAAACCCAAATAAATTGATATAAACCACAAGCAGGAATGGCCCAGCACCGATCCCTGAGGCACACCATTGGTCACAGGCCTCTAGTATGAAAAACAGCCTTCCACCATCAGGCTCTGCTTCATTCCATGAAGCCAATTCTCTATGCAGACGGTTAGCTCTCCCCAGAACCCATGCAATCTAATGATCTAACCAGAACAGCCTACCATGCGGAATCTTACCAAATGCCTTGCTGAAGTTTATATAAACAACCTCTAAGCCCTTCCCAATTTCCCAAGAGTAGATCCAGCTTTGCCCTTTCTACACATTGCCTGAGGAAACTTTCCTGAACTCATTTCACAAACTCCACCCCATCCAAGCCCTTGCAGACAGCTGTCTGCAATCTCTTGGCATATTTGCTCCTCCAATTCCTATTGACTATTTGGTGGCCTGTACACTCCCAACAAGGTGATGCCCTTTTTATTTCTTAGCTCTACCCAGGCAAACTCACTGGATGAACCATCTGTAATGCCATTTCGGACTACTGCCGTGGCGTTGTTCTTAATCAATAACGCAACATCACTTCCTCTTTTACCCCCACCTCTATCTATCCTGTAGCACCAGTACCCTGGAACATTAAGCTGTCCCTCTCTTAGCCAGGTTTCCATAATGGCTACAACATCCCAGTCGCACGTACGTGCGCATGACCTGAGTTCATACACCTTACTCATTAGACCTCTCACATTAAAATAAGTGCAATTCAATCCAACAGTCTTCCTCGCTCCCTGTAATGCCTATTCTGTCCATTGAACTACCTTCACCACAAACCATACCGACTTCCAACTTCTCACATTCCTCAGTCCTGCGTTGGATTCCACCCCCACCCCTTGCCCAATCCTCCTATCATGCCAATTCTTCACACAAAATCAGACTGAAGTTCACAACAGATAATACTACTGCTTGACAAGTTTAAAGTTAGAAGCAGTTCCATGCTGTATGATTCCATCATTATGTGAACTTTGCTCTTTCCCAGTTAGCATTGCATTAAGGCCCATTCAGATTACCCAGGAAAACAAAATCATGAAATGATGTTAGAAAAGGGTTTATAGTAGTTTGTGGCCTTAGTCAAAGTGAGACCTGCATAATTCCTATGGAGACCACACTCAACTTAACACAACTTCTGATAATTTCTGACACCTGCACATCCGTCAGCCCACTCCAACCAGACAGCAGCAATTACACATAATGGCTGCTATAGAGTAGGGAAAAGCTGCAGATGGGATCTCCTAGATTTACTGAAAGGGACTTGGCTTTCTTGTTAGTGGGGTGGATGCCAGGGGCCCAAGAAAAACTCTAGGGCTAGGACTACCATATATGGAACAAGCCGCCAGATGAAGTAGTTGAGGTAGATAACAATCACAACATTTAAATGTTGGTTAATACATGGATAGGAAAGGTTTAACATGTTGGGACGAAATGTCTGTTTCTTACTGTACGACTCTGGGTTTGATTTGCTGATTATTTGCAAACTATGTTGGTGATAAATTTGGAGTAAGGAGGGGGAACTTTCTTTGGATTCAACACCAGCAAATTTAGCAGATTCTCTTAGAAACACTTATTTCCATCAGAGAGTCCGTTTATTATCCACAAATTGTGCCTCCTTCTACCATTCTTCTGAGAGATAAGGTGTCATATGTCCTTCTGGTAGCTTTCCTTATCATCCTGCTCCTCTTTCAGTTTAAGGTGTTGCACTTTTGGGAGGTCAAATGTAAGTGAAAAGAATACAGTTAATAGGAAGACCCTCAATAGCATTGATGTACAGAGCAATCTTGGGGCGCAAGTCCATAGCTCCCTGAAAGTGACAACACAAGTACTTTGAATGGTAAATAAGATGATTGCTATGTTTGCCTTCATCTGTCGTGGTATTGAATATAAGAATCAGGAGGTTTTGTTGCAGCTTTATAAAACTTTAGTTAGGTCACTTTTGGAGTATTATGTGCAGTTCTGGTCATCCTATTAGAGGAAGGATGTGGGGACTATGGAGAGGGTGCAGAAGAGGTTTACCAGGACACTGCCTGGATTAGAGGATATTAACTGTAAGGAAAGGTTGGACAAACCTGGATTGTTTTCTCTGGAGCATATGAGACTGAGGAAAGACCTGACAGAAGTTGCTAAAAATTTGAAAGACAGTCAGAAGCTTTTTCTCAAAATGGAAATGTCAAATATAGGGCTAGTTTTAAAGTTAGAGGGTGAAATGTTAACATAAATGTTTCAGGCAAGTTTCTTTGCTCAGAGTGCTTGGAACACACTGCCAGAGCTGGTGGCGGACTCAGGTATGATAGTGGGGTTTAAGAGGCTTTTCAACAGGCACGTGAATATATGCAGAATAGAGGGATATGGATCACATATAGGTAGAAAGGATTATTTTAATTTGGTATTATGTTCAGCACTGATATGACAGGCTACCCTATACTGTTCCATATTCTTTGTTTTTAAGCATCAGTGCTGGACATCTCCATGTTGTTGGGACAGATTATACTATAACCTTTAGTATGCTCCCTTAAAAATATTATGCATCCTCTCGATGATATCCTTTACACTGGCTCAGTTTATTTAATAAAAGTGTATTAATGTTCATCATTGCCACAACATATTCAATGTGGGCCTGCATAAATTCAATACTTCTATAACTTGAAGATCTTTGAGCTACAAATTAAATGTGGAGTTCTACACACTGAATTTCTGATATCTTTAAATACTCTTTTTGGAACTTCCCCCAATAAAACTAAATAATTTTAAGATTGACTCAAAAGGTAATGGAAAACCATAAACAAAACCAGACTAAAAATATGCATCTCTCTCTAACAAAATAAAAATTGCTTTGCTGATCTCTGAAAAGCTTTGCTTCACTTTTTAAACAGTAGATACGGATGGAACATAAGTCACACATTCTCAACCCGGAGCAGTAATACATCACTTACATAGGATTTATTTAACATGGCAGCCTTCTGGTTCTCGTATGCACATCAATCGCATCAATGTGCCCTCTCACAGGCTGCTCATTTCTGTCAATGACTGTTAGCAATTGTGTTTAAAAAAAAGTCAAACAGAATGTGGGGTGAGCCAGACTGAATCCACTTGGGATCAAGATTATTGGAAATCTTTTGAACCCTTCAGATTTACCCGTTAGCAAAAATATAACACACAGTACTAAAGTACAGCTGCCGATTATTTGAGCTTGGTGTTCAGGAGACAGCTAAATAACACACAACAACTAGGGGCACATTATTCCTGAAATCTATTATTTATTGCATTGAAATAAAAAAGATATAAAACGTGAAGAGACAAATTATTTCTGCAATTAACTGAGGTTACTTATTCTGAGGCATAAAACCATTGCTCTGCCGAGCACGTTTGAGCCAACGTAAATGTTTGCTGTAAATGCACATCCCTACAAGTATCCCCACAAGCACTTTTGAGCCAACATAAATGTTTGCTGTAAATGCACATCCCTACAAGTATCTTCTTTTCATTGTAAATGCGTCTTGTTCCTTCTATCAAATGCTCTTTAAAACCTTTATTAAATATTGCCTTTCCATGTTGGACCTCTTCTCCACCCACCCCAACTCCCGACTTTGGAAAGCACAAGAGTTGTGTAAAGAAATTATGATTGTGATTAAATGTACTGTGCCAGCTGTACAACTTCCAAATCAGATTTTATCTGCTTTTCAGGTAACATTTTAATCAAAATTTCACTTGTATGACAATCTGAAAAAAGGAAACACATGGCACGAAAATAATGATTAAAAACTTGTAGATGGTGTTAAAAAAAACAAATCTTGAACAAACTCACAATTTTTGAGCCAACATAAATGTTTGCTGTAAATGCACATCCCTACAAGTATCCCCACAAGCACTTTTGAGCCAACATAAATGTTTGCTGTAAATGCACATCCCTACAAGTATCTTCTTTTCATTGTAAATGCATCTTGTTCCTTCTATCAAATGCTCTTTAAAACCTTTATTAAATATTGCCTTTCCATGTTGGACCTCTTCTCCACCCACCCCAACTCTGGAAAGCACACTAGACAAGAGTCGGGTAAAAAAATTATGATTGTGATTAAATGTACTGTGCCAGCCGTACAAAGTCCAAATCAGATTTTATCTGCTTTATAGGTAACATTTTAATAAAAATTTCACTTGTATGACAATCTGAAAAAAGGAAACAAATGGCACGAAAATAATGATTAAAAACTTGTAGATAGTGTTAAAAAAAACAAATCTTGAACAAACTCACAATGTGATAGGGGAAATGATAAATTGTACCACTTATACAAATATTTCACTTAAACATTGCATAAAATTCTCAAATGCATACTGCTTCAAGGTGGTGGGTGTATGGAACAAGCTGCCAGAGAAGGCAGTTGAAGCAAGGACTATTGGAGGGACTACTAGAGGGTCTATTGCTTTTAGTAGGCAGGGACTATTGCAATGTTTAAAAAACAATTAGACAGGTACATGGATAGGACAGGGTTGAGGAATATGGGCCAAACTCAAGCAGGTGTTAGACTAGTGCAGATGGTACATGTTGGTCGGTGTGGGCAAGTTGGGCCGAATTACCTGTTTCCACGCTGTATGACTCTAGGACTCATATAGAATTTCTATGCTGGGAACTTTGGTCTGTGAGTCATATGTATTGCAAACCATCAATTATTTGCATAAAATTCTGAAAACATTGGGAAGTAACTGCAGAATTTCTTTTGGTGAATAAAACATTTATCCCTCACAAAAAAAAGATACAAAGTGCTGGAGTGACTTAGCAGGTCAGGCAGCATCACTGGAGAATATGGATAGGTGACATTTCGGGCCGGGACACTTCTTCAGACTCCACAAAGTGCTAGAGTAACTCAGTAGGTTCACAAAGTGCTGGAGTAACTCAGAGATTGAAGAAGGGTCTCCACCAGAATCGTCATCAAACTAAGTTCTCCAGGGATACTGCCTGACCCACTGTGTTACTCCAGCACTTTGTGCCTTTTTTGTAAATAAGGATCTGCAGTTCTTTGTTTCTACGTTTATCCACCACATATTATCTTAATCTTCCACTCTCCATCATTTCAAAGGTCTTAGTGCAGCTTGGTGTTGCAACAGTTAGCTCTGTTATCTGGATTTGATTCTGACGTCAAGTGCTATCTGTGTTGAGTATGCTGAGTGGGTTTCCACTAGGTGTTCTAGTTTCCTCCACAGCCCAAATTTGTGCTGGTAGGTTAGATGATTTACTGTAAATTATGCTGTATTGTAGGTAAATGCTAAATTAATCAAAGGAGAGGTTTGGGACAGGTGTGAGAGAATAAGTTGTAGAATTAAAGGAAAAGAGAAGTGGGTTTGACAGGATTGCTCTGGATGAGAGCTGGCTCACAACCAATCTGACAACAGGTCTGAAAAGGGTCTCGACCCAAAACGTCACCCATTCCATCTCCCCAGAGATGCTGCCTGTCCCACTGAGTTACTCCAGCATTTTTGTGCCTATCACAACAGATGAGCCAGGTAGCCTCCTCTGCATTGCAATAAACCACCACCTGTCCCTCCAACTGTGCCTCCGCCGGCCCCTCTGTCGATCGATTACCGTACGCAGTCCGGTTGGGTTGTGCGACCACCAGTGTGTTTCGTGCCTCCGGTTCTGGGGGGGAGATACTGTGGCGGCTCCCAAGGGTCGGGCCATACTTCTACCGACCCCTCGGCACGGGAATGGACCAGTCCAGGGAGGCGGTCCGGGACCAGGTATATAAGGACAAGGTTTGGGCGCCAAGCCATTCCGGCAGACTAGACCCGTCTGATAACCGAGGTACAATAAAATATAACGTTCCCGAAATACCTGGCTCCTTGCCTTTATTTCGGGCCTTTATCGACGCGCTACACTGTATAAATTAAAACAACAAAACTCTAAAATATGTCATGAAAATAATTTGAATTGTTATATCCTTGAATTTTTAACTAAAGTACTATCAAAAGTATAGCGCAATAATGCTATACAGTATGTAAATAGGCCCTTTGGCCCAACTTGCACAAGCCGACCAAAATGCCTCATCTACACTAGTTCCACCTGCCCATGTTTGCCATATATCATTCTTAACCTTTCCTATCCTGTCCTTTTGCCTGTCCAAATGTCTTTTAAAAGTTAACTTCCTCCGCTGGCAGTTTGTTCCATATACCTACCACCCTCTACGTGAAAAAGGTGCCCATCTTTTATCTCTCACCTATGCCTGCTCATTCTTGGTTCCCCTACTCTGGGTAAGACTCTGTGCATCTACCCCATCTATATCACTCATGATCTTATATACCTTTTTAAGATCCTCATCTTCCTGTGCCCCTCATCCTCCTGCACTCCAAGCTTGCCCAATATCTCCCTACAGCACAGGCCCTCAAGTTCTGGCAATTCTCTGCACCCTTTCCAGTTTAACATCATCTTTCCTATAGTAGGATGACCAACACTGAATAGTACTCTAAATGTGGCCGCACCAATATCTTGTACACCTATAACGTAATGTCCCAACTTCTGTACTCAATACTCTGACTGATGAAGGCCAATATGCGTAAATTCTTCTTGACTACCCTATATACCTGTGATGTTACTTTCAAGGAACCATGTACCTGCAATCCGAGGTCCCTCTGCTCAACAACACTCCCCAGAGCTCACCATTCACTGTGAAAGTCCTGCCCTGGTTTGACTTCCCAAAATGCAACATCTTGCACATATCAAGTCAAGTCAAGTCAAGTTTATTTGTCACATACACATACACGATGTGCAGTGAAATGAAAGTGGCAATGCCTGCGGATTGTGCAAACAAAAAAATTACATTTACAGCATATAAATTTAAATTAATACAGAAAAAAAAAATTAGTCCCTGGAGTTATAATAGTTAACAGTCCTGATAGCCTGTGGGAAGAAACTCCGCCTCATCCTCTCCGTTTTCACAGCATGACAGCGGAGGTGTTTGCCTGACCTTAGCAGCTGGAACAGTCTGTTGCTGGGGTGGTAGGGGTCCCTCATAATCTTGCTTGCTCTTGATCTGCACCTCCTGATGTATAGGTCCTGCAGGGGGGCGAGCGTAGTTCCCATGGTGTGTTCTGCCGAACGCACTACTCTCTGCAGGGCCTTCCTGTCCTGGGCAGAGCTGTTCCCAAACCAGACTGTGATGTTGCTGGACAGGATGCTCTCTACAGCCCCCGAGTAGAAGCATTGAAGGATCCTCAGAGACACTCTGAATTTCCTCAGCTGTCTGAGGTGGTAAAGGTGCTGCCTTGCCTTACCCACCAGTGTGGCAATGTGTGTTGTCCATGTCAGATCTTCTTTGATGTGGACTCCCAGGTATTTAAAGCTGCTCACCCTATCCACAGTAGACTCCATTAACCATTCCCCAACTCACCTGCCTAAAAGATCATGATCCTGCTGTAAATTTTGACAATTTACATCTTCACTATCTACGATAGCACCGACTTTAGTTTCGTCTGCAAACTTACTAATTATGCCTTGTACATTCTTATCCAAATAGTTGATATAAACCATCAATAGTAATGGGCCCAGCACAGATCTGTGAGGCACACCACTAGCCACAGACCTCCAGTCTGAAAAACAACTTCCACCATCACTCTCTGCTTCTTTCCATGAAGCCAATTCTCTATCCTATTGGGTAGCCCTCCCTGTATCCCATGCGAACTAACCTTACAGAGCAGTTTCTTCCCAGCTGTTATCAGGCAACCGAATGGTCCTCTCATCAGCTAGGGTGCCGTCCTGATCCCTCCATCTACCTTATTGGAGACCTGTGAACTATCTTTAATTGCACTTTATAGTGCATGAATTGTTGTACCCTATCTTTTGCCTGTGCTCTGTGGAGGGCTTGATTGCAATCATGTATAGCCTTTTCTTTGACTGGATAGCACACAAACAAAAGGTTTTCACTCTACCTCGGTAAATGTGACAATAATAAACTAAACTAAACTAAACCGTGTGGAACATCCGGGTGATTTATTTACCTTCGTATGCCTTAGGACATTCAGCACCTCCTCAACTGTAATACTGACTGTCCTCAATACACTTCCATTAACTGTCCCAAGATCCCCATTCTTCATGTCTTTCTCTACCGTAAAAAAAGTATGTTACAATGCAGAGCAGTTTGTGTCTTTACAGCTTGTTCAGATTGTTGGGAAGAAAAAAAACTTAATGGGCTTTTAAAGAAGATTTTAAGAGGAAAGTTGAGCAAATACAAATCTGGTTGCAGCATGTTTATTCAATAGCAATAACAACTTCAACTTACAAATCGAGCCCTGTGCACGGAAATGGACACACAAGAACAATCACAAAAGTAAGGTAAATAAGAGAAAGAAACCAATGACCTGTATAAGGAACAGTTCTCCAACAGCAGTTTATTTAAAAGCCATATCTTAAATGTATTTATATACTGCTGTGAGCTGTGGGATATCACTTTTTGACAGCAATACCAACCAGAGCTAGATAGAGCTCTTAAGGATAGCGGAGTCAGGGGGCATGGGGAGAAGGCAGGAACGGGGTACTGATTGAGAATGATCAGCTATGATCACATTGAATGGTGGTGCTGGCTTGAAGGGCCGAATGGCCTACTCCTGCACCTTTTGTCTATTGTCTATTGTCTATTGTCACACCATGATTTTTGTTTCTTACTTTTGGTGTTATTCTTCTCTGTTCAAATTTAAGCAGCAAAAAAATCCCAGAAAAAATCCCTTCAAATTGCCTTTGAAAACATACACAGAAAAATAATGTCAGTTTTATAAATGCTCATTCTCACAAATTCAGGATAGAACTTCTCTCCGGTGTGCAACTATTTTGATATATCACACAGCCAGATGAATAATTCAATGTGAAGGAAATCCTGCAGATTTTACTGAATTTAGGTATACATATATACAAATATACAGAGAATGATAAAGTATCACTTGGACCACAGGATCTAAGACAGCTTAACTCTATTTGCACTGTGAATTTTATGGCACATGGTGACGCATGTACAAAATGGACAAGGGTGGAACTGTCATCTTAGTCATCCGCTCTCCCTTTGGCAGAATGGTAGCAGGTAGTAGTGGTGGTAGTAGTAGTAGTAGTAGTGGTACTAGTAGTAGTAGCAGCAATAGTAGTCGTAGTAGTAGTCATAGTAGTAGTAATTTTCTGATATTGGGATTTGAAATTTCTGGCGCAACACTGAAAATGATAGGAGAAGAAGGCACATGCTCTGCAAGGTTGGGAGTTGGAGAAGAGGTGAACATAAAAGTGAAAGATTAAACAGTTTGTAAGAGCATTTGAGAGCAGGAATATGCTGCATTTAGAAGTTGCTGCTGGCAGCAAGGGCCGAGAGCTGAGAGAGTCTGGTGAATTTATTAGTGCCATGAACCAACACAAACTCTTGGAAGATAACATCAGAAGAATCATAAGTTGACATTGCAAAGTGACACGATTGGAAGTGGTTAGGAAATAGGTTAATGTGGGGATTAAAAAGGCCGATTCGGGGATGATGCGCCCCCAGTCCAGGGTTTTTAAAATCGTGGATTAAAAAAAAAACAGGTTTAAGAGCCCACCATTCATAACTGAGAAAAGAAGTTTCTCCATCCATAAGGTTGTGCACCTTTGAAATCCTCTCCTCCAAAAGGGTTGTGGAGATTGAGCCAATGAGTAGACAGAAATCAGTAGATTTTTAGATCCTTAGGGAATTTAGGGATAAAGAATTATTGCAGCAAAGTTACACTGAGGTGAAAATTCAGTCATGATCTTACTGAATGACAAAGCAAGGAGGAGTGGATGAATAATCTACTCTTGGTTTTATTTATTATGTTCAAAGTATAGTGAACAATGCTGAAACATGTGACTATTTTATTCATATATAGAATTATCAGAACAAAAGGAATTCAAAGCACTTCCTTATGTCTCCTTTAACACTTACACAATAAAAATTGTACGTAAATAAATTTGTACGTCATTGTCAGTATAATAATAATAATAGTATGATGCCCTCTTCACTCATTCACCTTGAATATTATAATTACGAAAATGTCATGTTAGAAAATATGCAAAAATATGCAATGCGAATACACTAATAGTAAATATTTTAATAAAGAGAATACAAATTGAATCCTTTTATGAAATATTCAGATGTTTTCCTCTGCACAACCTCTTTTCCCAGTATTCTTCTCTATTTCTAGGGCTCTGCTATTTTTCTACCCATTAATTTCTGGAATGGTATTCTCTTTTTTTCCTTTGGAGTTTCACGTTCCTACATTTCCTGACATCCTTTACTGGCATTCACCATATTGCAGGTATCATACATCATGGGAACTGAGCTAGATAATACAGTAAACCCTCATTATAATGGACCATAGGGGGAGGAATGGTGTCCATTATTGCCGATTGTCTACTACAAACTGAGGAAGGGATTATCATTGTATTTGTAATAGAAACAAACAACTCCAGTTGTTGGTTGATACTCAAAAGGACACAAAATGCTGGAGTAACTCATCAGGTCAGGCAGCATCTCTGGAGAAAATAGATAGGTGACATTTCAGGTTGAGACCTTCAGACTCTCGGTCTGGAACTGGGCCTGGAATCCAGGTGAGTTGATGGCTCGGGCCTGCTGGAATCTGGGGGGGAGACGAGGATCGGCGGTGTAGGTAACGGTCGGTGGTGGCGGCAGCTTGGAAGTGCCCGAGGAAACTGTCCAGACCGGTGGAGGCAGCAGTAGGTCCAGCTTGGTAGCGGCCGGGGAGGCTGTATGGTCTGGCATTGGCTTCTCGGCCTGGAAGTGGCCGGAGTGGTGGTGCGGGCCCAGCATGGAGTCGGCAGCCCGGCCTGGAACGGCCAGGAAATCAGTGCAAGCCGAGGGTGGCATCGACAACCAGGCCTGGAGGCAGCCGGAGTGAGGTGCAGGCCAGGGGTGGCATCGGCAGCCCGGCCTGGAAAGGGCCATGGTGGCGGTTCGAGCTGGGTGTGGCAATAGCAGTCGTCAATAGGTCAATCAGCTGTAACCGAAATCCGCTCTAAAGAGGTCCGTTAAAATGAGGGTGTACTGCAACTACATATTATTCATTCTCTGTATGGTATGAAAAATGGTTATGAGGAATAATAGCCTTCTGTTTTACGTACAAATTTTATTGTAAATAAACGTCTCTTAAATTTATCCTGGCAACTACAATATTCAGTTTCACTTAATCTCCACCTCATTTGCCTTTTCTACTGTCTCCAATTTGCCAGACACCTTGTCCAACATCCAACACTGGGAGCAGACGTTTCCTTCCTGTACATATAGGGTGCACTGAAGCTATTATTTTTCATGCCCTGCGCAGCACCCATAAGGAATATCCTAACGTAGCAAGAATTATTGTAAGCGTACTGTAGAATAGGACATTGCCATAGAAAATCATTTATAATATTTACATGATTTGGAATCTGGGTGGGAATTTAAGATATCGTGAAAAGCCATTATGGTGAAATATCATCAATCACTACCATCAGTGATTATTTTATAAAGTACATAAAGTGCTGGGAGTTAGGGAGCAATTCATGCAGTGTCTGTGAAGGGAGAAGCTGAATTAATGCTTTAGGGCAATGAACATTGATCTGTTTTAACAATGGGTTATATTGATGAGAACTCACACTCCAAAATATCATTTCTATTTTTCTCTGTACAGATGTCTGATCGGACAATTTTCTTAAATAATTTCAGACTTCCAACAACTATGGTATTTGGCTGTTTTGCATTTAAATATTGAATTTAATTGCATTCAACAAAGAAGACATATTTGAGTCACATCAGTTCACTGCTAACATAGCACTGTGGTTTCTTTGGCAGCTTTATTAGCAATAGATTGCTAATTGATATATTAGTCTTCTCTCCCATTGGTTCTGAAACCTAGTATCTACACTTCTTGTGGGTTCAGAGTCTAATGACGATTATCAGTTAAATTGATTATAGCCCAAGTAGCTGTCTTGAAACTGAAATGATTCCAGAATATACATAATAAAAAGCATAACGCATAATATCCAGTCACATAGTGACTTACTTATTCGAATATTATATAGATGTATGAATTATTAATCTGGAAAGATAAATTTGAATCACAAAACTACCAGATTACTTCAAAAACCTATCTGGTTCACTAATTTTCTTTGGAAAAGGATATCTGTTATCTAGTTGGCCTGGCAGATATGTGACTTGAGACCCACAGCAGCCTCTGAATGGCCTATCCAGCACTAACATCTCTTGGTGTACCAGAGTAGCCCAGGGTGCCTTGCAACTGTAACAAACCGGACATGTGGTGATTCAATGCAGCACAGTTATCTGCAAAAACTGCAAGCAGAAAGGGCACCAGACCACAGACTGCAGGGAAAGCATGTGTTGCAACCTGTGTAGGGAAGCAGGGCACCTCTACGGGGTCTAAATGAGTCTGCACCTTTACACAGATGATAAGAGAGACAGTGGCAACATGCCCCAGAAATGTAGACACACCCCCTACCACCACCAAGTCCCCAGCAGAAAATGAGACCAGAATGAGTAAAGATAGCCCAACCACCTCAGGCTCCCAAACTCCAGGCATGAAACCCCAGCCTCCTACCCACGAGAAAGAGTTGATGGAAACGGGAGTTGGGAAAGAACAAGATGGGGTCTGGCAGATGGTGGTAAAGTGAGGAAGGCCTCCGAAGATGCCAGGGAATACAGGGAAGGAAATCTACCATCCTTACCCAGTCTGGTCTGCACGTGACTCCAAACCCACCTTAGGGTTGACTCTTATATGTCTCCTTGGTTCAGGGACAATAAATACAGCCTTACCAGCAATATCTAGATTGCATGAAATATTAAGCAAAACCAAAAATTGGAAGTTAATGTTTTTGAACAGATCCCAAGTTATTTTACAAAATCATGTATTAAATCCTGTTGTTCTTTATACCGGCTAAATGTCATAACTATGAAAAATCATTGACTTGAAAGCTTATCTCCGTTTCTTTCTCCACAGGTGCTGCCTGTCCTGTTAAATATTTCTAAAATTTTCCATTTTTAAACGGCTGAAGTAGATGCATGACCAGTTCTGCCAATATCCTGATATAATTTACTAAAGATTTTAATGTACAAATATTATTGTTTCCTCACCATTGACTGAGGTATGATATAGAAAACACCGAACAACCTTCCAACACCAGACCAAAGCAGTCAAGTACCATGAGTGAACCGAAACACTTAAATACAAGGTGCAACAATCAGCTAAAATCACCGCTCAAGCCCATCATGTTCATGGAAGGAGATCTGCCATCTATTACCCATCCCCTTGACAAAAATACATCCAACACATATTCCAGCAGGAGTTAAACAATAACTATTAAAGGAAGGAATCTAGGCTGATTACTTTTCCACCCACATTCTAGTCTTAGTACACGAGGACAAATTCTAGCACAAGCAAAGTTCTCCTGCCAATCCTCTCTGTCAGACTTGGCAAGTGAGATTGTACCTGAAATCTTTGATTTGGAACTGCATTTGTCGTACAGGATCCTGCATCACTAATTGTGTTAACAAGGTGGTCAAAAATACAGTTTAATTCAAGTCTGATTTGTAAACATGTTTCCAAGATATCCTAATATTTCCCAAAGTGTGTGTTAGGTGTGCAGAGTGGCAAGGTATTAATGATTGCCATTTAGTTTAGTTTAGAACAGCACGGAAACAGGCCCTTCGGCCCACTGAATCTGCGCCGACCAGTGATCCCCGTATATTAACACTATCCTACACACACTAGGGATAATTTACATTCATACCAAGCCAATTAACCTGCAAACCTGTACGTCTTTGGAATGTGGGAGGAAACCAAAGATCTCAGAGAAAACCCAGGCAGGTCATGGGGAGAATGTACAAACTCCGTACAAGGCATGGATGCCCGCCACTCAATTTTATTGGGTTCAGGACATGTGATACCAAGGAGTCGATTTGATTATAATGAGTATACGAAAATAACTGCAGATGCTGGTACAAATCGATTTATTCACAAAATGCTGGAGTAACTCAGCAGGTCAGGCAGCATCTCAGGAGAGAAGGAATGGGTGATGTTTCGGGTCGAGACCCTTCTTCAGTCTGAAGAAGGGTCTCGACCCGAAACGTCACCCATTCCTTCTCTCCCGAGATGCTGCCTGACCTGCTGAGTTACTCCAGCATTTTGTGATTATAATGAGGCCAGCTAATTGGTGGGGATTGGCCATCAGAGCCCAAAACACATAAATGGATGGTCAAGCATAGCAGAGGGATAAAGCTAATTGAGTCTGAAAGATGGTCCCGAACTGAAACGTCACTTATATACGTTTTCCAGAAATGCTGCCTGACCTGCTGAGTTACTCCATTGTTTTGTGTCCTTTTTTGTCAACCAGCATCTGCAGCTCCTTGTATCTACAAGGTAATTGTTCAGATGGGTACAGAGAGCTAAAACTTGTTTTTCTGGAAAATGTGTTATTGGAAGAGGAAAAAAAAATCAAAGGGGAGTGGATCGAAGGATGCTGGGAGAAGGGAAGGGACGGGGGAAATGAAGACGTTATTAACTTCCTGGCACTATGCTCCTCTGATGTGTAATTTGGGAACAGAGATGCACAACTAACTCATGCCCAGAGGGATAGATTTCCCCTGGTTCTTTATCTTTCACCCCATGAGCCTCCATATCCAACACATCATTCTCTGACATTTCCATCAGCTTCAACCTGGTCCCATCACCAGTTACATCTTCCCATCCCCACCCTTTCCACTTTCAGCAGAGATCATTCTCTCTGTGACTCCATGGTTTTCTTTCGTACAAACTCCATACAGACAGCACCTGTAATCAGGATAGAACCTGGGCCTCTGATGCTGTAAGGCAACAACTCTACTGCTGAGCCACTGTGCCAATGATGGGTAAGATGGGTTCCAACTCAAAATGTAATTTGTCCATTTCCCCGCACAGATACTGCCTGACCCGATAAGTCCCTCCAGCAGTTTATTATTTGGTCACGTCATAAATATCTGGTTGAATTTCCAGAGTGATGCAAAGTATCCTGACAATGGTTGTTATTTCACATGTTCTGGGCAGAAAATAAGTTATGTAATTGAAGCTCTAGACCGTTATATCAACAGCCTCTAGCAATCTCCCAAAACTCCTGCCTCTGCAGTAAAAAAAGAGAAGTCACATCGGGACGAGGAATATTATCTGTGAATATTTCATTACAGCAAATTCACAAATTTGTAATTTTATTCAACATTTGATAGTCTTGCACCTTTGGTAATCTGTAGTAATGCCATTAAATGATCTGTGAATTTGGAATTATTTCATTTACGATAAAAACAAAATAAAGAAGAGCATGTCTGGAGTCTCTCTTTTATGTCTGCATTTAGGATCACTGCTAGAAAATAATTACAAAATGAACATGCTGACTCACAACTGAGGACTCATCAATTTTACTCTTCATATTCATTTTCACAAGAAGATGTATGTTTTTAAACATTTACATTAATATAGTCTCGATTAAAACAAGCTGCCTTCACTTTTCCTCTGGTAATTCAGCATGCTCATACTGCAGCATTATGAACTCCAAAGGAAGACATCTTCACAATATACCAGCCTGCAAACACTGCAATTCACTCTTCAGAGATTAATGAAATCAGCTTCAGACACAAGGCATAAATAATGATTAAAATAAATTTGAGGATGTATAAGAAAAAATGTTAAGCGGACTGGATTATTCTACTTTTAAAAATGTATACTTGTATTACTTTATGGAATTGACATAGTGATTGATGACAAAAATCTAACTGTAACTCCAATTACGAAGCCAATTCCTAGTTGCCAACCTGTTAAGAATATTTATTCCAAATTTATGTGGCAATAGCAAAATGGTATTCAAACAGAGTTTTAAACATAAGCCTGCAGCATTTCCCGCTGAGATTTTAATGCGATTTTCCACATGTAACATGTGTGCTCGAAAATCACGTCAAGAGAAGCCCCTTTGTTCTGTACTTTATGCTGGCAATGCTTTGCTTTAAGTTTCTTAACACAGGTAAATAAACTCATAATCCAGATGGTGCAACAGATGTGAGAGCAGCACTGTGAAATCAACAGACAGTGGGCAATGGTTTGCATTTCCCTTTTAAACGCTAACTGATATGTAATTCGGGATCTCCGGTGAAGTTAGCATCTGCTCCCTTTGGCCAGCCAAAGGTTACAGGTGTTCCTGATGTCATTTCACAGTGAGGTGTGGGCCTGGCCTGCAAGAGAGGTGTCCTGGCTCTAATCTATGCCTACCACCTACCAGTTTTATCATGCTGGGTCTCCATTTGCTGTATCTTTTCTGTTAGCTCTTGTTCACGGTGTTTAGATTGAAAGGCCAGGGCTTTGACATCATCACTGTGACTACGATGAAGATTGTCCTTTTCCATCCTGAAAGAGGTAACAAGGTCAAAAGTAAAGGTTAAAAAAAAACAGTTTATACATTAGCAACACATTCACTTAGCCTTTTACTAGTTCATCATTTAAATATAAGTTGCATTAATTTTGTGAAAACTGTATGATTATGAATATTATTTGAATCTCATTTTTTACAACAAATTGAAAACAGCATTTTTCTGCACAAAATATCAATACTTTGTGATTAATTTTAGAAATGTGGTTGACACTTATGAAAAATCACAATTACGATATTAGCTGCCAGGTTAGAGGTCATTGACATAAGTGAAGAGATGATTTTGTTCCATATTGTAATTTTTTTTGTCATTTGGGGATTTTTATGTACGTCTCGGCAGCTGAGGATAGGCTAAAATAAAATTTTAAACTACAGATTTTGGAAATATAAAATAAAAACATAAAATTCTTGACTCAGCAGGATAGACAGCATCAGTGTAGCGAGAAGCAGTTAATATTTCATCTATCCCCTAATGTCAGAACAGGGGAAAAAAGGAAAAATAAATTAGTTTCAAGTAGCAGAGAAGGTGATAGGACAAAGAGGATATCACTGATATGGTGAGTCCAAATAGGTTAGTGGGAGCAGTTGCCAGCAGATCACACTTCTTCGTCTGCATTGCGAGGAAGTGGGGCATGACCATCAGGTCAGACAAAAACAAAGAAACCTGTCAAAATATTGAAGAGTAGCAATGTGCGGTTCCCATACAGACAAAAAGAGAGAGTGAATTATCTGAAGTAGAAGAATTTGAAATCGAGTCTGCAAACTGAATCATGCCCAGACAAAAGATGTGTTCTTCCTCAAACTTACATTAGACCTTGTTATAGCAGTGCGACAACCCACAGATAGAAAGTTAGAGTGGGATGGTGAATTAATGTAGCTGATAATTGATTAATTAATCACCAGGGTACATCAGAGTGCTCTAAAGAACAACTCATTCTCCGATTGTTTTCATTTCCTGTAGAGGTGGAACTTTCCCCAGTTCAATACGAGTGAACTCTACCAACCAGCAATTGCATATACATGCCTACTAACAGATTTTTACATTAAGATACAGAGATCTTTATCAGCCTACTCGGTGCTGTCAGATAAGGTTGTAGTATATACTCTGGCTTGCACTATTACGGTCTGGCTATGAAACTGATAATTTATTGCATTTCTGCTTATTGTATTTTTATTTGTTGTATTTGTTCCATTAATGTGCCTGTAAAGCTGCAGCAAATAAGAATGTCATTGTTCCTGTTTTATATGACAATTAAACACTCTTTTTAATTGTGTTTAAAGAATTAACACAATTTTTGTTAATTGTGTTAATTACTCCAATTAAAAATTGTATTTCTATAATTATTCCCAGATTGACTTTGACCTTTGGTGATAGTCAGCGGTCTATGGTAAGTTTGATATGTGCAAATAGTGTTCTTTTTATTACAGATATTATCTTTCACATTTTAACATATATGCATGCTGGATGTATATCAGCATTTGCCATTGTTTCATTTAGTTTATTATTGTCACGTGTACCAAGGTACAGTGAAAGGCTTTTTTGTTGCATGCTATCCAGTCAGTAAAAAGACGACACATGATTACAATCAAGCCGTCCATAGAGTACAGATACTGGATAAAGAGTAACTATTGTTGAAATAAAGATTTAAAAGAGTGGAGTTATTGTAATGAATGTTAGCAGATTCACTTCTGGGAGCAGCACGCAAAGGATCGCCTGCTTTCGGAGGCATCTTGGTTTTCGATTCTAAACAGTATACTGTCATTTTCAAGGCTGTCTTTAATACAGGTTACCTGCACAATTGGTAACTAACAGTAGGATGTACACTGCAGTGGTGATAATTCTCAACAATACAGAATGCAGACCTATGTTCTGAAATCTTTGACTTCTCCCCGTCAATTCAACCAAGCACAAAACTACAATTCCAGTTAAAATTGAAGATAGACACAAAATGCTGGAGTAACTGAGCGGGACCGGGCAGCATCTCTGGAGAGAAGGAAAGGGTGACATTTTGGGTTGAGACCCTTCTTCACACACAATGGGGAATGTTTCGGGTCGAGACTCTTCTTCAGAATCGACCCGAAAAGTCATCCATTCCTTCTCTCCAGAGATGCTGCCTGATCCGCTGAGTTACTCCAGCATTTTGTGTCTACCTTCAACTACATTTTTGTCACATTTGGATAAGTTACCACTGAATCCATTTTAAGAAGCAATAAAAGGGAGCCTGGCATCCAAAAAAGGAAATTGTCTCAAATGGAATGGGTCAGAAATGACAAAAGCAATGTCATGCAAAACAAAATGGGATTGAAAGAAATAAAAAAATGGATCAAGAAGAGGCACACATGGCAATAACAGAATTATTAGCTGTAATTACAGAACACAGAAATGAGCTAATATGATAAAACTTGTGTTACTTTAAGCTTTTATCAAGTTTTGATTAGGCACTGCCTCTCCCTCCACAGATGCTGTGTAACAATCGCTCTACAATAAGGATTTTAGAAATAAGATGCTGCACAGAAAGTAAATGTGTAGCATTCATTTTACTAAATCAGTTGTGCTAAATCATTATTCTTTGTAAGTGAGTACAAACCTGCATCCTTTAGTGTGTGCTATGCATTAACGAAAAAAATCTAAACAGCAGGCAGAACTTGCTACAGCACTGAATGAACTAAAGATCTAATTTAAACAATTTTAGTTTGTTAATTTGTCTGCATATTTTACATTGCCAACAAAACATTAATCATCTGCATCTTATGCAAAAACAGCATTAATCAAAGTAAACCTTCATATATGTTTCTGCGATACTGAGCACTTAAATCTCCTACCCCACGGGTGGCTTTGATTGTTGTGTTATTTACCCTCCTCTGTGCATATATTTAGCCATCTATCCCATAGCCTTTCCTTCTTTCTCTTCCTCTAACTAAACTGGCTCTGGCTCTCTCCATCTGGTTCCCCTTCCGTCAGCAGTCCCGCACCTGTTCACACCTCCTCTCCTGTTGGATTCCACTAAAGATTTCCTCCTCTGCCAGGGCTATTCTGGCACACACAATCTTTTTGTCATTCAATCCATCTGTCAGAAGTGAACTTTGTTTACCACAAGCTACTTTTTGCTTCTTGAAGTCGTACAGCTCCTCAAGGTCATTAGAAAATGCACTATCTTTTGGTCAATTTACATTCTGATCTGTTGGCCAAACAGAACAAAGTCCTACGCAAGGACAATTTACAAAATTAACTGAGTAACGGTAATATTTTGAAGCCTGTGCAATAAACAGAAATAGATAGTTTCTTAGGTTATCTAAAGCAAAGATTTTCTATATTTTAAACAAACTATGTTAGATTGGTTTAGCTAATATAGAATTATTTTTTAAATGTAAAGATAATTCAGCACTTAAAAAAAAAGAAGATATTCATTGAAAGAGAATTCTATGTTGAACCATATCCTAATCGTATTTTTATTTAGGGCTCTAGTTTACAAGGTGCAGCATCAAGAATCCTGACATTGTGCAGGGTGGGGTCCAGCAGGATCACTGGCAACCCACTTCCCCCAATAAGCTTATGTTGATGCTTAATTTGCCACTCCAAAAGCGGTCAAATTTAACTTTTGTATGTCTCAGGATAGCCATTGCACCATCTGACAGAATAGACTTTAGAGACTAGAAATGTAAAGATGCATAAAGAGGTTGTTGTACATTGAACATCTGCAGAGTAAGCTTGATGTGCAATTTGAACAATGCAAACCCAATGGTTCTTGGCATGATATGATACTTATATGACTTACCATGACTGCCTAACACAAATGAAGTTATTATAAATTACAGTTGCCTGGTTTACCAGCTGAATGAGTATCATATCACATTAACTATTCTGTTTAAATCATACTTTATTATGTTTCATTTTCAGAGTTTTGTTTTAATTCAAATGGATTTAGTTAATTCTGAAGGAGTTGGTTTCAAGATAATGTTGCAATTGTTGAAGCACACAGATGCAATGCTTAAATATTCTTTTAAAATTAGCATATGGATTTCCCAAAACAACTACTGACTTGCACTGAAACTTGGTCTGTGGTCGTACATTGTCATTGTGGGGCTACAATGCGGACAAGATGCTCTTGCAAATATTAGGGTAAAGGCACTGAATATATTGTCTGGCACAGTGGAACACTTCCAATTTTCTCATTGACCATGAGTATCAAATGAACCCAAGTTAGATAAAACATAAAAAAGTATGAAAGGAAACATCCTTCTGCAGTGGTCATATGTTATAACAAAATGTGAACTTCCACAGCATGTCCCTTTAGTAAACCGAAGCGATTTTTTATTTTTCTCATGTTAAGTATCTTATAACCTCTCTCAGTTACATTGTAAATTTACGCAGAATTGTCGGGCCTTTTAGACCTTCATATATAGAGGAAATAGGATTAAGATTTAATTTCACCCGCAGCACATATTATCACGAGAGAGACAAAAATAGCAATTGAGACTTCTTTCAAGCCTATGCATAGGCAGCGATAGAAATATGTGATAACCCACTACAACACTCCCAGTGGAATGGTCTTCAGTTATTCCTGAAGTGTAAAACAATTACGATTGTTCTGACACTGCTGTGTGAAAAATGCATTTGACAGGTTGTAGATGCAGATTTTTTTCAAGATTCTACTTTGATGTGCAGGATCTATCTGTGAGCTATTGTCAAGCAGTACATTTTGTATCACTCAATTACAATTTTACAATGATGGCTGCAGGAGTATGTGGCTTGTTGGCTCACTTAGACTGATCTGTCAGACCTCACGTTGCAATCTCATGGCTTATCAATTAGCTAGATAATTTAGAAAATAGCCCTGTGACAATGATGCAGTAAACTAAAAAGCAGGAAGAATACACTGATATATCTTGTTTTAGTAAAAAAAAATCATCAAACTCAGTGTTTCATTTTCCCCTTGAACAGTTTTCATCATCCATTTGATTGAAGAATTGCAATTGCTATATGTAACAGAATAAACATCTATTCTTGTTTTACTTCTATTAAGAATATTTGGAAAAACGGCAACACTTGATATTTTACTTTTTAAACATTTTTTTATCCTTAGCTTTTCTTTTAATTAAAAGGGAATGGCTAATGCCTGCCTCATCTATTCAGTTAATTTTCCCTTCAGGGTAAAGAATCAGATTATTCATTAAGTCTCACAGCAATAGACAAAATCTCTCCACACCACTTGTTCCATTCTGCCCCCCCCCCCCTCAAAATGCACTCTTAATTGAACATTTTATAGTTTATTTCCAATAAATGGTCAAAATCAGCAAATGTTGTTTTCTTCTAAACTTTATATAAATGTTTTGCAAACACCATTCTTCTTTATTACTCATTTCCTGATCTTTGAAAAATTAATTAAAAATATGAAAGAGTTTTACCACAGAAACATGTTGCTACAAATGTGTGAATACTCAGAGGGTTAGTTCTGTAATTAACAGCTACTGATGATTTTAACTTTTATATGGGAATAGCTTAACAGTGGGTTATTGATGTAAAGGCTATTTCTCTTTTTTTGATTTGGAATGAAAGTAACAATCTTTGAAGACAATATCAGGTCTTATCCAAGGCCACCAGGCGCACCACTGTAAACATCACACCCTTCTGTAGTCACCCAGCAGAGCCCATCTCTGTGGTCAGTCCTCCCAGCTGCCCTATCTGTTACTGTCTGATTAGTTCTGCTAAGCAGCCCCTCCCCTGCCATCTTTGCTTGCCATCTGTTATAAACAAGATGGCTATTGCCCAGCAATGCATGCTGCCCTCCTACCTGGCATCCAGCTATTTGCCTTACCCTAAAGAGCTAACACAGGTTCTTGCTGCTGGCGCAATCAGGATTTCATTACTACTATTTTGACAAGTGCAGGGTAGTTTGTAATTTCTCTTTTATCCCTGTTCTGATTGTACAACTACCTCCCACTGACTATGTTTGCTGCATTTTGTTGCACACAGATTTTACTATCCACATTAATCTCCCTCTGGCATATTATTGCATCTGTTCCCTTTTTTTTAATTAATTTTCAAATTCCCACCCTTTTTCAGCAAAAGAGATGCATCATTCTGCTTCCATGATTAGATAATTACAATTCAAAAATAACAATTTCGCCCATAAAATTAAAGAAGCATGTGTCAAGTTACTGAACGAAGTAACTATATATTTTATGCATTGCCTCTTTCTAGATTCAAACATATCATAGTCAAAGCTATGCAACAATCTGTTGGGTATATTGCACCCAAAGAAATGTTTAATTAGTTTGGTTAAAAAGAATTGCAATAATGCCAGCGTATCTCAGTTTCAAGACCAAATAATATTTCTGTGCGTTTCTAAATAAGGGGTTCAGTAAAATATGAGCAAAATCTGTAAAATGAAAATGTCATATCTGATTGGTTTTCCAAATAATTAATCTACATCTTAAGTAAATGTACAACAATTTGCTTTTATGTAGCATCCTCAATTATCAAAATATATTGCTGACCAATGTCAATAAAAACATTTCTCACTCTGTGACATAGAAACCAAAAGCTTGGTGAGAGATAGTTTTAAAGATCCTCTTAAAGCGTCAGAGGGGAAGAATTCTAGAACTAAGGGGCAAGGTGGCAAAAGTCCACAGAATTGCCTAAATCTTAACAGTTTATACAGCTGGAGATAGGAAGGGGTCAGGTCACAAACAGATTAGAAAACAAGTATCATTTTTAAAAATAAAGATATGGTTAGACCGGAAGCCGATCCAACTCAGCAGGTACAGGAGTAATGGGTGAAGTTTAAATTAACAAAAAAACATAGAAAATAGGTGCAGGAGGCCATTTGGCCCTTCGACCCAGCACTGCCATTCATTGTGAGCATGGCTGATTGCAGGCGCAGCCAGGTCCCCCCGACACCGGTGAACATCCAGGGCATGGACATCGAGAGGGTGGATCTTATAAGTACCTGGGTGTCTACCTCAACAATAAACTGGACTGTGCTGAAAAGACCGATGCGCTATACAGAAAGGGCCAGAGCAGACTTTATCTGCTAAGGAGACTCAGGTCCTTTGGAGTGCAGGGGGCACTCCCAAGGACCTTCTACAACATGGTGGTTGCATCAGCCATCTTCTATGGAGTGGTCTGCTGGAGCAGCAGCATCTCAGCGGCGGAAGGGAAGAGACTCGACAAGCTGGTCAGGAAGGCCAGCTCTGTCCTGGGTTGCCCCCTCGACTCAGTGCAGGTGGTGGGAGAGAGGAGGATGATGGCAAAGCTAACATCGCTGCTGGACAACGACTCCCACCCCATGCAGGACACTGTCACTGCGCTGAGTAGCTCCTTCAGTGACAGACTCCCTCACCCCAAGTGCGTGAAGAAGTGCTTCCTTCCCGCTGCTGTGAGACTGCACAACCAGCACTGCTCCCAGCAGACGAGCCAACAATAACAGCTAAGAACACAGAAAACTGATGGCAATTTATGTATCTTTTATTTATAATAAATGATCTCTTGCTCTCTTGCTATCCACTTTGCTGCTGTAACACTGTAATTTTCCTCGGTGTGGGACGAATAAAGGAATATATTATTATTATATTATTATCCAAAATCAGTAACCCGTGCCTGCCTTCTCCCCATATCCCTTGATTGTCTATCTAACTCTCTTTTAAATTCATCAAGTGTGGCCTCTACTGCCTTCTGTGGCAGATTGAATATAGCTAGTAGAGTTTTGTATGAGCTCAAGTTTATGTAAAATGGAAATTGAAGGCCAACCTGAAGAACAATGGAATGATTTACTAGTTTCAGTCCTCCTGATTAATTTTACTCTTTGTATGCTTCGTTGTCACCTTCCCCTCAGCCAACAATGAACCAGATAGATCTGTCCTTTTCACACCTTACATGCTCTTTGTACCCTTCCATATCTCTAATTTCCCTCTCCCCTAACTCTGTCTGAAGAAGGGTCTCGACCCAAAACATCACCCATTCCTTCTCTCCAGAGATGCTGCCTGTCCCACTGAGTTACTGCAGCTTTTGTGTCCATCTTCAATGAAATTATGAAGTCTTGAGGTAACCAGGTGTGAGCACAGATTATCAGATAGGATCAAAGTTGGTAGATGCTACAGAAATAGAAATAGGCTACTTTGACAATTGACATTAATATGTTGTCAGGAAGCTAATCTAAGGGTAAACATTATAGTAAGCCTGTGAATAGTCTGTTTAAGATTCATACAGATTGATATAATGGCTTCAGCCTTCCCAGAATAGTGATCCACCTCAGCTTTTTCTTACCATTCCAACTTCTGATGAAGAGTCATTACCTGAAATGTTAACTATTTACTCTCCACAACCATTGCTTGACCTGATTTGCTTGTTAATTTTAGATATCCAGAATCTGAAGTTGTTTTTTATTTTTCAATTGCTTCAATACAATACAATACAATACAATACAATATATCTTTATTGTCATTGTACAGGGGTACAACGAGATTGGGAATGCCCAGCTTGCATGTCCTACAGCATTTGACTGACTTGGTTGGTGGTTTGCAGAGCGAACTGGTGCAAAATAAAAGCATTGGTGTTTGGGTATTAGGCAGTGACCATTATTAGATTTGTGTGTAGACCAACTGCATTTTAAAGAAATGATAGATGCTGTAACAGCAGTAAATCTCAACATTCAAATGTGGTGCTCCGAAATTATGTGTGTGCAGTTAGTGGCACCCTGCTACAATGGCAGCTGATGATTCCATGTGTTCTTGGTGCTTTCTTCTCTATGTTACGGGAAAAAGGACATAAAGCTTGACCTCCTGCACTTGAGGTTTTTTTAACAACAATGTCCTCTCCAAACCAGTGGTGTTCTGCAAGCCATTAAGCCAACGACAATTGTAAGCACGCCTTACATAACCCTGGAAAAATCTAGGTGTTTAGAAACTGATGCCACCATGACCTCTGAGCCAATGGCAAAATGTGGATGCACATGTAGCAGAGGTCCATCTGTGAAGCAGTTTCCAACACACATTTTTTTACCTGTGTCTGAGCCAAGTACAAAATAAATTCTGCACATCCCTGTTGGAAAGGGAGTCCTCCTAGGAGCACTTCTCACCCTCTTCTCCCTTCTGGCAGGTTGGTCTTTTCTGGGTGCCATTTCCTCATTCTCCCTATCATGGTACACTCCTCATGGGATTCTCGACTGAGCACCCATGTCTGGAAAAGTATTTGAAAGAAGTTTGAAGATTGTACCCTGTTATTTCAGTATAGACCTTTGAAGCAGCCACACCCAAATGTAACATATCAGGTTTCCACAAATAGTGTAAGAAAGTAACTGCAAATGCTGGATGCTCGTTACAAATCGAAGGTATTTATTTCACAAAATGCTGAAGTAACTAAGCAGGTCAGGCAGCATCTCAGGAGAGAAGGAATGGGTGACGTTTCGGGTCGAGACCCTTCTTCAGTCTAAAGAAGGGTCTCGACCCGAAACGTCACCCATTCCTTCTCTCCTGAGATGCTGCCTGACCTGCTGAGTTACTCCAGCATTTTGTGAAATAAAGGTTTCCACAAATAAGTCATCGTTAATCTTGCAAGAACTTAATGCATTTTATAAGCTGCAAAGGTCGGTGGGATTCATTCTGCTACTAAATACTGGCTGTTCAAGCTAGTAGCATCACGGATGGCCAAATCACTCGTCAATTAAGTCCAGCTTGAGTGATTCCTTTGCCCTCCGCCCAACCCCCACCCCCACTCCAACTTCAGTCACATTTGAGTTGTCCTCCACCCTGCTCACTCACAATATGCATTATGCCTGGATCCGGATTGCACAACCACTGTGAGTTTTCCCAATATGGCTGATAGCATAAATACATCAGGCAACTATATGGCACTCATTGGACTTAAAGTACCAGCCTACTAAACTGAGCTTTGGATCCATTATCTTGTAACATACACCTGAACATTTTCAAATACGGGAACATTTTATGGTTTGGTTTCAGCGGGATGACCCAATTTTTCAAATAAAAACACATTTAGATCGTCCCCAGCTTATGAACATCTGACGTATATACAGCTTACTCACATGCGAGCATTTGGGAGACCGGTGGTCTGGATTTGCTGACTTTGGTGGGGCTGCAGGCATCTTCTGCCATGTGAGAACTTGGATTGCAGCCGGATTTCTGACTTGAGAACTGTTTAGGTTGCACACAGTTAATGGAATGGAATCCTGCCGTAACCTAAGGATGACCTATACACATCTTTAAATTTAGTTGACGTATATCAAATAATAACTACAATCTCATAAACGGACTTGATAATCAAAAAGTTACATTTTTTAGAAAGGTTTAGAGGGATATGTGCCAAACGCAGGCATGTGAGACTAGTGTAGATGGGGCATCTTTGTCGGCATAGGCAAGTTGGGCCCAAGGGACTGATTCCGTATGATTCAATGAAAGGAACATGATAGATTATCTGTAAATATCCAGATATATTCAGACTTTTGTTTTTTTTTAGTTATGACCTATAAGAAAGATATCTGAAATTTGAGGGAATCCCAAAGAAAACCAAAAAAATTATAATTTTGAAAACTTGTATGAAGGACAAATGAATGTTACTTTCCTGCAGTAGCACATCACATACAATGAATGATAATTTTAAGTTTCTTTTATACAGATGCTGGATTTTGGGAAAGTGACCTAACTGTGCCCTTCTTCCAAATTAGATGCAGATAATTTAACAGGTTGCCCAGTAACTTGGCTGCGATGACAGGCTCATTATTTTCTGCATGCAAAAATCATCACGGCTGTTCACAGAATAAGTGCATATTCTGATGTTCCATCAACAGCATATTCACTGGCCCAAGGAAGTAATTCAGCTTTTCTCAAGGTCCATTTATCCAGCCCGATGACCTTTTTAAAAAAAAGGGACCTTATTTTCGTATTGGCATTTGACTGAAACAGTCAGGCACTGAAGGAGACCATTTAGCCCATCATGCTCAGGCTGGCTCATGCTTAGCGTAATCTAACTCATCACATTCCCCTGTCCTCTCTACTGCTTTATTAAAGATAATGCATGTAGTAGGAACTGAAAAATGTAGGCAAGCATATAGTAAATAAATAAACTGAAAGCAGGATTATGTTAACTAAATCCAATGGTGGGAAAGACTGTACAATTCAGAAAGGAATTTCTTTGCATTTGTTAAAATATGTAAATCATATGTTTATGAATGGACAGTAAACCTTCTCAAAGTCACAATCTAATATAAGGATAATAAAATTTAAAATTGATCAATTATCCACTCCAGCAGTTCACAAACTGACAATCTAAATGTTCTCTTTCTACTTGTCAGGTGGTAATTTGGAGCCGAGGATGGCTTGTTTCCAATCAAATCTATGAGTTTTAAGGTGCCTGATAATGTTGGTCTGGGGCAGGGTAAAGTAGGAGGCGATGGACTCCTCCGCTGTTTATGGTGAAGAAATACAAGGTTTCAGTGTCAGCCTCGTTATAGCTACTTCATTTTGAATAGTTATGGGCCAGATTCTCCCAGGTATTGATGGGGATATTACACTTCAAGGAAGGTTTGAGGACATCCTTGAAATCTTTTTTCTCTGTCCTTTTAAAAATCTCTCAGAGTAGCATTCAGTGTAGGCAACATTGGGTGGATTGTAATCACAGAACTGGCTGAGTGCAATCAATTGATGGAGATTTAGTCTAAAAGAAGAGACCAAAGATGGCTTAATTTTCCTACCAGGGCTGTTTTCGGATTAACTGATTCATTGACAATTTTGAAAATGTGATTAATCACTAATTAATCACTTTACCCCGATTAAAATGAATAATTTTTCAAGTAATTAATTTTCATGATTTTCAAATGAAAACATTCTTTCTTGGGAAATTTACTTTTATTTCGCAAACGTAAACCTACTTTAGACTGCCAATAGGTACGATCTCAAAGGTATAAGGTATCAACTGTCTCATCACTCAATGATATGCGCAATTTTGTGACAAAGAGGCCAGAAGCACTAAAGCATTTTTCAGATTCAACTGACCTAGGAGGAATTGTCAAGTATACTCTATACACTTTTTAAAGTGTGCTTGGGCAATTCTTTCCAATACGTGCTTTGCAGGACAGCCATTTCTCACTTCAATATCTTCAAATGTCTTGTGGGTTTGAATATTACTCTATTTGCTTCTGCTTCTTAACATCTTTTGACCAAGGTTGCAAACTTAATTCCATCTAAAGCTGTCAAACATGTGACAACAAACTATGTGTTTCTGTTGTGTAGGAAAATAACTGCAGATGCTGGTACAAATCGAAGATAACTCAGCAGGTCAGGCAGCATTTCTGGAGAGAAGGAATGGGTGACGTTTTGGGTCGAGACCCTTATTCAGACTGATGTTTCTGTTGATTTCTTCTTGAAATGTGAAATAATTGTTTCCTGATTTGTGCAGGATGGAATGCCAACTGACTTGTTTGAAGACACTAGGTCAAATTTGAAGGCATGTTTGTGTTCCAGATAATATTTGAATGACAATGGGGATGGCTGATATTTGACATCACTAAAATCCTATAGCTTTTGTTCACAAGATACCCTGAAAATCAATCCAGATATTCAACATTTTGCTGTTCAAAATTTTCTGAACGCATTTGACTTATTATGTTGACATTTTTGCTAAGCTTTACTGGATAAACTGCTTGAAAAGTTAACAAACATTTATTTACAAAATAAGGAATTCTTGTACCATCCTATTCTAGTTCTAGCTTTGGAGAAGAGAGAGTTTAGACATTTAATTACTTTAATCGATTAATCATGATTGATTAATAATAAATCACTTTTGTTCAAAAAAATGATTAATCAAAGCAGCCTTATTTCCTACCAAAGGACTTTCCCATCATGCAACTTTCCTAAGTTATGCAGTTTCATCTGCACTTTCAGTTAGAATATCTGACTAATGTATACTGGATTAACATCTAACATTTTGGCGAATCCTATCTCAAATTGGACTGTCCTCGGAAATCTGGGTAAGATTCCATATCTGCTAAATGATGAGATAACCAGTAGTTTAACCTGAGATATATCCCAACTACTTTCCTTGCATAGAGGGCATTTGAGCACATGTTTGAAGTTTATTCTGCTCTTTGCAACTATTTGCAATCTCAATCAGTATATTATTGGTTTACATGAACTGCATTTCTGCTAAATGGACTGCTCTGGAGTTGCATTGCAGGAGCATACTGAGAGAAGCACAGGAAGACAAAAAAAATTGATGGCAACAAAGTGAGGTTGCTAGGTAATGGTTGTACAATGTTTAATTTGATTCACAACTTCCCAGCAAATAAAGCAGTCCATGCTTGTGTGCAGCAAGACCTAGGTAACATTTAGGCATTGACAAAAAACATAATATCAAAAAAATACCAGACAGTGTCCATATCCAACAAGAGAACCACATATCCTTGACATCAAAACGCACTACCATCATTGAATCTCCGAGCATTAAAATTTTGGGGATCATCATTAACAATGCCCAAATTTCTAGTCATAATAGGCTGAGTATAATTCAGTGAATGATTCATCTCCCAGCACTCTGTAGTCTTTCCATCAATATGATGGAATACACTCTGCTTACCTTGATGAGTGTAGCTCCAAAAACAATCATGCAGTTTTGCAAAATACAGGACAAACCAGTAAACTTAGTTCCACTACCTTGAACAATGAATCCTTCCACCACCAATGCCCCATGTCTTCAATGTGCATCAACTACAAAATAAATTTTTAGTCATTGCCAAAAATACACCAGCAGGACCTCTAAACCCATGATCTCAATCACTAACAAAGAGAGTGCACCTCAGGTTTCTCTCCAAGTAGCCCATTTTCCTAATTTTGGATTATATTGCCATTCCTTCATTATAGCTGGGTCGAAATCCTGGAACTCTCTACCCAAAGCAATCTATTATCAGAAGACTGCAATTGATCAAGAAAGTGGTTCATCAAATCAACTCAAAGTTAAACCATGTAATGGTGAAAGCATGATTAAAATTGATAGCAAAAGTAAAAAATTCTCAAGCTCTATATAAATGCAAGGAACAATACCAACGTAGTGGCTGATGTACCAGAGAAAGTCAAGTCAAGTCAAATTGAGGTTTCGTCGGTATCGAATGACAATAAAGGTATTCCGTATTAATGTTACATGCACAAGTATGGTGAGGTACAGATAATTTTAACAGCATCAGAGGCACATGTTGGCCTTCATTGCGAGAGGATTTGAGTTTAGGAGCAAAGACTGCAGTTATACAGGGCCCTGGTGAGACCGCACCTGGAGTATTGTGTGCAGTTTTGATCTCCTAATTTGAGGAAGGACATTATTGCTATTGAGGGAGTGCAGCATAGGTTCACCAGGTTAATTCCCTGGATGGCGGGACTGACATATAATGAAATAATGGGTCGACTGGGCTTGTATTTACTGGAATTTAGAAGGATGAGAGGGGATCTTATAGAAACATATAAAATTCTTCAAGGATTGGATAGGACGGATGCAGGAAAAATGTTCCCGATGTTGGGGAAGTCCAGAAGCAGGAGTCACCGTTTAGGAATAAGGGGTAGGCCATTTAGGACTGAGATGAGGAAAATCTTTTTCACCCCTAGAGTTGTGAACCTGTGGAATTCTCCTCCACAGAAGGCAGTGGAGGCCAGTGGATGGTTGGGTTACATTTCACTTTTCTGCTCATCTGGATAACCCATGTAAATTATTTTGTAAAATATTTTCCAATTGATTTGGGAAGGAAGCTATGTATAGCTTTGGACTATGGAGTTAGGAGAGTAGCAAAAATATACTTATATCTAATGTTTAAATCAATGAGATTGAGATTGAATGTGTCTATACAGACTGACTTTGCACTTGCAATGTGTATAATAGTACGCCACCCACATGATTATGTTTATTTTCTCTTAAAAATCCTTCTCTTTGTTATACAGACCAAAATGATCCCAACATCACGTGTAACTTACCACCTTCACTTGACTATAGGGCTAAATAGTGTCATACAGCATTGAAACAGGTCCTTCGGCCCAACATGCCCATGCCAACCAAGATGACTCATCCATACTCCCTCCTGCCAGTATTTGACCCATATTATTTGAAACAGTTCCTATCCATGTACCTGTCTAAATATCTTTTAAATGTTGTTAAAGTACCTGCCTCAACTACCTCCTATGGCAGCTCATTATATATAACCACCACCCTCACTGTGAAAAAATGCCCCTCAGGTTCCTAATAAATCTTACCCATCTCCTTGTAAATCCTCGTAAATCTTCCCTGCACTCTTTCCAGCTTAACAACATCTTTCCTGGAGCAGGATGAATAAAACTGAACACAATACCTCAAATGTGGCCTCACCAACCTCTTGTACAACTGTAACATAACATCCCAACTTCTATACTCAGTAATATAGGAAGGAACTGCAAATGCTGGCTTAAACGGAAGATAGACACAAAATGCTGGGGTAACTCAGTGGGTCAGGCAGAATCTCTGGAGAAAACGAATAGGTGACTTTTCGGGTCGGAACCCTTCTTTACACACTTCTTCAGGTAACATGGGAACTTTTGACAAGTAAGCATAACATCTGTCGTAGGAAAGTTATTATCCAGAGAATTCTTGGAGAGTAGATGTACCTATATTTAGAAAGACAAGGGTTGATTAGGAATAGTAAAAATGGCTTTGTGCCTGAGAGATTGTGTCTCACAAATTTGATTGGGTTTTTTGAAGAAGAAACCAAGAAGGTTGATGAGGAATATACAGATTATTCCTATAGACATGGACTTCAACAAGGCCTTTGATGAGGTTCTGCATGGTAGGCTGAATGGTTATATCATATGTGATCCAGGGACAAATAACAAACTGGATACAGAATTGGCTTCATGATAGGAAGCAGAGAGTGACAGTGAAGGTTATTTTTTTAGATTGGAGGCCTGTGAATAATGGTGTGCCTCAGGTATTGATGTTTGTCATCAATATTAACAATTTGGAAAGATGTACAAAGCATGAATAGTAAGTTTGCAGATGACACTAAAATAGGAGGTATGGGAGTTTAATTCAGATAACTGTATGGTATTGCATTTTGGTAAATCAAACCAGAGCAGGATCTTCACAGAGAACTGTATGGTCCTGGGGACGGTGTGGAGCAGAGGAATCCAGCAGTACAGATACATAGTTCCTTGAAAGTGGTGTTGTAGGTAGATAACGTGATGAAGAAAGGTATTTGGTACATTGGCCTTCATCAGTCAGGGAATTGAATATAGAAATAGGGACGTTATGTTACAGTTGTACAAGACGTATTTGAAGTAAAGTAATCAATTTTGGTCACCCTGCTATAGAAAAGATGCCATTAAGTTTGAAAGGGTGCAGAAAAAATTTATGAGGATATTGCCCAGACCCGAAGCCCTAAGCTATAGGGAGACATTGGGTAAGTTAGGACTTTCTTCTTTACAATGCAGGATACTGAAGAGAATAGATAGTGTGAATGCACAGAGTCATTTTCACAGGATAAGGGAATCAATAACTAGATCCACATGAGGAAGTAGTTGAGTAGTTGAAGTAGTTACAATAACAACATTTAAAAACATTTGGACAGGTACATACATAGAAAAGATTAGGCCACAGGCAAATGGGACCATTTTAGACAATAGACAATAGGTGCAGGAGTAGGCCATTCAGCCCTTCGAGGCATCTGGGTTGACATGGATAAATTGGGCCCAAGTGCCTGTTTCCATGCTGTATGACTATAATCTAATAATAATAAACCATGTTTTAAATGCACAATGGTGACGGGAAACAAGAAAGAAAAGATACAGAAACATTATGGGGGTCCAAAGTTGAATACTTCAAATAGACCAATGTGCATCTTGAAAAAAATCCCCTACCAGCACCATACATCAGAAGCAACACCAGCGTGACCGAGAACAACTCAAGATAGCTAGTGTTTTGTACCATCAAGCAATTCTGCAGAAGTGAATGAAGAATGCTTTTAATTGAAATGTATCTCTCATTACATAACATATTTAATTATAGATTTTTAAAGCAGTAGCCCTTCCTAATTCAAAATAGCATAGGATCTGTGAGTCCTGCCATCTGGGAGAATCCCATCAGTAGATAACGTAGTTGGTTTAGCAATACTGACAGTAAGGTTATCCAGCTTTGTAAGTGATGTCCTCGTCAATTCAACAATATCTTAACAAGAATGTTTAGGAAGGAACTGCAGATGCTGGTTTAAACCGAAGATAGACACAAAAAGCTGGAGTAACTCAGCATCTCTGGAGAAAAGGAATAGGTGACGTTTTGGGTCGAGACACTTCTTCGGACTGAGCGTCAGGGGAAAGGGAAACGAGATAGTGACCATGATATCGAGAGAGATATAGAAGAAATTAATGAAAGATAAGCAAAAAAGTTACGATAATAAAGGAAACAGACCATTGTTAGCTGTGTGCTAGGTGAAAATTAGTACAGACAGTGAGACTCAACAGGACGAATTTGAAGCTGGTACGACTTGGGTGGGGGAGGGATGGCGAGAGAGAGCGGATACAGGGGTTACTTGAAGTTAGAGAAATCAATATTCATACCACTGGGTTGTAAGGTGCCCATTAAAATATGAGATTCTTAACAAGAATGTCTCATTAATAATGTACCACTATTTTAAAAGCCAAAATGCAGGAACCTTGGTGTTAAATCTACTAAGATTACATGAAGTTAATTATTTTTTCCCTTAGCTATCCATGTCCTCAGGTTACCTGCAATCCCTTCCTGTAAGCTTTATTTTAAATGTGCCTATTAAATTTAATTTGCCATTGACTTCCCATCACTTTGATCTATTCACTTTTATTTCACAAGGTGTCTTTGTAGAATCAACTGTCCCTCCTAGTGTGGTATAATAACCCAACTTGTTTTATGTTTCTGAATCCAAGTCAGTGTTATAAATTAGTAATGGCACCTTATACATTGTGCACTAGACTTAACACCTTTAACAAGCTATAACTGTTTTAATCCTTCAATCAATTATTTATTATTCTCATGAATTTATCTTCAATTCGCAGAGTATTAAGAGTACCCTTTCATGTAGCAATCTGTGTTGTACAAGCCCCTATTTGGTAGACACCAAACAATCAGATGTGCGGCCACTTGTTCTGAAACATTGTTTACATACAAAGCTCTCCCATTACAGGGAAAGTCTGTAGGTGCCAGGGAGTTGGAGGTGATGGGGTTGAAGAAGTGGGATTGGACGGAAGTTCAGGCAAAAAGGATTTTGGGCAAAAAGGCAACTGTGGACCCAGAGGGGATTTGTGCCAGCAGGGTTGGCTGGAAATGAGTGAATCCTCAGAAAGTCACGTAAAGCAAGATCTATCTGGGTGACATAGAAACATAGGAACATAGAAAATAGGTGCAGGAGGAGGCCATTCGGCCTTTCGAGCCAGCACGGCCATTCATTGTGATCATGGCTGATCATCCACAATCAGTAACCTGTGCCCAACATCTCCCCATATCCCTTGATTCTGCTAGCCCCTAGAGCTCTATCGAGCTCTCTGTTAAATTCATCCAATGATTTGGCCTCCACTGCCATCTGTGGCAGAAAATTCCACAAGTTAACAACTCTTTGGGTGAAAAAGTTCCTTCTCACCTCAGTTTTAAATGGCCTCCCCTTTATTCTAAGACTGTGGCCGCTGGTTCTGGACTCGCCCAACATTGGGAACATTTTTCCTGCATCTAGCTTGTCCAATCCTTTTATAATTTTATATGTCTTTGTAAGATCCCCTCTCATCCTTCTTAACTCTCGTTATGAAGGCCAACATGGCATTAGCTTTCTTCACTGCCTGCTGTACCTGCACGCCAATTTTCAGCGACTGGTGTACAAGGACACCCAGGTCTCGCTGCACTTCCCCCTTACCTAATCTGACACCATTGAGATAATAATCTGCCTCCTTGTTTTTGCCGCCAAAGTGGATAACCTCACATTTATCTATATTATACTGCATGTGCCACACATCTGCCCACTCACTCAACCTGTTCAGGGTACCCTGCAACCTCCTAACATCCTCTTTGCAGTTCACACTGCCACCCAGCTTTTTGTCATCTGCAAACTTGCTAGTGTTACTTCTAATTCCTTCATCCAAATCATTAATATATATGGTAAACAGTTGCGGCCCCAACACCGAGCCTTGAGGCACTCCACTCACCACTGCTTGCCATTCTGAAAAGGACCCGTTTACTCCTCTTTGCTTCCTGTCTGCCAACCAATTCTCTATCCATGTCAACACCCTACCCCCATGTGCTCTAATTTTGCTCACCAATCTCCAGTGTGGGATCTTATCAAAGGCTTTCTGAAGAGTCAATGAGACAGTGACAATGAAAGAGTCAAGCTCCCAGTTACAAACCAATTAAAGTCAGGCTCCTGAAACTGTGAAGAAGTCGGCTTTATTCCCCCTATTATAGCTTGTTTAGTCATAAAATGTTCACATCTTTCTGGGCCATGTGATCACAGAAGAATTCTGCTTGTGACATAATAACTATACTACATGCTAATTAACGTTAGTCAGTATACCCAGAGCCTCTGTGTGAAACATGTCAGTAGCATGGAGAACCCAGAACAGATTTTCCAAAGCGTGCGAACAGTGCACAAAATATGAATAGGTTTTTGTTAAATCTCAATTGGACTGGACAAAACAATATTGCTCTATGTATTGTAATTCCTGTGCTATTGTTTGGTAGTTGAGGAAACATGTTATATATCCTTGATCGTCCACCAAAATGAAGGGGATTTCACTCAAATAACTGAAATTGAAAGATAATTAGATTGACAGAATTTTAACATTTTTAGAGAAGGTAATCTATCTGGCTGCTGGCAACTTGGACTACTTGTAGCGCTTTGGAAAAATGTATTTTCTGTTTTTTTATGCTCTCCACAAAGATACCTTTAGAAACAAAATAAAAGCTTGGTGAAAGATAGAGTAGAGCAGAAGATGATTTATTTTTCTGGCTGATTCCAATACAAGATTATTTTCTCTGCATGAATGTGACAGAGATTCTGACCTTGTTAGATTTGATGCCAGTCCCTGACCTAGCCTCAGTTGCCATGGAAGTTCTTATAGATAATTGAGTACATGGATAATAGAGTGTTTTATATTTTTTAATTAATTTTGCCAGTCTACACAAAATGTTTATTGCTGGAATGTTACTTGGATGGTTAATGTAATGCCAGAAATGTTGGAAGAGAGACATGCAGCAGCCAAGGCATTAAAATATCATGGAGTTGCACCATGGGGTTTCGGATTTAGATTTATATATCATAAATCCCACACTGTCAAACTATCAATTATAGCTACATGGCCGCGGAATGAAAAATAAAAGTAAATTTGTATTGTGGCTTTCACATCCTTTTTAGGAATTTTAGTGAAGCAATTATTTTTGAAATGCAGAGCTGTAGTGATGTAAGAAAACACACCAGTCGTTTGATGCACAATAATACTTCTACAATCAACAATGGGATAATGACAGGGTATTTCTTATTGATGCTGCTTTAGAGATATGTATTGGCCAGGAAGAATCTCCATGCTCTTCTTCAAAACAATACCACGGACTCTTTCATATTAATTAGAAAGAGCAGACAGGTCTTTAACAACTTAATCAAAAGATAGCAGTACCACCATTGGCTCTGTTCCTGAATGTAAACCATAATTTCATGCTCAATTCTCCAGTATGGATCTTGAACCAATAACCTGCTGATGCCGATGAGCAGGTGTTGCAAACTGCACTGGTATGTATAATGCTTTATAATGCAGGGAAAGAGAAAACGTGAAGAAAGGTTACTCATGGACATTTCTAAGCATGATCTGGTAGCAACTGATGATCAGTCCTGAGGGCAGTCTGGAAGCACATTGCCTAATCATATCTGTGTATTAATGGCGGAAAGAGGCAAAATATACCCTTAACATAGCTGTAATGTTAACTATTGGACCAAACCACACCAAATATATGTAGATAAGCATACATAAGGCGGATTATGGTAGGTTACATATGTACACAGACTATGGAAAGTCCGATTAGACACGGGTTATGGAAAAATGTAAGAACATACAACAGTACCGTATAGGAACAGGCTTTAACTTCCATAATATTGTCTTGGACTTCCTTAACACATGATGCTTAGATGGGGCTGAATTTGTTGGATGCATCCAAGAGGTTTTCTTGAAATATTATGTGGATAGTCGAACTAGAGGAGGGACTATACTGGACTTTATTTTGGGAAATAAGCCTGCATGGTTAGAAGCATAGAAAATAGGTGCAGGAATACGCCATTCGGCCCTTCGAGCCAGCACCGCCATTCAATATGATCATAGCTGATCATCCAAAATCAGTACCCTGTTCCTGCTTTTTTCAAAATATCCCTTGATTCCGTTAGCCCTAAGAGCTATCTCCAACTCTCTCTTGAATACATCCAATGAATTGGCCTCCAATGCCATCAGTGGCAGAGAATTCCACAGATTCACAACTTTCTGGGTGAAAAAGTTTTTCCACATCTCAGTCCTAAATGGCCGACCCCTTATTCTTAAACTGTGACCCCTGGTTCTGGACTCCACCCAACATCAGGAACATTTTTCCTGCATCTGGCCTGTCCAATCCCTTAAGAATTTTATATGTTTCTATAAGATCCCCTCTCATCCTTCTAAATACCAGTGAATACAAGCCCAGTTGATCCATTCTTTGACTGGCATTTCAGGGGGAGAGCAATTTGCAACATTCCCGGATTTTGATGTTTCAGATATAAGAGAAAGGGGGACGGCCTGATTGTATTCATGTGTAATCGTTTTGTTGACTGCATGGTATCCAACAAAAAAGCTTTTCACTATCCCTCAACGCACTGACAATAATAAACTAAACTAAATTAAAAAGGCGAAAGAGTTGTATTACTAATCAGGAGGAATGTCATGGCAACACTCAAAGAGGACGTACTGGAGGGTTCGTTCAATATGGGTAGTCCAACTCGAAGAAAGACCAAACTGGAACTTGTACTGGGCAAGCCTGGGCAGGTGACTGCTCTTTCAGTGCAAGAGTATTTTGGGAACAGTGATCTTAACTCCTTGTGTTTTAAGATAAATATGTATAAGGAGAAGATTGAACCTTGAGGTAAAGTACCAAATTGAGAGATAGCAAATTACAGCATTATTATGCAGGAGCTAGAGAGAGTAAACTGGGAGCAGCTATAGATGTGGGAGTCGTTGCAAACTGACCAGAGTTCAGGACCAATATATTCCAGTAAGAAGGAGGGCCAAGGATGACAAGATAAGGGAACCGTGAACAATGAGAGAGGTTGTAAGGAGATACAAGAAACTGCAGATGCTAAAATCTTCAGCAAAGCACAAAATGCTAGAGTAACTCAGGGGGTCAGGCAGCATCTGTGGAGGAAATGGATAGGCGATGTTTCGGGTCCAGACCCTTCTTCAGACTGATTGTATTAGGGAGAAGAAAGCTGGAAAAGAGGTAGGGGTTAGAGAAATCCTCCAAATAATAGCTGGATTCAGGTGGGAGGAGTAAGTAACAAGGACGAGAGATGAAAAGGAGACAGAAAGGTGTCAGATAAGGAGGCGAGGAGTGAAATGTAAAGCCAGAAGGAGGGATATACATGGAAGGGATGGAGGTTGTGAGAAAGAGGGACGGGATAGTGGGAGAAATGGGTGCATACCACAGTGGGAGGGAGATGTGGGCACATGAAAGGGAGAGGAAGAGGGGGGGAATGTTACTTGAAATTAGAGAATTCTATGTTCTTATATTGGGTTGTAAACTACCCAAGTGGAATAAGAAGCGCTGTTGCAGATGCACATTTGATCAAAGGAAGAAAAGGTTTAGAGAGATGAAATCAGACAGGGTCTTTGAGGAATATAAAGAAAGCAGGAAAGAACATGCAGAAAATTAGGAGGGTCAAAAAAGGGCCATGAAATGTCCTTGGCCAGTAGGATTAAAGAGAATCCCAAAGCCTTTTATATACACATGCAGCTACGGGATATAAATAAAATAAATGTAGAATTTTTAAAAAAAGTATTAATAATGGTAACAATGAAACTACTGGATTACTATAAAAAATCATCAGGGGAGAACTTTGCCACCCTTATCTGATATAGCCTATATGTGACTCCAGCCCTAATAATGTATTAATTACCTGGTGTCTGCAGTTCATATTCAGGGATGGATAATAAATGCTATACTACCAACAATATCTACATCCCATGAATAAGATAAAAATATAATCTGACTGAATTTGAAATTGGTGACCACCAATGAAATTTTTCATAATTTTTACCCCTCAAAATATAGCCGATAATAGTACAATTGAAACCTGAATCTATTGTGATAATACAATTTACAGACTGAGATGTGATAATTAATTTAAGTGGGCATTGTAATTGTTAGTACAACAGAAAAATAAATAAATAACACAAAAAGGTTTATAAATAAAATAAACACAAGAGAGTTGGAGGAACTTTCGAGTCAGGCAGTATCTATGGAGGTAAATGTACAGACAACATTTCTGGTTGGGAACCTTTTTCAGACTGATGGAATAGAGGGGAGATAACTGGTAGAAAGGGGTGAGAAATGGTGGAGCAAGGGCTGCCAAGTGTTGGGTGAATGGTGGCAGAGGGGTTCATGGGCAGATGAATCAGCAGGGGAGAGAAGGATGAACATCAAACCAAGGCTGGAGATGATAAGTGGAGAAGACAAAAGGAGTCAAATAGACAATAGAAAATAGACAATAGGTGCAGGAGTAGGCCATTAGGCCCCTCGAGCCCGCACCACCATTCAGTGTGATCATGGCTGATCATTCTCAATCAGTACCCCGTTCCTGCCTTCTCCCCATACTCCCTGACTCCGCTATCCTTAAGAACTCTATCAAGCTCTCTCTTGAATGCATTCAGAGACTTGGCCTCCACTGCCTTCTGAGGCAGAGAATTCTAC
This sequence comes from Rhinoraja longicauda, assembly GCF_053455715.1. NCBI lineage: Eukaryota > Metazoa > Chordata > Chondrichthyes > Rajiformes > Arhynchobatidae > Rhinoraja > Rhinoraja longicauda. The sequence continues at coordinate 43,704,899 of NC_135961.1, read as the reverse complement.
AGATTTACAATTCTCTGACTGAAAAAGTTTTTCCTCGTCTCCGTTCTAAATGGCCTACCCCTTACTTTTAAACTGTGGCCCCTGGTTCTGGACTCCCCCAACATTGGGAACATGTTTCCTGCCTCTAACGTGTCCAACCCCTTAATAATCTTATATGTTTCGATAAGATCCCCTCTCATCCTTCTAAATTCCAGTGTATACAAGCCTAGCCGCTCCAGTCTTTCAACATAGGACAGTCCCGCCATTCCGGGAATTAACCTAGTAAACCTACGCTGCACGCCCTCAATAGCAAGAATATCCTTCCTCAAATTTGGAGACCAAAACTGCACAGTACTCCAGGTGCGGTCTCATTAGGGCCCTGTACAACTGCAGAAGGACCTCTTTGTTCATATACTCAACTCCTCTTGTTATGAAGGCCAACATTCCATTGGCTTTCTTCACCCCCTGCTGTACCTGCATGCTTCCTTTCAGTGCTCTAATTTTGCCCAATAATCTCCTATGTGGGACCTTGTCGAAGGCTTTCTGAAAGTCGAGGTACACCACATCCACCGGTTCTCCCCTGTCAATTTTCCTAGTTACAGTCTCAAAAAATTCCAGAAGATTAGTCAAGCATGATTTCCCCTTCGTAAATCTATGCTGACTCGGAACGATCCTGGAATGGTGGAACCTGATTAGAGTGGAAGGCGAGGAGTGAAATGTAGAACCAGAGGGACGGGTGGTGGATAGAAGGGAACAGGATATGAAGTAAAATGGAGGACCTGGATTAGAGAGGGTGGGTGATGAGCAGATGAAGAAGGTGAAGAAGGGAAAAAGAACTTGGAGATGGGATGTGGGGAGTACAGAAATAGATGTGTGTGTGAGGCAGGAAAGAGGTGGGTAGAAGAGAATGCGAGGAGATGGGGATTATCTGAAACCAGGGAATTCAATGTTCATGTCTTTGGGTTAAAAGATATAAACCCAAGTGGCATATGAGATGTAGTTCTTCCAGTTTGCTCATTCTGGCAGAGCAGGAGGCCGAGGAGAGACAGGTCAGTATAGGAATAGGAAGGGGAATGAAGTGGCTATCATCTGGAAGCTAGCCCTGCCAGACAGAGCGCAAGCATTTAGTGAAGCGGTCGCTGTAGTCTATATAAACGACATCCTGTTATAACAACCTCTTATTAAGACCATTTATCATGATACAATATCATATGCTGTGCTGTTCCCACATCATTACAACTCAAACTGACAGAATACAAGAGATCTTAGAATAGAAAAAAAACAAAAACCTCAGAACATCTGGTAATCCCATCACCCGTCCATATGTTACAAACATCATGCTGCTTTTCCCTTAAGACAGATTAGAAAAATCATCACATTTGGTTTTGTATAATTACATACCTGCAATTTGGTTTTTTAATAGCTTCACCTGTTAATACTGCAGCAATTAGTAGGCAAAAATGTGAACAGTTGGTATTGCAAATCACCAAAAATATATGTAAAATGTTTTATTGCCTGCGGTGGAGACAGGCAGCTTGATGCTGGCGTTATGAATTGCCACTGGCAGATAACAGGATTATTTGTACCTGGTGAGGTGCAGTTGGTGCTCGGCTTTGCTCAGTAGTTCTATCAGCTTTAGATATTCATCCTTCGTTTTTGCTGCATCCTGCTGGACGTGCTCCAAATGACACTTAGTTTCATTAATTTCCAGCTCAAGTTTCTGTTGCTCCTAAAGAGGAAACATAGATGAAAAAAAACAGATTTTAAAACAACAAAATTCCACTTTGTAAAACTGTCAGTTGAAAATCTCAGTTAAGCAAACAGAACCACACTATCGTGTTGGGAGCACTACAGTATATATTTTTTTTTAAACTTGTGAAAAATAACAGTCACATTTAAAACAAAGTTACATTAACTTTCAGTACTGCAGTGATGATCCTCTATTAACTGAGAAGAAAAATAGCAGGAACTCATAAACATGGGGTATTTTAGTTTCCCAACTTCTAACTTTGAGTGCTGGAAAGAAATTGCCAAGAATGGGTGAATGAATACACACAGCTTACTTTCCCGGTGGACAGTGGTGATGTATTTACACGTTATTCTCAACAACTTCTATTTTAATAGACTTCTGTTGAAATCTACAATCAACCAATGTAAAGCACAGCATTTTATCATTTTTTAATCATTTGTTAACTTTTACCAAAATTACACCATGGCTAGATTAAAACACCGAGTTATAAGCTTTAAGGTTATTTTACACCGCAGATTTAATTATAATCTGTGGGGGATGTAGTGATTTTATCAGTGTGAATATAATTTACTGTACATTTGATGCATATATTTTCAGCTCTTATACAGTCTATCAATATTCTAATACTACAGACAAGATATATTCATGTTTTAAAAAGAAAGGGAATGGTTAAAATCAGAGCCTAATTTACCATAAATAGAACTTTGAATGAAACTAACGGAGGTAGGCGAAAGAATAACCTTAAAAGTCAAAGGAGAATGCATGAGTTATATAGTAATTCAAACTCTTCTAAATGTTAATTTTTATTATTTGAATTTTTTTTTGTTTTCCATGAGCTGGAAGTTGAGATTCTTTACCACATTATTGCATTTGTTGTGAACGTTTATTGCATTCGTTGTGAATGTTTCTCAGTTAAATGTAGCTGAATTTATATAAAATGTAAGCCATTTTGTCCTTGGATTAGCTGATCTCTTGCAATGGCTGTCCAAACTCTTGCAGCAGAGAAATACTCACCAACCATTATTTCCTCCTTTTGACACATCACATGGGAACTATGTACTTTCTGATAAAACACATCTTATCCTGCACAACTTGCTCCTTTAAAATGTTAATGCCATTGTTGTTGCATTGTTTATCTACTATGAACTATGTAGAATCATGAACTACCATGTAAGGATGTTCATTGCAAAAAAAACCATTTATTTTCACTGTTCCTAAAAGCGGCCTAGAAGTATAAAGTTTTCTGTAGATTTTATATTAATAACAACATTTGCTGATGGGAGCCAAGAAGGCAAATTGTGTGGAAGGCAGAATAAGTCTGCAAAGGAATATGGACAGGTGGCAAGTACTGAATGCAAAATAAGTACAAAAAATTGAGGAATGGAGTAGGATGTTTGAGGTTATTCATCTTAGTATAAAGAAGATAATGGTAGAGGATTGTTTAAATATAGAGAAATTACAAAATTCACACACGAAACACAGAATGTCAACATGTGGGTACATAATGGGTATATGTGGGTACAAAGACCAACTTTTGGTCTACAATGGAGTCAAGGGCTATGGGGAAAAGGTAGGAAAGTGGAGCTGAGCCCAAAATCAGATCAGGAATGATCATAACAAATGACATAGCAGGCTCAAGGGACCATATGATTTATTGAAAACATTACTTTTATAAAATAGGACTGTCTACTTTTGCTGCTGTCCAGAAATTAAGCACCCATTCAATGTTCAAAATGTTTTCAGAGAATTCTCTTTGTGAAAATGTTTGAAGAATAATTACCTTGTAATCTTCATCTTTGTTATTTTTACTTCAAATCTAACTTCTCTGTTTTCTTAAACATCTTAAATAATTTGTTGCAAAAATTTCCAATGTCTCAAATAATTTTCCCTTCCTCCTACTATACGGCATTCCAAATCTAAACAGTCCTGAATTATCAGCAATGCACAAAGCTTAGTCAATGTGCTGCCAAATGTATCTGCAGAAGGCATATTTTACAAGTCTAATCATTTCAGTGTGAAATGTATGCTTTTGTTAAGTGTTTCTACTGCACATGTTTAAATTAAATTCCAAAATGAAACATTTAATATGCTGTGGTACAAAGATTTGCAAATTGTTTTTTTTAGCTGTGGTGTACAGAATTCTGATTCAAATATAATCCTGTGTCGACATGGATGTTTTTGGCAACTACTTACGTATTTATCAGTGTTCTACTGTACTGTATTTAAGTAAATAAAAATGCATTGACAGTAACAGCTATGCTCTCTAACCGACTAAGTGTCCTACTATTCAGATGGCAATGCAATGCCACCAGCTTTTATAAAATTAATTCTCTATACCTTGCAACTTTTTTGAAGTTCAATTAATTGTGTTTCTTGGCAAACAATATAAATCCACTTAAAACTACCACTTAGCAATTAATTGAATAATGTAGTATTTATACTACTGTGCATTAATAGTGTTGCAAAGTCCTGTTCTCTGTTCAATAATAACTAAATGCAGCAATGACTTATCAGTAATAAACATTGTTTTCAAGAATAAAGGACTATCTAAAGCCGATAACATTTTGATTGATCTGAAACTCACCTTCATCCAAATCTCAAGAAATAGATCAGGATTTTGTACCCAGAAATTTCAATGACCTTTCTCGGTAACTTATTTTAATAGCAAACTATCCTACCTGAAAAGGAAAATTCCAACTCACTTCCTGCTTAAATTCAATATTTAATATTTAAACCCAACTGTTCTTGTGTGGTTTCATTTGACGTTTGCTTTCAAATGTGATAAATTATTTATTTACATATTTTTAAAAATAGGGTTCTATCAGTTATGTTCTTCTGTGCGATATAATGCTGAAATCCCTCTCAAATCAGAATGAGGATCTTGCCAGGCTTTTTAGAAGGAAGCTGGGCACGGTCCCAATCAGAATCAAGAAGTCAGTTGCACTTGCTGATTTCGAATGCTCCAGATTACAACATGGATATGTAGCCAGCAAGGTTTTGGCCTAGACAGTCAGTCAAGTAGCCTAGTTTTTTTAAGCACCAAGCATCTCAATATAATATCTCAATATTATTTCTGGAGTGCAATGCAATTAGGGCCATTTCTAGGTTGAACTATGTCACTCCAGAAATTTGGCCGGGCACTTACGGGTTGTTAATCACCCTTGTGTGCTCAATCAGTCTTGCCCAGGATGATATTGTTACATTATTCCAAGAACATAATTTGTTAGGAATGCCCAAAACAATCATGTTTTCATAATGTTGGCAACCTGACACATGTAGATCCAATTTATTTTTTCCTTGTACAGTGATCTACATTCTATATGTTTTCATACCTACTGTGTCAACATCCATCTTCCCAATCTTGAAACTTTCTCAGCTGAAACCACATGGCTCAAGATCCTACCTCTGGCACAGCACACACCAAGATTCTGAAGAAGGTCTGAAGAAGGGTCTCGACCCGAAACGTCACCCATTCCTTCTATCCAGAGATCCTGCCTATCCCGCTGAGTTACTCTAGCAATTTGTGTCTACCTCCCCCACATTTTGGTTTACAGGCAACCTACTCACAACACCAAAAGCTTTAATCTCTTGACACCACCACCCAAGATTCTAATCTCTTGTCAGTCTACTCCAAAAAACTCCGATCTCCAGGCATTCCACATGCTCCTGATTGTTGTCCTCTCCCCCTATCCCTTTCACTCCCCCTCCCCCTATCCCTTTCACTCCCCCTCCCCACCATAGACCAGAAACCCCAGACTTGGGCAATGGTTAGGACCTGCTGTAGGTCTCTTCTGTGTGGTAAAGTATACAGCAGGCAAACAGTAACACCTGACACTTTGACCCATGTCTGTTGTTGTATTTTTGAATAATAGACCCACTATTGAAACAATCACGTGCCAGCATTACAACAAACTTTTTCGGTTCTTTTACAATTGCATATTAATTTCTGGCCCCTTTGCTTGTCAAATATAACATATAGACTGGTGAATATTGTCATATACTGATAATGAGAAGGATTCCGAACATTTTCCATTAGGATTATAGTGATTATAGCTTTACAAATTTTAAGTTATTCTTAAGTGATTTTGAGTGGGTTCAGGGCCAGAATGCCAATCTGCAAAATAATTCTTATATATTTAAAACAGCAAACCAATTTTATAATAGCATTTGTATCAATAGATTAAAAAGAGGATATGGCCAGAACCTTCCTTGGAGAGGGTCTGTATTCAGTTCAAAGACAAAGGGTCTTCAAATTGAAATGTCAACTCTGTTTCTCATTCCACAGCTGTTGCTTGACTTTCTTAGTTTCCAGTATTTTCTGTTTTATTTCAAATTTGCAGCATCTACAGTTTTTTTAATTTTCATTCACGGTAGCCATGGTTGTCAATGCCATTGCCATACAATCTAACCCTGCTAAAACTGAATTGATAAGGCAATGCTTTTATATATGTATAAAAAAGGAATATTTAATTAGATTTTAAAAGTTGAGATGAGATGGTAAAGTGAGGCTGCTTTTGTAATCTCTGGTGAAAATGGGATTTTCTGCCATTGTTTCAAAGAACAGCGGAGTGGTCTCATGAATCCCAAATTCCACCATATCCTGAACAACATTTATCCTTGAACTACTATTAGAAGAACATAATAAAACAACAAAGAAATATAACGTAGACACAAAATGCTGGAGTAACTCAACGGGACAGGCAGCATCTATGGAGAGAAGGAATGAGTGACGTTTCGGGTCAAGACCCTTCTTCAGGCATTCCTTCTCTCCAGAGATGCTGCTTGTCCTGCTGAGTTACTCCAGCATTTTGTGTCTACCTTCGATTTAAACCAGCATTAAGAATAAAGGGTAGGCCATTTAAAACTGAGATGAGGAAAATCTTTTTCACACAGAGAGTTGTGAATTTGTGGAATTCTCTGCCTCAGAAGGCAGTGGAGGCCGATTCACTGGATGTATTCAAGAGAGAGTTAGATAGAGCTCTTAGGGCTAGCGGAAACAAGGGGTATGGGGAGAAGGCAGGAACGGGGTACTGATTGTGGATGATCAGCCATGATCACATTGAATGGCGGTGCTGGCTCGAAGGGCTGAACGGCCTACTCCTGCACCTATCGTCTATGTATCTATGTATCTATGTATCTGCAGTTCTTTCCTGAACAAAGAAATATATATATAGTTATTGAAGTTTGCACAACCTTGCAGGTGTTAATTTAACTGGTGGTTCTTACTCTATATTACAACAGTAAATTTAGCTCTGAAATGCTTAGGGTCATTCTGACATCAAAAAAGATGTCCAAAAATACCAAACTTTCTATTGAACTTTAAAACTAATTAAAGAATTTGGACACCGTATCCATAGTTTCAGACAGCATTCTTGTCCTGTGTTGTAACATTGAAGTCACCATGCCATCAAAGAAAATAAGACCTACCATGCTCCACAGGCGCCATATTCTGCTTATTTTTAGTAACTTTAGCAGTTCAAACTCCCTGTCACAGAGAAACTCTCTCTTCTGATATTCTGTTTTACATTGAAATTAGATCCTTTGTAAATATTTACCACAGAATTAAATAGCATTCTCGCAAAAAAAATCGAGAAATTGGAACATAAAAGTGGGGTAGGATGACATACAACATTTATAAATGGAAAACAAGGAAAAATATCAACTTCAGAAAGGACGATGCTACAGTGCTCACTGACAGATTGAAAATTATCAATAGCTGTAAAATAAAACACAAACATAACTTGCTTCTCACACTGCATTGATTGCCCAGTGTGAATTGAGCTAGACCAAAAGTGAACTGATAATAAGAAGAACTGCTCCCCTATTGAAGTTCAACAACACAGTTGTGAATTTGTGGAATTCTCTGCCACAGAAGGCAGTATAGGCCAATTCACTGGATGAATTTAAAGAGAGTTAGATAGAGCTCTAGGGGCTAGCGGAATCAAGGAATACGGGAAGAAGGCAGGCACGGGTGACTGATTGTGGATGATCAACCATGATCACAATGAATGGCGGTGCTGGCTCAAAGGGCCAAATGGCCTCCTCATGTACCTATTTTCTGTGTTTCTATGTTTTCTATAATACCGCAGCCCAAACAAACCTCATCAACATGGCCGCAGGCAAAACAAACAAACAGCACCAATCATCTCTTCTGCATTTGTGATTGTAGGTCCTTCTCCAACTTCAATATCCTTTCATCTTGACTAAAACAAAATTCAATTAAACATATTGGTAAATTTGTAATTTCAGCATGATAATTCCTGCTTTAATCAGGGCAATGCCCTCTGCTTGAATGGTAACTCCACTCGTTATCAAAATGTTGATTCAAAATGTCAGAAATAATTAATTATGCATAATTAAATAAAAATGAACTACTTGAGCAACCATCACGATTATCAAATTAACAGAGCGCCAAATGTTGCAAAGAAATTAGTAACTAAATTTGCAGAATGTACAATCTGTATCTTACAGCTCTTAGTTTAGGTATTACTCTATGTGCAAGACATCAGAATCACATTGCCCTATACTTGACCTCATAAATTCAAACAAGCATCTTTGCACAGTGTTTTAATATTGCATCCCTAGGCATAGTTAGAAAAGTCATCCAACCAGACAGCTATCTCTGTGCTGTGGACCTGAAGGATACTTATTCCACATTCCAGCACAGAAAAACAACAGGCTTTTTCAGGTTTTGCAGACTAGGATATTTCATCCCTACATGCTCTACCATCTGGTCTTGCTTCAGACCATCAGGCAATTAAAGGTAGACTTTTTTTGCAGCAGTGCAGCTTGTTTTTGGTTTCTGGGCATCCATGATTCCATAGTATCTGGATGAATACTCAATCAGATCTGAAGAAGACATATCAGCCTCAGAAATTAAAGTGCTTATTGCAACCTCTCCTCTTCCTTATTTTTCATTTCCTATGATCTCGCCTCATACTATTATAAAGCATAACGCTTCTGGGACATAGATTTCCAACAGATGAAGTACGAGATTTGCCTGAGGAGGTTAGGTGGAAGTGAATGCATGGTACAGCAAAGTCTCTTCAATCCTGTTTAATGAGTTAAAACCAGAAGGGTCTTACATCTGTTGTGCCTTAATGCAGCATTCAGCTATATTCTCTCTTCCACGTCCTAATAAATATATTTTATTTTATATCTTAGCTCAATAGTTTTTCCTAACTATACGTTTCATTTGTTTCTCGTTATTTATGGATACGTTTTGCTCCTCTGTTCATTTAAATGCTGAAATTAAAACAAAAACTTTTGTCGTCAGTGCCATTAAGATCACACATGGATTCTTATATTCAGTTTAATTGGGTGCGGGTTAATTGACAACTCTTCAGTATGTTAAATGAAGATAATAATATAGTAATAATCAGGCGCAGCCAAAAGATTACAGCGCCTAAAGAGGAAAGAACACATTCCGCAGCACGTTGGGAGGAAACTGTTTTTTTAAAAAGATAGACACAAAATACTGCAGTAACTTAACGGGTCAGGCAGCATCGCTGGACAAAATGGACAGGTGCCGTTTCTGGTCGAGACACTTCTTCAGCCTGTTTTCTTTTGTTGAGTTTGTAAATTTGGATAATCTTGATTATTCATTCTGCAGGGGGAAGAAACGACTTTTTCCCTACATGGATAACATCATTGCCTAAAAGACCTGTGGCAGATGGTTTAGAAATTCCAACAATCCCAGTGATATTTTTATCAATTCCTGTTCATTACAAAATAAACTGGTTCGCTTTCCCCTGAAGGGAGCTCAAACAATCCTGAAATTTTGAATTCACCACAATGGCTATATTAGATTATACACTGCCTCAACAGGAGAGCATCCTTCTCTTTTATAAACAGAACCAAGAACGACCTTTCATCTGATCTAGTTATTTTATCTTGTATTCAAGACTGTTGAAAAGCTCATTGTTCAGCTGTCACTGCCTAGTAAGATTTCCATATTCATAAATGCTAACTAGATGCGTTTTGCTACATGGAGCTTTGGAATTTAGTGTTTTCTATCGCCTCCAAATACTGTTACATTTTCCTGTCTTTGATTAATATTCTTGTATCTTTTCTTGCCTAAGTGAATGTTACCATGTTGGATGAATCTGTACATCTATTTAATTAGGAATTTGCAAATAGTAGGACTTCACTATTATTTTGTTACACAATCACTGAGTATGTAGCTCAGCAGATGTTGATGAATGTTTCAACAGACTACTTTGTACTGCTTCCAAATGGAAACCATAGCAGTATAAAAGGTCATGCAAATAACTTTCTAAACTTTAACTCAGTTTTATAATTAGCAATCTTCACCAAAAACATAACACAAAAGCATTGAAAATGGTGTTAAATTCTAAGTGTGATCAAAATAAATCAGTTCTGATATTTGCTGACGATGTGGTGAAATGTTTTGAGTTACTGCAGTGGCAGTTTATTCATCGCATTTAGGTGTAACATATCTATGTTCCGCAGAATTCTAGACAAAAAGATCCAGTTGACAGGTAATGGTGATTTCAATTTTTGTGATCATAAACTTGTCTTAAGTATGTGACTCACAAATGGGCAGAGCTAGCACTGAGTACTGTGGAAAACACCTTGCTTTATGGCTATACAAGAAAAATTACAAAGTTTTAATTATAATTGACAACATTTTCATAAATTTATAATTGCTTTCTTCATGTAAAAATCTGATTGTGGTGGAAGCATAGCGACACGGCAAGGTTGCTATCTCATAGCTCCAGAAACCTGGGTTCAATCCTGGCATCCAGTGCTATTTCTGCGGAGTTTACATGTTCCCGCTGTGACCACATGGATTTTTATATTATCTCCATTTTACCTTTGCTTTATGAGTGAACATATCAACATTGTGATTGTCACTAGCTGAGGCAAGGTTTATGTCTTAGAGTTCCTGTGCTACGATACCTGGTTGGCTTCCTGGTAATCTAACAATCAGAAATTCTTATTGAGTGATATTTTCCTCTCTTTATTTATATTTCCATTTCCTTATTAGGCTGTCTCACAGAACTTGCTTCCACTCTAGTTTTGTAGATTGTGAGATAGCTAATGAGACCAACTTGGGAACTATAAACTCTTGCACAATTTTCCTCTGCCTCATGACAGTTCATACTGCCTCAGAAGGCAGTGGAGGCCAATTCTCTAAATGCATTCAAGAGAGAGCTAGATAGAGCTCTTAAGGATAGCGGAGTCAGGGGGTATGGGGAGAAGGCAGGAACGGGGTACTGATTGAGAATGATCAGCCATGATCACATTGAATGGCGGTGCTGGCTCGAAGCCCGAATGGCCTCCTCCTGCACCTATTGTCTATTGTCTATTATCTATATTGGACAAGGGGCATTTAAGATAGTATTGAAAGTCTCAAGGCCAACTATCTGGAACACAAAGAAGTGGTGGCTGAAAGTGCTCACCACCTCACAAGCTACCTAACTGTCCACCCATTTGGCTATCCCCTGCCCTATCTGCGATTTCCATTTTGCCGTCATTAGCCACAGCAGAACCCACAAAAACAGAGTGGAAACAAGTCATCATTGGTTCTAAGGTAATGCCTAATAGTGAGCTACAAATAAATAGAAAAATATATCACTAAATTCGGGAATAATTACATTAACTGACTCACACAGATTGTTAATAGTTTCACCAATTTAACAAAATAACCGTTATTACTAGGAAAACAGGAAGATAGAAATGCAACTTAATGTGAGAACATTTAGAAACAGAAAATAAGAACACAGATACAAGAAACTGCTGAAAATGCCCAAAATGCTGAAATAACTAAGCAGATTAGGCAGCATCTCTGGAGACCATGGATAGGCAATGTTTTGGGTTGGGACACTTCAGACTGATTGTAATAGTCAGGACAAAGCTGGAGGAGTGGTGTGGCCAGAACAAAGACTGGCAAGTGATAGGTGGATACAGCAGTAGAGTTGCTGCCTTACAGTGCCAGAGACATAGGTTCGATCCTGACTATAGGTGCTGTCTGCATGGAGTTTGCACGTCCTCTTCATGACCGCGTGGGTGCTAGCGTATGGGGTCGCTGGTCGGCGCAGACTCGGTGGGTTGAAGGGCCTATTTCCACACTGTATGTCTAAAACTAAACAAAAAACAAAAACTAGCTGCAGCTTCAGCCAAACAGTTCTTCTACAACGTTAGAAATGACATCTACCAGAGTATGGAAAGTCGTCCTGGTCTGCTCTGCATACAAAAAAATTAGGGCAAATCTTCAATCAAAAATATATGGACTGAATTGTTGTACAAAGCAATGAAGCATCAAATTGAAGAAGGAAGTGAAGGGAAGCAGGTTTTATTCCTCCATCTACTGAGTCCCCAATTAGGGCTGCAGCATTGGGAAGACTCATATCAAAACCTTTGCTTTAACTGTTTTGACTGTTTTGAAAAGCTTACTTGCTGATAATGCCTAACAATCAACAATTATCACAACTTTGTAAAATCAATCATCTTGTCAGCTCTTTACATTCAGGCTGGATTACTTGCGACATCTAATGCTTTCATCTGTTTCTCATTTATTCCTAAAGAAATTACATTATACAGTTTTGCTAATTAAGCCTTTTAAAATTCCTTATTTCTACTCCATGGGACTATGTAAAAATAAAATCAACTGTGCAGTAAAGGAATGGAATTCATTGAGCTCTGACTGGCACAATGTTTTCATTCTGGAATTCTGGTGGCACTTCCTCTGGTTGGAGGTTTTGATGCTGCAGATAAAACATTTTGTTTTCACTCAATTAAATAGTGAAATGTTAACAATATTACAAAACATTCCTGTTAATTTTATTCAAGACAAAAAGGGGTATTTGTATTATGTTCAGAACAAACCTACTCTGAACATAATGCAGTTACCCCTATTTTTGGATAATAGCAGCACAAATGCAGCTTTGCAAACACTAAAATTCCAGACTGCAGTTCAGTGAAACTGACAGATGTTTCAGTGTATTTGGCACTGACATCTGAACAGCAATACTGATAAACAGAAGTAGCATTGGAGTGATATACTGGGACCTCTCCCAATCCATAGCAGCTCACAACACTTTTGAGAAAAATCTTTAGCAGCCTTGTTTGGCAATGATTTGCAGTCCACAATCTGACAAACTTGCTGTCTAAGCCCAACAGACTCACATACATATGGATGACATACATGGTTCAATCATCACATTATTTACTGCTCAAAAAGCTGACAACAGATTTTACCTTTACAATATAGTTGCGATCCCTAAATATATCTCAAGTAACATACTCGTTCTATCATTGAGATGTTGGATTCAACCTCTAGAGTACATAAATTTTGAATCAAGTTTCAAAATGCCAGATATTGAAATGAGAAGTAATTGAAAAAGGAAAGCTCCAGAAATGCAATACATTTATTGCTGAAGAGTCCCACTTTCAGTTCCCCTGAGTTTTAGGTTATCACCAGTGGTAAGAATCCACCCATTGGTGATAATTCCTGTTAGGAAATTAAACAAAATAAATAAGGATCCTAATAAGTGACCATGATTCCAATACCAATTGGACAAGTGATTGGGAAATTGCCTACTAGACTGAAGAAACAATGTATTTCAGGTTTGTAAGATCAGGAAGCATTCTTGAAAAGATCCAAGAATGAATATATTAATCCTATTTTTCCTCTCATCCACAAAGTAGGAGGCAGACCTTGGAAGAAATGGTTCAGTGACTGATTGCAACCTTATCATACGTGTAAAACACCAAGTACAAAAGATTAATGCTTAGACACAAAATGCTAAAGTAACTCAGCGGGTCAAGCAGCATCTCTGGAGAGAAGGAATAGGTGCCGATTCGGGTCAAGACCCTTCTTCAGAGTCTGAAGAAGGGTCTCGACCCAAAACATCTTGATGCTTAGCTCTGTTCAGCTATCAATTAGACAAGTCTAAGATGGATCGATATTGGCTTCTGCTGTGCACCTAATGGTACCAAGCAAAGAATAACTTTAATGTAACAGTAATGTTCAAATGAACAAGAACCATGTAACCAAGATTGGAAATTTGAGATAAATAGTTTAAATGGTAAATTTACGAACAAAAATGATGTACATGACATCAACAGGATGGATGCTCCCATTTATTATGCTTTCTTAGTTGTTGTGAGTGCAACTGTGGGTGGGCTAGCCATAGTCTGCATCATTTTTGTTATTGAGCAAAAAAGTTGAAGATCAAATGGATGCATCCTCTCTCTAGCTATTGGCACCTGCTCAAAACCACACAATAACAGTGGTAGAAACAGTATCAACAGCTGTTCTGGGCCCTTAGTCAATGCGAGAACACTACCTAGCTTTCAGAAACAGCCTGTGACCTAGTGTGGCATCACAACCGTAGGGACTATAACTGGATGAATGGCTGTGGCTGGGAGAGAAGTTAAATCTTTTATGTTGTTTATTTTTTTTAATTATAGATGTGAATTTAGCGGACATTTCAATTAAAGGCATCTAAATCATGGCTTTTATTATAGGAAAGAAAACTGCAGATGCTAGTTTAAATCAAAGGTATAGACACAAAATGCTGGAGTAACTCAGCGGGTCAGGCAGCTTCTCTGGAGAGAAGGAATGGGTGACGTTTTGGGTCGAGACCCTTCTTCAGTCTAAATGAGTATTTCTCGTTTGTATTTACCGAGGAAAAAGACAGTAGGACGGAGGAAATTGGAGCAGCCGCTGGAAGTATCTTGAGAGCAGTCAGGGTTACAGTCAAAGAAGTACTGAAGGTACTGTCGTTTTGAAGGTAGACAAATCTCCATGGCCTGATCTGACGTATCCGAGGACATTGTGGGAAACTAGAGAGGAGATTGCGGGAGCCCTGGTTGAAATTTACGAGTCGTACTTAAATACAGGAGAGGTGCCGGAAAACTGGAGGGTGGCAAATGTTGTGCCTCTTTTCAAGAAGGGCTGCAGGGAAAATGCTGGGAACTATAGGCCCGGTGAGCTTAACATCTATAGTTGGTAAGTTACTGGAGAGTATTCTGAGGGATAGGTTATACAGGCATTTGGATGGGCAAGGTCTGATTAGGGATAATCAGCATGGTTTTGTACGTGGGAAGTCGTGTCTCACAAATCTGATTGATTTTTTTGAAGAAGTGACCAAAAAGGTTGATGAAGGCAGAGCTGTAGATGTTGTGCACATGGACTTCAGTAAAGACGTTCGACAAGGTTCTGCATGGTAGGCTGCTCTGGAAGGTTAGATCGCATGGGATCCAAGGAGAGATAACTGAATGATTAGCAAATTGGCTCCATGGAAGGAAGCAGAGGATAATGGTGGAAGGTTGCTTCTCAGACTGGATGCCTGTGACTAGTGGTGTGCCTCAGGGTTCGGTGCTGGGCCCGTTACTGTTTGTCATCTACATCAATGATTTGGATGAGAACATACAGGGCAAAATTAACAAGTTTGTTGATGATACAAAAGTTAGTGGTTTTGCAGATAGTGAAGATGGTTGTGATCGATTACAGCAGGATCTGGATCGATTGGCCAGGTGGGCGGAGGAATGGTTGATGGAATTTAATACAGAGAAGTATGAGGTGTTGCATTTTGCAAGGGTAATGGTAGGCCTCTGGGTGGTGTTGTAGAGCAGAGGGATCTAGGAGTATAGGTGCATGGTTCCTTGATGGTCGAAACGCAGGTAGATAAGGTGGTCAAAAAGGCTTTTGGCACTTTGGCCTTCATCAGTCAGAGTATTGTATAGAAGTTGGGAGGTCATGTTGCAGTTGTATAAGACGTTGGTGAGACCGCATTTAGAATATTGTGTTCAATTCTGGGCACCATGTTATAGGAAAGATATTGTCAAGCTTGAAAGGGTTCTGAAAACATTTATGAGGATGTTGGCAGGACTAGAGGGTGTGAGCTATAGGAAGAGGTTGAGTAGGCTGGATTTCTATTCCATGGAGAGCAGGAGGATAAGGGGTGATCTTATAGTGGTGTATAAGATCATGAGAGGAATAGATCGGGTAGATGCACAGAGTCTTTTGCCCAGAGTAGGGGAATCGAGGACCAGAGAATATAACTTCAAGGTGAAGGGGAAAAGATTTAATAGGAATCCGAGGGGAAACTTTTTCACACAAAGGGTGGTGGGTTTATGGAATAAGCTGCCAGAGGAGGTAGCTGAGGCTGGGACTATCCCATTGTTTAAGAAACAGTTAGACAGGCACATGGATAGGACATGTTTGGAGGGATATGGACCAAGCGCAGGCAAATGGGACTAGTGTAGCTGGGATATTGTTGGCAGTATGGGCGAGTTGGGCTGAAGGGCCTGTTTCCACACTGCATCACTCTCTCACTATGTTGGTGAGGCTGCACTGGGCGTAATGTGTTCGGTTTTGGTCACCCTGATAGATGTTATTAAGCTGTAATAGGTGCAGACTAGGTTTACAAAGATGGTGCCAGAACCTGAGAGCCTAAGCTATAGGTAGAGGTTGGGCAGCATTGGACTTTATTCCTTGGAGCACAGGAGGCTGACGGGTGATCTTATGGATCCTTTCCTTTCTGAATTCTTTGTCTTCTTCTCGGGATAAAAAACAGAAATACTAGAAGAACTCAACTGGTCAGGAAGTATATGTAGAAAGTGAAATCTGTTAACATTTCAGGTGGAAGACCCTTCATCAGAACTGAGAAAGAGAGAAAGCAAGTTAATCTAATAGTGAACGTAGGAGGGGACATTGTGTGGAACAAGGGGAATGTCACTAATAAGGTGATATGATGCACAAGAATTGAATGGACAGGAACTCTGTGAGTGTGTTGCCAGTGTTGTGATATCTTGGTGATGTACAGCTTTCAATGGATGGTCTATCACTCTACTATTGGCATTTCCTTTGTTCCACCCATTGCCCTCCCCAACTTTCTGGTTACTTAGAATAACTTGCTTTTTCTCTTTCTCAATATTAATAACGGGTTTTTGATCCTTTTAACTCATTTTATCTTCTCATAGATAATTGACTGAGTTACGTGGAACATACAACTGTCTGAAGAAGGGTCTCGACCCGAAACGCCACCCATTCCTTCTCTCCCGAGATGCTGCCTGACCTGCTGAGTTACTCCAGCATTTTGTGAATAAATCGATTTGTACCAGCATCTGCAGTTATCTTCTTATACAACTGTACAGCACAAGAACAGGACCTTTGACACATGATGTCTGTGCCGAACATGATACCAAATTAAACTAATCCCTTCTGCCTGGGCATGATCCATATCCTTCCATTGCTCCATCACCTGCACATCCAAGTGCCTATCTAAAAGCTCTTAAATGCCACTAATGTTCTTGCAGCATTTTTGTTTCATTTCAAATTCTAGCATCTGCAGTATTATTTGATTTCCTTCTAGCAATAAACAGCCATTACAAAGTTCTGACAGCTATCATAGAGTCAAACAGCATGGAAACAGGCCAATTTGCCCTTGCCGACCAAGATGCCCCATCTAGACAATAGACAATAGACTAGTCCCTACAATCTATACTAGTAACACCTGCACACATTTGGCCATATCCCTCTAAACCTTTCCTATCCCTGTCCAAATGCCTTTTAAATCCTATCGTGGTAATAATTCACCTGAACCTTGCTCATATAAAGACTCTGCTCTCAGTTCCTCAGTGTTCAATGTACTTCCTCTAATGTCAAGATTTTCCACAAAGTTTCATGAGATGTATTCCCTCTTCCTGAACCATGGCTTCCACTCTACCATAGGTGATGAAGCTCCACTTACCTTCCATTCCTGTTTTCTCACTCTCCCTCCTCCTGGACATAACAAAATTAGAATTCCCCTGGTCTTACCTTCCACGCCCCATGTCTCTGCATTCGACTCATTGTGTTTTTGGTTATCTTTGGTGAGATTCCACCACCAGACACATCTTCCCATCCTGCCCTCTTTCAGCATTTTGTAAAAATGATTTTCTTCATGACTCCCAGGTGTGTTCGTCTATTTCCACAATGCACTCCTCTTCTTCAGCACTTCCTCATGCAGTTAGAGGACTGCATAACCGGTCCTATTAACTCTTCTTTTTCCATTGTCTCGAGACCCAATATGTCCTTCCAAGTTGAGCAGTGCTCTTTATTTAGGAAGAGCTGCAAGAGCAACCAGGGAACTATAGACTGGTGAACCTAACATTAGTGGTGGGAAAGTTACCGGAGGGAATACTGAGGGAAAGAATCTACCAGCATTTGGAAAGAGAAGGAATTACTAAATCAGCATAATTTTGTGCATAGAAAATCATAGCTCACAAATCTGTTAATGCTATTTGAAGAGGTAACAAAGAGGACTGACGAAGGCAGGGCAGTAGATGTTGTCCACATGTAGCTAGAGCTTTTACAAGGTATGCTAGTCCAGAAGGTTAGATTACATGGAATTCAGGATGAGCTAGCCAATTAAAACCATAATTGACTTGGGGAAGGAGTAAGAGACTGGGAGTAGATGATTGTTAACCAGGTTAGTAGGTTATATGGATGCCACCAAAATTGGTGGTGTAGTGGAAAGTGAAGGTTATCTAAGATGTAATTTAACTCAGACAACGGTGAGGTACCGATCCATGCTCCCCAAAGATGCTGCTTAACCCGCTGAGTTACTCCGGCATTTTGGGCTTTTTTTGGTAAACCAGCATCTTCTTGCTATTACATAGAGTACAGGAGTTAGGACGCCATGCAACAGCTGTACAAGTCACTGGTGAGATCACACTTCGATTTCTGTGTGTAGTTCTGGTCAGACAACTATAGGAAAGATGTCATGTAGCTGGAAAGGGTGCAGAAAATATTCACAAGGATGTTACTGGGATTGGAGGGCTCAAGTTATCAGGAAAGGCTGGGATTTTCTTCCCTGTAGTGTAGGAGGTTGGAACGTGATATTATAAAAGTATATAACATCATGAGGAGCATATAAAAAATGTTGATGATCACAGTTTTTTTTTAAATCCCACAAGTCCAAACCTGGAGGGCAGAGATGTAAGGTGAGTGGAGAAAGATGTACATGAAACCTGAGGGGCAATTTATTCACAGTGTGTCTGGTGGGTGTGTGGAACGAGTGGCCAGAGAAAGTGGTAGTGTCAGGTCCAATTCTAATTGTTTGAAAGATACTTGGATAGGTACATGGATATATATGGTGAATGGTTGGGATTCAAACATAGACCCTTGCAGGGCACCACAAACAGCATTCTGCCAGTTAGTGTGCCTGCAATTATTCCTGGTCTCTACTTCCTGCCACAAAGCCTATTCAATTCTTTGAGGGCTACTTTTAGCATACAATGTCTCATGTAGGGTTTTATCAAATAATTCCCCACCACCACGCCTTCCCACAAACATAGTGATAAAGTAGATGCTGACATGAATTATGTGGGGAGGCCACAGAAGTGGAATCTTGAAAGAATAAGTTTAATCTTTGCAATTCAATTGCAACCACCATGATTCAAGAGAGAGTCAGATTTAGCTCGAAGGGCTAAAGGAATCAAGGGATATGGGGAAAAAGCAGAAACGGGTTACTGATTTTAGATGATCAGCCATGATCATATTGAATGGCGGTGCTGGCTCAAAGGGCCAAATGGCCTACTCCTGCACCTATTTTTCTATGTTCCTATTATTGTTTACATATTAATATGTGTCTTTCTATTCCTCAATGGACACTAAATCTGATTTCCTAATTTTTACCCTCCACGGATAGTTGATACAACTATATAGAGATTTACTGTGAAAATCCTAAAATGTTAATTAGATCTGTCTTGAACTCAGCCCACTTTCTTGACTTCTACCTGGGGTCTTTACCTGCCTGCACTTATTTTCCTTGTGCAGGGAGCCAAATGAACTGACTGTGTGCACACAACAGGCACCTGGCAAGATGAAGAGGGCTCCAATTGACAAGTAGCCCCAGAATATGGCTGCCAAAGGCCATGTAACAGTTTTAAACATATCTGATAGCAATTATTAAGTGCTATTCAAATACATTTAAACATTTTTAAAAAAAAGAAGTGAATTAAACATATCAAAATGTAAATGAATTAAAAAAACTCTGAAGTAAAGTATGATAAAATAAAAATGTAAAATGTTACCAGCACTTATCTTTTTCCACAGGTTTAGTGACTCCATTCAAATTAATTACACTGTGTTTCATAAGGATCAATGGTGAGTCCAAAAGCAAAGCTAAGTCAGATGCTCGGGCATCTGACCTCCAGCCTGTCTTAAGCCTCCACCTTCTACTTTTCATCTCTCACTGCAAGACATGCTGATCGACGAATGGCTAATTGCCGGTGGTTCCCTTCAGAACCGCTGGCTATCAGCCAGCAACATCGAGTCAATTATCCTATCTATGCAAAATGTTTTGAATAATTGTTGCTTGCACAGCATCTCCTGTTGTGATGTTTCATTAATAGCTACATCAACAACAACTCTCCTATTGCATATTCTTCTTTTGTTTCAGGATGATAAAATGTTCTTCAAATTAATTTTCAATTCATTTTCACAGTACCTTGACTTTTCAACCAAAATAATCTGTAAAGGGAAGTCTAACAACCTTTAGACTAGATGAGAAAATACATTATCATAGATTGCATTCCCCACAAAAATGAAAACATACAATCATGCGTCTCCCAATAGATTGATAGTGTACAAGTAGTACATGCTAATGCATTGGAATTCTTCTTTTTGTTTGCAAAATTTAACTTTTAATTATTTCAATAATTTTCACTGACAGAGCCCCAAAGCAAACTTTGCCCAAGTACACAGACAATGCCAGCTGGCTCATTTTAAATGTATTAATGTGACAAGTCAGCCAGTAAGGGGATGTTACAGCTTCAGTTCTGGAAAAGGTGGAAGAGTGAGAATTAAAACTGTAACAAACCTTCGTCGCTTTTTAAGAGCCTAGATTAGCGACAAAATTCTTCACTTTTTCTTGGTTGGTTATATATTTTTTCATGTACCTTTTCTCTCTTTTTTAAATTCTCTTTCTTTGCAAATGTTCACTCTTTTCAGACATCATGCAGAATTTCAAAATGTCAAAGAAAACATTCAATGTTTTAGAGGCAGCAAAACATTAAGAATAATTCATTTCAAAATCTTAAAATGTTAATTTCTCTTGACTGAACGATTAAACTTTAATACTATGAATTGTACTGAATTTGTGATAACTGGAGTTATATTGCAGCACGTAAAGCATGTGTTTTAGATCCTTGATATGTCATTATTTAAGGCTATGGTAGTTGTGTTATTCATAGAGAAAGGATTTTGAGCATTATGCAGAATCTTTCATTCAAAACATTTATGGAGTTACTCAAAAAACTGAGAATAAATAGTTTCAATGATATCTTCTGATATTTTATTTTCATGCTATTCATATATTTTACTTTTCTATAACTACTCTGTATTCACAATACCATGAGGAATACAAACATTATATTCAATACGGGAATAAATAACTTTTTTTTTGATATCCGATTTCCATGATTGTCTTAATGGATTTGTCCAGACAAAATTACCAGAAACATCAATTCGTCATCCTCACCAGATTGAAATGACTCATAGCAGAAAATATATTTCACGTCAGATAAGGGATCATGTTCGACTGAGAACATAAGAAACAGAAGCAGAAGTAGGCCACTAGGTCACTTGAACCTGCTCTGCCTTTCGACAGAATCATGCACACCAAGCCTTGCTTTCCTCCATACATCCCTGTCCTCCAATTTCTGCAATGTCCAAAAATCTATTGATTTCTGTCTTGAACACAAACAATGGCTTACCATCCATAATCGTAAAGAAAAGATTATTCAAATGATTCACAAACATCTGACCAAGGAATTTTATCTCAATCCAAAATTACAGGGCTCAGTATCTTAAAACAATTCTCCATTGTTTTAGTCCATTGGCTAGGAGAAGCTGTCTATCAGAAAGACCACTTTTTATTTTTCTGAACTCCAGAAAAATAACCCCATTCTATTCAATCCTCACTTACTGGGCAACTCTTCTCATCTTAGGGATCAATCTATTTTGTTCCATCCTATCTAAAGTAAGAGCATGCTTTGTTAAAAAGATAAAAAAACATACTCTTCCAAATCTCACCAATACTTTCTATTATTGGAACAAGATTCCTTTCTTTGTAACAAATGTTGACAGACCATTTGTATTTTAATTGCTTGCTGTATCTGTATGTTAATTTCCTGTGATTTATATGCACATTTCTTTGCACAACATTTACCCAACTCCACCCTCTTAATATATCATATTTTACTATTCTCAATAGTGGACTGAATAATTCTACAAAATAAGGTCACCCTCTGATAACAATCGACAAACACAAAAATGACTTATTTTCTTCTCTTCATCCAATCTGAAAGTTAACCAAAAATGTTTAAAGATTCACTCTGCTCCTTGAAGTACTGAAAATATTTCAACATTGATGGGTCAGGAGTGTGAAGGATAGAAGAAAATGTGTGCTTTAAAACAAGTCGAATTGTGACTAAATACTGAGCCAAAAATCTAGTATATCCAGGAGATGAGGCAGCACCTGTTGTGGGCAGAATTTAGTTAATATTTTTGGTTTACAACCTTATATCAGAATTCAATACCGATGGTCATTCAACATCAAAATATCTAATTTTTTTTAAAAAACTTCTCTTCTCACATACTCTTAAAATATTTTGTCTTCACATCGTGATTGTCTCTTAAACATTGAGAACTATGTTATACAAAATCCAGAATATGTTAGCCAGTATATTAGAATAATATTTTCATGTTTAATTTATGCAACAGCATGGATTCAGTGTGAAACACTTGGTATCGAGCACCGGAAATGCATTTTCATTTAGCTGGCCTAGCTCCACAGAAACACATAAATAGGTGGCTTGATGCTGGAGCAGCAGTATATGCCAGCTCCATGATAGGATCTGGAGCTGGCACAGTCCTTCAGAAACCAATGTGCGATGTGAAAGTGAAATTCTCCCATTTAATTACTAGTGCAAAGCAATTGATCAATATGTGTACATGGGCAGTTGAAATGGGTGCATATACAAGATGCTCCAGTTTCATCATGGAAGCAGTAAGTAACTGAGTAAGCACAGGTATTTATTTGCACCATTCTGAGTTATGTGAAATACCAGCATATAAAAACGACTTCATCTAATTGTAAAAGAAATTGCAGCACTATTGAAAAACCCAATTGGAAATACTGAAATGATTTTGCGTAATGTGCCTTACTCATGCTGGCTTCTTTAATATAACAGGGATTAATAATCACAGACTTTACACTAGATAAATTAGGGTGGGGTGGGGGGTTGGGGGTGGAGAGAGAACATCTGATCCCAGTTGGACCAGGGTGTTGCATCTTCCTTCACATTTCTTTATTCTCCTATTGACTGCTGGCTTATGCCCCATCCCGCAATGCGTCTCACTAACTAACAGCTCATGTTCCATCTGGTGCTGTCTGTCTTTGTTTACTGCATTTATAAGCTGCTTGACTGCGCTAAAACAAATATTTTAAATATATATATATATATATCAGTTTTGTCTCATGATTTTTTCATCTTAACAAGAATATCAAAATTTCAATTTGTTAAAAATATATACTCATGCATTACTGAAGTCATATTTCACATTTCTTCACCTGGTCAAATTTTGGACTAATTGCATTTGAGCACCAAGTGACAAAAGAAGCTCCAAACAGCATACTTTGTCAGGAAAAAATGGCAATCTTTGTGAATTAATCAATATGTAATCATATTAAAGTATCTAAATTTGATTTGTTTCCAGTTATGTTGGAACATGGCATTGCAAAATAGGATGGGGGGGGGGGGGGGTGATATATCTTTCCATATATCACAATGAAATTCTACTGGACCCTTGCTACATCAGATTTACAGGCAGGAAAATACCCAGCAGGATAAAATACCTGGCATAATTTATCACTAGCCAGCTGCCATTATAATGACCGCTAACTTTCTTATCCTACAGCAATATCATTAAGAAATTAGCAGCAGGTTGGAACATTGACCAAATGGTTACTTTTGTCTCAGAGATCCAGAAGAACCTGAACAACTGAACATTTCAATACAATGAGTATGTCAGAATTTAGACGAAAAATGACCCTGATATCTAACTGGGACTAGAATTTGTTTTTGGGAAAACTTTAAAATTTTTCTCCATAGCAAAATGTGCCTTTAATTTGATTTTATTCTATCACTATTGCCTAATTCAGATTTGTGCAGCAACAGATAAAGGTACCCACAAAGTCTTTCTTAAAGAATTCAAAGTTCACACATCAGATTCAGACTGTCGTGGAGCGGCTTTGTCGAGGGAAGTGCCTTATGAGAACAGTGCGAGTCTTTGGCTGGAGAGTCTTCGGCGAAGAGACTGAGGAAGGAGACCATGCCAAACGTGGGAGAGGGTGAGACGCAGTGAAGAAATGGCAGGTAAGCTGATTCAGTGTGATGCTTGCAGGATGTGGGAAGTCAGAAACACTGCTGGTGCCTCTGGCTGCTACAACTGTGGAAAATGTGTCCAGGATCAGCTCCTGAAGGACCGTGTTGGGGCACTGGTGAGGCAACTGGATGACCTCAGGATCATCCTGGAAAACGAGAGTTTCCTGGACAGGATCTACAGAGAGATCGTTATACCGACGATATCGGAAGAGAGAAGGTGGGTGACGATGAGGAAGGGAAGGAAGCTTGGAGTACAGGAGACCCTGGGGGATGTACCTCTTGAAAACAGGTTCACCCTCTTGGAAGCTGTCGGGACAGAAGACACTGCCAGTCTGAGCAGTGGACAGGTCTGCGAGTCAAAACATGGCGCTGAAGCAAAGCTGAAGAGACAGACATCAGGCAGAGCCATGGTAGTAGGGGACTGCATCGTGAGAGGTACGGACAGGGGTTTCTGTGGCAACAGGCCGGATTCAAGGATGGTGTTACCTCCCTGGTGCCAGGGTCGAGGACGTCACGGACCGATTGCAGAGCAACCTCAAGGGTAAAGGTGAGCAGCTGGAGGTGGTAGTGCATGTTGCACAAATGACGTCAGGATGAAGTGGAAAGAGATTCTGCAGCGTGACTTTAGAGAGCTCGGAAGAAGGCTGAAAAGCAGGACCAGGGTGGTTATCTCCAGTTTGCTTCCAGTTCCTTGTGCTGGTGAGGGCAGAAACAGGGAGATAGGGGATCTGAATGTGTGGCTGAGGAGCTGGTGCAGGGTGCAGGGATTTAGATTCTTAGACCACTGAGATCTGTTTTGGGGTAAGAGTGAATTGTACAAAAGGGACGGGTTACATCTTAACAGGCGGGGACCACACAAATTGGAAAGACAAGGATGGAGTTAAATGGAAAGAGAGTATAGGAAGAGCTAAGAAAGACACCAGAATGAACGGTACAGAAAGCTCACGAAGGGATAGGAGAGTTTTGCCAAGTGAAATAGGAATCGATGTGAAAGGTTAAGTGACTATTGGATTAAAAGAGGGGTGACGTAGGGACTGACGATGTATAGTCACTGTGGATAGAATTGAGGAATTGAGGAATTGTAAAGGTAAGAAGACACTAATGGGAGTTATCTACAGGCCCCCAAACAGTAGCCTGGATTTAGGGTGCAAGTTGCAGCAGGAGTTAAAATTGGCATGTAACAAAGGTGATGCCAGTGTGGTCATGGGAGATTTCAATATGCAGGTAGACTGAGAAAATCAGGTTGGTTCTGGACCCCAAGAAAGGGAGTATGTAGAGTGCCTCCGGGATGGATTCTTAGAGCAGCTTATACTGGAGCCTACCAGAGAGAAGGCAATTCTGGATTTAGTGTTGTCCAATGAACCAGATTTAATAAGGGAACTCAAGGTAAAGGAACCGCTAGGAGGTAATGACCATAATATGATAAATTTTAATCTGCAATTTGAGAGGGAGAAGGTTCAATTAGTAGTGTCAGTGTTGCAGTTGAACAAAGGGGACTATGAAGGCATGAGAGTGGAGCTGGCCAAGGTCGACTGGAAAAGGATCCTGGCAGGAATGACGGTGGAACAGCAATGGTAGGAATTACAGGGCATAATCCAGAAGATGCAGGATCATTTCATTCCAAAGAGGAAGAAAGATTCTAAGGAGAGCAAGAGGCAACCGTGGCTGACAAGGGAAGTTAGACATGGAATAAAATTTTAAAAAAACATGTATAACACAGCAAAGAGTAGCAGGAAGCCCGAGGATTGGGAAACTTTCAAAGGACAACAGATGGTAACAAAAAGGGCAATACGGGGTGAAAACATGAAGTACGAGGGTAAGCTGGCCAAGAATATAAAGAAGGATAGTAAAAGCTTCTTTAGGTATGTTAAAAGAAAAAGATTAGTAAAGACAAACGTGTGTCCCTTGAAGGCAGAAACAGGTGAAATTATTATGGGGAACAAGTCATTGGTGGAAGATTTGAACAGGTACTTTCGTTCTGTCTTCACTAAGGAAGATACAAACAATCTCCCAGATGTACTAGAGGACAGAGGATCTAGGGAGTCAGAACTGGAAGAAATTTGCATTAGGCGAGAAATAGTATTGGGTAGACTGATGGGACTGAAGGCTGATAAATCCCCAGGGCCTGATGGACTGCATCCCAGGGTACTCAAGGAGGTGGTTCTAGAAATCATGGACGCATTGGTGATCATTTTCCATTGTTCTATAAATTCAGGATCAGTTCCTGTGGATTGGAGGGTAGCTAATGTTATCCCACTTTTCAAGAAAGGAGCAAGAGAGAAAACGGGGAATTTTAGACCAGTTAGCCTGACATCGGTGGTGGGGAAGATGCTGGAGTCGATTATTAATGAAGTAACAACGGAACATTTGGATAACAGTAAAAGGATTGGTCCAAGTCAGCATGGATTTATGAAGGGGAAATCCTGCTTGACTAATCTTCTGGAATTTTTTGAGGATGTGATAAGTAAAATGGATGAAGGAGAGCCAGTGGACTTTCAGAAAACTGGACTTTCAGAAAACCTTTGATAAGGTCCCACACAGGTGATTCGTGGGCAAAATTAGAGCACATGGTATTGGGGGTAGGGTATTAGACAATAGACAATAGGTGGCCCTTCGAGCCAGCACCACCATTCAATGTGATCATGGCTGATCATTCTCAATCAGTACTCCGTTCCTGCCTTCTCCCCATACCCCCTGACTCCACTATCCTTAAGAGCTCTATCTAGCTCTCCCTTGAATGCATTCAGAGAATTGGCCTCCACTGCCTTCTGAAGCATAGAATTCCACAGATTTACAACTCTCTGACTGAAAAAGTTTTTCCTCATCTCCGTAAATGGCCTGCCCCTTATTCTTAAACTGTGGCCCCTGGTTCTGGACTCCCCTAACATTGGGAACATGTTTCCTGCCTCTAAACTGTCCAACCCCTTTATAATCTTATATGTTTCGATAAGATCTCCTCTCATCCTTCTAAATTCCAATGTATACAAGCCTAGTCGCTCCAGTCTTTCAACATGACAGTCCCACCATTCCGGGAATTAACCTAGTAAACCTATGCTGCACGCCCTCAATAGCAAGAATATCCTTCCTCAAATTTGGAGACCAAAACTGCACACAGTCCTCCAGGTGTGGTCTCACTAGGGCCCTGTACAACTGCAGAAGGACCTCTTTGCTCCTATACTCAACTCCTCTTGTTATGAAGGCCAGCATTCCATTGGCTTTCTTCACTGCCTGCTGTACCTGCATGCTTCGTTTCAGTGACTGATGCACTAGGACACCCAGATCTCGTTGTACGTCCCCTTTTCCTAACTTGACATCATTCAGATAATAATATGCCTTCCTATTCTTATCACCAAAGTGGATAACCTCACACTTATCCACATTAAACTGTATCTGCCATGCATCCGCCTACTCACACAACCTGTCCAAGTCACCCTGCAACCTCATAGCATCTTCCTCACAGTTCACACTACCACTCAGCTTTGTATCATCTACAAATTTGCTAAAGGTACTTTTAATCCCTTCATCCAAGTCATTAATGTATATTGTAAATAGCTGCGGTCCCAGCACCGAGCCTTGCGGTACCTCACTAGTCACTGCCTGCCATTCTGAAAGGGACCCATTTATCCCCACTCTTTACTTTCTGTCTGCCAACCAATTTTCTATCCTTGTCAGTATCCTACCCCCAATACAATGCGCTCTAATTTTGCCCACTAATCTCCTACGTGGGACCTTGTCGAAGGCTTTCTGAAAGTTGAGGTACACCACATCCACCGGCTCTCCCCTGTCAATTTTCCTAGTTACATCCCCAAAAAATTCCAGAAGATTAGTCAAGCATGGCATGGATAGAGAATTGGTTGGAAGACAGGAAACAAAGAGTAGAAATAAACGGGTGCCTGTCAGAATGGCAGGCAGTGGCGAGTGGAGTGTCGCAAGGCTCGGTGCTGGGGCCACAACTATTTACAATATTGATTAATGATTTGGATGATGGAATTAAAAGTAACACTAGCAAATTTGCAGATGACACAAAGCTGGGTGGCAGTGTGAACTGCGAAGAGGATGCTAGGAGATTGCAGGGTGACGGACAGGTTTAATGAGTGGGCAGATGCAGTATAATGTAGATAAATGTGAGATTATCCACTTTGTTGGCAAGAACAAGGAAGCAAATTATTATCTCAATGGTGTCAGATTAGGAAAAAGAGAAGTGGAACGAGACCTGGGTGTCCTTGTACACCAGTCACTGAAAGTAAACATGCAGGGGTTACAGCAGGCAATGAAGAAAGCTAATGGCATGTTGGCCTACATAACAAGAGTATTTGAGTACAGGAGTAAATAGGTCCTTCTGTAGTTGTACAGGGCCCTGGTGAGACCACATCTGGAGTATTGTGTGCAGTTTTGGTCTCCTAATTTGAGGAAGGACAACCTTGCTAATGATGCAGTGCAGCGTAGGTCCATGAGGTTAATCCCTGGGATGGCGGGACTGTCATATCAGGAAAGATTGGAAAGACTGGGCTTAGGATGAGAATTTAGGATGAGAGGGGATCTTATAGAAACGTATATAATCATAAAAGGACTGGACAAGCTAGATGCAGGAAAAATGTTTCCAATGTTGGGGGAATCCAGAACCAGGGGCCACAGTCTAAGAATAAAGGGGAGGCCATTTAAAACTGAGATGAGAAAAAACGTTTTCACGCAGAGAGTTGTGAATTTCTGGAATTTTCTCCCACAGAAGGCAGTCCAATTCACTGGATGAATTTAAAAGAGAGTTAGATAGAGCTCTAGGTGCTAGCGGAATCAAGGGATAGGGAGAGAAGGCAGGCACGGGTTACTGATTGTGGGTGATCAGCCATGATCACAATGAATGGTGGTGCTGGCTTGAAGGGCCAAATAGCTTCCTCCCGCACCTATTTTCTATGTTTTCTATTTTCTATATGGCATGCAGGATTCCAATGCAAAGATTTTTATTCTCTAAATGCAGCCTTTCTCCTTGCTCAATGCATGCCTGTACATTCCTCCTTTCATTTCAGGTCAAGATGGGCAGCACGGTAGCGCAGCGGTAGAGTTGCTCCTTTACAGCGAATGCAGCGCCGGAGACTCAGGTTCGATCCTGACTACGGGTGCTGCACTGTAAGGAGTTTGTACGTTCTCCCCGTGACCTGCGTGGGTTTTCTCCGAGATCTTCGGTTTCCTCCCACACTCCAAAGACGTACAGGTATGTAGGTTAATTGGTTGGGTAAATGTAAAAATTGTCCCTAGTGGGTGTAGGATGGTGTTAGTGTACGGGGATCACTGGGCGGCACGGACTTGGTGGGCCGAAAAGGCCTGTTTCCGGCTGTATATATATGATATGATATATGATATGGTGATGAGGGGGTATATCAGAAGATCGGCCACCTTTTAGGATCCAGATAGTCCTCCAGCTTCTGGCCTACTGCTACTTAATGCCGGACAAATTGCTGAAATAATGTTACTACATTTGTTTTATATTCTAGTTGGAGTACACTGACACTTGCTATAATCATAATAGTGCCTTCAAAAAAAATGTTAAGTAGGATGAGGAATATTTGAAGATGTTGAACATAATGGTTTGCCACAGGGAAAAATCTCTTTGAAGTGGAATGCAATTTTACCTCAAGCCGGATATTTTCAGACAACGGCACAGCAGTTTTTTTATTTGGGATTATATAAAATTTGAATTATTGAGTGTCAATATAATTTTGACCACAACATTTATTAATTATTACAGTTACGATCAGTTATTCTTTCAACCTGTCTGTAACCATCATCTTACATAATTTTTTCTTAAGTGATCTTCTGTTGCAGATTGTATCATGAACAATGCTATCTTTTGGGATAGGCATATAGAAACTTGGGCATATTGCCATTACATGAGCATCAATAATAATATTATGATTGAAACATATATTTGTATCAGGCTGTAAAATATAAAATTAAAGAATTTTAATGGTTACTAGCGAAGAGGGCCTGTTGGGCCCATTCCCACCGCCCCCATTCTCTCCTCCCCCAACCCCAATCTTACTCTCCCCACACCCCCCCTTTCCCCACGACCTCCCCTTTTCCCAGTACCCCTATCTCCCCCACCACCAAGCCCCCTCCGGACGACCCCTGTTGTCCCCCTCCCCAGTCCCCATTCTCAGACCCCGCCACCATTCTCTCTCCCCCAGACACACTCTTACTCTCCCCCACCCCCCCCCTTTCCCCAGCACACCCATTTCCCCTACTCTCTCTTGCCCCCAGCACCAACAGGTCGGGGGGGGGGGGGGGGGGGGGAGCGCATCAGTGAAAGGTCGGGGGGGGGGGGGTAGGGGGGAGCGCATTAGTGAAAGGTCCGGGGGTGGGAGCGCATCAGTGAAAGGTCCGGGGGGGGGGGGGGGGGGGGGGGGGGAGCATCAGTGAAAGGTCCGGGGGGGGGGGGGGATAGCGGGGAGAGGATCTCCCGGGTGTGGGAGAGAGGAGAGAAGCAAGGGGAGAGGAGAGAAGCAAGGGGAGAGGAGAGAAGCAAGGGGAGAGAGGAGCACAGACGCATAGCAGCGCCACGCTGAAAGCCTTCAATAAATCAATCGGAGGGGGGTGCATGGGCATTTTGACGTCACACGCTGAAGGCCATGGAAAAAACGGCTGGAATGTTTTTTTTGTTTTACCAAAACCTCTGTAACTTTAAAAATATACGACCGAATCAAATAAAAACATCATTTTCCACCAGCGTTCAGCGTCGTGATTAAGGCGGTGCAAAAAATCGTGGCGCTACGGTTCACCGTTTTTGCCGAAAATCAGCCGAAAAAATGAAAGATTTTTTTTGTGACTTTTAAACCTCTGTAACTTAAAAACTATACGACCGAATTAAATAAAAAATATCATTTTCGGCAAGCGTCCAGCGGTGTGATTAAGGCGGTGCAAAGATTGTGGCGCTACGCCTCACCGTTTTGCAGAAATCAGCCGAAATCACTGTTACAAATATACATACAAGTCAGAGTTTTAGTAAGATTAGATAGATGTTATAATTTATTCAAGTTTGTGGTTTCTTAAAATATATTTGGAATGCTACTACAGGTTTATCAAATGATTGGCTTAGCACTGAGTTAGTTGATTTTAATTTTTGTTCCAATGTCTCCTTCTTTTGTTCATCCACCCAAAATCCAGAAATGGCACTGGGAGAAAGAAGATCACAAAGTTGTGAGCTTGCAGGTGAAGGTCACTGCCTAGGAACCAGCAACACTGGAGAAGGAATATTGGAGCCAGCTTGCAGCATGAGGCAGATAGGTTTGAGAACAGCAACATATAACATGAAACAAATTACAACTGAAGAGCAATTAAAAATATTTGTGCATAAAACAGCGGCACTCTCTTCATTTCTTAGGATGTGATGAATCCGCCAGGGCAATATTTGAGTCCTTCGATTTAGTCAGGTTGTGGCGGTGCCCGGGGATTAGGCCACTCCCTGGGTCATCCCCCTCGGCACGGGTTGGACAGGGCTGGGGAGGGGTCTAGAGCTACGGGGTTTGCCTGAAGGGGCTAGTGTGAACTCTTGCTGGAAACTGAAGAGAGTGGATGTTCTGATGCTACATTAAAATTACTGTTAATACTTACCTGGCGTCTTGCCTGATTCCTAATGCGTCCAGACCCACTACAAGGTCAAGTATTTCTTTAAAAATTGGTTGAGTATGATCAATTGTAAAGAGTGATTAAATAAATTGTGACCAAGTTAGACAGAAGAAAATGCTGCGGAATTGCTTTTTTTTTAAATCGATTTTCAAAATGTACTGATATTAAAGCAATAAAAGCCACAGGCCACCAAATTCTGAAAAATGCAGCTGCTCCTTTTTGCCTACTCTGCATTTCAAAACATGATGTTAATCTTTTAGCTCAGTGCCAATTTTTCTGTCATATACAACTGTGGAACCACTTTTTAAAATAATCAAAAAGATTTAACTTGATTTCTTTTTCAAGTGCCCAGTTCTTTATAATAGTTTAATTTAGGTTAGAGATACAACACGGAAACAGGTTCTTTTTGCCCCACCGAGTCCGCACCAAACAGCGATCCCTGCACATTAACACTATCCTACACACACTAGGGACAATTTACAATTATACCAATCCAATTAACCTACATACCTGTACGTCTTTGGAATGTGGGAGAAAACCGAAGATCTTGGAGCCAACCCACTCAGTCATGGGGAGAACGTACAAGCTCCATACAGACAGCACCTGTAGTCGGGATCGAACCCGAGTCTCCGGCACTGTAGATGCTATAAGACAGCAACTCTACCCCTGCGCCACTGTGCTGCCCTATTCTAGACAGATATTCTAGATATAGATTCCACCATTTTCATTACAACTCTTGTCATGCTAACTGGTCTATTTTTCCTTTTATCTCTCCCTCACTTGAATTTGGTGTCTCCCAATATGTTGGAACTATGACTTTCCCAAGAGAGACTGGGAATGTCATATTTCAAAAGGTGGGGTGGAATTTGTCAAATGTGTTTAGGAAAGTTTCCTCAGTCAATATGTAGAGGGCCCTACAAGGGATAGGGCAAAACTTGATCTACTCTTAGGAAAATGGGAGGGGAATGTGGCTGTAGTGTTCACTTATGAGCCTTTTTGGACTGGCCTCTAGTCCGAAAAGCAACTTTGCACCATCACCCTCTGCTTCTTTCCATGAAACCAATTTTCTATCCAGTCAGCTATCTCTCCTTTAATCCCATGCGCCTAATGCCTTACTGAAAACCAACGTTAGGAGCTCTGCCCTCATCAACCTTTTTGGTCACATCTTCAAAAAAATCAATTAATTTCAAGAGACACAATCTCCCACATTCAAAACCTTGGTGACTATCTCTAATCAGCCCTTGTCCAGCTAAATGCATGTATATCTTATCTCTCAGAATACTCTCTCGTAACTTTCCGATCACAGATGGCAGAATCAAAAGCCCCCATGCTTTTCCTTGCAGCCCTTCTGAAAAAGAGGCACAATATCTGCTACTCTGCAGTTGTCTGGTACGTCACCTGTATTTAATGACTCAAAAATCTCAGCCAAGACACCTGCAATTTCATTTCTAATTCTCCTTAGTGTCCTTGGATATATCTGATCAGGCCGGGGAGATTTGTCTACCATCATATGCGTCACGACCTCCAGCACCTCCTCGACTGTATAACTGACTGCCCTCAAGACACCTCTATTGACTGCCGCGGTCCTCGTGTCTTTCTCCACAGTAAAAACAGAGGAGAAATACTCATTGAGGACCTTGTGGCTTCATACTGAGTTGTCCACTGACTCCTGAGGGGTCCCAATCTCTCTCTAGTTACCCTTTTTCTCTTTATGTATTTATAAACTATCTTGGGATTTCCTTAATAGAATCTGTCAGAGCTTTCTCCTCTCCCCTTTTTACCCTGATCTAATTTAGCTTGCTCTTGCTTCCAAAACTCCTCCAGGGATACACATGATCCCAGCTGCCTATACCTTCTTACTTTTGACCAGAGCCTCAATTTCTCTCATCATCGAAGCTTCCTTAAGCCCACCTGCCTTGACCTTCACTCCTACAGGAACATGAAATGGAACGTAATACTTTATTGTCACATGTGACAAGGCACAGTGAAATTCTTTGCTTGTATACCCGATGTATACAAATAGCGGCCACCTACGGCGCTGACAAAGTTACAAAGCATGCCGGCTTCTCCTTTTGTCTTTCCTTCCCCCTTTGTTCTTTGTTCTCCCTCCCTCACCCCTTCTCTCCCCATTGTCCATAGTTCTTCCCCCCCCCCCCCCCCCCCCCCCCCTCACGGCAGTCCTCCACGCTCTCATCGACCGTCGACCACGGGTCGCCACTGCGGCAAGGCTTCACCACCGTCGAGGCCCCATTCCCACAAGGTCTCACCGCTGCCATTGAGGCCTCTCCGCTGCCGCCGCTTCACCGCCGCCAACACCCCACTTCACGTTTCCGTCTTGTCTGTCGGTCGGCGCCATAATCGGCCGCAGCACGGACCTCTCCACATCGCTGCCAAGTTCTCTCATGAGGCCTGGGGCCAGCCGCGGGCTCCTTCAGCCGCTCCGTTGACCCGGGCTCCGACCCGCGAGGCGAGGCTCCTCTGACCGACCAATGAGGCCCCGGCCCTGCTCTGACCCGGGCTTCTCAGTGCCCATCCGGGAGGCATAGAAACCATGGGGCCTTGATAAAGGCTTCTGGCCGTGTTCCCAGTCTGCAGCTTCGGCCTGGCAGGAAGCCTTCTGGTCGCCCTCAAAGCCTTCAAAGTTGGTCTTGCCCCAATTTAGAATTTTAACTGTTCCTATCCATAACTATCTTAAACCTAGTAGAACTTGGCAGTTGGTTATTATGTTTCTGCCAAATTATTCATTTAACTCTCCCTTGTTTTTGAAGTAACATTTGATTTTCCTAACTTATTAACTGCTTCATTGATTAGCTCAAATTGGACACCCAAAGCCATAGAATTAGGGCGGCACGGTAGCGCAGCGGTAGAGTTGCTGCTTTACAGCGAATGCAGCGCCGGAGACTCAGGTTCGATCCTGACTACGGGTGCTGCACTGTAAGGAGTTTGTACGTTCTCTCCGTGACCTGCGTGGGTTTTCTCCGAGATCTTCGGTTTCCTCCCACACTCCAAAGACGTACAGGTATGTAGGTTAATTGGCTGGGTAAATGTAAAAATTGTCCCTAGGATAGTGTTAATGTACGGGGATCGCTGGGCGGCACGGACTTGGAGGGCCGAAAAGGCCTGTTTCCGGCTGTATATATATGATATGATGATATGAAAATTATAAGACTTTTCTGATAATTAATATTATCTTTAACTTTCTTTGTTAGCTATATAATTAAAGAAATGTGATCAAAAACAAATGGTAGTTTCTTAAAAATGAATGCTGACAATCCATAATGCCTGCTGACGTGGCCATTCATATTTAATATATACATCTATTTGATTTGTATTTAAGAAATGAATGAATGATATCAAAATTGCTGATAAGGCAAATTGTGATAACGATTATTAAAGACTCTGATGAAACACAGATTTTCAGAATAAACTAATGCAATTCAATATAGAAAGACATCAATAGAAGGCAAAAATGAGGAATGAAAATACAGTTAAATGATAAGATTTTAGAGGAATAAAGAGACTTTGCACTACAAGAACGCAAATAATTAAATGTGTCAATCCAAGTAGAAAAGGTCGTAAAAATGCAAACTCAAAGCCTGCCCTTTAATTAAAAGACAAAACAAAATCAAGAAGCTAATCTTGACTTTATACAACCCTTGGTTAAACTGCTGATGCAGTACTTGGAATGAATTTGTTTTTGGGCATGTCATTACAGGAAGGATGCAAACAAAGAAGAAAATAATGTGATGTATAGTTACTGGGGTTTTGGTGGGGGGGGGGGGGGGGGTGCAGGGGCGGGGTAGGGAGAGAAGATGCCGATTTTCTATAGTGATTAAAGAAAGGTTTGAGAAGTTAGCTAGAAGTCATCACTAGAATGGAAAGTTAGAGGAATAAACAGAAAGACACCTTCAAAATTATACTGGATTATGATAAACTGAATAGTGATTGATTGCTTTCATTAGCAAGCAAGATAGGAACACAAGTGCATCAATGTCTGACAATCATAAAATAATTAAATCAGAGGTTATGAAGCATTTTTTTTCCAAACTCTGTGTTGTTGGGGATGTACAATGACTGCCAAAAACTAGTTTTCAAGGAAATAGTGCACCGACGTTAAATAGAATTAATATTCATTCATGCTTTCTGGAGCAAACATTTACTTAATTCTGTTTTTGTGGTACGTTGTACGAAAAGTAGAGAAGGATATCTGAAAATGCCATTTCAAAGAAAGATAACTCTGCTAACATGCCAACATTTTCAAATTTTAAAGAAATACCATAAGGTAACTGGGATAAGAAAACAAAATTTAAAAATCTTATAAACATATTCAAAATTATTCAATGATAAGCGTCATTAAATATGTTTAATATTTTAAGCAATTGTTCTTAACATAAACTTAAATTCACATTGTTTTAAACTCTGATTTAATGCTAATAATTTGGATTTGCATAAATCCTTTTATATTGAGCCCTTTAAAAAATTTCTCTGTTTTCCCTTTATAAATTTTCACACATTTTAACACTTTATCTCGGTTGTTAATCCTGGTTATAATTTCCCACTACTTTGAAAATGACTTTTTACATTTTACTTTTGCTTCCTTGTCTGCACTTACCCCATTTCCTAGTGATGGCTTATATTTAATTTGGGTTGAAATTATATGATGGTGCCATTTGAAAGGAAAACAGCCTGAAATATGTGCTGTGTTTAGTGGCACAACATCATGCTGATAGGAATGACTTCCCTCAAGAATCCAGTAACAAGTGAGAACATTTGAGAAAAGCTTCCTTAATACAAAGTTGTCAGAGAGTCTGATTTCCAGATACGTTGGCCAATTAGTACAACATTGAGTTTGCAGGTGGCATTCTTTTTGAATACGATGGATATTACTAATGATCATCAAGCATGGAAGAAAATTGAATTTTCATAACCACCTTACTTACACCTTTAGGTACACCTTTACAAAAATATACTGAGATTTGAGTTGAGGCTTGGAAGTCAACATACCCAAGCAACTGACTGTCATGGACTTGTCATTTTGGAATGGAAAATATAATGTAAGCCAAATTCAGCTCCTTATTGCATACCTTTTTGTGCCTGTGGAATTTGAATTATTACAATATACACTACAAACAATATATTGTTCTGAAAAGACAGCTGAATGGAGTTTTAAAAAGCTGCCAGCCAAGAAGCCACAAACACATCTTAAGTCTGTTGAAGACCATATGTTGTCCTTTTGCTTGATTCTAGCAAGTAAGTGCAAGTTCAGAAACAGCTTGACAGACAGCAGCATCACACAGCATTTGGGTCATCAAATCGCACATTAATTCTGCTTAATTTTTCATTTAATCAGCTGGAGAGTCATTCTGGTCTGGAAAAAAATATGTATTTCAGCATATACAGATAAAAGAATATGTAGGTAAGACCATAAGGAATCAATTAATAACACATGGATTTTATAGGTTAGTGCTGCTGTGCTAAAAATAGCACAAAAGTTAGTGCTATTTTTAGGATAAAGTAAGGATGGCCAGTAATTTAAACCTAACTGCTGTTGTTACAATATCAAAAGGGACAATCTATTGATAAGCTCTTAATATCCCTACGCACACTAATTGACTGTCTTGTGGAACACCTCCATTTCATCACCAAGTGTAGCCAAACTTCCTGTCCTATTAATAATATGTCTTATTAATAATTTTAGATCCATTTCAAACTGTAGTCCAAATTGTTAGTCCTCTATTTTATTCATTCTGCAGTCCAAATTGTTAGTCCTCTATTTCACTTAATTAAAATGAGTCTGAAGAAGGGTCTCGACCCGAAAAGTCACCCATTCCTTCTCTCCTGAGATGCTGCCTGACCCGCTGAGTTACTCTAGCATTTTGTGTCTACCTTCAATTTGAACCAGCATCTGCAGTTATTTTCCTAATTAAAATAACTGATAGAGACCTGAGAATGTGCAATGTACTTGCAACATATGCCACAGTAACATGATTTTTGCTCTTTATATTTGATAATATATGAACTAAATTACAATAATTATAATTTTGCATTCAAAAATATTCCATGATATTAAAAGCCAATGCAGTTCCCTTTATATGAGTATATATAAAAGTCCAACTACTTACGTTTTGTTGATTGGCTAATCAAGACAAAGTATGGAAAAATCAGATAGTTTTCATTGTTGAGTGCCCTGTGTTGCAATTAATCACTTCTAGATTGTAATTAATCACTTCTAGATAACCACAGAGTAAACTTTGTTTAATCCAGTGAAAAGAATTCTTGTGAACTGGGATGATTTTAATTCCATACAAATAAGGTTAAAAGTATTTGCTATCCTTGAGGATAATTTTGGTCAAGTAAAATACCCTTCTTTAAGATTGTGGAATTGTAGGGTTCCACCACGGTATCTAGACATCTTGAGAAGCCTCGTATCAAATCAGGGATTAGAACACTCCAATATTAAAGTAAGTAAAATAATAGCAACAAAGAAAACTATGGCACGAAAGAATGACAAATCCTCATTATGAAGAGTCTTCCATGGATAGTGGTGGAAGAGTCAAGAATGAGTGAACAAAAATAATAATGATGAGGAAAGCGTTTTTCATGCAGTGTGTGCTTGGAATCTGGCAGGTACTGTTCCTCAATGTAGTAGAGGTGTATTCCAATGTGGCCTTCAAGAGGAAATTTAATAAATACATACTGTAGAAAAAATGTTCAAAATTATGAAGAAGGACTGAGGGGTGGAAATAGTGAGTTCCAACAGTCAAGAGCTGCCTTGGACATGATGGGTCAACTATTCACCTTCTGTGCTGGAGCTATTTTCTGATGGCATGAAATAATTTTAAAATATAAATAAAATATATATTTAATTAAACACAATTAAAATGAAGTCACATGAAAATCTTTAAAATAAAATAAAATAGCTGGTGTCTTTTTCTAGTGTTGGCACCCCCAGAACATATGCTGCCCATTGTTGCTACAAAGCTGTGACCAGACTCAATGGTGGGTCCAATATAAGAGAGGATGATCAGATCCACAAATGACTTCTATCTTATTTCGATTTCCACTTTTCTATGTTAAAGTTCAAGATGATTAAAAGGAACAGTGCAAATTATATATTTTTTCCTATTTTTGTGATGTTATGCTGCTTCTCTTTTAGGTTTATTTTAATAAAATTCAGAAATATGTTAATTGTAAAATGAATGTATTTGATTATGTTGTTTTTTCCTTTTGAACTTGATAAGATAGTGAACTGGAGAAATGGCAGGGAGGAACGGGGGAAATATATAAGGTTTATCAACAATTAATTATTTTAAAAATTAGACAAAACATTGCTGTTTCTAAAATGAAAGAAATATAATCAGGCACTGACTTCCTGCTGTTTTTATTTCTTTTTTGACAGATAAAAGACGTTCTTGCCTTAGAGGGAGTACAGAGAAGGTTCACTAGATTGATCCCTGGGATGGCGGGACTTTCATATGAAGAAAGACTGGATAGACTAGGCTTGTACTCGCTGGAATTTAGAAGACTGAGGGGGGATCTTATAGAAACATATAAAATTCTTAAGGGGTTGGAGAGGCTAGATGCGGGAAGATTGTTCCCGATGTTGGGGGAGTCCAGAACCAGGGGTCACAGCTTAAGTCTTTTAGGACCGAGATGAGAAAACATTTCTTCACACAGAGAGTGGTGAGTCTGTGGAATTCTCTGCCACAGAAGGTAGTTGAGGCCAGTTCATTGGCTATATTTAAGAGGGAGTTAGATGTGGCCCTTTTTGCTAAAGGGATCAGGGGGTATGGAGAGAAGGCAGGTACAGGTTACTGAGCTGGATGATCAGCCATGATCATATTGAATGGCGGTGCAGGCTCGAAGGGCCGAATGGCCTACTCCTGCACCTATTTTCTATGTTTCTATGTTTCTATAAACACACGCCAACCATTGATAAAATGAAGCAAGACAGTTTTGGGGGATAAGTAGAAAGAACTATATAAATGACTTAGACATAAATGTAGATGGGTTGGTTAGTAAGTATTCAGACAATATGAACATTGCTGGGGTCCAAGACTGTAAAGGAGGCTATGAAAGTATACAGCAGGGTGTAGATCAGCTACAAAAATGGATGGAGAAATAACAGATGGAGTTTAATCAGACCAAGTGTGAAGTGTTGCACTTTGGGTGGTCAAATGTAAGGGAAAATATATAATTAATGGCAAGACAATAGACAATAGGTGCAGGAGTAGGCCATTCGGCCCTTCAAACCAGCACCACCATTCAATGTGATCATGGCTGATCATTCTCAATCAGTACCCCGTTCCTACCTTCTCCCCATACCTTTAATAGCACTGATGTACAGTGGGACTTTGGGGTCCAAGACCATTACTCCCTGATGGTGACAACAGAAATTGATAGAGTGGTAAAGAAGGCAAATGAAATGCTTGCCTCATTAGTCGGGGCATTTGAGTGGAAGCATCAAGAAGTCATGAAGCAGCTTTATAGGACTTTTGATAGGCCACATTTGGAATATTGCGTGCAGCCTGGTCACTCCTTTGCAAAAGGGGTGTGGGGGCTTTGGAAAGGGTGCACAGAAGGTTTACTAAAATGGTGCCTGGATTTCCGTTTCAGTTCAGTTTGTTGTCACGTGTGCCGAGATACAGTGAAAAGCTTTTGTTGTGTTACAATCAAGTCATTTACAATGTATAGATACATGATGACAAGGGAATAACATTTAGTGCAAGGTAAAGCCAGCAAAGTCTGAACAAGGATAGTCCGAGGATCACTAATGAGGTAGAAAATAGTTCAGGACTGCTCTCTGGTTGTGGTAGGATGATTCAGTTGCCTGATAGTAGCTGGGAAAACCCTATCCCTGAATCTGGAGGTGTGCGTTTTCACACTTCTATACATTTTGCCTGATGGGAGAGGGGAGAAGAGGGAGTGGTCAGGGTGTGACTCATCCTTGATTATGCTGCTGGCCTTACCGAGGCAGCGCAAGATATAAATGGAGTCAATGGAAGGGAGGTTGCTTTGTGTGATGGCCTAGGCTGCTTCCACAATTCGCTGCAATTTCTTGCGGTCTTGAATGGAGCTGTTCCCAACCCCAGCTGTAATGCATCCTGTTAAAATGCTTTCTATGGTGCATCTGCAGAAGTTGGTGAGAGTTGTAGGGGACATGCCGAACTTCCTTAGCCTTCTAAGGAAGTAGAGGCGTTGGTGTATTTCTTTGGTCGCTGCGTCAATATGGGCGGTCCAGGAGAAGTTGTTGGTGATATTGACTCCTAGGGATTTGAAGTTTTCAACCATCTCTACCTCAGCACCATCAATGAATTTGGGGTATTAGATACAGGGAGAGGATGGACAGACCTGGATTATTTTCTCTGGAACGCCTTTCAACCTTTTTTCAAGGATGAAAATATCAAACACTAAAGGGCTTAGCTTTAAGGTGACAGGGAAAACATTTGAAGGGGACATGTGGGGCAAGAATTTTATACGGAGGGTGGTGATAGCCTTGAACGCACTGCTGGGGTTGGTGATGGCATTTAAGGGACCTTTAGATAGGCACTTGGATATGTGAGGAATGAAGGGTTATGGATTATGTGCAGGCAGATAAGTCTTTGCAACATGTTCAGCAGAGACATTGTGGGCCAAAGGGCCCGTTCCTGTGCTGTACTTTTCTATGTTCTATGTTAACTGGAAAAAGTACAATTTACATAATTATAAATGGCATTTAAAATGTTTAATATTCAATATTTTACAGATGAGGGTAGACAATTAAAAAATATATTTGATCCTTTTGTCTTAGATTGTGGGAGAAAAAGCAATGCAATTACACAAAGATATATTGCTATATAGACAGAATCTTGCCCAATTATAAAGAAATGCTAACAGATGAAGCAAATAGACATAATTGTGAAAATAGATTTCACAATGTGCAAATGTGAGAATATCCACTTTGAACTTTAAAAATTGTGTGCTATTTAAATAGCGAATGATTAGAAGTAGAAGTCCAGAGAGCCTAAGCCCATAAATATAGATCATTAATATATTATGTGTGCACAGAAAAACTAAACGCTTGACAGAATGCCATTTTTTATATCTGAACTAGAGCATAAGAGGGAAGTTGTGATAGTTATATAAAAGCTAATTTAGACCATATTTGGAGTATTATGAGCACCACACCTTGGGAATGATATACTGATATTAGAATGCCATATTGAAACTATTTAGTCCAATAGATAACATTGGATTACATTCCACTGGAATCCAAAAGCTAAATTACAAGAAAAGATTACAAAGACTAGGCAAAAGGAAACATAACGTTTTAAGAATAGTTAACAAATCATGAAACATCCACAGAATGAGAAACACCTTTAACATTTCTGGTTAATGACCTTTAATTATCACAAAAGTAGTGACAATTAACTTTGTTTTTCTCTCCACAAATGTTGCCTTACTATGTATTTCCAGCATCCCCCATTTTTATTTATAATTTTTCATCAAAACTAGATAAAGAAAACAAGATGTATAGGGAATGGATGGATGAGAAAATGGTGAGCAAAGAATGGTTTGTGATACGGTGGAAAGCAGGAGGAATTAAATGACAAAAAGAATGGAAAGAAAGTGATAAAGTGAATTAGAAAATGATAGTCTGCAAAAGACAAAAATGGGAAGAGGTGACTCTTTTTCTAATTGTTTGAAGAGAAATTATGCATGCTGGATATTTGAAATGCAAACACAGTAATGTTTTATTATCTGAAACTGGTGTATTCAACATTGTCTAAAAGACTGTAAGATGCAAACCAGAAGATGAGGTGTTATTCCACTACATTGACCTGGTCAGAACATTGTAGGAGGTGAAAGACAGAGGCGAGAGAATTAAAGTGACAGGAAATAACAAAGTCGGCGGCGTAATTGCATGTTTACATAAGGTCACAAGGGATAGGGGTAGGATTAGGCCATTCAGCCCATCAAGTCTACTCTGCCATTCAATCATGGCTGATCTATCTCTCCCTCCTAACCCCATTCTCCTGCCTTCTCCCCATAACCTCTGACACCTGTACTAATCAAAAAATATACGATGTGATCACCAAGCTGCTTTAAGCGTCTCTGAACTAGAGGAGACCACATAATGAGCAGAAAATAAAGTATACAAAGTTAGGAAGACTATAATAAAATGCAGCTTTACCCACAGAGTGTGTTTGTGGCCATTGACAACAGGACAACGGGAAAAGAGGAGGTAAAAATCAATGTTGTATCTCCTATAGTTGCGTGAGAAAGCATGATGAGGCTAATGGGTGTTGATAAA
Source organism: Rhinoraja longicauda (assembly GCF_053455715.1). Lineage (NCBI taxonomy): Eukaryota > Metazoa > Chordata > Chondrichthyes > Rajiformes > Arhynchobatidae > Rhinoraja > Rhinoraja longicauda. Next base: position 43,661,850 of record NC_135961.1, on the reverse strand, counting down.
CATGGAAAAGTGACTCAGAGTACTTTGTTCTTTATTATGGTTCAAAATGGATGTTCTAAACATTTGTCTACATTTAAATCTATTTTTCATCATCAACAGCTTTACCCATTGTGGTCTTGGAACCAATGATTCCTTTGGAAGGTTGAAAGGGGAAGAGAGGGTGGGGAGTGAGGTGGCAAACATGTTTGGTGATCGTATTGTGCGAGAGGTGTCAGAAATAATAAAGGATGATTTGCTGGACATGAAGGCTGGTGATGCAGAAGGCAAGGGCAATAGGTAAGGGCAGAAGTGTTGGAAATAGAAGTAACCTGGTTAATAGTTAAATGCGTAAGAAGGAACTGCAGATGCTGGTTTAAACCGAAGGTAGACACAAAAACTTGGAGTAACTCAGCAGGACAGGCAGCATCTCTGGAGCGAAGGAATGGCTGCCTGTCCTGCTGAGTTACTCCAGCTTTTTGTGTCTATTTTCTGGTTAATGGTTAGGCTACAATGCTGGTGGGAAACCCTTGGTTGCCTTTAAACTACAGATTATCGGGGCTATATTGCCAAGAATTTCAATTGTTAAGTGGTGATTTGAATGAAGTTTTAAAGAAAGAAAATTTTAAATTGGTTGAGGATTGGGGTTAGTCTAAAATTTTGAGTCAGGTCTCTCTGGGGAGAACAGAAAAGACTTCCATGGGGTAATAGTATCTTGGAGCTCTCTTCTGGAAAGGAAATGGTTATTAGGAACAGCAGCAAATGAAGTTAGTTCTGACATGACATGATTGTCACTTGGACTTCATTCAACTACACTTTTTCCAGTATTGAGCATGGAATACTCCTATGCATACATTCACTACAATGAAATCAGGATGGAGGGGAGGGTCAGGAAGATAAGAGACCCATTAGAGTACAGGCGATAAGATATTTGTTATATTCATTTATTATGAAAAATAAGTCTATTCGGGTGAATTGGGTCAATATCGGCTTCCCACAGAACAATCCCAATGGACCAATTCTCTCCACTTTACTTCATTGTAGCCTTGCAACTTATTTTCCCTTGCACAAGCTCCTTAACTCCCCTTTGAATCTTTTTTCGCCACTTAGCCACGCTAAAGGATAATTTACAGTAGCCAATTAACCATCTAGGAAGTCCTGGCAGCATATATTATGCTTCTGTTTCTACATTTTAACTGGGAAAATACCTTAAAGTATAATTGGAGCATGTTTAAAGGAAAGCTTTAACAACTGGATGGTAGTGCCGCAGATACACAGTATAACCTTTCAAAAGGCTGCTCTATAATTCAAATTGGGTACTGGAGGCACAAATCTATTTATGGGAAACCATCTAGGACACCGAGAGTTACGATTATCAGTGAATGAAGATATAGATCATTAACAGAGTCTATTGCAAGTACTGACTGTGATATCTTGGAACTAATTAGACACTGTAAGTTGTCTTCCTGCTGCTTCTGCATAAATGCCATCTACAGTTAGATAACTGGACATCTATCTTAGGAAATGTCATTAGCCTTTACATAAAATTGTTCAAAGCAGATGGTCAGGCTGTTCCTACAGATAAGCTGATGCATGTATCTCTCAAACCCAGAGACATGGTTCCTAAGAATCATTGTAGGTTTATTTCACTGTGTGCAGTGTCAGGCATTTTTAAATTATCGCCACTTTAAAGGGAATTATTATTTATGAGGTGATACATTCTTATGATTTGCAAATATATAAATTGGCACTTCAACATACAACGATTAACATACAAAGAAGTATAAAGCACAACATTGAACCATACAATATTTTAAGTTGAAAATTAGAATTATGTTGAACATTAAAGATATTTTTCACAATATGCAATTTCACAGATACTTCCTAAATATATCTTCTACATGCATTTAATGTGATTCATTTTGTTTTAAATTAGATTACCCTTCAATAGTTCCTGTCTACCTAGGTTCTCAGTTTGCTTCTTCGTCTTTGTTTAAAATAGCTGATTTCAGCTGTTGGGTCTTGTAAAGTCAGAAGCAGCGAAACGTTAACAATTATTTCGACTTTAGAGATACAGAGATACAGCACAGAAACAGGTTATTCGACCCACCGAGTCCATGCCAACCAGTGTTCATCCCATACACTAGCACTAACCTACACACAAGGGACAATTTCCAATCTTACCCGTCGATTAACCTACAAACCTGTACGTCTTTGAGGAAACCAGAGCACCCAGAAAAAACCCGTGCGGTCACAGGGAGAATGTAAAAACTCCGCACAGACAGCACCCGTAGTCAGGATCGAACCCTGGCACTGTAAGACAGCAACTCTACCTCTGTGCCACTGTGCCGCCCTGTTTCTTCCCCTTAATTGTCAGACAATAACTGACCATGGTTGGATTATGTACCACATCCTCCACATTCAAATAACCTGGATAAACTTTGCTAAGCCCACATATAGCCTATTGTTTTAGGACTAAGGAGGCTGCCAACATCAATAAAACTATAAATTTGCTTATTTGGATCATCATTGGATACTGAATCTTTCTTTATTTAATATCAAAAGTTAAAGTATTTAACAGATGAAAACCATTTGACATAAAATTAATTCAATCAAAGCCACTATTTCAATTTGTCAGTGGCTCCATTCAGCTAAAAGAAAATCCTTTGTTCCTCTCTCCTAGAAAAATACGCGCCCATCTCTTTGCCTGAGCCCTTCCAATCTCTAACACAAGACTTTTATTAACATCAAATATGGCAGTTGATTTAAGTGTAACCATAGAAAACTAATCCTCCTCATCCCTCTAACCAATGCATAGCCTTTGGTGTTGAGCAATTTTGAAACAGAGACAATTGTTAATCAAAGATCAAGGAAGCCTTGTTGCCTTCTTCACTCACTATTCACAATGGAACTGCATTAAGATTATCATATAAGTTCCATTACAACTCAATCAGAACAATAATCTAATCCTAAAGTCAGCATGACTAAAGAGTTGGTTGTTGACCTAAGGGAGATTCAGCATGCCCACGAAAATTATCTCAAACTTCTGTAGATGCGCTATAGAAAGTATTCTGAGGGGATGCATCTCAGCCTGAACACAACCCAGACCATTCAGGTTTGTCACTTCCTTTCATCCAGTTCATCGTCACAGCGCATTATGTCAAGAAGGATGAAAGTATCGTCAGGATATCTGCCACCCTGGCGATTCCCTTAAGAACAGCTTATTTTTTACTATCAGACTCCTAAACCTATCACCTCTTTCACACCAGCGTCCTGGAGGTGCTGCCGTATAGTCTGGCTCGTATCATAACCCCCTTTGGATATCTGTTATTGCAATTTGTTTCATAGCCATATAACACGGAGACAGGCTATTTGGACTAATTCGCTGAGATCGACCAGGATGCTCCATCTAAAGAAGCTAGACATCTTTGCCTGCTTTTGGCCCATATATCCCTTTAAATCTTTCCTATCCACGTACCACTCCAAATTTCTTTTAAATATTGTTAATGTTCTTGCCTCAACTACTTCTTCTTGCAGCTTGTTCCATATACCCATCACCCTCTGGGTGAAAATATTGATCCCCTGATTCCTATTAAATCTTTCCCATCTCACCTTAAACCTCTGGTCTCGAATTCATAATTCCACCTATGTGGGAAAAAGAGTCTGTGCATTCACTTACCTACTCTCCCATGATCTATATTCCGCTATATACCCCTCGCCTCCTGTGCTCCAAGGAATAAAGACAGTACCTCAGAAGGCAGTGGAGGCCAATTCTCTGAATGCATTCAAGAGAAAGCTGGATAGAGCTCTTAAGGATAGCAGAGTCAGGGGGTATGAGGAGAAGGCAGGAACTGGGTACTGATTGAGAATGATCAGCCATGATCTCATTGGATGGTGGTGCTGGCTCGAAGGGCTGAATGGCCTACTCCTGCACCTATTGTCTATTGTCTATTGACATAGCCTGTCCAACCTTGGCCTTTTGCATTTTTTTCTGGTTTATCTTCAAGCCAATTTGTTGTGCAAAGTCACTACGATGGGATGTTTTTTCCTGCATGTGTTTGTGAGTGTGGGAGACCAGAGCTATGTCATCAGCAAAATCAAGATCTTCCAATGTTGAGAAGAGGGTCCATCGTATGCCTCTTGCTTGATCTTCGGTTGTCTGACGTATCACCCAGTCAATAGCAATATTGCAAATTGGGTGAGGGAGTACATAAATGTGATATTTAAGAGGCGTTAACCTATTTATAGCAAACAACCTCCCATATTTGCTGAAAGATCATTGGACAAATATAGGAATGTCAGATGATGTTTATAAGCAGAGCATCTTGAAATTTAAAAAAAAATCAGATTTCACAAAAATATTTATACATTTTATGGAAATTATTCAACAGCCTGTTCTTGTAAAAAAAAAACAACTAAGTTTTAATTTTTAAGCAACTTCTGATACCAGTCTACTTACTGTTCTAATTTAAATTATTTGAATACTCAGAAAATCTCTGTTTCAAAGCTTGCCGAAATAATGTCTGTGGCCAAAATCATCTGGGCATCACCATTTACGAAAATCCTTGATGTAGCAGCTGTACTTAATCTTTTTTAAATGAACTTCGCAGCAAAATTTATTAAGCCACTAGAGTGGCGTTGTGGAAAAGCAAAAATTGGCACAGCGTCAGAATTCATTTTAAACAAATAAAATTTAATAGGTTCAAGACCCTGGATATTGCCGCTGTGACTATTTGTAGGGGTCCACTGCTACCATTCAAATTTTTATGTATTTTGCTTGATGTTATATTCAGATTCAATGCCAATAGCTACTCGCACTCCCTTTAAAATAAAGTGTGTCCTTATCTATCCAATGTTTATGTAAATGACAGTGGGACCAGAGATCAAACAAAGAACAATTAACAATAAAATCCCCAGTTAATGCATTACCTCACATGCTGTCAGATGATTGAAAAATAAGTAAAATTATAAACCTGAACAACTTTCACTTATGCAGCTCCTTTAACATTGTAACATGTCTCATAACACAAGGTGATATTGGAAAAGGAAGACACAAAATGCTGCAGGAACTCAGCGGGACAGGCAGCATCTCTGGAGAGAAGGAATGGGTGACATTTCGGGTCGAGAACCTTCTTCAGATTTTCTTTAATCCGACTCGCCAAAGCCATTTTGTGGCCCCTTTTGCCCCTTCTAATCGCCTGCTTGAGTTCTTTCCTTCTTTCTTTATATTCCACAAAGACCCTGTCTGATTCCATCCCCTTCAACCTTGTTTAGTTAAACAAGGTATTTAATATACATTTCTTTTACGATACAGAGCGACTCGGGATGTAGCAAAACAATATATAATGTGGCAGGATGCCCTGGTACCTGGTCAGTGAGCCTTCGAGTAGAATGCTGAAAATCTGATTGAGTGTGTCAAAATTTTCATTTTTGATTTAAAATGAACACATAAATTCCTTTTGCAACTGGTATTATGCTTCCTGGACAGCACCAGTGGAAACAAGGAATCAAGAGCGTGATTACTTAAAATACATCTATCTACAATGAATTTTAAAACATATGTTCTTCTTGTGGTGAAGCGCAGTCACGGAGTTAAACATATACAGATCCTCACAGCTGGTTGTAGACTAACTGCAGACCCCTTCCTGAACTAACTTACCTCCAGGAGTTTCATCCAAATTCCTCTTTCATGAAGACTTGTTTTCATTAAAATAAATGACTAGCTGTTCTTGGACAATCGCATCGAACCCTATATTTGTTTGACTACATCTTCCAGTCGCACTCATGGTGAGGTCTTGCATTTGGTACAATAAGCCCTTGTTTTAACGGACCCTTTTATAACAGTTTCAGTTATAGTGGACAGAACTGCTGACAATCAGCAGTAGTTGTTGTCTAACAGGCAGTCACCAAGACTGCATGCCTCCATTTCCTTGCATAAGTTTGGCAACAATTTCTCATGAGAGGAATAGATTGGGTAGATACACAGAAATAATCTCTTGCCCAGAGCAGGGAAATCAAGGACCAGAGGACATAGGTTCAAGGTAAAGGGGAAAAGATTTAATAGGAATCTGATGGATAACTTTTTCACACAAAGGGTGGTGGGTGTATGGAACAAGCTGCAAGAGGAGGTAGTTGAGGCTGGGACTATCCCAATGTTTAAGAAACAGTTAAACAGGTACATGGATAGAACAGGTTTGGAGGGATAGGGACCAAGCACAGGCAGGCAGTGTAGCTGGGACATGTTGGTCGGTGTGGCCGATGGGCCTGTTTCCACACTATATCACTCTATGACTCTATGACAATTCTGTTTCAAGTCCCTGCTGGTTTACATCTCCTGGGTTCAGGACAATCTCTGCCACAGGATGATGGAGTCATTTTGTGCATTTAGCCAGAAGGCCAGCCAACATGCTAAACATCTCATTCTACACCTGCCTCAAACACCCAAGAATGAAGGAGATTACAAAGAGTGGTGGACACTGCCCGATCCATTATGGGGACTGACCTCCCCACCATCGAAGATACCTATAGGTGGCGCTGTCTCAAAAAGGCAACTAGTATCAAAGACTCACAGCACCCTGGCCAAGCTCTTATTTTACTCCAAAACATCAATAAGAAGTAACAGGTGTCTGAAAACCGTGACCACCTGGTTCAAGAATAGCTTATTCCTAACAACTGATCAGGTTCTTGAACACTATATAACACTAACCTCAACTACAGACTGTTTTTAGTTGCATCAAGGACTTCATTTTTTTAAGGAGTGTTAGGGTTATTAATTTACTGAATTTTTGTTTATCGTATATTGTCTATGTATATCATGTTTTTACAGGCCTGAAATGTTGCTGCAAGTAAGAATTTCATTGTTCTGTTGTCGTTACATATGATGAAGGTGTGTGACATTGTAGTGGGCGCCTGCTCGGCCTCGCTGAGGCTGAACTTCCTGAGGAGAAAAGCCTTGAGGCCCTCATACTTATCACCCGCCGGGGGGGCGCAGAGGAAAGGTCGGACCCGTCGCGCAGTGGCCTGGTCGAGGGCACCGATAACGTAAAAGTACTTGGTGGCGTCGGCTGTCACTCCCCGCAGTGCTAACTGCGCCTCGGCCTGGTTAAACCAGAAATCAGGGTCGTTGGTCCAAAGGGGAGGCAGCTTCAACGCCACGGCCTGGAGAGCGGTGCGGTCGGCAGGATCCACGGGGTGGGGTCCGGCAGGGTCCAGAGGCGGCTGACCGGCAGGGCCGGGTAGTGCGTGTTGAGGAGCGTTCGGGTCCATCACGACTTGCGAGGAAATGTCGAGGGTCACCAGTGTAGTGGGTCTGGACGCAGCAGGAATCAGGCAAGACGCCAGGTAAGTATTAACAGTAATTTTAATGTAGCATCAGAACATCCACTCTCTTCAGTTTCCAGCACGAATTCACCCAAGCCCCTTCAGGCAAACCCCGTAGCTCTAGACCCCTCCCCAGCCCTGTCCAACCCATGCCGAGGGGGATGACCCAGGGAGTGGCCTAATTCCCGGGCACCGCCACAACATGCTTGTTTTCATCAGCTGAGATACTGAGTACAAGTGTTAGAACATCATGTTACATTTGTACAAAAGTTGGTTAAGCTGCCCGTGGAGTATTGTGTGTAGTTCTGGTCATCACACAATGGGAAATATGTAATGTAAAGAAAGTAGCCATTAGAGGGCACTACCACAGGCAACCTCTCTTCTAACTCACAAACCATCTTGCTTTTGAAGTGTGTCATCAATCCTTCATTGACTAAATCCTGGAGGTTCCTGCTTAACTGGTGCTACAGACTATTTGCTTCAGAGATTCATGGTACAAAGTACATGCACCAGTTTCAATTTTTTCTGTGTGTGAAAGCAGCAGAATCCACAAGCCAGGAGGATCCTGTCATACTGAATGAGGAGCTCTTGATCTTTTTTCTTGGAGGCTTCATTTACATCTTTTGCATAATAAGATTTAGTGTGTGTGTGCAAAACAGCATTTATTACTGTAATCAACATCCTGCATATCTACCGTCTGTAGCAATTATCTCTGCTGTCAAATTACCGAAATGAACCATTTACCAAGTAAAGACTTCAGAACACATTGACCATTCTAGCCCTCCCTCTACTTCATTGCCCCTACCAATACCCATTGCCTTTACTGCCAGCAGCACTATCTCCCGATCCTTGCTTTCTTTGCACTAAACGTCCTTGTCAACACTATTCTGACATGGTGCCACAGAAACAAACTATTGCAGGTGTTGTGATTAATGTGATTGTTCCCAAATGAGCCTTCTGTCTGCCTCAATAATACTTTTCTTATAGTGTGAATGCAATGTTTTTAATTTGTCACCAGGATGTATGGTGAAACAATTCCAGACAACAGATGTTGCTTTGAAAATTGGCGAAAGACCCATGTTCCCAGTGAAGAATTACATGATGCTGGTTTGAATTGCGTTAACAGCTGGGGATGTGATTTTTGTGGCAATATCAAGGCAACAATGATAAAAATGGTGGGAGCCATAGTGAAATCAACAGCAGAAGATGTGTGTTTTCTTGCAATTTGTTCATGATTTTTAGTCGGTAAAATTCAGAAGTAGTAACAGAATTTCAAGAGAGTTCAGAAAAGTGCTGAAAAGGTTTCAGTGATATAATGAATGTGATTAGATTTCAAGACTTTATTTGCACATGAAAGACATAAATATGGGCATAAACAGACACATACTGATTGCTATAAAAGTGTAAGAATTAAATTTGCCCTGTCGGGCTTCACAATCTGAGAACGAATGTTAAACCATCTCCACCCTTACTACCTGGTCATCTGGTATTAGTATTGGTGGTTATTATTGTTATGCGTAACAAGATACAGTGAAAAGCTTTGTTTGCATGCTTTCCAGTCAAATAATACAAGTACAATAAAGCCATTCACAAGTACAACAGATAGTGCAAAAAGAAAAACACCAGCATTATAGTGTTACAGCTACAGAGAAAAAATCCAGGGTCTGCAACAAAATAGGTTGGAAGTGATGGACTGGGCTACATCCACAATCTCTGCGGTCTTGGGCACAGCTGTTGCCACGGCAAGCTGTGATGCATCCTGATACAATGCTCTCTATGGTGCATCTATAGACGTTTATGAGTCTTGGAGTCATGCAGCATAGAAACATGCCCTTTGGCCCAACTAGCCTACGCTGACCAAGATGCCCCATCTACACTGGTCCCACCTGCCCACATTTGACTCATATCCTTGGAGGTGCAAAGAGACTTGGGAGTGCTGGTGCTGGATTACCAAAAAGTTAATTTCCAAGTAGAATTGGTAGTAAGGAAGGCAAATGCAATGTGTAGGAAGGAACTGCAGATGCTGGTTTACACCGAAGATAGACAAACAAAAGGCTGGAGTAACTCAGCGGAACAGGCAGCATCTTGGGATTGAGACCTTTTTTCAAGGCAAATGTAATGTTAGCATTTATTTTGAGAGGACGAATATAAAAACAGGGATGTAATGCTGAGGCTTTAAACGACACTGGTCAGACCGCATTTGGAGTATTGTGAGCAGTTTTGGGCCCCATATCTGTGGAAGATGTACTGACACTAAGCACAACGGAAAGTAGTTGTTGAATGCCAAAAGGCCTCCACTAGGAGAAGGAATGAGCAGCTCAAGGAGGACCTGAAGGCAGCCAAATCTCAACTCTTTGAGGTGTACGACAAACTGAAGGAGGAGGAGGTTGCGAGAATGATAGAGGAAGTAAAGGCTGCCAACGATGCCAAGCGGTATAGCGAGGCATGGAGGGTCATGAACGAGATCAGTAGCTGGAGGAAGATCAAATCAGGTCAAGTCAACAGAACTCTCCAGAGGACCGAATCAACGTGTGGTTCACCCATTTCAAGAACCTACTTTGATCACCTCCAACTGTCACTGAGGAAGATGTTGAGACTGTCCTCAGAGATGTACAGATTCATGACGGCCCCTTTACCTTGGAGGAGCTGCGAAAAGTGAAGACCTCGCTGAAGCAGGGGAAGAGTCCAAGCCCTGATAACATTCGTCCAGAGGTGTTGAAAAACTGTGAGCTCAACGACATCAGGCTCAAGAACTGCAACACAGCGCTGATGACGAATGACAAGCCAACACCATGGTCACAATCCAACATCATCCCCGCCCCCAAATCTGGGAGCCTGAACAAGACTGACAACTATTGTGGCATCAGCCTGACATGTGTCTTGGCCAAGGTCTACAACCGCTTGATTCTCAACCGGATTAGGGCTGCTATCGACCCGAAGCTACGTTACAATCAGAACGGCTTCAGAGAGAAGAGGAACACGGTCACACAGATCCTGATCCTCCAAAGAATCATTGAGGAGGTGAAGAATAGCAACCTGCCGGTCGTCCTAACCTTCATTGACTTCAAGAAGGCGTTTGACTCGATTCATCGATGCAAAGTGATGAGGATTTTGAAGGCTTATGGTATTCCTCCTCGTCTCCCGAGAGCCATTGAGGATATGCACTTGGGTACCACGGCCAAGGTTGTCACCCCGGATAGCGAGAGCAAAGTGTTCGAAATCCTCGTGGGGGTCTTACAGGGAGACACGCTGGCACCCTTTCTCTTTGTCATTGTCCTTGATTATGCAATGAGGCAGGCGCTCAAGGAACACGAGTACCTCAACTTCACAATCACCCCAAGGCATTTGAGAAGAATCGGGTCAGTCAACTTGTCAGACCTTGACTTCGCTGATGACATCGTCCTGCTGTCAGACCAAATTGGGGAGGTACAGGAGCTGCTCAGCAGGGTCGAGACAGAGGGCGAGAAAGTGGGCCTCCACCTCAATACCAAGAAGACGGAGTATATGGCGTTCAACGGTAGTGACCATGACCATTTTACATATCGAAACATTTTGTTTTACTTGTGCAGTGAGTTATCTAACTTACAAATCCATCTTAACTACTGGTTTATGGATCCTGCCTGATCGTCTAACAGTAACAGGTGTAACACGTTTAGGTGTTGACTCAACTGTAGGCTTGTTTGGCTCTGTTTTAGTACACTGACTTTGACCAGAGGAATCTGTTTCTTTGTCTGTACTAACTGAATTTTGTGTTTCAACCACAGTGGTATTTTCCAACTCACTTTCAGATAAATACTCAGGGATTAGGAAATCATGCTCAGTTTTTGGTTCATCTTTGGCTGGAACCATTTGATCAACATGAACACTTTTGATCTTATCTCCAACTTCAACTAAGTATCTTTTTGTTCCACACACTTCCACTATTTTCCCACCATCCCATTTGTCTCGACTGGACTTGTTGGGAGGACTGAGAACACAAATTTGCTCATCTGACTTGAAGTTCCTCTCCTTTTTGTGGGAGTCAAAGTGCCGTTTTTGACTTAACTGTTTTTGTTCAACTCTCAAGGCCAAATTGGGTTGAACTATGCTTAGGCATATTCTTAGCCTTCTCTTCATCAACAGTTCTGCAGGTGAGTAATCCGTTGTGTGTTGTGTGGTTCTGTACCTCAGCAAGAAACGGTTTCATGCTGAGCTTTGAGCTACCCTGCTAAACCTGTTTCTTGAGAGCATCTTTGACAGCTCTAACAGCCCTTTCCACCGCCCCATTGGAGGCTGGACGGTATGGGGGAACAAGTGTGTGTTTTACATCATTCCGTTGCATGAATTCTTTGAACCGTTCTGAACGAAACTGAAACCCGTTATCAGAAACAAGTTCTTCTGGTAAACCATGGCATGCAAAAATTAATCTCAACTCATCTATGGTCCACTCAGCAGTAGTGCTTGACCCCATATGCTAAACCTCAATGGTATATCTGGGCGAGTACTAAAGTCTTGTGCTACTCAGCTTGCTCCAGTGCTCACCACAATATTCAACCTCTCCTTGGCAAAGTCCGTGGTCCCTGCATGCTTCAAAAGATCCATCATTGTACCGGTGCCAAAGAATGCCTCTCCAGCGTGTTTAAATGACTACCGACCGGTGGCCCTCACCTTGGTTGTCATGAAATGCTTGGAGAGGCTAGTCAAGAAGCACATCTGCGCCCTCCTTCCTCGCAACATGGACCCACTACAGTTCGCATACCGTCCGAACAGGTCCACGGATGATGCGGTCTCCCAGGTTCTACACACCGCTCTCTCTCATCTGGACAGCCAGGGGGGCTATGTGAGGATGCTGTTCATTGACTTTAGTTCAGCATTCAACACAATAGTCCCCAGCAGACTGGTTGAGAAGCTGCTGGAACTGGGGCTTAGCACCCCTCTGTGTGCCTGGGTCCTGGACTTTCTCACTGCCAGGCCCCAAGTGGTCAGGATGGGGGAACACACATCTAGCTCCCTCACCCTGAACATAGGATCCCCCCAGGGCTGCGTCCTTAGCCCCCTACTGTACTCCCTGTACACACATGACTGTAGGGCCAGGTTCAGCTCAAACTCCATCATCAAGTTTGCTGATGACACTGTGGTGGTGGGCCGGATCTCCAACAACGATGAGAAGGCCTACCGGGAGGAGGTGGCTGATCTGGCACTCTGGTGTCAGGACAATAGCCTCCTCTTGAATGTCACTAAAACAAAGGAGCTGATTGTGGACTTCAGAAGGGCTAAACATCCAAGGACGTACACGCCACTGGAGATAAATGGGTCTATTGTGGATAGGGTGAGCAGTTTCAAATACTTGGGAGTCCGCATCGCAGAGGATCTGACGTGGGCAACGCACATTGCCGCACTGGTGGGTAAGGCTAAGCAGCGCCTTTACCACCTTAGACAACTGAGGAAATTCAGAGTGTCGCTGAGGATCCTTCATTGCTTCTACTCTGGGGCTGTAGAGAGCATCCTGTCCGGCAACATTACAGTCTGGTTTGGGAACAGCTCTGCCCAGGACAGGATGGCCCTGCAGAGAGTAGTGCGTTCGGCAGAGCGCACCATGGGAACTACACTCGTCCCCCTGCAGGACCTATACATCAGGAGGTGCAGATCCAGAGCAAGCAAGATCATGAGGGACCCCTGCCACCCCAGTAACGGACTGTTCCAGATGCTACGGTCAGGCAAACGCCTCCGCTGTCACGCTGTGAAAACGGAGAGGATGAGACGGAGCTTCTTCCCACAGGCCATCAGGACTGTCAACTTTGATAACCCCAGAGACTAAATTTTTGTCGACACTTTTTGTGCTATGTTTAGTAACTTATTAACTTTATTTATATGCTGTAACTGTAATTATTTTTGTGCACAACCCGCAGGCATTGCCACTTTCATTTCACTGCACATCGAGTATGTGTATGTGACAAATAAATTTGACTTGACTTGACTTGACTTGATTTGGAATGACTATCTACTAGTACCAGAAAGTATTCATTATCCTTTTCACAAAAATCTACATGAACTCTCTGAAAAGGTCTACTTGGCCATGACCAGGGTTGCAGTGGTGTTTTTGGTGGTTTACTCTGACAGTTTTGACACATGCTACATTTGCTCACCAGTGACACGATGTCACTGTCAATACCAGGCCAATACACAAAATTTCTAGCTATTGACTTCATGCTTACTATGCCAGGATGTTCGGCATGAAGTTCATCCATAATCTTGCTTCTCAAAGACTCTGGTACAATCACTCTGTAACCCCACTTAATGCATCCCTGCTCACATAATTCATGGCGTCGATTATGGAAAGGCTTCAGTTCTGAGTTCAGAACTGAGTTTAATCCATTATCAATTTCAGTCCAACCATTCAAAGTCTGTTCATAGACAGTCTTCAGCACAGTGTCTTTCTCTGTTTCAGCTGCAATTTCTGCTGCAGTCACTGGAATGTCTTCATCTTGCAGTATGTAGATTGAGTTCTCACTTCCTACGTCAGAGTTCTCATGGGGCAACCGGGACAACGCATTTGCAACTGCGTTGCACTTGGAGCTTCTGTAAACATTGTAGTCATACTGGGACAGCAGAATTGCCCAACGCTGCATCCTTGATGCCGCCATGGAAAGTATAGCTGACTTGGGACCAAGTATCACTAGTAGTGGCTTGTGATCAGTCACTAGGGCGAATGATCTGCCGAGAAGAAACTGGTGGAATTTCTTGATTCCGAACACGATGCTGAGTGCTTCCTTTTCTATCAATGCATAATTGTGCCCACTCGGTGATAGGGTGTGGGATGCAAAAGCAATAGGCTTTTCCTATCTGTCATCCATTACGTGGCAGATCACATAACTTGAAGTTTCATCTCGCATGTCGTGTCATAGTGAACAAGGAGTTTGTCACTTGTCAAGTTTTTCTTGCAGATGTCATATGCACGTTGCTGTTCCTTTCCCCACATCTATTTCCCATCTTTTTGTAGCAGATGATGTAGCGGCTTTAGCACGATTGCTAAATCTAGAAGGAATCATGCATAGAACTGCACCATTCCAAGGAATGATTGTAGTTCTGACACATTGTTGGGCTTTGGAGCATTCACTATTGCTTCAATGTTCGCCTTCACAGGGCGAAGTTCGTTGGCGTCTACTTTGAGTCCAAGGTAGACCACCTCTGACTGCGCAAATGCACATTTACTTTGTCACAGTTTGACGTTGTGGCAGTTCAGTCGTGCGAGAACTTGCACAAGGATTTCCAGATGTTCTCCCATGCCCTCTGTGAATATCCTGGTTGCACACACAGTACGGAATGCCTTACAACATTTTGTCCATGACAGCCTGGAAGATTTTCGAGGGAGGATTTCACGCGGGCAGCTTTGTATATGAATACAAGCCCTTATGTGTGTTGATAGTCAAGGACCCCTGACTTTCCTTGTCGACATTGATTTGGGTGTAAGTGTGAGACAAATCCAGTTTAGTGAAGACTCTAAGTTCTGCGTACAGATCTTGCAAGGTTGGCAACGGATATTGTTCGTTGTCAATGGCTTGGTTGATTGTGACTTTGTAGTCACCGCATAGTCAAACAGTTTTGTTGACCTTGGGTACGGCCACAATTGGCGTTGCCCAGTTGCTCTGGTCTGTCATCACGATTGTCCATTCCGCTCGAACCTGTCGAGATCTTCCTCCACTTGTTGCTTTAGCGCATCTGGTACAGGTCTTGGTTGACAATACACAGATCTCACATCTTGCTGAAGTCGAATGTGTGCAGAGTACCCCGTTATTCCTGTGTAAATGTCGGCAAATATTTCTGCATGTTTGCTTATGACATTTTCAAGACGTGATTTGGACAAATCGATGCTGAAAATGTTCTTCCAGTCTAACTTTATTCTATTCAGCCAATCCTTTCCTTTTTTTTTTTTTTTTTTTTTTTTAATAAAATTTTATTGGGGATAGGTACATAACCTGTTTACATCTTTACAGTCATACATTTTTGAATTGATAATATTGTCAATTATTATTATATACCTTTTACCCCTTTTTTTTAAATTTATTTTATATAAACTAAATAAAGCTAACGAAGTAGATGAAGTGAAGAAAGAAAAGAGAGAGAAGAAAACTAAAAACAAAAACCAATTTAAAAGAAAAAATAACTAAAAACAAAAAAAAATAAATAAAAATAAGGAAAAAATTAGTTAAAGAAGAATGGAAAAATTTATTAAAATAACAAAAACTTCATTCGAGATATATTCGTACATTCCAAAGTATAGCATTTCATTCATTCTTTAGTCCGAGTGCTAGTCAGGTTCCTGTGCTGAACTATTCTGACCCTTTAAGTAATCAATAAAAGGAGACCATGTTTCAATGAATAATTCCTGTTTGTCCAACAGGGAAAATCTGATTCTTTCCACGTTTAAGGTCTCCGTCATTTCTATAATCCACATTTTAATTGTGGGGGCCGTAGGGCCTTTCCAAAATTTTAGAATTAATTTTTTTCCTGTTATTAAACTATAATCAATAAAGTTTTTTTGTGTTGTTCTGAATGTTTTATTTAATTCTAATTCTAATATTCCGAGTATAATTAATTTTGGATCTGGGTCCAATTGTGTGCTGGTTATTTTAGATATTATACTAAAAATATTTACCCAAAATTTTTTAATTTTTATACAGTTTGCAAACATATGAGATAATGTAGCTTCTAAATGTTGACATTTATCACATTTAGGTGAAATATGTTGGAAAATTTTATGTAGTTTTGTTTTGGAATAATGTAACCTATGTAATACTTTAAATTGTATTAGAGAATGTCTGGCGTTTAGTGAACACTGATCTATATGTTGCAAACTTTCTTCCCAAGTATCTTTCGTTATTACTTGATTTAATTCTTTTTCCCATTTTTGTCTATATAAATCCGTAGAAGGCATGTCACTGTCTAATAAAATATTATATATATAAGATATTAATTTTTCTGTATTAGGATGTTTGTTCCAACATTCGTCAAGAATTTCTGAATTTCTAATTTGAAAATTTTGGGAGTTCGACTTTACGTAATCTCTAAGTTGAAGATATCTGAAATAATCATTTCCACGAAGACCATAAATCTGTTGCAACTCCTGAAATGTCAGAAAGGTGCCTTCCTTATAAAGTTGTCCCATATTTTTAATTCCATAATTCTTCCACTGTGTAAAACCCCGGTCTAACCATGAAGGCTTAAACAAAGGATTATTCACAATTGGAAGAAAAAGCGATAAATTATCTAGTTTTAATGTCTTTTTTAATTGTTTCCAAATTCGTATAGCACTAAATATTATAGGGTTTTCCCTATAAATTTTTTTGTTTAATTTAGACGTGGCAAATAATATCGAACCAATATCAAAAGGCAAACAATCTTCCTTTTCCATTTTTAACCAGTCTGGTTGAAGATCTATTTCTTCCAACCAGAAATTCATATTTTTAATATTAACTGCCCAGAAATAAAACAAAAAATTGGGTAAAGCCAGGCCTCCATTTATTTTTGATTTACACAAGTGTCTTTTATTTATCCTATGATTCTTATAATCCCAGATGAAATCATTAACAATAGAGTCCAATTTTTTAAAAAAGTTTTTTGTCAAATATATCGGAATTGTCTGAAAAAGGTATAGTATTTGCGGTAAAAAAATCATTTTTATGGCATTAATTTTGCCTACCATTGAGATGGGGAGTGTTTTCCAGTATTGAATATTCTTATGTAGTTTGTTCAGTAACGGGGGGAAGTTTGCTTTAAATAATGATGTATATATCTTAGTTACATAGATACCTAGATATTTAAATTTTTCATTTACTATTTTAAATGGAAATTGTTGTATTATCTGTTTGTTATGTTCCCTTATTGGCATAATTTCGCTTTTATTCCAATTTATTCTGTATCCTGAAAGTGATCCAAATTGGGTTATTAGCTTTAATAAGTTTGGAATACTAATTTCTGGTTTTGTGATGTAAATTAATACGTCATCTGCATATAGAGAAATTTTGTTCTCTGTGTCCTTTGTGTTATATCCGTGTATTTCCGGATGCCCCCTAACTCTTTCTGCCAGTGGCTCAATAGCAAGCGCAAATAATAATGGGGATAACGGGCATCCTTGTCTACAACCTCTAGCTAGGCTAAATTTCGATGACAACCTTTGGTTTGTAAATATTCTAGCCGTGGGATTTGTATATAACAGTTTTATCCATGTACAAAATTTCTCCCCTAGCTGCATATTTTCCATCACCAAAAATAAATAAGACCATTCAACCTGATCAAATGCTTTTTCAGCATCTAGTGAGATTATTGCTAGATCTTCATTAATAATTCTCTTGGAATATATAATATTAAATAATCTTCTTAGATTATAGTATGAGTATCGTTTCTGAATGAAGCCTGTTTGGTCAGGGTGTATTAATTTATTCATCACCGTACTTAATCTATTCGCTAGTATTTTAGTTAAAATTTTTTGATCTGTATTTAAAAGTGCAATTGCTCTGTATGATCCCGGGTCTTCCGGATCTTTATCAGCTTTAGGAATCAGTATTATTATAGATTCATTTAAAGTATCTGGAAGTTTCTGTTGAGTATATATATACTCATACAGTCTATGTAAACGTGGGCTAAGCAAATCATAGAATTTTTTATAAAATTCGGAGCCTAAACCATCTGGTCCTACTGCTTTACCGTTTTTTAAAGAACCAATAGACTCCTCAATATCCTTTATCGTAATCTCCCTTTCTAATAATTCTCTATCGTTTGAATCTAAACCTTTTAAATTACATTTTTTTAAAAAGTCTGCTATTCCTTCTGATTGTGCTACGGTTTTAGTTGAATAAAGGTTCTGATAATATTGAAGAAATCTATCATTTATGTCCTTGGGCATTTTTAATAATTCTCCTGTCTCTGTTCTAATTTTATGAATTATTTTTTCCCCTTCCATTTTTCGTAATTGACGTGCTAATAGTTTTTGTGGTTTGTCTCCAAATTCAAAATGTAATTGTTTTGTTTTTTGATAAAGTTTTATTACTTGTTCTGAATACATTTTATTTAATTTATATTTCAATACAGCAATTTTATTATGTTTTAAAGTAGATGGCATTCTCGCATTTTCTATATCTAGTTGTTTAATTTCACTTTCCAATGTATGTTGCTTAATCCTGTTCTCTTTATTATAAAATGCTTGAGCAGAAATTAATGTACCTCGAACATACGCTTTAAACGTTTCCCACATAAGAGAAATAGGTGTGTCAGGGTTGTCATTTACCTCCAAAAATATTTGAATCTGTTTAATAATATATTCCTGGGATGACTTTTCGTTCAAAATTTGTGGGTTAAATCTCCAATATGCTTGTTTCTCGGACATTCCATTTAATTTAATCATGAATGTTACAGGTGCATGATCCGAAATTATAATGTTATGGTATTTTGAATTATAAATAAATGGAATAAACGTAGAGTCAACTAAAAAATAATCTATTCTTGAGTATGTTTTGTGTACTGGTGAGTAAAATGAATATTCCCGTCCAGTTGGGTTTTCTATTCTCCAGACATCCTTAATATTAGTGGTATTAATAAATGAATTTAAAAATACACTTGATTGAGATTTTATTTTTTTTTGCATTGATGATCTATCTAAGTATGGATCTAATGTACAATTGAAGTCTCCTCCAATTATTAATTTATATTGTGTGAATTCAGGAATTTTATTAAATGTTTTATTAAAGAACATAGGGTTATCAAAATTAGGCCCGTAAACATTAAGAAGAATCACTTTTTCTCCATTTAATTCTCCAACTAATATAATATATCTGCCATCAATATCCACTATTGTTGAGGAGTTCTTAAAAGGTATTCCTTTACGAATTAGTATTGCAACTCCTCTAGACTTGTGGGAAAAGGAGGAGTGATATGATTCAGCAATCCACTTAGCTTTAAGTCTATGTTGAGATTCCTTCTTGAGATGTGTTTCTTGAAGAAATATTATATCAGTTTTGATTAAATTTAGATGTGCCAAAACTTTACCTCTCTTAATTGGTTCATTGATTCCCTTGACATTCCAACTACAAAATGTTATTCCCTGACCCCCACTTGTCATATTAATGTCTTGCATATTGTTTCTAAGGTGGTCTATAACCGATCAGAAGGTACAACACACAGAACCTGACCCTGCTCCCGAACCTCAAATAGATGAATTTAAAATCATATACAACGCTCTTCCGAACACATCTCCTTGTATTTGTCTTATTTTCCCATTCTAACATTAAGTTACAAAAATATTTAAAAAGAGAAAAGTGATAGAGTTGATTAATATAGGGTGAAAGAAAAAAAACTACCTCTACAATTAGTGTAGTTAGTGATAGCCACACTAACGTGGCTAGAATTCTAAAGACTTCCGTAGCCTTTGTAAAAAAAAAAAATTCTAGCTCCGTGCGCAAAGAAAATAAAGGGTTATTTCTAACATTCATATATCTTCTTTGGGAGTAACAAACTTATTTACATACCCATACATACAGATGTTCTCCCATGCCCTCTGTGAATATCCTGGTTGCACACACAGTACGGAATGCCTTACAACATTTTGTCCATGACAGCCTGGAAGATTTTCGAGGGAGGATTTCACGCGGGCAGCTTTGTATATGAATACAAGCCCTTATGTGTGTTGATAGTCAAGGACCCCTGACTTTCCTTGTCGACATTGATTTGGGTGTAAGTGTGAGACAAATCCAGTTTAGTGAAGACTCTAAGTTCTGCGTACAGATCTTGCAAGGTTGGCAACGGATATTGTTCGTTGTCAATGGCTTGGTTGATTGTGACTTTGTAGTCACCGCATAGTCAAACAGTTTTGTTGACCTTGGGTACGGCCACAATTGGCGTTGCCCAGTTGCTCTGGTCTGTCATCACGATTGTCCATTCCGCTCGAACCTGTCGAGATCTTCCTCCACTTGTTGCTTTAGCGCATCTGGTACAGGTCTTGGTTGACAATACACAGATCTCACATCTTGCTGAAGTCGAATGTGTGCAGAGTACCCCGTTATTCCTGTGTAAATGTCGGCAAATATTTCTGCATGTTTGCTTATGACATTTTCAAGACGTGATTTGGACAAATCGATGCTGAAAATGTTCTTCCAGTCTAACTTTATTCTATTCAGCCAATCCTTTCCAAGGAGGGGTGATTTATTTCTGTAGCTGGCTACTATGTTGGGCAGTGTTACTGACTGACCATTATGCTGAACTTTACAGTTCATTTGTCCGCATGTCTCCAAAACTTTGCCCAAGTAGGTTCTCAGCTTGACCTTACTCTCAGACAATGGTGTCTGTGGGAACTTTGTTTCATACAGGTCGTTGTTCATGACCGAACAATCTGCTGCCATGTCAATACATATATCAATTAACTGTTCATTAATCAATAGTTTAGTTCGAAAGTCCTTTCCTTGGCTGGTTGTAGGCTTATTGATGTCGGTTGCATAAATAGTATACAACCCAAGTTCATTTCCATCTGGGTTCATCTCCAAGTTGTGAACTCCTTTCAGGTGTTGTCGCTTGTTTCCCACAGGTTGTTTGTTTCCCGCTTTAAGCTTGGCCCGACATGCTGAGGCGATATGGCCTTTCTTCTGGCAGTTATAGCACTTGGCCATTTTGAACTGACAAAATTGGAATGAGTGATTACCATTGCAACGATAACAACTGACTGAAGTCGGACCCCACCATACTTTGGTTTTGGTTTAGCGCCTTTTGGTTTGGCCATTGGCACTGCTTTGTGACTGTAAATGGCCACTACAGTCGAAACTCGCGAGCATTCTTTGATGCCGTCTTCACTGTGGTAGCAATCTTACATGCTTTCTCGAATGTAGGATCTGGAGTGTTCATGAGTTTGGACTGAATTTGTTCATCCACTAGACCACAAACAAATCTGTCGCATAGTGCGCGTTCGAGAAAGGTTCCAAAGTTACAGTGCAAAGTTAAGTTTTTCAAGGGAACAATGTACTCACTGATTGTCTCATTCTGCTTCTGGTTTCTAGTGCCGAATTTATAGCTTTCTGTAATTTCCAGAGGCTTTGAGTTGAAGTGCTCCTCCAACTTCTTCATAATGTCATTGAATGGCACGTCTTTTGCTTTTATGGACGCAAAGAAATTCATGAGTGTGCCATACACTTCAGGACCGATCTCCGTGAGCAGAATTTGCTTTCATGCGTTCGCAAACGGCCTTATTTGTTGCAGTCACTACCTCTCCTTCACCATATAGGAGCTGAACGGTTCTCTACTTTTGTCGAAAGTTCCAAGGTTTCCGATGTAGCCTGTGGACACCGCCATCTTGTCCCTCTCTCTTTTTTTTTAAAAAGGCCCCGATTTCCTGTCCGTTCTGGTGTAGCAATTCACCTAAAACTTAGCTATACAAAGGCTATACTAGCTTGAGGAATTCAACAAGAAAAACTCAGTCTCAAATCCTATACAATCCCGTCCTTGTCGCCAATTAAGTTATATTCCGGACGGCAGAATGAAGAACTAGACTCACACATTAGTTGTCAGTATCACGTGCGTTTTATTACTCAGCATTCCCTGCTTATATTGAACACCAACTCATTAACATAAAACATGAATATGTATGAATATGTTACAGAATGGAAGGAGAAGTCCAATGTAGTTCCAAATAATGCTTTGTGTCAAAATCATTTCTATCTACAGTGACTTTGATATTTGTCTTTAAGAACATTTCCTTACCCCATTGGTCATTTACCAAATATTTATTGATTAGGGTGGAAATTAGTAATGCAATCCAGTTACATGTGGAAATCTGGAAACAAGGAAGAGCCTGGTGATGATCATAATATCAACATAAGATAGATGATAAAGTGAAAGCTATGAAAGAGAAAACAAGAGGCAACTTTTCCGAAAGAATAAAAGGACATATTCTCTGGAACACCGGTTGAAGGGAAGCTTAATGGAAGTATATAAAATAATGAATTGCTTAGATAAGGTAGACAGTCAAGTTGGAAATGTCCAACACTAGAGGGCATAGCTATAAGATGAGAGGGGGAAAGTTTAATGGAGCTATGTGGGCAAGTTTTTTAAAGCAGAGGGTGGTGGGGGCCTGGAATGCATTGCCTGGGATAATGG
The DNA here is from genome assembly GCF_053455715.1 of Rhinoraja longicauda. NCBI lineage: Eukaryota > Metazoa > Chordata > Chondrichthyes > Rajiformes > Arhynchobatidae > Rhinoraja > Rhinoraja longicauda. The sequence goes on along the minus strand of NC_135961.1, from coordinate 43,639,440 downwards.
TGCATGCGGATATGATAGTGGCATTTAAGAGGCTTTTCGGCAAGCACATGGAAATGCAGGGAATAGAGGGATATGAATCTGTGCAGGTAGATGATATCAGTTCAGCTAGGCATCATGTTCAGCACAAACATTGTGGGCCAAATGGCCAGTTCCAGTGCTGTATGGTTCTATGTGCTATGTGTTAATAAAATGGCAATGCAACATGACACCTGCAACTGTTTCATGAGTAAATATGAATAAAGAGTTCAAATCCTGATCTTCTTAACTTTGTACAAGCTTTCAAACATTTTAATGAGTAATAATGCAAAATCCACAAACTCTGCACACTAATGTAATTAATATTGGCTCTCTTTTAACATCATCATAACCACAAAGGAATTATTCTGCAAAAAGCAGTAATCTAGTGTCCCACCATGTTTTCTGTAGTACTGTAGTCTCAAGCTTTATAATAATATTTGCATCAATTAACTGAATCTTATGTCATATCATAGCATCTAAGCAATTATTATAAAGGCATGCTGTGTATAAATATCAACAAACGCAATGCAATATTCTTAAATACATTGTCTATGGATTTGTTTAGCTTCTCTATTTCCATTTTTATTTTTCTTACACTCTTTATTTTTTTTATCGCATTGCTTGTTTTCCCCATACTAGTCATTGTCCCACAAATCTGGGTTTGAAATTTTGAAAAAACAAACTAGGAAGCAACCATAAGCATGAAATACCACTTGCTGGAGGGGGCAACATGGCTTTGCTCTTTTCCTCCCTCCACCAATTCCAGGTGCACAGATTTCAGCTTTCCCCAGTTACATTAATTACAGTTAAAACTTTAAGACAGATTTTATATTGTAAAACTGATATTGGTGGTCATTTTGTAATATTAAATTGAATAGAATCAACATGCAATGTAAACTGCATACTATACCCAAGCTCACAATGGGTCCAAAATGTGGTGTTTATGATCTAACTATTTATGGCAAAGAAACAAATCCATATCTAAAATAAATAACTTGTCTTATATCATTTAAAGGTATTGAAACATTATTTCTGAATTAATCTTAAACAAACTACCAAAACTGTAACACAAGCATCGTGAAAGTTATTCAAATGTTAAACAGGCCTAAAAATTATGCATGGCAATATGAATTGCTGCAGATGTACCAACTTCCTTGGTTAGAATGACAATAGACAATAGGCAATAGGTGCAGGAGTAGGCCATTCGGCCCTTCGAGCCAGCACCACCATTCAATGTGATCATGTCTGATCATTCTCAATCAGTACCCCGTTCCTGCCTTCTCCCCATACCCCCTGACTCCGCTATCCTTAAACATACCATTGGCTAAAAGGCAATCAAGTAACAATAAATACTCTTTGGGAAGTGAGGGCTTTCGAAGATTAAAGGGCCTGTCCCACTTTAGGCGATTTTAAGGCGACTGCCGGTGACTGTCAAAGTCGTAGCAGATCACCGATATTTTCTTTTACCCGACGACAATGACCAGGACATTGCCGAGTCAGGTCGAGATTACACCGTCTTCGGAAACATCGCAAAATTCCCACGCTGTCAATGCTTCTCCGGCGTCCTAATGTTCGCTGAAATCACTGACAAGTCGGTAAGTACTTGAGAGTTTTGAACTATAACATCTTGTGTGGGTTACTTAAAAACCAAGTATCACTGTAACAAGGCATAAACTGGATTTACTTGCAGTTTACTAATAGCTGTATTAAAAAAAAAGAAATTAAAAAGTGGTTAAGTGGATTTTTGTGAAAAGTGTGTGGGCATTCTTTGAAAATGTACGGGAGATGCATATCCGGTTTCTGGGTTGCATATCTGGGTTGGGAGCCCACTTTAAATGTAATGGCTGAAGGCCGTAAACATCGCAAAATTCCCACGCTTACCTGACCGTCAAACTGTCGCCTCCAATCTACCTGTCAAATGTCGTGATGGCAAATAAATTGGTTAAACACAAGCATTTTATGGTATTTTGAAATGACTTTACTTATTTTAATATAATGTGCTTCTAAATGCATCTAAGAGAACCTAGCAAACCTGGGGACAGCAGGCGACAGCGCCCGCAATAAGCAACGATACCTAGCGATAAGCCAGCTGTCACCGAGAAATTTCACTCCGAATGATTTCTCAGCGATGCGCTGAGATCGACTACGATTCTTGGAAGACTCCTCACGATCATGCCCCCGCGACACCCGGCGAACTGTCGGCGACAGCCTAGTTGCCGGCAGTCGCCTTAAAATCGCCTAAAGTGGGGCAGGCCCCAGTTCGGGATCTATAAGGAAACATAACCAATGTTCCCCTCATTATCATTATACGTTTCTTTCACATCTCCTGCACATACCCCCTGCTGCCACTTTCTGATTTTGTTCGTAACTTGCAGGAAAGCTTGTTGTAATTTACCGAGGCTCCTACCTGTCCTTGGAGTTCCAATTCCCGTGACATTTTTGCTCTTTGATCTCTGGATTCCTTCTCGGACTCTTCTTTCTTCATTTTTACCTGATTCAGCTGATAACGCAATTCACCAGATTCCTTAAGGTTAAAGGAATTTTTTTTTAATGTTTATTCGTGAATTCCTATATTCTCAGCATTCATTACAAACTTTACATTAACAAAGTGACCTCAGTGCCACCTAGAGGAAGTTAGTCAAAATGACCTAAGCTTTATATAACCAGATATCTAAACTTATAGATATACTGGCAGTTTTGCTTTTAACTCAGCAAACAAAACATTCAGTTGTCACCCTGAATGATAATTTATTGGATCTATGCCTTATCTAGGTTGATAAATGAGATATCCAAAAGGAAATCTTTCAAAGGTACTTCTCCAAAAATTTGAAACAGCACATAATGTGCAAATAAATCTGGATTGCAGTGCTCTGAAGTTGTAATATTGAGTAGTAGGTAAAGAGACCTCACCATAAATACTGTTGTAATGTCAGTGCTGCATGTTTATTTGTATTATTGTATTGTTAACAATTCTGGTCACTAACACTTTAGTTATAAAAGGAGATTGGATGGGCTGTATTTATTTTTTAATGAAATGTAGGAGACTGAACAGTAAGCTTATAGAGATTTATTAACCACTGAGGGCATAGGTAGGATAAATAGTCAGAATCTTATTTTCCAGGGCAGGGAAGTCACCATCTTGATATTTAAATATCAAGGTGCACATGATACGATACAATAGAACTTTATTCATCCCTGGAGGGAAATTAATTAAAAGTATATGTGTAGGTCCAGCAAGAGTTAAGGTGGCAAATAGCATATTTGCCTTCAAAGCATGAGGACTTAAGTTCAGGAGCTAGGATGTCTTACTACAACTAAATACAGGGCCACAGTTTAAGAATAAGGAGTAGGCCGTTTAGAACGGAGATGAGGAAAAACCTTTTCAGTCAGAGAGTTGTAAATCTGTGGAATTCTCTGCCTCAGAAAGCAGTGGAGGCCAGTTCTCTGAATGCATTCAAGAGAGAGCTAGATAGAGCTCTTAAGGATAGCGGAGTCAGGGGGTATGGCGAGAAGGTAGGAACGGGGTATTGATTGAGAATGATCAGCCATGATCACATTGAATGGTGGTGCTGGCTCAAAGGGCGAATGGCCTACTCCTGCACCTATTGTCTATTAGTAGATACACCTTGATTATGGTTTCCATTTCTTAGACATAAACAGTGATTGGCAGGGCTCTAATGGAGTGTTGTTGAACAGAGTCATAAGACTAGAAATACATATTTTCATGAAACCAGCAATGGAGAGGAAGAGGAATTCCAATAGCGAATCTGTGGAATTCATGTCCACGGATGATGGTCGAGGCTAAGTCATTGGGTATTTTTAAAGCGGAGATTGATAGGTTCTTGATAAGTAAGAATAAATTGAGTTCAGGCAAAGAAAATGAATCAATGTCAATTTCTTTCTAAGTACTACATTTAAAGTTAACTTGTAGCGACCATAGGGATTGGTCCTGAGAGTCGAACCCTCGGATTGGCCAGCAAGGTCACATGGTGGTGCGACCATAGGGATTGGTCCTGAGAGTCGAACCCGCTGATTGGCCAGCAAGGTCAGGTGGTGGTTTTGGGCCCAAAATCCAGGCAGTGGGAAGAGAACTTCGATGTGAACAGTTTGAGTTAATGGTTGTCTGTAATCTCGTTTGTTATCCTTTGTAATTGAATATTGCTGCCGCAATAAACTTCTTTAACAAAGTACAAGCCTCCAGACTCGCCATAAACTGATGTTTTGTCGATATAGGAGGGAGAGATATTCTTGTAGTACAAACACAAATGTTTCATGGTCTTTTAAAAAGTGCCGTGGCTCTAAAATTGTGAAAGAATGCCAATAGTTCTAGATGTTAGAATTTTACACAAGCTCAAGAAGCTGGCAACTATCCCTTTCCAAAATTGTGGCCGCTGCAGAACGGATTGTGCTTTGTGATATGACCTTATAGGAACTAATATTTGTCACACTTTTCCTTGGTAGACAAGGAGATGGGTGATAATTCTCACTCTAATTTGAGCAATTCATGAATATTTTCCATGTAGAAATGAGACCAATGGTTTCAACAAAACAAAGTCATTGTGTAAATATGTTGTATCATATGATTGACATTGGGATGTTTAGGTTACTTGGAGTCTATTCATAATTCTTAAGTTACAACTCTTCCACACTTGGGGAGTTTGTATGCTCACCATTTTATGGAATAAACAAGTATTGGGCCAGACTGTATTGTTTACCATCAGCTCCACAGCAAATTGCCAATGACATCCTCATGGGTTAGCTTATTTCGAATTGCAACTTGGAAGTCAGAGAATAGGTGAGATACATCCTTCACTGTCTATGATACCACCTATTTTAGTGTCACCTGCAAATTTATTAATCATGCCATGTACACTCTCATCAAAATCGATCATATAAATGATGAGTCTCGCATTGATCCCTGTACACTCACTTAGTCAGATCTCCAGTCTGAAAAACAACTTCCTGCCATCAGCCTCTGTTTCCTATAATCGGATATAGGTATCCAATTAGCCAACTCCATTCTATACAATCTCACCTTCCAGACTATAGGCCTTGCTAAAGCCCATATAGACAACATCCACCCCCCTGTCTTCAACAATCCTCTTGGTCACCTCTTCAAAAAAACAATTTTGTGCATGCTCAAAGCCGCACAAACAATCCCAGTTCTTATCTATCCAAATGCTGGTAGAACTGCCACAACTGCCAGCACTTTTCTCACCAATATGATCTTGGCATCCATAGTCACACTGCAATAAAAGGTAATTCAACCCACCATGTCCATGCTGACCATCAAGTACCCATCTATACAAATCCCATTTTCAGGCACTTAATCCGTAGCATTTCTAAACTGCAATTCAAGTGCTTGTACTACTTTAATGTTGAGAGATTATCGGCCTTCACTACTCCCTCAGGTAGTGCATTCAAAATCCCATTCACCCTCTGGATGAAAGATTTCTACCTCAGATCACCTCTAAACCTCCTAAACTAGGCACTTTAATTTTAATTTTCCTGTGCTAAGAGGAAAGGCTTTGACTATATACCGTATCCATTCCCCTCAATTTTGTATGCCTCGATTAAGCTTCTAGTCAGCCTTGGCCATCTGTTGAAAGTACATATTATAACATAAATATTCTTACAACTACAAAACAGTGTTTATACAATGAATGAATGAACGAACAAATGAATGAATGAATGCTCCAATTATTATTTTGTGAGTGGGGGGTGGGTGGTTTGGGGGGAGCGAGGGACAGGAAAGAGTATTCTCAGCAGGTCTGAAGAGCTGAACAAGGTGGTGAAGGTCAGTGGAGAAGTGCCTGGAGTAAAGCATAATCTTTGAGCAAGGGTTAAAGAGTTCTTCCAGGGGCATAGCCCCTGGCAGTAGGTCGACTGAAAATTGGCAGAAAAAAGCAAAACTTTACAAGTACAGTTTATGAATGTCTGCATTTGGGAGAAGACTGTGATTCAGGCTATCCATATTCACAATGTCTGGTTCTGTACAATAAACAAATTGTAGATTAAGTTTTCTCTCCTCGGGTAGGAAGTTTGAGTGCTTCCTAATGCACCAGTAAACAGAAACTGCAAGATGCAGCAAAGTTCAGTATTTCGCTGAATATACTGAATTCAGTATATTCAAGACTGTGAACTATCACATTTCTCAGTGAGGATAAAAATTGGAAATAAAGAAACTGCAGATGCTGGAATCTTGAGCAAAACATAAAGTGCTGGAGAAAGTCAGTGGGTCACAGCATCGGTGGAGGAAATGGATAGACAATGTTTCGAGTTGGAACCCTTCTAACAAAAAAATGCTTTTTGACTGTTGCCACTATTAATTAGCATTGGTTCCAGAAAAATAGGATCAGTAAAACCTGTTTGTTCTGTGAGTAGATAAGAACTAACATTTTCAGACTTATAAGTTTGAAAATTACATCAATCACAATTTTTTGTTATTGCACTCCTGTTGAACAGCTTTGAAGATTTTCTATCATTAAATGAGCAAATGGGATTAGTGCAGCTGGGCAAAAAGATTGCTGTGGACGTGGTGGGCTGAATGGATAATTTCTGTGCTGTATAACTCTATAACTTAATAAAAGCTGAAAAGCTAAAGAAATTCCTATCATTAGTCAATAGATAAATTTACCAACAGGCTGCAAAATGTTCATAAAAAAGGGTCAGTATTGGCTAACTAAACCGATTTTCAACAGCACCACACGATTTAATTGGGTGAAGTATTTTCAAATAGAATTAATGCTTCAAATAGATTGATCAGCCATTTTTTCCTCTTTACACTATTTGAACATTCAGGTTCAGGAGCAGCTTCTTCCCAATAACCATTAGGCTATTGAATACTGACAAAGACTCATCAGTTTATGACGTCTGTGCCTTTGCCAGTTCGTTGAAAGTGCTATCACTAAGTCCATGTCCCTGCTCTTTCTCCAGGGCCCTGTACATTTTTCTCTTACATTTATTCAAGTTTCATTTGATAGTTCCTGTCAAATCCACTTCCAAAAGTCAGTATTCAAATCTGCCAAAAGGTCCAAGACGCATGAGCGTCCAGGCTTTACTGCAGTTTAAACAATTACATGGTGAAGGTTCTGTTTGGAACTCATGGCAATGTCCAGCAAGATACAAGTCCATCACAAATAATTCTAAAAGAGCATTAAGTTTGGGGTGGAAAGTTAAGAAAGAAGTGTTACATGACAGAGAAATGCAAACATTATATAGGTATTTTGGGTTTCCTGGTTTTCTAACTTTTGACAAGAATGGATTCATGTCAAGATCTCATGCTTTCAAGAACAAAGTGGAAAGGGGAAGGTGCTAAAAACAGAACAGAATTATCCATGAGTTAATGTGAAATAAATAAAGACTGATCAAATGAAGAAAAATGAAAGAGTGCCTGGAATCAACAATGTGCTCATAAAATCAGTAAAGAGAAAAGAAAAAGTGAAGCAAGTCTACAATCAACATTGAGAAGCAGAAAATATCATAAAGAAATCAAGAACATAATTGTAGAACCCAAAAGAAAAAATAACAGAGGACAATATGCAAAATAAAACACTCTTCTTGTACTACGAAAAAAAATACTGTTAATAGCAATGTAATTTAACTTTAGGGTTACCAGGTCAACCACATGTCCTATTAATTATACGGAGAGCACAAGATCATAGCACATTTAAGCAAAATGAAATCGTCAGGCATCTGCAGAGAAAGGGAAAGTCTATAAAAAGTAGAGAACAAAAGGGAAATAGGGATTCACCATCTATTTCCTCAAGCTAATGATTGTTCAATGCAAAACTTTGAATTACATAGCTAACATAATCAACAGTGGACCTCGTAGGAAGAAAACTAATCAAATTGCATTCATTTTCATTTGGATTTTACATCTATACTTCTGGTTCCAATAGTTCAGATGGTTACAAATTGTCCTACCTGCCTGTGTTTGGTCCATATCCCTCCAAACCTGTCCAATCCATGTACCTGCCATGTTTCTCAAATGTTGAGATAGTCCCAGCCTCAACTACCTCCTCTGGCAGCTTGTTCCATACACTCACCACCCTTTGACTACCATGTATTCTGAGGGGCCCTATTCTCTCTCTCGTTACCCTTTCCCTTAATGTACATAAAATTTATGTGGATTCCCCTTAATCTGCCAGGGCAATCTCATGCTTATTTTCTGTTTTTATCTTCTTGATTACCTTCTTAAATATGCTAATCCATCCATATAGCCCTTCAGGGATACAGTTGATCTCAGCTGCCTATACCTAACCCATGCCTCCTTTTTCCTGACAAATGTCGCAATTTCTCTCGTCATCCAGGGTGATGTCAAGAAGGGTTTCGACCCGAAACGTCACCCATTCCTTCTCTCCCGAGATGCTGCCTGACCTGCTGAGTTACTCCAGCATTTTGTGAATAAATACCTTCGATTTGTACCAGCATCTGCAGTTATCTTCTTATATTATATATCTTACTTCTACCTGACTTGCCCTTCACTGTAACAGGAACATGCTTACCATGAACTCTCACTATCGCTCTCTTAAAGGCATCCCACTTTTTGGATGCCCCTGTCTACAATGGGACAGTTAAAGTCTTGTAGATGTGTGCAATTTCCTGGCATATTTGTTCCTCTAGTCCATGGGCTATGTGGGGGCCCATGGTACAATCCCAACAAGATAATTATCCCCTTTTTATTTGTCAGCTCCACCAATATTACTTCACAGGATGATCGCTCGGTAATGTCATCTCAGTCTACTGCTGTGATGTTCTCCTTAATCAAAAAATTAAACACCCACCTCTACCTCACCTATAGTGCTTATACCCTGGAACATTAAGCTGCAGTCCTGCTCTCCCTTGGCCAGGTTTCTGTAATGGCCTTAACATCCATGCCCCGAGTTCATCCGCCTTACCTGTCAGGCCTCTTGCATTAAAGGTTTTCAGTCAGAGCAGAGTAGCAGTGGGAAGGTTTAAAAGAGCTGCAAATGCTGGAGTAAGTCAGCGGGGTCAGGCAGCATCTCTGAAGAACCACACCATCCTGGAGTCATATTTGCGGCCACAGAATTTCCTGTCTGCCCCTCTAACCATTGAGTCGTCCATCATTATAGCCCTGTCTGACTTCACTGTAACCTGCTATCCTCAGGGCCAGACCTGGTGTCACAGACGTGGCTGGTGTTGCTTTCCCCTGCACAATCATCCTCCCCAATAGTATCCAAAAGGGTATACGTGTTTTTGAGGAGAATGGCCACAAAATATTCCAGCACATTCTATCCACTGCCGTTACTCTTTTTGGTGGTCACCTATCTATTTTCTGGCAGCATGTTAAGATTGATCACCTCATTTAATCTGATCCTGAGGTCAATTGGCTGCAGCTCCAGTTCCCTTAATCAGTCAGGTAGGAGCTGTAGCTGGCTGTACTTCCCACAAGTATTATCCTCAAGGACTCTGGAGATTTCTTTGATTTCCCACATCCTGCAGGTGGAGCATTTCAGTGCCCCAACTACTATCCCTACTGCACTTGGACTAAAGAAGAAAGTTATAAAACAAGACCTCAGCTTATTTTGCCATCAGGTCATAGGTCATAATCATAATCAGAATAATCATAATCATAATAGTACTTTATTAGCCAAGTATGTTTTGCAACATACGAGGAATTTGATTTGCCAACACTCATACCAATAAAGAGCAACACGACACCCAAATAAAATTTTAACATGAGCCTCCACCACAGCGACTCCCCCACATTCCTCACTATGATGGAAGGCAAATAAAAAGTTCAATCTTCTTCCCTTCTTTGTTCTCCCACGTTCGGCGCACTCGAGCCTTCTGTTGTCAGTGTGATCTTGGCTCCCACAGCCGGCGGTCGAGCCCTCCGCATCAGGGCGATCAAATTCCCGCATCGGGGGGATCTCAGCTCCCCCACGCCAGGCGATCAGACCCCGGGTCGGGGCTGGTCGAACCATCTGTGACTTTGGAGCCTCCCAACATCACCCGAGACTGTGAGCTCCTCGATATTGAAATCCGCAGGCCGCAGTTGGAGCGTAGATCCAGGCAAGAGATCGCAGGCTCCGATGGTAAGTCTACAGCCCCACAGTGGGGTTCAAAGTCAGTCTAGTGCGAGGTCGCCAGCTCCATGGAGCTCATAGGCCGCAGAGTGGAGATACGATCCAGAAAACAATCGCTTCTCCGGCAAGGTAAGAGATTGAAGAACGTTTTCCCCGACCTCCTCCCCCACCCCCCACCTAAAACAAACCAGAGAACATTAACACATACTTTTAAAACACACTAAAAATAACAAAAAAGACGAAAAGACAGACAGACTGTTGGCAAGGCTGCCATCGCTGATGGCATCACCCGTATGTGATAGGAGTAGAATTAGGCCAAGTCTACTCCGCTATTCAATCATGGCTGATCTATCTCTCCCTCCTTACCCCATTCTCCTGCCTTCTCCCCATAACCTCTGACACCTGTACTAATCAAGAATCTATCTATCTCTGCCTCAAAAATATCTACTGACTTGGCCTCCACAGCCTTCTGTGGCAAAGAATTCCACAGATTCACCACCCTCTGACTAAAGAAATTTCTCCTTCCCAAAGGAACGTCCTTTAATTCTGAGACTATGACCTCTAGTCCTAGACTCTCCCCACTAGTGGGAACATCCTCTCCATATCCACTCTATCCAAGCCTTTCAGTATTCTGTATGTTTCAATGAGATCCCCCCTCATTCTTTTAAACTCCAGCGAGTACTGGCCCAGTGCCGACAAACGGTTATCATAGGTTAACCTACTCATTCCTGGGATCATTCTTGTAAATCATGGATGCTTTGTAACTTTTCAAGCGCCCTTTATGTGCCTACTATTTGCATACCTTAGGTAGGCAAGCAAAGAATTTCACTGCGACTTGTCACATGTGACAATAAATTATTGATTAATTCATTCATTAATTCATTCATTCATTCAAAACCTAGCAACCAAAAGGTTGTACGGGGAAACATGCAGTCACAGGGAGAAGGTTAAAATGCCACACAGTAATGATGACGGAATAAATAATAAAAGGAACTATTGATTGAAAAGGGCACGGCAACCATGGATTTCCAACAAGATGATCCATTTGGAAATTTTACTCAGATGAGAATAGGGCTGTCTGCAAGTATGGTAAATAGACAAATGATACTGGAAATAAAAAATTAGAATGTTAAGCACATTAATTAGATGAGCATTAACTTTTGGGCCACAATACAACACGCAAAATGTTCAGAATATGGAGCAAACACATGAACAAGCCAGACATTAGCTGATAGGTAATGGGCCTTTTGCATCCTCTGTAATTCTTAAAGTGCGAGTTGTCAATTGATTACATGCAGATTAAACATGATTCAAAATGTATTAAAATTGCCTCAATAGCAAGTTGTTTGTCTTAATAAAGAGATCATTGCAGTATTTTGTGCCATTTTGACTTATTCACTTAAAATTATAGAATTTAAGAAAATGAAATTTATTACAAGTGAAAAATTTACTCAACAAATGAACACATAAGATTATTAATCACTGGATGAAGATGCAAGGTTATTAATCATTAGCTGAAAAATATTATAGCTGGTATTCACTGAAATATTAATATCAATGGGTTTTGACATTTTTTACTGTAGCTATAATAACCTACATGTGATATGACACCTTCAGCCTCCTTTCCATGCAGCTTTATTGGTGAAAACTGGAAGACCCTGTTCTGAGATAGTTACAACTTCATGAACAAAAAAGACAAAGGCCTAAGGTCAGTTTATTGTCACATGAACCGATTAAGGTACAGCGAAACTCGAATACAAAAAAAATACATAAAGTAAATTCATGTAACTCAAATTTACATTTAATTTCTTGCCAACAACAGTCACCCTCTAAAGTGCTTAGACTATGAATAGACAGGGCGCTAACAATTTTTTTCCAACTGGAACTAGGAGAGTTCACTGTAAAACAAACTGAATCTTGCTATTCATTCTTCAGGCTTCGCAGCACGCTCAGCCACCACAAGACTATTGTTGCTCAGACAAAGAAAGACATGCCGGTCGTGATTGTGGACCAGAATACACTGAAGACAAAAGACGTTGCATGGAAATCATCAGCAACACAAAAGAAATCACCTCTGCCCATCATTTCTCAAATGGCAATTGTCAGTTGATGAGGGAATTGTGAAGTGCATAATTACAATGTGCTGACTGCAAAGGAAGAATAATTAAAATCAAATGAAATTGAAAGAAAGTAATTTGAAGAAATATTTAAAAAATAATCAGACTACATTAAAATAACACTAAATTTTCAAAGCACAGCGACAAAATATAATTCTAACACTCAAGATGTGTGTTATTTGAAGCTCTGACTGATGCTTATCAAGCTCCTTGGGCCAGATCCTGATGGACCAGACTTGATATTGATATTGGATACTTTATTGTCACATGTGACAAGTCACAGTGAAATTCTTTGCTTGCATACCCAAGGTATGCAAATAGTTGCCCATAAAGGGCGCTTACAAAGTTAGAAATTGCCCTTCCGGCGCTAGGTCCCCCTTTGTTCTCCCCTGCCTCCCCGTGTCCTCATTTCCACATGTCCATCCTCTAACGTTGCTGGGTCCTCCGTGGCGCCGACCCAGGCTCCAGCCGCGGGCTCCGCAGACCCAGGCACCGATGGCTGCGGGCTTCGTCGACCCGCAAGGCTCCACCTCCAATCCACGATGCTCCGGCCCGTGAGGCTCCGACCCGCTAGGCCCGGGCTTCGGCCCGCGAGGCCCCGCCACCAGCCCGCGGCACCTCCGGAAGGCGTCTGCTGCAGTGGCACCTCCAAATTGCAAACCAGAATCACAACCCAATGTTTGCACATAACCTTCAGCCAGATGCAGATGGCTAATCTTGCCAGTTGTTTGGATCCTCAAATTAAGTAATAATGTCAAACTGACAGCCTAGTAGTTGTCGAAACAACGAACGGCAGATGCTGGTTTACGAAAAAAAGACAAAGTGCTGGAATAACTCAGTCGGTCAGGCAGCATCCCTGGACACCATGGATAGGTGATGTTTCAGGCCAAGAACGTTTTTCAGGCAAGTAGCTGTGTGGTCTACTGCTTAAGGTTTTGCTGACATGCATTTATGGAAGTCAATGATGAAGGTGGAGTTTTGCCTTCTGTCTAAGATATTACTGAATTCTACTCAGACATTGAAGAGTAATTCAAATTGAAGAAAATAATTAAGAAAAACTAATTAAAATATAAACCCACAAAATACTTAAATTCATTAATCTAAATGCTTAGTTAAAAAATCTTATATTCCTCTAATCTGCAATCCTAGAATCCCCAACAAAATCACAAGGGACTGACTGGCAAAGGGTCTGCAAGCAAATTGCCCAGCACAGCAATTCCCAAATCTCTCAATAAATCGGAAACTTAATTTTTGTCTGAATGGCTGAATATGTGTTCTTCCAACTGAAACTTCTAGCGTCAACCAGCACAATTCTGGCCCTCTAGTGAGCCAGTTAGTACTTTGAGACACATGGTGAAAGTATAACATCCAACCTAGAAGTGGAGCAATAACTCCAAAATATTGTTGTTTATTTCTTAAGTCCCTTTTTTCAAATTCCTTGGGCTAGATCTTGATAGACCAGAGCTGCAGACCAGAATCATAGCCCATTGTTTCTGGCAATTTGGGTTTTTTTGGGCTACAATTAAGGGTACATTAAGGGTAAGAGGGTGACAAGAGAGAGAATAGAGCCCCTTACAAACCAAAGTGGTCATCTCTGTGTGGCGTCGAAGGAGCTATAGGGAGAGGTGGAGCAGGATAAGATTTTATTCCTTGGAATGCTGGAGGATGAGGGGTGATCTTACAAGGATGTATAAGATAATAAGGGGACTAGATAGGGTAAATGCACAGAATCGTTTACCCATGTTAGGGGAATCAAGAACCAGAGGACATAGATTTAAGGTGAGGGGGGAAAGATTGAATAGGAACCTGAGGGCAACGTTTTACACAAAGGGTGGTTTGTATATGGAACAAGCTGCCAGAGGAGGTAGTTGAGGCAGGAGCTATCACAACATTTAAAATACATTTGGACTGACACATGGATAGGATAGGTTTAGAAGAATATGGGCCAAGTGGGACTAGTGTAGCTGGGGCATGTTAGTCGGTGTGGGCAAATGGGCCGAAGGGCCTGTGTCCATGCTGTATGATTCTATGACATTAAGTATGAACTTCCACAAAAGAAATGTAATGGTTTATGTTAATAAACTGGTTGATCGGCAGGAAACAGTTCAGATAAGTAAGTGTTATAACATTTGAAGTGACGAATCCAAGGCGGCGATGTTGATTTATATTTTAGACCTTATTGCTTAAAACTATTTAGATGAGTATATATTATTTGAAATTTGTCGTTGATGCAAAGTTTTGAAAATAGTGAGATGAAATGTTAAGACTTCAGAGAAACAGATAAGTTGATGGAAGAGCTTTGCAGATGTGCATGCAATTTAACGTGGTCACGGGCTATGTGCAACTAAAGAAATGGTAAAACCTGTGTGGATAAAACAATAAAATTCGCTTTTTGAATTTTATAAATAAATAATTTAATACAAAAGTGAAAAAGTAATGAATGTACACAAAATAATGCTTCTGCTAATAATCTTTAGGGCACTTCATTATAGATATATGCTCAATCAGTTCTGCCCCAGAACTATGCACAACTTTCTCTCTTCATCATGGTCTACATTTCCTTACTACAGATACAGGTACGTACACAATATATACAATAATATTACAAGGAAGTACATGATGGACAATACAAGTTGACCATCATTTGATCACTGTGGGACAAAGGTGATTTCAACAAGCTTTAAATGTTTTTAAAAAGTTATTTTATAATGTATCTCTATGCGAATACTGATCAAATAAAACTGCATTGGATCTAATACAAGGTAATCCACAACAAATGCAATATACACCGTTCTAATGAAAAGTAATTGACATGAAATATAACACTATTTCTCTCAACATAGATTTTGCTCCTTGAT
Source organism: Rhinoraja longicauda (assembly GCF_053455715.1). Taxonomy (NCBI): domain Eukaryota; kingdom Metazoa; phylum Chordata; class Chondrichthyes; order Rajiformes; family Arhynchobatidae; genus Rhinoraja; species Rhinoraja longicauda. The sequence continues at coordinate 43,624,395 of NC_135961.1, read as the reverse complement.
ATTCTGACTTGCTGAGTAATTCCATTGTAACTGAGTGAAAATTCCAATTCACTCAGTTACAATGGATAACACAGTTATCCAGTGAGTAAATGGATGCAAACGAGAATGACCCGACAATATCACCACTATGTACTTATTTACCAGCACACATTAAGCCAATGTTTACTCTCACAGGATTATTGCGGTACCAAGCCTGGAGAATTTTTAACTGTGTACCTTATTAGTCTCCATCTCGGTATATTTTAGTTGCTTCTGAGTTGCTTCCAGTTGGCTACATGCCGAATCCTTCTCCCTCACCAGCCTCTGCAACCGACCTTCAAGACATGCGACATTATCTGACAAACATCTCACCTGTAAAAAAAAAAAATCAGAAATGTTATTTATCTGCAATAGTATTGTTCACATTGTGAATTCCAGATTTGAGTAACTTTATTTCTTATAAACAAAAATAAGCATCATTGTTGGGGATTTGATCTTATCACTCATTTTTGTGCGGTATATGCAGGTGCACTTTCATCTCCTTGTACATTTGTTTCTAAATGACAAGATGAGCAGTAGAGTGTGGATGTGAATGAAAACAGGTCCATACTTTTACACACTTATTACCTTGTTTAACTTCTCTACGTTCTCTTTAAATTATTATGATCTTTTGCGGGTTTAGGGTTATTCTTGTCAACCTTTAAAATAAATAATTGATGCCTCCCTTGCATCCTCCTTCCAGGTTTATGGAACCGTAGAAGATCCATCTCGCAGTCAACATAGAACAGTACAGCACTGGAATGGGCCCTTCAGCCCACAATGTTTGTGCCGAACATGATCCTAAGTTTGACTGATCCCATCTGTCTGTACATGATCCGTTTCCCACCATTCCCTACTATTCCATGTCACTATGGTATAACCTCTTAAATGCCACTATGTACCTGTCTCCACCACCACCCCTGGCAGTGTGTTCTAGGCCCCCACCTCTCTTTGTGCAAAATTTATGTTATGACCCTGCGAGAAAGGTTCTGACTAATAGATGCTGACTGGTTCTGCAACCTAATTCTAAAAAGCAAAGGTCATAAAAGGTACATATTTAAAATCTATATAACATGTTTAATATAAAACTTTCTATAAAGATAGTGTACAAGTTGAATACAAGGAGCCTTTACTTTCTTGTTTAGAAGGCTCACAAGGTGACACTGTGCCAGATGCTATGTATAGCTTTAAATACATTTTGTGAACATAGTATTTAAAAGCAAATTGTCAGGCTTCTCTGAATTATTCGATAGTAATACAGTAGTTAACATATATGCACCAATTAAATTATCTACACCCCACAGATAAATCTAATCAAAATTTTTGGTGGTAAATGAATACCACTTACTGAAACAAAAAAAATCATTTAAATCCCACTTATTTTTATAAAACAAGCTTAGCTGTAGTACAACAAAATCTCAACTGTGAAGGACCAATTCACTTCTAAGTCAGTCACTGTGTCTAAACAGAATGTATCTGGAGAGTCCAGGCTACTTACTACTCTACTCCTAGTAAATACCACGAGGATATAACTATACAGCAAACATCAACTACCCTGATACATCCCTTGGGGAGTAAAAAAAAGGAACCAAACTGAATGCAGACACCTGTTGTGAACTCTCCAGCAACTTGCTTGTGCATCAACAGCAATCAAAAGTTGGCAAGCAGCCCTGCAGATAATTAGAGTTAGATTTATGGCATTACAAATGGAACCGAGGAAGTAAGAATCTTGAATGGATTGTCTATGACATACTTCAAAGCTGGCTAACAAATCTTTTGAGTATTTTCTCATAGGTTTAGAGTGGTAGGAAACCGTCATTGATTCAGCAATCACCTTGGATCCTCAGTGAGAGCAGGATCGAGACTCAGGTTCGATCCTGACTACGGGTGCTGTACTGTAAGGAGTTTGTACGTTCTCCCCGTGACCTGCGTGGGTTTTCTCCGAGATCTTCGGTTTCCTCCCACACTCCAAAGACGTACAGGTATGTAGGTTAATTGACTGGGTAAATGTAAAAAAAATTGTCCCTAGTGTGTGTAGGATAGTGTTAATGTGCGGGGATCGCTGGGCGGTGCGGACTTGGTGGGCCGAAAAGGCCTGTTTCCGCGCTGTATCTGAAATATGAAATAAATAAAAAAATAGGAGGAATCTCCAAAATTGACCTGGGAAGTTAAAGGTGAAAAGGACAATTCGCTTAAATCAAACAGGGCATAGATGGTTTATATTTTTTGACGTCAATGGAAAATAATGTTCACGAGACCATCAAGATTTAGAATAACAGAGGAAGAAATAATGTAAAGACACAAAAACATGTTTGAACCCAATGGTTGTGTCACTCTGATACATTTGTATAATAATTTTTTTCCTGTGTTAGAATTTCTTAAGTCAATATCAGTGAATGCCAGTGAAGGCATGATGTGTTCGAAATATCCTCTCTCCACTGTTATAATGGTGACATTAAAGTGTATAATTTATTATTAACACAGTGTAATGTCAAAACCATGACAGGAACATCAGATGAGGAAAGATTGGAAAGACTGGGCTTGTATTCACTGGAGTTTAGAGGGATGAGAGGGGATCTTATAGACAATAGACAATAGGTGCAGGAGTAGGCCATTCGGCCCTTTGAGCCAGCACCACCATTCAATGTGATCATGGCTGATCATTCTCAATCAGTACCCCATTCCTGCCTTCTCCCCATACCCCCTGACCCCGCTATCCTTAAGAGCTCTATCTAGCTCTCTCTTGAAAGCATTCAGAGAATTGGTTTTCACTGCCTTCTGAGGCAGAGAATTCCACAGATTTACAACTCTCTGACTGAATTTTTTTTCCTCATCTCCGTTCTAAATGGCCTACCCCTTATTCTTAAACTGTGGCCCCTGGTTCTGGACTCCCCCAACATTGGGAACATGTTTCCTGCCTCTAATGTGTCCAACCCCCTAATAATCTTATATGTTTCAATAAGATCCCCTCTCATCCTTCTAAATTCCAGTGTATACAAGCCTAGTCGCTCCAGTCTTTCAACATATGACAGTCCCGCCATTCCGAGAATTAACCTAGTGAACCTACGCTGCACGCCCCCAATAGCAAGAATATCCTTCCTCAAATTTGGAGACCAAAACTGCACACAGTACTCCAGATGCGGTCTCACTAGGGTCCTGTACAACTGCAGAAGGACCTCTTTGCTCCTATACTCAACTCCTCTTGTTATGAAGGCCAACATTCCATTGGCTTTCTTCACTGCCTGCTGTACCTGCATGCTTCCTTTCAGCGACTAATGCACTAGGACACCCAGATATTTTTGTACGTCCCCTTTTCCTAACTTGACACCATTCAGATAATAATCTGCCTTCCTATTCTTACCACCAAAGTGGATAACCTCACTTATCCACATTAAACTGCATCTGCCATGCATCCGCCCACTCACACAACCTGTCCAAGTCACCCTGCAACCTCATAGCATCTTCCTCACAGTTCACACTGCCACCCAGCTTTGTGTCATCTGCAAATTTGCTAATGTTACTTTTAATCCCTTCATCCAAGTCATTAATGTATATTGTAAATAGCTGCGGTCCCAGCACTGAGCCTTGCGGTACCCCACTAGTCACTGCCTGCCATTCTGAAAGGGACCCATTTATCCCCACTCTTTGCTTTCTGTCTGCCAACCAATTTTCTATCCATGTCAGTACCCTACCCCCAATACCATGTGCTCTAATTTTGCCCACAAATCTCCTATGTGTGACCTTGTCGAAGGCTTTCTGAAAGTCAAGGTACACTACATCCACCGGCTCTCCCCTGTCCATTTTTCAAGTCACATCCTCAAAAAACTCCAGAAGATTAGTCAAGCATGATTTCCCCTTCATAAATCCATGTTAACTCGGAACGATCCTGTTACTGCTATCCAAATGCTCCGCAATTTTGTCTTTTATAATTGACTCCAGCATCTTCCCCACCACTGATGTCAGACTAACTGGTCTATAATTTCCTGTTTTCTCTCTCCCTCCATTCTTAAATAGTGGGATAACATTAGCTACCCTCCAATCCACAGGAACTGATCCTGAATTTATACAACATTGGAAAATGATCACCAATGCGTTCATGATTTCTAGAGCCACCTCCTTAAGTACCCTGGGATGCAGACCATCAGACCCTGGGGATCTTATAGAAACATATAAAATTATGAAAGGACTGGACAAGCTACATGCAGGAAAAATGTTCCCAATGTTGGGCGAGTCCAGAACCAGGGGCCACAGTGTAAGAATAAAGGAGAGGCCATTTAAAACTGAGGTGAGAAAACACTTTTTCACCCAGGGAGTTGTGAATTTGTAGAATTCTCTGCCACAAGAGGCAGTGGAGGTCAATTCACTGGATGAATTTAAAAGAGTTAGATAGAGCTCTAGGGGCTAATGGAATCAAGGGATACGGGGAGAAGGCAGGCACAGGTTACTGATTGTGGATGATCAGCCATGATCGCAATGAATGGCGGTGCTGGCTCGAAGGGCCAAATGGGCTTCTCCTGCACCTATTTTCTATGTTTCTACGTTTCTATAACATTCTTATTTTTTGAAGAGTAATAAATATCAATTATTTAATTTGAGGAGATATCCAACTTTACTGTGCCTTATAACGTACACTGATTATTGGCGACAATCAAATACATCCACCCTGGTTCCAGAGCCTTGCCCAATTATCCATTTTGCAGGACCAACAGAGATCACCTAATAATAATTCAGGCATGGGACCCTCTTCATGAAGCTGTGAGGAGGTGGCATTCGAGTAAAATGGTAGGGACAGCGGGTTACCTTAGGAATGGTGAACGGATTTGTTGAATAATAATGCATAACGTTAAAATATCTAAATTGTGGGCTGGACACAGCTGTTTGGTTGAATGTGTCCCCCCGACCCCAGGGGGAGTAACATTGACAGTGGCAGGGCACATGCCGCTAGTTTTCTCGCCTGGGCGGCAGTAAAGGGGAGAATGGTGAGTGTATATCATGGGTCACATGCGGTTGCAGGCGGGGAACTTGCATCCAATTGACCATGGTTGACAAAGTCTGAGACTCTGAGGGGGGCTGGATGTTGTTGAGAAGATCGTGGGTTGGATGGCGTCAAAAGAGAATTGGAACCATATCTTTCGGGTGCTGAGCAAACAGGAGATGCTGCCTAGCTGGCGAAAGGCAATCCAGTGCCACCCTGAGAATGGAGGGCTTACTTTTGTCATTTGCTCCCATTGATTCACATCCAGAAGATCTTTGCTTGTGTTTGACTCCATCACAGCAAATGGTGCCATGGACACAGTCACGTAATTGCCTGTGGTTTCTATTTTTTGTCCCCTTCCCATTCGGAAAAAACCCACCACCCATACAACAGGGATTACCAATACTGACAACACACTTACATCAGACTTACTCAGCATTTGCAAAAGGAAAGAGACTACACAAGGAAGTGTAGATGCTGGCTTACCAAAAAAAGCACACATGATACATGGACTAATTCAGCGGGTCTGGCATCAGACTGAAGAAGGGTCCCGATCCGAAATATCTCCTATCTACAGCCTCCAGAGCTGCTGTCTGGTCGACTGAGTTACTCCAACACTTTGTGCTTTTTTTGTAAATAGACTTCGTAAATAGGAATCATTGGTGACTCATTCTGAACGGTGATCATTTACTTGTGTGATCCTTGATCCCCAGGTGGGGACAGGCAATGTCTTTACCGGTGTAGAAAGATGACACCAATGCCAGAGATCTGGAAAAAAGTTCTTTCCTCAACTGACAAAGATTAGCTGAAAGGTGAGGCCTATTCCCAGCATCATTGGTAACAGCTGAGTTCAATTAGCTGATATTGTTGAGGCTATCCTGAACCTTGTCAGGCGACTCCTTATAAAACCCAGGCATTCCAACCAGGGGGAGTTGAAAGAAGAAGGGAGAGGGTGAGAGAAGAAGGGAGAGGGTGAGAGAAGAAGGGAGAGGGTGAGAGAAGAAGGGAGAGGGTGAGAGAAGAAGGGAGAGGGTGAGAGAAGAAGGGAGAGGGTGAGAGTGAGAGAAAGGAGATGGTCAGAGAAGAAGGGAGAGGGTGAGAGAAGGGAAGTGAGAGGGTGAGGGTAAGGGAAGGGAAAGGCCTGGACTTGATTAGTACATGTGTCAGAGGTTATGGGGAGAAGGCAGGAGAATGGGGTTTGGAGAGATATATCAACCATGATTGAATGGTGGAGTAGACTTGATGGGCCTAATTCTACTAATATTCCTTATGACCTAAAGAAAAGAATGGAATGGAAAGGAAAGGATGGAAAAGGAAAAGAAGCAGGAAGCTTGCTAGCTGTGAATCCCATCACAGGTTCAAGGAAGACTGAGCCAGTGGAACAAATCTGAGACCACCAGCGCCACCTTGTGGTCAAGACTCCAAATTTGAGGAAGGATATTCTTACTATTGAGGGAGTGCAGCGTAGGTTTACTAGGTTAATTCCCGGAATGGCGGGACTGTCGTATGTTGAAAGACTGGAGCGACTAGGCTTATATACACTGAAATTTAGAAGTATGAGAGGGGATCTTATTGAAACATATAAGATTATTAAAGGATTGGACACGTTAGAGGCAGGAAACATGTTCCCAATGTTGGGGGAGTCCAGAACCAGGGGCCACAGTTTAAGAATAAGGGGTAGGCCATTTAGAACGGAGATGAGGAAAAACATTTTCAGTCAGAGAGTTGTAAATCTGTGGAATTCTCTGCCTCAGAAGGCAGTGGAGGCCAATTCTCTGGATGCATTCAAGAGAGAGCTAGATAGAGCTCTTAAAGATAGCGGAGTCAGGGGGTATGGGGAGAAGGCAGGAACGGGGTAAATGACCAGCCATGATCACATTGAATGGTGGTGCTGGCTTGAAGGGCTGAATGGCCTGCACCTACTGTCTATTGACTAGGCTGCTGGAAATAATCCTTAGACAGTCAGCATCCCTTCTGAGGCCATGATTGGCTGCATGATTGCAGGCAAGCCTAGGACACCAGTGCCTCTTCCTGCCCATGGATAACGAGAGGCCGCGTTCACACACAGAGGCAAAGACTGAGCCACCGGGATAAGCCAGAGACTGCCAGCACTGCCCTTCAAGCCCAAAGCTGAGCCACCAGGATAAGCCTGAGACCGCCAATGCCTCCTCTTGAGACAAGGGTGAACTGCAGGGAGAAGTCAGAGATCGCCACACCTCCTCCTTCAAGACCAGGACTAAGTTGCTGGGACAAGCCTGAGATCGCCAGCGTCACCAAGTGAGGCTGACGATGAGGGACAATGGCCCTTTGCAATCCTGGACTTCTTGTAGTTTGTAAATAAAACATATCATGTGAACTCACCATACTGTGAGTTTGGGTGTGGTCATTGATGAACCCAACATCGTTCCTGACTCCACACTGGTGGAGAATGTGGGCAAGACTACACGGGTGACTTGCATAATGGAACAAGATGGTCAGATGGAAGATTGCTACTGTTTCCAAAGTTTTCTTAATGTTGACAGAGCTCTTTTTTTCTGGATGTGCTACTCCATATGTCTGTCCCCATATTATAGCTGGAGTATTATTCAGAAGGACCTCACAGAACAAATCTCCCATCCCTGACATTAATTTAGTAAACTTTTGCTGCAACCCATCTGTCAGAGCACATTCTTCTCTAGGTAAGGGGATCTGGCCTGTAAATAATGTTCCAGATGCATACACTTGCAGTAAGACTCCTTTACTCTATTGCAAGAACATTTGAGTCCTAAAGAGCAACATAATAGCACTTGCTTTCCTGATTGTGTGTTTCAAGCCAACATTCAGTGAATCCTGTGTAAGGATACCAAGGCCCCTCTAAACACCAACACCTTTCAATTTAAAAACATTCTCTGCCTTTCCACTAAGACAGACGGCCTCATCTTTGTTCACAAACGCACATTATATTTTATCTACCATGTCTTACCCCATTTACTTTGTCTATTTCACTGAAACTTCTCTACACTCTCCTCACATGTCTCTCCTCACGCTGCCAGCTAACTTTGTATCAATAAACCTGGATATATTAAAATAACCCATTCATCCTGATCATTAATATAGTCTAAGAACATCTGGAGCACCACCACCAATTCCTATAGTGTATCCTAAATCACAATTGCCCAACCCAAACATGTATTTTATTTTTTTACTTGTTAATTGATCCTCAATCTACATCACAGTTTTGTACTCTACTTGTGTTTCATAAACTTTCCAATGGCACCTTATTGAAGGCTTTTTGAAAGTATGAATATACCACATCCTCTGATTCTCCCTTGTCTATTTGTTTGTTGGAAGATTGTAACTGAGTTATCAAACATGGTTACAATTCCATAAATCATAAGAATGCAAGAAATTCAAAGCAGAAGTACCATCTGGATCCTCAAGCCTGCCCTAGCTTTCAATCTGATCGCGATATATCTATGCTTGTCTCATCTTATTATTTTTTTCCAAATGCCCTGTTATCACATCCTTAATATTAATTTTAACAATTGCTTTATTATTTATGTCAAGGTAACTGGTCTGCAGTTTCTTTCCAACTCCTGTCTTAAATAGTGATGTTACTTTTGCACCTTCCAAATTTGTGGAAACCACTCAAGAATTCATGGAATTTTGGAAGATGACAATCACTGCAGATTGTTACCAGTTTCAAAACTTGGAGTGTTCGCTATACGAACCTAGGGGCCAAAAAACAGCTTTGGGGCAATTATTTCCTCTAAATACTTTTCAAAATAAAACGCATGGTAATTACTTTCTCCCACTGATTTGTTGTAGAACAGTTGTTGTCCACTCTTTGCAAGAAGGTTTGCTATGTCAACCTGTTTAATTTCTCTATTTCCTCATCCTCAATGTAATTTCTCCCATCTCAGAATATAACAAGAGGATATAACTTCATAACAAGAGGAGTTGAGTATAGGAGCAAAGAGGTCCTTCTGCAGTTGTACAGGGCCCTAGTGAGACCGCACCTGGAGTACTGTGTGCAGTCTTGGTCTCCAAATTTGAGGAAGGATATTCTTGCTATTGAGGGCGTGCAGCCTAGGTTCACTAGGTTAATTCCCGGAATGCCGGGACTGTCGTATGTTGAAAGACTGGAGCGACTAGGCTTGTATACACTGGAATTTAGAAGGATCAGAGGGGATCTTATTGAAACATATAAGATTATTAAGGGGTTGGACACGTTAGAGGCAGGAAACATGTTCCCAATGTTGGGGGAGTCCAGAACCAGGGGCCACAGTTTAAGAATAAGGGGTAATAAGAATAATGTATAAGAATAATAAGAATTATAAGAATAATGTGGAATTCACTGCCTCAGAAGGCAGTGGAGGCCAATTCTCTGAATGCTTTCAAGAGAGAGCTAGATAGAGCTCTTAAGGATAGCGGAGTCAGGTGGTATGGGGAGAAGGCTAAATATACTAAAACTAAATATACTAAAACTACTTTCCTCAATTTTTCTTAATTCGCTTCAGCAATATAGATTGGTGAATCCCCATGAACGTAATTAATGGGAGTACGTATACTAATGTTCTTACAATATTGTAAGAACATTAGTTATTACAGATTATGACAGATTATGCAGTCTTCTCCAGATTATGACAGGGTTCATTTTCTAAGAACTGTTCGTAACCCGAAAAGTTGCAAGTCAGACATGCCAGTGTTCAGCAATATATTTAAGTAAAAACATAGGCATGGTGTACATATTTCAGTATTTAATTCAAAAATTCAGATTTCTATGCAAGATACAATGATACTGCTGTAAACCTAATTTCCACACAGCAGAAGATGCCTGCAGCCCCTCAGCAACTGGCAAATCCATCTCACTGATCTCCCAAATGTTCAATCCTATGTATGGGTTGTTCATAAATTAGGCTTTCGTTACTTGGGAAGGACTTGTACCCTTAATCCCCAACACAAGCTAGGTAAAGGGTTGGATTGGTGAGTATGGATGGAAAGCAGTAGCTGTTAATACTGCTCTAAGGGTGGGAAATTATGAGTGGATGGAGGCAAAGGTTGATAGAAATAAGTGCAGCATTTTACATTATTTAATACTGAGAGTAGTCTTGCCAATCACATACTGATATGGTAATAAAAATATTGTATTATTGGAACTTTACACATTCAAATGCCACTGAAATAACCTAACTCCAACTGACCCTGACAGCTCAGGGCTCAGGAATGTTAGTCAAACCTATAAGTTCTAGAACAACAAAAGAAAAATGCTCCACCAAATTTGATCATTTGTAGTGTTTATAAAATATAAATGAATAATTTTATAAATACATTTATAAAAAGTAATATTTATAAAAAGTAATATATTTATAAACATAGTATGCATTTTCATTATTCTGCTTCAAAGCTGTGAGAGTTTACGGCCACAAAATTAATGTTTGTTTCTTGATACAGCACAACTTTAGTTGGTGATAATATAAAATGGTGCCAATAAAATTGCTGCGATGAAGTAAATTCCCATCGGCCATCACCCCCACCTACTGGACATAATAGAAACAGCACTTAGCGATGCTTCAAAGTGACGATTGATATGTGAAATTTATTTATATACATAAAGTAGTAATATTTGCCTTTCGTACCTTTGATGTCAGCTCTTCCCTCTCTTTCCTCATTTCTTCCTGTAGAGTTTTCTTGGCATTTGCAATTTTTTCTTGCTGACAAGCTAGTTCCATTTCTAGTCCCTCTTTCTGGCGCAACAACTCACTCTTCAGCTGCTCACAGTGGACCACAACCTAAAGAAAAGGAAAAAGCATGCTGTGGTTTGAAGCTATACAGAACATTGCAGGCCAATACACTATTGCATGGTACTTTGGTTTGGGAATGGAGCCAGATTACAAATTCATGTGTAAAACGGTCTTGAGTTCCCAAAACACTGAACAGTTGAGTTTATTTAGAATTGCCCTGTTTCAATGTAAAAAAAACACTTTATCAAATGAAGCCAGGTAGGTTGGCAAATAATTGTACTCCCTGCAGTCTATGGAAACAACTGCACACATCAAAAAAAGAACATTCTGCTTGAAAAAGAGACATTTTACTTGCAACGTATATTATTGTTTGTCAACAAAAGGGACATACGAGAATTTGTGGTAAAAAGGTTCCTTTTTCACCTGCCATATTCTGTGTGCAGATTAATATTACCAAGATGAATTTTGAAATACTAATGCTTTGGGAAACTGTCAAGTGTTGCAACTGAAAGAGTGCATAACCTGTACTCTAAAAGCAGTTCAAAATTGAACAATTCTTTGCTTTAAGAAAAGTGTTGTGAAATCATAGATGTAATGGCAACTTCAGTCTTTTCCAGTAAACTGTTTTCTGATTGCCATTACTCCACAGGGATTCGGAGTGATCTTAACGCAAATCCAACAGAGAGATCTTTGTGTCGTTTTTCCAGTTTAATTAGTTGTTTATTGAAGTAGTTGTACAAACAAAGAGATGAACATACCAGGCTGTACTTATAGGCTGTACTTATTTCACATTCAATTCAGAGCTGGCTGTTCTGTTCCCCCGTCTGCTTACAGCTCTCCTTGTAGTTCTGGTAAGGACTGTACCATCTCCCTCTCTGTGTCTAACTCTTCCCAGTCCTTGTATCCACAGATATACCACCTAGTTCTGGCTCCTCCCAGTCCGCTATGCATATATATATATTCATCCAACAACAGCCTCCAAGAGTCCAAAATAATAGGACAACTACTTCAATAAACAACTAATTAAACTGGAAAAACAACTCGAAGATCTCTGTTGGATTTGCGTTAAGATCACTCCGAACCCATGTGGAGTAATGGCAATCAGAAAAGAGTTTACAGGAAAAGACTGAAGTTGCCATTACATTTTAAATTTAAAAACTGGCTCTATGAATGAGACTGGAGATTGCGAATCAAATGGACAGAACAAGAATTGTTTTATTGCACAAGCCTGATGCCGAATCCCACAGATTGGACAAGGTCGGCACCTGTGCTAATCTGACTAACTGACTAAACTTCGAAAGCCAACGTGCAGGGAAAGTGAGTACGGCTACTGTTAAGCTTTATTGGAAAAGCTATATGCCAGAAGTTGTATTGGAAAATGGCTGCTGTAATGGAATGTTGAGGACAAAGAAGTGACCTTGAGCATCGCATTATATCTGTTGTTTTGAATACTTGTGCAGATATGACTTTACGTCGACATGTCTTAAAGGGATAGTGTAGAAGTATGTCTGTGATTGGATCTGATGTTTAGCCACAAGGTGGTGATATCAGAAATGATTCTGATAAGGAAAAGAGGATTATCAAACTCACTGCCAAGGGCTTGGAATCGCTCATTGTGAAGCACCAGAAGAAAAACTCAAGATATAAACAAGCTATCAAGTTAATGGAAATGATGAAAGAGCTCATGAAATCAAGTGAAAATGTAAATGAAGTATAATCTAACCTGATTCAATTAAGCCAGCTCTGTGATGAAACCAAAGAAAATTACGAGGCATTGGTAAAGTTATCACTGCCTGAAGTGGTACTCGAAAAGCAAAATTAATGGATTCACCAAACAGTTTTATCGAGTTTACACAAAATGCAAAGGTGTGGATATTTAAGGTTGGTCAGCAAACTACACACTCCATTGCTGGGAGTGCCACACCACAGAGTGATGTAAACTCAGATGACATTGGACCTGATGACAGTGTTTCAAATGTCTTAAAACCGAAATTGAGCCACAAATCTCGTTCTTCAACATGTGCATCTTCAACGCTCTCTGCTCACATGAAAGCTCAGGCAGATATGGCTGTTCTCGTAGAACGGGTTGCCTACCTGAAAGACAAGCATGAGATTGAGGCACAAGAAGAACAAATGGAGGAAGAACAGAAGAGACAAGAGGACAGCTGAGATGAAAAGAGGAACAGCTGAGAAGAAAGAAGGAACAACTGGAACTAGATGCGGAACTGGCAGCAACCAAGACAAGACTCAATGTACTTGAGGCCATGAGATCAAGAAGCAGCTCTAGAGTATCTGATCCGATGAACTCTTATTTGAAAAGAGAAACTGCTCAAAGGAAAACATTAGCTACATTAGAGCCACATGCAGCTGAATACTTGCCTGATCAAGTGCAACAGGTTGTTAGACCAAAACAAATAACTCAGGGACCATCTGTTAGAGCTCATGATAGGACCCACCTAACTCAACACTCTCCTCAAAAACAAAAAGCAAAGACTCATGAGCAAAAGGGTGTGCAAGGGCATGTTCACATTACCTACCCTGTACAGTATGATGGAAATCAAGGTGATATCTATAACCTAATTCAGAAGCAAAATGATATCACTGTTTTTCTGGATCAATAAAATCTTTCTTCTACTATACCACCAAGAGACATTCCTGTTTATGATGCTGATCCTTTGCAGTATGAAATTTTGATCATGGCATTTGAGAGAGGAGTGGAAAGAAAGACTAATGATAACAGTAACCGCTTACATTTTTTAAAAACAATATACAAGAGGTCAAGCAAAAGACTTAGTCCGCAGCTGTCAACACTTACCTCCAGAATGTAAGAGTCGTTTGGCTTATGATGTGTGCAACCAAAATCATTCTGAAATACTTTGTTGGTACAACTACTTCAATAAACAACTAATTAAACTGGAAAAACGAAATAATAATTACTTTATCGTTGTGCAGCCACGCTCACAATTCCTTGGACACCAAGGTCCCTGTTCTTCAATAGTCCTCAAGGGCCTGCCATTTGTTATGTACTATATCTCTAATAAACCACAGTCTATTTTTAGGAAACATTGCAGGACACATTTAGGGAAAGATCTTAGAGATATTCACATATTTTATTATCTGCAGAAAATCTGTAGCACTATCCCTCATGAATAAAGAAAGTAGTGTCTAGATTGGGTCATTACTGCTTTTGTTTATTTATTACCTGTATTTTCTCCAAATTAGCTTCTTCTGCTATCTCCGTAGTATGTTTCACCTGCTGATATGCAGAATTTTCCCTGGCCTGCATTTCAGTTAGGCTGCTTCTCATATTTGACAGCATACACATCAGTTCGTCTTTTTCTCTACACAAAATGAAATCATACTCTAATTAATGATTTATTCTAATTTGCAATGGTACATCAACGTTTCACAGTACTGTGAAAGACAGACGTCAAAGGCCAAATGTTTTCTGCCTGTTTAGGAGACAAATAGATTTTTGTAAATATAAGTTTAGTTTATTGTCACATGTACCGAGGTACAGTGAAAAGCTTTGGTTGCGTGCTAACCAGTCAGCGGAAAGACAATACATGATTGCAATCGATATAAAATATCGATAAATATAATACAACAATAATCATTGTTTATGGAAATAAAGGTATACCCTACTTCCATTTAGCAAGCTGATAAAGGAGATGGTCTCAGGCTCAGTTAATAGACTTAATAAGGAATCTACTGAATCTCTGTATTTCATATAAAAAACAGATTTCCCGAACACTTCAATAAATTCGATTGTGAAAAGCTTTGGAATCACTTCTGCTACTGATTGGTATAAAAAAAAAGGATTTGGAAACATTCTTGTGGTTTAAATATTAATAAGTAGAAGCAAATTATGCTTTGTTCTGCAATATATTTGTACTAATTTTCTTTCCCACCAGATGGTGCTGTATGAAGATGGGCTGCTTCTTGCTTAAATGCAAACTGTGACACAATTACAGAATGGTTACTGCGTGGAAGGAAACCATTCAGCTCCCACAAGCTGTATGCATGAGCAATCCAGCTACTTCCTGTTTTTCTCTCCACAATCCTTTAAATCATTTCCTTTCAAGTACTTCTCTAGTTCCCTTTTTGCTTGAAATGGCCTCCAAAATTCCTGTTGTTAGTTCAGATCTTAACTGATTGCCATCTAAAAAAGGCAATTCCCTTTGTCATTATGCCAATCATCTTATGTGTTCTGGTATTTGACGTTTGCACCAATAGTTCTCTCAAACTACTTTTTGCATATCCTTCTTTATTTTAAATGCAGTCTGATCTCTCAATTAATTGTTTTTTATATTAGAGTGGTCATTTTCATTTGCAAGAACATTCTCAAGAACACACTTTAGAAATTCCTACTACTCTTTGATCCTTATATTGTGACTATCATTTTATAACTAGAGTTGATATCTTTCATTGCCACTTTTCAATAGCTTTTCCACATTATTTTCCTGCAAATTAATTTATTTATACCCCCACTAGATGGCACTCTAGAGAATAGGCCCATTAAATTTAATAGTATCTTGATTGTTTCTTATTCCAACCAAATACGTTGCTGTCCTTGACTTCACTAAGACATATTCAAATTAGGAATTCAGTATTCTCCTTAATCAATACAGCCACCATTCAGCAATACATCTTCACTGAGATTCAGGGAATATTTGGTACCCAATAGTGCAGGTTAAGATAAATTCTTTGCACATTGGATATCTACTGACAATCACAATGGAAATGCATACGTGAGCGATTGGTCTTAGTATTGCATTGCTGAGCCTAAATATTAATATCTACAACACTTCCTGAAACATTCTTTTTCCACACTAGGCACTCTGCCACTGCATCAAGTGCTCCTTGAACAGATCGTACAGGCAAGGTGTTGGTTGAGTAAGTCATGCTCTCTGTGGCACAAGAATACATATTTAATCACAGCCTTTCCTGACCACATTCAATTTTCAATAGCAAGTGTGCACGACAATTACCAATTAAGGTCTGATGACCAAGTGTGCAAGGATATTTTTATATTGGATTAAGTAGCAGGTGTTGGTCTGAGAACAAACATTTACATCTCTGGTAGATTAATTTAGTTTAGAGCTACTGCATAGAAATTGGTCCTTTGGCCCATCGATTACACACCGACCATTGATCACCTGTTCACACTAGTTCCATGTTATCCCATTTTCTCATCCATTCATCACAAACAAGAGACAATTTACAGTGGTTAATTAACCTACAACCCCGCACGTATAATTTCATACAGACAGCACACAAGGGCAGGATCGAACCCGGGTCTCCAGTGCTGTGAGGCAGCAGCACTACCAACTATGCCACTGTGTCGCCCTAGTAAACACAAACTAATAATCCAATTTAAAAATAATATACATTTGTCTGATCCAAGAAATGATCCACGTGGAATTTTGATTTGCTTATTTACCTAAAATATTGGAGTTAAAAATTTTTCCCCCTTTTTCCCCCTTAAACTAACAGAATTTATTTTATTTTGTTTTGGAAGAAAACTGTCATTGAATGTTAAACTCCATGTGGAAATGCACAGGAAAATATTATAATCAGCAGCAGTTACAGATTAACTGTCGGTGACTTAAAAAGCAACAATATTTTACTTCCAAATTTTAATAAATGCCATATTAATGAGGAGGTTCTGAAATACGAGTACTTAAATTATGGAATTTTGCCTTTACAAACTTCACAAATCACTGCACAAAGCCATAGTGTTGCAGAAGGAGAAATAGAACCTGATATGGATGTTAATCAAAGTTAGCTCAGCAGAGAGAACAGGCAGAGTAGGTCAGAAAGTGAGGAAGGCCTGATAGAGAAAATTGCATTTATTTTAATAGTATCTTGATTGTTTCTTAATTCCAGAGTTAAGTTCTGAGGCCTGGCAGGCAAATCAGATGAATTCAGGGTATGGATTGGTACATGGAACTGTAGTATTACAGCCAATACAGAACTGGGAGAGGAGCAGGACTGGCAGCTAAATGTTGCAGGGTATGGATGCTACAGGATGATAGAGTTGCTGGTAAGAGAGGAGGGGGAGTTGCAATTTTGATTAGCGAAGATACTGTATCACAACAGTTCTCAGGGATGATGTTCTCGGGGGATTATCTAGGGAGGCTATATGGGTGTAACTTGAAAATAAGAAGGGGTGATCATTTTGATGGGGTTGTATTATTATTAATCAGATGACCCATGACAGCATGAATTAGAGGAGCAAATATGTAGGGAGACCATAGATCATTGTAAGAATAATAAGGTCGTAATAATAGGTGATTTTAACTTCCTTCATGTTGATGGGAATCCCACAGTACAAGGGGTTTGATGGAGTGAAATTTCTTAAGTCCATGAAAGCGTTCTTGAATATATAGAGGGGGCTAGAGGGGGCACAACACTGAAACTCCTACAAGTAAAGAGGCTGGGCCAGTAAACTGAAGCATCAGTAGAGGAACACTGGGACCAGTGACCATAATTCTATGTCTTTAAATAGTTAAGGAAAATGATACGATTGGTTCACAATTTTTGCCAGCATCTTGTTTTAAGGGACAATTATTGAAAATAACTTGTAATGGTGAAGCTTTCAGTACCTTTTGTGATATTTCATGGGGGCAATAGTGAATACTGAAATTGGAAGAGGTTAGAGGAGATGATTAAAAGCATGGTCGAGGGTGGAGTTTTGAGGAGTCTCAGAAAGGAGAGGCAAGCATAGTTTTGAGTCACCGAAACCAAATTTCAGAATAGAGGCAAGCTGGCAGGGTAGACCATGGATGCTGGAAAAGGAAGAGAATGCAGAGAATATCTGAACAAACCAGGCACTGGGAAAAAGAAAACTGATAAATGGAGCAAGTTTTGATAAGATTTGAAGTCAATATAAATGATTTAAATTAATTGTTAGCTTGGTTAAAAGACAACTAACTAGTTATCAGGGCACTGTCATTAGAACCATCACAAGAGCTCTGGGTTAACACCTTAATGCAGCATTTCATCAAAGTTTAGAAAAATACTTGGAATAACAGATACGTTCTGAAATGGTCATTCAAACCCTGTGACCAGTTCTCCAATGCATTATCTGTTGGCTGCTCTAAATTTTAACACTATTTTACTTCCAATCTACACCTCTTCAAGTTCTCACTCAGTAAATATTTATCTCAATTCAACTATCCTAAATATTTAACTCAATTCAATGTCCTAAATGCTACCGCCTTTTGGGTGAAGAATATTTTAAATATCTAATCCCTTCATGTTAAAATGTGGTTCAATTTCACTCCTGAATGGCCTGGTTCTAATTTTGATTGATGTTCACCTATTGATGATTCCACATACATGTCAATGACTCAAATATAAATCAGGATATGGTTGTTCTTAAATATAGCATCATATGTAATTTGATGGATACTTACTTTCTCAAGCACTCTATAGATTGCATATGTACATCACTATGAGTCCGGGCCATAACTGCCTCATGCTGGGCACATTTCAAACAAAGGCCACCAACACGATCTTCACAGTTCACTGCGAGTAATGAGTCTTGATGTTTTAATCGTTCAATGAACTCATGACATTGGTTTTGAGATTCTGATAGGTCTTTTCTAAAATATAATCAAATGAGAAATGTTTTAACAATTATGTTTATTATTCATTGCAAATAAAATAGGATTGAGAAACAAAGACCATATATTATATATAATAATGAAGCTTTAAAGATCATGTAATAAGGAAAATTTCAACTGAGTAACCTTCATGAGGCCAACTTCTTTTTGAACATCACAATCATGCTTGATGTTTAAAATTCTTCACTCCATAACTGTCAGACAATAACAGCCAAAATGATGATAGAGTCATAGAGCGATACAATGTGGAAACAGGCCCTTTGGCCCACTTGCCCACACCAGCCAACAATGAATGAATGAATGAATAATGAATAAGTTTATTGGCCAAGTATGTGCATATACAAGGAATATGCAAGTGCCTTGGTGCTCCACTCACAAATGACAACACAAACATACAGTTAACAACTAAGAATAAAGCATAACCACATCAAAACAATAAGGATACAACATTATGGTATAAACATGTGGGTGAAAATAAACCAGAGCAAAAAAGAGACTACAGACTTTGGTTATTGAGTAGAACTACTACTCGTGGAAAAAAAGCTGTTTTTATGTCTGGCTTTGGCTTCTTTGACAGTCCAGAGTTGCCTTCCAGAGGGAAGTGCTTCAAAGATTTTGTGGTCAGGGTGAGAGGGATCAGAGATGATTTTGCCCACTCGCTTCCTGGCCCTTGCAGTGTACAGTTCATCAATGAGGGGAAGGTTGCAGCCAACAACATTCTCAGCTGATCGAACGATCCGTTGCAGCCTCCAGATGTCGTGCTTGGTGGCTGAGCCAAACCAGACCATGATGGAGAAGGTGAGGACGGAGTCAATGATAGCAGTATAGAATTGGACCATCATTGCCTGTGGCAGATTGTGTTTCTTCAGTTGCCGCAGGAAGTACATCCTCTGTTCTGCCTTTTTGACTGTGGAGTCGATGGTGGCCCCCCATTTAAGGTCCCTGGAGATGACGGTTCCAAGGAACTTAAATGACTCCACAGATGTGACTGTGGTGTTGTTGATGGTGAGTGGGGGGAGGGGAGGGGGAGCTCTTCGAAAGTCTACAATTAGTTCCACTGTCTTAAGAGCATTGAGTTCCTGTTGCGATGGCACCGGGATGCCAGCTGTGTCACTTCCCGTCTGTAGGCAGATTCCTCCCCATCCTGGATCAGTCCAATCAGGGTTGTGTCATCTGCAAACTTGAGGAGCTTGACAAAGGAGTCTGTGGAGGTGCAGTCGTTGGTGTAGCGAGAATAAAGGAGAGGGGAGAGTACACAGCCTTGCGGTGCTCCTATGCTGAGGGTCTGCGGGTCCGAGATGTGTTTTCCCAGCCTCACATGCTGCTTCCTGTCTGTCAAGAAATTGATGATCCACTGACAGAGGGGTTCAGGCACAGTCAACTGGGAGAGTTTGGGGTGTAGTAACTCTGGCACAATGGTGTTAAATGCAGAGCTAAAGTCCACAAACAGAATCCTGGCATGGGTCCCCTTGTGGTCTAGGTGCTGGAGGATGAAGTGCAGGCCTAGGTTGACTGCGTCGTCCACCGATCTATTAGCCCTGTATGCAAACTGCAGAGGGTCCAGAGGGTTTGTGATGTTTTTCAGCTGGGCCAGCTCAAGTCTTTTAAATGTCTTCATGACTACAGAGGTCAGTGCGACAGGCCTGCAGTCATTAAGACCAGCGATCCTTATCCTTTTGGGTACAGGGACAATAGTGGAGACCTTGAAGCAGGCAGGGACAGTGCAGGTTTGCAGGGACTGGTTGAAAATGTCTGTGTAGATCGGTGCCAGTTGTTCGGCACAGAGCTTGATGGTAGAGGGTGAAACATTGTCCGGTCCTGGAGATTCCCGCCTTTTTTGTTTCCTGAATAGCCTCTCCACCTCCGCAATTTCTGTTGTTGGAGATGGAGAAGTGGCCAGACTGATGCTGGTGATTGCAGAGGGGTGGGGGGTGAAAGGGCCAGTCTTTGCAAACTGTAGTCAGTCTGTGAGTAGGTGTGAATTGCTGCTTGAGGAGGAGTGGGTGGGGAAGGGTCCAGTGTTTGCAAACAGGAGTCAGTCTGTGATTACGTGTGAAGTGATGTTTGGGGGGGGGGGGGGGGGATGGGATCCCAGGATTATGTTTCTGTTTCTCGAACCTGCAGTAAAACTCGTTCAGGTCAATGGTCAGCTGACGATTTTCCAAGGACCAGGGGGTTTTCCTCTTGTAGCTGGTGATTTCATGCAACCCCTTCCAAACTGAAGAATGTCCCAGCTACACTAGTCCCACATGCCTGCACTTGGTCCATATCCCTCCAAACCTGTCCTATCCATGTACCTGTCTAATTGTTTCTTAAATGATGGGATTGTACCAGCCTCAACTACCTCCTCTGGCAGCTTGTTCCAGAAACTCACCACCCTTTGTGTGAAAGAGTTACCCCTCAGATTCCTATTAAATCTTTTCCCCTTCACCTTGAACCTACACTGATAAGCCAAAGCATCATGTCATCATGGGCACTCTGACCGGTCTGCAGCTACGCAGCCCCATATGCAGCAGGGTGCGATGCACTGTGTATTGTGACATATTCCTCCCGTGTCCACCATTAAAATTTTCTGTGACTTGTGCCACAGTAGACCTTCTGTCGGTTCGGACCAGACGGGATAGCCTTCGTTGCCCTCGTGCATCGATGAGCCTTGGGCACCCAACACCTTGTCGCCGGTTTGTGGTTTGTCCCTCCTCAGACCACTGTCGGTAGGTACTCAGCACTGCTGACCGGGAGCACCCCCCAAACCTTGCTGTTTCAGAGATGCTCTGACATAGTCGTCTGGCCATAACAATTTGGCCCTTGTCAAAGTCGCTCAGGTCTTTACTCCTGCCCATTTCTCCTGCATCCTACACATCAACTTCAAGAACTGACAGTTCACTTGCCGCCTGATATATCCCACCCCTTGACAGGTGCCATTGTAACAAGATAATCAATGTTATTCACTTCATCTGTCAGTGGTCATAATGTATTGTCCTCGATTCCCCTACTCTGGGCAAAAGACTCTGTGCATCTACCCGATCTATTCCTCTCATGATTTTGTACACCTCATCCTCCTGCGCTCCATGGAACAGAGACACAGCCTACTCAACCTCTCCCGATAGCTCACACCCTCTCGTCCTGGCAACATCCTCGTAAATCTTTTCTGAACCCTTTCAGGCTTGACAACATCTTTCCTATAACATGGTGCCCAGAACTGAACACAATATTCTAAATGCGGTCTCACCAACGTCTTGTACAACTGCAATATGACCTCCCAACTTGTATGCTCAATACTCTGACTAATGAAGGCCAAAGTGAAGACCACCTTATCTACCTGCGACTTGACCTTCAAGGAACCATGCAACTGTACTGCAAGATCCCTCTGCTCTACAACACTACCCAGAGGCCTACTATTTACTGTGTAGGTCCTGCTCTTGTTCGACGTCCCAAAATGCAACACCTCACACTTTTCTGTATTAAATTCCATCAACCATTCCTCCGCCCACCTGGCCAATCGATCCAGATCCTGCTGTAATCTTTCACAACCATCTTCTGCAAAACCATTAACTTTTGTATCATCAACAAACTTGCTAATCTTGCCTTGTATGTTCTCATCCAAATCATCTTTGTAGATGACAAACAGTAAAGGGCCCAGCACCGAATCCTGAGGCACACCACTAGTTGCAGGCCTCCACTCTGAGAAGCAACCTTCCTCCATCACCCTCCTTCCATGGAGCCAATTTGCTATCCATTCAGCTATCTCTCCTTGGATCCCATGCGATCTTATCTTCCAGAGCAGCCTACCACAGGAACCTTTTTGAACGCCTTAGTGAAGTCCATGTACACAACATCTACAGCTCTGAACCAAAGCTTGTTCTGAACCAAACCTTCCTCAATGCAACTTACAACTGATTAATAAGTGAGGCTTTCATTCATCACAGCTTCAAAGTCGGTAAGATTAGAACCAAGTATTGACTAAGTAGACTCACCTTAAAGCATGGTACATTGACAGTGTTCCATTGGTAAATTTCAATGTTTGGGAATTAATCTGTATGATAACAATTTTTTCCAGGTTGATGTCATTTAAAGCCCTTTCTCATGCAAAAGTTTTAAATGCCAAGATCTTGCAATGTTCAATGGTACTTTATTGTCACATGTACCAAAGTACAGGGTAATTCAATTGTTGCATACAGTTCCGAAACATAAACACATTCTTAGTTCAGTACATGTGTATAGAAATAGTACTCCCAGACAGTACACAACTGTCGCCATGTGTTCGTGCCATTTTGCATGATTCAAGTACATGATTCATGATTCAAACTTGAGCACAAAGGCCCATTGTCCTGGTGTCGTTGCAGGGTCAGCTTGGCCAAGAAGGGTTGTTGGTGTCCTCCACCGCTGATCCACCACTCCGTGCCGCTGCAGGTATACGGTGTTGCCTTTCCTAATGCAGTCAATCTTAAAGCCTTGATCTAAATTACCTTTACTACAGTTCCAGCATGTAACATCTTTCTCTGTTATTATTATTCTGCTTGCCAAGCTTGTGGATAACAATTGCACAATCGCATTGATTACCCAATTTTGGTTGTCCCTTTCTGGTGATCATACCTTAAATTCTTAGACATCTTGGAGATTAGATTTCTTAGAGATAATTAATTTTCACGTATGATTTTCTTTTAATTTAACTGGGTTTAAAGTTAACGAAACACTACTTCACCATACTTTGAAGCAGTTGAGCTGTACTCTATTGATGAGAATATCCTAAGGTTATTAGTCTACGGAGTTTTTGTGATGATTAAAAATATATGAAAAAAATACAAAGGATAAATTGAAATCAATTTAAAAGGCAATTGATGATGCTACTTTAGAGTATTATGTTCAGTTTTGGTCTCCTAGTTATAGGAAAGATCTTGTTGAGCTGGAAAGGGTGCAAAAACAATTTACAAGGATGTTGCCAGGACTCGAGGTCCTGAGAAGGAGGGGTGATCTTATAGAGGTACAGAAAATCACGAGAGGAATAGATAGTATAGGTGCACCGATATTTTTACCCTGAGTAAGGGAAATCGAGAAAAATTTATCAGGAACCTGAGGGACAACATTGTTACACAAAGGGTGGTGGGTGTATGGAACGAGCTGCCGGAGGAGGTAGTTGAGGCAGGCACTACCACAACGCTTAAGAAACATTTGGACAGGAACATGGGTAGGGTAGGTTTCGAGGGATATGGGCCAAAGGCAGGCATGTGGGACTAGTGTAGATAGGCCGGTGTGGGAAAGTTGGGCCAAAGGGCCTGTTTCTATATTGTATGACATCTTTAGCCCAAAACACCCAAGAGTCCACCCTGTTGAGAACCATAGCTTTAAAGTGAGAAGGGCAACATTTAAAGGAGTTGTGTGTGGCAAGTTTTCTTTTTACACAGAGAATGTATTGTCCTGGATGCTGGTGGAGGCAGTTATTATAGTCGCATTTAAGAGGCTTAAGGTTAGGTGCATAAATACACAGGGAACATAGGGATATCAATCACCTGCAGGCAGAATAGATTAATTTGACATCATAGAGCGGAGGTAAATCACATTTGATTTCAAAGAAAGAGTTGCACTGGGACATGTGTCGTTATGTAAATTCTGTAACATATAAAATGTTACAGAAGGTATTTTGTCTCAGTTGATTTTTATTCTTTTACCTTAATAATGAAACTTGAAGCTCCAGAGTTGCTGTCTTCCCTTGGTAAAGAGTCTCTAGATTTTCCTGAAACAGAAAATGGGAAAGTTATGAAATTAGGTTTTTACTCACATTACATCTTGGTTACGATGAAAGGATACTGACTAGAAACATAATTTCCTTGCATAATTGTCACCTAAACTGCTCACTATTTCTAGCATTTTGTTTTTATTTAAACTACTATCATACACTTGTGTTTGAAAATACTGTTACATCTATATTTATCATTGTTCCAGCCAGTAAATCGGTAATTTTCTCCCTGACTTACAGGCTCACCACAGGGCTGTGTGTTGAGCCCCATCCTTTACTCCCTCTACACTCACGACTGCGCCCCCACCCATCCCACCAACACCATCATCAAGTTCGCGGATGACACGACTGTGGTTGGACTCATCTCAGGAGGAGATGAGACAGCCTACAGGGATGAAATCCAAAGGCTGGCAGCATGGTGTTCAGTGAACAATCTTGTCCTGAACTCCTCCAAAACAAAGGAACTTATAATTGACTTCAGGAAAACCAGTGTAGAATACGACCCACTCTACATCAATGGGGTCTGTGTGGAAAGGGTACCCGCTTTCAGGTTCCTGGGTACGCACATCGCAGAGGATCTTACCTGGTCTACCAACACCATCACCACAGTAAAGAAGGCACAGCAGAGACTCCACTTCCTGAGGATCCTCAGGAAAACCAACCTGCAGGAGAAGCTCATGATGTCCTTCTATCGCTGCTCCATCGAGAGTGTGCTGGCATACTGTATAACCACATGGTATGCCAGCTGCTCAGAAAAGGACAGGAAGGCCCTTCAGAGGGTCATCACGACGGCCCAGAAGATCATCGGCTGCTCACTGCCCTCCCTGGAGCACCTGTTCAGCCTACGCTGCCTCAGTAGAGCAGGCAAAATAATAAAAGATCCATCCCACCCCGGCCACCGTCTGTTTGTTCATCTGCCCTCTGGTCGACGTTTCAGGTCGATCAAATCCCGAACAACCAGACTTAAGAACAGTTTTTCCCCAGGGCCATACGAGAACTGAACACTACCTTCTGCACTAGGCAACACTGTTAAAAAATCTTTTGTACTTAATATAATTGTATTTATTTGTTTTTGCATTTATTGCATATATGTTTTTACGCACCGTCAGGATTGGCTATTTTTAATTTTGTTGTACTCGTTGCAATGACAATAAATGAATATTATTATTATTATTATTATTATTATTAATGACTCATTTATATTTCAGATTGATAGCACATTTTCTTTTCAAACAAGTTCTCTCTCACACGCGCACTCATGCACGCACAAACACACAAAATATACTCACTACTTCTAGCTGCCAGTTTTCGATTTCTTCTTTAATAGTACTGCACTCTCGTCGTGGCAGAGTACATGATGGCCATTTCTGCTGCTTTGCTGGTGAAGAGGTCTCCTGCACATTGTGTGTTCTTGTGGAGTTTTGATCAATTGGGGAAACAGCTTTTGAATGTTGCTGGAAAAGTTAGTTAAAGTTACCCAATGTTAGAAATTACAAAACTAGAAGGAAACCAAAGAAATACCTGTATTACCTGCGGGATACAAAACGATTCTGCAAAATTGGTTTGGATCGAGTGCAGAGGAAACTTAAAAAATGCTACGTGGGCCAAGAGACTTTTAGAGACACTGCCCAAGAGCAGAGGATAGGGAACAACTTGTGAGGTTAATTCAAATTTAGGAAAATTTCAAAATAAAGTTCATAAGGAGAAATGGTTTTCATTGTTGCTAGGATTAATACAGATTTAAGACAATTGAACAAAGAAGTTGTGGCAGAATAAGCAGAATTATGTATTCTAATAATCAGGAATGTCTGCTGTCAATGTGGTGAAAGCAGTTCCAATTTCAACGGACTATTCCTTTAGAAAAGTATATTAACTTGGAAAAGGAAATCTGTACAACAAGAGCACTGAAGTAGGGTTAATGGTTGCTAATGTTGAAAGGCTGGAGCGATTGGGCTTGTATACACTGGAATTTAGAAGGATGAGGGGGGATCTTATTGAAACATATAAGATAATTAGGGGATTGGACACATTAGAGGCAGATAACATGTTCCCAATGTTGGGGGAGTCCAGAACAAGGGGCCACAGTTTGAGAATAAGGGGTAGGCCATTTAGAACGGAGATGAGGAAGAACTTTTTCAGTCAGAGGGTGGTGAAGGTGTGGAATTCTCTGCCTCAGAAGGCAGTGGAGGCCAGTTCGTTGGATGCTTTCAAGAGAGAGCTGGATAGAGCTCTTAAGGATAGCGGAGTGAGGGGGTATGGGGAGAAGGCAGGAACGGGGTACTGATTGAGAGTGATCAGCCATGATCGCATTGAATGGCGGTGCTGGCTCGAAGGGCTGAATGGCCTCCTCCTGCACCTATTGTCTATTGTCTATTGTCTATAATTCAAAATGCCAGCCATAAAAGGTTAACTGGTCACCATTGTGCCCCTAAGGGTTCCATAATTACCAATATGGTAAAGATTGTTCTTTTATTATTGAGAATACGAAATACATTTGTGGAGGTCCACAAGTAATTCGATTTTATAAAATTATGCACTTTTTAATCCTTTAGGACTCAAGAAATTGCAATGTTATAGTATTTGTTGTCCAAACCATCTAATTTTACATACAAATGCCTCATGTTCTGAGAAATATTAATAATTTGAATATAGATAAAGAATTCACTTCCTCATAAATGCAGCACACAATAAACATTAGTGCTTCTAAAGGTCTTTGTGTATCATACACACATCTTAACCAGGCTTAAAGCTCAGTGAATAAATAATCCAAGTTTGATAATTGATGACCAAGTTGAGTTTAGAAATTCATTTTGCATGGAAGTTTGAACACAATGGAATCTATTAAAGCACTGTGGAATTGAGAAAATAATGCATGCAAGCATTCATACAAAATATGCTTGGGACAATGTTCACTGTCTTAGTCTGCCATTTCTCTGCATACCAAGTACAAAATACAAATAAATACCTCAAACTAAAACTTCATGTTTCAAAACTCCCACTTGAACAAATATTTCTCATTTGTTTATTAAAGAAACAAACTTAGTGTTCTCAATCTTATTGAATTGTATTTTTCTACCATATCTGTGTAAGAAAATAACTGCAGATGCTGGTACAAATCGAAGGTATTTATTCACAAAATGTTGGAGTAACTCAGCGGGTCAGGCAGCATCTCAGGAGAGAAGGAATGGGTGACGTTTCGGGTCGAGACCCTTCTTCAGTCTGACCCAAAACGTCACCCATTCCTTCTCTCCTGAGATGCTGCCTGACCTGCTGAGTTACTCCAGCATTTTGTGAATTTCTACCCTATCTAACCTTCTGGTATATTCAAACTTACTGAGAAAGAGCATACGGATGGTTCATCCAGAGCATCATGAGTTTCTCTCGATTTTAACTCTTCCTGAAGTTTTTCATTTTCAACCACAACAACCTGCACCCGCTGTTTCACTTGTGTAAATTCCTCCTGAATTGGTAAAATACAGAACATGGTTAGACTAGATTTTTTTTTTAATAGTACAGCGAAAGACCAAAAGACCAAAATAGGTTCCATGCCAACTTCGGTAGTAAAGAATATTTGAAACTGACTTTTGCCAGTCATCCTTTTACCTGCAAACAGCCTCCCCAGCAAACACTAGAATTGGTTTGATGTGAGTGAACAAGAGATCGGGGAGCTAAGTAATTGTAAATACTGGGTTAATGATCTAGCCTCCACGACTTTCGGGACAAAGAATTCCAGAGATTCAGAATCCTAGGAGAAAGGGAATTGTTGCACACATCCGTTTTAAATGAACAGCCCTACTTTGTAATTATGCCCCCTTATGCCCTCTTGTTCATAATTCTTCCATCAGTAAAAAAATCTTAAAATTTATCTCCCTCAGGATCTTATATGCTTTAATAAGGTCACCCCTCATTCTTTTAAACTCCAAGGTATACAGTCCCATATTGCCTAGCCTCACTTGACAGGACAACCCGCTCAGGAATAGCCTAGTGAATCTCCTTTGGACTGCCTCCAATGGTACTTCTGAAAGTTAAATATATTAACATAGAAAATAGGTGTAGGAGGAGGCCATTTGGCCCTTCGAGCCAGCACGGCCATTCATTGTGATCATGGCTGATCATCCACAATCAGTAACCCGTGCCTGCCTTCTCCCCATCCCTTGATTCCACTAGATATCCCTTGATTCCACTAGCCCCTAGAGCTCTATCTAACTCTCTCTTAAATTCGTCCAGTAATTTGTCCTCCACTGCCCTCTGTGGCAGAGAATTCCACAAATTCACAACTCTCTTCCTTCTCACCTCAGTTTTAAATGGCCTCCCCTTTATTCTTAGACTGTGGCCCCTGGTTCTGGACTCCCCCAACATTGGGAACATTTTTCCTGCATCTAGATTGTCCAGTCCTTTTATAATTTTATATGTCTCTGTAAGATCCCCTCTCATTCTTCTAAACTCCAGTGAATACAAGCCTAGTCTTTTCAATCTTTCCTCATATGAAGAGTCCCGCCATCCCAGGGATCAATCTTGTGAACCTACTCTGCACTGCCTCAATTACAAGGATGTCCTTCCTCAAATTAGGAGACCAAAACTGTACACAATACTCCAGAAGTGGTCTTACCAGGGCCCTATACAACTGCAGAAGAACCTCTTTACTCCTATACTGAAATCCTCTCGTTATGAAGGCCAACATGCCATTAGCTTTCTTCACTGCCTGCAGTACCTGCACGCCAACTTTCAGTGACTGGTGTACAAGGACACCCAGGTCTCGATTCACTTCCCCCTTACCTAACCTGACACCATTGAGATAATAATCTGCCTGCTTGTTTTTGCCACCAAAGTGGATAACCTCACATTTATCTACATTATACTGCATCTGCCATGCATCTGCCCATTCACTCAACCTGTCTAGGTCACCCTGCAACCTCCTCACATCCTCTTCGCAGTTTACATTGCCTCCCAGCTTTGTGTCATCTGCAAACTTGCTAGTGTTACTTCTAATTCCTTCATCCAAATCATTTATATGGTAAATAGTTGCGGCCCCAATACCGAGCCTTGCAGCACTCCACTCGCCACTGCCTGCCATTCTGAAAAGAACCCGTTTACTCCTACTCTTTGCTTCCTGTCTGCCGACCAATTCTCTATCCATGTCAACACCCTACCCCCAATACCATGTGCTCTAATTTTGCTCACCAATCTTCCGTGTGGGACCTTATCAAAGGCTTTCTGAAAGTCCAGATTCACTTACTTTTGTTACATGCCAGCTTTAACTCCTGCTGCAACTTACATCCTACATCCGGACTGAATTCCGTCCCTCACTCAACCTCAACAGAGCTACCCCATCTCCTCTGCCCACCTGCCTGTCCTTTCTATAGGATGTATAACTCTGAATATTAAGTTCCCAGGCCCGATCCTCCTGCAGCCACGTCTCTGTAATCCCCACAATGTCATATCTACCAATCTCTAACTGAGCTTCAAGCTCATCTACTTTACTTCTTATACTTCACGCATTCATATACAATACTTTTAATTCCTTACTCATCTCACCTTTCACATTGATTCCTATTACACTTGGCCATACTCTCCTATCCCTTTGTGTGCTTTCTTTCCCGTTAATTCTGGGGTCTAACTATCCCTTTACTCTCTTTCCCTTTAACTCCATCCTTGACTATCCCATTTGGAAAATTAAAATCCCTTTCTATTACCACTTTATTGTTCTTCCAGCTACATTATTCCTCCTCTAATTATTGATGCTGAATTTCCCAAATTTGGCTATTTTAAAGATTTCACTCAAAATTTGCTGAACAAATCTGAAATTGCATTTTTTGAAATGTACAATATTTTACTATGATATGAGAATATTAAACTTCTATCATGCATCCAGACACCCTCATTAATGTAATGCCACTAGAATGGTTGAAACCATGGACCATGTCTTTGTTGTAATGTAAAATGTCAACATATTACTTACTTTATAGATAAACATCTTTAAAATATTCGTTGGTCCATCACGTGAAGTGAATTGTATGAAATGTATGCACCAACTACAACGTGACGTAAATCAGTTATAACATTAAAGAAACTACCTGACAACATTAATACATATATTCAATGTGTATTGCATTTCAGATACCTTCATCTTGTTGAGTCTGCAATTAAGGAACCAGTATTTATAAACTATGAATGTAGGAATAGTTGAGTATATCTTCTATAAGTACATGTGCAATCAATTTCCCCACTAAACCTGCATGTTAAAACACAATTTAAAACTACATTATACTGCTATTGCCTGATCTATGGTCACTAATTTGACTCATTTATATCCCATTGTAACCTTTTATGTCCTCTTTACAAGTTACTTTCCAACCTATCATTACATCATCATCAAATTTAGCAATTATATCTTCAGTGCCTTAATTCAGGTCATTTGTAAAAAGATGAGGCCACAGTACAGATTCCTGTGGCAAACTGATCATTTCATCTGGCTCTGTATGCTAATTCTTCATTTCCTATTAGCTAGCTAATCGTCGACCGTCAATAAGTTACCTTCGACAGCATGAGCTAAACTTTGTATATTACAACTTTTGCGTGGTACCAAATAAAATGCCTCTTGGAAATCCAAGAGCAGGCTCCTACTTCATCTTCAGCACATATTACTTCAAGCAATGTAATAGGCGTGATTTCTCGCCTCTCCAATTGAAGACATTTTGTTTAATTGTCCCAAAAGGTCAATCTGCCATCACAAGTGTGGGTTTAAACTAAATAGAGGGGGGGAGGGGTTGACAAATTGGGAGTATTTAAAGAAGGATTTAAAGGGGAAGTGAGCACAGGAAAAGTTACAAAAGACTCCCGAATTAATGGGAAGGAAAGTTTGAGAAGGGATAGCAGAGTAAGGTCAGGGGCAACAGTGAGAGGGGAGGTGAATACCGAAGTTAAAGTGTTGCACATGAATGCGTGAAGTATAAGAAATAAAGTGGATGAGCTTGAGGCTCAGTTAGAGATTGGCAAGTTTGGTGTTGTGGGAATTACAGATGGGACTGAAGGCTGATAAATCCCCAAGGCCTGATGGTCTGCATCCCAGGGTACTTAAGGAGATGGTTCTAGAAATCGTGGATGCATTGGTGATCATTTTCCAATGATCTATAGATTCAGGATCAGTTCCTGTGGATTGGAGGGTAGCTAATGTTTTCCCACTTTTTAAGAAAGGAGGGAGAGAGAAAACAGGGAATTATAGACCAGTTAGCCTGACATCGGTCGTGGGGAAGATGCTGGAGTTAATTATAAAAGATGAAATAGCAGCACATTTGGATAGCAGTAACAGGATCGGTCCAAGTCAGCATGAATTTACGAAGGGAAAATCATGCTTGACTAATCTTCTGGAATTTTTTGAGGATGTAACTAGGAGAATGGACAAGGGAGAGCCAGTGGATGTAGTGTACCTGGATTTTCAGAAAGCCTTTGATAAGGTTCCACATAGGAGATTAGTGAGCAAAATGAGAACACATGGTATTGGGGGTAGGGTACTCGCATGGATAGAAAATTGGTTGGCAGATAGGAAACAAAGAGTAGGGATTAACGGGTCCCTTTCAGAATGTCAGGCAGTGACTAGTGGGGTACCACAAGGCTCAGTGCTGGGACCACAGCTATTTACAATTAATGATTTAGATGAAGGGATTAAAAGTAACATTAACAAATTTGCAGATGACACAAAGCTGGATGGCAGTGTGAACTGTGAGGAGGATGCTATGAGGATGCAGGGTGACTTGGACAGGTTGGGTGAGTGGACAGATGCCTGGCAGATGCAGTTTAATGCAGATAAATGTGAGGTTATCCACTTTGGTGGCAAGAACAGGAAGGCAGATTATTATCTGAATGGTGTCAAGTTAGGAAAAGGGGAAGTACAACGAGATCTGGGTGTCGTTGTACATCCGTCACTGAAAGTAAGCATGCAGGTACAGCAGGCAGTGAAGAAAGCCAATGGCATGCTGGCCTTCATAGCAAGAGGAGTTGAGTATAGGAGCAAAGAGATCCTTCTGCAGTTGTACAGGGCCCTGGTGAGACCACACCTGGAGTATTGTGTGCAGTTTTGGTCTCCAAATTTGAGGAAGGACATTCTTGCTATTGAGGGAGTGCAGCATTGGTTCACAAGGTTAATTCCCGGGATGGCTGGACTGTCATATGTTGAAAGGATGGAGCGACTGGGCTTGTATACACTGGAATTTAGAAGGATGAGAGGGGATCTTATTGAAACTTATAAGATTATTAAGGGACTGGAACGCTAGAGGCAGGAAACATGTTCCCGATGTTGGGGGAGTGCAGAACCAGGGGTCACAATTTAAAAATAAGGGGTAGGCCATTTAGAAAGGAGATGAGGATAAACCTTTTAACCCAGAGAGTTGTGAATCTGTGGAATTCTGTGCTTCAGAAGGCAGTGGAGGCCGGTTCTCTGGATGCTTTCAAGAGAGAGTTTGATAGAGCTCTTAAAGATAGCGGAGTCAAGGGATAGGGGGAGAAGGCAGGAAAGGGGTACTGATTGTGGATGATCAGCCATGATCACAGTGAATGGCGGTGCTGGCTCGAAGGGCCGAATGGCCTACTCCAGCACCTATTGTCTATTGTAAGATAAAGCCTCCAAGTTCTAAACTCCCTATTCTGAGAAACTATGTTTTCACATCTAACATTCTCATTCTATTAAACTCCAGTTAATGTAAACGCATCCTACTCAATCATTCTTCACAGTGTGACCCATCACCTTATGGATTATTTCCAAAATTCATATGGATCTTAAATACCGCATTTATAATCATTCTATCTCCAACACATTTTAACTTCCCATGGATAAAAAGTCTGGGAGCATTAGGAGCATGATTTTTTTCAGGCAGACTTTTTTACAAGTAAATGTACAGAATTCCCAATCATTTCAAAAAATTGTGAAATACATCATCTTTAAGAATGTGGATTTCAAAATGGCAAATATTATTCTTTGTCTACTAATATATGACATTTGTTTGTAGAAACATAAATAATCATCGACATCAGTCTCAAAACCAAGCCCAGAGAAAAAAAATGCAGGTGTCAAATGGTTCATATCATATCATATCTATACAGCCGGAAACAGGCCTTTTCGGCCCTCCAAGTCCGTGCCGCCCAGCGATCCCCATACATTAACTCTATCCTACACCCACTAGGGACAATTTTTACATTTTACCCAGCCAATTAACCTACATACCTGTACGTCTTTGGAGTGTGGGAGGAAACCGAAGATCTCGGAGAAAACCCACGCAGGTCACGGGGAGAACGTACAAACTCCTTACAGTGCAGCACCCGTAGTCAGGATCGAACCTGAGTCTCCGGCGCTGCATTCGCTGTAAAGCAGCAACTCTACCGCTGTGCTACCGTGCCGCCCGTTATGTTGTTTATTATGATTAATAGTTATTCTGAAAACCAAAGTTGATCTATTTACCTAAAGTTTTTTTAATAATCAATAATAACTGATTTGGCTACAGATAATTCCCCAAAAAAACCCCACAAGAAACTGAACCAAAAAACAAAACAGAAAAATTAAAGTCTTTTAAATGCACTGCATACAGATTTTGCGTCTGGCATTATGTGTGAAATATTGTTTTCGACAGCTGTTTATTTGTACTTTTGCCAAGGCTGTGGTCAAACACAGATGTCATTCGTTACAGTTTCAAAAGCAGTTATCTAGTTTCCCATGTAGTTCTAATGACAAGAAATCAAATCACAGGTGAAGATGGCACACTTGCCTTTTAGGAAAGGCATAGAATGGAAAAGTTATGACTTTACAAAACACTGATTAGATAGCACCTGGACTGTTGTATGCAGTACTGGAAGACTCATCAGGTTGCTGCCTGGATTGGAGGACGGACATTAGTGATGGGGAGAAATTGGATGGGCTGGGTTTGTTTTCCCTGGAGCGAAGCAAGCTAAGGGATGACCTGATAAAGATGTGTAAAATTAGAAGAGTAGATCGTAAGGGTAGAGTAGATCGTAAGGGTAGGAGTATCATAACAAGAACACATAGGTTTAAGATAAGAGGGCGGAGTTTTAAATGGTATATGAGGAGATTTTGTATTTAAACACATTGTGGTTGAATTTGCCAGAAGAGGTAGTGCAGTCAGATATAATTACTGCATTTAAGTGACATTTAGACATGCAATATAAAAAGCCAATGCACACCCAATGCTGACCTAAGGAAGGAAAATGGGATTCATGTCAATGAACAAAACAGTACGATTCAAAAATATGTGTAACCTGAGCTCTTTCTCCAAAACTAGAGATGAAGAAAACTAACTGAAAACTAACTAACTAACTGATAAAACTCAAAAAAGTATTATAGATGATGGTAATCTGTCTGTACTATTGAAAATGTTGGACAATTCAGATCAGTCTGCCTCTGTAGAAGGAGAAACAGAATTAATATTCTCACAACTCAAATATTAACTGTTTCTCTTTCCACACTTGCCGAGTGATTCCAATTTTTCCTGTTGTTTTATTATTAATTATTTCTGGGCACTGGTCTATATGGAATACAGTTCTCAGATGTTGTAACACACATGTGCTCCAACGTGATATGCAGTGAAGAAGCAGGTAAATGCTGCAAACTGTGAGGTACAGAGCCAGCTACAGATAATAATAAAAGGAGCTAGCTTAGTGCATCCTGCTGAGATTTCTCAACTTTACTTGCTTTATGCACCATCTTTCAAATAGCACTTTTGTTACCTCACTGAAATAGATAACTAACAACTTGGTTACATGGCATAGGAGAGCTGCATTATATTGATGGGCCACTTCAAGACAATGAATAAGCGAGTTTGGTATCTCGACTGCATATGCGTAGGCAGATGCTAAACATTCTCGCGGGTTGAACTGCTGCATGTATACAGACCTGCGTTTCATCCATATTTTGTAGTTTTGCTTCTTCAAGGTAAGAAAATATTGCTTTCAAAACTATTAATTAGGTATATTTATGGTTAATTTGTAAAAAAATATGATGATTTTGTAGGTTTTATTGCTTTACTAGACCAAGTGAACCCGTTGGGCCCAAACCACTCCCACATTGGTGCAGCAACCTCTCCTCCCGCACTCCCCCCCCCCCCCCCCCGCCCCCCCGGGCGGCCACCATTGGTGATGTGGGGGTTGGGGGGGGGAAGAGTCCTGTCCCGTCCCGGTGTGGGGATTTTCAGTGGTAGATGGCGGCGGCTCTCTCACTGTTGCTGAGCCGCTGCTGCTGGACTCTGGGTGGCATGGGAAAGGCGCTGAGCCGGCCGGGGAGAGGAGGGGAGATGGAGGAGCCGAGGGCAGGCCCAGCGCCAGGCCCAGGCTTCCACCTCCACTAACGCCCGGCCTCACCGCCGTCGCTGCTGTTGCTGCCTTTCCCCTTGGCCCACTTCAGGTTCGCGGTGTCCCGGTCACGTCCAGGGCCAGGCTCCGGCTGCTTCCCCCGGCACCAGGCCTGGCTCTCCCGCCCCCAAGAGACAGGCGGCCGAGCCCTGCTCGTACCCGAGATCAATGGGCAACAATTGCGCAGGCGCGGACGCGTTTGTTCTGCGCACGCGGATGCGGCGGCCATCTTACATAAGTACCAGATCAACGGAGCCGCAACTGCGCATGCACGGTTTTTTAATCTTTAAAATGTGAATAACTTTAAAAATATACACGTCTCATCCTGTAACGTCAGCCATTCCTTCTCTTCAGAGATGCTGCCTGTCCCGATAAGTTACTCCAGCATTTTGTGTCTACCGGAGTGATGTGTTTCTGGGTGATATTTTCGGGAAGGTTTGATCAGACAAACCGCTCCGCTGGATGCTGACCTCTGCAGCTGTCTAATCGCTGCACGAACAGCAGCTTCAAGTTTACAGTGGTCCTCCATTGACATTCCAGACTGTAGCCACCGCCCGCACAAAGCAGCAATTCATTTACTCAAACATTTGTTTTTCTTTTGCATCGCCGACAATCCAAGAACGATTGAGAAAACCAAGAACAAGTCATATCATCATATATCATATCATATATATACAGCCGGAAACAGGCCTTTTCGGCCCACCAAGTCCGTCCGTGTTTTGGGAAGTGCGACATATTCCCGCTTGAGGAGAGCTCTGGTACAAGTTACAATGCAAAAGAAAATCGTCACGATCTTGCTCACTCACCGAAGCATAAAGCAATAAAACATACAAAATCTTTGTATTTTTTACAAATTAACCATAAATACACCTAATTAATAGTTTTGAAAGCAGTATTTTTTTACCTCGAAGAAGCAAAACTGGAAAATACAGATGAAACGCAGAATTGTATACAAGAAGCAGTTCAGCCGGCGAGAATGTTTAGCACAAGTGACCTATGACGCATGCGCGGTCAAGATACCGAACTCGCTTAATAGACTGCATTTTTCCAGCTTCACAATCACTCACACTGCAGACTACTTCATAGTTGAGCCAAATGGTACAAATCTCATGTAACAATTAGTATGCACAGAATTGGGTTTCTGGCCCCTTATCTTTAACTGAATTATATCATCCAGCCATTAAAAAAAAATAAAAAATGGATTGGTCAGTTTGGAAAGGTTATACATTTGGAAAAAATCTTACTGGATCCTCAGAGAAAAACAAAGCATAGAAGACAGTTTGTGTAGGAAAATAACTGCAGATGCTGGTACAAATCGAGGGTATCACAAAATTCTGGAGTAACTCAGGCAGCATCGAGGAGAGAGGGAATGGGAAATAGAAGACAGTTTCTTCTTTGTACATGATGACATATTTCCTTTACTTAATCTGTTTGTTCATTTAATAGGTATGAATTATACAAGTGATTAAATTTTAATTTGGTGTGGAAGAATAAATTACAATTGGAATCCAGATTTCCTTTACCATACTATCTTGGTAGAGAAAATCATTAACTTTTGCTTTTTGGTAAATGGACTAAAATTCTGAAAAACAAGCGTTAACCTCTAATGAATAACTAATTTGGGAAGTATATGCATCTGACCTTGAAAAGCTTGACTTCTGCCTCCAAATGTTGAATGTATTCTGATTGTTCATTAAGAATAGGTACCAGATCTTGAACAGACGGTGAGTGATCAGAATCATTTCCTGGTTTCTGTGTGCGAAAAGAGGCAATTACTATTGATTTATCAGTTTTCACAATTCAAGCGTTTGATGTCCTATAACATTTATTCCCCTCTCTATTCCAACAGGACCTTCCCAACTCATGCAATGGATTCTACTGGTGAAAAATGACTCATTTTCATTTTACAGCAGAAATGTGACCTCTTTGTCAAGGTCACAAAACAAAAAGAGAGGACCTTATGGGTCTCGTATGTTGTATTGTTAGAAATTGGTTAAACAATTAATGAAGTTATTTAGATTTACAAACTTAAATATTATCAATGTCTTAGTTTCCATATCTTTGCTATGATGGACAATATTTTAACAACTGTAACTGCAACACCAACAGATATTAACTCTGCACTGAAAAAGGTGGAAGGCCAGGTAGCCAAGCACAATGGTCAATTATATCAAAATTAATGCTATCTCCAAAGAATATGCTGTAACAGAATTAGATTTAAAATGTGAAAGCCAGGACACTAATTTAGAATGTGGTGTCACCTTTCAAGCAGACAGGTTATCCCAGATGGAATAAGTACATTATATCTGCCAGGAACGTGCCAACATTGCATGGTACTTGAAACAAGCAAACTAGGGCCAGAACACGATTAACAGACATAGAGCACATTGGAAAGTTTGAAACAATCAAAGTACCATGGCACTAAAGCAAATGATATTTGTTGCAGAATTTTTGGTCACTTATAAAAGGATACCATTTCAAGAGTAGCTCAGTATGCAAAAGAATAAACAAGGTTAAGGAACAACTCAATCTACAAATAAATGAAACATAAAATGAAGTTTTAAAAGGAAAGAGATGTAAGCCCTGGAAATTGGTAATTACGAGATACTGGGGCGTGGCTGTGTTCTGCAGCTGCGGCTCACCGGCAGTCTCTCCGTTTTTTTTGTTGTGTTTTTTGTCATTGTTGATGTTAAATGTACGTTTTGTTTTATTTTTAATTCTGTGTATGTAGGGGGGTGGTGGGGGGGGGTTGGGGGAAACCTTTTTTTAAATCTCCTCCTCAACGGAGATGCGACTTTTACCGTGTCGTATCTCCGTTCGCGCAACGGCCTAACAACGTGGAGTCGGCGGCCTCCAGCTGGGATCGACCTCGAAGACTCCGGTCGCAGGGCCTGGACTTACCATCTCGGAGGCTTCGGCCGTGGGCCCTGCAGACTGCAACATCGGGAGTTCGCAGGTCCCTGGCTGGCGACCGGCTTTTGGGAGCTCCAGCCGTAGCAGCTTCGACCGCCCCGAAGCACGAGGCACGATCAACCCGCCCGCAGGCCCTTCATCACCCTGCGTGGCTCGGCCGCAGCACTTTACATCGCCCGGTGGGGGCTCAGGACTCTCATCGCCCTGCGTGGCTCGGCCGCGGCATTTTCCATCACCCGGTGGGGGCTCAGGACTTTCATCGGCCTGCTCGGCTCGACCCTGGGACTTTCCATCGCCCGGTGGGGGCTTCAAGGGGTTGGGAGCCTCGATCACCTCGTGGCGCCACGGGAGAAGAACGAGGAGGAGATAAGACTTTGCCTTCCATCACAGTGAGGGTATGCCTAGAGCAATCACTGTGATGGCTGTTTTGTGTAAAAAATTGTATCTGTGTGTCTTGTGTTCTTTAATGTCTACTGCCGGACCCTGACGTGAGAGGACGCTGGCGTTGATTATTCGCCGCTTTTCCGTCAGGACAGTTTGTCTGTTTGTTTCTATGTTAATTGTATTTGTAAAGCGCTTTGTGCATGTGTTAAGGCGCTATATAAAATAAATATATTATTATTATTATTATTATACAATCAAAGAGTAAAACTGTTGACGACGAGAGCAAGCACAAACGAGAAAAGGAATCTGCAATCAATAGAACACAACAAAAGGAAAAAAGACCCACTCCACAGTCACTCAGAAAGTGAGCTTCTGAGGTTTCAAGGAACTGACTGTGACTAGCATGAGTTGTTAAAAACTGTTGCTTTGCAGAGGATATACCTTATCTCATAAATTCATTGTGCTTATAACCAGTATACTTGCACTGTAACAAGTTTCCTAAGTTAGTTTAAGTCCTGAATACAA
This sequence comes from Rhinoraja longicauda, assembly GCF_053455715.1. NCBI lineage: Eukaryota > Metazoa > Chordata > Chondrichthyes > Rajiformes > Arhynchobatidae > Rhinoraja > Rhinoraja longicauda. The sequence goes on along the minus strand of NC_135961.1, from coordinate 43,585,140 downwards.
AACAACCTCCAAATTGGCGACCTTAAGTGTTCTTAAATACTTCAGCAGAAATGTTTTGTCCATCATTAGAGTGAAGAGAGACTGTTTAATTGTCATATTCACCGACATGGAACAATAAAATCCTGTAAATACGTAAATAATATATAATAAACAAATACTCAATAAATTAACAATCACAAAACTCATGCAGAAAATCCCAGAAGTCTTTAGTGCCACCAAAGAGAGTCCATAGTACATAGTTTAGATTTTTTACATTTAGATATACAGCGCAGAAACAGGCCCTTCGGCCCACTGGGTCCGCGCCGCACAGCGATCCCCGCACATTAACACTATCCTACACCCACTAGGGACAATTTTTACATTTGCCCAGCCAATTAACCTACAAACCTGTACGTCTTTGGAGTGTGGGAGGAAACCGAAGATCTCGGAGAAAACCCACGCAGGTCACGGGGAGAACGTACATACTCCGTCCCTGTGATGGACCGGAAAGTGTCTACCACACTCTGTAATCTCCTTTGTTCCTGGACGTCAAGTTGCTGAACAAAGCTGTAATGCAACCAGACAATATGCTCTCTGTCATACACCCATTACAGCATTCATCGAGATACCAAATCTCCTCAATCTTCTAAGGAAGTGGAGGCATTGATGGGTTTTCTTTATGATTGCATCAATGTGCCAGGACAGATCTTCAGAAATATGCAATCCAGAAACTTTAAGTTATTGAGTCTCTCCACCGCCAACCCATCGATGATGAGGGTCATGGAACATCGGCTTAACCCTTCTAAAGTAAATGATCAGCTCCTTCCTGATGTTGAGTGCAAAATTGTTGTTCTGAGTATATTTACAATTGTTATTATATTGATACACATATTCACATTCTTGCAGCACAAGTTCAAATATCCTATCTTAGCTGTCATTTTTCTTGGCAAATAACCATCATAAATACAGATCACAAAGTAGAAGCTTTTAAATATCTTTCAGCAGTGCATACAATCTATATACGAAACTCTCGTTTGTTTGTTTGTTTGTTTGTTCTTGAACTACAGCCAAAACGGTACACGATAGCGCAACAATTTTAGGCCCACCTTACTCACCGTCATCCCTTTGGTGGTAATGGAAGAAGTTTCATTGAAATCAGTGTTATATTTTAAAAGTTATTCACATTTTAAAGTTTAAATCTATCCCCTAGGGAAGGAGGGAGGGAGGTGGAGGAAGGATAAGGGGGGTTGAGGGGGATGGAATGGGGGGGAGGGGAAGGGGGGAGGGGAAGGGGGAGGGAGAGCGGGAGGGGAGGAGGGAGTGGAGATGGGGAGAGGGTATGGGGGGAGGGGAGAGGGGGAGGAGGGGAGGGAGGGGGAGGTGGGGGGGAGGGGAGGGAGGGGGAGGTGGGGGGGAGGGGGAGGGGGAGAGGAGAGGATGCTGCACCAATGCAGGAGAGGTTTGAGCCCAATGGGTCCACTTGGCCTAGTTGTTTATAAAAAACACCATGAAATTTCACTAAATTTTCAATAATTTTTTTGAATTGTTAAAGTTAAAGAAACAAACAATAAAGCGTTTTGTGATAATTTATTATGAGAATTTTTTTTCGAATGGTATACAGCCTTAAGACAGCTGCAAATGTTTATGCTGTCGTTGCATTGGAGTCTAGTCTGGCAAATAAAAAGAAAGACAACAGACTACAAAGAAAGATTATCCTTAAATGGGAAATGGCAGTCAATTAAAAGAAAAGTACAAGACCAGCTTCTACAAAATACTTGCAGAACCAATGTGCATAATACAATTAGATTACAATATTCAGAGATTTAATGCTAAAAAATAATTTAGCAAAAGTGTTTTAGACCACATTAGAAGAGCTTTACTTTTTGCTGTGACCATTGTCAATATACGTAAGAAATGCTGCGGCTTATGGATAGCTACATACATTTATTTCTTGAAGTAATTAAATTTTTCTTGATTCTGCAAGACCCCCAGATTTTACCAACCTCAGTGGACACTTCCATAAAATAAAAGTTATTCCCGAATGTTGATGTATGAAAGCAGCTGCAATATACTAAATAACGTGGAACCCATAGCATTATGAAATAATAAACACAATCACTATTCCACCGTTATCAATTCAAATTCTTTTTCTTTTACTTGATATTGCAAATTACGTGATTTTGCAAGGAAACTGCCATTCATTGGTTTTAGCTATATGTTTTATACCCTGTATGTTTGGCATGTTAATGTTGAATATCATGTTCAAATGGTTCTTTATTGTCACGTATACACAGCACAGTGAAATTATTTTGCACAACCCACAAATGCAAAGTCACCATATTTTTTCGCTGTTTATAATGTGTTGGAAGTACTGGAACGCCCCCGATCCAAGAAAACCCAGGTAAGCCCCTGGCTGCTGCACGTCCGTGACCTGACATCCCTCTCCTCGCACGACCGTTTCCGTATCTGGGAGGATGCCTCCTGCAGCCGACCTTGAAGACACTGGAGGTAATACCCAGGTCCCTCTCCTATCAACCCACTCATCGAATCCGTCACCACCAGCAGCTCACTCCTCAACTCTCTGGTTTACAGGGTTTCCGAGCTTCCCCCTGCAGGCAACGGCCCATCGGGCCTTTCTTTGCAGCTGCACGTGGTGCGGGCGTTCTTGGTGGTCAATTGGTCTGTCCAAGTTCTCGGCCGGCCGCTAGATCCGCTCACGCACACCGCAATGGCAACGTAACCTGACATTACAGGTCACGCAAGTTGAAATATATTCTGCCAGTCCCTCAGGGTTTAAAACTTCTACCCAGCAACATTCACCAGATAGACAGCACTGCATTCAAAGAGGCAGCTCCCCAACCATCTTCAAAGGCAGTAAGAGACAGACAATAAATATTCACCCCGCCAGACAAATCCCAATGATGAAAAAAGCCTTATACACTTTGCAAAACTGATGCCACAAATAGACACAACTTCCACCAGGATGTTCCAGTAACTCCTCTATATTATTTTTCTGTCCTGGGCCTCCTCCATTGTCAAAGTGAGGCACAAAATGGAGAAACAGCATCTCATATTTCGCTTGGGTAGCTTACACTCCAGCAGTATGAACATTGGAGACATCTCTAACTTCAATTAGCTTTTGCCTTCTCTCTCTCTCCATCCCCTCCCCCTTCCGTTCTCCTACCAATCTTACTGTCTCCGACTACATTTTAACTCTGTACCGCCCCCTCCCCTGACATCAGTCTGAAGTAGGGACTCGACCCGAAACGTCAGCCATTCCTTCTCTCCAGAGATGTTGCCTGTCCCGCTGAGTTACTCCAGCATTTTGGGTCTATCCTCTATATTATTAATAATCACTTCTGATTCCATGCAATCATAAGAAATGGAACACTTGTGCCAAAATCTCTTATTTTCTACTGCCCCAAACACTGTCAATCAATAATTTATTTGAACTTTTTTCAATATATTCACTGTTCACAATATTGACTACTATAACAAGAACAACCCAGATTAAGTGCAAATATTTCCAGTTAGGCTACAAGCACAACTCCCAAGCTTCTAGTCACTTTGTTCTTGCTGCTTACATTAATCCAATTAAGCTGATCAGAACTTAATGCTTAAATCATTGCTTAATCTCACACACCATTTCTGATTTCATTACCTCTGGCCCACACGGTATTGTGGGTTCAGTATTGATGTGGATAGAGAACTGGCTGGCAGACAGGAAGCAAAGAGTAGGAATAAACGGGTCCTTTTCAGAATGGCAGGCAGTGACTAGTGGGGTACCGCAAGGCTCAGTGCTGGGACCCCAGCTATTTACAATATATATTAATGATTTGGACGAGGGAATTGAATGCAACATCTCCAAGTTTGCGGATGACACGAAGCTGGGGGGCAGTGTTAGCTGTGAGGAGGATGCTAGGAGGCTGCAAGGTGACTTGGATAGGTTAGGTGAGTGGGCAAATGCATGGCAGATGCAGTATAATGTGGATAAATGTGAGGTTATCCACTTTGGTGGCAAGAACAGGAAAGCAGACTATTACCTGAATGGTGGCTGAATAGGAGAAGGGGAGATGCAACGAGACCTGGGTGTCGTGGTACACCAGTCATTGAAAGTAGGCATGCAGGTGCAGCAGGCAGTGAAGAAAGCGAATGGTATGTTGGCATTCATAGCGAGGGGATTTGAGTATAGGAGCAGGGAGGTTCTGCTGCAGTTGTACAGGGCATTGGTGAGACCACACCTGGAGTATTGCGTACAGTTTTGGTCTCCTAGAATAGAATAGAATAGAATTCCTTTATTGTCATTGCAACAGGTACAACAAAATTAAAATAGCAATCCTGACAGTGCATAACACACGAGAAATAAAACATATATACAATAAATGCAAATACAAAATGTAACAAACAAGCGAGTAGTTGATAAATAAAAAATTAAAAAAGTACAGGAATGAATATGGATCACATTGTAGTGCAGTTTAAAAAGTGTAACCTAGTGCTGAAAGTCAGTGTAACAGTGCGTATCAGTGTTTGACAGTGTTCAGTTCACGTATGGCTCTGGGGTAAAAACTGTTCTTGAGTCTGATTGTGCGAGATTTGATTGACCTGAAACGTCGACCAGAGGGCAGAAGATCAAACAGATGGTGGCCAGTGTGTGATGGGTCTTTTATTATTTTGTCTGCTCTGCTGAGGCAGCGTAGGCTGAATAGGTACTCCAAAGAGGGCAGTGAGCAGCCGATGATCTTCTGGCCGTCTTGATGACCCTCTGAAGGGCCTTCCTGTCCTTCTCTGAGCAGCTGGCATACCATGTGGTTATACAGTATGCCAGCACACTCTCCATGGAGCAGCGGTAGAAGGACATCATGAGCTTCTCCTGCAGGTTGGTTTTCCTGAGGATCCTCAGGAAGTGGAGTCTCTGCTGTGCCTTCTTCACTACGGTAATGGTGTTGGTAGACCAGGTGAGATCCTCTGCGATGTGCGTACCCAGGAACCTGAAAGCGGGTACCCTTTCCACACAGTCCCCATTGATGTAGAGTGGGTCGGGTTCTGCACTGGTTTTCCGGTAGTCTATTATAAGTTCTTTTGTTTTTGAGGAGTTCAGGACAAGATTGTTCACTGAACACCATGCTGCCAGTCTTTGGATTTCATCCCTGTAGGCTGTCTCATCTCCTCCTGAGATGAGTCCAACCACAGTCGTGTCATCCACAGTCATCCACTGAGGAAAGAGATTCTTGCCATAGAGGGAGTACAGAGAAGGTTCACCAGATTGATTCCTGGGATGGCAGGACTTTCATATGAAGAAAGACTGGATAGACTCGGCTTGTACTCGCTGGAATTTAGAAGATTGAGGGGGGATCTTATAGAAACGTACAAAATTCTTAAGGGGTTGGACAGGCTAGATGCAGGAAGATTGTTCCCGATGTTGGGGAAGTCCAGAACAAGAGGTCACAGTTTAAGGATAAGGGGGAAGTCTTTTAGGACCGAGATGAGAAAGTTTTTTTTCACACAGAGTGGTGAATCTGTGGAATTCTCTGCCACAGAAGGTAGTTGAGGCTAGTTCATTGGCTATAATAAAGAGGGAGTTAGATGTGGTCCTTGTGGCTAAAGGGATCAGGGGGTATGGAGAGAAGGCAGGTACGGGATACTGAGTTAAATGATCAGCCATGATCATATTGAATGGCGGTGCAGGCTCGAAGGGCCGAATGGCCTACTCCTGCACCTATTTTCTATGTTTCTATGTTAATCTCATACACCATTTCTGATTTCATCACTTCTGGCTGCCTGCCTTACACAGCCTCCAACCTTATCATTTCCCAGCCCTGCATAGCCCGGTTTTATCTTCTATCCCAAAATCCAAAAACACAACTCCCCTGGCAAAGAGTCTAAAGAAGGGTCTCGACCCGAAACGTCATCCATTCCTTCTTTCCAGAGATGTTGCCTGACCCGCTGAGTTACTCCAGCATTTTGTGTCTTCCCTAGCAGACCTATTGTTTCTGCCTGCCCCTTTTCATACGGAAATGATTTCCACATACCTCAACTCCATCCTATCCACCCTGGTCCAATCTCTCCCGACCTATGTCCAAGATACCTCACATGCCCTTCGTCTCTTTAATGACTTCCCTTTTCTGAGCCCCCACTCACTCATCTTTACTATGAACGTTCAGTCACTCTACACCTCCATCCCCCACCAGGAAGGCCTTAAAGCCCTCCGTTTCTTCCTCGATCGTAGAACTATCTAATTTCCCGCTACTAACACTCTACTCCGCCTAGCGCAGCTGTTCCTCACCCTTAATAACTTCTCCTTCGACTCCTTCCACTTACTCCAAGTCCAAGGCATAGCTATGGGCACCCGTATGGGCCCCAGCTATGCCTGCCACTTTGAAGGGTACGTTAAACAATCCCTGTTTCAGGCGTATACGGGTCCCATCCCCGAATTCTATCTCCGTTACACTGACAACTGCATCGATGTTACCTCCTACACCCATGCAAAACTCATGGACTTCATCAAGTTCACCACCAATTTCCATCCTGCACTCAAATTTACTTGCACCATCTCTGACACCTCCCTCCCCCTTCTTGATCTCACAGACTCCATCACAGGAAATAGACTATCTACTGACGTCTATTACATACCCACTGATTCCCACAACTATCTCGGCTACCCTTCTTCCCACCCTGCTTCCTGCAAAGACTCTATCCCTGACTCTCAATTCCTCCGCCTAAGCCGCATCTGCACCAAAGATGAGGTGTTCCAAACCAGAACATCCGAGATGTCCTCATTCTTTAGGGAACATCATTCTTTAGGGAACAGGTGTTCCCCTCTCCCATCATAGATGAGGCCCTCACTCATGTCTAACTCGGTACCCCGCAGCTTTGCCCATGCTCCCCCTCCCCTAGTCGCAACAGAGACAGAGTCCCCCTGGTCCTTACCTTCCACCCCATCAGCCGTCGCATACAATACACAATCCTCCGAAATTTACGCCACCTCCAACGGGATCCCACCACTAGCCACATTTTCCCATCTCCACCCCTTTCTGTCTTCCGCATAGACCGTTCCCTCCACAACTCCCTGGTTAACTCATCCCTTCCCAACCAAACCACCCCCTCCCCAGGTACCTTCCCCAGCAACCGCAGAAGATGCAACACCTGTCCCCATACCTCCTCCCTTGACTCTGTCCAGGGACCCCGACAGACCTTTCAGATTAGGAAGAGGTTGACTTGCACATCCTCCAAGAGTCCTCATCTACTGTATCCGTTGTTCAAGATGTGGACTCTTATACATTGGCGAGACCAAATGCAGACTGGGCGATCGTTTCGTTGAACACCATCGCTCAGTCCGCCTGAACGAACCTGATCTCCCGGTTGATAAACACTTTAATTCTTCTTCCCATTCCCACACATACCTTTCTGTCCTCGGTCTCCTCCATTGTCAGAGTGAGGCCAAATGCAAATTGGAGGAACAGCATCGCATATTTCGCTTGGGCAGCTTACAGCCCAGTGGTATGAATATTGATTTCTCTGACTTCAGGTAGCCCCGGCATTCCCTCTCTCTCTATTTCTCCCCCACCTAAGTCGCACTCACTTCTCGTTTTCACCTAACAGCTTACAATGGCATGTTTCCTTTGTCATTGTTACTTTTTTGCATATCTTTCATTCATTGTTCATTATCTCTCTACATCATCGCCTATATCTCTCGTTTCACTAACCAGTCTCAAGAAGGGTCTCGGCCCGAAACATCACCCATTCTTTCCCTCCAGAGATGCTGCCTGTCCCGCTGAGTTACTCCAGTTTTTTGTGTCTCTCTTCGGTTTAAATCAGCATCTGCAGTTCCTTTATTACTTATAAACATGTGATAAAATAGGCCGAAGTCAGCATGGTTTTGTGAAAGGGAGATCCACGAACCTGTTCGAATTCTTTGAGGAAGTAAATATCACGACAAAGGAGAGTCAGTGTATGTTGTTTACCCGGATTTTCAGAAGGCCGCACCTAAGGCTGCTAAGAGCCCATGGTATCAGAGCGAACAAACTAGCATGAATAGCAGGTTGGCTGAAAGGCACAAGGCAAAGAATGGCAATAAAGGGGGCTTTTTCTGGTTCGCTGCTAGTGTCTAGCGGAGTTCTGCAGAGGTCAGTGCTGGGGCCACTACTCTTCACAATGTATATCAATGATTTGGATGAGGGAATTGAAGGCTTTGTGGCCAAGTTGGCAGATGATACAAAGATAGGTCCGAATTTGCGGATGATGTAAAGATCGCTAGAGAGGCAGGTAGCGTAGAGAAACCAGGGACTCTGCAGAAGGTCTTGGGCAGGTTAGGAGAGTGGGCTAAGAAGTGGCAGATGGAATACAGTGCAGCAAAGTGTAGAGTCATGCATTTTGGTAGTTGGAATAAAGGCATAGACCATTTTCTAAATGGGGAGAAAATTCAGAAATCAGAGGTGCAAAGGGACTTGGGAGTGCTGTGCAAGATTCCCTAAAAGACTTGGACAGGTTGAGTGAGTGGGCAGATGCAGTATAATGTAGATAAATGTGAGGTTATCCACTTTGGCGGCAAAAACAAGGAGGAAGATTATTATCTCAATGATGTCAGATTAGGTAAAGGGGAAGTGCAACGAGACCTTGGTGTCCTTGTACACCAGTCACTGAAAGTAAGTGTGCAGGTACAGCAGGCAGTGAAGAAAGCTAATGGCATGTTGGCCTTCATAACGAGAGGATAGGAGCAAAGAGGTCCTTCTGCAGTTGTACAGGGCCCTGGTGAGACCACATTTGGAGTAGTGTGTGCAGTTTTGGTCTCCTAATTTAAGGAAGGACGTCCTTGCTATTGAGGCAGTGCAGCGTAGGTTCATGAGGTTAATCCCTGGGATGGAGGGAGTGTCATATGAGGAAAGATTGGAAAGACAGGGTTTGTATTCACTGAGGTTTAGAAGGATGAGAGGGGATCTTATAGAGACGCATAAAATTATAAAAGGACTGGACAAGCTAGATGCAGGAAAAATGTTCCCAATGTTGGGGGAAGTCCAGAACCAGGGGCCACAGGATAAGAATAAAGGGAAGGCCATTTAAAACTGAGGTGAGAAGCAACTTTTTCACCCAGAGAGTTGTGAATTTATGGAATTCTCTACTATAGAAGCCAGTGGAGGCCAATTCACTGGATGAATTTAAAAGAGAGTTAGATAGAGCGCTCGGGGCTAGTGGAATCAAGGGATATGGGGAGAAGGCAGGCACAGGTTACTGATTGTGGATGATCAGCCATGATCACAATGAATGGCGGTGCTGGCTCTAAGAGCCAAATGTCCTCCTCCTGCACCTATTTTCTATGTTTCTATGTTTCATTTCCAAGTCAAATAGGTAGTAAGGAAGGTAAATGTAATGCTAACATTTATTTTGAGGACTAGAATATCAAAACAGGGATGAAATGCTGAGGTTTTATAAGGCATTGGTCAGACCACATTTGGAGTTTTGTGACAATATACAATAGACAATAGGTGCAGGAGTAGGCCATTCAGCCCTTCGAGCCAGCACCGCCATTCAATGCAATCATGGCTGATCACTCTCAATCAGTACCCCGTTCCTGCCTTCTCCCCATACCCCCTCACTCCGCTATCCTTAAGAGCTCTATCCAGCTCTCTCTTGAAAGCATCCAACGAACTGGCCTCCACTGCCTTCTGAGGCAGAGAATTCCACACCTTCACCACTCTCTGACTGAAAAAGTTCTTCCTCATCTCCGTTCTAAATGGCCTACCCCTTATTCTTAAACTGTGGCCCCTTGTTCTGGACTCCCCCAACATTGGGAACATGTTTCCTGCCTCTAATGTGTCCAATCCCCTAATTATCTTATATGTTTCAATAAGATCTCCCCTCATCCTTCTAAATTCCAGTGTATACAAGCCTAATTGCTCCAGCCTTTCAACATACGACAGTCCCGCCATTCCGGGAATTAACCTAGTGAACCTACGCTGCACGCCCTCAATAGCAAGAATATCCTTCCTCAAATTTGGAGACCAAAACTGCACACAGTACTCCAGGTGTGGTCTCACCAGGGCCCGGTGCAACTGTAGAAGGACCTCTTTGCTCCTCAATAGTCAATAGTCGTTTATTTGTCACATACACATAAATGTGTAGTGAAATGAAACATTACCCGCAGTTGAAACACTAAGACCAATAAGAATAATCAATAAAAATGCAATAACACATACAATCATACACTAACACCAAACAAAAGAAACATCCATCACAGTGAGTCTCCTCCAGTCCCTTCTCACTGTGATGGAAGGCCAGAATGTCTTTTCTCTTCCCTGCCGTCTTCTCCCGCGGTTAGGCTGTTGAACTTGCCACGTCGGGGCGGTCGGGGCTCCCGACATTGGAGCGCCGCGCCGGACGGTGAAAGGTCCACGGCGGGCCGACCCAAGCCCCGCGATTCGGGGCGGGCGAACACGCTGCCTCTGCCGCTGCCGGAGCTCCCGATGTCGGCCCCCATCCAGGGGCCTGCGGGCTTCCGACGTCCACGCGGCCCGCGCCGGAGCCTCCGGAGACGGCAGTTATGGGTCTCATATCTGAGGAAGGATGTGCTGACTTTGGAGAGGGTCCAGAGGAGGTTTACAAGAATGATCCCAGGAATGACTGGGTTAGCATATGAAGTGTGTTTGACAATACTGGATCTCTACTAGCTGAAGTTTAGAAGGATGAGGGGAGGGCCTCATCGAAATTCACCGAATAGTGAAAGGCCTGGATAGAGTGAATGTGGAGAAGACATTTCCACTAGTGGGAAAGTCTAGGCCATAGCCTCAGAATAAAAGGGCTTACCTTTAGAAAGGAGATGAGAAATTTATTTAGTCAGAGTGGTGAATCTGTGGAATGCATTGCCACAAGTCAGTGGATATTTCTAAGGCGAAGTTTGACAGATTATTGACTAGTTAGGATGTCAGGGGTTATGGGGAGAAGGTAGGAGAAAAGGGTTGCGAGGGGAAGATAGATCAGACATGATTGAATGACAGGGTAGACTTGATAGGCTAAATGGCCCAATTCTAAATGGCCCTATAACTTAGGCTAATTAGGGCAATCCACAGTACACTGTTTCAAACATCCACAGTACACTGCAGTTACCAAACATTTGGGCCATGCACAATTTCAATATGTAGTTGACTTTCAAAAACTATGGAGACAGTTTAGGCTAAATGCCCCTATGACTTAGGCTAAACTTGATAGGCTAAATGGCCCTATAACTTAGGAACTTATGAACACATCTCTCCTGAAACATCCACTAACATTGAACTTGTGAGTTATGGCAGAACACAAACAATCAGAGTAGAAGCTCGCCAGCCACAATCACAATGGACTGTTTAAGAAGGGGAAAGTTTGTTAATAATTTTTTTCATCGATTAATTTGTTTTCATGCCACCTGCTCACTATAATTCATGCTTCCTCTTCCTTGCTTACTATATTGTAATTATTATTGTGCAGATCTGTCAAAATATCATTTATCTGGAAATATTAACTGTCACTTATGCTGCCTCAATGGTGGAGTATTCTCAACTCCTGAAGTTTTTATTTCAGATTTCAAACATCCACAGTACACTGCAGTTACCAAACATTTGGGCCATGCACAATTTCAATATGTAGTTGACTTTCAAAAACTATGGCCTCTGGAGACAGTGTTCATACTGTTGCTTCCAAACACACTCCTCTATTTGAAAACAAAGCTGAAAGTTCCAATTGTTTATTTTTTCTCATCACTCACGAATCTCAAGATATCAATAGACAATAGACAATAGACAATAGGTGCAGGAGTAGGCCATTCAGCCCTTCGAGCCAGCACCGCCATTCAATGCGATCATGGCTGATCACTCAATCAGTACCCCGTTCCTGCCTTCTCCCCATACCCCCTCACTCCGCTATCCTCAAGAGCTCTATCCAGCTCTCTCTTGTTTCAGTGATCGTTACTGATGTTGATCCAATTGGAATAGACTTCATTGATAATATTTATTGTAATGTTGTGCTAAGTTTCTGAAATAACTTATTTACGAATTAGGAACTCATGTTGATAAACTATTTAACACCTGACAAACCATTTCTTCATGCACCACCACTCTCACCTACCACTTCTATACTTTTAGCGTGTAAAGGACACAGGTGACTTCACAGATGCTCCGTGATATAATCTCTTAAATTGACCACGTAAATTTCTTAATAGGGAAACTAGATTTGCTGGTTCACTTTTGCTGCCCTAATTTAAATGTGCCTGTTATAATGATGGTTATGTGTGCAGCCTTACCCACAAATCCAATATTCTGGACAAATCTAGAACTTTTGGCACATTGGCCTTCATCAGTCAGAGTATTGAGTATAGAAGTTGGGAGGTCATGTTGCAGTTGTTTAAGACGTTGATGAGACCGCATTTAGCGTATTGTGTTCAGTTCTGGGCACCATGTTATAGGAAAGATATTGCCAAGCTTGAAAGGGTTGAGAGAAGATTTACGAGGATGTTGCCAGGACTAGAGGGTCTGAGCTAAAGGGAGAGGTTAAGTAGGCTGGGTCTCTATTCCTTGGAGCACAGGAGGATGAGGGGTGATCTTGTAGATGTGTATAAAATCATGAGAGGAATAAATCGGGTAGATGCACAGAATCTCTTGCCCAGAGTGGGGGAATCGAGGACCCGAGGACAAAGTTTCAAGGTGAAAGCGAAAAGATTTAATAGGAATCTGAGGGGTAACTTCTTCACACAAAGGGTGGTGGGTGTATGAAACAAGCTGCCAGAGGAGGTAGTTGAGGCTGGGACTATCCCAATGTTTTATGAAACAGTTAGACAGGTACATGGATACAAGTTTGGAGGCATATGGACCAAACGCAGGCAGGTAGGACTAGTGTAGCTAGGACATGTTGGCCGGTGTGGGCAAGTTGGACCGAAGGGCCTGTTTCCACACTTTATCATTCTTTTACTCCATGACTCTAACGGAAATTATTTTATATTTTATACATCTGGTAGAGCTGCTGCCTCACAATGCCAGTGACCTGGGTGTGATCCTGACCTGAGGTGCTGTTTGTGTGGAATTTGCATATTCTTCCTGGGAACACATGGGTTTCCTCTGGATGATCTCATTTCCTCCCAATGCCAAAGACGTGCATGTTTGTAAGTTATTGGCCTCTGTAAAATTGCCTCTAACGTATCGGGAGCGGGTGAGAAAGTGGGATAACGTAGAACTTGCTGAGCATTAAAATGTAAACCACCATTTCAAATTTGGAAAACTTGCATTGATAGATCCAAATGAAACCAACGTAAAATGACAAATATGTTTGCTTGCTTAAAAATTATTATATTCTAAATTACTTGCATATTACCATACGACATGTCCCGGTTGCAGATGTTGAACCTGTCCCTTCTCTAATTTTCTGTTCCCCCAACAGGGCTCTGAGCTCGTTCACTGTTGCAAGAAGAAGACATTATGGACACAGTCCATTTTTAGTAATTTAGCAATACTCAATGAACACAACATATATTGAGGTATGGGGGAGAAGGGACAGGGGAGAAGGGAGGGTGGAGAGGGTGTTGCACCAATGCAGGAGAGGTTTGGGCCCAACGAGTCCACTTGGTCTAGTCTATTATAAACCTGCTGACTCCCACAGCTATCTAGACTACACTTCTTCCCACCCTGCATCCTGCAAAGATTCTATCCCCCTACTCCCAAAACCTTTATCTATGCCGCATCTGTGCCCAAGATGAGGTGTTCCATATCAGGACATCTGAGATGTTCTTATTCTTTAGGGAACTGGGGCCCTCAGAAAGGTCTTCTCTGTATCCCACAGCTCCGCTCGTGCTCCCCCTCCCCCCAGTCGCAACAGAGACAGAGTCCCCCTGGTCCTCACCTTTCACCCTCTCAGCCTTCACATGCAGCACATAATCCTCAGATATTTTTGCCACAACAGGATCCCACCACTAACCACACCTTCCCACCTTCACCTCTTTCTGCAAAGACCGTTCCTTCTGCAACTCCCTGGTTAACTCACCCCTTCCTACCCAAACCACCCCCTCCCCAGGTACTTTCCCTATGCAACCGCAGGAGATGCAACATCTGTCCCTATACCTCCTCCCTCGACTCCGTCCAAGGACACCAATAGTCCTTTCAGGTGAGGTGGAGGTTCACTTGCACCTCCTCCAACCTCATCCACTGCATCTGCTGTTCCAGGTATGGACTCCTATATATCGGCGAGACTAAACACAGGTTCGGTGATCGTTTCCCTGAACACCTCCACTCAGTACGCCCAAACCTCCCGGTTGCTAAACACCTTAACTCCCCCTCCCATTCCCATACTAACCTTTCTGTCTTGAGCTTCCTCCACTGTCAGAGTGAGGCCCAATGCAAATTGGAGGAATAGCACCTCATATTTTGCTTGGGCAGCTTATAACCCAGTGGTATGAATATTGAAGGTAGACACAAAATGCTGGAGTAACTCAGCGGGACAGGCAGCATGTCTGGAGAGGAATGAGTGACGTTTTGGGTTGAGACCCCTCTTCAGTATGAATATTGACTTCTCTAATTTCAAGTAACCCTCGCTTTCCCTCTCTCTCCATTCCTCCCCATCCCAGTTCTCCGACCAGCTTGACTATCCCCCGGATTAAATTTTATCTCTGTATGTTTTGTTGTCACCTTCCCCTAGCTAACGATGATCTATTCTACATTTTCCTTGTTCTCGTTCCCTTTGATGTCTCATTTTCACACCTTACCCTTCCATATCTCTGTGTCTCCCTCTCCCCTGACTCTCAGTCTGAAGAAGGGTCTCAACCCGAAATGTCACCCATTCATTCTATCCAGAGATGCTGCCTGTCCCGCTGAGTTACTCCAGTATTTTTTGTCTATCTTCGGTGTAAACCAGCATCTGCAATTCCTTCCTACACATCCCATCAACCAATGCCCTCTCCACTCCTTGAATCAGAATCAAATTGAGTAGCCCATTACCACTTTGGCAACTTTTGAAGTGTTATCGTCAGAGAGATACAGCAGTTATCATCAGATAGCCCAGAGGCAGCCAATCAACATCTTTCAAAAAGACATATTTAATTCAGAGAAGTGCATTTCATCTTATAAAAGCAGTTCAAAATAAGAAAAGTTTCAGTGGCTAAAAACTATTTGTTTCAAAAAATATATTTAGTAATAGGTTTCAATGATCACCTGCATGACTATGTTGTAACTCCTGCCATGCCATTTCACAGTGACTCTCGGCCTTCTCTGAGAGATTTCTAGAGTTTCCTTGGACGGTGTCAAGTCCATCCACTGGAGATAGTTCAGACGATTCTACCTGAAGTTTTCCTTCCAGAGTACATTTCAGTTTCTGTATGCTCTTGTTAGCCCTTTCTGTGAACAGTGGTAGTAAAGTAGTAATTTAAGAAGATCAGAAAGCATAAAAGGACTTTGCTGAGAATTCTTTATCATGTTATGTTGCGGCTTAAATAATTTAAATGCCAGATTGGAGTTGCTTCTTCATCATTATGGTGAACAATAACTTGCATTTAGAATCATCACAGTTTCAAGACATTAAGATAGCCAGAAAATAATCTTTATCCAAGTATAGGTTCAATTAAAAAGGAAAACAAGAATCTTCACATTGCAGCTACCAGACCACCCCTTTTTCTCTGTCAAGTACTAACCCTTGCCACACATCTCTTTTATTAGTTTGTGTTTTCAGCTTTTCTTTCAATCAAAATGTTTTGAGCTCTGATCTTGCAAGAGCTCTGAAGTGACAACAGAATACTACAAAATTCATGATAACACATATGCTGGCTCTGGACTTGCATCCAAAGACTAAATTAAGATCTGTGGATACAAGTTTGAATCACATAGGAAAACAAGGGATTTAAATTCCAGTGTTAATAGATCTGGAATAAAAAGATTAGAATTAGTAATAACTAGAAATATTATTTGTCTCTAAATTAACATCTAATTCCTGATGCATTGTATTCTTCCAGCATTTTATGACTGTACTAGACCAAGTGGACCCGTGTCAAGTTAGGAAGAGGGGATGTTCAACGAGATCTGGGTGTCCTAGTGCATCTGTCACTGAAAGGAAGCATGCAGGTACAGCAGGCAGTGAAGAAAGCCTATGGAATGTTGGCCTTCATAACAAGTGGAGTTGAGTATAGGAGCAAAGAGGTCCTTCTACAGTTGTACCGGGCCCTGGTGAGACCGCACCTGGAGTACTGTGTGCAGTTTTGGTCTCCAAATTTGAGGAAGGATATTCTTGCTATTGAGGGCGTGCAGCGTAGGTTCACTAGGTTAATTCCCGGAATGGCGGGACTGTCGTATGTTGAAAGGCTGGAGCAATTAGGCTTGTATACACTGGAATTTAGAAGGATGAGGGGGGATCTTATTGAAACATATAAGATAATTAGGGGATTGGACACATTAGAGGCAGGAAACATGTTCCCAATGTTGGGGGAGTCCAGAACAAGGGGCCACGGTTTAAGAATAAGGGGTAGGCCATTTAGAACGGAGATGAGGAAGAACTTTTTCAGTCAGAGAGTGGTGAAGGTGTGGAATTCTCTGCCTCAGAAGGCAGTGGAGGCCAGTTCGTTGGATGCTTTCAAGAGAGAGCTGGATAGAGCTCTTAAGGATAGCGGAGTGAGGGGGTATGGGGAGAAGGCAGGAACGGGGTACTGATTGAGAGTGATCAGCCATGATCGCATTGAATGGCGGTGCTGGCTCGAAGGACTGAATGGCCTACTCCTGCACCTATTGTCTATAAACCTCTCCTCCATTGGTGCAGCACCCTCTCCTCCCCCCCTCCCCCTCCCTCCCCCCTCCCCCTCCCTCCCCCCCCTCCCCCCCCTCCCTCCCCCCCTCCCTCCCCCCCCTACCAATAAACAATAACATTTCATAATTACCTGACATACTCATATATTGGTCTTTTGCAAATCATGTGCTATGACACCCAGATCTCCCTGCACCAACTCTACAATCTCTCACCACTTAAGCGATTATGCATCTATCTATTTTTTTCTTGCCAAAATAGACAATTTCAAGTGTTCCTTTAGTACCAGTTAGTAATTTTGTGCCCATTCATATAACCCAAGGTCCTCTGTAATCTCATTTTGCCCAAGTCACAATTTATGTTTCTATTCATCTTAGAGCCATTTTAGCAATCAAAGCTCCGATGCTTTCATGCAAGTCAGTCACACAAATCCCAAATAATTGAGAACCCAATCTCTGGGCACACCTCACGAAGTATCTTACCAACGCGAAAAAACAAATGTATGCTTACTCTGTTTGATGCTAACCAGCACAAAGGACCCCACTTGAATGGCACCACGTACGCATGCTTTCCACAGTACATTCACACCTTCTATCATCAAGACAGCTGTGTATGCCATTCACAAAATGCACTGTTGATGCCCACCTACTTGAACCTTTACCAACAAGAGGAACACGGAACCAGGTGCATGGGAACACCAGGACCTACAGATTCTTTTCAGTGTCATAAACTATCCTGATTTGGAAAGATATTGCTTTCACTATTGTTTCTGGATCAAAATCCTGGAGATCCCTATCAAGCAGTACTATTAGAAAAATCATTGCTGGAGAAGGTCAGTGGGCCAGGCAACATCTGTGGAGCAAAAGGGACAATCAATGTTTTAAGTTGAGACCCTTCCTCTGGTAACGAATGGAGTGGGGAAAACGTGTATAAAGAAGGGGGTGGGCCGTGGAGCTAGAGCTGACACACAATAAATGGATCCAATGAAAAGGGATGAAGAAGTTATTCATGATTCCACTTTCCACACGAAGACATATGGAAATCTGGAATATACTCACTCAAAAGGCTGCTGGAAGAAAGAAAATTTAGGAGTGCAGGCTTTAAAAAAATTAAAGACAACATATATAGATATATATAAATATGCACCCGGATTTGTGTAGAGGAAACAGAGTTAATGCTACATGTCAATAGTCTTTCAACAGAAAATAAAATGGTTAGCTGTTGGTGTTAAAAGATTTAGATTAAAGATGAGTAAATGAAGTTGATCTACAAATCAAGCTGATTTAAATGAATCACAAAACAGTCAATTCTGTTTTTATGTTGCAAAGTAGTGTATACAATGTTTAACTGTGACTTAATTAAAAGTTCATAATATTCAAGCAGCTTGACAGTAATGAGACTGGAAGCCATTGGAAAGTAGAGCAGGAAGCAGCAGAAGACACTTAAAGAACTCCTCACATTCAGGAGTTCAGGAAGCAATGAGGGAATATTATGACTTGAGGATGCTAGTAGAAAACAAACAGCTGATGTTTTTTTACCCATTATCATGGAGTGAACTGTGGTTGGGCTTGGCACAGATCAAAACCTGAAAAAGCCTTGATGTGGTCTTGTGGGGTGGTTAAATCTGTTGCCTGCCAGAGCAAAAGTGCAAAGGGAGAATTATTATTTCTATACAAAAAGTTAGGATCAAGATTGCAATATCAAAAAATGTGGCAAAGCAGGCTTGAATGTTAAATTTAATAGAGAATTGTAAATGTATTTAAAAAGGGGAAAATGTTTGGGAATAGAACTTAATGAACAGCTTTTACAAAGAGACGACATGAACATAATGGTCTGAGTGGCATTTATCTCTGCTGTATAATTCCATAAACCTGAAACAGTCTTGAGGAAAGGAAAATTCGATTAATCTAGATGGTAGAGGGTCATTGTTTTATGAAGAAAAAGAGTTTCACAATTCCATGTTGCATCATGATTGAGCAGATCAGGAATGCAGTGCTAAAGATAATCAAAGGAGAGAGAGTTGAGAATTAGAAAGAAACTAAGAATATAACAGAAATAATTGGGATTGTAAACTTGTAGTGAGCGAGGAGCAGAATAGAAGAAAATAACAACTTTACATAGAAAACCACAAACCAGTTTATATTTATCTTGCCAGAGTGTCAAAAATTACACTTGTCATTTTAAATGAGTACAACGTCCAATACAAACAAAAAATTATGGAAAAACTCAGTTCAGGCAGCATCTGTGGGTAGAGGAATGTGTTCATTCTTTAACCAGTTCAAACTGAAACATCAACTCTGTATTGAGACATATCCATTCTCTGCGAGTACAGCCAATCTGAAAGGAACATTGAAAGTGGTTCTATTTATTCACAAAATGCTGGAGTAACTCAGTAGGTCAGGCAGCATCTCGGGAGAGAAGGAATGGGTGACGTTTCGGGTCGAGACCCTTCTTCAGACTGATGTCAGGGGGGCGGGACAAAAGAAGGATATAGGTGAAGACAGGAAGATAGAGGGAATTCTGGGAAGGAGGAGGGGAAGGGAGGGACAGAGGAACTATCTAAAGTTGGAGAAGTCGATGTTCATACCACTGGGCTGCAAACTGCCCAGGCGAAATATGAGGTGCTGTTCCTCCAATTTCCGGTGGGCCTCACTATGGCACTGGAGGAGACCCATGACAGAAAGGTCAGACTGGGAATGGGAGGGGGAGTTGAAGTGCTCGGCCTAAGGGAGATCAGTTTGGTTAATGTGGACCGAGCGCAGGTGTTCAGCGAAGCGATCGCCGAGCCTGCGCTTGGTTTCGCCGATGTAAATAAGTTGACATCTAGAGCAGCGGATGCAATAGATGAGGTTGGAGGAGGTGCAGGTGAACCTTTGTCTCACCTGGAAAGACTGTTTGGGTCCTTGGATGGAGTTGAGGGGAGGTAAAGGGACAGGTGTTGCATCTCGTGCGGTTGCAGGGGAAAGTGCCCGGGGTTGGGGTGGTTTGGGTAGGAAGGGACGAGTGGACCATGGAGTTACGGAGGGAACGGTCTCTGCGGAACGCAGAGAGGGGAGGGGATGGGAAGATATGGCCAGTGGTGGGGTCCCGTTGTAGGTGACGGAAATGTTGGTGGATGATATGTTGGATCCGCTGGCTGGTGGGGTGGAAGGTGAGAATGAGGGGGATTCTGTCCTTGTTGCGAGTGGGGGGAGGGGGAGCAAGAGCGGAGCTGCGGGATGTAGAAGAGACCCTAGTGAGAGCCTCATCTATAATGGAGGAGGGGAAGCCCCGTTTCCTGAAGAACGAGGACATCTCGGAAGCCCTAGTGTGAAACACCTCATCCCGGGCGCAGATGCGGCGTAGACGGAGGAATTGGGAGTAGGGGATAGACTTTTTGCAGGGGACCGGGTGGGAAGAAGTGTAGTCCAGATAGCTGTGCGAGTCAGTGGGTTTATAGTAAATGTCCGTCACTAGTCTGTCTCCTGTGATGGAGATGGTGAGGTCCAGAAACGGGAGGGAGATGTCGGAGATAGTCCAGGTATATTTAAGGGCAGGATGGAAATTGGAGGTGAAGTGTATGAAGTCAGTGAGTTCTGCATGGGTGCAAGAGGTAGCACCAATGCAGTCGTCGATGTAGCGGAGGTAGAGTTCGGGGATGGGGCCAGTGTAAAGTGGTTTGAAAGTGGTTCTCTTATGCTTGCTGGGGTGCCACCTCCGAAATGTTTGTAAAGAAAAGGAGCTGTCAAAATCTTACTTCCACTTTTAATACATTACATACGTTTTTTCCCCAAAGCGTTTACCACCCTAACCCGACTGTAATCTGATTAGATCCTTAGCCCAATCAACAAATTCAGATTCCAGAAATGTCACAAACTTTGGGCTCTCCACAGATGACACATTAAAGTTAAACGAGCACACAATATTTATTTAATTCACGGTATATTCTATCTCCAATAGTTGTCCCGGCCTTTGCTGTGCCTTTAACCGACATCTATTTTGCAATCAAACCCAATCAAGTCACTCACCTCTTAAACCTTTCAGATACGTATCTAAATCTTCGTCGATATCAGAATCGCAGGAAGGGTTCATTATGAACTGAAAGAATAACGAAAGGCTGAAAATACCTTTCCAACAAAGAAACGTTAAATTGTAGGCGCTCGGATTTTTGGTTGAACTCCAGCGCTGCTGACAGGACACTGCCCCTGGACCAATCAGCACCGATTCAAATTAAACTTTCGGCTTCCTTCACCATAGAGACACCGGGTTCAGAAGAGGGCGCTGGGCCGCGATTGATCCTGGGAAATGAAGTTCAATCTGTGGAATTAAGCGCTGCAAATTCTGCAAAAAAAATACAACTCCCAGAAACCCATGCGCAGAAAAACACCCGAGCAGTTGTCTGCCCCTGTTGTTCATTCTGCCATCGGCGGCGTGACGTCTCTTGCCCGTCAGTCAATGGAGAGACGTTATGTTCATCGGGAACTGCGCCCCGCCCACTCTCAGCCCGAGATCTCTCCGAGGTGTCTCTCGGCTGGGCGCATGCGTTGATCGAGCTCTCTCTCTGCTTGAGTCTCCACTATGTGGAATAATAACGTTATTGCCGAGCAACGGGACGGTTGATGATGTTTGCCTGAGTCGGGGCAGAGGGCGGCTGCGCTGCTAGGGTGAGTCGGCCTTACTGATTTACGGAGGTAATAAATGACTGGCTGGGCGGGTCGTACAGTTTGAAGTGGAATGGAATTCGGGCGCTAACGGTTGTGTTTGAGACGCTGTCGTTCGCCGGGATTGGGGGTGGGGAGGTGATGTCTGGCTGGGAATCGCGGCGGGCTGACTTTTATTTTCGTCTGATTACTGTCGACGTATGTACTTTCCCTTCGCATCCCAATGGAAGCAGCGGGAGGGAGAGGCGGTTTGGGTTCAAATGGCAATCCGTTACTTAGAAGGATCGGCTTTTATTTCATTAATGCCAGGGCTGCCACTTACCTTCGCCCAAAACATATTCTTTTTATGAGCTCAAAATGTACAGATTACAACAAGTTTAATTAACAGCGTAAAAACAAGCCCAAGATTGTATTTGGTTTTTTTTTTGCATTGACCTTGCCCGCCCCCTTTCCTTCAGTTTATTGTTATGAGTTTATAATTAAGCATCTGTAAATTTGAGTAATTTTATAATTTAACACGTCAAACGAACACACGCAACCGTCACGTTATCATTGTAATTTTTCCTTCCGTTTCCTAAACAAAAGGGGTTTGTAACGCAGCGTTTCAAATGCGAATTTGCACCTACTTAATTTAGTTTTTACATTTATTAGTGGTTCTATACTGTGTATAGAATCGCTAGATTTTCTATTAACAGATGTGACTAATGATCCTTCAGTCGAAATCTTTCGGAGATTGCTAGAAAGAATACAGTAATGCACAAATCACACAGATATAATTGGTAGCAACTCTAAGCACATTGCTGGCATCCTGCCAGCAGTAGTAGGGCCATGGCAATCTTACGGAACAGATTTTTCACTATTTCCCATTTTTTATTATTGAGTATTGGTGATCGGATCATATCTTTTTACCTCAGAAAATATTGCGTTGTCCTAGAAGCAGCGCATATTTGAGATATAAAATGAATCAAATAACGTTTTTACAGGAAATGTTTCCTTTTCCTGTACATTCCCTTTCCCGCTGAGGAGTTGGGTCACATGAAACTGGCTAGATTTTTTTTCCTTTCTGGCTTTCATTTAAGTACGTCTGTAAGTCTTCTCTCAAGCCATTCTGAGGGAGATTGGGTTCAATTCATTTGAGTCGGATATTCGCATTTTGTCAATGCATTGTTCGTGCTTTATAAAGGAAATGTGAAGGAAAATAGTTGGTTGTCATAAAATGTAGGGAAACCTAGTTGGAATGGATTTGGTTACTTTTCTCATAAGAAAACCACTAAGCTATAAAGATTTCCATCTGAAACAAAAATACTCTGAACATTAAATGAGAACGGATTTCTTGCAATGCCTAAAAGTTGCTGTTGGCTCTGGTGTGGCCTTGTGCTCTCACAATTCAGTCAGAATAAGCAGGTTACCTGTATTGCTACTTGGTATGTTTTGCTTGAACCGGGATATTCATCAAAAGTTATCATATAGTAAATCGAAATACCTATTTCAGTTGAAAACAGCAACTTGAAATATAAACATATTGACAACTAACAGAAGTTGTTAGAACCAGAGTATAAGCAGTATCAGGAGACAGGAAAAAGGCTCTTATTTCAAATTATTCAGGCAAAAGGTTATCAGTCATATTGTGATGAAAGGCTGCTGACTTGAAATGTTAACACTGTTTCTTTTTATACAGATGTGGCCTGCAGTTGAATATTTTCAGCATCTGCACTTTTCTTACTTTTGAACAGTATTAGTAGTCACAGACTGAAACTTGCTTCTGGATTTGAGATTTTTGCAGTGATATCCAAGATGATGATTTTTTAAAAAAAGCTTGGCAGACCCTCTGATTAATTGGGTAGAATTGTACACATGTCTTATGTATGATAGAAATACACTACATGCCAATCATTTGCTTTGGATTCATAAAGCATGGAAACAGACCTTTTTAGCCCATGGCAGCGACCAGATACTTTTCTAAACCAATCCCATTTTCCAGCAATAGGCCCATACTATTCTATGTCATGACATTTTTGTCCAAATACAGGTGGTCCACTGATTTTCCAGCATCCTTGTTTCCAGAGCCTTTCTGGATTATCTGTTTTGCCAGACCAACAGAGGTCTTGGCGTCAAAGAGTTGAAAGGTCATGAAAAGGTTGGTCTAGGCCACAGAGTAGCCAAGATACTGGCCCATAAAATCAGCTATGGGGACGGATCTGCCGGCTCCATCTGTGCCAGAATTCCAGAGCCCCGGCTGCGGGGGGAGGGAGGGGGGGCAAATTCAAGCTGCTGATCGGTGAGGAAGTTGGCTATGGGAATGGATCTGCTGGCTCCGGCTATGCCAGAGTTCCAGAGCCCTAGCCACAGGGGGCAAATTTGACCCGCCTATTGGCCGTGGAAATCCCAATGAAGTCAAGATCGGCTGCTTCACCCAACCTAGGTGCCACATTTTCGGGGATTTCAAGTGTGCTCTCATTTTGTCCAGGTTAAAAGAGGTGCCAGACCACCAGATGTCAGAAAATCAGCGGTGGACCTGTATGTCATATAAACAGCTACCTGGCTTATAAACGGGTATGAACCAGCATCTGCAGTTCCTTTCTACACGCGTCTTAAAAGTTGTCAGGCTACCTATTTCCAACACTGCCTTAATCAGATACTTCTTCATTTGTGTGAAAGAGTGAAAATAATTCCTGCTCTGATCTCTTATCCTATACTTTAGAACTATGTTAAAGACACTTCTGCTGATGGGAAAGGTTTTTCACTATTTACACTACCTATGCCCCGCTTTATCTACCCTCTGCTTTCTCCTCAAAGGAAAATAAAAGGCAGTCGGGCCAGTCTTCCAAACAAATGAACCACTTCATCCCAGGCAGCATTCTTCTCTGCATTCTCTTCAGTGCAAATTTAGCCTTCTTTTAATATGACGACCAGAATTGCATGCAGTGCACTAGCTGTTGCACAAAGCTGTAACATAATCTCCCTGCAATTGTATTCTGTATACCTATTCTACCTATCAAACCACCTTAGAATCTGGTTCTCAAGCTGAAGACTGTCTTGTTATTGACAGCACCATCCATTTCTTTGTATCATCAGCATATATATTAATTTACCTTGTACAGCGAAATCAGTTTTTCACAGTCCCTTGGTACACATGACAATAATAAACCAATACATTGCTATTTAGATTGCTAATGTATATAATGAGCGGAAAGTGCCTTCCCTGTAGGCGGCGGCAAGGGGTCGGGATGAGAAGATGTGACTGGTGGTGGGGTCATGTTGGAGTGATGGAAATGTCAGAGGATAATGTGTCAGATACCGGATCTTTGATAGAGTTCCCCTGGTCCTCGCCTTTTGCCTCACCAGTCTCCATATACCTTCTCCCTCACCTCCATTCATGTACCCCAGAAGTCCTTCCAGGTGAGACAGAAATTGATGTGTGCCTCATCTGCTGCATCCGGTGTTCCCGAAGTGAGACCAAGTGTAGACTCGGCGACCGTGTTGCCAAACACGGGCGCTTGGTCTGCCCATGCCTGCAGGATCTCCCGGTTGCTACCCATTTTAACTTCTCTTTCCATTGCCATGCTGACCCTTCTGTCTTGGACCTCCTCTATTGCCAGAGTGAGGTCACGGGCAAACTGGAGGAATAACACCTTATATTTAGACTAGGATAGCCTACAACCCCACGGTATGAACATTGAATGTTCCAATTTTAGGTACCTACATAACCCCCCTTTCCCTTCTTCCCCCATGTAACACCCCAAACTTGGATGACAGTCAAATTATGTGATAACAATATAATATTGAAGGTATAATGGGAAAGGCAGTTAATAGGTGTGGAGATGGATGAGGACTAGAGAAGGGAAAGCGAACTTCCTTTGAGAATGATGAAAGAGAAAGCTGGGGAATAGTGCATGTCTCACATTGGAGCGGTTCAAATTTTTCAAAGCATGAAAATAATTTGACTTTCCAAATCATGAATATAAATATTTAATTGTTTAACCGAGCTTTCAACTTAGGAGTATTTTGTAGGATGTGCTGCAGTAGGAGTATTCTGTTAATGGTATTGTGGTTGGAAACAATTAATTATTGTTGAAAAATTTGTTACTGAAATGAAATGGTTCAGAAGTCCATTCAACGTGCAATGACATGCTGGCCAAAAGTGAAATTTGGATTAATTCTGTTTGCCTGTTCTTGATCACAGAATCAGCAAGTTATGGTCCATCAAGGGTTCAACCAGCTACTTTTTTCAATATTTGAGAGAACTACTCTTAACACTTTTTGGGCAGTGAATTCCAGCCTCTCGTCACTCATTGGGAAAACTGACCTATTCTTAACATCCCTCAAATCCTCCAACAGTAAAATGTTGATAATTTGGTAAACCAGGATTTTGCTGCATTGGCAAATTTTCAGGACAAATGATCGATTGAAAGGCACAGCATGGAAACAGGCCCTTTGGCCCACTAAGTCCATGTCGATCATTGATCATCTGTTCACGTTAGTTCTGTTTACCCCATTTTACCGTCCACTCCATACACACTTGTGGCAATTTATGGAGGCCAACTAACCTACAAATGTGGGAGGGACCTGGAGGGAACCCATGCGGTCACAGGGAGAACTCCAAACTCCTCACAGACAGCCCCAAAGCCAGGGTGAAATCAAGGTCTCGAGCACTGAGGCAACCAGCTGTGCTACTGTGCTGCCAACTGTTCACATTTAATTGGATGTTCACATTTAATATACTGGTATCGTTTTTTGTTCTTAAGATGTTATATGGTCACATAATAAATTCTGCGATGCACACATTACATTTTATGGGAACACTGCAATTGTGACCAAGTCATTCTCAAGGGAACATGGGAAATATTACCTCGTGAACCAGATCTCTAGCTATTGGGATTTCTGAATAGAGGGATAGCAGATTATTGGAGTTTTATTGAATCGACTAACTTAAATCCATGCTCTTGTGTCTGTTAAGGAAAATGGGGCCTTGATGTTTACTCATTCTAAATATCGGATAATTTTGCACACAAATTCTTGATTAGTACAGGTGTCAGAGGTTATGGGGTGAAGGCAGGAGAATGGGGTTAGGAGGATAGATCAACCATGATTGAATGGAGGAGTAGACTTGATGGGCCGAACGTCTTACACAACTGCAACATGACAGTATGTTAACATTACTGGCAATGTTACTGGAATGGACCTCAATGCATGGGTTCATTTTTTAATATTCTGTACCCCAACCAACCACCACTCCTTTAACACAAAATTAATGAAATTTATAACAATGTAAGAGGAGGCGTTACAACTGTTATTCACTTATCAATCCAGACAGAACTAGTAATTATCCCTGTGGAGAAGGGTCTTGACCCGAAACGTCACCTATTCCTTCTCTCCAGAGATGCTTCCTGTCCCGCTGAGTTACTCCAGTTTTTTATGTCTATCTTTAGTAATCATCCCTGGAAGGGTGTCTATTTCTTAAATAATACCAGAATTCTTAACACAGTCTTGTACCTAGAATTTTCTTTCCATTTGTTGATCATTCTGTGTGCAGAAGAACCTTTAGATGTCAGTCTTGGATTTGCTTTATGCTGATTTTATTGTGGGCTATTGACACTATTTTCATGATTTAAATTTATTTTTCTGGGTGTGCTTTTCATGGTGAAAAAAACAAGATGATCCGTGGCAAAAGGAAACCATTTGAGTAATCCTGTGGGTAGGTTATGACTGACTAAATTAATTAAATGTTGTGAGGATGCAGTAAGGATGTCAATGGTTGTCCAGTATCCAAGTAGAACCAAACTCCCATTCCAATTTTTTTTCCCTGAAAACTATTCTCTGCCTTGGCCTATCCAATTCCATTGTGAAAGGCACTATTGTTATAGTAATTAATTTCTAGATAATAACCATTTTGTTAAGAAATGCCTGCTGTCATCCATTAATGGTTACCCAGAATTCTTTATTCTTCTAATGATTGGAACTACTTCCCTGCATTTACTCTAGAATAAAAATGTAAAAATAAGAAGATTTTAAAACTACTTGACTTTCTATTTGCAGTTTATCTGTAGCTCGACAGACCCCATTGAAATCGGTGAAATATGGCATGTTTTACTTGCTTGTTCATATGTGAATGAAAGTAGCAATATTATCATTTATTATGTGCATCTTAATGCAATCTCCATCCCCGAATTGAATCTTTTGTTGCAATTGGACAGGACAGGTTCAGAATCGATTCTGGAAACCA
The DNA here is from genome assembly GCF_053455715.1 of Rhinoraja longicauda. Lineage (NCBI taxonomy): Eukaryota > Metazoa > Chordata > Chondrichthyes > Rajiformes > Arhynchobatidae > Rhinoraja > Rhinoraja longicauda. The sequence goes on along the minus strand of NC_135961.1, from coordinate 43,557,564 downwards.
AATAGTACATTGGCTATTAATACAAGGGAATTGGTATTAAAAGTAAGGAAATCTTGTTCCAATTAGACGGCTATTGGTAAGACCACTCCTGAATAAGTGAGCAACTGTGTACTGGTAAGATATATTTATTGAGTAAGAAAGTAGTAGTCTCCTCGACTGCTCAAACCAACTCCACCATTCAACATGGTCGTAGCTAATCTGCTCCATGTTTTTCTCCTTTTCTGTACCAATTTCCCCATCTTAACTTCCTGAATTTTCAAAATTTTATCTCCACTGATATATCCTCCACCGATATATCCCCCACTGTGGAAGCAAAAGAAAGATTGGATAGATTGGAGTACAAAAAGAGTTTAAAGTTACACTTTCTATACCTGAATTATGAGGGACCTAGATGGACTGAGTATAAAGGACATTTTTCTCTTGTTGAGTTTTAAAAACCACTGGTTCGGGGGAATAGATTTAAAGTAATTGATACGATTGAGGGGGAAAGCATTCTTCCATCTGACAGATGGAAGAGGTTTGGAACTTGTTGATCCACAATAAATTTAAAAAGTGCCAGAATTATAATTGAAGGAGATTGACCTGTAGGCCACTGAACAAATTACTGGAAAGTTGACATGGTGAACTGAATTGCCACCTCCTGTTTCATACATTTTCAATGATTCTAAGCATTTTCAATGTTGTCTTCATGCCTTCAGCTGACAAGACGCTAAGCTTTGGAATTCCATTCCAAAACCCCTCTACTTTGTACTATTTGGAATCAAGTTTTCGATCATTGCCGAAAAATACTCCCTGTGGCTCAGTGTCATGGCAATATGTCTGTGGAGCACCTTGGCCTGCTTTATTATGTTATAGCTAATATATTAGAAGTTGTTAGGAAATTGTAATGGAAATTACTTTCCATAGTATAAAACAGTACATGGTAAATGTTATGCCGTTGTGGTTTCTTTTTAACATCTAGTGCTGTATTAAAATGACCATTCAAAGCTGACCATTGCGCACACAACTGCTGCAGTTTCAATTGGAAAACCTCCAGTTGTTTTTAAATTGTTTTTAAACCCTTCCTAGATTGTCAGATTATACAGAACACTTTCACAATTCTATCTTCCTAGTGAATATTTGCAGTTAATCTGTCTTGATTAATTTGTATATTTTAATATGGTTACTTTTCTGATAAAAAGAATGCAAGTATTTTTCTATTGTTCTGCACTCATTTTCCACGCTCGCTTTGACCACTCTTAACATTTCTGAATGTTATTCTTCAACTGGTCTGCTTTATTTTTGCTTCTGTTTGATTTATATTGTTTGGTTTCTTATCTATTTGCTGGGGTTATGCTTTAGTTTGTATATATCCCTGACCGATAAAGGCCAATGTACTGAAAGCTGCCTTGACCATCCTATCTACCTGTGACTCCACTTTTAATATACCTGCAATCCTAGATCCCTCTGCTCTACAACAATCCCCAGGACCTTTCCATTCACTGTGAAGGTCCTGCCATGGTCCTGTAACTGTTCCCTGCCACTTAATAGCCCATGCCTGATGCTTGCCCAGGTCGTGCTACTTTGAGGAGTGGGGGTGCTGAGGAGTTGCAAACCGAATTTAATATTGTTTAAACATCAGTGAATGTCTTCCTTTTGACTACATAATGGAAATAAACGTATTGATGAAGCAACCATGGATGGTTAGGCCTCAAACTCCTGTAGTGATGTCCTAGGGCCGATTGATTGACCTCAATGACCATGAGCCATCTTCCTTTGTTTGAGCACTGGAATGTTTTCAGACTTTTATCAATGTTTCTTAATGTTGCACATCAAATGCTGTCTTTACAATAAGTACAGTCGATCTTGCTTCCTGTCTTCTGGAATTCAATTATTTAGTCCTTGTTTGAACTAAGACTCCAAGCTCTGAAACCTAGTGGTTTTGGTAACCTGAGCTGGATATGAGCAAACTATTAAAGAATTATTAAGTGCCACTTAATAGTGTTGATAACGCTACCTTCCGTGGCATTTTGATGATTACATTTAGACAGATTGGATTTGTCTTGCTTTTTATGAACAGGAATTTCTTCAACAATTTTCTAATAAATAGGTGGATGTTGGATAAAGCTGCTAGAATAGTGTATTGCATTTTTAATTTGTATTCTGTTTTGTGAATCTAAGAAACGCTCGGAATCACAATGCTACAAATGAAGTGCATACACTGACTTGTGGGTAACCAGTGAAGTAGTGATGATGTTGGCCAGTTGCAGGCTCTTGCATCAGCTAGCTGCTGCATATTTTTTCTCAACATTGTTACTTTCTTGTCTCAGCGGCCCCTGGCTTTATGGATAAAGCAATTCTTGCAGAAAGAATTTGCTGTTAGATTTCAGCTTGACCGTTTGCTATTTTAGTGTAATTTTAACAGAAATTGTAATAAATGAATCCATTGAGATTTCAGGCATTTCTTAGATTCACAAAATAATTGTGCATCAATGGCATTAGCATATGTCTATATCATAGTCGTATAATTCTGTTTTCAATTAAAAAAATGGAAGGAAAATAAACACATCACAATAAATAGGAGGAAAACTGGTCTATTAAAAAAAATAAGGCTACCCAAATAGTGGTGAGGCACAGCCATCAGCTGATTCAATTCTTTAAAGTAGATTTGACTGTTTCTAAAACCACTGAACAAGATCGCCTTTGTGTTCAAACATTAAGAGGAACCAAAATCTTGAAGGCATGGCTTTCATTTCTATATTTTTTAAATTGTAAAATGCACAGAAGAGTCTTGGATTACTTAATTTTCTTTATAGTGAAGGCAGCTGATCATTTTCAGAATATGAGTAAATAACAAGTTCACTCTGCTTTGTCATTGATTGCCCAAAGGAGGTGGGTACCAAAGCCTACAACACTTATCATTGTAAAAGTAAATACATTGTCTTGTACACATAACTTACTTACTGTTGTATTTCTTGAAGAACAAAATCATTTAAAATAGTGTCTTAGATCCAGATCATTAGATCAACATAATGTAGGAATGATTGTCACATTGCATGGAAATTGTCCCTTTGGCTCACTGTGCAGTGCCAACCATTGTACACTCATCCCATTTTATTCTCCCCATCAACTTTGCTTAGATTCTAGAATTAGTCTGAATACTAGCAGCAATTTTCAATAACCAGTTACCAATCCAATGTCCTTGCGTGATTTCCCTGTGGCTGCATAGTTTTCCTCTGACATTCCAGAGTCCAAATGGACAGCATTGAAGGTCAGGATTGAAACTGAGTCACTGGAGTTGTGACAGCAGCAACTGTATTGATGATTGACAACTGAATATGAGAAAAACGATAGACCTGGCATTCTAACCATCTAGAGTTCCCCAAAACATGCACTTTTTTTCAGATATAAGGGAGAAAACAAATTAACCCTTCACATCTCGGATGCCCGGCAAATTGGGGCAATTTAAAATTATTGTAAAGATAAATTTGCTAAATTGACATATTTTTATGCTGGGACACTGTTATTCTATTTAACATGCAACTCTCAGCAGAATGGATGATGTGTTCTTTTCCTCATCTACAGCCTATGGAAGAAATCTGGGGCATTTCAGCTACACTTGCCTGAATTAGCACTCAGTGTAGTTGTGTTTGGGAAAGCTACAACAGCTTCTAGTTTATGAAGATGGGGAATTAAGATTAAGGTTTTGAAATCATCCAACAGACAAACTTAACTGCAATGAAATATTTTTATCATGAAATCAAATTGTTTTCTTGAAGAGCTCAAATTTATAAGACCTGCAATTTGAGATGGCCTTCATCTTTAGTTTAAGAATCGGTTATTTTCACTCTAAGCATTAACATTAAATGTTTAAGTGGTATGGATCTGGAATCTTAAAGACTTAGTTGGTTGTTACATTTCTGTTACATTTAGCTTTGATACTCATGGTGGTTATGTATTTGTTCACCTAAAATTGAAAATGGGCACCTTTTGCATTTAGCTCTTGTCTCATTTTGCTGACACATCTTGTTTCTGACCAACAGCACAAGATCTTCAAGAATCTACTGGCAGCATATGTACTAACCTGTGGATCAAAATACTGGACGATTACTAGCCACATGATCTGTTGGATGTTTGCAAAAGACAATAATATCAAAAAAGAAATGCAAGGTTGGTCAATAGAAGCATTTTTCTGGATCATGCAACATGATAGAATTAAAGTTCTGCAGAAGATTCAAAAGGCTGTAGGACTGAAGGGGAAGGTAATGGCAATGGACAATTTGAAGACAATGAGAATTAAAAAATTTGGGGGCGATATTCTTAATGGTTCTATTGCGGCTCATAAAATAATAATTTCCCCTGATTGACCTCATCACTGCCTTCCACGGGAAATGATCTTTGTAGTCCGGGACGACTGTGAACTGATGCTGCAGGTAACTGACTTGAGAGGTGATGCTGTTTTTTTGTATGAACCCAGAGTTTGGATTCTAATTTTTTGAAACATTAACTAAAAACATTAAAGCAAATGCAATCTGCTAAATAAGCAGTGTGACAAGATTCAAGAAACAGTCCAGGATTAGTATGTCACTGTCAAACCTAGCATTTATTTGCACATTTGAATATCTGGTTAAATTATCCCTGTATTATCTGCATTATTTCATCATCATTTTGGCCAATTGAGGAAGAGAGTGTTTGAAGATCAAAAGTCATGACCTGCTGGGCAGCAGTGATCCATGTCTTCCTGTGTTACAAGGATTCCATCAATGTAATCTCAACAAAACCCTTCAAATTTAAGTGAAAAGGTGAACCAACACCAGAGACAGATTCTCTACTGCTGTATCAAGGGAAGAGATTATCAGGAAATGAGTAATGTACTGATTCATTGCTTTGTCAGAACAATTTTGAAATATGCACAATATCACTCCATGGGAAATCGGAGAAATCTCTTTTAAAAATGCGTTTAATTACTTTTGCTGTTGTTATTTTCAATGGCTGTTAATTTTTGAGGCTGCAACAATCATGCAGCTGCACATATAACAGCTGGTAGCTTGAGTATAAATTTTCAGCCATTCTCAAATCCAGCACTGTCATTTCCTGAGATAGCTTCTAACATCTGGCTTTAATTGGTGCACAGAATACACTAATGTTTAGGCAGGGTGTATGTAGTTCCAGCTGTGCTGTGAAGAATAAGTAAACCTTAAAGTATATACTTTATTCCACAGGATGACATAACCTGGAATCAGGTTTAGTAGCAGCAGAAATGAGCTTGATATCCTGGTTTTTGGTGAGCAACGGAGGTACTCGTCACCGCCTACCACGTGAAATGATCTTTGTAGGCCGGGACGACTGTGAATTGATGCTGCAGGTAACTGACTTGAGAGGTGATGCTGTTTTTTTGTATGACCTCAGACTCTGAGCAAGCCAATTCAGATTAACTGATTTTATTTGCACCCTTTGACAGCATTTACTAAAATAATTTGTATTATTTACATTGAATATATTGTCTATTAACAATTAAAGATAAGCTTGATCCTTTTCCATTGTGTATGCCTCAGCTTGGAAGTGGGAAGCTGCAGATCTGAAACAATCCAAAGTGAATATTGCCACAATCTAATATTTGTTTAAAATTCAACTTCATTGACTTCAGATGTATTTGGGCCAACAGTGAAATTGTGTTTTTTCTAAAACATGGATTCATTACCATCTTTTTGTATGCCACAAAAGTTTGTTTTTTTATGATTTGCCAGGCATTAACCCCAAGAGTTTTCCAGCATTTGTAAAACTTTTGTTTTCTTTCCCATCCTTTTATTTTATTTTGGATAACTTCATGTTTAAATTTTTTCCAGATGGCCAAAGTGTGCAAAGTCCTGCAGATACGAGTGAGTAGGAAGAATACATTAACAAGTGTTGTTTCTTTAGGATTGGAATTGGTTTCCTAAAGTTGTGTGGCATATTTTAATGAAATAGAACTTTTAAAAAGTGACAAGAATGTAGTGCAGTGAAAATCAACACTTGCACTTCTTTTGTATTCCTTCTCAGCCTTCAGAACCAAATATATCTGGACATGAACCCTCTAGCTTAAAGTTGGAAATGAGTAGAAATTATTATTTGCTCTTTTTACAGTCGCATGTTCTCTTTGCGCTTCACTTTAAAATGCATCTTTTTTACAACATTAATGCATTAATTTCTTTAGTTTGAGATAAATATTGGTTTGAGAATGTAATATGCTTTGTACTTAACACTGGGTTTTAGCATAACATAAACCAGTTGGATAACAATTTGTTCCCTTCCAGAGAAAAAAGTTTTTAAAAAAATAAGCTGAGCTAACCTGACTGATCATAACTGATAAAAACAGAGAAATCTAAGTTACCTAAAATTGCAGAATTCAATATTGAGTCCAGAAGGTTTTAACGTGGCCAGGTGGAAGATGAGGTTCAAGCTTGTGTTTAGCCTCGATGTAATAGTGCAGGAGACCATAGATCAATGGGTCAGAGTGTAAGTGAGATAAGGAACTAATCTGACAGACAACTGGAAGCTCAGGGTGTCCATCTGGACTGAATGCAGGTTCTGTCACCTAATCTGCATTTGGTTTCTCCAGTGTAGAGTTTACATTGTGAATACTGCATACAGTACACTAGACAGTCTGCCTCTTTGCTGCTATGTCTGTCTGTGACATATCTGTGGCCTCCTGCATTACCACAATGAAACTCACTGCAAGCTTGAGGAGCAGTACCTGCTGGCCATGTCGTAATCTTCCGGACTCTGTCTTGAATCCTACAATTTAAGGAAACTTGATTTCTGCAAAAAATAAAAATGTAAATCTAAAACAGAAAATTCTAGAAATGCTCAGAAGGTGAGGCTCTTGTTGTATTCATTGCCACTTCAGAACTATGTACCTGCACTCCTTAATACTCTGCTCTACAACGCTTCCCAGAGCCATGTCATTCACAGTGTAGGCTCAACCCTGGTTTGACTTCCCAAAATGCAACAGCTCACACTTATCTGTATAGATTGCAGGAGCAGAATTAGACCATTCGGCCCATCAAGTTTACTCTGCCATTTATTTGATCTATTTTCCCCTTTCAACCCCATTCTCCTGCCTTCTCCCCAGAACCCATGACAACCGTACTAGTCAAGAACCTATCAATGTCCACCTTAAAAATATCCATTGACAGCCTTCACAGCCTTCTGTGGCAATGAATTCCACACATTCACCACCCTCTGACTAAAGAAATTCCTCCTCATCTTTCTAAAGCTACGTCCTTTAATTCTGAAGCTTTGGCCTCTGGTCCTAGACTCTCCCGCTGGTGGAAATCTCCTCTCCACATCCACTATACTCAGGCCTTTCACTATTCGGTAAATCTCAATGAGATCCCCCCTCATCCTTCTAAAATCTAGTGCATACAGGCCCAGTGCCATCAAATGCTCATTGTATGTTAACCCAATCATCCCTGAGATCATTCTCGTAAACCTCTTCTGGACCCTCGCTAACACCAGCACATCCTCGGATATATGGGCCAAACTACTCACAAAACTGCAAATGTGATCTGACCAGTGCCTTATAATGCCTCAGGATTACATCCCTGTATTCTATCCCTCTCGAAATAAATGGTAGCATTGCATTTGCCTTCCTTACTTCTGATTCGACTTGCAGATTAACTTTTTGGGAATCATGCACCAGCACTCCCAAGTCCCTTTGCACTTCCAATTTCTGAATTCTCTCCCAATTTAGAATAGTCAATAGTCGTTTATTTGTCACATACACATAAATGTGTAGTGATATGAAACATTACCCACAGTTCAACAATAAGACCAATAAGAATAATCAATAAAAATGCAATAACACATACAATCATAAACTAACACCAAACAAAAGAAACATCCATCACAGTGAGTCTCCTCCAGTCACCTCCTCACTGTGATGGAAGGCCAGAATGTCTTTTTCTCTTCCCCTGCCGTCTTCTCCCGCGGTCGGGCTGTCTATGTATTAAACTCCATTAACCATTACTGGAAGTAGAGGACCTGACCAGCACTTCACAACTCCTATTGTCTTTTGTCTATGTTCTTGTTGGCTGCTTCTAGATAACCATTAACTCATTAACCAGATAACCTTCTTTACAGTTTATTCCTTTGATCACCTTTGGCATCTATGCGCCCTTACAAGTTGCTTTTCTTTCCTTCCCAGGTTCTGACAAAGGTTTTTTCACCGAAATATTGACTCGATTTCCTGTGTTTCTTATCCTGCAGATATGGCCTGCTGAGTATTTCCAGCATCTTTCAATCATTGAATTCCTGGCCCACCACCAAATTTTTGATGTTTTTCTTACTGGGCTATAATCAATCAAATGTTTGATTGAAAGATAAAGAATGGAAATAGGGTTTTTGCCCTATCGAGGACACACTGACCATCGATCACCCGTTTGCATTAGTTCTATGTTACCCCACTAATGCATTCACTCCCTACTCACTAGGGGCAATTTAGAAGCCAATCGGGATTCAAACCCGCCTGTCTTTGGGATGTAATAATAATATATTCCTTTATTTGTCCCACACCGGGGAAATTTACAGTGTTACAGCAGCAAAGTGGATAGCAAGAGATCATTCATTATAAATAAAAGTAAAGACAAAGATAAATTGTCATCAGTTTACTGTGTATTCCTTAAATGTTTCTGTTTACTCATCTGCTGGGAGCAGTGCTGGTTGTGCAGTCTCACAGCAGCGGGAAGAAAGTACCTCCTATATCTCTCCTTCACGCACTTGGGGTGATGGAGTCTGTCACTGAAGGAGCTACTCAGCGCAGTGACAGTGTCCTTCATGGGGTGGGAGTCGTCCAGCAGCGATGTTAACTTTGCCATCATCCTCCTCTCTCCCACCGCCTGTACTGAGTCGAGGGGGCAACCCAGGGCAGAACTGGCCTTCCTGACCAGCTTGTCAAGTCTCTTCCCCTCCGCTGCTGAGATCATGCTGCTCCAGCAGACCACTCCATAGAAAATGGCTGATGCAACCACTATGTTGTAGAAGGTCCATAGGAGTGCCCCCTGCACTCCAAAGGACCTGAGTGTGAGGAAACCAGAGCACCCAGAGATCAGAATCAAACCCAGTCTCTGGCACTGTAAGGCAGCAGCGCTACCAGCTGCACCACCTGGGTGTCCCTATTTTTCCTTTATTCTGTAGATCAGGGTAAGCATCTTTAGTAACATAGTACCAAATAACTTTTCGGTGCTGATATTGAAATCTGATTAAGTGACTTTAATTTACAGATATGGACTGTGGTCTTCAAGCTCAGTTTTTGCCTGTTGTCTACAATGCATTCACTTGGATGCTGAAGCTGACTAACTGATTCAAATATTGAAACTAACAGTCTAAGGAAAACAGCTAATGGTCTGCATTGTTTACTCACAATATTGGTCTGTGAAAATAGTGCATTCTGTAATATGCAAAATATGCATGAAATACTTAGCACAATGTTGAATTTCAGTACGGTTGAGCATACAGGATTTTGCAGCATAGGAATAGATTAAAAGCCAGGTAGGTTTATGCACCACACAAGACCTTAATCATCAAATTGTGAAATGGCTATGATGAGACAAGTCTTGGATAAAACTTCTATGTTTATTAGTTGCCACTTTGGTTGGAATCAATTTATCGGAATGCTTTGAGGGAAGGAAAAGTTTGAACCCAGTGGACTTCTAAGGAAGATCAGAAGGAAAAATATAGTAGTCTGTGAAATTAACTCCCTGGTTGAATGGCTGTGTAATGGACAATAGGTGCAGGAGTAGGCTATTCGGCCCTTTGAGCCAGCATTGCCATTCAATGTGATCATGGCTGGTCATCCACAATCAGTACCCCGTTCCTGCCCTCTCTCCATACCCCCTGACTCCGCTATCATTAAGAGCTCTATCTAACTCTCTTGAAAGCTGCCTGCTGTACCTGCATGCTTACTTTCAGTGACTGATGAACAAGGACACCCAGATCTCTTTGTACTTCCCCTTTTCCTAACTTGACACCATTCTGATAATAATCTGCCTTCCTGTTCTTACCACCAAAGTGGATAACCTCACATTTATCCACATTAAACTGCATCTACCATGCATCTGCCTACTCACACAACCTGTCCAAGTCACCCTGCATCCTCATAGCATCCTCCTCACAGTTCACACTGCCACCCAGCTTTGTGTCATCTGCAAATTTGCTAATATTACTTTTAATCCCTTGATCTAAGTCATTAATGTATATTGTAAATAGCTGGGGTCCCAGCACCGAGCCTTGCGGTACCCCACTAGTCACTGCCTGCCATTCTGAAAGGGACCCGTTAATCCCTACTCTTTGTTTCCTGTCTGCCAACCAATTTTCTATCCATGTCAGTACCCTACCCCCAATACCATGTGCTCTAATTTTGCCCACTAATCTCCTATGTGGGACCTTATCAAAGGCTTTCTGAAAGTCCAGATACACTACATCCACTGGCTTTCCCTTGTCCATTTTCCTAGTTACATCCTCAAAAAATTCCAGAAGATTAGTCATTAGACATGATGTTCCTTCAAGTGGAAACCAATTATACTCGAGGACTATGTAGAAACAAGGAACTGCAGATGCTAGTTTACAAAAAAAGATATACGGTGCTGGAGTAACGCAGCTGGTCAGGGAGCATCTCTGGAGAACATGGATAAGTGACATTTCAGGTACGGGCCCTTCTTAAGACTGAAGAAGGCTCCCAACTCAAAACGTCACTTATCCATGTTCTCTAGAGATGCTGCTTGACCAAATAAAACCTCATTGTTTAACACTCGTACACTATATGTGGGTGTTTGATGCTTTTGTTTCAAACAGCTAACAGAAAAAGTTGTATTAAAGACATTTTTAAGGTCTTTTTTTTTGTTGCAAGGGGCTTGTGATTATGAAATTATTTCACTTTAAATGCAGACCAGATCTTGGAGCATCCTACTAAGTGGTTGCAGTTACAATTACATTACTAGAAGCAAAGCCCTGACGACAACACTTATTTCTTCTCTATTGCCTGTAGTATGGATCAAGGTCCTGGGTGTCAGAGTTGCCCAGGGGCTTGCTCTACAGAAGCTTTGCTGTAAGTTTCCTGGTGTGCAAGAAGATTTCTCAAGCATCTTTGTAATAAGTAAGGTGCAAACTGGAAAGCCAAAAAGGAAAGTATAAAAAAAAGGTGGCACAATCAATGGGTGGATTTTGAAAAGATCGTTCAAGTCAACCTTTGATCATATGGGTGTAAATGCAGCATAATAAATTATAGTAGTAGCTATAATATCAATAAAGGATTATGTAATGGAGTTAATCCTATTTTGAAAAATCTTCGAGCAAATATGTAAGGGGAATTGTGCATATTCTGAGTAAAATAAAAGTTGGAAAAAATATTATTTTCTCTTTCACAGTCCCGCAGTGTGGACAAGCAACATGCCGTGATCAACTATAACTCTACTGAAGATGAGCATAAAGTAAAGGACCTTGGCAGTCTAAATGGGGTAAGTGGCAAGCCTTTGTCTGCTTTGTCTGTTGGAACTTGGTGTTAAGACATAATTTAAAAAATGCAAACTTTCAAACTGTCTTCTATTGACAAATATTTTATATAGAGTTCCTGTTTGAACTGATGAGTACTTGCAATATTTTCTGCTTTGTTTCCAACAATTTCAGTATTTTGCTTTTGAAACCCTTTATTAGTAGCATTGGGAGGTGCAAGAGTTTAGATGAGTTCTCTGGAACTCAAAACGTTTCTATTTTTTCCACTTTGAAGTCCTTCTTGAATGTTAGCTAGCTAACAAAGCCTTGGATAATTCTTCCCAATTTCTCCATTGTTGTCCCTGCTTTTATTTTCTTTATTTTTCTTATGTTCTTCAACATTTTTCATTATTTAAGAACTCCTGATTGGCCTGAATTGTGCAATCAACAGTTAAATGATGGCACTTGGCTTCCAAGCTGCCTGTGATGAACCAACTATTTCTGTGAGATTGGTTACTGTCAGATTTCATTTTGGAAAGATTCCTGATTTTTTTTTTGCTCTCTGGGAAGTCTCACACTCGCCAGTTGAGAAAATAAATTTATTATTTTTATATAATCTTTTTAAACTTTTTAATCTTTTTAACGATTATACAATAAAAAATGAAACATGCATATTCTCAGGATTAAGATGTTTACTCTATTAAATTGATCAGCACAAGGGTAGTGAAATCAATAAGTTGGGCTACCAATCTGGACTCGTTGAACAGCTGTGGAATGTTAATTAAGTTAATTAAATATGACAATTTAAAAAAATGTCTCGGTAATGCTGATGACGAATTAATGAACCAGATTGTGTATTCACAATTTCCTGCAGCAAAATATCCTTTAGCAAAATAATTCTGTACCCTCCTTTTAAACACTCCTGAGTAGCACTAGCTCCCTGTCGGTTTGCTCCTGGGCCTGGCCAAGATGGCCATTGGCGGGTCCAGGCAGCGGGTAGTCGATGGTCACACCACAGTCAGCAGCCTGCCCCTCTTCCGGGCCTATGTCTGTGCTCTTGTCTCTGGAGAGGGAACAGGCGATGTCCGACTCTGGAGACCTTCCGTGAACGCTGGTTGCCGCGGGAGGTCGAATGTATTATTGATAATGTTGACGTTATTTTAATTTGATAACTATTTGTTTGTAAACTGCCAATATAGGCCGTTTTTTGATCGTGTTACTTTTCAGTAATTTTTTGTTTTGAATAAAAGGTTTTTGTATATTTAAAAAAGCAATCTTTCCCAAAAGGATATTCATCCCCTTCTGTTCAAGTACAATCTGTCCCTCTTGTACAGGTAACCTGTCTTAAGAAATTCCAATGATCCAAAAATATGAATCATTGCCCCCTTCATCAACACATCCTCCATGTATTCACCTCCTATCTTCCTATTCCTGACCTCATGAGCACATGGTACCTGGAGTAATCTGGAAATTACTACCCTTGAGATCCTGCTTTTTAACCTTTGCTTAGTTCCCTGTACTCACTCTGCAGGACATCATCCATTTTCCTATAATTTGTGTCAATATGAAACATAGAAAGTAGGAGTAGGTCAATCAGCCCTTCGAGCCAGCACCGCCCTTCAATATGATCATGGCTGATCATCCAGAATCAGTACTCTGTTCCTGCTTTTTCCCCATATCCCTTGATTCAGTTAGCGCTAAGAGCTATATCTAACTCTCTCTTGAATACATTCAGTGAATTGGCCTCCATTGCCTTTATTTGTGGCAGAGAATTCCACAGATTCACAACTCTCTGGCTGAAAAAGTCCTCATCTCAGTCCTAAGTGGCCTACCCCTTATTCCGAAACTGTGACCCCTGGTTCTGGATTCCCCCAACATCGGGAACATTTTTCCTGCACCCAGCCTGTCCAATCCCTTAAGAATTTTATATGTTTCTATAAGATCCCCTCTCTCCTCCTAAATTCCAGTGAATATAAGCCCAGTCAATCCATTCTTTCAACACATGTCAGTCCCGCCATCCTGGGAATGAACCTGGTGAACCTACGCTGCACTCCCTCAATAGCAAAACTGTCCTTCCTCAAATTAGGAGACCAAAACTGCACACAATACTCCAGGTGCGGTCTCACCAGGGCCCTGTCCAACTGCAGTAGGACCTCTTGGCTCCTGTACTCAAATCTTCTCGCTATGAAGGCCAGTTACATTTGCTGTCTTCACTGCCTGCTGTACCTGCATGCTTACAAGGATACCCATGTCTCATTGCACTCCCCTTTGTAAAAGGCTTTTTGAAAGTCCAAATACACCACATCCACTGGCTCTCCCTTATCCAGTCTACTTGTTACATCCTCAAAATTCCAGAAGATTCATCAAGCTGTTTAATCATTGTCTGTCAGATCATCTTCTACCCTAAGAATGTTCTGCAGCTGTTCCGAGGCAAACAGACCTGGGATGGAGTCCTGTTTGCTGCCGCAGAATCTCCTGTCTGTCTCCCTAACTAATGAGTCTCTTATCACTATATACACTTGTACCTGCTGGTCTTTAACACGCCACTTGGAACAGTCACTGCTGGACACTAATAGCTGCTCTTTTAAAAAATCATATGCTGATCCTCCTCTCAGCTGCTCGTGCACAGCTGAAACTATAAGCTTGATAATGAGCAGAACTGCGTGGAATAGAGAGAATTAAATATTCCCACACCATCATATTAATGTTTTGCTGTGCTGTTGTATCAGTTGCTAAAAGTGATATAGAGTCAAACGGGCATCTGGAGGAAGAGTCCTTCACTAAGGCAGTTTAAAGGCAAATCACGTTAACCAGAAGTACCAAACAACTGATCTAACTTGGCTTCTTCCCACTATGTTAGAAGTAATTCTTCGTTTAATTCAATCCACTTTCCAAGAAGCTGGTTGAGGACATTGCTGTATAGGAAGACACAACATTCCAAGTGTGAAGTTATGGTTCGCCAGCTATAGGAAGGATTTCATTTAAACTGGAAAGGTGTGAAAAAAGATTTGAGGATGTTAGCAAGTTTAATTAAGTGTAGTTTAGATACACCATGGAAACAGGCCCTTTGTCCACTAAATCCACGCCAACCATCGTTCACCTGTTCGCACTCGTTCTTGTGTTTATCTCACTTCCTCATCCATTCCTTACACACTAGGGGATTTTTTTTACAGGGGTCAATTAACTTACACACCCGTTCCTGTTTGGGATGTGGGAGGAAACTGGAGCGCTTAGAGGAAGCCCATGCGGTAACAGGGAATGTTCAAACTCCACACAGACAGCACCCAAGGTTAGGATTGAACCTGGGTCTCTGGCACTGAGGCAGCACTGTACCAGGTCTGGAAGGTTTGAGTCATAACGAGAGACCAAATTGGCTTGGTCTTTTTATCTAGGAGTGTAGAAGGCTGAGATCTTGGAGATTTATAAATAAGGTGAAGAGTCACTGACCTTTTCCTCAGGTAAAAGAATGCCCTGTTCATAAAATACAAGACTAATTCAATTCAGTTAATTGGCACTGTCATCAATCCTCATCATCAGCAAAATCAGCTTACCATTACCCAGTTTGCGTTTCGTTAGGTGCTAGCCCACAGTTGCTGTCATTTTAAAGATGTATAGATGTTGAATTCCAATGTTTCTGCTTTCTTTATCATGCTGGAAAATCCTTGCCATTATCATTCCATTTGCTCAAAAAACATAAATCAACCGACTGAATTTTTGATGCTGTGAATCAACCAGTCTGTGCTCAGGTTCATGTTTGTTCCACTCAAGCATACTGTTAAATTAAGATCATTTTTAAAAGGCTTCATTTTATTGATAACAATCTTTTACATTTGTATCCAAGACGATTGAGAAATATTCCAGTATTGGTTTATTTTTTTCACGTGTACAGAGATGTAATGAAAATCTATTTTGCCTGCTATCCAGGCAAATCGTACCACACATGAGTTCATCGGTAAGTGAAAAGAAGCTGTCCAGAATATAGTATTACAGCTACAGAGAAAGGGCAGGTTTAAAAGGGAGTGCCAAGGCCGCATTGCGGTAGATTTGAATATCAGGAAGTCATCCTTCGCCTATGAGAGGTCCACTCAAAAGGCTGATAAAAGCTGGAAAGAACATGTTCTTGAATGTGGTGGTACACACTTTCAACAATTTGTATCTTCTGCCAGACGGGAGAGGGGAATAAAAGAGAATGAGCAGGGTGTGAGCAGTCCTTGATTATGTTAGCTGTTTTCCCAGGCAGTGTGGTGGAGATGGAGACGATAGGAGTGGGGGCAGGCAGTTCTGCTCATTGTGTGATGGACTGGGCGACGTCCAAGACCTTGTGGGCAGAAGGGGTGCCATAAGAAGCTGAGATGCATCTGAATAGGATGCTTCCGATGGTGCATCTGTAGATTTTCCTTAGCCTACTGAGTACAGACATTGTTGTTCTTTCTTGGATGGAGTACCAATGTGATTGGACTGCTTCAAATTGTTGGTGATATTTATACCTAGGAACCATTTCCCACTTCAGCGCCATTGATACAGTTACTACATGAAAGAGCAGTTGGTTATTTTATTTTGCAAATAGAGGATGTATGTGTAGAGAACTGATTTTCTGTGGAAATAGTTATCAGTGAAGTGTCCTTGTGCAATTTAAATTTATGTTCTGATATACGATCATCAACTTGAAAATAAACCTACTTCTGTCTCCACAGATGCTCCCTGGCCAGCTGTGTTTCCAGCATTTTCTTTTTATTTGACTGAGATTTGTTTTGACATAAAATATTACTGGTTCCTGACCAGAATACCTTTATTTTCAGACATTTGTTAATGAAGCCCGCATACCAGAGCAAACCTATATTACTCTGAGGATGGATGATAAACTTCGATTTGGATATGATATCCTTCCGAGTTGGTGAATTCTCAAATTTTACAAATTGTACTAGTATACTTAACAAACAGGATGTTCAGTCACATTTAACTCTTCTTATACTTATTCTCACACATGTCCCATGCATCTTTGTCAATCTGCTAACTTATCTATTTATTCCAATCTCCTTTGTACTTATCAAGCTTTTTAAAAATGTTTCTGCTTTTCTTAACTGCTCCTTAAAGTACATCTAATTTTAAGCATGTTTTGGGGAAAATATATTTGAACTTTTTTTAACTTTGATCGTGTCAAGGGTCAATTGAATGTTGAACAGCATGCAATCCCATTTGATTTCTCTTCCCCAGTTTTAAAACAAAGTCTTGCCCTTTCCAGATTACAATCTTCAATCAATTAATTGGATATAAATGTTATGTTTGTAAAGCACGAGATGGATGGAAATCATCATTTAGGATGCTTGGGACATCTTTTAATAAAATTAATTTTAATAAACTTTAACATTAGCTAGATTTACTCTACAGCTGATTTCCCTACTGCACATTCTGCAACAAATGTAAATGTTAATGATTTTTAAAAGTTAAAGATATTTTAATTTGCATGCTGTTACTGTGTTCCGATATTTCCTTAATATTTTTTACATACTAATTTGTTTACTGTGGTGAAAGGGGAACTGCGGGTCCCTGAGGAAGCACTTAAGGTAAGGGCTGTCAATAGTTGCTAAAAACTGTCTGCATTAAATATTATACAATAGAACATTCCACATGCGTGTTATTACTATTACGTAAGTAGAGAAACCATAGATGTGCATTTAAAGGAGAACCTTTGGAAATAACTGAATTTTGTATCTAGCATGAAAAGTTTACAAGCCAATTGCAGTTACAACAGAAACCTCCAGAGGTAGAAGAATCAAAGAAGGAAATTGACAGTTCTGTGGAGGCCAGAGCAGAGACAATGTCCAATGCAGTAGACTTGCACAAAGCTACAGGTAATTTGCTTGCCATTTTGCTAATTTTGAATATATTTTATTTTATATTAGTATTATCATTATTCACTCAAACATGTTGCTTTGATTTTATTTTGTCACTTTTCCATTAAGTGTTCTTTGGGATTGTTACATTTATTTTATTACATTTGCTTACTATTGTTCTCTGTATTTGCAATCATTTTGGTGCATATACACTTGACATGAACCATAAATAGGATAATAAAAAGTTCATAATCAAAAGACTAAAATAAAAAAGTATGGGATTAAATTTATTATGGCATTTCATAGGCATTGCAACTATTCATTATGATGTGCTGTGATATAATTAAATCAGTTGAGTTAAAAGTGTTTCCAAATAAATATAATATATGGGACTGAAAATATCTTGCACCAAAGCAAAATTTGAGTTTGCTATGTTTAGAGGAAATTTACTTTGGAATTTTTCAATTCTTAAATCGTCCTTATAATAGTATAAAATTAATAAAACGGGTTTATTTATTCTGTAGCAGAGTGGTTTGTTATTTGTATCTCTAGAATTGTTGAAACTTGAGTGCTTAATGGTCTCGTGTTGACCGATTACCCACTTTTGAAAACCTTTGGGTCATTTTTTTACTGTGCAGTACATAAATGCTAATTGTTGTATACATATGCTGCAAGTGAACATCCTGGTTTCTTGCTGAGACTCAAAAGGGGGAGTTGAAATAGTGAAGAGACTGATGTTTTTTGCAGCCTTTTAGAGATTTTCCTTCGACATTGTGCAGTAGAGCTACTTCATGTACATCAGAACAAGTAGCTTCCCCTTTGTATATAGCTTGACACTGAGGAAAATTGTCAAGTGGACTGTCTAATTCATATTACACCATCCACTCTCTATAACACTCTCCAGGACCCTGCCATTCACTGCAAAACCTACCTTGGTTTAACTGACCAAAAGACAGCACTTTTCACTTGCTTGAGTTAAATTCCGACCAGCAGTCCATGATCCACTTTGCCAATTGATCTATATCCTGTTGTAATCTTGGATAACCTTCTTCACTGTCCACCATACCACCAATTTTGGTGCTACATTCACATCCAAATTGTTAAGCTAGATGATCAACAACTAGACCCAGCACTGATCGCTGTGGCACATCGATGGTCACCGGTTCCAACCTGAAAAATAACCCTTTACCTGGTGAATCCTACCACCAAGCCAATTTTGTATCCAATTGGCTAGCTCTCTCTGAACCCATGTGATCCCATGGAACACCGTGTGGCACCACCAGCAGTGGCTGCCTCGCCAACAGTCTGTCCTTTCTACTTTTTGTTATTTTTAGTATGTGTTAAAAAGTATGTGTTAGTGTTCCTTGGTTTATTTTGTGCGTGGGGGGTGGGGGAAACAATTTTTTCAATCTCTTGCCTCGACGGAGATGCGATTTTTATTATTTTTGGGGGATTTCTTTTCCATATCGTATCTCCGTCCCCACTGCGGTCTAACATCTTGGAGTTGTCGGCCTTTCCTGTCGGCCTTTCCAAACCGCCGGAGTCTGCGGGACTCTAACATCGCGGAGCTTGCGATCCTTTTGCTGGGGATCGAAGCTCCAACCGCGGGGCCTGTGGACTTTAACATCATGAAGCCCCCGGTCTCTGGTGTATCGAGGCCGACTCGGGAGCTCCATGCCGCGGAGAGAGGGTTTCAACTGCCCCGACATGGGTTTCAACCACCCAAATGGGGGCTTCGATCGTCGGCTGTGGGGGCTTTGACAATCAATTTGTGAGGCACAATTTTTCCCACACAAAGTCATGCTGACTACACCTAATTAGTCCTTGTCCTTCCAAACGCAAGTAGATCCTATCTGTTATATCTCCCTCCAGTAACTTTCCCACTACTAATGTTAGGCTCACTGGCCTGCAGTTTCCTGGCTTGTCCTTGCAAGGACAAGCACCCCTTAAAGGCACAACGTTGGCCACCATCTGGTGAGAAGACTCTGTTTTTTTTCCAGATCATGGAGCTTTACCCTCAAGAATGGATGGTACAGATAGCAGTGTTGCTACCTCATTGCTCCAGCGACCTGGGTTCAATCCTCATCTCTGCTACCTGTGTGGAGTTTGCATGTTCACCCAATGGTTTCCTTTGGGTGTTCTGGGTACCTCTCTGTGCTTGTTTTTTCCAAGCTTTAAGTTTGTTTTGTTTGTATGTTGAACATAATTCTCACTGGCAGAATGTTTACAAGACATGTCTGGTAATCTAACGTTGTTATGGTAGATATGAGCTAGTGTTCTGAACTTAAAGAAAGGTAACTTTGAGGGTATGAGGCGTGAATTGTCCAAGATAGACTGGCGATTGATGCTGAAAGGGTTGACAGTGGACATGCAATGGAAGGCATTTAAAGGTCGCATGGATGAACTACAACAAGTGTTCATCCCAGTTTGGCAAAAGAACAAACCAGGAAAGGTAGTGCATCCGTGGCTAACAAGGGAAATCAAGGATAGTATTAAAACAAAAGATGAAGCATACAGATTAACCAGAAAAATTAGCATACCAGAGGACTGGGAGAAATTCAGAGTCCAGCAGAGGAGGACAAAGGGCTTAATTAGGAAAGGGAAAATAGACTATGAGGGAAAACTGGCAAGGAACATAAAAACAGACTGCAAAAGCTTTTATAGATATGTCAAGAGAAAAAGATTAGTTAAGGCAAATGTAGGTCCCTTGCAGTCGGAAACAGGTGAATTGATCATAGGGAACAAGGAGATGGCAGACCAATTGAACAAATACTTTGGTTCTGTCTTCACTAAGGAAGACATAAACCGTCTGCCGGAAATAGCGGGGGACCGGTGGTCTAATGAGATGGAGGAACTGAGGGAAATCCAGGTTAGTCGGGAAGTGGTGTTAGGTAAATTAAATGGATTAAAGGCAGATAAATCCCCAGGGCCAGATAGGCTGCATCCCAGAGTGCTTAAGGAAGTAGCCTCAGAAATAGTGGATGCATTAGTGATAATTTTTCAAAACTCTTTAGATTCTGGAGTAGTTCCTGAGGACTGGAGGGTAGCTAATGTAACCCCACTTTTTAAAAAGGGAGGGAGAGAGAAAACGGGGAATTATAGACCAGTTAGCCTAACATCGGTAGTGGGGAAAATGCTAGAGTCAGTTATTAAAGATGTGATAGCATCACATTTGGAAAGTGGTGAAATCATCGGACAAAGTCAACATGGATTTACCAAAGGCAAATCATGTCTGACGAATCTTATAGAATTTTTCGAGGATGTAACTAGTAGAGTGGATAAGGGAGAACCAGTCGATGTGTTATATCTGGACTTTCAGAAGGCCTTCGACAAGGTCCCACATAGGAGATTGGTGTACAAACTTAAAGCACACGGTATTGAGGGTTCAGTTTTGAGGTGGATAGAAAATTGGTTGGCGGACAGGAAGCAAAGAGTAGGAATAAACGGGTCCTTTTCGGAATGGCAGGCAGTGATTAGTGGGGTACCGCAAGGCTCAGTGCTGGGACCCCAGTTATTTACAGTGTATATTAATGATTTGGAAGAGGGAATTGAATGCAACATCTCTAAGTTTGCGGATGACACGAAGCTGGGTGGCAGTGTTAGCTGCGAGGAGGATGCTAGGAGGCTGCAGAGTGACTTGGATAGATTAGGCGAGTGGGCAAATGCATGGCAGATGCAATATAATGTGGATAAATGTGAGGTTATCCACTTTGGCGGCAAGAACAGGAAAGCAGAGTATTACCTGAATGGTGACCGATTGGGAGAAGGGGAGATGCAACGTGACCTGGGTGTCATGGTGCACCAGTCATTGAAAGCAAGCATGCAGGTGCAGCAGGCAGTGAAGAAAGCGAATGGTATGTTGGCATTCATAGCAAGAGGATTTGAGTTTAGGAGCAGGGAGGTTCTGCTGCAGTTGTACAGGGCCTTGGTGAGACCGCACCTGGAGTATTCTGTGCAGTTTTGGTCTCTTAACCTGAGGAAAGACGTTCTTGCCTTAGAGGGAGTACAGAGAAGGTTCACCAGATTAATCCCTGGGATGGCGGGACTTGCATATGAGGAAAGACTGGATAGACTGGGCTTGTACTCGCTGGAATTTAGAAGACTGAGGGGGGGTCTTATAGAAACATATAAAATTCTTAAGGGGTTGGAGAGGCTAGATGCGGGAAGATTATTCCCGATGTTGGGGGAGTCCAGAACCAAGGGTCACAGCTTAAGGATAAGGGGGAAGTCTGAGGACCGAGATGAGAAAACATTTCTTCACACAGAGAGTGGTGAGTCTGTGGAATTCTCTGCCACAGAAGGTAGTTGAAGCCAGTTCATTGGCTATATTTAAGAGGGAGTTAGATGTGGCCCTTTTTGCTAAAGGGATCAGGGGGTATGGAGAGAAGGCAGGTACAGGCTACTGAGCTGGATGATCAGCCATGATCATATTGAATGGCGGTGCAGGCTCGAAGGGCTGAATGGCCTACTCCTGCACCTATTTTCTATGTTTCTATAAATGATCAGCTGGCTAATGATTCAGGTAATTGGCTGCAAGCAGGATACATTACAATAATTGTGAATGTGCTGTAGATTGAAAATGCAATTTGTAGAATTGAGTCTAAGCAGGTTCTCTGTAGAGCAATCCAACAGTTCATTTTTTTCCACTGACCCTGAAA
The DNA here is from genome assembly GCF_053455715.1 of Rhinoraja longicauda. Classification (NCBI taxonomy): domain Eukaryota; kingdom Metazoa; phylum Chordata; class Chondrichthyes; order Rajiformes; family Arhynchobatidae; genus Rhinoraja; species Rhinoraja longicauda. The sequence continues at coordinate 43,535,627 of NC_135961.1, read as the reverse complement.
ATTATTTTCACTTAACTATCCACTTCCCTTCTGATTTAACTTTTTTGTGCTGTTATAGACAGTTCCAGATCTGTACTACTTTTTTGTCTTTGGTTCACTGCACCTTACCATTTTCCAATACTCACCTGTGCATTTATCCATCTGTTTGAATCTCTCTCTTCTGGTCCTTGAACAATCTTATTGGAGCATCAGTTGATTCTGGTCATTGACTATAAATATCGACTTTTTAATTAGAAAAATATAATTTTTGGTTTGGAAGGTATTTGGAGCATTCATGGAGCAATAAACTGGCTTTATTCATAATGTTAAAAGCTCAGTTATAAAAGTAGTAAATGTTGATATAGCTATTTGAGTACATTACAGTTGAAGTGAAAGAGTTTTCCATTTAAATGAATTCAATAGTTGGTCATTTAAATTGTTGGTCTACAAGTTCATAAAATTATTGGTTTTGGATTTACATTTGATATTTGTTTCTCATAGAAGTTGTTCTTGAGAGCTATTGGATCTTGTATTACTTTTGTTTTTGATATGCAGTAGATATTTCTACTATGCCAGTAGCCCGTGGTACCCCTCTGTATGGACAGCCTGCTTGGTGGGGTGAAGATGATGCAGATGATGAAAATTCAAGCAAGCAAGACCCCAAGCCAGTGAGCGTGAAGCTTGAAAGCAGTGCTACAGGAGGTAGGAACTCAAGCATCAAGTCTCTGTAGTACAGTTGCTTCTCAACGTACGTTCCGATAAACTCATCATAAACAGAAATATCGTAAGTTGAAAACGCATTTAATACACCCGATCACGTGACCGGAAGTGAGTTGCGGCTCGCTGCCTTTGCTCAGCGTTTGCAAAATCGTAAAGTCGAAAATTCGTAAGTCGAAGTGTTGTAAATCGAGGAGCATCTGTGTGGTTCAGCATCTTTTTATGGTGACAATTTTTCTTCATGCTGCCAGTAAACTGTTTTTTCACTGAACCATATCAACAGATTTATTGGGTGGTGCTAATAAGGCATCTATGTCACAGATTTATAATTTTAAAAAATCAGGGCTTTGGTTTAAGTTTTAATGAAATATTTTTTTGAGAATACTCTTCTAATGGTGTGTTGGTGATATTTGTTTTCAATCAATTTGTACTTTTTCCTATCTATTATGCTTTCCCTATAAAGTAAAACTTTCTTACAAATGCCAAGATTCTGTTGGAATCTTCCATATTTAAAACAAACAACTCATGGAAGAATTAGTAGCACCAACCTGTAATGCATCATATTAATCTATTCCACTATTCTGTTGATATCTAAATAATGTAGGTATTGATTTAAAAACACAATTAATAAACAGTGCCCTCCATATTGTTTGGGACAAAGACCCATTATTTATTTATTTGCCTCTGTACTCCACAATTTGAGATTTGTAATAGACAAAAATCACATGTGGTTAAAGTGCACATTGTCAGATTATAATAAAGGCCATTTTTATACATTTTGGTTTCACCATGTAGAAATTACAGCAGTGTTTATACATAGTCCCCCCATTTCAGGGCACCGTAATGTTTGGGACACAGCAATGTCATGTAAATGAAAGTAGTCATGTTTAGTATTTTGTTGCATATCGCCCGTCTCCGTCCATCCCTCTCCCCCACAGCTGCAGAAACCCTCATCCACGCCTTCATCACCTCCCGTCTGGACTACTGCAACAGCCTCCTCTATGGTTCACCCTCAAAAATCATCAATAAACTCCAACACATCCAAAACTCCGCTGCCCGTCTACTCACCCACTCCCCGATCCGTGACCATATCACCCCCGTCCTTTACAAGCTCCACTGGCTCCCCATCCCCCAGAGAATCCAGTACAAAATCCTCCTCATGACCTACAAAGCCCTCCATAACCTGGCCCCATCCTACCTGACTGACCTCCTCCACAGACACACTCCCACCCGTACCCTCCGCTCTGCTGCTGCTAACCTCCTGTCCCCCCCCCATCCGGACCAAACTCAGATCCTGGGGGGACAGGGCTTTCTCCATCGCTGCTCCCACCCTCTGGAACTCACTACCCCAAACTGTCAGAGACTCCTCACTCACCAAATTCAAAACATCACTGAAGTCTCACCTGTTCAGCACTGCCTTCAACCACAGACCGTCACCTCATCTTCTTTTTCCTTTTCTGTTCGTTTACTTATTTATCTATTTATTTTCTTCTCTATGTTTTAGTAAACCCTGTAAAGCGTCTTTGAGTGTTTAGAAAAGCGCTATATAAATGTAATGCATTATTATTATTATTATATCCTTTGCATGCAACTGGACATCACCAGTTGTAGATGTCTTCTCTGGTGATGCTCTGCCAGGCCTCTATTGCAGCCACCTTTAGCTTATGCTTGTTTTAGGGGCTAGTCCCCTTCAGTTTTCTCTTCAGTATATAAAAGGCATGTTCAATTGGGTTCAGATCGGGTGATTTACTTGGCCACTCAAGAATTGACCATTTTTTAGAATTCAAAAACTCCTTTGTTGCTTTAACAGTATGTTTGGGATCATTGTAGAATGAATCGCCGGCCAATGGGGTTTGAGCCATTTGTTTGGACTTGAGCAGATAGGATGTGTCTATACACTTCAGAAATCAGTATGCTACTACCAGCAGCAGTTGTATCATCAATGAAGATAAGTGAGCCAGTACCTTCAGCAGCCATATATGCCCAGGCCATGACACCACTGTGTTTCAGAAATCAGGTGGTATGCTTTGGATCTTGGGCAGTCCTTCTTTCCTCCATACTTTGATCTTGCCACCACTCTGATATAAGTTAATCTTCATCTGATTAGGCAAAATGTAACCTGACCATCCTATTTTTGCGGCTTACCTATGTTTTGCATCTTGCAGTGTAGCCTCTGTATTTCTGTTCATGAAGTATTCTGCGGGCAGTGGGCATTGACAAATCCACACCAGACTCCTGAAGAGTGTTTCTGATCTGTCGGACAGGTGTTTGGGAATTTTTCTTTATTACAGAGAGAATTCTTCTGTCATCAGCTGTGGAGGTCTTCCTTGCCCTGCCAGTCCTTTTGCGATTAGTAAGCTCACCAATGCTCTCTTTCTTCTTAATGATGTTCCAAACAGTTGATTTTGGTAAGCCTTTTTGGCTGATGTCTCTAACAGTTTTATTTTTGTTTCTCAGTCTCATAATGCCTTCTTTGATTTTCATTGGCACAACTTTGGTCCTCATGTTGATAAACAGCAATAAAATTTTCCAACGGTAATGGAAAGACTGGAGGAAAGATGAGGTGCTGAGAGCTCTCTTATACCTACATTAAGGAGGCAATTAAACACACCTGAGCAATTACAAACGCCTATGAAGCCATGTGTCCCAAAAATTATATATTTTTTCTGAAATGTTTCATCAAGTGGTGAATTTCACTGGCCTTCAATTTTTATTCCAGGAAATCCCAAGGAAGCTGGTAAACCTGAAGATGATAGCAAAAACTTCGAAGAGGAAGTAACTTATCCATTCTGCAGAGAACCAAGCTATTTTGAAATTCCTACTAAAGAATTTCATCAGTCTGTCCCCTCAGTGGAAAGTTCAATTCATGAAATCCCAACAAAGGATATCGAGGCTTCATGTGCAGTAGTTCAAGGACATGCTTCATTTACGATAGAATTTGATGACCACACCCCAGGGAAAGTAACAATCAAAGATCATGTCACTAAATTCACTCCAGATCAGCGTCAGAAGCTGAAGAAGTCTCCACCAGCCACAAAAGAACTGTCTGGACTTCAGGCTGCCATGATAGCAGCAGAAAGCAAAGTAGCTGACTGGTTGGCACAAAATGATCCGCCCAGAATGAGACGGGAATCGGTGGATGATGATTCCAAAAGCATAAAAAGTGACCTCACAATTCAGATGAGACGGTTAAAAGGTAAAATGGTTGGTGTTCTAAAATACTATTGTCAATTTTTGTAAACTATGCCACAATCACCATATTTGACAGGACCACATTAACTTCTATTGGGCCTCATTACCTTCAGACTGTCAATGAATTTAGAAAAACTGAGATAGACCAGGGTACTTGGCATGGCTTTGTTACACTATCCAAAATCTTGCCATTGCTATGATTGAACCGTCTTTCTTAGTTTTGTGCCCTTCAGAATGAAAAATGGATATAGTGTAATATCACACTCTTCAAATATTTTGCCATTGCTCATCTACCATCAAAGTTATAACTAATGTACTCCATACTTTGGCCAAGTCTTGCCTTATTTCATCAGAGCTTTTTGTATTTAACTTCAATACCCAAGTCTTGACATTAACTCGAGAAGAACTCAACCATATTGTGGTCACTCCTGTGCAAGTGTCCTTGAATAACAAAACTGTTAATTAATTGTTTGTATAAGCATGGTTAAGCATGGTCTAATATCTAGTTGATTCTTTATTGTATTGTTCCATTCATACCTCTCCAATATCACCACCACTGGAGGTCTGCACACAACTCCTTGGTATTTCTTGGGTCTATCCAGACTGATTTGCATCAGTCTGAAGAAGGGTCTCGACCCGAAATGTCACATCAGTCTGAAGAAGGGTCTCGACCCGAAACGTCACATCAGTCTGAAGAGGAGTCTGAACCCAAAACGTCATATTATTCTGAAGAAGGGTCTCGACCCGAAACGTCACATCAGTCTGAAGAAGGGTCTCGACCCAAAACGTCACCCATTCCTTCTCTCCTGAGATGCTGCCTGACCCGCTGAGTTACTCCAGCATTTTGTGATGCATAAAGTCTACGTTATTTTCTATGAATTCTTAGCCCGTGGTATTGGAGGCAGGATACTATCATGGATAGTACCTTGACTTATTGGCAGAAGGCAAAGAGTGTGATTAAAGGGGGCATGTTCCTACGCGGTACCTTTTGATGTTCTATGCTTGCACTATCACCCCTGGCAGTGTGTTCAAGGCACCCATCACGCTGTAGGTGTGTATATGTAAAAAAAACTAATGTGCCAATATGATTCCTTTAAAAGTAACTCCACCTACTTCACCATAAAGCTATGGAATCTAGTATTTGTTGTTTCCATCCCAGGAAAAAATTCTGACTTTCTACCATAGCCATATACACTAATGTTCCCAGGACCGAGAAGCTTCATTGATGCTGGCGACCTTGGAATAGCAGCTCAGAGCATTCGCATAGATGAGGTAGAAGCTACCCTCTCATCATCCTTAGACAACTTGACAAACTACAATATGGACAATCAACTGAAGGCAAACCCTGCTAAGACCCAAGATAGTCTGTTCCACCTTCGTAATTGCGAAGCTGGGAGAAAGCTGTCCTTAACATGGAATGGTGTCTCTTTGAGACACTGTGACTACCCTGTTTATCTTGGGGTCACTCTGGACCGAACCCTTTCCTTCAAGCAACACATCGAGAAGGTGAAGGGCAAAGAGAGAACGAGGAACAGCCTCCTACGCAAGCTGGCAAAATCGTCATGGGGTACCAATGCATTCACACTGCGGTCAACTGCTCTTGCGCTGTGCTACTCTGCTGCAGAGTATGCTTGTCCTGTTTAGGAGAGATCATCTCATGCAAAGAAAGTTGATGCTGCCCTTAATGCATCACTGGCTGCCTAAAACCAATGGATGTGGATAGCTTGCATGTCTTGGCCAGTATTGCTCCACCAGGAATCCGCAGATCAGTTGCCGGTAGAACTGAACCTAGTAGGCAAGTTGGGGACACCCGCTATTTCTATCACTCCCATCATCCAACCCCAAACCGCCTGAAGTCGAGAAAGAGCTTCCTTCGCACAGTCCAGCCACTGTCACAGTCTCATCAAGGAACCAGACTAGCCTTGTGGGGAAAGAAACGCAGTGAAAACCACCACCACGAAAAGCTGCCAATCTCAACCAAAGAACGCTACTGACCAGGTATGGCTGGAAGACCTGGAAGTCCCTCAATAAGCTTCGTACTGGGATGGGCCGATGCATGACCAATATGAGCAAATGGGGCTATGCAGATGCTGCAGACACAGAACGTGAATGTGGAACATCTGTATAATCCATGCCACACCTACTAAGATGCCCACTTCTTGGTGAATAATGCTGCCTGGAAGATCTAGCGGTGGCAAACGAGAAGGCTGTCCATTGTGCAAGAGCCTGGCTGAACATTTGAAACATAGATGATGGACACAAAAGAAGAAGGCCGCTTATTTATTAACTTCAGTCAGGCCTTCCCTCATCCTCTGATGCTCTGGAGCAGGGGTGTCAAACTCATTTTAGGTCACGGGCCAGAATGGGCAAAATGCAACCTCATGTGGGCCGGATCAGTTGTGCACATGCGCGCGTGCTCCCACAGCTTTCGTTGCTTTTGTTTTTTCAACCTGCTCTCATGTGTCTCAGTCTCTGCTATAACTACAAAGTGTTTCACTTTATGAATTTCTTCTCTTATGAAGAAGATTGCCCAGCAAGCATTACTTTTATGATTGGTATCTGGGCCCTAGGTAGAGTGGATGTGGAAATAATGTTTCCAGTAATAGGAGGGTCTAGGACCAGACGTCACAGCATCAGAATAAAAGGTCATACATTCAAAATGGAGATGAAGAGGAATGGGTGGTGAGTCTGGAATTCATTGCTACAGACAGCGGTGGAGGCCAAGACATTGGGTATTTTTGAGGCAGATATTCATAGGTCTTGATTAGGTTACAGGGAGAAAGAAGACAATAGAATGTGGTTGAGAGAGAAAATAGATCAGCCATGGTTGAATGGCAAAGTAGACTTGATGGGCTAAAGGGCCTAATTCTGTTCCCCTGTTTTATAATCTTCCTACAGTGTTTATGTTTTTGTCCACAATGGGCTGGCTGGGTGTTGAACAGCCGAACAGCAGCTATCTGGCATGGTGAAAGATGGTCTGTCCATCATCTCACCTGAAGACCCCGCACCCCATCCTTCTCCTTATGTCTTTCTTCCTTCCCCTCACATCCTCTCCCCTCACCTCTCATGTCCTTCTTGACCCTCACCTGCCCTCTCCCTTTCTTCAGCCTATCCCTTCTCTCATTTCTACTTCCTTCCTTCCAACTACTCCCCCAGGTCTCAGGTACATGGTGGCGGTCTCTGTGGCGGCAGCCCAGGCACTTCCCGGTGTCCACAACAACGCTGAGACTCCCCACCTTCCCCAGCCCGGCCCCTTCCCGCTTCCGTCACCGCATGGCCGAATATGGGTGTAGCTTCTACTCGCTCCTGGGAGTGGGGAGGTGACAGCTGCAAACCGGACTTGCAATTTCCTTCTGCGCAAAAGTTCATATTTCCTGCGAGTTTAAGCGGACATGCAGCTCACTTTATGTGTATAATCTAACAACGTTGGCTTTTCCCCAAATCATCCCGCGGGCCGGATTGGACCCTTTCGCGGGCCGGATGTGACCCGCGGGCCGGTAGTTTAACACCCCTGCTCTAGAGAATATAGTGCAAGTTTATACAATGTCAAATCTCTCTTTACAACTACTACCCTCTAATGCAGGTACAGCAGGCAGTGAAGAAAACTAATGGCATGTTGGCCTTCATTGCGAGAGGAGCAAGGAGGTCCTACTGAAGTTGTACAGGGCCCTGGTGAGACCGCGCCTGGAGTATTGTGTGCAACTTTGGTCTCCTAATTTGAGGAAGGACATTTATAGCTATTGAGGGAGTGCAGCGTAGGATCACCAGGTTAATTCCCAGGATGGCGGGACTGACATATGATGAAAGAATGGGTCGACTGGGCTTGTATTCACTGGAATTTAGAAGAATGAGAGGAGATCTTATAGAAACATTAAATTCTTAAAAGGATTGGACAGGCTAGATGCAGGAAAAATGTTCCCGATGCTGGGGGAGTCCAGAACCAGGGGTCACAGTTTAAGAATAAGGGGTAGGCCATTTAGGACTGAGATGAGGAAAAACTTTTTACCCAGAAAATTGTAAATCTCTGGAATTCTCTGCCATAGAAGGCAGTGGAGGCCAATTTGCTGGATGTTTTCAAGAGGGAGTTAGATTTAGCTCTTAGGGCTAAAAGAATCAAGGGATATGGGGGGGAAAGCAGGAATGGGGGACTGATTTTAGATGATCAGCCATGATCATATTGAATGGCAGTGCTGGCTCAAAGGGCCGAATGGCCTACTCCTACACCTATTTTTCTATGTTTCTAATCCAGGCAGCATTTTGGTAATCTATATCTGCATCCCTTCCAAAACCTCCAAATCCTTCCTATAATGGGGTGACGAGAGCTGCACGCAATGCTCCAAATGCGACCAAACCAAAGTTTTATAAAGTTGCAACATGACTTTCTGAGTCTTGTTTTCAATGCACCGACCAATGAAGACAAGCAAGGTATCGCAAAATGCTGGACTAACTCAGCAGCTCAGGCAGAGAAGGAATGGGTGACGTTTCGGGTCGAGACCCTTCTTCAGACTGATGTCGGGAGGGGGCGGGGCAAAAATAGGATGTGGTTGGAGAGAGGGAGACAGGGAGAACTGGGACGGGGGGCAGAGGAACTATCAGAAGTTGGAGAAATTAATGTTCATACCGCTGGGGTGTAAGCTGCCCAAGCGAAGTATGAGATGCTGTTCCTCCAATTTGCGGTGGGCCTCACTATGACAATGGAGGAGCCCCATGACAGAAAGGTCAGACTGGTAGTGGGAGGGGGAGTTGAAGTGCTGAGCCACCGGGAGATCAGGATGGTTAAGGCAGACTGAGCGAAGGTGTTGAGCGAAACGATCGCCTGCGTTTGGTCTCACCGATGTAGAGAAGTTGACATTGGAACAGCGGATACAATAGGTGAGGTTGGAGGAGGTGCAGGTGAACCTCTGACTCACCTAGAAAGACTGTTTGGGTCCTTGAATGGAGTCGAGTGGGGAGGTAAAGAGACAGGTGTTGCATCTCCTGCGGTTGCAGGGGAAAGCACTTGGGGAGGGGGTGGTTTGAGTGGGAAGGGACGAGTGGACCAGGGAGTTACGGAGGGAACGGTCTCTGCAGAAAGCAGAAAGGGGTGGAGATGGGAAGATGTGGCCAGTAGTGGGATCCTGTTGGAGGTGACGGAAATGTTGGAGGATAATTTGTTGTATACGCTGGCTGATGGGGTGGAAGGTGAGGACAAGGGGGACTCTATCCTTACGATTGGGGAGAGGGGGAGCAAGAGCGGAGCTGCGGGATATAGAGGCCCTAGCGAGGGCTTTTTAGACTTTTTACAGGAGACAGGGTGGGAAGAAGTGTAGTCAAGATAGCTGTGGGAGTCAGTGGGTTTGTAGTAGATGTCGGTCACTAGTCTGTCTCCTGTGATGGAGATGGTGAGATCCAGAAGACAAGCATATCATATGCCGCCTTTACCACTCCTTGTTAGAGTGATGCACCTTCACTGACGTTCCCCAGTCTATTTTCAATTTGGTCCCCAAGAGCTGTTGAGCCTAATGGTTTCCCATTACAATATTGGGGGATATTGTTTGTTTCTATCAAGTGAGAAATTCAGTTTAAAGACAGTTCTCCGGGATGGAATCCTTATGTATTGGGGACCTGCTGTTTGGAGGACATAATGAGTCTACAGAGGTATAGGTTAAATGAGTGGACAAATATGGCAAATAGAGTGCAATGTGTGAAAATGTAAAATTGTCTGTTTTGTCTGGAAAAGTTTAAAGTCAAAGGCAACCCAGAATGTTGCAGCTTCAATGGCCTTTTGTTCTCACAGTTGCTCCCACTCACTCACTGACCAGATAACCACCTTAACAGCTTAACTCCAGTTTTACTCTTTCGGTAACATCACCCACCACCCCTGCAACTAAACGAGTTGCTTTTGTTTTTGCCAGTTCTGATGAAAGTGCTTCGACTTGATATTTTAGTTCAGATTGTTTACTTCAGATGCAGAGTAATTAAAATATTAACAGAACATGAAAAATAAACCTGGAGGATGTTCGCACATGCTGGAGTAACTCAGCGGATCAGGCAGCGTCTCTGGAGAAAAAAATAAATAGGTGACATTTCGGGTCGGGACACTACTTTAGACCTGAAACATCACCTATCCATATTCTCCAGATATGCTGCCTAACCGGCTGAGTTACTCCAACATTCTGTGCCTACCTTTGGTGTAAACTAGCATCTGCAGTTCCTTGTTATTACATTTTGGATGTTCACACAAAGTGAAAGCAAATGAAGTACCCAAGCTCAGAACTTAAACGATAGTAGCACCAAGTATAGTTAAACAAATTTGCTATTGGATACTTCATGGTATCTGAATACTTTTATTATTTTGGATTTGTTTAAATCTAATTGTCGTTTGAGAATTTGGACTTCAGCTAAACTGAATAACTTGTATTTTGACATCTTTGGAAATGATTGTTTTTCAATTTAAAAAAATGCTTTTCTCCCCCTCTGCAATGGAAATCAAAATGTGTATCGATTGCTCTAACTTTAAGTAATCCTTGTGTTCCCTCTTTCTTCATCCCTCCCCCACCCTGTTCTCCCCCTGATCTGTACTTTTCACACCTTTGTATACTTCCATATCTCTAGTTTCCCTCTCCCCTGACTCTCAGTCTGAAGAAGGATGTCGACTTGAAACATCACCCATCCCTTTTTTCCAGAGATGCTGCCTGTCCCACTGAGTTGCTCCAGCATTTTGTGTGTATTTATAAACATTATTTGCATTTGTGTTGAAATGATCAATTCTCTCCAAAAACCTGTTTGTAATATCTTCTGATTATTTATACTTAAGACAAATACATTTTGCTGTAATGCTTGTTTTCCTTTTGGAAAAACTATTGCAAGTGCTCCTTGTCCCCTCTCTCCCTCTCACTCTCTCTCTCTCTCTCTCGTGTTATTGGCTCATTTATACTCCAATGGGAAATCAATTTGAACAATGAAAAGAATTTTGAGAATAATAGCAACTCTGTTCTATCTGAATTATTAGCCATTTCCTTAAAGGGTTTATTATTTGGACTGTGTTACCATCAGCGCAGTGCATTCTAATTCAGACATTGAATATGTGTGTAATTAATGCTGATTTGCTTGGTCTTATTTACCTTGTATATTTTAGATTTTGCTCTTATAGTTAACTTGTTGTTTAGGAAATAAACATGATGATGGAACACAAAGTGATACAGAAAATGGAAATGATCAAATACATGCTCACAAACATGCTGCACTTGAAGATCAATTGAGGATGTATCGTGCTGAACAACAGAAGACTTCAATTTCTGAAAAGGGCCATGAAATATCTTCAATGAGTCGGACTGCCTTTATGATTGAGTTCTTTGATGAGGATAACCCACGAAAGAGAAGGTCCTATTCTTTCACGCAAGTTGCAGCAGCTGTACCTCCAGAAGGGCCTCATCCATTTCCACCTGCAAAGCCAGACAGGTCAAAAGCTAACATGACTAATTCAAAGGCAGTTTCATTTACACATCAACCAAGTCCTCCTCATGCTAAATCATCACACGTTGTACATGAATCTCATCAAACGATACATTTACAAAAACAAAAATCTGAATCGCCAGTTCCTTTAGTAATAGCCCAAGCACCTCAGCAGAGAAGTTCTGGCAGCGCTGGGCAAAGACAGAATCAAAGTAATTTGGAATCACAAACAATTTCACCGTCTGTTTCAAAGGGAAATGATGATGACCAAAGTGACAAAGGAACTTACACAATTGAACTCGAAAATTCCAATACAGAGGAAGAGGAAGCTCGTAGAATGATTGATATGGTAAGAATAAAGGAGGAACATTTTGCCCTCAGTTTTTTGAGAATTTATGTTCAGGAAGAATTGTTTTGAAACTTTCTTATTGCATAATAAAGGATTCGATTTCAAAATCGAATTTAAAAATAAAACATTGCACAACTTAATTGTGCTTCTAATCACACGAGCATTTATTTTGCTTTGATCTGAGTATTGCAATAGAAAGCATTAGCTATAATGCTAACATTTGGATCTCAAAATTAACTGCATGCCAAATTTGAAACTTTAATGGAAAAACTTAATTTCCTTCGGGAGTATATATTTATTCATTCTTAGCATTTAAATGTCATTGGCAAAGCCCATATTTTTCGTACGCTCCATTGGAGAAGAGGTGGTAGTGAGCTATTTCTTTGAACCACTGAAATAGGGCATTCTCATGGTTCTGTTGCATTGGGAGTTCTGGATGTGGATTCAATTTCCAAAGAAACTGACAAATTTCGATTTTTGGAACGGTAAGAGTCTTGGAAGGGGTGCTGCAGGTGATTTTGTTTTAATTAATGTATTGGCCATGTATTTAAAAGCTAGAGGTCATGGTTTTGGGAAGTGTTATTGAAGAAACGTTGGCATTTTTTAAGCAATACACATTGAGATCATTGTGATGAAGGGAATGAATGGTTAGTGTGGTAGTATCGTTGTGGATGGCATTTCAGTTATCCAGTTAAGCAAAGGGCATTTCATCACACTTCTTGTACATGATGGAATGTCGTGTTGATTCCTGAGATGAATCACCTGCTCCAGCCTCTTACCTGTTTTTGCAGCCACAATATTTATTTGACTGATTCACTTGATGTATTGGTCAATGGCTTCTGCCCAAAATGTTGGTTGGTTGTGGTCGTGGCAAAGCTGTTGAATGTCAAGGTCAGGGGGTTAGGTTTGTTGAAGATGGTCGTTGTCTGGAACCATTGTTACTTGCTGTCTATTAAAAATGAAGTTGGTTAAATTGGTTGGTTGAGATGGTTACATTATTTATTGTTATTGTCGTGAGTACCAAGATACAGTGAAAAGCTTGTTCTACGTGCTATCTTGTCAGACTATACAATGGTACAATCATACACAAGTAAAAGTGAAACAATTAATAGATCCTTTTTTGGTATAGCGCACAGAGTAGCCATGTTTCAGCACCTACTTGCAACTTTAAGTCTCAAGTATCAGTTTCGAGTTTAAAAATGTAAGAGGAAAAAGTACAATAGTAGGATCTCAAGATATTGTCTATAAGTGAATTTGGGGCTGCCATGCACTGTTGAGAATAATCCTACTCCCAAATTAGATTTGGTAATGTGCTGTTTAATTGAGTTTTAAGTTTAGGTCAGTTTAGGTATTCCAGTTGCTTAACTCCACCTTTCAGCGTCAGTTGTAGAAGGAAATGTTTCAAATAATCCAGTGTGAGCTTTTTGGCTGATTTCAAATTCTGTCTGCAAGGGCAACTCTGAACTTCCAATAGCTGGCCACTTTCATTCTCGATCCCATACATTATCGACCTTCTGTCTTTAGCCTCCTACTTTGCTCCAGCAGTGCCCAACTTAATACTATGGAATAGCACCTCATTGTTCATCTGGGATTGGTGCAGCCCTTGTGACTCAATATTGAATTTAATAACTTAAGATTATTGTACTTCATGTGGGTGTATGTTATTGCTTTAATTTTTTTAATTTTTCCTGTAGTCTCTGATGGCTAGTTTTTTATAGTAATTGTTACCTAAACAACTTTGTCTGCAACCGATCAGATACACTTTGCCTGTTTCACCTCTCCCCATCTTCCCCTTTCTGAAACTTAAAACATGCTAGAATTCTCTTTTCCAGTTCTGATGAATGAACCTTGATCCGAAACATTGACCCTAATACGCTCTACTGATGCTACCTGACCTGATGAGTTCCTCCAACATTTTTATTGTTTTTGTTCCAGCTGATACACGTTTAGACTCAACCAGTGCTCATAGAATAATTAATTCTAGGTGTCACGATATAAATTTGTAACACATTAACATCTTTAAGAATCCAGTGGAATGCACAGTACTCCAGATCTGTTGTCACTAATGTCCTGCATCATTGAAGTGTAACCTTCCGGCTTCCAAATTCAATTGCCCTAGCAATAAACATTGACATACAGTTAGCTTTCCTAATCACCTGTATCCATACTAACCTTTTGTACATTGCACACTGTGACACCCAGATCCCACTCTGTAGTATTTTATCATTTAATTTTTTTTAAATTGTAATATATATTATTTTCATTAGTGGATTAAACTGTGTCAGGGAAGCAATGCTGACATCTTGCCTGACAGGCACACATTCAGCTTCTCTGATTTCCATTTCTTCATCTATATCAAAATATATTAACACAATTTTCAGTTTGCAAATTCTGCTTGATTAGACAGGGTTTTTGATGTTGCTCAAATATTAGCAATTTACCTCAAATTGCAAATTGATTTTACCGACAGAGTGGTTACTTCTCAGATCAGATATTTACATTGATACAAGGCATAATTTGTATGTATCTGTTATTGTAATCTTGCAAGTGTCTGTAAAGCTTCATTGTCTTGATTTATCATTTCCTGTGGAAGATTAATTTTCTCCACAAACCAGATGTTACTGTTGGTTAATGTTCAACAAATATCTATTTAAATCCATTTGGCTTTTATCGCTGTAAACCGTACCTATCCAAATGTCTTTTAAATGTTGTTATTGTACTTGCCTCTATTTAATTCCTCTAGCAGCTTGATCCAGATACCCACCATACTCTGTGTAGGGAATAAAAAGTTGCTCCCCAGGTTCCTATTACATTTTTCCCCTCTCACCTTAAAATAAAAGTTGCTTGTAGATTTGAAGAGATGAAATATGATAAACCAGGTCCTGATTCCAACGATACCGCTGCTGTTGAGGTTGATTGTGTAATTGTTTTACTCGGTTGGTATCTCCATCAAAGTGTGTGACTATAGTATCCACGTGCATCCTGGAATAAATTATTCTTAAATTTCAAATGTAATAATTGAAGAGCAGTTGCAGGGCTGTTAAGTTATACATTATTGTATATAATTTGTGTGGTTATTAGTTACAGTGCCATAGATATATGTAGGTTAATTGGCTGGGTAAATGTAAAAATTGTCCCTAGTGGGTGTAGGATAGTGTTAATGTAGGTTAATTGGCTGGGTAAATGTAAAAATTGTCCCTAGTGGGTGTAGGATAGTGTTAATGTATGGGGATCGCTGGGCGGCACGGACTTGGAGGGCCGAAAAGGCCTGTTTCCGGCTGTATATATATGATGATGATGATGATATATAGTTTAGATTGCTAGTTCTGTCCTTTTCCCATCACACAACTACTTGGTATCATTGTACCACCCCACATGCTGAAGGATATTCTCACTTTAAAGGCAAAATCATTGGTGAATTTTAATAGCTAACATTTTTCTGATAAGTTTATTTCACTTAGTCTTGGTTTCTATTCAGCTATAATACTTGATGTATAGATATATACATTAATTTTTAATTAGATGTAGTTTTGAAAATACAGTGTGCTGTTAAGCTTAAATTAATTAACATAAAATGTCATTTGGGGATGAAAAGCCACATTGTGACCCTTATTTGCTTCATTAGTACGATTCATATATTTCTAACAAATATTACTTATTCTTAAAATAGGTGTTTGGAGTAGTAGATTCCCAAAATTACACTGGCTGTGGTATCACAAGGCCAGTCATTGCTGAACAAAAAATCAAATGGAAACAAAATTCTCCTGAACAAGCAACAGGTGCAAGAAATGGCGAATTTAGTAAAGAACTTTTGAGTGACTCTGAGGTGAGTTATATGGAAAATATTGACAAAAATTGCATGAATTAGTGTGTCCTATACTTCTTTCAAACATTTAGGGGGTGTTTTAAAGCAAGGCTGTTGTCGTAGGTATATCCTATAATATTTAAAAGCAGGCCTTGTTTCCTACATGTTGAGGTTTTTGTTTTGCTAAGTTGTTAAGCAATGTGGTAAAGGATGGCTGTGGTTTTTTCCCCAGTGTTTACATGAACAGACGATGTGTTAATTGTCAAATGCACAGGTAGTTCTGTTATAATGTGATGGTTGCTTTCCTGAGAAACGTGTTATAGAAAGTCATGTTATAAAGACAATTATGTCAATGGGTGAAAGGAGGCTAGAGCATTTTTCAAAATTACATTAAGAAAGTTATTGTTCCTGCAGGACAGGATTTTCAAAAATAAAGGTGTTTTAATAGCTTCCAGCCACGTGGACCCGTTGGGCCAAACCTCTCTTGCATTGGTGCAGCACCATCTCCTCCCCTCTTTCCCCCCCTCCCCTCTTTCCCCCCCTCCCCTCTTTCCCCCCCTCCCCTCTTTCGGCCCCTTTCCTCCCCCTGTCCCTCTCCTCCCCCGGCCCCTCTCCTCCCCTGGCCCCTCTCCTCCCCCGGCCCCTCTCCTCCCCCGGCCCCTCTCCTCCCCCGGCCCCTCTCCTCCCCCGGCCCCTCTCCTCCCCCGGCCCCTCTCCTCCCCCGGCCCCTCTCCTCCCCCGGCCCCTCTCCTCCCCCGGCCCCTCTCCTCCCCCGGCCCCTCTCCTCCCCCGGCCCCTCTCCTCCCCCGGCCCCTCTCCTCCCCCGGCCCCTCTCCACTCCCTCCCTCCCTAGGAGATAGATTTAAACCTTAAAATGTGAATAACTAAATATATAACACCGATTTCAATGAAACTTCTTCTATTAGCGCCAAAGGGACGACGGTGAGTAAGGTGGGCCTAAAATTGTCGCGCTATTATGTACCGTTTTGACTGTAGTTCAGGAACAAACAAACAAACAAACGAGAGTTTTAGTATATAGATTAGTTTATTTTACTTCTGCAACCTAAAGATACTATAGGCTGTATGCTACAGTGTATATTGTTTACTAGAGTATCTATGCGTAAGTGCCAGTAGGAGCAATTGCTTGTCAATTTCATTCATCTCCCATGATTTGGGTAGCAGCTGTGCACTTAAGAAACAGTGTTGTCTAATTATTGCAGGGATGTTGTAGTGAAACAATTTTTTTTCCTGAAACTGTTTAAATACATGTCACTTTTTCTATGCTTGTCAATTTCTGAAATAATGTTTAAGTGGGGTCACCATAGGTGAGGTCCCAGTAGATTGGAGGGTGGTTAAGGATGTGCTTTTATTTAAGAAGAGCTGTAAAGAAACACCTGGAAAGTACAAACCATTCAGGCTGACCTCTATGATACGTAAATTACTAGAGGGGATTCGGAGAGGTAGGATATATACAGTGCATTCAGAAAGTATTCAGACCCCTTCACTTTTTCCACATTTTGCCATGTTACAGCCTTATTTTAAAATGGATTAAATTCTTTTTTTTTTATCATCAATCTACACACAATACCCCATAATAAAAAAGCAGAGACAGGTGTTTAGAAAATTTTGCAAAGTAATTTAAAAGAAATAATTGAAATATCACATTTGCATAAATATTCAGACTCTTTACTCAGTACTTTGTTGAGGCACCTTTGGCAGCGATTACAGCCTCAAGTCTTCTTCGATATGACGCTACAAGCTTGGCACACCTGTATTTGGGTAATTTCTCCAATTCTTCTCTGCAGATCCTCTCAAGCTCTGTCAGGTTGGATGGGGAGTGTCGATGCACAACTATTTTCAGGTCCCTCCAGAGTTGTTCGATCGGGTTTAAGTCCGTGCTCTGGCTGGGCCACTCAAGGACATTCACAGACTTGTCACAAAGCCACTCCAGCATTGTCTTGGTTGTGTGCTTAAGGTCGTTGTCCTGTTGGAAGGTGAACCTCTGCCCCAGTCTGAGGTCCAGAACGCTCTGGAGCAGGTTTTCATCCAGGATCTCTGTGTACTTTGCTCCGTTCATCTTTCCCTCGACCCTGACTAGTCTCCCAGTTCCTGCCGCTGAAAAACATCCCCACAGCATGATGCTGCCACCACCATGCTTCACCGAAGGTATGGTATTGGCCAGGTGATGAGAGGTGCCGCTTAGCATTCAGGCCAAAGAGTTCAATCTTGGTTTCATCAGACCAGAGAATCTTGTTTCTCATGGTCTGAGAGTCCTTTAGGTGCCTTTTGGCAAACTCCAAGCGGGCTGTCATGTGCCTTTTATTGAAGAGTGGCTTCCGTCTGGCCACTCTACCATAAAGGCCTGATTGGTGGAGTGCTGCGGATATAGTTGTCCTTCTGGAAGGTTCTCCCATCTTCACAGAGGAACTCTGGAGCTCTGTCAGAGTGACCATCGGGTTCTTGGTCACCTCCCTGACCAAGGCCCTTCTCCCCCGATTGCTCAGTTTGGCCGAGCGGCCAGCTCTATGAGTCCTGGCGGTTCCAAAGTTGTTCATTTAAGAGTGACGGAGGCCACTGTGCTCTTCGGGACCTACAATGCTGCAAAAATTGTTTTATACCGTTCCCCATATCTGTGTCTCGACACAATACTGTCTCGGAGGTCTCCGGACAATTCCTTCGTCTTCATGGCTTGGTTTTTGCTCTGACACGCACTGTCAACTGGGACCTTATACAGACAGGTATATGCCTTTCCAAATCATGTCCAGTCAATTTAATTTACCACTGGTGGACCCCAATCAAGTGGTAGAAACATCTCAAGGATAATCAATGGAAACAGGATGAACATAAGCTCAATTTTGAGTGTCAGAGCAAAGGGTCTGAATACTTATATATTTCAGTTATTTCTTTTTAATTACTTTGCAAAAATTTCTAGACAGCTGTTTTCATTTTTTTATTATGGGGTATTGTGTGTAGATTGATGATAAAAAAATGAATTTAATCCATTTTAAAATAAGGCTGTAATGTAGCAAAATGTGGAAAAAGTGAAGGGGTCTGAATACTTTCTGAATGCACTATGTATTTGGAAAAGATAGACAACAAAGTGCTGGAGTAACTCAGTGGGTCAGGCAATATCTCTGGAGAAAAAGGATGTGTCCCAACTCAAAGTCACCCATCCTTTTTCTCCAGAGATGCTACCTAACCTGCTGAGTTACTTCAGCATTTTGTGTTTATCTTTAGTATCAACCAGCATCTGCAGTTTTTTTTCCTACGCCATGTATTTAGGTGGGTTGATTAGGGATAATCAGCAGTGCTTTGCATGGGAGATTGTGTCTCATAAATTTGATTGAGTTTTTTTGAAGAAATAACTAAGAAGATAGATGTGGGCACCGTGGTAGATTCACAGACGACACCACCACATTATAATTATCATGTATGCTCAGATACAATGAAAGTGCATTTTTTTAAATGCTATCCAAACAGATCAGATATTCTATACATAAATACAATCAAGTCAAACTGAAGTACAATACATAGAGCAAAGGGGAAGATACAGAGTGCAGATTTTAGGAAGGGCCTCGACCTCTACAGGAAGGGCCTCGACCTGAAATGTCAGCCATTCTTTCTCTTCAGAGATGCTGCCTGTCTCGGTAAGTTACTCCAGCATTTTGTGTCTACCAGAGTGATGTGTTTCTGGGTGATATTATAGGGAGGGTTTAATCAGACAAACCGCTCCGCTGGTTGCAGACCTCTGCAGCTATCTAATCGGTAAAGTCCGATCAAAGATAGTCCGAGGGTCTCCAATGAGGTAGATAATAGTTCAGGACTGCTCTCTAGTTGGTAGGATAGTTCAGTTGCCTGATAACAGTTGGGAAGAAACTGTCCTTGAATCTGGAGGTGTGCGTTTTCACACTTCTACACCTTTTGCCAGATGGAGAGGGGAGAAGAGAGAGCGGCCAGGGAGCGACCCATCCTTAATTATGCTGGTGGCCTTGCCGAGGCAGCGTTAGCTGTAAATTGAGTCAATGGAAGGGAGCTTGGTTCCCGTGTTGGTCTGGGCTGCGTCCATAATTCTCTGCAATTTATTGCGGTCTTGGATGGCGCTGTTCCCAAACCATGCTCTGTTGCATCCCGTTTAAATGCTTTCTACGGCTTTCTACATGCCGAACTTCCTAAGCCTTCTAAGGAAGTAGAGTCATTGGTGTGCTTTCTTGGCCATTGCTTCAATATGGGTGATCCAAGAGAAGTAGTTGGTGATATTTACTCGTAAGAATTTGAAGCTTTCAACCATCTCTACTTTGGCGCTGTCAATGCAAACTGGGGTATGTGTACCGCTTCACTTCCTGAAGTCAATCACCTTCTCCTTTGTCTTGCTCTCATTGGGAGAGAGGTTGTTGTCTCGACACCAGGTTATGAGGTTCTGAATCTCCTTCCTGTGCTCTGACTCATCAATATTTGATATCAGCCCCACAATGGTGGTGTCGTCTGTGAATTTGAACATTGAATTAGATTTGTGCATGATTGCACAGTCGTGGGTGCACAAGGAGTAAAGTAGGGGGCTGAGAATGCATCTTTGCAGAGCACCAGTGTTGAGGATTGTCATAGAGGATGATTTGTCCCTGATCTCTCTGATTGGGGTATGTTGGTCAAGAAGTAAATTTTTTAATCAAGAAGTCTCATTTCAATAAATGGTGTTTTGAATGTTGGTCTGCTCTAAAGTACAAATCAGCAAGGTGTTTATAAGCTAGGCATGAACTTTAATCTTAAAGTTCGGTAGCTGTAAACCCAGGAGATGACTGTAGGCTGCACAACGTCATGATGTTGCTGAGAGAAACTCAGTTATTGGCTATGTACTGAGTCAGTGACAATAGCAGATGCAGGAGCTGATTTTAATTTGGGGGGGGTTGAGCAGTGGTTAGCTCGAGGGCACTATACTAATTGCATCGGGGTTTAATATCGTTCCCATTGTTGAATTGGGGTCACTTAAAGTAAATTAAATATCCCTCGGGAAAGCAATGGATATAAAAAGTTATGAATTTTGATTGATCATAACTGGAGAACTAAATCAGCAATTTGAAGAAGGGTCTCGACCCGAAACGTCACCCGTTCCTTCTCTTCAGAGATGCTGCCTGACCCACTGAGTTACTCCAGCATTTTGTGTCTACCAGCAGTTCCTAATGTCTTTTGTGAACAAGCACAGATGAGACTACGTAGATCTTTCAAAGTAGCAATATGAGACAATGGCTCACTGGCATCTTTCTGTGCTGTAAGATTCTAGGGTTGTGCTATCAAATCATTCTTAATTTGCTACACTTTAAAAAATAAAAAATAAATCAATTACATGGTGATGTAGCTGCGCGATATTCTTTACCATTAGTTTCATGTTGTATTTCATACATTTTGTAATTACTTATCATAAAGTGAAACAATTAAAAGTTAATGAATTATTTTAACATATTTTAGATTGTCACTTTTAATAAAAATTAACACAGTAATAACATTTGGCAGCGCAAGCAGCAGCGGCTCACCTGCAGTCCGTTTGTCTTTTATGTTTTTGTTGGTTTTTTTGTCTTAATTGTGGTGTTTAGATGTGATGTGTTTTTTGTGGTTGTGTACTAGGTGTGGGGGGGGGCTGTAAAATTGTCTCTTCCGAACGGAGACACGACCTTTTTTTCTGGGTGGTGTCTCCGTTCCCGCTGCGGCCTACCCTCGGCCAAACACCTGGAGCTGGCGGCCTCCTGTTGGGACCACCTGGGGCTCTGGTTCGCAGAGGCCGCGGTGACTTAGCATCTGCGGAGATGGCTGCCTTCGGAGGCTGTGGTGGCGCTGCGAGTGCGGCTGCGACCCGCCTTCGGAGGCTTCGGCGCGGGCCGCGTGAATATCGGAAGCTCGCAGGCCCCTGGGTTGGGGCCGACATTGGGAGCTCCGGCAGCGGCAGCGTCTTTACCCGCCACGAATCGAGGGGCTTGGGTCGGCCCGCTGCGAACCTTTCACCGTCCGGCGCGGCCTGTTCCAGGTCGCGGGATTTTCTCCGCCCGGCGGGGCTTCAATGTCAGGAGTCCCGACCGCCGCGATGTGTCAACTTCAACATCCTGACCGCGGGAGAAGACGGCAGGGGATGAGAAAAGACATTCTGGCCTTCCATCACAAACCAACACATAACAAAAAAAAAGATGGATGTTTCTTTTTTTTTTGTTATGTGTTGGTTTGTGATTGTGTGTGTTATTGCTTATTTGTATTGCTCTTATTGTTGGACTATGGGTAATTGAATTTCGTCCAATAGACTTGGTTTTTTTGGATGACAATAAAGGCTATTCTGATTCTGACATTTGCTTCAAAATAACACAAATGAAATGCATAATTGGATTGGGCTCCACTGAGCCAGGAGCGGAGGTGATAAAAACCTTAAGTATAATGTGTCCATAAATTGAATGAACAAACCTATCATAGGCAAAATGTGGAATTTGTTTCTGAAGTACATTCTTGTCCTTGTACTAGCCACCATATCACTCCAAAAAATTCCAGCTCCATACATTTCTGATCTTGAGCCAAATTCAAGAAACATCTGGGAGAACTGGATGCAGCAGAGGCTCTGGGAACAGCCAGCAAACCACCTGTAGTACTGAGGATCTTCAGTCGAGAAAAGCTCTGCCTTTGGCTGGGCTGCTCCTGTATAGATACAATGATAGAAAATTGCCCAAGTCTCTCCAGCTGCCAAACAGCTGGACAAATCCCATCCTGTAAAATACTCTCAATCATCAGCAAAGTGATGGAAATTATTCTGTGCTATCAAGTTGCATCTACCAATAGCCTGCATAACAATGCCCAGTTTTATCATAATCACTTGGCTTCACACCGCATCAGAGCCTTGGGCTGAAAATGGTCCACAGTGATCAATTGCAGAGTGAGGGGAGAGAGATTGTACTATTTAGGTTGGGGGAAACCTTTTTTTAAATCTCCTCAACGGAGATGCGACCTTTACCGTGTCGTATCTCCGTTCGCGCAACGGCCTAACATCGTGGAGTCGGCGGCCTCCAGCTGGGATCGACCTCGAAGACTCCGGTCGCAGGGCCTGGACTTACCATCTCGGAGGCTTCGGCCGTGGGCCCTGCAGACCGCAACATCGGGAGTTCGCAGGTCCCTGGCTGGCGACCGGCTTTTGGGAGCTCCAGCCGTAGCAGCTTCGACCGCCCCGAAGCACGAGGCACGATCAACCCGCCCGCAGGCCCTTCATCACCCTGCGTGGCTCGGCCGCAGCACTTTACATCGCCCGGTGGGGGCTCAGGACTTTCATCGGCCTGCTCGGCTCGACCCTGGGACTTTCCATCGCCCGGTGGGGGCTTCAAGGGGTTGGGAGCCTCGACTGCCTCGTGGCGCCACGGGAGAAGAACGAGGAGGAGATAAGACTTTGCCTTCCATCACAGTGAGGGTATGCCTAGAGCAATCACTGTGATGGCTGTTTTGTGTAAAAAATTGTATCTGTGTGTCTTGTGTTCTTTAATGTCTACTGCCGGACCCTGACGTTGATTATTCGCCGCTTTTCCGTCAGGATAGTTTGTCTGTTTGTTTCTATGTTAATTGTATTTGTAAAGCGCTTTGTGCATGTGTTAAGGCGCTATATAAAATAAATATATTATTATTATTATTATTATTATTTGACTGTGTAAATCAGTTCTGGTAAAATTAAAATAAGCATCAAGCAGATAATCCCACTGTTTGGAGTTGAATCTCGGATGGAAGGTATTTGGTGTTTAAAGATTAATATTCTCGTCTAAAGCCATTGCTGCTGAAGTTCCTCAATATAGTATCCTAGGCACAACCATCTTCATCTATTTGATCAATGGAATTCCTTCCATTTTAAGGTCAGAAGTGGGAATAGACATGCATTGACTCATTTGCTGAGAAGTTGCCAATAGAATTGAACAATTCTTACCAGCATACCACAAGATTCATACAATATTTAGGTATAGACCAATAAGTGGTAAATAACATTTATGTTACGGTAGTTAATGCCAGTGAGTGACCATCTCCAACAAGGGTATCTAAGCAATTCGCCCAGTCATTTCAAGAGTCAAAACTGTTTATTTGTGATATGTACCGGGACCAGAACAATGACATTCAAATTTACTGCAACTTTGTAGGTACTTTAAACACAACACAATTAAAAAAAAATTCTAGGTAAGCAAGACCACGATAGTGCAAGCCAGAGTATGTAGTGCAACCTTAGTGATGCAAAGTCCATAGTAGTTCAGTACTACAGTAGAATTGTGGTTAGGGTTTTTGCAAAGTGGCTCAAGAGCCTGATAGTTGATGGAAAGAAGCTGTTTGTGAAACTGGGAAAAACAGTTCTCAGCAAGAGAATCATCTTCCTGATGGTAGCCCCAAGATGAGACGTGGCCAGGGGGTGGTGTGGGTCTTGATATTACCTGTCGTCTTGAGGCAGCGCTCCTTGCGGATCCCTCAGATTAGAAAACATATTGTTAACACTGTGCCTTCTGGCGGCAGTTGATATTTATCCGTGTTTACCCAAAGAGCCCAGTCTGGCATTCTACTTTTATTTAGGTTGACCTTGACCTTGACAAAGACCACTGTATCTCTTGTCAGACCTTGCAAGTACATATTCCTGAAATGGCAAGAACAGTAGATGTTACAGAGACGAGTTCAAAGCATGCTCCACATTTTCACCGTGTGTCCATTTTTACTCTACTTGATTGCATTTACTCAATGATTTTCACAATGGCAAGAAATTGCAGGGGTAGAGGCAATTCTACACTGCACAAATACCTACTTTGTCTTATTTAAGTAACCAAACAAATGGTGGTAATTGGAATCTTCAGGAACACCTTGTTCATTCAATTAGGGGATAAGAAAAGGAAGAAAAAAAACTTAAGAATAACTCAAGAAGATGCTGACTATTGACAGTCAATTAATTTTTGCCTTTGGGATTATTAAGGCAGTTTCTTCCATGGGGCGGGGGAGAGGAATGCCATGTAGCTTTAGTAAATAAAGTTTTGAAAGTCCATAATGAAGTCCATAATGTCCACGAAGGGTCTTGACTCAAAACATCACCCATTCCTTCTCTCCAGAGATGCTGCCTGTCCTGCTGAGTTACTCCAGCATTTTGTCTACCTTCGATTTTAAACCAGCATCTACAGTTCTCTCCTACCCATAATGTCCTCATTGTTTCATAAATATTGCAAGAAAATAATTTTCAATTTTAATCATTTATTGAATGAATTTTTGTTGGTTGTTTTTTAATTGTTGCTCAAATTACAAATCAATCAAAGTTGATTATTTCTATATTTTCCAGACACATCCTGAAGGCTCCTTTGCACCCACTTCTCCCAGGTGGGTGTCACAATGGGCAAATTTAGCTGCCAATGATGTGGCAGCACAAACCTCTATTGCTCACGACCAAGGTAAGTTTGCTGAAAGTTCTTTCACAAATTGTCTGTTTAGTAATCTAGAATTTGGATTTAGTGAGCATAATAATGAAATAAGTTCCAGGAAAATTAATTCTACAATTCCTTATACTCTAGTTAATCATTCATAATTATGGAGAATAATATCTTCATGTTAATTATAAGAGTTATAGAATTAAAATCGTTTTAATTTTACTACATTAGATTCATAAAAAAACATAAGTATGAGTTGGCCCCTCAAACCAGGTCTACCATTCAGTAAGATCATGACTGAAGTCTTGGTCTCGCATTATATAATATATATTTTATAAATCTCTACATTAAATATACTCAATGACTGCCTCCATAGCTCCCCACAGTTGAGAATTAGAAAAAAATCACAATCCTCTGAGAATAAATTCCTCGGCCTCCATCTGAAATCATTGAACCCTTATTCAGAAAATATGCTCCCTCTGAGTCGAGATGCTGTGAATTAGAGAAACATCTCCAAACGTGCACTCCTGAGAATCTTGTACACTTTTTAATAAGATAAGTCTGTCTTCTATACAATCTTCCAATCTACTCAGCCGTTCTCCATTCAGCAATCAACTACATTAATTTGAATGCAAGAGCATCCTTTCTTACTTGTACACAATTCTCCAGGTGTGGATTTAACAGCATCTTGTAAAATTTCACCAGCATTTATTTTTCATACTGATAATTCACCTTAAACCTAGAGATATAGGTTTAAGGTGAGGGGAATGATTTAATAAGAACCTGATGGGCAACTTTTTCGCACAGAGAGCAGTAGGTATATAGAACAAGCTGGCAGAGGAGGTAATTAAGGCAGGAGCTTTAGCAACATTCAAACAACATTTGGACATGTACATGGATAGGAAAGGTTTAGAGGAGTATGTTCCAAACGTGGGCAAGTGTGACTAATGTATATTGGGCATCTTAGTTGGCATGGACAAGTTGGGCTGAAGGGCCTGTTTTCGTGCTGTATGACTCTAATGATAAGTATTGTAAGAAATAACTAGGGAGAAAATTAACAGTCATAATATAGATAACGATCAGCACGATTGCGGAAAATTGTGTTTTGCAAGTGATTAAAATAATCGTCCCTTCTACTTGCCAATTTATTTTTCCGCTTGTTAATGCATCCATTAATTTAGTCACCTTTTTTAATTTTTGCTTGTCTTTTGCTAAATTTCTTGCTCTCGTGCCTCCTAATTGGGTGCAAGAATTAGGCCAGGTACTATTTTTGTAGATTTTCCAGTAAATGCAAATCTTGATGTTACCCCATTGAGGGCAGAAAATAGAATTGTGTTGCTCTCTGAAGCAGGAAAGGAAAGTGCATTGAAGGAGTTCTACAAAATAACATTATTTTATTTGTCTGAGGTAGATATCAGTGAATCTGGTATTTCAGCAAAGAGCGCAACATCGACATCAGAAACCGCTTCAGCTTATGTGGCCGAAAGAAAGAGAAGAACACTTCCACAGCTTCCAATAGAAGATAAAATTGTAGAAGGCCAAAGGTCTAAAGATTCCCTTCCTTTAAGCGCAGCAAAGCCCAGACGAGAAATAGATGAAAAGCAAGACACTGAGCTCCCTGAGAAAGAAACTACAACACCACCTCACCAAAAAGACAAGCAAAAGGAACACACTAATGTAATATGGCCAGCAGATGGCTCCAGTATTAAAACCAGTAATACTGGAAATATTCGCAATGAAACTGCAAACAGTAAGGAAGCAGCGGTGTTTCATTCTAGTAACTCCACACCGCCTATTAAAGCAAAAGCAGATGCTATCAGGGGAATATCGGCAACAAGGCAATCTTCACCTAAAACTCAACAACAGGTCCACAAAGAAAATTTATACCATCGGAGTGCTTCTAAAACAATGACTTCCAGTAAGCATTTACTTAGCACTGCCAACCAAATTGACAAAAGCAGAGGAGCATCATCAAGGCAAGTGGTCTCCCAAAAATCTAATGTTCAGGAATCCAAACTAGCAATTTTGGCAAGTGCTTCAGATAAAGCAGAAATTCAAAGTGAAGATAAACAGAAGAAATCAGAAGAGTCTGACGGAGGGCACAGTTCTAAAGGTGCAGACAAAGAAAAAAAAGATTCTCATAGAACCTTGGTCAGACAGGGAAGTTTCACTATAGAAAAGCCAAGTGGTAATGTGCCTTCAGAGCTCATACCTCATATCACTAAGCAGTCTGGTTTATCCGGTGATGCACATAAAACCACATGCAGGGAGAGAAGTAATTCTATTGGAGCAGACTCCACCACTGGCACTACTGCATTGTTGAAGGATACAGAGGCAGTGATGGCTTTCCTAGAAGCAAAGCTAAAGGACAAGAACAAGCTGGATGGTGAAACAGAAACTCCAACCTACCACAGGAATGATTCAATCTCCCCAGAATCAGATGTGGACACTGCTAGTACTATTAGCTTAGTTGGTGGAGATGTAGAAAAGAAATCTCTTCAAAAACGGAGAACTCTGAGTAACCTTCACAAGGAGAAATGCTTCACAAAATCTCCTAAGGATCAGTCAAGAGCTATTGTAACCAATGTTAGAGAAAGATTTGTAGATAGGAAAGCAAAAACTCGTGCATCAGAGCCTAATATTAGAACAGAACCACGCAAATCAATCCAAACCACTGGAAGAGTGAGACAGGCCTCCTTTGACTTGACTGATGATGACCAAACTTCAAGTTTACCTCAGTCCACCATCTCTGATTTTCTTTCTTCAGATCAGGAGACCTATTCCAGTCGATCACAAGGGCGGACATCATTTACATCCACAGATGAGCTATTGCATTCTAAACTGGAGAGCAATAAATTATCCAAGACAAAAACTACTGCTGTTGGCTCAGCAAGCAAATCGACCACACTACCAAAGCCTCGACCAACCAGAGCATCTATTTTACGGAGGGCACGCCTTGGTGATGTATCAGATAATGAATTAGCTGATGCAGATAAAGTTTCAGTGGTATCTGAAGTATCTACAACCAGTTCCACTACATCGAAGCCACCCACGGGCAGAAAAACACCCTCTCGATTAGATCTCCTTGCTCAACCACGCCGCAACCGATTGGGTTCCATATCAGCTCGCAGTGACTCTGAAGCAACAATAACTAGGAGTAATGGTGGTCGAAACAGTGACTCCTCCATTCGGAGTAACTTGCGTGGCATCTCAATGATAGACAGCAAAGTGTCTCCACGACTTCGTGCCAATAGTATTTCAAGAATGCCTGATTCTTCTAAGAGCAAAGTATCTGCTATGGGACAAACTTCCCCATCAGGTAATCTCTTAAGCAATTCCTTGTACAAATCCATGATTATTAAACAATGGAGGAAATAATTTATATGATATTCTTAAAGTATATTAACTGTCAGCATCTTTACCACTAAAAAAATCAGTATCTTTTAATAGAAAAATGCTTTTAATTAAAATGTGTTAAAGATTTTATTTTTTGCTTAATCTGCATTTGTTCAATTATCTAAGAAATATACTGTACATGCTTAGTTTGAATTTATGTATGTTATGGCACACAAATAGAGGGTTTGATTTGGAAACTATTTTAAAATCTGGAGGTTTTATGATTAAACTGGATATAAAAAAACATTTAACTTGTTAAATTTCAATTTCCTTTCACACAATGGTATACGCAAATTGACCATGTTGCTTATGCATTTAGTTATATTGCAAGGTCCAAGATGGAGGCGCTTTCCTACAGATTATGCTTCAACCTCTGAAGATGAATTCGGGTCGAATCGAAGTTCACCTAAACATAGTCGTTTAAGAACCAATACTACACTGAGGAGCACTAAACTGCAAAGTGGTAATGCTACACCATCAACCAACATGCTTCTGAAAAATAAGATGAAGGAGCAGGATGACTACATAAGAGACTGGACTGCTCACAGTGAGGAAATTGCCAGGTATCTTTCAATATCAAAGTAGGTGTTCTGTGTTCTAATTTTGTTAATAACCCTTGATGTAATCATAAATTGGAATCTTCTAATTTGGACTGTTTTTTTGGAAGGATTAATCAATTAACAAAATTATTTTTTGTACGTTTTCTCATTCTTTGTCATTTTTTTCAGTCATAATGGTAAAAGATGTGGTTCAATAAATAATCACATCCCACTGTTGCCTTAGCTTATTAGCCATTTTATACTTGTTGACGAACAGTTATTGCAGTGAGCGAATGAGTTCTGGAGGCAAGACTATGCCTCCATCTAACATTTCTATCAAATTAAACCTTGGCCAGTGCTATTCTTTTCCTGGTGCCAGTAAACCATGTCTGCAAACATAGTCAGATAACTAAACTGCAAGTCATTGATTAAATTTGGAAACTACTTGTTGATGTGTGCATGCCTTAGAAGTTATCACTGAACCAACTGGATGCTAAAGTAATCTACCGCCAATTTGTAATGTGATATGAAACTTACGAAGATTCAAGATTATATTTTGTGTAAATTGATAGTCCATTTCATAGAAGATCCTAATTTATTTTTTGATATTATTTTAAAAATTCTGGAAAGAAAACATACTATTTTCAATATGGCTGCAGTTCTATGTTTAAAACAAAAAGTAAATTTCTATCACAATGTAAAAATATTCTCTTTATTTAGCTGCCAGAGTTTTCTATAAAATTTGAGACTATTGCAATTATGTTGGCTAATTTGGACATTGCTATAAGACGAGTGGTTAACATATTCCAAACAAATCGTTTTAACTATTTAAAGATAAAGGTTGATCCATTTATTTTAACATCAGTCAGTTTTTCCCAGGCTATATGAACATAGTAATGGGGCCATATTTTTAAAATCCTGCAATGCTGAAAATCTAATAAAAAGAATGCTGAAATACTCAGCAGGTTAAACAGCATCTGCGGGAAGCAAAATAGAGTGAACATATTAGTTGAATGATGAAAACGTATTAAACTAAAAGCATAACTTAGTTTCAATTTCTCTAAAAAGAAGCACTTTACATTTAAACATTTCTGTTTTTTAAACATGTTAGTTTGTAATTAAAAGAAAATACAGTAGTAAAAGATTATTAAATTATAAGTGCTTTCAGTGTACATAATTGATTTGATTTTCTTCCCAACATGTTTTTAACATGGCTTTCAGAATATTATAATTGTATATATTTTTTTATTTTCATGTGGCACTTGAGCCTGTCTAAAACTGAATTCGGAAACTCAAAATTCCAGTGTTTAGCTCACTGTTCCTCAGCGAATAAGCTTATTTAGCTCAGTTACTCAGGTTGGACGAGGACGATTAAAGGCTTTGTGGCCGTTTGCGGATGATACGGAAATAGGTGGAAGGGCAAGGTAGTGTGGAGAAAGAAGGTACTCTGCAGAAGGACTTTGGAGAGTGGGCAGAGAAGTGGCAGATTTAATATAGTGTAGCAAAGTGTGGAGTCAAGCATTTTGGTAGCAGGAATAAAGGCATAGACTATTTTCTAAATGGGGAGAGAATCCAGAAATAGGAGGTGCAAAGGGACTTGGGAGTGCTGGTGCAGGATTCCCAAAAAGTTACTCTGCAAGTCAAATCAGTAGTAAAGAAAGCAAACTCAATGCTAGCATTTATTTCAAGAGGGCTTGTATTCAAAAACAGGGATATAATGCTGAGGCTGCAAATGGTGCTGGTAAGGCCACATTTAGAATATTGTGAGCAGTTCTGGGCACCATATCTGAGGAAGGATGTGCTGGCTCTGGAGAGGGTCCAGAGGAGGTTTACATGAATGATCCCAGCAATGAGTAGGTTAACCTAAGATGAGCATTTGTCAGCACTGGGCCTGTACTCGCTGGTGTTTAGAAGAATGATGGGAGAACCTCTTTAAACATACAGAATAATGAAAGGCTTGGATAGAGTGGATGTGGGGAGGATGTTTCCACTAGTGGGAGAGTCTAGGACTAGAGAACTAGAGTCTAGGCCTCAGAATTAAAGGACATTCTTTTAGGAAGGAGACGAGGATACATTTCTTTAGTCAGAGGGTGGTGAATCTGTGGAATTCTTTGCCACAGAAGGCTGTGGAGGCCGTCAGTGGATATTTTTAAGGCGGAGATAGATAGATTCTTGATTAGTACAGGTGTCAGAGGTTATGGGGAGAAGGGGGTTAGGAGGGAGAGATAGATCAGCCATGATTGAATGGTGGAGTAGACTTGATGGGCAGAATGGCCTAATTCTACTCTTATCATTTATGACCTTATGAATGCAGTCATGTGATGATTACCCTGCAATTCCATCAATCATGAAAAACACTCCAGTTATTTTGTGTGATAATGTTGGTTTTCTTTCTCTGTAAACCAAAAGGCAAAACAAAAGGGAATTTTCAAAAATGTTGCTCTACTGGCTCATTTCAGCTGTGGATGGATTAAAGTTGTCCAAAATCCTGTATGTGTTTAACTCTAGTGGTAGCTGTAATGAATTATTCCCTCTCAGGATGGTAAGTGTACAAGTAGTGTGGAATCCTTCTTATATTAACAAAGCAGATGATTTGGCTTAAGGGATCAAGCATTAAATGGTGCTTCCTCTGCACCCATTGGGTTTAATGGGTCCAATGCATTACCAATAAATATACGAGCAGTGTATAAACTCGTAGCCCATGGAAGCACACGAAACCTATTCCAAATGAAGTTTCCATGTTGGCAATCAATCCCACAATAGCTTGATTCAACAGTGTACTATCAGAGGCTCTTGTAAACTTGCTCTAAATTCTAAATTCTCAGTGCTACAACCCTAGTAAGCCCTAGTTAGTTTAGCAATTCTTAAGAAAAGATCCCAGTTCATTTTTTCTTCTTCCACCGAATAAAATATTAAAAATTCATATGGACAATGGAATAAGTATTCCAGCCACTTGTAAATGATTGTACCATTTGTTGATTGATCCACCAGGGAAGAGCTACTGAAGTTAAATAGTGTACTTAATATCAGAGCATATTGAACTTCTATTTGATGCCATGGATTGTGTAAGTGATTTGTCAAAGGAGATTGTGATGATAGGGAGGGCCAGTGTATTTGGATGGGTTTAGTGTAGATGGCATGTTATTTGAGGTTGATTGAGAAACTGAAGCAGTTAAGTGGATATGCAGTTGGTAAATAGAATTTGTCTTCAGCTGTTCAAGGGTCATTAAATTTTGTCCAGAACTTTAATGAGACACTTGAAGCAATGCTCCTGGTATTAATCCCACTAGTCACCACATCATTAGTGCTGCGTCTGCCTTCCGCAGGCCTTCTGCACCCCAGAAACAGAAATGCATGACTTCTGCTAGTCCAGTTCAAGGTTAAATGTGAGAATCTGAGTACCCGATCCAGTAGCTGGTTTGATGCAACTGCAATGTGGATTCCCAAAACTTTCAAATTATTTCTAGCAGTATTTGTGGACAGTAACTTTCAACAGGCCCGCCATGACTTTCATCTCCGACATTCAGATACAGCTGGTGGGACAGCCTTCTGAAATTCCTGTAATAGAAAATGCCGGAAGCACCCAACAGGTCAGGCAGCATCTATAAAAAGGGAACCAGAGTTAACCTTTTAGAACACAAACCCTTCATCAGAGTTGGAAAGGGAAGAGATTAGTTTTAAGTTACAGGGAGGGTAGGAGAGGAATGGATGTAGAGGGAGGCGCTTGAGAAAGGAATGGAGTCCTTACAGAAGACAGGCTGGGAGGAAACATAGTCAAGATAGTTGCGCAAGTTGTGAGTTTCTAATGGAGGTATGTTGCTAACTTAGCCCCTGAGAATGAGACAGTGTGATCCAGGAAAGGAAGAGTGATGTAGGGCCATGTGAAGGGGACTGCCGGTGTGAACATTAAAATCTCAAATTTTAGGTAACTAAACAAAACCACAATCAGTCTGAAGAAGAGTTCATCTGAAACGTCACCTATACATATTCTCTCGAGATGCTGCCTGATCCATTGAGTTGCTCCAGCACTTTGTATCTTTTTTCATGTGAAGGTGTCTGCAGGCTGAAAACTGACAGAAAAAGTTGTGAATTTGTTGAGTTCTCTGCAAATGCAGGAAGCAACACCAATGCTGTCATCAATGTACCGGAGAAAGAGATGAGGAAAGGTGCACAAAAGGGACTGAAACAGGGTTTTGCAAATTGTGCAAAAAAACAAGTGTAGCTTACCCCACATGCACCCCCATAGCTACCCCTTAATCTCGAAGAAGTGAGTGAATTTGCCTTCCATTATGGTGTGCTGATCTAATAAATGGCCTCTAATATTTAAGTGCTGCAACCATTTCAGAGAAAAATGCACAAATTTAAGGTGGTAGCAGCTTGGGTCAAAATTACATGAGTCCCTTGTGCATCATTATATCAGTACATAGTTTTCTCAGTTATCAAATTTGCCTTTTAACCTCCTAGAATATATTAGTTTAAAACGGAACTCAAATTTATTTCAAAGAATATGGAATACTATGCTTACAGCAAATAATGTAATCACTAATGGAATAACAAAATGTCTTACCAACCATGTTCACAGGCATTTTAACAAGTTATGGATCTGTACTTGAGCAATAAACAATCTGCTGGAGGAACTCAGCCAGTTAAGTGTACTCTTACTTGATCAGGAGAAAAGGTTTCCTTTCTAGTTCAGGTTGGAATATGCAATTTATTTGGAGGAAGAGAGGCAATCAATGCTACTCTATAGTTGTAAAGCACTTAAAATTTTAGCTGATTTATTCTTTAAGAAAATGCTCTGTTCATTGCTAATGAAATGTAATGGGTAATACTTCAGGATTTGGTGTGCATTTCTTTTCTCGTGATCAGGATCAGTCAAGATCTGGCCAAGGATCTGGCCATCCTTGCACGTGAAATCCATGATGTGGCAGGTGAGATAGATTCTGTGAGTTCGTCAGGCACAGCCCCTAGTACCACAGTAAGCACTGCTGCCACCACCCCAGGTTCAACCATTGATACAAGGGAAGAGGTAGGAGACCTTCATGAAGGAATGCCTAAGGTTCTTGCTTTTTTATTTCCTTTTTTGTTCTAGCTTTCCATCCAGCGTACTATAAACACGTTTCAGGTTAATTGACTCTTCTTGACTATTTGGTTCAATTATTTGACGAGCATTCAATAATGTACAATGACATTAAACTTTTGAAGCAAAATTACAATAGATGCTCAAGTGAGAAGTTAGAAAATTGATGGCAAAATTAAAGTGTTTATCGTATTTTGCATTAACACATTAACATTATAGTCACCTGTTTTGTCTTTTCCCTCATTAACTAGATACTCATCTTTCATTCATAAGTAGTTTGGCTCCTTATAGAATGTCATCATGTTGGCCAAATCTTGACGTTTTGATTCACACAGTGTGGAAACGGGCTCTTCGGCCCAATTTTCCCACGCTGACCAACATGTCCTTACTACCTTAGTCCCACCTGCCTATATCCCTCTAAACCTATCCTATCAATGTACCTGTCTAAATGTTTCTTAAATGTTGTAATGGTACCTACCTCAACCAGCAGCTTGTTCCATACACCCACCACCCGTAATGGGGAAAAAGTTACCCCTCAGGTTCCTATTAAATCTTTCCCCCTCACCTTAAACCTATGTTCTCTGGTTCTCGATTCCCCTACTCGGGCCAAGAGACTCTGTGTTTATCCAATCTATTTCTCTCATGATTTTGTGCACCGTTTCAGATCACCCCACATCCACCTGTGCTCAAAGGAATAGAGTCCTAACCTGCTCAACTTCTCATTATAGCTCAAACCTCCCCCCCCCTCCCGGGTCCTGCAACATCTGTGTAGATTTTCTCTGCACCCTTTCCAACTTGACAACATCTTTTCTAGGACATGGTGCCCAGAACTGAAGACAATACTCTAAATGTGGCCTCACCAGTGTCTTATATAACTGCAACAGGACCTCCCAACTTCTATACACAATACTCTGACTAATGATGGCCAATGTGCCAAAAGCCTTTTTGGCCACCTGTGACGCCACTTTCACAGAACTATGTACCTGGACTCCTAGATCCCTCTGCTGTACAACACTCCTCAGACCCCCATCATTCACTATGTTGGTCCTGCCCATGTTAGACTTCTGTTAGTTTTCAAAACACCATAATAAATTGTAGATTTCTGTTGGGCAGAGGGATTATTCTTTGCTTCATGGTGGAATTGTAAATAATATTTCCAATTACATAAAATGTATGCTTTAAATTTTAATCTCCATGTTGATCATTTTCACTCCTGATGGCAATCAATGGAGCTTTAGCCTTTGACTAAACTTAACTTTTGTGATGCTGAATGAAAGATTTTTGTGTTTGTGTGGAAGATGCAAAACCAAAAAAACAATTGTTAGAATTTGACTTTGCAGTCTTGTACATTCCAACTAAAACAACACAAGATCAAAAAAATCAATCCTTTTTTGGTCTGAAATGTTAATTTTAAACCATGCTCTTCTGGATTTTTGAGAATACAACTTCAGAATCAAATGCTGGACCATGTATCCTGCTGTGTTCATACTTGGTCATTATTTTGTCTGTGCAATGACTTTAAAGCCTTGACTTAATTCTATAAAAGTGTTACAGTTGATCTTGATTATCCTGGATGCTGGAAAAGAGCATGACCACAAATGATGTGACCAAGCAGCAGTCATCCTTGGTGACAACGCCTATAACCAGGTCGGCACCTTCATCTGCACCAACCAAATCTTCAGCAGACTGGCCAGTCTGCAAAACAATTTGGATCATGCACCTGTACAGTAAAGTGCAATTGTGCACTTTCTAGCTCCCATCCCATCCTTTGCTCTGTTAGCTTGTCAGTGCAATGAGGCGTTTTCACCCATGTAAAGTTTTGAGACCCAAAATGTATTGCAAGGCTACATGCAAATGATTCATTCTGACCTAGCCTTTAACCCCTTGCTGCCCCACACATTGAAGCATAGCTCAGCACATCCAAGAAATATAATCACCAAAGGAATTCCTGCTGGCTAGAAGACTGTTACATTCCCTGCTCACGTCCCACCCCACATCCACTATTAAACTGAAAACCAGTTCATCAGTCAACTGTAAACCCATCTCTTCAAATTTTGACATGTTGCATTCATAACCTACTGTCTCGTGGTATGATTATAAATTGGCCACATTGGAAAAAGGGAGACATTACTCACTGTGAAATTTTAGTACATTAGCTATTTCCAAAAGAACAACAAAATTAAGAAAACTTTTTAAATGTGATCCACTTAAAACAAATTTTCCCAGAAATCTATCATAAAGCATCACAACTTCATATGTCAATGTATAACAAGTGTAAACGTTCAGTATATTTTGCATTTTATTGTATAAAATAGTGAAAACTGCTAGACAATCATTGGATCAACTGGTCAAAATAAAATATCTCCATAAATTAGCATAAATGCACTTTATGAGTAGTTAATGGGATTAACAATTTGATGTTAATTTTGATATTTTCAGTAAAAACAATGTTAAAGTAACCAGCAAAAGACCTTAAATGAACAATGCAGTTCATTAAGTGCAGGTTTCACTGTTTGCAATAATTGAAAAGTTTGAAGGCCTAGAAAATTAATCCTGATAGAACAACATAATATAAACCAAACTGGGTATGCATATCGTTTAACAAAACAATTTAGACTTCTGAAAGGAGGTGTGGGGAAAGAGGTGATTGTAAATATGGAATCGTTCAGACTTTTCAACTGCAAGATACCAATCCAATATAAATTGATGTTATCTTTAAGCTAGAAAAATCAGTTTTGGATGTTTTTGAAGTTCCTTCAATTCTTTTACCTAGTTGAATGTAGATGTATATACCATTATTACCTAGGGGTTGCAGTAACATTTTTTCTTTCTGGTCAGTTGGTTGATCGTGTTTTTGATGAAAGTTTGAACTTCAGAAAAATTCCTCCAGTGCCATGTATAAAACCAGCAGCTGGAAATGGTCGACCAAGTGAAACCAGATCTCGAGTTTTAGAAGCTGCTGATCAGGCTGCTACAAAGAGGAAGATGTGGAATAGAGATGAAGTAAGAATTCCAACAGTTTGACATTTATAGAAAATAATCCTTGATAACTACAGAAGTAGACTAAATAGCTCCTTGAACCTTTTGCTGGATATAAGCTCTACTTCCCACGGGTTATCTGTTTTTCCCTCATCACATAAATTAAACTTTTTGTTCCATTCTTAATGCACCCTTAAATCCTCCCAGAATTCTACTGAATGTATCCTGACACATACCATCCTTTGTCCACTATCATGTGCTCTTGGTGAGATTCATTAGATCCTGGTTCTCCCAACAATTCTTCATATTTTAAATACTTCACCCAGTACTAAAGGACCTTCACTGCTCTCTGCCTGATATCTTTTGGATCAGAAACCCTGAATTTATTTCTCAACTGACAATTGTTATATTTTATATCCTCTATAAGATCACCCCACATCCACCTGCACTCCAAGGAATAGAGCCCCAACCTCTCCCTATAGCTCAGACCCTGAAGTCTTGGCAACATCCTCGTAAATCTTCTCTGTACTCTTTCCAGTTTGACAACATATTTCCTATAACATGGTGCCCAGAACTGAACACAATGCTCTAAATGTGACCTCACCAACATCTTATTTAACTGTAACATGACATCCCAACTCTGACTGATGAAGGCCAATGTACCAAAAGCCTATTTGATCACCCTATCTACCTGTCACTCCACCTTCAAGAAACCCTGCAATCCTTGATCCCTGTGCACTACAACACTCCCCAGAGCCCTACCATTCACTGTGTAGGTCCTGCCCAAAATGCAACACCTCACATTTCTCTGCATTAAACTTTGTTCAACCATGATAGCTGTCTCCAAGTTTCTAAGTGTTGTATTCTGGAATACCCTTTCTAGTCTTCATTTTTTCAATTTTCCATTCTTCTTTTAATGCTAACTTAAAATATGCAATTTTACACAAACTTTTTGTCACCCACTTAACATTTCCTCATTTGAGTAGGGTTTCATTAATTAACTTACCTGACTAGTATCATAGGAGTCTGGACTAAAATCCAGAGAGCTGAGTGAATCCCACCATAACAGCTGACGAAAGCAGCATCACTTAGTCTTTGTAATAATGACCATAAAAACTACTGGATTGTTATGTAAATCCTTCTGGTTTACTAATGTCCTTCAGGAGAGGAAATACTGCTGTATAAATCTGTTGCCGTAGATCCACAGCAACGTATGCAACAAAATTCCTCTGAAATGGCCTAACAAGCCTTGGAAAAATTGTAAGTTGGTGTTCCTTGGGTAAATATTAGCTAATTTTTCAACTTGACTTGGCAAGTAGGGGAGATCTGATCAGTTGCAGTTTTGGTTTTAGCTCAATCTTTTAATGAAAATCTCCTGATTTTCTATTGTATCTTTATGATCACTGGCAGTGCCCTAATTCAAACAAATACTTTTGTTTGGTAAAATGTAATGCCGAGGTAAACATGGTTACTGGTGATCCCTCAGTGATATGTTTTATATTTTAGGTTGTTTTAGACAGTTTGATGCTGACCTCTGTATCGCAGCTATCGCAGAAAATACGCCATACAATGGAGAAAACTGCTCTGAAGATCAGGTAATAAAAGAGCTTTGTATGTGTATATATGCATATGTAATAGAAGACACACATTTATAGTTCAGTTGTACTGTGCAGTTTCCATTGCTGATAAATAGTTTTGGTTCCTTAACAGAACACAGTGAAATAAATTGCATTTCAGGTATGAATTGGCCAGATGGAATTACAATTTGTGGTGTGTAGTGGCCTGGCGGAGGCCAGAGAAAAGGCAAGACGCCAGGCAGTTTTTAGTAAGATTCTTTTATTAGGCTGCGAGCTCCAGCCCACAGCGTAGTTCCCCTAGGGATGAGCCACGCCTCCCCCTGGTCTGGCTTTTAACCCCTTACGCCTGCCCGTCACGTAACGAGGGGGCTGACCCAAGGAGTGGCCTGATCCGCCACAGGACCCCCCCCAAGAACCGGAGGTACAAAACGGACAGGAGGGCGCACGAGGCGACCAGCCCGGGTGCGCACCATGACCGGCGCAGGGACCGGCGACTGACCGACAGGTGGAGGGGTCGTAGCAGACACTGGAGGGGGTAGCTTGGACGGGGGGCGACCGCGCGGGCGGGGCTGCGCAACCGGCACCGGCCGATCAATGTCCACGTGTGCCGGCTTCAGCCGTGCGACCGAAACAGTCTCTCTGCGACCCCCCATGTCCAGAACGAATGTGGCCGAGCCGTGTTGCAGGACCCGGAAGGGGCCCTCGTACGGCCGCTGGAGAAGTGATCGGTGTGCGTCCCTGCGCAGGAACACAAACTGGCAGTCCTCCAGAGCGGCAGGGACGTGTGGCTGGAAGGTCCCATGACGTGACGTGGGCACAGGTGCCAGCCTGCCCACCATCTGCCGAAGACGTTGCAGGGCGTCAGAAGGCTGCTCCACTCGACCCTGCGCTGGTGGGATGAACTCCCCGGGAACCGTCAAGGGGGCCCCGTACACCAACTCGGCGGAGGAGGAGGCCAAGTCCTCCTTGGGTGCGGTGCGGATCCCCAGCAAAACCCACGGCAGGGCGTCCACCCAGTCTGGGCCCGTGAGCCGAGCCTTCAGGGCAGCCTTCAGCTGGCGGTGAAAGCGTTCCACCAACCCGTTCGACTGTGGATGGTACGCCGTAGTGTGGTGTAGGCTGACACCCAAGAGTCTTGCCATGGCCGACCACAGTTCCGAAGTTGGATGTAATGTCCAGTGGCACCCCGAACCGGGCGATCCAGTGCGCCGCCAAGGCCCGCGCGCAGGTGGCCGTCGAGGTGTCTGCCAGCGGAATGGCCTCCGGCCACCGCGTGAAGCGATCTACCACATTGAAGAGGTAGGTCATGCCCCGGGACGGCGGCAGCGGCCCCACGATGTCCACATGAATGTGGTCGAAGCGCTGCCGAGGGACACGAAACTCTTGCAGAGGCGCACGCACGTGTCGCTGGATTTTTGAAGTTTGGCACGGGATGCAGGTGCGTGCCCAGTGTGCGACCTGCTTACGCAGCCCGTGCCACATGAAACGGGAGGATACAAGGGCCACCGTCGCCCGAATGGAGGGGTGAGACAGCCCGTGGAGCACCTCGAATACCCTGCGACGCCAGACGACAGGGACGATGGGCCGCGGCAGGCCAGTGGAGGTGTCGCACAACAGTGTTGTATCCCCGGGGCCACAGACAATGTCCTCCAGCTGCAGGCCGGACACGGCTGTACGATAGGTGGCCATCTCCTCGTCCCCCAGCTGTGCGGCTGCTAGGGCGGAATAGTCGATCCCCCCGGCCATTTGTAGGACGGCGTGGATCGCGGGTCTAGACAGGGCGTCGGCCACCCTGTTGTTTTTTCCCTCCACGAACCGAATTGAGGTGGTGTATTCCGACACATAAGCCAATTGTCTCTGTTGCCGCGCAGACCACGGATCCGAAACCTTGGCGAATGCAAAGGTGAGTGGCTTGTGGTCTGTGAACGCGGTGAAGAGTCTCCCCTCTAGGAAGTACCGAAAGTGGCGTACCGCGAGGTAGAGGGCGAGGAGCTCCCGGTCGAACGCGCTGTAATGCCGTTGGGCCCCGCTGAGGTGCCTGCTAAAGAAGGCGAGTGGCCGCCAACACCCGTCGATGTGCTGCTCTAGCACCGCACCGACCGCCACCTCAGAAGCGTCCACGGTCAGGGCGGTTGGGGCATCCTCCTTAGGATGGACGAGCATCGTGGCCCTGGCCAGGGCCTCCTTAGCCTGCTCAAAGGCCGCTCCTGCTTCGTCGTCCCACTCGACCTCCTTGCGGCGACCAGCCATGAGGTGGAAGAGTGGGCGCATAGTTCGGGCTACCGACGGCAGGAAGCGGTGATAGAACAAGACCATCCCGGCGAATTCCTGCAGGCCCTTGACAGTGGTCGGTCGGGGGAAACGGCGGACAGCTTCGACCCTGTCCGGAAGAGGTACCACCCCTTGTGGGGTCACCCGATGGCCGAGGAAATCGATGGCCGTCACCCCAAAACGGCACTTGGAAGGATTAATTGACAAACCGTACTCGCTGAGGCGTTTACACAGCTGGCGGAGGTGGGTGCAGTGCTCCTGCCTCGAGCGGCTGGCCACGAGTACGTCGTCCAAGTACACAAAGACGAATCCTAGGCCACGGCACACACAGTCCATAAGCCGTTGGAAGGCCTGTGCGGCGTTCTTCAACCCGAACGGCATCCGTAGGAACTCGAATAGGCCGAACGGGGTGATGATGGCAGTCTTGGGGATGTCATCGGGGTGGACCGGGATTTGATTATATCCGCGCACAAGGTCCACCTTGGAGAACACGGATGCTCCGGCCAGGTGGGCATTAAAGTCCTGGATGTGCGGAACCGGGTACCTGTCGGGAACGGTCGCGTCATTTAAGCGCCGATAGTCCCCGCACGGTCGCCAACCCCCGTCCGCCTTGGGGACCAAGTGGAGTGGTGACGCCCACGGGCTATCGGAGGGGCGCACGATGCCCATTGACTCCATCTGACGAAACTCCTCTCGAGCTAGACGGAGCTTGTCTGGAGCGAGACGCCGCGCTCGGGCGTGCACGGGTGGCCCGGTGGTGGGGATGTGATGTTGCACCCCGTGCTTGGGAGCGGAGGAGGAGAAGTGGGTTTCCACAATGTCCGGGAAGTCCGCCAGGATGCGCGCGTACGTCGCATCCACGGACGACAGGTGTCCGACGTTGGGGGAGACCGGCCTCAGCGTGCTGGAGTGCACCAGGCGCTGCCGTCTGACATCCACGAGCATGGAATGCGCCCGCAGGAAGTCGGCGCCCAGCAGCGGCTGGGAAACATCGGCAATGATGAACCGCCACGTGAACCAGCTGTCGCCGAAGTTAAGGGCGAGCTGGCAGACCCCGTAAGTGTTGATGGGGCTACCGTTCGCCACAGTGAGGAGGGGGCCGCGTTTGCCCGTATGGATATCGGCGGTGGAAGGAGGTAGGACGCTCACCTCTGCTCCAGTGTCGACGAGGAACCGACCCCCGGTGCGGCGATCCCGAACGAACACGCGATGGATCTGGCCGGCCGCCGAAGGGATCACTGACGGCCGGCCCTTGTGTTTCCCGGAAAGGCACAGGGTAGGCGACATTGCTTGGCGTTCGGTCCCCAACGACGGTGATAATAACACCAGCCCCCTTTGCTGGTGTCCGGGGGTGGTGCAGACTGGGATGCCCACCAGCGACCTCCGGTGGTCTCCAGCGGTATTGGAGGTGGTGCTGATTGGGCCGACCACCAGCGACCTCTGGTGGCGTCTGGCTGAACTGTCGGCGGGCCGTGCGAGAAGGACGTGCCGGCACCGGGGTGCCCGATGGCGGCCGGATTTCGCCGCGGGGGTCGCCCTGAAACGGGGTCGACGGCGGCCCCAGCTTGCTGTTGGCCTTCTGACGCCGCGGAAAAGACGGCCAGCTCTGCCAGGTCCTCCCGACGGGACATCCATATTTGATCAGCGCGCTCGCCCAGCCGCTGCGTGTCGGTGAAGGGGTCCTCAGCGAGCTGAGAACGGAGGTCGACGGGGAGCTGCCGCAGGTAGGCCTGCTTGAATAAGAAACAGGGCGGGTGGTTGCCCATAAGGGCGAGCATGTCCTCCGGGAGGGCCGACGGTCGTCGGTCCCCGAGCCCCCCCTGGCTCATAACTCGAGTTGCCCTCTCGGCGTCGCTGAGGCCGAACCTCCTGATAAGGAGTTCTTTAAGGCCCTTATATTTGTCATCCGCGGGGGGGTCATTAAGGTAAGGCTTTATTCGCCGTGCTGTCGCCTGGTCCAGGGCGCCGACGACATAAAAGTACTTCGTCAAGTCGACGGTTACCCCTCGCACAGCAAACTGTGCCTCTGCCTGCTGGAACCAGACCTCAGGCTCTTCGGTCCACAGGGTCGGGAGTTTGAGGGAGACGGCATCGAGGTCGGCAGGACCGGGTTGCACATCAGCGTTCGACATCACGACGTGTGATGTCCGTCGAGGTCACCAATGTAGTGGCCTGGCGGAGGCCAGAGAAAAGGCAAGACGCCAGGCAGTTTTTAGTAAGATTCTTTTATTAGGCTGCGAGCTCCAGCCCACAGCGTAGTTCCCCTAGGGATGAGCCACGCCTCCCCCTGGTCTGGCTTTTAACCCCTTACGCCTGTCCGTCACGTAACGAGGGGGCTGACCCAAGGAGTGGCCTGATCCGCCACAGGTGACTATTAAAACTTTTAGTAGGAAGATACTCGTGCAAAATGAATGTTAAAAAGTTTTGGGTGACATTGAGCAGAAAATTTTAGTCTCTGAAAGGGGAACCTACTTTGCAGGTCAAAATCCTAGTCCAATCTAGGAGCACTAACAATTCAAGTATTCTGTGACTTACAACATCTTCAAAGGTTCTTAAGTACAGAGGCACAGATGGTTATATTGCGTATAAGGTATGAAGACGTAAAGATCCAATGAAAATGGTATTGAAAAGCAATTGGACATAGCAATTGGAAACAGGCCCCGTGGCCCAACTCGTTCATGGCGAGATGAGCATCTATATTAGTCCCATTTACCTCTGTCCCATATCTAAACCTTTCCTATCCATTTACTTGTCCAAATGTCTTTTAAATGTTGTCATAGTACTTGCCTCAACCACTTCTTCTGGTAGCTTGTTCCATTTACATACCACCATCTATGTTAAAAAAAAAACCTGTCTCAGGTTTCTAGTAAATATTTCCCCCCTCACCTTAAATCTGTGGTTCGACTTGATTCCGCAACTCTGGGTAAAAATACTCTGCATTCACCCGGTCAATGCCCCTCATAATGTCCATATCTATATACTAAAACTCTCGT
Source organism: Rhinoraja longicauda (assembly GCF_053455715.1). NCBI lineage: Eukaryota > Metazoa > Chordata > Chondrichthyes > Rajiformes > Arhynchobatidae > Rhinoraja > Rhinoraja longicauda. Next base: position 43,491,924 of record NC_135961.1, on the reverse strand, counting down.
TTGTTATCTTGTTTGTGACTGAACTTCAGCCAAAACGGTAGGAGATAGCACGACAATTTTAGGCTCACCTTACTCACCATTGTCACTTTAGTGATAATGCAAGTAGTTTTATTGAAATCAGTGTTATATTTTAAAAGTTATTCACATTTTAATCTTTAAAAGGAGGGGAGGGGGGAGGACAGGGTGCTGCACCAATGCAGGAGAGGTTTGGGCCCAACGGGTCCACTTGGTCTAGTAATATTATAATAATGTCCATATAACATCCACTTTCAGTTATCTTGCACCTTTAGCAGAGCAAAACAGTCCAAATGTTTTTCAGTACATTTGGGGGGGAGAAATATGATTGTAGAACTCCAATGGAATGAAATTTTAATCTGCCAACACTATTTAAAATAGCCATGTTTCTAATGTAAAATTTATATTTTTCAAAGGGCTAAACATTTTGAATGTGTGCACCTCCAGATGGCACTAAAGGTCTATGCAGTATCACGGGGAGTACAGAACAGAAGTAAATGGATAGCTAGATATGATATTTGTGTAAGAAGGAGCTGCAAATGCTGGTTTAAATCGAAGATAGATGCATAAAGCTAGAGTAACTCAGCGGGGCAGGCAGCATCTATGGAGAGAAGGAATGGGTGACGTTTCAGGTCGAGACCCTTCATTTGGGATATGACAAATTGATTATAATATCGAGAATACCATGCAGTTTAAGAATATTTCACTAATCAACCTTCCTATTATTTGTGTAGTTATGAAATGCTTTAGCATCAAAAAGTGTGTGGAGCATCAAATGGCAATGATTCATTTATTGCTTTACTTTGTGCAAGGCTAAATGGTTTATGTGATGACTAAAATACTGCTAAATAACATGCATTTCCACATTTGAAAATCGATATGTGCAACTGAAATATAAGAGAGCAATTACTGCAGAAAGCAATGTATTTTACAGTTTGTGTATTTACTTCATATATATATATCTGTCTGTCTAGAGCAATAACAATTATATCCGAGGTGGGAGAAAATTGGAACGATTTATTACTTCATATTCACATAGTTAACAAATTCTCATTCTTCTATTGCTCATTCCACTGAATGACATACATTGATGAGCCAAAACATTATGACCACCTACTGAATATGCTGTTGGTCCTCTGTGTGCCGCCAAAACCGCCAATCTGCCGAGGCAAGGACTCTACAAGATCCCTGAAGGTGTCCTGTTGTATCTGGCACCAAAACATCAGCAGCAGATCCTTCAAGTCCTGTAAGTTGCGAGATGGAGCTGCCGTGGATTGGACTTGCCTATCCAGCACATCCCACAGATGCTCAATCGGATTGAGATCTGGAGAATTTGGAGGCCAGGACAACACTGTGATCAATTCATCATGTTCCTCAAACTATTCCCGACCAATGTGTGCAGTGTGGTGGGCGTATTATCCTGCTGAAAGAGGCCACGGCCATCAGAGAACACCATTGCCATGAAGGGGTGTACCTGGTCTGCAATGATGTTTAGGTAGGTGGCACGTGTCAAATTGACAGCCACATTAATGGCCGGACCCAGGGTTTCCCAGCAGAACATTGCTCAGAGCATCACACTCCCTCCACCTGCTTGGTGTCTTCCCACAGTGCATTCTGATGCCATCACTTCCCCAGGTAAACGGCGCACACGTACACGGCCATCCACGTGATCTAAAAGAAAACAATAGACAATAGGTGCAGGAGTAGGCCATTCGGCCCTTTGAGCCAGCACCACCATTCAATGTGATCATGGCTGATCATTCTCAATCAGTACCCCGTTCCTGCCTTCTCCCCATACCCCCTGACTCCGCTATCCTTAAGAGCTCTATCTAGCTCTCTCTTGAATGCATTCAGAGAATTGGCCTCCACTGCCTTCTGAGGCAGTGAATTCCACAGATTTACAACTCTCTGACTGAAAAAGATTTTCCTCATCTCTGTTCTAAATGGCCTACCCCTTATTCTTAAACTGTGGCCCCTGGTTCTGGACTCCCCCAACATTGGGAACATTTTCCTGCCTCTAACGTGTCCAACACCCTGTCGCTGGTTTGTCCCTCCTCGGACCACTGTCAGTAGGTACTCACAACTGCTGACCGGGAGCACCCCACAAGCCTTGCAGTTTCAGAGATGCTCTGACCCAGTCGTCTGGCCATAACCATTTGGCCCTTGTCAAAGTCGCTCGGATCTTTATTCCTGCCCATTTCTCCTGCATCCACACACCAACTTCAAGAACTGACTGTTCACTTGCTGCCTAATATATCCCACCCCATGGCAGGTGCCATTGTAACAAGATAATTAATGTTATTCACTTCACCTGTCAGTGGTCAGAATGTTTTGGCTCATCAGTGTATACCTGAAAATGTGGCTTTGAAAACTTTATATCTCCAGCATCGTGTATGTAGGACAAGACGACTATTATTCTCACTGATTCGTGGTTGCATTCAAGGCAGATAAAGAAACATAATTAACAGCAAAAAAGAAATCAGTGCTATTTTTAGTCTCAATTTTTGTTCCATTCAAAATTATGTAACAATATTAACCAGTGTATTCAAAAAGCTAACAATTCTGGAAAAAAATTATTATGCTGTTAATAATGTTACGTTGAAAGTATCTACGGTTTGTTTGTCATATGCCCCTTGGCTGAAATATAATTTAAGTCACCAAGACCTTGCATACTGATAAATTTGATTGTATGTTAACTGTAGGTGGGAGATGAGGTTTAGTCATCTTTTGTTAGGTGTGATCTGGGGCAAATTTGGGGCAAACGTTACATGTTTGTTGCCTGTAAAACAAGGGAAAATTCATGCAATTTGACCAATTAAATAAATATTATGAACCAATTAAATATTTTGAACCATTATTTGAAATGTATTGCTGGTTACTCTTTGACTTATCACATTGCTTCTGTACTTCGGTAAAATTCTTCAAAGGAAATAGAAGTTTGTCCATCAGTTGAGCAAAGAAAACTCATGGAAATTGCTCATTTTATTCTATTATTGTGTTAACAGTAAATCTCTAAAATTTACACTTTCTGTTTGTAGGGTTTTATTTAAAAATGAAGATAGAAACTGGGAAGAAATAGAATGCAAAATGCGTTCTGAGAGTGAAGTTCCTATCCTGAAAACTTCAAATAAGGTGGGGAAGGTGATAACCCATAACATTTTTGATATTAATAATTGCTTATTTGTTGGTTCTATCTTTTCTGTAAGTCAACATTACAGCTGCTGAATTAATTTTAAATCAAGAAAGGGAGGTAGAAATCGGAATTCAACTCCAGTAACTTTATAATAGAGGCAGAAAACATGGAAACAGGACATTAGGTCCACCATCATCCTGTTAATCAGTAGACCCTCATCCATATTAATCCTATTTTCCAATATTCACGATTGTTAATTAGTTTTGAAGCCTTGTGGATTTGCCAATTATTCATGTGTAGTGGCCTGCAGATGAACTGTTCTAATCATCGATCTGAAGGAAAACAAGTGCTGAACAATACTTAAGGAGGAAAGGATTGAAAGTTTTGTTTTTAAGTTGAGATGCAGGAAGAATGCGTTTTGAGTGGAATCTGGTGGTGCTTCGCATATGATCTCTAACAATAACCTATTCTCTCAATATCAACAATAAATGAACATACTAATAAGTGAGCATGAGTAGGCCATTTGGCCACTTGAATCTCCTCCACCATTTAATAAGACCATGATCTTTACCTTTGCTTTGAAAATATTTAAAAGTTTCTGATTCCACTGTCATTTGAGGAATAAGCTCCAGAAGACTTGTGACCCTCAATAAAAATTTCATTGGCAATTGTCTCTCAGCTTCAGTGATCCAGTTTAAGTTCTGATCTCTGGTGCTTTCTGTGTAGAGTTTGTACATTCTTCCTGTGACTGGTTATTTCTTCCCACATCCAAGGATATGTTGGTCAGAAGGCAAATAAACTACAGTTGCTGTTGCCTACACCTGTTGGTGGGTGTTGGAGAATTGAGGGGTATTAATAGGTCAATGTGAACTTTAAGTTATAGAAAAACACATCTGGGAATGGGACTGATCTAATTGTTATGAGAATGGGATAGATTTGATGGGCCAAATGGCTGGCTCTTCTATTGTACAAGAAACAATAAGAAGTTTGCATTGAATGGACCAGGCTGTTTACTTAAATGTCAGCACTTTTTCTCCATTTCCCACTTCATGTTGTAATGGCAACATGAAGCTTTACTGAATTCTCTAGTGCAATTACAACATCATAATTCTTAAAGGTACTTTAATATTACTGTTACTATCTTGTTATTTACAAGATATATTAATTATGGCCCTTAGGTTGTTATGTATTCTGAGAGTCCTTATTTTAAAGCTCTTCGAAACAGCTCTGCAAAGTTAGTTTCACTTTATATGATTAACATTAAAATGCAGCATGCAAATATTACGTTTAGCCAGATTTCTCATGATACGACTCTTTTAATTTGTGGATCGTCTAATTTGAATTCATCAGTCATCTGTGGTGGACTGATTTTTCCCGTGTGGTCCAGGGCACAATGTTCCATCGGGAGCATTTGTACATTCAACTTGGCAATCTTAGATGATTGCCTAGTTGTAGGGCCTTCACCATGCAGGTGACAAGCTGCTGTGAATAGAGTGGTATTGAGAAAATGAGCCTCCCCACCCACAGTTCAATCACCGTCAAACCTATTTAAATTGTCTGTGGGTCTTAATTCACTATTTTATGGTTTGTCATTCTATATTCATTATATAAATCATCTTGGAATATTGCATTGTCAGAAGGATGGAAGGTTTTGTGCTGTCTTGGTGACTTCATGAGGATTCCAACTAGGCAGCAGAAATGTCCTGTGGCTGGCAGGCTATGCTACAGCCTCTGTTGGGATTTGTCGATTATGGACCGAACTGTTGGGTATCTGTGCATAATTTATCCCTTTATATATTTTAATTTTTGTCATTAAGAACGAGCTGGCCGAATGTTGCATATTATGGATACATGCCCCACTTTGCTATTTGCTTGGATGAAATCAGTGGGGGGGAATGCTGATTTCAGATGAACTAGGACTGTATAAACAAATAAGTTCGTTTATAACGCAGATGTGAGTGTGTTGTGCATTTTGAATTTGTTGGTTGACTCTTTTGCATTCTTTCTGTGCAAAGCATCCCTGATCATAACTTAGTGCATAAAAGAATTTCCAGGGTGCAAAAAGAGAAATAATATTTCATGAAATTTAAATGCAAATCATTGCAGTTACAAATTAGTATATTTTCAATTATCTATATCTGAATTTTTAAATAAAAGTTAACAAAAAAGAATCTAATAGATGTAGCACCTTTCAGATATAGTACCTTGGTTCCTATTAAATCTTCCCCTCTCCTTAAATCTATGCTCTCTGGTTTTTGCTTCCCTGACCCTGGGAAAAAGACTCTGCATTCCCTATATCTATTCCCCTCATAATTTTATCTTAATTTCTATAAGATCACCCCTCAGTCTGCTTCACCTGTATTTGAACATTTCCATGTATTTTGGAGATTTGTTTCCTTCAGAAATACAATTACAAAGCTATAGTAGACGGGAAAGATGATCCAAAGGAAATCATTATAATGTATTTTGGGAACCATTTCTGAAGCTATGCTTACTGATCCTATTAAGTAATCATTACATCTGAACATGGCTATATATGCCAGCTCATTCCGAGTCAGACTGAAGCCTTGCAGTATCAGCAATCTTTCAATAACAGTTGATCTAACACAGATGATCACTTGCCATTATTGTGTGGGTCATTGATTTTGAAAAATTTAAATGTTAAGATCGTAGACCTGAAAAATAGATATTTAAAATTAGAACTCCAGTTAAGATACAAAACTGAAAAAGGTGTCTGCAGTGATTTCAATATTCTTAATATTTAAAAACAATATTTATATAACATGTGTACATCATTGAAAGGCCCAAGCAATTCATTGCATAGATGCTGGCCTTTTATAAAGGGAATTTGTTAAAACCCCCCTCCCATTCTTTTTCATTTTAACCTTGCAATTGTTTTTCTCCAAGTATATCTATTTAGCTTTGAAAAGCCACAATTGAATATAGCTGTGAAGCAGGAAAAACAGATTCCGCTACTTGCTACATTTATACAAAACATTTTCCTCACTAGCCTCTTGTTTTTTGCTTGTGATTTCTTGACTTCCACCAATGGAAACAGTTTCCCTTTATTCATAGAAATTGTTGGAGTTGTTTATTGCAGCACCAAATGTGGCAAAGACTGCAGATGTCAGATTGGCTTTCCTGGGAGTGAACATGCAAAAAGCGACTGGCCTGGATGGAGTTCCTATTCCTAGCTGGATGGAGTTCCATGTAGATTAACTGCTGGAGCATTTGTGGCTATTCCATTCTAAGATTTCTATCTGTTTCAAGAAGGCCATTATCACCTGGTGCCAAGGAAAAACAAAGTAGCACGCATTAATGACTGGTATCCCGTGACTTTGGCATCCACCATTACAAATTTTTTCTAGAGGATAGTCAGAGTGCATAACAGTTCCAATCTCCCAGACAACTTTGAACCAGTGAAACTTGCCTACCACCATGACAGTTCCAGGTAGACCCTTCTCTGTGGTGCTACACTCATCCAGATAACAAGGACACTTACGGCAGACTCCTATTTATATTGACTGTAGCTCTGCTTTCAACATGATTCCAACCAATATCCTGGGCCTAGGATTTGACACCCCCCCCCCCCCGCCTGCTTGTGAATGATCAGCCATGATCGCATTGAATGGCAGTGCTGGCTCGAAGTGCTGAATGGCCTACTCCTGTACCTATTGTCTATTGACTGGATACTTGACGGCCTGGTCCTTAGACTACAATCAGTAAGGATAGGCAAAAAGACACCGTTGCTCCGCAAGGCTGTATTCTAAGCCCCTTACTATACGCCGTATGCACACACGACTGTGTAGCCAAATTCTGCTCTGAATTTGCCAATAACACTAGCGTGAGCCAGATCTAAAACAATGACGAGACAGAGTAAAGGAAGAAGATAGAGAGCTTAGTAGCATCAAGACGACATAATCTCCCTCAACTTTCACTGAACGTAGGAGCTGGTCATCAAAATCGAGGCCTGGTGGAGTACATGCACCAATAAGTATCAATAGCGCTATGGTGGAGATGGTCAAGAGCTTCTGGTTCCTAGGTGCAAATGCCACCAACAATTTGTTCTCGTCCAACCACATTGAAACAATGGCCAAGAAAAAACATCAATATCGCTACTTCCTCAAATAACTCGGGAAATTCAAAATATGACTGTTAACAATTAGAAACATAGAAAATAGGTGCAGGAGGAGGCCATTCGGCCCTTCAAGCCAGCACCGCCATTCATTGTGATCATGGTTGATCATCCACAATCAGTAACCCGTGCCTGCCTTCTCCCCATCCCTTGATTCCACTAGATATCCCTTGATTCCACTAGCCCCTAGAGCTCTATCCAACTCTCTCTTAAATTCATCCAGTAATTTGTCCTCCACTGCGTGACCTATGCTGCACTGCCTCAATTACAAGGATGTCCTTCCTCAAATTAGGAGACCAAAACTGTACACAATACTCCAGATGTGGTCTTACCAGGGCCCGATACAACTGCAGATTGTCTCCAATGACTCTCACTAATTTCTACTATCACGCAAACCAACCCCCTTCCAGCTGTCTCAGGAAAGCAGCCAATTAAGGACCACTCATGCTCCAGTCATTCTCTCCTCCACTCTCTCACAGACAGAACGTACAAATGCGTGAAGGCACATACCATCGGATTCAAGAACAGCTTCATGTTGTTATCAGATTCTTGGATAAACCTCTCATATGCTAAAGATGAATGACATATCAACCAATCTTTTGTTGTCCTTGACCTTTTTAAATCCTCATTCTCTGATATTGTAGCACAATATTCTGCACTCTTGTTTATTTTCTCTTTTGCATTACCTGATAGACGTATGATTTGTCTGGATAGCTGGTGTGGTCCACAGTCCTGCTTTATTCTTCGCTGCATTTGATGCTGCAGTAGACAACTCTAGCATGTTCTCTTTATTTCCTGTGTCTGCAGTTTTATTTGATTTTTCTTATTACAGTAAACCCTTGTTTTAATGGTCCCCTTTATAATGTATTTTGGCTATAGCAGACAGCACCCCCAACTAGCACCACCTCCCCGGATGCTTAAAACACTGTTTCACAGGAGCTTAGCATAGGGAAACCACTGTGGAATAAGGCAGGACCAACAGAGTGGAGGAAATTGGTTGTAGAGCTGTTACATTGTTAGGAGGAAGCAGAGAGATGTACAAGGACAATGGCTCAGGTTAAGCAAGCACAATGGATGAATTAACCCCCTCAATTGAGGAGGTGCAGCATAGGTTCACCAGGTTAATTCCCGGGACGGCGGGACTGACATATGATGAAATAATGGGTCGACTGGGCCTATAATTCACGGATGAGAGGGGATCTTATAGAAACATTTTAAATTCTTAAGGGATTGGACAGGCTAGATGCAGGAAAAATGTTCCCGATGTTGGGGGAGTCCGGAACCAGGGGTCACAGTTTAAGAATAATGGGTAGAACATTTAGGACTGAGATGAGGAAAAACGTTTTCACCCAGACAGTTGTGAATCTGTGACATTCTCTGCCACAGAAGGCAGAGGAGGCCAATTCACTGGATTTTTTCAAGAGAGAGTTAGATATAGCTCTCAGGGCTAACGGAATCAAGGGATATGGCGGAAAAAGCAGGAACGGGGTACTGATTTTGGATGATCAGCCATGATCATATTGAATGGCGGTGCAGACTTGAAGGGCCAAATGGCCTACTTCTGCACCTATTTTCTAGGTTTCTATGAATTGGAGAAAGTGTAGAAAAGAGGAGGTTTAGCTGGAGTGATGCATGGAGGTGGGTCATGTAAGTTTCCTTACAGGGGCTATTTATGATGTTGTACCATCACTGCAGAACCTCAAACAGTGGGTAAGTGGGGACCCGGCATGTCCCCTGTGTTCAGAGGTGGCAACGTGGAGACATATTTGTTCAGGATGTATGACTAGTCTTTATCAAGGTCGGTATACCTGGCGGCATAACCAGGTCTTGGAGTGTATAGCTGCAACAATTGAGAAGAGGGCACAGGTGAATTTAGTATGCATTAGGACTGAGAGTGTAGTTATTTATTTTGCTAGGAAGAGAAAGATAGAGGAGGAAGGTTTTCTGATGGGCATGAGTTAGACCAGCTGATTGGGAGATGCAGGTAGATTTGGGAGGAACGTTTGTTCTACAGGAAATAATTAGTGCTAGTTTGTGGCCAGATATAATGTTGTGGTCAGTTAGTCAGTGGATAGTGTATTTTGTAGAACTGACAGTTCCTTGAGAGAACAGTGGATGAGGCTTCTGAAAGGAAAAAAACTTAGATAAGTAGATTTGGCAGTAGAGGTTGAGCAGCAAGGATGGAAAGCAAAAATATGTCCGATAGAGGTGTATTGTAGAGGTTTCATAGCGTAGTCAACCACGTTGCTATTTGGAGAGCTAGGAATTCGCAGACAAAGTTTGTGTCTGGCCGTAAACTAGCAGCACGGGGATTTGGTGGAGAAGAAACAGTGTCAGGTGGGGGCAGAAAGGAAATGTATAACGTGCAGTAAGTGAATTGCTTTCGGTTTTATATGCGAGATTGATATTTGAGCGCTACGATTGTTTGACGGAGGATTAGAATTGGTGTAAGACAGGATGCGAGTGTTTAGCATTTGTTTGACTGTTGAATTAATTGTCTGTAGTTTTCTTTATTTAGTAGATATTTACATAGCTGCTTAGTCGTGCATATTGTTAGCATAGGCCATGAGAGCAGGTATTGAGGGGGAGTAGTTCTGGCCAGAATTGTTGAGCTTTCAGAGGTGTCGTGGGCCTAACACAGTGAACAAGCCCATTTGATAACCCCAATGATATACTGGCATCTACACAGGTAGTTTTTGTGTGCTTGTTAACATGTAAATAACTTATTACTGAGCCTGGCGTTAGTTATTGCCCTATGGCATAAGTGCGAATATGCAGTTTAGATACTACTTTGGCATTGGGCTTGGATTTCTTGATTGAGCGCTTATCCTGGTTTTATAGCACAAGTATTTTGTGTTTTAACATTAATTGTAACCCTAAACAAACCTTCCAAATCCTCTTGTCTATTGTAAGTATGCTTCCCCCTCAGCTCAACCAGTGGGGGTTCAACACAATCTCCTTTCTATTATATTCTGTAATCCATGCCAATATTTCAAACCTCAGGGTCCTGTATGTCTTGTTCAAAATCACCTGAATTTGCCCTGCCATTTTTGAAGATTTATACACTTATTACTGGGCCTTTTTATTCCTAGTCCTCATTCAGAATTGTACCCTTTCCGTTACACTGATCCTCATTTTTCTAACCAAAACATATCATTTACATTTCATCTATCATGGATCCCCGTTCTACTATATTTGTGCCTTCTGGGTCTGCTCTGGTGGAACATAGAACAATACAGCACAGGAACAGGCCCTTTGGCCCACAATGGCTGTGCCGAATATGATGCCTAGACAAACTATTATCTGCCTGCCCATAATCCATTTCTCCATTCCTTGCATGTCTTCACTCTATCCTCATATTGACTTCATCTTGCTTAAATTGGCTATCATCAGTTGACATTTGATTCTAGATGGCTGCTTGTCCTTTTCCATTGCATTTCTAAACCTTGTGCACCAATCACTGTCTACATAACTGAGACTCATTCCAAGGCCCATCTCGTTACCCAGAACTAGATGCTCCCTTTCACTTTGGAGCAGAAATGTACCAATCAATAGAATACGCCTGAACACACTTACAAAATTATAACCCTCTTATGACTATTAATATCCCGTTGATGATATCATTGAAGACTCCCATAATCACTACTCTTGTTGTTCTGGTATCTCTCTGTAATTTGCATGCAAATTTGCTCTTTGCTATGAAATTTGAAGAAGTATTACAACATTTTAGGGAAGGTACACAGATCATTTAAAAAATTGTCTTTGGGATTTATAGACAATGCTCAAGCAGTCATAGAGCCTTATAGCATTGAAACTGGCCCCTCAGCCCAACTAATTCATGCTGACCAAGATGCCCCATCTAAACTAGTCGCATGTAGCTGTCTTTGGCCCATTTCCCTCTAAACCTTTTCTATCCACGTGACTGGCCAAGTGTCTTTTAAATACTGTCATAAGACCTGCCTTAATTACCTGCTCTGGCAGTTCATTTCATTTACCCACCACCCTCCATGTGAAAAGGTTGCCCCTTGGGTTCCGATTAAATCTTTCCCCTCTCACCTTCAACCTATGTCCTTGATTCCTTTACCTTGGGTAAATGACTGTGCATTCACCCTATCTATTCCACTCATGATATTATACACCTGCATAGGATCACCCCTCAGACTCCTATGCTCCACGGTATAAAGTCCTAGCCTGCCCAACCCCACCCTGCAGCTCAGGCCCGCTAGTCCTGGCAACATCCTTGTAAATCTTCTCTGCACTCTTCTCAGCTTACTGACAACCTTCTTAAAGCAGGGTAACCAAAAAGGAACACGAAATTCCAAATTTGGCCTCCTCAATGTCTTGTACAACTGTAACATAACGTCACGATTTCTATACTCAATATATCCTGACTGATGAAGCCTAATGTACCAAATAATTTTCTTACCACCCCATCTATCTGTCGCACCACTTTCGGGGAACTATGAACCTGTGTTCCCAGATCCCTCTGATCTACAAACCTCTCCAGGGCCTCACCATTCACTGAGAAGATCCTGTCATGGTTTAACTTCCCAAAATGCATCACCTTGCACCTACATTAAACTCCATTAGCTATTCCTTGGCCCACATGTCTAACTGATTGAGATCCCACTGTAATTTTAGAGAATTATTTTTACACTGCAATTCCACCTACTCTATTGTCGTCTACAAGCTTACTAATCATGTCTTGTACATTTTTATCCAAGTCATTGACATAAACCATAAACCACAAACATAGCATCGATTCCCTGAGGCACACTACAAGTCACAGTGCTCCAGTCTGAAAAACACCTTTCCACAACACCTTCTGCTTCCTTTTATTAAGCTAATTCTGTATCCAGGCAACATGCTCTCCCATTAGCACTATGCAATTCCAGAGTAGCCTGCCATGTGGAACCTCATCAAAGGCCTTGTTAAAGTCCATATAGACAATGTATATGGACTTGACATCGTCAACCTTCTTGGTTACTTCTTTTAAGGAGGAGTTGGCTGCGCCTAACGGCTGCGGCTCTCTGGCAGTCTGTTGTCTTTTTTTCTTTTTTTTTTGTTTGTGTCGGTGTTGGGATGGTTTTTGTTTCTGTTTTTGGCTGTGTATGTGTGGTGGGGGTGTGTGGTGGGGGTGTGGGGTGGGGTGGGGAGGTGGGAAACCTTTATTTTATTAGGTCTCTTCCCCGGGGCGCGGCTCGGCTGCGGGCCTTAACATTGCCGGCGCAGCTCGGCTGCGGGACGTTTCAGTGCCCGGTGCGGCTCGGCTGCGGGCCTTAACATTGCCGGCGCAGCTCGGCTGCAGGACGTTTCAGTGCCCGGTGCGGCTCGGCTGCGGGCCTTAACATTGCCGGCGCAGCTCGGCTGCGGGACGTTTCAGTGCCCGGTGCGGCTCGGCTGCGGGCCTTAACATTGCCGGCGCAGCTCGGCTGCGGGACGTTTCAGTGCCCGGTGCGGCTCGGCTGCGGGCCTTAACATTGCCGGCGCAGCTCGGCCGCGGGACGTTTCAGTGCCCGGTGCGGCTCGGCCGCTGGACTTAACATCGCCCGGTGCGGCCGCGGGACGTTTCAGTGCCCGGTGCGGCTCGGCCGCGGGACGTTTCAGTGCCCGGTGCGGCTTGGCCGCTGGACTTAACATCGCCCGGTGTGGCCGCGGGACGTTTCAGTGCCCGGTGTGGCCGCGGGACGTTTCAGTGCCCGGTGCGGCTCGGCCGCGGGACGTTTCAATGCCCGGTGCGGCTTGGCCGCTGGACTTAACATCGCCCGGTGTGGCCGCGGGACGTTTCAGTGCCCGGTGCGGCTTGGCCGCTGGACTTAACATCGTCAGCGCTGTTCGGCCGCGGGACGTTTCAGTGCCCGGTGCGGCTCGGCCGTTGGACTTAACATCGCCCGGTGTGGCCGCGGGACGTTTCGGTGCCCGGGGCGGCTCGGCCGGGGGGCCTTCCATCCCCTTGCGGGGGCTGTGCGTGTCGTTTGCCTCGGTAGGGGTCGAGCTGCCTGTCCGTGGGTGCGGGGGGAAGAGAGGGGAAGTTTTGTTGCCTCCATCACAGTGAGGGGGTGTTTGGAGTCACTGTGATGGATGTTTGTGTTGGGGTCGGGTGTCCTGTGTTCTTTTCTTTTTTTGCTGTATTTTGTGTGACTGCTGAAATTTCGCTCGGTGTTGTGCCGAGTGACAATAAAGTGTTGTTATGTTATGTTATGTTATGTTATGTTAAAAACAATCACATTTGTGAGACACGATCTCCCATGTGCAAAAATCCCATGTATAAAATCATGCTGGCCCCTGTTTGTTTAAATTCATCTATATCTTATCCCTCGGAATCCTGTCCATAACTTACAGATTTTAGGCTCACTGCTCTATAGTTCCCAGGCTTATCCTTTTAACTCTTTTTAAATAGAGGCACAACATTAGCCACCCTCCAGCCATCTGTCATCTCACCTGTGTCTATCGATGATTCATATATATCAACCAATTTCTTCTCTAGCTTCCTGCAGTGTCCTCTGATGTATCTGATCAGTCCCAGGAGATATATCTACCTTCATATGCCTTGGGACATCCAGCACCTCCTTGATCAAAATATAAACTCTTCTTGAAAACATCTTCTGCATCTGTCCTTAGTTCCCAAGCTTTCACGTCTTTCTCCAAGGTAGAAATAGGAGAAATTCCCATTAAGGACCTTGCCCATCTCCTGCGGCTCCACTTTGGTTTCTGAGGAGCCCTATTCTCTCTCTAGTTACCCTCTTCGTATTAATGTATCTATAAAATATATTTGTATTCTCCACATTCTTATCTGCCAGAGCTATCTCTTGCCCCCATCTGCACTCCTGATTTCCTCCTCAAGTATGCATCTCCCCCAAACCACCTCCAGGACTTTTCTTCACGCTGCGGATGGACAAGACAACATTTTGAGTCGGAACCCTTCATCAGTCTTTTCAGTTTCTTGAAGGTCTCCAGAAGGTTCCTGACTTTAAACCATTTCCTTCCACAGATGCTTCCTAGTATATCCTAATAAAATTGGACCACTTTATTGTTTAAACCTCTACATCCTATAAAGAACAAGTAGCCTGTCATTAAAGCAGTAATTCCTAGCCTAGTACTGTTTGTACTGTTAAGGTATCTTACCTTGCCTTACAAGGTCTGAAAGTGTTTCTTATTTCTGAATCAGATACTGCAGACTTTCTATTCACCCATAATGCGCCCAAGATAACCTTAAATAATAATTTCATGATTCCTGTTTGTCTTTCTAAGTATAAAGTGTTTGCAATCTTTTCCAAAATAATGTTGTAATTGATCTTGCATTTTTTTTGGCAAAAAGTATCTTGTAAATATTAAAATATTTAATTTATTCCATTTGATTTTTAAACTTTGTTCTTAACCCATCATTTTTTTCCCACCAAAGGAGATTTCACTGATCTTGCAGGAGTTAAAGAGGATAGAGAAACAACTCCAAGGTAAGCAGCATTTTAGTTTTAAATGTTTGCAATCCCACGGTAATTCTGCCAGCTGTTAATTATGGTAAGTCTTTGGCCCAACATAATATGATTCAATCATTTCTAAATTAGCTGTTGGGTTCCCCTGGTCCAAGATAGCAAGCTAACCAACTTTCAGAAAGGTTAATAAAGCATTACCATTGGGATGTTGCCAGTTTCCCTACTGAATAGGCTTTCATGGGAGATAACATTTATTGAAACAGACAGAATTAAAGCAGCCAAAGTATATCAGTTATTGTATGACAAACATTTTTCTGTTTTGTTTTTAATCTCTCCTGTACAACTTGAGTTTGCACACAATTGAACTGCCTGTTTATCTTTAAATTCAATAAAAATAAGTAAAACCTCTTAAAACCTTCTCTTCCCTTCGGTCCTCCCATGTATTTTGCAAGCAGTTTTGACTTGGACATGTGATAAGCCTATAAAATAAATTATTCATTTTATGAAACATTCTCAACTTAAGAATTGTTTTAATACTCTGTGGGTAGATATTAGAGAATCTTGGCAATTTGATACAAAACTGAAAATGGAGTGCATTGAATATCAATCCTCTCCAAAAATAACTGACAATGTGTGAAATAATAATTGAGAAGTCTGACAATTTTATTATTATAATTGAAATGATACCCCTCTAACAGTTCCTATATTTTTTCCTTTTAGCCATCAATGTGATGATTGATCCAGATGGTGCACTGGATTCAGCATGTGGTTTGAAAATAACAAGTTCCAGTTTGCCTGGACAGCCCAAACAGAAGAGTTGTCCAACACGTCATTCTCGTATCTCCACCTCAGACTCTGACTACAGCAACCATTTAAGCCAGTACAAACAAAATGGAGGAGATAAAGATGATTCTTTGCATGAGTAGCATTGTTTTATAGTCTCTTTAAAGTGGCAAACTATATACCAACAGACCACATTTTTGATTTGGCCTGTATTGATGAGAACATTTGCTTGCCATTTAATTATCTAGCCGCAAGGTATTATCTTGCTTTCCGTGGTTCTTTTGTCACCACGTTACTCTTACTAGAGCTGTAAGTTTGCATCCATCCAGTAATGGAACATTAGGGGGGGGGGGGGTGGGGGGGGTTAGATGAGATAGGGAAAGGACACATTGGTGTGCAGTGAAATGTGAATCACATTGACAGATTCATGAGTCATCTTCAAAATGAAATGAAGAAGCAAATTGGCATTATTACTGAAACTGGAATAAAAGTACAATGTAAAATGGATTAATTTAGAGGCAATACAAGCCAAGAATATTGGAAAAAAAACATTAGTACCAAACTGCTTAGTATGTTGGTCAGTTGAAGCACATGTTGAATCAAGGACTAATGTTTTTGTTATTTATGTGTGTTTAACATGTAAACCACAGATTCTGCATAAGATATTCCTTAACTGTAGAAAGTAGAAAACATATTCATCAATTATTGTAATATGACAAAAATCTGTGCTTTACGCTCTGGTCAGAAGTAGGTAATGTTGTAAAGTCCTGTTGAATGCAACAATGTTACCTGACATTGTTGCACTATTAGCAGCAACGTGAGCTGCAGGATGGGAGCATTGCATTGATGGTATTTCATTTTTGTTGTCTTTGTCCATCACATTTAAACAAAACTACATACCAGCAAAAAGAACAAATGGTGCATTAACTTTATAAAATTTAAGTGGAAGGATTATGTGATTTAGTTCTTAAGAGAAACAAATTGAATGTTTTCAGTTCTGTGGTAGTAAAGTGATTAATTGATCGATAAGTGCTCATAATCAATGGCTCCTATGATAATCTGTTAGCCAACAGGTGATAGTGCATTAGTGTGAATAGTGCAGATTATTTTTAAAACAAAGATTTGAATAAGGCAGACACGTTAGACAGTACACATTCACATCTATGGTATACTTTTGTCTCCACACCAAGAGCAACGATTCCTCGCAAACGTCTCCTTTGATATGAAATGAGTGGAGGGCATTCTCCAGACTATGTTTTGGCAGAGGCTAACAAAATTTAACATGATCAATTCAGAAAATTCTAGCAGTACAGCATGGGTAGAAAGGAAATAGAACTGAGATCCTACTGGAGTACTCAGCTTTATTCTATATTTGACTCTAGTGTACCATATCTGAGTGCTTTTGGCTAACTCGGCATATGTTCCGCTTGCTAACAATGATCTCCCTCTTTCCAACAAGATTTATTTGCAACAATAACTATTCATCCATCTGACAAAAAATCACTTTGGAAATGTTCTCACTTTGTTCCTAAGTAGAGATAACTTGGTGGTACTTTATTTGTTTCCAAATGGTTGTAAAGTCAAAATGCAGAATGTTTTGTTATTCGGTTTTGACATTTGGAGAAGCCATAAAATGCATGCAATGAGAAATGGAAACCATTTGATACAAATAGAATGTCTTTCTGAGGATGCATTTGAGATATTAAGATATTGTTTGGGAGATGGTGGAGAGATATCTACAAAATCTTCCCTAAGAGCATTTGCTCAGGGTGTCATAGGCCTGTGTGGTATTCTCCACCACTCGTGTTATTTATATTCACCAGCATTATCAACAGTGAAATCCATTCATTTTTAAGGGAAACTAATTTTAACTGAATTGATGTTTAATCACAGAACATATAACTATTTAGTTATGTCTTGACTAGGTTAACTTAATGTTTGTGTTTTGGTAAGTGAACACTTGTAGTTTCTTACTACCTACCTGAATCAAGTATTTATTGTGCTCATGAAAGATTCATAACACAATTTAGGCCTTAAACTAATGTCACTGAGTCTTTGCCGCCTGGAAGTAAAAGTATAGCCACTCCTCTCCCTTTTACTTTTAAGAACAAAGCTGGAATTAAACCTGACAGTAATGTATCAAATTTGCATCACACCCCTCTAAGTTGATTTTAAGCTGTACAATAAATGACACAGGTGGGCTGTATCTGTCAATTTTACTTGTCTTGAATGAGTGGTGATAGCTCTCTGGTACAAGTTAACCTACAAAAATGTAGATCAGCCGCCTTAGAAATATATTGTGCCCCTATCATTCATCCCTTGCTTCATTACTGTTTGCCACACAGACTGCTTTTTCTGCAATACTGACTTAATGGTATAACTTTGGAAGAAAAAAAGTGCTGCATTACCAAGCATTACCAAGCATCACCTGTGTAGTGATTCAAAAGAGAGACTTTGGGGTGGGGGAAGAGAGAGCAAGGACAATAGTTTTCTTTACATATGATCATGTCATTTGTAAGTGTGAATAATCCAAAGATATTTTTAAATTGTGGTATCTTCATTTCAGTTTTTACTTTTGTATATTAACATTATCAAAATAATGCTGAAAGGAATAACTCTGCCTATTTTGTTATTGACAAGTGAATTGCCTTTGCTCTTGTATATAAACAAGATGCATTTCTGACATATCTTCAGTTCATTGTTAATATGGATTCTACTGGGCTATGCAATGGTCCACATTATCCCACTAACGGACAACTTTCTCTGAAATAGTTATTGAAAACCTAGATGAATAAACTAAGCAATAGTTAACATGTATGTTATTACAAAATGTTTGCATTGACACATTTGCAAATTTCTGTTCAATTATCCCATTGTGTTATAAAGTGCCTGTGCAGGTGTGAATATGACATTTAAGTTTTATTTACTTTTCACCACAATTTTGATACACGGAATTAATCAGGGCATTTTCACTAATTTGTGATGTAAATTCAACTCTAATATTAAGCCAAAAAAATGTTTTTGGTAATTTGAAATGGGCATTAGATTGGCAATGTAGAATTGCTCCAAACTAACTTTTGAACATTGGGTGATTTGGGTCTAATTTTTTCTCCCTCTAAACTTTGAGATGACCAAATATTGCCTGTATTTTCTTTCTCTCTTTTCCCACTCTCCATCCGGCTGGTATTTATTACAACAGCATCAGAACAATTTTACCCCATGGATGGAAATGTGATTAACAGTTGTACTATGCTTTACAAGTAAATAGCAATGGAGTGAATTTTCCAATTTCTAAATATGCTAGCTAAACACTTCACTTTATTGTGTTGGTTTTATGCGTTTACACATTTGTGTTATAACTTGTAATATCTTTGTTTTACAGTTACATGTTTTTCTCCTGATTTTGTATAAACTCTTGTTAGCTCTATTTATTTTTATTTGGTTATATATGTTCATTTGTATTTTTACATTTCTATTGTTTCAAATAAAAGTTTTCCCCTCTGATCTTTGCCACGGAATATCTTAGAAAACTAAAAGACCTGTGAAAAGTTGGTTTAAATCTGCAACATGTTAGGAGTGATCAAATTCACTCACTTGCAGATGCTGCAATCTTCAGCAAAAAGACAAACTGCTAGAGGAACGTAGATGGGCAGCATTAGTAAAAGCAGCAGTCTGCAGAAAGGTCCTGCCTCACCTGCTGATTTCCGCCAGCAGTTTGTATTTTGCTCGTAAGAAGGAAAGCTTTTCATACAGTGGCCATGTGGAACAAGTCTGAGGAAGTAGCAGAGGCAGATACAATTACAATGTTGAGAATGCATTTGGACAGGTACATGGATAGGAAAGGAGTAGAGGGACATGGACTTAATGCAGGGAAATAAGATTAGCAAAGATGGGCATCACAGGGCCGGGTGGACAAATTGTGCTGAAGGGCCAGTTTCTATGCTGTACAACTCTAGACTCAAATGGAAAGGGCAACTAATTGCATCACGCCTTCCCCACCACACCCCCCGCTGCTTCCTGCTGCTGTACCCGAGAGGCATCCTACAATGCAAGGCCAGCTTTAAGGAACTAGACTACAGGCAGACTGTCAAAATGGTTTTATTGCTTTTAATTGTCTCTGAGAGATCTAAATATTTATCAAATAAGTTTGAATAATCAAAAGACAAATGTTTTAGAACGTTTTTTTTAAAAGGAGCATCACTCAACAGGACTTCCCTGTTGTAAAGCTGGAGGTTGTGTTTGGCAGGTGTGTGAAGAGTGGAGCAGTAGATGGGGGGAGAAAATCTAACTGGTCCCACTCTTCAACTCGTCTTCAGTGGAGCAGAGTATCTTCAGTACTGCGGAGCACAAGGCAAAATACAGTGATATCTGAATAGATCTCATCCTGAGTTTCTTTTTATAAATGGGCACATGCAGTAATTTGAAATACACATGAATGGCCAATGCCTAACATTTTCTGACTGATCATTTGCTTCAATTGTTAAGTGATGTTTTTGTTGGACTCGGGGGTTTGAGATGTACCTGATGATGCCTTCTCGCCTCTGGGTTGTTCAGTTCCCAGTGATAGTCACGGCTGTATTGAAAATCTCAAATCAGATTGAAGGCATTGTCCATGTGGAGCAAAAAGTGGAAAGATGACAAGTATAATAAATTGAAGCCTGATTGTAGGGTAACTATCTCCCCTCTGGATAGTGAAGTTTTATAGACAGTTGGTTAAGATTAAAGAGAGCAATAATATTTGTTTTTCTAAAGTGTAAAACTATTGGTTAGCGGTTTCTGGTCTGCAGCAAATAATCTCCCTTTCAGCAGCATGAATCTGGAAAATCCAGGAGCCATCAACTAGATAATGTAATTTTCCAGAAAGTTGGTAGATGACATTGAGTCAATAATAACCCAGATTATTTCAATAAACAATGCATTAATGCAAATCATATTTATTTAATAAATATTTGTCAAGTCAAGTCAAGTCAATTTTATTTGTATAGCACATTTAAAAACAACCCACGTTGACCAAAGTGCTGTACATTTGATTAGGTTCCAATAGAAGAAAAAAAAATGAAAACATACAGTAGCACGCAAACAGTTCACAGCGCCTCCTCAATGAGCCTCAAACGCTAGGGAGTAGAAATATGTTTTGAGCCTGGACTTAAAGGAGTCGATGGAGGGGGCAGTTCTGATCGGGAGAGGGATGCTGTTCCACAGTCTAGGAGCTGCAACCGCAAAAGCGCGGTCACCCCTGAGTTTAAGCCTAGACCGTGGGATAGTGAATAGCCCCAAGTCGGCCGATCTGAGGGACCTGGAGTTAGAGAGGGGGGTTAGAAGATTTTTGATGTAGGGGGGGGAGTGTCCATTTATGGCTTTATACGTGAATAGGAGGAGCTTGAAGTTGATTCTGTACCGTACAGGGAGCCAGTGGAGAGAGGCCAGAATCGGGGTGATGTGGTCCCTTTTACGGGTACCCGTCAGGAGTCTCGCTGCGGCGTTTTGGACCAGTTGCAGGCGGGACAGGGAAGATTGGCTGATCCCAGTGTATAGGGAGTTGCAGTAGTCTAGGCGGGAGGAAATGAAAGCGTGAATGATTTTTTCTGTGTCGTCGAATTTGAGGAAAGGTTTGATTTTAGCTATGGTTCGAAGTTGGAAGAAGCTGGCTTTTACCACAGCGTTGACTTGCTTATCAAATTTTAATGCAGAGTCAAATATCATGCCGAGGTTTTTGACATGCGGTTTGACTAGGCAGGATAGGCTTCCAAGACTGCCTGTTATCAATTTGATGGAGTCGGGGGGGCCGAATAGGATGACCTCAGACTTGCTCTCATTTAATTGGAGGAAGTTCTGTGCCATCCAACATTTTATGTCCTCAAGGCAGTGTGAGAGGCTGTTTAAATTTGACTGGTTGTTGGGTTTCAGGGGGAGGTAAAGCTGAGTGTCATCGGCATAGCAGTGGAAAGAAATGCCGTGCCTTTGAATGATTTGGCCAAGGGGGAGCATGTATAGAGAAAAGAGAATGGGGCCTAGGATTGAGCCTTGTGGAACTCCGCAGGAGAGGCTAGCTGGAGCAGAGGAATAACTGCCTATGTTGATGGCGAAACTCCTATCTTTGAGGTACGAAGCGAACCAGCTCAGGGCAGTGCCATCAATGCCAACCGCGTACCGGAGACGGTCAATAAGGATGGTGTGGTCCACTGTATCGAATGCTGCGCTGAGGTCGAGAAGGAGCAGGATTGCACAGTCGCCGGTGTCGATGGCGAGAAGCAGGTCGTTGTGTACCTTCAACAAGGCAGACTCTGTGCTGTGGTGGGCTCTGAAACCTGACTGGAAACTTTCCAGGATGGTGTTTTGGTGCAGGTAGGGCACTAATTGGTTAAGGATTGCCTTTTCAAGGACTTTTGACAGGAATGGCAGTTTGGAAATGGGTCTGTAGTTGCTAGGCAAGGTGGGGTCTAGGTTAGGTTTTTTCAGTAGGGGCTGGACCACCGCGTGCTTGAAACTGGTTGGAACAGTGCCAGTGGCCAGAGAACTGTTGATAATAGAGAGGATGCTGGGACCAGCTATTGCAATGACATCCTTCAGAAGGGCAGTGGGGGCAGGATCAAGGGGGCAGGTTGCAGGTTTCATAGCGGAGATAAGCTTTGCAAGGGAGGATAGAGTGATGGGTTGGAAGCAGTCCAATTTAGATGAACAGACTAGTGAGACAGCTAGGTCACGGGTGGGAGGGGAAATGTTCATTCTAACATTCTCAACTTTGTTGGTGAAAAATTTAGCGAATTCTTCGCACTTAGCAGGGGACCCAACTAAGCTGGTACTGGGGGCGGGACATATGACAGAGGTAATTGTTCTAAATAGGACCTTGGAGTTATGAGAGTTTTTGGAAATAAGGTCGGAGAAGTATTGTGCTCTAGCAGACTTTACTGCTTCCTGGTATTTGAGAAGATTGTTTCTCAGAATTTCGAAGGAAATTTGAAGCTTGTCACATTTCCATCTCCTTTCTGATTTTCTGCACTCCCTTCTTAGGGCTTTGGTGGTGTCATTGAGCCACGGCCGACCTTTGGGCTTAGGCTTTTTCATTTTAAGGGGAGCGATAGAATCCAGGATGGAAGAGCAAGTGATATTAAATAAAGAGGCGAGATCCTCAGTGCTGAGATGGGGGGGAGAGGCCTCAATAGTGCAGATGTTGGGGGCAGCTGTGAGAGCCTCGGAGAATTTACTGGCAGTCAATGAATTTATGTCGCGGGAGTAGCGAACAGGGAGATGAGATTTTGCGGGAGATAAAGGCAGAGATGCGTCAAAAATGATAGCGCTGTGGTCCGATAGACAGGCTTCAGTAGTTTCAATGTTGTTGATTGGGAATCCGGACGATAACACTAGGTCGAGAGTATGGCCTAACTTGTGAGTGGGTCCCGTGGTGTGAAGAGTCAGATTGAAGGACTCAACCAGGTGCATAAATTCACTCACAAGAGGCTTAGTGGGACAGCAAACATGAATATTAAAGTCACCAAGAATCATGATCCGGTCAAATTTGGGCAAAATGCTAGAAATCAGATCAGCAAATTGGGTGATGAAGTCCTTATGCATTTTTGGTGGGCGATACACAAGAACAATTAAGAGGGGGTAGGCTAGGCCTACTTTAATTAGTTGCACCTCGAAACTGGAGAAATGATCAGCGGAGAATAGTGGAGAATAGCAAAGCAAAGGTGCCTAGCTAGTGCTATTAATTGATTGAAAACAGTTTTGAGACCATTGATTTCCCTGAAAATTGAAAGCACAAATGTTAAGCAGTAAGCCCTTTATCTCTGTGAAGCAGCAGGGCCAGATTGTTTGTTTCTGAACCACCATCTTACCATGATAGGAAGTTAATGGGTTAAAAACTTGTACTGCTCCACTTCCAGACTTCACCCAAGCTTTGGCCAAATGAGTTTCCCATCAAGGCAACCACACCAAAATTATGGAATAAATGAAGCCTGTTATGATAAGCCCCAGTCATGACAAGCCCCGGGAGGGGGGGGGGTGGGAGGGAATGGCGGAGAGGGGAGGGGGAGAGAATGGCGGAGAGGGGAGGGGGAGAGGAGTGCTGTATTGGCCAATGGTAAATTGTGCAAGTGTGAAATTCCTCTTCAACACTTGGCAGGTTTTTTCAATTTATTCAAAAGTTGTGGACTGTCTCGATATGTGATATGATCATGCATTGATTGTGCAAGAAACTGAAGAAAGTCTATAAGATTAAATTCTGCTCACTCTGACTTTGAAACCATACATGTGTGGGATCACTGCCACTTGATAGACACGGTCATAAAAGTTGATCAACTGCTTTTAAAGAGGTTTGGGATTTTGGTACTTTATTCAAACATAAGTTTTGGAGCAAGCCTACTTTGCAACTTTCCAATGTATGGCATGAGCACTACAAGTAATGCCAACGGACATATCTAGTTCTCTTACAGAGATATTTAGCTATTTTGTTGAATAGTAGAGATCACTAGAAAATTTCTGCTCGGTGACACAGCCTCGAGTGAAATTGCCAAATCAAGCGACATTATTATTTCTCAGAGAGCATGGTGTGAGAAAATGTAGGCAACATATTCATTTTTTTCATGTAACTGCATATCTTTGGTTTTACATATTTCTATGCCTTTACTATACCTGATCTTTTCTTTTTGTGTTATGCTATTGACCACGGAACAGATAAATGGGATTAGCCAGCAATCTACAAACATGTTTTGAAAATTGCACACAGCCTTCTGAAAGCAAAATATAAAAACTTTTAATAGAAAATTCCAGAAGCACTCAGCAGATTTAACATCATCTACTACTGCCACAATCTAGCAGAAACTGTAATTTATAATTGAAGATTTTTAAAACAAGATATTTCAGGTGCTGGGAGCTATATAGAAACTTCAAAAGAAATTAAATTCCTTTTGTCAGAATGAACTTTGGTCCAAACTTTGCCAAGTGTTTGTCATAAATATTGAAAGCTGGCTTTAAAATATTACCACTTTGTTACAGGGTAGTATGAAGAGCAATTGTTTTTTTTTAAATATAACATTAATATGCAGTTTGAGGATTACATTTATTCTGTCATTGTAATCTAGTTCCAAAATAGCGCACACACACACACACACATACAGCAAAGAGAAAACAATCTGGGAGTTCATAAACTAGAATTATTGGATTATACCTAAAATTCGCTTAAGGAAAAATAATGCAAGTCATTTGTATCTATGACATATCTATTAGTAATTGAAATTTTAGACTAGATTGACTGGTCTTTTGAGTTCAATTCAGCTACTAATGGGTGTTAACTAGATTCTGTTGAATGTTCAGATTCGACAGCCTCTCAATAGCTGATGCCTCTCAATTCAAACAAATGGATTAACTTCTTGAAATCTTCCAAGGTATTGTGCTTATATAAGAAAATAACTGCAGATGCTGGTACAAATCGAAGGTATTTATTCACAAAATGCTGGAGTAACTCAGCAGGTCAGGCAGCATCTCGGGAGAGAAGGAATGGGTGACGTTTCGAGTCGAGACCCTTCAGACTGATTGATTGCTATAATCCAAGTAGAAATTAGACATAGTTGAGACTGAGTTTTTATCATAATCTTGGAGCAGCTCTTGTAACCAAGGGTGTTAGATCTAGACACAGGTTCCACTAGAAGCTGGCACAGATTTCCATTATTCGGACAGTCCTAGTGAATCGCCAGTGTCAATCCCCATCTCCAGCTGAGCGACTAATCACATTGAAAAAGTTTATCAGAGCAATTAGAAAGCATTTTTACAGCGTGTGCAATAATGATGGTAACATGAATAGATTTAGAAATATCAAACAATTAAAAATACATTGTATTTTAAAATATTTATAAAAGAAGTAGTATCTTAGCATACATAATTAATTACTCAGGGTTAAGTGAGCAGTCAATTTTCATCATTCTCATTAGGACCTAATTTCCCATTAAAGACTCATTTGTTCTTTATTGTAACAAAGCACAAAATTTCCTATATTTTGAAATGGGAGTCATTTTTTTAATACCTTTTTGCAAAACCTTTGGATTGCCCAAGACAGCGCTTGTGAACGATGTAGAACATCTGTGGAGAAGCAGGAGATCACTGACAAGAACAGGGTTTCTGTGTTTAACTCCATATCAGACATAGAAAGGATGAAAGATTTCAGTTGCAGGCTGGATTTCTTCTCCTTGATGTAACGGAAGTTGAAAGGAGATGTGATAGAGGTGTACAAGATCATGACTGGTTTTGATAGGTAACAAAAAATATGCTAGCCCCAGTAGCACATAGGCCAGATGATGAATTTAAGATAATACAGAAAACTGCAGATGTTGGTTTACAAAAAAAGACAGGAAAGACCAAGGCTGCAATAACCGTGCAGCATCTCTGGAGAACATGGGTAGGCAACGTTTTGGATTGGGACCCCTTTTCAGACTAATTATGGTGGGGATCAGAGGAACTACAAAGCTGGAAGAGGGAAGGAGCAGGATAAAGCCTGGCACGTGAGAGGAGGACACAGGTGAGCGAGGATTTTGATAGGCAGTTGGTTGAACAGAGATGAAAAGTCAAAAGGTGTGAGATAAGGATGAATTGTGAAGCCAGTGGAAGGAATATAGATAGAAGGGGAGGAGGAAGAGGAGAAATGACTGAGAGTCCAGATGTTGTGGGGGGGGGGGTGCTTGTTTCTAAGTTATTAAAAAAAATTGGAGAGTTCAAATTTATCTCGTAAGGTTGTAAGCTACCCAAATGGAATGTGAGGTACATGTGGCCATATGACATTCCTTCACTGTGCTCTTTTTGTTTTAAAGTGCCCAGCATATGATATAATATGATAGAACTTTATCCCACGAGGGAAATTGACAGGAATACCTTTCTAGTTAGGGTGCCCTGCAAAATCTGATGGGATATTTCACATATTGTCTCCAGCTATAGTTGAGATGCATCTTGTACTTTTCACAGAACATGTGATTTATATTTTAATTAATTATATTTTTATTTTTCAAATTTTATTTTGTATGAAATTCCCAAGTGGTTTGCAACCTAAGCCATGGTTTGGTTCACTGTTTCCCCTATATTCAATTTTCACACCTTGGACCTTGGTAATCAAATTCACACACAATTGTTTTATTCTTACCCAGGAACTCGGATTGTTACTTTCCTCAAGTGTTTACCCAATTCCCTTATGAAAGCCCTGAATCGCTTTGTTCCACCACATCTACAGCCAGCGAGTTTCAGATTATAACCAATCCCATCATTAACAAAGAGATTCTTTCCTTGCACCCCCCTCATCTTTTGTCCATTATTTTGAATTACCAGGTGCTTAAGCCATTTGGTTAAGGAAACAATCTCTATATGTGATCTTGTATACTACAAAATCACTTTTTAACCTATTTTGCTGCAAAGAAAATAAATCCCTTTTCTTCAGTCTGACTTTGTGGTTGAAATCATTCATCACATCTTTGAATATTTTTTCCACTGTCACCAGGATCTTCACATCCTTATTAAGGAATGACCAGAATTGCAGCTTAACTAGTGTATTATAAAAGTTCCATGTTGCCACCCTTCTTTGCACTGAATGCTTCTATTTATGAAACTTGGGTTCTTTTAATCTTCACCTGCCACTCACTCAACATGTCTTATCACTAGGAAGTTCTGCACATCATCCATCCAGGCCCTTCTGTTCCTGAATATCCTTTGGGACTATGCCATTCAGTCTATATTGTCTCTGTTTAATCATTCTGCCTACATACATCACTTCACAATGCCCTGTAGAAAATTTCATCTGCAATTTTGTCTATCGGTTTTATGACCTCTTTTATTTTTTTCCGCACTTCCCAGGTTATTAAAAATTGACATTATGTGCTCGTATTCAAGTCATTAATATATATCAAATAAAGCATTGGTCCCAATATTGCTCCCCTGGGTATACCACAAACATCCTTTCATTCCTAAACACGTTGCAGCCTTCCGGTCCTATAATTAATTTTACAACTTAAAGTAAAGCACTTATTCCACCTATATCAGAATTGGATATTTCAACTGTAAGTCATCCATCTCAGATATGAGTTCCGTTTTTCCTCTCCATTAGCATATCCTGACCTGCATGGCAATCTCTCAGCCCTACAAC
This sequence comes from Rhinoraja longicauda, assembly GCF_053455715.1. NCBI lineage: Eukaryota > Metazoa > Chordata > Chondrichthyes > Rajiformes > Arhynchobatidae > Rhinoraja > Rhinoraja longicauda. Next base: position 43,464,304 of record NC_135961.1, on the reverse strand, counting down.
AGCTCTGTGCTGACCATGTTCCCTTTGTCCTATCCACTCCTAACCTCCACTCAATCTCCACCCCCCCCCCCCCAACAATTTCTCTGCAATTTCAAACCAACTTGTTTTCTTATTTTCCCAGTTCTGACAAATGGTCTTTGACCCGAAGACCTGAAATACTAATTCTCTGTCTTTCCACAGATGCTATCTGACCTACTGAGCATTTCTTGCACTTTCTACTTCTTATTTCAGATATACAATATTGGCAGTTTTTTAAATTTATTTTTCACCTTAACTATCCACTGGTCTGAAAATTCCCACACCAGTGACCATTCCCTCCCCCTCCCTGGTGGCACAGTGATTAAATTACTAGTCTAGTAATTTATTATCCGGAGTTCAAATACCACCATGGCAGCTGTGCAATTTAATTCCGCTTAATAATTTAAGGAAAAAAATCAACCAGTTTTAGTAATGATGACCAAAATGCTACTGAACCATTCTAAAAATCCATATGGTTCACTAATATTATTCATAGAGCCCAGCCCTTATCTGTGCATCCATGTGTGTTCATAGTGGATGACTCACCAGAAAAAATGACAGTGATTGAAGGCTCATCACCATCCACGGGCAATTACAGATGGGCAATAAATGTTGGCCTTGTCAGCAATGTCCAAATCTTGAAAAATGAAGCACTTTCGTATAACTTCTGAAGCTCAGTAAGGTTTCTCAAGCATTTGATTCATGCATCATGCAATTCGCTAACATTACCTGTTATTACAATCACCGAATGCATTAATCCTCCGGTTTGTTTCAAGATATTGTTCTTGCATATACTAAATGTTGTTAATCCAGCTTCAGATGTGGATGACTGAGTAAATCTTTGCCTCAATCAGTACCTGACTGCTTCCCGAGATCCTTGGATCTAATTATTCTACTTTGCTCTCCATTGCTTTAGCTCAAAATTATCTTCAAAGCAATTGCATCATGTGAGGCAAAAGATTTTGATCTCAAAATCATACTGACCCTACAAGGAAATTATCCATTCCTCCATACAATTATGCCCTGAATATGCAATTACCACCTTCAACAATGTCAAGAAATTAAAACCTTAAGATTTGATTTGCACTTTTCATTGAGTTTGGTGGAAAGTACTGAGGGCTATAATTAGTCAACTGGGCCAAATTCCTGGAACCCTTCTTTATCTCACTCTGGAAGGATTTTCACTTTTGAACTACAGTGGTTCAAGAACACAACTCACCATCACTTTCCTAAGGCCAATTGGTAGTGAGGAATAAATGGCAACAATCTGATAATTAATATTTTTAAATTAAATGGTCATTGGCAGCTTAAACCAGAATGGCGGAAATCAATCACATTTCCTGCTCCTGTTGCCTATCTGATCTCTTGGATTAGATCTGAAAGAGCTAGTAAAAAATAGATTGAAAATGGTCAATGTAATTACCAATTTAAGAAATAAATGATCATTTGAAAACGCAATATGAATAGGTCTTAATTTTAATGACAGTCCTTGTAGAATAGCATATGACAAGGTCCCTCATTAGTAAAACATTTGACAAAACCCCTAAAGGTAGGATGATCCAAAAGATTCAGAAGCATGGGATTCACTTGTTAGTTTGGATTCAGAACCATCTTACCTATAGAAGATAATGGTGGCAGTATGTTATTCTGGCTGGTGGTCTGTGACCAGTGGTGTTCCACAGGGATCTGTATTTCCAGGGAGCTCTGTTGTTGGTAAGGTCTATTAATGACTTAGATGAAAATATAGATGGGTTGGTAAGTATGTTTGCAGATGGCACAAGTGGTGGAGTTGCAGATGGTAAAGAAGGCTGTTAAAGGACACTTTGGGATATATAGATCAGCTACAGATCTTGGCTGAGAAATGGGAGATGAAGTTTAATCCGAGCAAGTGTGCTTTTTGGGAGGAAATAATGCAAGGGGAAAGTATACAGTTGATACCAGGATCTTAAACAGTCATACAGAGGGATCTTCGGGTCTAAGTCCATAGCTCCCTGAAAGTAACAAACACAAGTAGATAGAGTGGTAAAGAGGTATATGGTATATCCATTTATCCTTTTGTTTTTATCTTTTATTCAATATTTATAATTAGCAGTAATAGATTATTAACAGATGCTTCAAACAACAGGTGGACCACTGAGAAACATTAACTTTGATCTTTGAATGCATCTTACAGTTTAGACCTTATGCTTGTGTGGGCTGATGAGATTCTGATAGATTTTCCAGGATGCTGTTAGAAACATAGAAAATAGGTGCAGGAGTAGGCCATTCGGCCCTTCGAGCCTGCACCGCCATTCAATATGATCATGGCTGTTGCACTGCTATCCATTGTCAAAATGAGTAATGTCAGCATGTGTATCTTATAACAACATAATAATGTTACTTATGTCTAATGCAATTACATAGAAATGAGATGCGTAAACAGATAATCAGTTTATGAAGAAGTAAATAAGATTAAACAACAATAAATAGGGTAGCCTTTTGATCAAAATATAAACAATTCATTGATTACGGTTGGAGACAGGACAGGTCTGAATGTAGTGCGCAGCTTGGTTATAAACATGGGCAACATGTACATCATCTGTTAGAAAAGAGTCAACTTTAACATCACAAGGAAATAGACAGATATAGAAATAAACTACTCAAGCTTGTTTTAACATTAATCTAGATCATGCCGGATCTATACCTCATTTCCATTTAAATAGTTTTGCCACATATGCCTTAATACTCTTACCTAATCAATCTCTACCTTGAAAGCTTCATTTCACTGTTCCATTTAGCACTTTTCTGACGGTGGGGATAGAACTGCCCATAAGGTTGAGAAGTGTGAGGAAATATATTTGGGGAAGGCAAACAAGACAGTAATCAGAATATGCAGAGGAATAAAGGGGGCTTGGAGTAAATATCCCTGAGAGATGCAGACCAGGAAGATAAGGTGATAAAGAAAGATTATGGAAGATATGTTAACCATGCCTTTTCCAAAAAAGGTAGCAATAGTGATGCTATAACAGAATTGTATGAAACAGCAATTAAGCCAGATTTGGTCAGCAGACTACAGAAGCTACAGAAGGGGTCTGATAGTGCTGCAGAGGGATTTAAACCATTTTTTAATGAGGACAGATTGGTTAGGTTGAGGTTAATTTTAATGAACCAAATGATAAGTATTACACCTGTACAAGATGTTGGTGAGCTCACAGCTGAAACTGCAGTTTTGGAGATTACTATGTAGGAAGGATGTGATTAAGCTAGCGAGGATGCCAAAGGGATTCACAAAGATGTTGATCATACTAGAATCTTGAGTTACATAGAGAGATTGGATAGGCTGGGATTATAGACTGGAGCAAAATAGGCTGAGGGGTGACCTAATGGTGGTTTATAAAAACCATGAAGTGCATAGATAATGTGGATGTTCACAGTGTAGGGGAGTCTAAATCTTGAAGACATAGGTTTAAAGTATGAGGGTAAAGATGTAAAGAGACGCAAGTGTTTCAGACTGAGGATGGTGGATATATGGAATGAACAATAGGTAGAAGGAGAGCAGCTCTGATGTCAAAGTATTGCTGTTGTGGTTAAAATGTGGGCTTTGGTGAGGAGTACGAGTAGAGACCAGGTAAGGTTTTTTCCCGTCTTTTTCATAGAAGAAGGGACTGGCGATAATATGGAAGCAAGGCTAGTGGTATGCTCCTCTTGCTGAATGTGGAAGAACAGGCACATTTCCAATATTTTTGGTGACTATATATGTCGGTGGAGGACCTGCAGCACCTTTCAGACCACATAGTGTAGGTGGGACTGCATTCGGACTCACCGCATCATGCATAAAATGGCAGAAATGGTATGTTTAGTGAGTTGGTCACTCTGTAAATATATAAAGAAAGGAGATTGGTGACCACTAAGATCAGAGAGGAGATTCCTGTAGCCATCCCTCCCTCACTGTTTGAAAATTATTTTAATGGGGGCAAATGGGATTGGTCATCGAGTCATACAATAGGAAAGTGGTTAGATAATCTCACTGCTCTTCTATTCTGTGCCCCAGTTCCTGAAGACAAATATCCTGCATGCATTCTCCACTGTCTTTTACCCTCCTTGACTAGGACACCACAGACACTGTCCTCCAGTCATCTGATACCATGTGTGGCCAATGAAGATTTAAGTATCTCTCTTGGGGCTCCAGCAATCTTCTCCCTGATCTTCTAGAGCAATCTGGAATACTTCTTATCAGGTCCTGGGGATTTAGTAGCCTAAGACTATTAACTCCTGTTTTTAAATGAAGAACCGTTTCAGAATTTCACCACCCAACCCACTGCCCCGCCCACTCCCAAATTCTCCCATTGCCCTTCTCCTTCATGAATACAGATTATTCCTTTGTTCTTTCTGGCCTCATGCATAGACTGTCTTTTTGATCCCTAATGTGTCCTCCGCTATCCATGATTCTTAATAAACATAAAATTCTTAACCTTAACCTTGTTCAGCATTGATATTGCATTCCCCTCTACCCGCCTCCCTAATTTCTTTTTAAAGTATTCTCTACGCTTTCTTTACTCCTGAAAGGCAACTTGATTTTCTATACCTAGGAAAGGTTTAGAGGGGCATGTGCCAAAATGCAGCCAAATGATAGACATGTTTGGCATGGCCGAGTTGGGCTGAAGGGCCTGTTTTTGTGCTGCATATATCGGTGGCCCTTTGATTCAATATGCATCCTTATTGTATTTTCATTCAGCTCTCAATATCCTTCAGCATCTAGGGTTCCTTGCCCTTGTTGTCCGATCCTTTCATCCTTGGCCCTGAATATTATTGCACTTTTGATTTACTTTCATTGCTGCAAACTGCTGCTGCAGAAACAAATATGTTTTCAACGTTCTGTCATTAACTGAACCTCCCATAATAATGTAATAATAATAATAATAATATATTCCTTTATTCGTCTCACACCGGGGGAAATTTACAGTGTTACAGCAGCAAAGTGGATAGCAAGAGACCAAGAGATCATTCATTATAAATAAAAGATACATAAAATGTCATCAGTTTCCATGTGTTCTTCGCTGTTATTGTCAACTCGTCTGCTGGGAGCAGTGCTGGTTGTGCAGTCTCACAGCAGCGGGAAGGAAGGACCTCCTTTATCTCTCCTTCACGCACTTGGGGTGAAGGAGTCTGTCACTGAAGTACTAAATTTACTAAATCTAATTTTTTTTAATGATTTTAGATTTAGATTCTACAGCGCGGAAACAGGCCCTTTCGGCCCACCAAGTCCGCGCCGCCCAGTGATCCCCGCACATTAACACTATCCAAAGACGTACAGGTATGTAGGTTAATTGGCTGGGTAAATGTAAAAAAAAAAAAATAAAAAAAAAAATTGTCCCTAGTGGGTGTAGGATAGTGTTAATGTACGGGGATCGTTGGGCAGCATGGACTTGGTGGGCCGAAAAGGCCTGTTTCCGGCTGTATATATATGATGATGATATGATATCCTACACACACCAGGGACAATTTTTACATTTACCCAGTCAATTAACCTACAAACCTGCACGTCTTTGGAGTGTGGGAGGAAACGGAAGATCTCGGAGAAAACCCACGCAGGTCACGGGGAGAACGTACAAACTCCATACAGACGGCGCCCGTAGTCAGGATCGAACCTGAGTCTCCGGCGCTGCATTCGCTGTAAGGCAGCAACTCTACCGCTGCGCCACCGTGCCGCCCATGCTGTTACCTCCTCTTTTAGCATTTAATTTTCACGGTTTTAAAACCTTGGGTGTCAAAAGAACTACTTTATTCAGTCATCCTATTTTGTCCCTCTTGCCTTCGTAATGTTGACAATGACCTACATTATCGCTCCTGGCCTTCACTTAGTCATTTAATTTTTTTTATTCTGAATTTCACAGCCCAACCTACAGTAAATAAACCCATTTAGACTCATGGATAGTGACTGGAATGCTATTCTTGGAGATGCTGTTACAATATTTAAAAGTTTTAAACAAGATGGAGTGGTGAAAGGAAATAAGATATTATGTTTTCATTTTATCTCCTGAAAATCAGCAATGGTAACCTATATTTTCTTGTTATCTTGCATTATCAACATAGGAAAAAGGGTGGGGGGGGGGGGGGGGGCAAAGCATGACACCAACTCTATCATCGTCATCCAGAAAATACCGATAAGGTGAGGTTGTGGGCACACAATCACCAGATTGTGCTGTAGCATGAAGTAACATGTAAACGTTCCTCAAAAGACTCTCAAATTTAAATTACCGTATGCGTCTGAAATAAAATGTGAGGTAATCTACAACACTTTCTCCAATCTCCTGTTTGTTTGCTTATGCACTCAGTCCTCGCATGCCACCAACCATCTAACCAACAACTCGCCTACCCACCCAAATTACACGCACAGATATGTTACTTCTGACACAATGAACTGCAGATTCTGGAATCTTGAGTAAAACACACAGTGTTGGAGTATCTCAGCAGTTTAGGCAGTAACCAGTAAGTTAGGGAATAAATGAGGGATGCAATTAAACCATAAATTACAAGATTTAAACTGAGAATTATTATAAACTACAAATTCAAATCAAATGATGAATTGTTTTTTGTAAATTACAGAATACCTGAGCAATCGAAGAGAAAATGAAGTGAGGGGAAGGAATTCCTTACATAAATCAAGGCAAATCTTGGGACTCTGGATTCATATCAATATTTTGTTTACTCAACATTAAATAAAATAAACCTAGAACAGGAGGTTCTGTCTCACAAATTTGACTGAGTTTTCTGAGGAAATGCTGAAGATGTTTGGTGAGTGTAGGGCAATGAATGTGGGCTACGTGAATCTCTGGAAGTCATTAGATAAGGTTCCTCATGGTAGACTAGTCTGGAAGATTAAATTACATCCATGGCACTTTGTAAATTTGCTCAAATACTGGCTTGATCATAGGCACTGGCTTGTGGCAATCATTGGCATCTACCACTAGCTCGCAGTGGTAGAGGGATGTTTTTGTGACTGGAGTTCTGTCGACAGCCGTGTTCCGCAAGGATCAGTGCTGGAACCTTTGGATGCTGGAATCATCCAGATGATTAATATGTGTTGGTGATACATATTAATCATCTGGATTATAAAATGTAACTGTTCTGACTAAAATTGGTAGAGTTTTGGATAGTGAGGAAGGGATGTCAAAGTTTATTGCAGGATATAAATCAGTTTGAAATTAATCAGAGAAATGGCAGGTGGAATTTAATCCAGACAAGTGTGAGGTGTTGCATTTTGAGAGAACAAATGCAAGCAAGAGAGCTCCCTGAAAGAGGCAACATAACTTGAATGAAGAAGGGTCAGACCCAAAAGATCATCTGACTAGTTCTCTCCACAGATGTTGACTGACCTACTGAGCTTCACCAGCTGTTTTCTTTTGCAATAAAAAAGGTGTCCGATATACTTGCCTTCACCAGTCAGAACATCTATATACTAAAACTCTCGTTTGTTTGTTTATTTGTGATCGAACTAAAGTCAAAACAGTACACGATAGCTTGACAATTTCAGGCCCACCTTACTCACCGTCGTCGCTTTAATGGTAAAGCAAGTAGTTTTATTGAAATCGGTGTTATATTTTTATTCACATTTTAAAGTTTAAATCTATCTCCTAGGGAGGGAGGGAAAGGAGGAGAGGGGGAGGAGGAAGGATAGGGGGGGTTGAGGAGGGGGAGGAGGGAGGGGGGGGGAAGAGAGGGTGCTGCACCAATGCAGGAGAGGTTTGGGCCCAACGGGTCCACTTGGTCTTGTTGAATATAAAGCTGGTTGGTTATGATGCTGCTGTATAAAGCAGTGGTTTTGTCACGTTTGGATATTTTATGCAGTTCTGGTTGCCACATTACAAGTCAAGTCAAGTCAAGTCAAGTCAAGTCAACTCAATTTTATTTGTATAGCACATTTAAAAACAACCCACGTTGACCAAAGTGCTGTACATCTGATTAGGTTCCAATGGAAAAAAAAAAGAAACATACAGTAGCACGCAAACAGTTCACAGCGCCTCCTCAATGAGCCTCAAACGCTGGGGAGTAGAAATAGGTTTTGAGCCTGGACTTAAAGGAGTCGATGGAGGGGGCAGTTCTGATGGGGAGAGGGATGCTGCTCCACAGTCTAGGAGCTGCAACCGCAAAAGCGCGGTCACCCCTGAGCTTAAGCCTAGACCGCGGGATAGTGAGTAGCCCCAAGTCGGCCGACCTGAGGGACCTGGAGTTAGAGAGGGGGGTTAGAAGATTTTTCATGTAGGGGGGGGGAGTGTCCATTTAGGGCTTTATACGTGAATAGGAGGAGATTGAAGTTGATTCTGTACCGTACAGGGAGCCAGTGGAGAGAGGCCAGAATCGGGGTGATGTGGTCCCTTTTACGGGTACCCGTCAGGAGTCTCGCTGCGGCGTTTTGGACCAGTTGCAGGCGGGACAGGGATGATTGGCTGATCCCAGTATATAGGGAGTTGCAGTAGTCTAGGCGGGAGGAAATGAAAGCGTGAATGATTTTTTCTGTGTCGTCGAATTGGAGGAAAGGTTTGATTTTAGCTATGGTTCGAAGTTGGAAGAAGCTGGCTTTTACCACAGCGTTGACTTGCTTATCAAATTTTAATGCAGAGTCAAATATCATGCCGAGGTTTTTGACATGCGGTTTGACTAGGCAGGATAGACTTCCAAGACTGCTTGTTATCAATTTGATGGAGTCGGGGGGGGGGGGGGGGGGGGGGGGGGGGGCGAATAGGATGACCTCAGACTTGCTCTCATTTAATTGGAGGAAGTTCTGTGCCATCCAACATTTTATGTCCTCAAGGAAGGATGCAGAAGCTTTGGAGAGGATGCAAAAAGAAGATTACTATGATGCTGCCTGGATTAGAGGGTATTCGAAATAAGGAGAGATTGGACCAACATGAACAGTTTTCTCTGGGGTTTTGGAGGCTGAAGAGACCTGATAGAAGTATATAAAATGAGAGGCATAAATAAGGAGTCTTTCTCCCATGATGGTATATCATATACTCGCAACATAGATTTAAGGCAAGAGGTGGAAAATTTACTTTAGTTTGGTTTACAGATACAATGACACCAATGAAACTGTGGTGCTTCCTTCTTCTGGAAAAGACTATCAGCCAGTCTCCTGGAGTTCCATATACTTATTTCTGAGAAGAATGACCCTCAAATGTGCGACTCTTTGGAGACCCAACTACTTACATGAGCAGGTCAAGGCCATAAAGAAGCTTGGAGACATGATTACCAATCTGACAAATAAATTAGCAATTTACATTTCAATATTATCTTCAAAGTTAACAAATTATATTGGATTTTTTTTGTTTGTTTTTATAGTACTTATTTATTTTTGGATAAGGCCATCACTGTTAAACATTTATCACCCATCCCTAATTGACAATGCAGAGGTGCTGATAAGCCACCTCCTTGGACCAATATGGTATTTCTGGTGAAGATACTTCTCCAGGGCTGTGGTGGAGGCAATTAGACTCAACAGTGATGAATGAACAGCCGTGTGCAGATTTCTCTCGGTTACCAAAGGGTTTAGGTTCCTGAAGAAGAATTTGTAGTGCAAAAATTCATAATGTAGGACTTACAGTATATCCTTATCTGGTTGCTATGGCTGTCACAGTAAGAAGTCAGAAGCTAGTCAATCTCCTCTGAGTAAGTATGCAGAAAATCGAAAACAAACCATGCTTGACAAGCCAAATCGTACAAGATGAAAAATACAGGTCTTTCGTCCAATGGCCATTGTTGTAGATGGATGAGTGCAGGTGCTTAAGATTATTTTAATACCAATTTTAAATATCTCAAAACAGGCTCCTTCCTGATCAAAATGACATTGAAGGTCACTAGTTTACATTGTCTTCTGTGAAAAAAAACAGTCTCCAGGTGTGTTCCCTACTCTTTGTTGTAATGAACAAAACCCTAATTGACAGATTAAATTAAACTTTATTATAGAGAAGATTCATTAAGTGAATGCTTGCTAACTGTACTGTGACAGGCTGGTATGTGACATGAAGGGGAAACTGTGTTCCCAATTGCCTGGCATGATGGCCTTCATGCCCTTACCAATCATTGCTTAAATATTGTCCAGGTCCAGCAGCATTTAGGAATGGGCTGCCTCAGAGGATTCGTAAATCATCTGCAAACATTCACACATTTGACCTTATGATGGCAGAAAGGTCATTAATGAAGCAGCTGAAGATGGTTGAGCTGAGAACCTACAAACATATGAAGTAAAGGAATGGATGGACTGCTCAGTTCGTTATGTCAGCTCCACTATTTAGTAAGTTGTTCACTGATCTGCATGTAACCTCCTATCTTTCCAGAGTAACATTATTTTCTTGTTGATCAAGATCTATCTACCACTTGCAAATAATTAACGTAGTAATATATGTAATTGAAATACTGGTTCTGTTATACATCATTTCATCATTAATTGGATAGAATGTGACTGACATATTAAGGAACACTATTTGTATTACATGGGCTGAATTGGTTATAATGTGATTTAGATCAGGAACTAGTTAGACGTTACTTTGGGAATTGTCAAGAAAAAAAAAGCTGTCTTGCAAATAAAATAGTCTAGGGAAAAAAATGCTTCCATTTAACCTCCTCTGCAGTAATTAGACACTATTAGCTGTCGGTATCGCCACAGGTAGTCTTTGAAATTGTTAGATATGAAGGGGCAGTGGTTAGGTTCCAGGCTTTTGTAACTTAACCACTGCCCCACCATCATATTCAAGATACATCATAGGTTTTTCAAACTGCTTTCCAAACAGACAACTAAATACTTTTGAAGAGCAAATTTCACTGCACTGTAGGAAGCACAATAGTCAGTTCAAAGAAATTAGATTGGTGACCATTGTCATTGTTGGTTGTAAGATAAATGCTGACCAGGACCCAAAGAGGCATTTGTGGCACGGTATCTGTCTGACACAATACTTCACAGTTGTACTATTTTAAATTTTGTTTTCTGAGTTTGGCCAATCTAGTTTTTTTTCCCAGATTCCCTTGGATTTAATGTTAAATAGTAGTCATCCATGTGGCACTCAGTTACTTGTAAAATGATACTGAGGCAGTGCAGCATAGGTTCATGAGATTGATCCCTGGGATGGCGGGACTGCCATATGAGGAAAGATTGAAAAGACTAGGTTTGTATTCATTGGAGTTTAGAAGGATGAGAGGGGATCTTATAGAGACATATAAAATTATAAAAGGACTGGACAAGCTAGATGCAGGAAAAATGTTCCCAATGTTGGGGGAGTCCAGAACCAGAGGCCAGTCTTAGAATAAAGGGGAGGCCATTTAAAACAGAGGTGAGAAAGAAGTTTTTCACCCAGAGAGTTGTGAATTTGTGGAATTCTCTGCCACAAAGGGCAGTGGAGGCCAAATCACCGGATGAATTTAGGAGAGAGTTTGATAGAGCTCTTGGAGCTAGTGGAATCAAGGGATATGGGGAGACGTTGGGTACAGGTTACTGATTGTGGATGATCAGCCATGATCAAAATGAATGGCGGTGCTGGCTCGAAGGGCCAAATGGCCTCCTCCTGCACCTATTTTCTATGTTTCTATGGTTTATTATTGTCATGTGAACCAAGATACAGTGAAAAATGCATAGATGGTATGGCAATGCAAAATAGAAAAAAAGCAGAGTGCATAATATGGTGTTGCAGCTACAGAGAAAGTGCAGATAAATGAAAACTACGAGGGCTGCAAAGAGGTGGATTGAAAGAATAGGAATTTATCCTTAGCATATGAGTGGTCAAGAACTGATAACAGTGGGGAAGAAGCTGTTTTTGAATCTGGTGGTATATACTTTCAAACCTTTGTATCTTCTTGCTGACAGGAGATGATAGAATGACCAGAGTGTGAGTGGTCCTTCATTATGTTGGCTATTTTCCCAAGGCAGCGAGAAGTACAGAGGGATTTGATGGGGATATAGAAACAAAGAAAATAGGTGCAGGAGTAGGCCATTCGGCCATTCGAACCAGCACTGCCATTCAATATGATCATGGCTGATCATCCAAAATCAGTAACCCTTTCCTGCTTATTCCCCATAACCCTTGATTCCTTTAGCCCTAAGAGCTAAATCTTACTCTCTCTTGAAAACATCCAGTGAATTGGCCTCCTCTGCCTTCTGTGGCAGAGAATTCCACCAATTCACAACTCTCTGGGTGAAAAAGTTTTCCTCATCTCAGTCCTAAATGGCCTACCCCTTATTCCTAAACTGTGACCCCTGGTTCTGGACTCCCCCAACATCGGGACATTTTTCCTGCATCTAACCTGTCCAATCCTTTAAGAATTTTATATGTTTCTGTAAGATCTCCTCTCATCCTTCTAAATTCCAATGAATACAAGCCCAGTCAACCCATTCTTTCATCATATGTCTGTCCCACCATCCCAGGAATTGATGAATTGTCAATAAGGCTGGTTATAATGACCCAACCAACCTATTATTTATGAAATCATATGCCCTAAAATTTATGGACCTGATAGACTTTAATACACTACAAATAATGTTTAGAGCAAAAGAAAGAACACTTCCTGACTGTATCCAAGGTTTGTTTTCAGTGAGGGAGAGCAGGTATCCACTCAGGAGAAATTACATATTTGAAAAAAAGAGGGTAAGAACAAATGTGAAAAATAGATGTGTGACTGTTAAAGGGGTCAATTTATGGAATAGTTGCAACAATGAATTAAGAGTGTAGTAATACATGTAAATTCAAGAAAATGTTCAAAAATATTATATTTGAAAGATACAAAATATGTGATCAGCGCTGAGAAATGACTGACATGACAGAAATGATGGTTCTTGACTATATTTGTGTTTCTTTATGTTATGTTTATCTGCTTCTGACTTATGGTGTGTTTTTTAAATTATATTTTGTTAAGTATTATGGGTAGGCACAATAAGCTTTGGCTTCTGCCTACACCTTTTTTTCAGTCAGAAGATATCATGTGATCAGAAACTATCATATATTGTTATATTTTTGATACAATGATTTCGCACTATTTAACTTTCACAACTGTATGGTCAATCTGTTGTATTGCATTGACCGGAAAATACATTAAATTTTTTTTTAAATTACCTGGTGAACCTGCACTCCCTTAATAGCAATAATGTCCTTCCTTAAATTAGGAGACCAAAACTGCATACAATACTCCAGGTGCGGTCTCACCAGGGCCCTGTACAACTGCAGTAGGACCTCCTTGCTCCTAAACTCAAATCCTCTCGCAATGAAGGCCAACTTGCCATTAGCTACAACATGCCATCAGATTATCTGCTCTTTCTAACTTCTTCGGGAGGATCTTGCTGTCTTGGTTCTATTGCTACAGCAATAACTACTATTCAAAAGTACAGAATGACGAAAGAGCTTCAGGACTCTGTAGTCAGGAAAGACCAATATAAATGCAAATCTTTCTTTCATAAATATTGTAGGCTTAATTAGAAAATGTAAATTTGGTTTAATTGGCATTGATTACATTTAGATTGGAAAAATAAAAATTTCTGGTTAAAACTAAGGAGAATTAGCTCAATTCATCTAACATCGATCATGTTGCTGTTATAGAAATCGTTACTTCTGTGAGATAGTGAGGCAACATTTTGAAAACAAAGGAGTGCGAATAAACTACAATGGCAGGACCACCTAAAAATAATAAAATGGTTTGGGAGTAAGTAATCTTTTTATCCTTAACCAATTTCAAGAACAGATTCGTGAAAATGGAAATAAAACAGCATCGATCATACAGTGACAACTGCAGCTCTGTGGGTAACATGTTTACCCCTGAGAAATCAGGTTGAAAGCAAGTCACACACAGGAAACACGTAGTGTTCTAAAGCAATATTTGAGTGAATTATTGAGGAGGTGTGCTGTTTTCCAAACAAGACCTTAATGTCTACTCAAGTCACTATTGGAAGGACAGAAAATGAGTTCTTGCAATTATGATGGACAATATTTATCCCTCTATTAACATCACAATAAATGCTTATTTGGTTATTATCTTGGTACTGTTTCTGGCATCTTGCTGCCTTGCATTCTACATTAAAACAATGGCATACTTAAGAATTACTTATTTGGCTGTAATGCATTTTAGTAAGTCATAAGAAGGCTGCCAACTAAATTGTTTGTTGGATTTTGGGAAACTTTCAATTTTGCGTTTTATTTTAAGATAGACACAAAATGCTGGAATAACTCAGCGGGACAGGCTGCATGTCTGGGGAAAAGGAATGGGTGACGTTTCGGGTCAAGACCCTTCAGACTGATGTCAGGGGAGTGGGAGGTACATAGATTGCATTTTATTATGATTGTCAGCATGGGTTAATATCCTATGTCACTCATTATTGCTTCTGGTGCAATTTATTTCTGCTACGTTAATTGAATTAGAAGGTAATGTTAAAAATATTTTATTTATCAGCGATGAATATGTGAAACACCTCCTTATACGAGTAGGGTTTGTAAGGTTTGGCGAGCGTGGGACAAATTATGACTTAATAGATGCCAGACAAACAAATGGGGAGGCAATGTAAAGAGTAAGGATAGTAGAGAACCCGTATACATGTAGGAGCTGACTCCATTTGAATCGATGATAGTAATAGAGAGATGTAGCATAGAAACAGGCCCTTCAGCCTATCATGTCTACACTGCCATCACTCATCCATTTTACACTAATAGCATATATTCCATTTTTCTATTCATCCCCCACCCCAGGATTCCACCAATCACCTGCCACAAGGTATCAGAGCAAGCTATAGAAGTGGATACAATTATGACTTTCGCAAGACATTCGGACAGATAAATCTTTAGAATGGATTTAGAGAGCTACTAGACCAAGTGGACCCATTGGGCCCAAACCTCTCCTGCATTGGTTCAGCACCCTCTCCCCTCCCCCCCTATGTTTGGACATTTGCCTCCACAATATGATTCACTTAGTCATTCACAGGATGTGGGAATTTTTGGCGTGGCCAGCTTTATAGAGCAGAGTATTGTAACAGCACAGAAAGGGGTATTTGGACAATTGGAGTCTATGCCAGGACCTCGTCAAGCAATTTCATCGTCCCCTTTTCTCTGCACATTATTGTTCCTCAGTGCTTATCCCCTCCGAAAGGGTAGATTCATGTTGTTTTCACCCACCATAAATGGCATCTAGTTTTACTGCCCATCTAATGGACCAGTCTTGTAGGGCATCCAAGTGGGCTGTGGAAAGTCAGTCACAGTTTGTGTAATTGAATAAAAACAGAAAATGCTGAAAGCACTCGTCAGGCAGCATTTGTGGAGAGAGAAAAACAGTAAAGTCTCAGGTTGAAGACCCTTCTGCTGGACTGGGGAAGAGAGAAAACTAATTATTTTTAAGTTGCAGAGAGGGTGAGAAGGGGATGGATAGGACAAAGGGACTATCTCTGATAGGGTGAGGGGGTGGTTGCCTAAGTGATGTTTATGGTGCCATCTGGTTAATAGATTAATGAGGGAAGCTAACGATCAGTGACATTCTGTCTTATCCATCTTTCCCCACCATCTTTCTCCTTATGTTAACTTATTTCCCACATTCCCAGTTGTCACGAAGGACCTTTGACTGGAAACATTGTCTATTATTATTTCCAGAGATGCTGCCTGACATGCTGAGTGTTTCCAGCATCTTTTTTTATTTCAGATTTTCAGCACCTGCAGTATTTTAATTTTCTGTGCGGGAAATGGAACAAGTAATAGGCTAGACCAGTCAAGGCAGCAGATTTCTTCCTAAATTAGGTTGTGACAACCATGTATTGATTCCACAGGCAACATTCCTAATGCTGGCTCTAGCCTAGATAGACACAAAATGCTGGAGTAACTGAGCGGGACAGGCAGCAGCTCTGGAGAGAAAGAATAGGTAACGTTTCGGGTCGAGACTCTAGCTCTCGATGTCAGATTCACCCAATGAATGTAACTTCCCAGGTACTGTGCGGGGATTCGAACCTGTTATTTATGGATTACCAGTCAAGCTGTCAGTATATTCAGCCAAGTACTCTGTCGTAACTTCAGCGACAACCCGGGGAGAGGATTCAATGGGTCCCTGCTTGGTAGGAAACCGCTTTTGGAACCCAATTTTACTGACAACAGAAGATAGACACAAAAAGCTGGAATAGCTCAGCGGGATAGGCAACATCTCTGGAGAGAAGGAATGGGGTGACGTTCCGGGTCGAGCCCCTTTACACACAACTAATCACTTGCTAATAAAAGGGCATGTTCCCTTTTCTAAATAAAAAAATTGGTGACCCGGTGACTGCGTGAGAACTTGAGTTTTACGCTTTCCAGGAGCATGTTGCTGCTGATGTTGTCTGTCTGCCTGTGCATCTGCACCGAGTCGACCTCCCCATTCCCAGAACTTCGCCACGCCGCCCCTTACAACATGCAGCCCGGACTCCCCCCTCCTTTCTGCAGCTCACTGCACCATTCGCTGATGTAAGCGTGCCCCTCCCACTAGGCAGTCCTTGGCTTTTCGCTCGGTGCTGTTGTGCATCTGCCCAGCCAGCATGAACTGCAGCAGGCAGAGTGCCAGTGGCACCTGAGTTGTGTGCTGAGCCCCGGCACCTCTCCTCTCTCGCCTTTCTCACCCCTTCCCCCTAGAGTTGTGGAGCTCGGAAATGACTGACTGGAACAAAAATATGGAAGTTAAACACGACCGCCTGCCGGAGGAGCCTTACGATCAGCTGAAACTGAAAACCGGAGCCAAGGAAGGTACTCCGAGCCCTCCCCGCGGGGCGAGCAACTTGTACAACGCTGCCAAGAAGAAGGATTACACGGTGTCGGTCTACCTCAATAACAAGTCCAAAAGCGAGCATGTGAGTGCTTTGTCACATCTTAAATCTACCACTCGATTTTCGCAAGGCGGGAGGGATTTCAGGAGCTCTTTAAAAGCGGGATGTGATCATTGAACCATTAATTGCTTTGATAAATAATGTATATACTTTTAATGCACGCGCTCTGGAATTGGCCGTGGTAACGGCACCAAGCATCATTCCAATCTTATTGACTGCAAAGTTTCTCAGGTTATCTTATTTTTTCCCCTTGAAATGGCGCCTAAATATATTCGGGGCAGTGCGATGCTTTTGAATTAAAGTTATTCCCACGCTGACCTCGGGCAGCAGCCGGACGAGAGCTTGGGGTCGTGGAGTGTCCCGACCGTGCAGCGGGTAAATGTTCAGGGGATTGCTGCGAGTCACAGTCTCACAGACCCGGTGCAGCGACCCCCCCCCCCCCCAACCACCGCAATCCCAACAGACTCCTGGAAAATGTGCCTGGGAGCGAATGGCACATTTTGGATGAGGGAGTGGTTGGTCCAGATACTAATACATTTCCCGCTTGCAAATATCAAATCCTCGCGAGTGGCCGGTGAATTAATCATGGTGCGGTGGCTATAAATGGTTTTAAATGCAATCATAAGAAAATAACTGCAGATGCTGGTACAAATCGAAGGTATTTATTCACAAAATGCCGGAGTAACTCAGCAGGTCAGGCAGCATCTCAGGAGATGTAATCACATTCGTAAGATTATTAAGGGGTTGGACATGTTAGAGGCAGGAAACATGTTCCCAATGTTGGGGGAGTCCAGAACCAGGGGCCACAGTTTAAGAATAAGGGGTAGGCCATTTAGAACAGAGATGAGGAAAAACTTTTTTAGTCAGAGAGTTGTGAATCTGTGGAATTCTCTGCCTCAGAGGGCAGTGGAGGCCAATTCTCTGAATACATTCAAGAGAGAGCTGGATAGAGCTCTTAAGGATAGCGGAGTCAGGGGGTATGAGGAGAAAGCAGGAACGGGGTACTGATTGAGAATGATCAGCCATGATCACATTAAATGGCGGTGCTGGCTCGAAGGGCCGAATGGCCTACTCCTGCACCTATTGTCTATTGTCACCTTACTTTCCAATGTATAAACACCAACGAGCCTCATCATTCATTGGGTTAACTAAATTATTCAAGACCACAATAAAAAAAAACCCAGAAGACACAAGGAACTGCAGATGCTGGAATCTCGAGCAAAACACAAACTGCTGGAGTAACTCTGCGGGTCTGGCAGCATCTGTGGAGTGGAGGGAATACATGTCGGCGTTCTGTCCACTCCCTTCACATATGCTACCTGAGTTCCTCCAGCAGAGTGTTTTGAATAAAAAAAAATACAGAAACTCTGCTTCTCTTCACATCGAACCTGCTGAGTATTTTCACCAGTTTCCATGTCGATGAACTGTGTGGAAATGGTTCAATTTCTGGCTCTGATTAAACCCGGATCACTGTCTGCTCTGGAGCCTGTCACCACTCCTTGATATCAAGGAGTCTTTCTGAATCTTCTCTCTGGAGAAGGGTGAAGATCAGAGAGTGTCACCCTTGTGGCTTCTGGGCAACAGAGAAAGTTAGAGAAGATTCATGGGATCAAGAGGCAAATATAAAAAAATAATTTGGATTGCTGAGGCTCTTGTAAAGTTCTAAAGATACTTTGTGGCACAGTGGCGGCTCTGTGGTGCAGCTGGTAGAGCTACTGCCTCACAGCATCGGAGAACCCCATTTGACCCTGACCTTGGGTGCTGTCTGTGTGTAGTTTTCATATTCTCCCTGTGACCATGTGAGTAACCACCAGATACCTCGGTTTCCTCTCACATCCCAAAGATGTGCGGGTTTGTAACTTGATCGGCCTCTGTAAAATTGGCCCTAGTGGATGAGAAAGTGGGATAACATAGTCTGATTGGGTCATCGATGGTCAGTGTGGACTTGGTGGGCCGAAGGGCCTGTTTCCATGCTGTATCTCTGAACAAAACTAAACTTTGCAATGGCAAAGAGGGAAAACACATAGAGGAAAGAGAGATATTAAAAGGAATGTTCCAATCCTGACCAAAGAGATGGTTGAAAGTTATTGGTTTAAAGGCGTGGTGCCAACCTATCCGATGGCTGGGCACAAGGGATACATACGGGTGCCAGGGTCAGAGAGTGGTAAAGATGGAGGAGCTGTAGAACTGGAGAAGGTTACAGAAATAGGGAGAGCAAGGTGACAGAGGGACTTTGTTTAAGTGAATGGGAGCAAATCTGACAACTGGAGTATAATGCAGGATTATTGGCAGGAAAAAATTAAAAAGCATTTAGATCTAAATGGTGAAATATTGCAGAGATTTGAGATGGCAACAGGACTTGGGTCTTCTATTGCATGGTTTTCTAAAGGTTAATGTGCAGGGACAGCAAGTGATTAGGAAAGCTAACAGAATGTTTATTGTGAGGGGAATTGAATGTAGAAATTGGATGGTTCAGTTGGGCACGGCCTTGGGGAGATCACACTGGAGAATTGTGAGCAGTACTGGTCTTATATATGGAAGGAAATTATTGCATTGAAAGCAGCTCAAAGAGGTTTTACTGGACACATGCAGGTTATTGCATGTGGAAAGATTGGATGGGCTGGAATGCCCTTTGGAGTTTAGAAGAGACTACTGGATTGAAACAAGATGCTGATGGGTCTTCACAAAGTACATGTAAAGAGTTTCTAGAACTAGGAGATGCTTCTTCAAGAAAGATTATATGGAATTTTTCTCTCAGAATCATTGGAACTCACTTCTTAAAGGATTGGACAGGCTAGATGCAGGAAAAATGTTCCCGATGTTGGGGGAGTCCAGAACCAGGGGTCACAGTTTAAGAATAAGGGGTAGGCCATTTAGGACTGAGATGAGGAAAAACTTCTTCACCCAGAGAGTTGTGAATCTGTGGAATTCTCTGCCACAGAAGGCAGTGGAGGCCAATTCACTGGATGTTTTCAAGAGAGAGTTAGATTTAGCTCTTCAGGCTAAAGGAATCAAGGGATTATGGGGAAAAAGCAGGAATGGGGTACTGAATTTTAGATGATCAGCCATGATCATATTGATTGGCGGAGCTGGCTCGAAGGGCCGAATGGCCTATGCCTGCACCTATTTTTCTATGTTTCTAATTTTCCTCAAAAGGCAATGAATGGAAGCAGAACGTTTGAACATTTTTAGGATGGAGGTACGTAGATTTTCTGAAGAGCAAGAGTTGAAAACCTACCAAGGGTTGGTGGGAGTGCAAAGCTGAGGTCAGCCATGATCTTGTGGAACAACAGTGCGGGCTGTGTGGCCTCTCCCCGGCCCAACATACATACTTGTATGTTCACATGTACATTACGGAAAGGAGATAACCTTAGAAGCACAACCTGTGTACAAATGTGAGACGGTGATTGAAGATAGCGTCATTTACTTCAGGGCAGTGATCAGCAAGGTTGTTCAAATCATTGGCATGCCTTGGAGAGAACGTTAGGTTGAGAATGTTAGTTCCAATATTCTCTCAATATTCAGCTGGAATCCAGAATTTGGACCATATTAAGACAGAAATACTGGAGAGGTAGAGCTGGGATTACCCAGTGGTTATAAGAAGCTGATCTGATACTTGAGGATGATTTCACCAAGGGAGAGCATTTAAATTATGAATGAGGTGATCTGAAAATAGATTGTGTGGTTCTCAAGGATCCCATGGTTTTCTTTGTGATAAAAGCTGCAAGTTTGCAATGCATTGTTGCTGAAGAACAAGCAATTGTAGTGCATTTTTTTACATAGTCAGCATCCCAGCCTCTGTGCCCAGCCTCCAAATGTATTTTCTGTTGTTATTGTCCTTCATCAACTATTTCCTTTGGTAGCTCATTCCATTTTCCCACCACCTTCCGTGTGGGAAAAGTTGTTCCCTATTAAATCTTTCTCTTCTCAACTTAAGTATATGCCCTCTAGTTCTTATCATGTGGAAAAAAAAGACTGTGCCTTCACTAGGCCCCTCATGATTTTGATACATCTCCATAAGATCACCTCTCAGTCTCCTACGCTCCAACGAATAAAGAGCATTGCCTAACCTCTCCCTATAGCCCAGGCCTTCGTTTTTGGCAACATCCTCATAAATCTTCTCTACACTCTTTCCAGTTTCATGTCATCTCTTCTCGAGCAGGAATTTAATACAATACTCCATGTGTGGCCTCATCAGAGTCTTGTGCAACTGTATCATAATGCCCCAGCTTCTGGACTCAATTCCCTGACTCTTGAAGGCCAGAGTGCCAAAAGTCGTCTTCACCAGCCTGTCTATCTACTACACCAATTTCAGCGATCTAGCTTTTGTACTCCTAGATTCCTCTGCTCTACAACACTACCCAGACTCCTACCATTCACTGTGAAAGTAAAGACCTGGTTTGAACAGCAGACGTGAGGCGGTCCTTCAAAAAGGTCAATGACCGCAAAGCTCCAGGACCGGATGGTATTCCAGGGCGGGCCCTCAGAGCGTGTGCTGATCACCTGGCAGAGGTGTTCACCAACATCTTCAACCTCTCTCTGAGTCAGTCTGTGGTTCCCACCTCCTTCAAAGCATCCATCATCGTTCCTATTCCAAAGAAACCAGTAACCTCCTGTTTAAATGACTACCGTCCTGTCGCACTGACATCAGTCATCATGAAGTGCTTCGAGCGACTGGTCAAAACTCACATCTGATCCTCGCTCCCTGACACCTTGGACCCTCTTCAGTTTGCATATAGACTAAACGGGGCCACGGACGATGCCATCGCCATGGCAATACATACTGTGCTCACCCACCTGGACAAAGGAAATACATATGTGAGAATGCTCTTTATTGACTACAGCTCGGCATTCAACACTATTATTCCCTCAAAACTCGTCCCCAAGCTCCTTGATCTTGGACTGGAGACCTCCATCTGCAGATGGATATTCGATTTCCTGACGGGCAGGCCCCAGGTGGTGAGAATTGGCAGCCACACCTCTTCCTCACTGGGGCATTATGATACAGGTGCCTGCGGAAGGCACGCAGCATCATCAAGGACCACAGCCACCCAGCACGCAGGCTGTTCTCCTTGTTACCGTCAGGCAGACGATACAGGAGTATGGCTGCACGTACCACCAGACTTAAGAACAGTTTCTACCATCAGGCTTCTGAACTCATAAACACATTTCAAATCATATATGTTGATTATTTTTAATATTGTCTTTTTACCTATTTTTAATATTGTCTTTTTACCTTACTAATGTCATTTTAAAAATCTTATTTATTCTTGGAATATTACTGCTGAGGTGACCCGTTGTCTTGTCAAATACATTTCATTGTACCGTTGACCCTGTGCCAACCTACGTATGACAAATAACA
Organism: Rhinoraja longicauda; assembly: GCF_053455715.1. Taxonomy (NCBI): domain Eukaryota; kingdom Metazoa; phylum Chordata; class Chondrichthyes; order Rajiformes; family Arhynchobatidae; genus Rhinoraja; species Rhinoraja longicauda. The sequence goes on along the minus strand of NC_135961.1, from coordinate 43,442,144 downwards.
TTTATTATTATTATTATTTCCCAAAATGCAACAACACATCCTTATAACTGCAACGACTGTTCTACCTAAGAACACTGAAAAAGTCTGGTCTATCCCAACAGCTGCTGACGACCTTCTACCGCTGCACCATAGAGAGCATCCTAACACATGGCATCCCTGTGTGGTATCTCAGCTGCACGGAGACAGAGAGGAAAGCTCTTCAGCGGGTAGTCCATAGAGCTCAGAGGCCTATCGGTACACAGCTACCAGCCTTGGAGGGCATCTACAACACACGATGCCTCAGAAAAGCCACCAGCATCCACAAAGACTCCTCACAACCCTGCAACAGTTTGTTCGAACTTCTACCATCGGGCAGACGATACAAGGCCTTCTAAGACCACACCTCCAGACTCAGGAACAGCTTCATCCCCAAGGCCATAGCTGCTATGAACCGGTCCTGCTGAGCCAGATGGTCACATCGCACAGTGAATCGGCACAGATCTACTTGCACTTTATTCTGTTTTAAAACTGTTCTAATTTGTTTCATTGGGTTGTTTAAATTAATACTGACTAGCTAATTAATTTATTGCATCGTATGGGAGGCGCATTCCCAATCTCATTGTACCCCTGTACAATGACAATAAAGATATATTGTATTGTATTGTATTGTGTTGTAGTGAAACCGGAGCCACAGATGGGCGCTGCATGACGCGAGAATGGGCAACGAGACGACAGGCGTTGAGGTCCCAGTTGCTGTGAATGCTGGGCAAGGTAGTGCAAAGGATGTTTGGCGTCCGATGGGGCCTTGCACACCAGCCTATGAGTGAAGAACTCTCTGCGAAGCTTGGCGGGTGCGATACCTGCGAGCACCAGCAGGCGATCCGTCAGAGTAGGGCGTAGGCAGCCAGTAATGATCCGCCTGGTGTCGTTGAGGGCGGCGTCTAGCTTGCTGGTATGAGCGTTGCGGCACCATGCTGGGGCGGCGTACTCAGCGGCGCTGCACACGAATGCAAGAGCAGTGTTTCGGAGAGTAGATGTCCTGGCGCCACATGACGATCCGGCCAAGCAACGCTTGAGGTTGTTCCATGCCGAGACTTTAGCACAGAGAGCTTCAAGGTGTTGCTTGTAGGTCAGCTGCCGATCTAGTTTCACCCCGAGGTATGTAGGAAATGGGTTGTAGGGTAGGGGTGACCCATTGAGGGTGACGGTTAGCTGGCGTTGAGCTTCCTGGTTGTTCAGGTGAAAGGCCGTTGTGGTGGTTTTTGCCACACTCAGTTTTAGTCTCCAGGTCTTAAGGTAGCCCGCGACGTTCCATATCCGCCGAGAGCACATCCTCAACATTTGACCAACTCCTGTCCGAGTGCAGTAGGGCCAAGTCATCTGCGTATCCATACTGGCGCGAGGTCGTGCGTGGCAGATTGCTTATATAGAGATTGAAGAGCATGGGGGCCAGTACCGAGCCTTGGGGGACTCCGTTTCTTAGGCGTCGCAGTCGGCTAGATTGGATGGTTAGAAAATTATATGGCAATCAAGCAGAGTCAATGCAGTTTTCTGAAAGGGAAATAATATTTGATATATTTATAGAGTTCTTTGAGGAAATAAAAAAGGGGTGATTAAGGCAAACACGTAATGTCGTAAACTTAGATAGAGGCATAGAGTGATACAGCGTGGAAACAGGACTTTCGGCCCAACTTGACCACATCGGGCAACATGTCCCAGCTACACTAGTCCCACCTGCCTGTGTTTGGTCCATATCCCCCCTACTTGGATTTCCAAAAGGCATTAGATGAGGTGCCATGTAAAAGATAACTACGCAAAATGGGTTGGGGGTAACATATCGGCAAGGATAACGAGGTTGTAATTCTTTGGTGCTCTCTACCCCAGAGTCACATTGACAATATTGAAGACAGAGAGTGACAGACTATTGTCCAAGTGTATGCAAAGGAGTGGGAATGTGGTATTGAAGCCCAGGTTGGAAAGTCCATAATCTTATCAAATGAAAGAGTAGGTTAGAGAGGCGTGCCTACTTCTGCTTCAGTTTTTTGTCGTTTAACTTGTTTAGGAAGCCCAGGATCAGTGATTGTTTTTCTATTCAGTACTGCTCCTAAAAACTTGGCCAACTCGAGATCAGGGAATGCGTTGGACTCATCCAAATAGTAAGGGACGATACCAAACTGTCGTTTGTGTTTATATCATTGTCAAAGACATTAGTTGATTCAGCTTGATGTTCTCTGGTATTTTTAGTACACCGGATAACGTGTTTGTTAAATTCTTGTCAAATGTATTTTAATAGAATAGGATAACACTTTTAAAATAAACTGGTTCATGACTGCCATAGAGTAGTTTATTAACAGTTTGCCTAAGTTCCATCACAGGGAACATGCCTCCTGACATTTTCACTATCCCCTATTTATAAGGAAGCTACAACTGCACTTGTTTTACACGTTTTAATGCCCTAGTGGAAATATTGAACAGCAGAGCACTTCCCTCAAAGTGCAAGCTGTGGGAACCAGACTGAACGGCAGACTAAGCTCTGGCCATTTTGTTCTCAGTTGAGATACCCTTTTTTCTGATTGGGTTTCTAGGTAAGTATCTAAAACACTTCCAATAGAATTACATCAAGGATGCAGGCCTTTCAGACCAAGCTAACCATCGAGTACCCATTTATACTAATCTTATTTACCTGGGCTTGGTCCAAAGTGTTCCACACCTTTGTTATTCAAGTGCTCATCTAGCAATTTAAATGTTGTGAGAGTCTCTGCCTCCACCACTCTCTCAGGCAGTGCATTCTAAACTAACCACCTTCTGGTTTAAAGGAAACCCATACTACATTGCTTCTAAACCTCTTACTCTTCCCTTAAGCCTAAGGCTTTTGGTTACAGGCACCTTTGACATGCCCTGTTCTATAAAATTAGTAAATGTTTGGTTGCTGAGGAGTGTTGATCTACAATGAGACATTAGAGTGCAAGTGGATAGCACCCTGAAAGCATAGCACAAATGCATAGGTGGAATGAAAGAGACATTTGGTATCTTTGTGTTGGAAGGATCTGCAGATGCTGGTTTAAATTGAAGATAGACACAAAATGCTGGAGTAACTCAGCAGGTCAGGCAGCATCTCTGGGTTCCGTTTCTCCAGAGATGCTACCTGACTCACTGAGTTACTGCAGGATTTTGTGTCTATCATTTGGTATCTTTTCCTTCATAGGCAAATTTTGTGTACAATTCTAGTTGCCATACTGCAGGAAAGATGTGATAGCAAAAGGAAAATGCAGAAAATATTCACCAGGATGTTGGCTGAAATGCAGGCTGTAGTCATAAGGAGAGATTGGATAGGTTGGTCTTATTCTCACTAGTACAGATGGTGAGATCTGAGGGGTATGTTTTTCACACAGAGGCTGGTGAATATTTGGAATGAGCTCCAGAGGAGGTGGTAGGGGCAGAAACAATGACAACATTTAAATGGCACTTGGATAGGGAAGGAGTAGAAGGATATGGCCCTAATATGTACAGATGTATGACAGTAGTATGAGTGTAGGACTATGGTTTGGTGTAGATAGGCATCATGGTCAAAGTGGACTGTAACGGCCGATATCTGTGCTGTACATTTCTGTGATTATTGGAAGGGCTAGTGTTTCGTAAAGCTTAAAGCTTATTTGGTCAAAGGAGCAAGGAGGAATGATTACAAACAAGAAGGAATTGATCTTTTTACTTTACAATGAGTCAATCTAATAGACCCCTATAGAATGCTGTGCTTTGGGAGTTATATTGCTTGGCAGGATGAAGATTTTTATATGAGTAAGTTCCCTTTCAGTTAATGGATATAAGAAAGTCTCTGAGGTGTTGTAAAGTACCAATTTACATCTTTACTGTATAACCACTGGAAGAACATACATCATTGCTTCATTTAATTGTAAAACACAGTGGAGGATATTGTATTATACTTGACAATCTTTCCTTAACTGAAACGGGGAATACATTGGAATTTTACTCCATATGAGAAGTTCAAAGTTAATCGTTTCTCAATAAGTATCAGAATGGTCAGCCTCTCCAAGTTACAGAGCATTGGGGATGGGTAAGAAGGGAAAGCATTTATTTAAATAAAAACAAGCCTTTTGTGCTCCTGACTAAGGAAAAAGGACCGTTTAGTGTTTGGTAGAACAGTACCTCAAACATGTACAGAATTGATAGATTTCAGAGAAACAAGAAATCATTTTTATGCAGCTGATATCTACTCCAGATAGTAGATCTGATACTCCAGAGAATCAGAGGGACAATTTACAGTCTGGCTCTTTGGCATATATCAGTATGAAATGTTAAAATTGAGAAAAAGGGGAATGAAAAATGGTACTGACAAACAGTAAAATACTGTAGGCACAAGAAACTGCAGACACCAGAATCTGGAGCAAATAAAAACTCTTGGAGGAACTCAGCAGTCAGTGAGTATCTGTGGAGGAATGGACAGATGATATGTTGGGTCATGAAGACTTCAGTGTCTGAAGAAAGAGCCGGACCCAAAATATCATCTGTCCATTTTGCCCACAGATGCTGCCTAATTCATTGAGTTTCTCCAGCAGTTTGTTATTCAAGTAAAATACTGCATGTTGCAATTAAAGTATATAACTCAAGACACAAAGTGCTGGAGTAACTCAGCGGGCCAGGCAGCATGACTGGCTGAGTTACTCTAGCACTTTGTAACTTATTTTGTATACTAGCTTCAGCAGATCCTTGTTTCTAAACTATGTAACTCAATTGTTTCATATAGCTACAAGAGTGAAATAAAATAATAAGAGCTGTAAAGGATTTTGTTACAGAGAATGGAAGCATTGCTAGCAAGAGCAGCATTTATTAACCTTCTATATTTGCCACTGAGAGATTGGTGGGGAGCATCATGGTCTGTAGGATTCTGTGTGGTAAAGAAAGTCTAGTTTTGTTAGGTAAGAATTTCCAGGATTTTACCCAGTGATACTGGAGCAACAGTGTTATATATAACAGGAGGAAGTTTTAGGTTCCTGGCCAAAATTACATCATGTGTCTTTTCAGAAGCAATCAACGAAGATGCCTTTGACTGTTGGATGAGCTGCTGGTTGAACATTTACGTGAGTCAATGATTGCAGGGCAAAGAGTTTGATGAATTAGCCTGTGGTGACATACTATCAGAATTGCCTCTTTCTTTCCCAAATAACTATTATTTCTAATTAATTAGAATGTTTGGAAAATTCCTATTAATAATATATTTTAAAATCCAAATGAGCTAAGCTCACTGTTAAATCAGTCTGAAGAAGGGTCTTGACCCGAAATGTCACCCATTCCCTCTCTCCTAGATGCTGCCTGACCTGCTGAGTTACTCCAGCATTTTGTGATACCTATGCTTACTGTTAATTGGTTGCTGTGAATGATTTTGCTGCATTGAATTCATTGGCTATGGAGCATTGTAAAGATTACGAGGTTATGAAATGTGCCATATAAATTCTAGTTCTTTCTTCCTATTAAGAAATCTTTTGAATTAGGTTGATCTTGCACAATGTACGTTGAATCAGCCTGTGTGTCAATGGTTGCTTTATTTGTACATGAGTGATTTTCAATACATTTTAGTAGGACAAGTTAACATGGCAGGCTACATTCACTATTTTCATCCGATCTGCATCTCTGCTTTTGTGTTAAAGCTCGGCTCCCTACTGCTCTGCGACTCGAGCATCATGATGAATTCAGTGACCCAAAGGCATACAACAGAATAATAAATAAGAACAAAGATGAGATGCTCTTTTCCTGTTCACTGGGGCTTTGATGTGTTCTGCTATCAAATGTTTGCTTTCGGGTGACATGGTGAATGCATTGTTGCTTATCCCTGCTCCTGCACGAAGCCTGCTTCAGGAAGATTAATTTGTCATTGGGCTGCCAACCACTCTGAGCCTTAAAACTCCAAGGTCTACAATAAAAAATTATTTCGAAGAGATAGTGAGGACATCATCCTTAAAGATCCCATGATTAAAAAAAAAAGACATAATTTATAAGCAGGTGGCCCCACGTTGCAAGAAAATGGCCTTTATCATAATTTTATATGTTCATAACTGTCATTTACGTATGCATCAAGAAATGCAACTTGAATAAAATTAAAATTTGCGCTAATTTATTATTTTTACACATAAATTCCGTGAAAGGCAATTTTAGTCTGTGTCTCAAAATTTTGGGTAGTGATTTGTGAATTCTGTAAGTGTGAATTTCTGTTACCTGAACGTGGGATTCGCCTGTAATCACCTTTCAATATGTTCCAAAATATTTCACAGTCACTTATGTCTTTTTGTAGAGTGGTCAGTGTTATAATGTAGTAAATATGGCAGCTAATTTACACACAACAAACTCCTGTGAACAACAATGTGATAATGTCCAAATAACCCATAATCAATAGTATTGATCAAGAGAGAAATATTAATGAGAATTCTGAAGGTAATGACGATAGCTGTTCTTTTTTGTGCCCACTCAGGAGAGCAAATACAGATTAGGCTTTACTCCTCATATGAAGGACACCATCGTTACTTGAGGATGCCGCCCCAAATGACAACATAGATTTTTATGCTTGAGTTTTAGGAGAATGTGCTGAGTACTTTTATATTTTCCAGGAAATTATCACTGACGAGGGAAGTTCTGGTCACCAAATTATAGGAAGGATGTCGACAAAATGGAGAGGGTACAGAGGAAATTTACTAGAATGTTGCCTGGGTTTCAGCACTTAAGCTACAGAGAGAGGTTGAGCAGGTTGGGTCTTTATTCTTTGGAGCGTAGAAGGTTGAGGGGGGACTTGATAGAGGTTTTTAAAATTTTGAGAGGGACGGACAGAGTTGACGTGGGTAGGCTTTTCCCTTTGAGAGTGGGGAAGATTCCAACAAGGGGACATAGCTTCAGAATTGAGGGACAAAAGTTTAGGGGTAACATGAGGGGTAACTTCTTTACTCAGAGGGTGGTGGCTGTATGGAATGGGCTTCCGGTGGAAGTGGTGGAGGCAGGCTCGATTTTATTATTTAAGAGTAAATTGGATAGGTATATGGATAAGAGGGGATTAGAGGGTTATGGTCTGAGTGCAGGTAGATGAGACTAGGTCAGGGAGAGTGGTCGGCGTGGACTGGTAGGGCCGAACGGGCCTGTTTCCGTGCTGTAGTTGTTATATGGTTATATTATATGGTTTAGTAAAACCCCCACCCCTTGTCAAGTAATCGATGCAACCAAACCCAACATCCTACCTGATTCTACCCTCTTTTGAACAACATTTGTCAGAATAAAACATTGGTGCCACATTCATATATATGGGCTTAGTGCCAAGAAACTACCCTAGTGGTCTAGAACATTACAAGGGGCACAACCTTCTTAAACGAGTTGGGTCATTCAAGAACAAAATCAAAAATACATGAAATCTGGGACACAGTCCACAACACGGCAGTAGCATTTAGGCCTTCAAGGTGGAATTTTGTTCAGTAAGATACCAAGAAGCATGGAGCATTGAATGGGAATGCATTGCAGATTGGGTGTTGTCTTATTGAATTGAAAAGTCAACCCAAAGGGCTGGATAACTGTCTTCAATTCCTAATGTTGCTATGTGGACGTAAGAATGGACCCATAAAGAATACAAATGCATGTTTTAAGTTTTGACCCTTCTTCCCTGAAGCCAATGGCCTAGTTGCAAAAGTTCTATGGACTCCTCGCTCTTTCATTGCATGTCACTGCTTCCATTTTGAGAAATTTATTAAAAGGCTTCGATGTCCTGCCATTTTTCCACACTGAGCACAGCCTTCTCCTTAGAGTAAAGGATTGGTTCTCTGGAACTTAGATGATAATTAATACTGGAACTTAGATGATAATTAATGACATTGTTCGAGAGAGGCACTGATAGATGTGTTAGCATGGGCCAGTGATACAACATGGACACTTGATTAGGGAGGGAACTGCAGGCCTGTTGTTTTAACACCTGCCTTAAAGAAACTATTAGAAGCTATTTCAAAGGTTTCAAAGGGCTTTTAATGTCACGTGTACCAATTAAGGTACAGTGATATGCAAATGTTATATTTTAAAATGTTATCAGTAGAGCCCTGAGGAAACCTAGCTAATCAAGCAAAATCACAAGAGATGCAACACATGAACTTGCACCACTTTCCTTCCACCATCCAGGAACCCAAACAGTCCTTCAAATGAGGTGCCAATTCATTTGCACTCCTTCCTGTCTAGGACAAAGTAGTAAAATGAGGCACAGGGTACCAAAAGCTGGAAAGTTGTGTTAAACCAAAATAAATTGCCAGTTTGACCTAAACTGAATTAATGTATCCAATTCAGGGCTACTCAAAATTATTAGTACCCAAATGGAGTTTTCCGCTCATTGAGGCTATGCTGACTTTGGAAGGAGCGTGCAAAAGGTTTATTGGAACTGATTTAGGACTACAGGATTCCACTAATGTGGATAGATTAGGGAACCTTTGATTTTTCACTTTGGAGCAGAGAAGGTAAAAAGCGGAATTGATAAGTCCTGAATCATGAAGGGTTTAAATACACTAAACAAAAATAAATGAGTCCCATTGGTTTTAGGGTTCATGACGAAAGGCCACAGATTTAAAGTGACGTAAAAAGAAATAACAAGAGGAAAATCTTTTTGATACCATGTGGTTATTTTTTGGATTTGCTGCTTAATTTCCATTGTTTCTTCAAATAAAGAGAATTAAGAAATGATGGAAAGAAGGGGAAAATGCAGGATAATGGAGAAAGAGTGAGGGTACGGACTAGGTGGGATGTCTTTCGAATGTAGTTGTAGATCAAAGGACCAAATGGGCTTCTCCTGTACTGGGATTTTTAATTTTAGAATGCAACTATCCAGGGCTAAATAGTGCGAGCAGGAAGATCAAGATTCCAGATTCCTTTTGGATTATTTATGTTATGGAGATTTAATTGTCATGGTTAAATGCATGTGGTCGGAGAATCTTTGCGCTCAGTGAACTAATTTATTCTTTTAAGATCTGCTGAATGAAGTCTAACAAGAACACATCTATGTTTGTCATTGCTCTGATGGAACCAATATTTATTGGTCTTTGTTTTGTTTGGTCCACTTTAGTCACAACAGAAGTGCATCGTAGGGTTTGCCCTGGTGTGCTGTTTTGCCATTTCTGTTGCACTGATATTTTCAGCTGTGGATATTCCAGGTAGCAGCAGCAGCGCAGAAGACATTACAGAGGACAACTGCAATAGGAACTGCAGGTAAGAGGCAACAAGATAATAAGTTTACTTGATGCTAGGTATCTCAGTGGATATGTTGATCCTAATTTATCTTCTCTTATTTCACCTTTTTACTGAATGTAATTGGTTCACAGTGCAGCCATTATCTCAGACTGGGCTCCACACATCTTGGCTCTACACTTTTCCTTCATGCTAGGTATCTCAGTGGAGCCCACTCCACTCTAACAAATGCTCACAACTGATGCTTGGATCAGTATCAGGAAATTTGCTTATCTTGCACCTTCAGATGCATTGAGATTGTTTGTAGCCCAACCAACACTGTCCCAACTAAGATTGGCTTGCAATTTTTCTTGCTATTGAGGCAGGTTCGATTGTGTAGGGCTTTTGTCGACTGCTTATGATCTGTTTGATTAGTTGACATGACATTTTTGAGATTCTATGTTTCCTTTCCATGTGCTGAGCTCTTTTTTGAACTAATTGATTTGTTGAACTTGGTTATCGTTGGCGTTTATACAAGGCATTTAACAACCCATTTTAAATGAATTTATTTCATACAATTCAGACTTTTCAGCCACATTTGCTTAAGTGCTGGGAGTGAACTAACAGTGGTACTTTGAATAATAGAAATGGTAGTTAGAAGCAGACTGTTCTCAGTAGTGGTAGTGTCAAGATGTCAAGTGAAATTTATTGTCATATTCAGGAGTATAGTGAGGTACAAGTACAATGAAAATCCTGGTTGCAGCGGTATCACAAGCATGTAAACTCAGACAGCACCAATAACATAAAATTATACATAAATTATACAATATAGTGACAAGTAAAAGATTGCGCAAAACAAGGTATTAATGCAAAAACACAATTAGGAACAAGTTAATGGTAGTGACAAGACCAGGTCTATAGTGTTCTGTTGCTGAGGTAGGATTGGGATCGTTCAGGTTAGTTCAAGGACCTGATGGTTATAGGAGAGTAACGGTCCCTGAAAGTGGCAGTGTGGGACTTCAGGGCAGTGAAGAAAGCCAATGGAATGTTGGCCTTCGTAACAAGAGGAGTTGAGTATAGGAGCAAAGAGGTCCTTCTACAGTTGTACCGGGCCCTGGTGAGACCGCACCTGGAGTACTGTGTGCAGTTTTGGTCTCCAAATTTGAGGAAGGATATTCTTGCTATGGAGGGCGTGCAGCGTAGGTGAGGAAGAACTTTTTCAGTCAGAGGGTGGTGAAGGTGTGGAATTCTCTGCCTCAGAAGGCAGTGGAGGCCAGTTCGTTGGATGCTTTCAAGAGAGAGCTGGATAGAGCTCTTAAGGATAGCGGAGTTAGGGGGTATGGGGAGAAGGCAGGAACGGGGTACTGATTGAGAGTGATCAGCCATGATCGCATTGAATGGCGGTGCTGGCTCGAAGGGCTGAATGGCCTACTCCTGCACCTATTGTCTATTGTACCTCATGCTTAATGGCACCAGTGAAACTAGGCATGGCCCATTTGGCGAGGATCCTTGATGAAAGTCACTGCCTTCTTGAGCCAGTGGCTCAGGTAGATGCTTTTGATGATGGGGAGGGCTGTGCTTGTGATGGACCAGGCCAACTCCAGCACTCTCTGCAGTCTCTTGCATTCCTATGCCGAACCAAGCAGGATGCCTCCAGTCCGGATACTTTCTACAGTGCGTCTGTCAATGTTTGTTGGAGTATTCAGGGACATGCCAAATCTTTTTCAATTTCTAAGAAAGTAGAGGCACAGACATGCCTTTTTTGTGTGATTATATCTATGTATTGGGTCTAGGATAGGTTATCCAAGATATTAACGCCCAGGAATTTGAACTCTGTGTGAACTCTCTCCACTGCTGACCCACCAGTGAAAATTGGCACATGGACAAATGACCATGGAAACCAGGTAGATTTATATCTAAGGACAGGTGTTGCAGTAAGATAGAATGCACTTCCTGGTTCAGAATATGAGATAGAAACTGTTGACTTCAAGGTTAGTTTTGGCTTGTGATAGTTTCCCCCTTCCTATCCCATCAACCTGCACATATATTCTCCCAATGATAGAGCATCGCATGGCATAGGAATTGAACAAGGCTCTTCAGCCCATCTAGTTTGTGCAGCCATTCAGTGAAAATGTGTAGGCTCAATCTGTAAAAATATCTCTTTATACTGTAGCTGCACTGGCAAAAAAAAAATCTGCTAGTCTCCAATTTAAACCTGGAGCAACTGTTGATTTTTGTAGGAGAAAATTCTATTTTTGTATGGAATTTTTTTTTGAATGTCGTGGCACAGACTTTGAGGTCTCTTCCCCGTCAGATGCTGTCTGACCTGTTGAGTGTTTCAATTTTGAGGTATTGTTTCCATGTCCTAAATTCATCTACCAGTGGAGAAAGTTACTGTCTTAGTATCTTGTCAGTTTCTTCCAAATTCCTAAATCACTCCATCAAATCGCCGATTAACATGTATTACTTTGGGGATACAATGGTGGCTTGTAACATGTCCAAACGGCATTGCTGGTGAGATCTGAGTAGCATTATGAATAATGTTCAGATTGGAACAGGCAACTTACTACTTAACAGAATACATTATTAGGTTATAAAAATCAATTGTAATAATTAATTTAAGGTACATTTGCTTTAATGGGCCCCTGAAAGACGGTTTTAGTGATAATTCAGAAAAGGAAACAAAATCTGTGCATAAAAGATGAGAACACATCAACAGTTTGGGAAACATCTTTCTGTCAAATGTTATCAACAGTGCAGTCAAGAGAACTTACTCTAATTAACCTATTCGTTGTGATATCCAATTTGGGTTATTCTGCAGATCTTATCACAGTCTTGGTCCAAATGCAGGCAGAGGTGAGGTGAAAATGACTCCCCTTGAAATCTAGATAGCCTTTGAGAGAGTGTGGAATCAAGGAGCCCTGACAAAACTCAAATCAATGGGCATCAAGGGAAAACGCACCAGTAGCTGGAATGAATCATTGCAGAAAGATGATGTGGTCGTTGGAGATGCTATTATCCCAGCTCCAGTACATTGCTGCTGGAGTTCCTCAGGGCAGTGTTTTCACAACTTAACTAATTTTAGATGCTTCTTCAAAGACCATCATGAGGGCTGAACTGGGGATGTTCCTGATGATTGCATAATGTTCCATTCCATTTGCAACCTCTCAGCAAATGAAACAGTCCATGCCTGAATGCAGCAAAACTTGGACAAATTTCAGAGGTGGGCTGATAAGTTGTAAGTGACATCCACGTCACAAAAATGTCAGGCATTGGCCACCAACAACGAGAGAATAACCATCTGCCCTTGACATTCAAGAACATAGGGGCGTGGCTGTGTTCTGCAGCTGCGGCTCACCGGCAGTCTCTCCGTTTCTTTTTTTTTGTTTTTTGTCAATGTCATCGTTAAATGTACGTTTTATTTTATTTTTAATTCTGTGTATGTAGGGGGGTGGTGGGGGGGTTGGGGGAAACCTTTTTTTCAAATCTCCTCCTCAACGGAGATGCGACCTTTACCGTGTCGTATCTCCGTTCGCGCTACGGCCTAACACCGTGGAGTCGGCGGCCTCCAGCTGGGATGGACCTCAAAGACTCCGGTCGCAGGGCCTGGACTTACCATCTCGGAGGCTTCGGCCGTGGGCCCTGCAGACCGCAACATCGGGAGTTCGCAGGTCCCTGGCTGGCGACCGGCTTTCGGGAGCTCCAGCCGTAGCAACTTCGACCGCCCCGAAGCGCGAGGTATGATCAACCCGCCCGCAGGCCCTTCATCGCCCTGCGTGGCTCGGCCGCAGCACTTTCCATCGCCCGGTGGGGGCTCAGGACTTTCATCGGCCTGCTCGGCTCGGCCCTGGGACTTTCCATCGCCCGGTGGGGGCTTCAAAAAGTTGTGAGCCTTGATCACCTCGTGGCACCACGGGAGAAGAACGAGAAGGAGATAAGACTTTGCCTTCCATCACAGTGAGGCTATGCCTAGAGCAATCACTGTGATGGCTGTTTTATGTAAAAAAAAAAAAAATTATCTGTGTGTCTTGTGCTCTTTAATGTCCACTGCCGGACCCTGACGTGAGAGGACGCTGGCGTTGAGTATTCGCCGCTTTTCCGTCAGGATAGTTTGTCTGTTTGTTTCTATGTTAATTGTTTTTGTAAAGCGCTTTGAGCATGTGATAAGGCGCTATATAAAATAAATGGATTATTATTATTATTATTAACATTACAATGACTTAGTCTCCCATGGTCAATATCTTGTGGATCACCCCTGACCAGAAACTTATTTGGACCAGCTAGCTGCATAAACACTGTGGCTACCAGAGCAGGCAAGGACTGGGTATCTTGTGTTGAGCCAGGGCCGTCTTAACGCATGGGCCTGATGGGCACTTGCCCGGGGGCCCCATGCTGATCTGTGTATGTTAAGTGACTTGCAATAAATAAATACTACTTTAAAAATGTAGATTCAATAAGTGCTTTTTTCGCAACATTTTCAGTGCTTCTCACAGCGATCTGTAAGTGCTTTTCGCAACAATGTAGCACCCCAAGTCCATCGCATAGTGCTTTTTGGTAAGTGCTTTTCGCCGGCACGACAGGGGGGGGCTGGTAGGGAAAGGGGGGTGGGGGAGAGTAACGGTGGGGGCCCCAGTACACTGCTTTGCCCGGGGGCCCATAATGCTGTAAAAACGGCCCTGTGTTGAGCAGCTCACCTTTTAACACCTTAAAATCATCTACAGGAATTCATTAGAAACATGGAATACCCTCCATATGAAAGGACGAGTGCTGAATTAACAAGATGCTTGATACCTTCCAGGAAAGAAAATAGTTGTGTATGTTCTCCAGAAATGCTGCCTGACCCACTGTGTTACTCCAGCAGTTTGTGTATTTTTTTTAAGGAAAATAGCCATTTAAATTCATATGCAGATAACACTAAAGTGGGTGACATTGTAGATAGCGAAGATGGTTGTCAAAAATTGCAGCAGGATCTTGATCTGTTGGGCAGGTGTGCTGATGAATGGCTGATGTAATTTAATACAGAAAAGTGCGAATGTTGCATTTTGGGAACTCTATGCAGGGCGGGACCTACACAATGAATGGCAAGGCTCTGGCGAATGTGTAGAGCAGAGTGATCTAAGAGTGTAAGTACATATTTTGTTGAAAGTGGCATCACAGGTAGATAGGGTGTCAATGGACAATGGACAATAGACAATAGGTGCAGGAGTAGGCCATTCAGCCCTTCGAGCCAGCACCGCCATTCAATGCGATCATGGCTGATCACTCTCAATCAGTACCCCGTTCCTGCCTTCTCCCCATACCCCCTCACTCTGCTATCCTTAAGAGCTCTATCCAGCTCTCTCTTGAAAGCATCCAACGAACTGGCCTCCACTGCCTTCTGAGGCAGAGAATTCCACACCTTCACCACTCTCTGACTGAAAATGTTCTTCCTCATCTCCGTTCTAAATGGCCTACCCCTTATTCTTAAACTATGGCCCCTTGTTCTGGACTCCCCCAACATTGGGAACATGTTTCCTGCCTCTAATGTGTCCAATCCCCTAATTATCTTACATGTTTCAATAAGATCCCCCCTCATCCTTCTAAATTCCAGTGTATACAAGCCCAATCGCTCCAGCCTTTCAACATACGACAGTCCCGCCATTCCGGGAATTAACCTAGTGAACCTACGCTGCATGCCCTCCATGGCAAGAATATCCTTCCTCAAATTTGGAGACCAAAACTGCACACAGTACTCCAGGTGCGGTCTCACCAGGGCCCGGTACAACTGTAGAAGGCTTTTGGCACATTAGCCTGCATCAGTCAGGGTATTGAGTATAAAAGTTGGGAGGTCTTGTTAAGATTGTACAGGACATTGGTGAGGCCACATTTGGATTATTATGTTTGGTTATGGCCACCCTCTTATTGGAAAGATGTCAAGTTAGAAAGGGCACAGAGAAGATTTACGAAGATGTTGCCAAGGCTCGAGGGTCTGAGTGATAGGGAGAGGTTGAACAGGCTGAGACTCTCTTCCTTGTAGTGCAGGAGGATGAGGGGTAATCTTATAGAGATGTATAAAATCACGAGAGAAATAGATCGGGTAGACGCACATTCCTTTGCTCAGAGTAGGGGAATCGAGAACCGGAGGACGTAGGTTTAAAGGGAGGGGGGGAAGATTTAATAGGAACCTGAGCGGTTACTGTTTTACCTCAAGGGTGATGGGTGCATGGGATGGGTGTCCAAGGAGGAAATCAATGGATCAGGGCAGCACCTGTGCAGGGAATGGACAGACAACGTTTCAGGTCGGGATCCTTCCTCAAACTGATGGAGTAGTGGAGGGAAACTGGGAAAAGAGTGGTGGGGATGGGGCAAAGCCTGGGAAGTGATCGGTGGATACAGGTGAGGGGGGATTTGATTGGCGGATGGGTGGAGTAAGTGACAAAGACTCAAGGTGAAAAGGCGACACAAGGGTATCAGGTAAGGAGAGGAGAGGAGTGAAATGTAAAGCCTAACTGAGGGATATGGGTGGAATTTGATTATATCTTTTCTTGTCTCCAAATATCTCGATTCTATCTTGTCTCCCATTTGTCCAGATCCTTCCGAGCTACATCTGAGATACCTCACATGCTCTTCACCACTTTCAAATGGATAACTTTCAATTGATAGGCCCACATCGCCACATCTTTGTCATGAATGTCCAGTCCCTTTATACCTCCATGACTCACTTGGAAAGCCTCCAGGCCCTCCGGTTTTTCTTTCAGTAAAGACCCATTCAGTTACCCTTATCTAACACTTTCATCCGCCTGCCGGAACTTGTCCTCACCTTTAACAACTTTTCTTTTGACTTCCCTCACTTCCTTCATGAGCACTTGCATGGGCCTGGCTATGCCTGTCTGTCTGTTTGTTAGTTATGTTGAACACTCCTTGTTCCAAATGTACCTCAGCACTCTTTCTCCGCTACTTCGACGACTGCTTTGGGGCTGCTGTATCCAAGTAGAATTCATGGATTTCATTCTCTTTACCACTCACTTCCCCTGGCCCTCAAATTCACATGAATTCCATTGGGCGAATTTTAACTTCCCAATCTGATAGAAAATAAAATATCGACCATCAAAGAGAGTGCTTCTTCAAAAGAATGACATAAGAGGAGACCTGATTCTCCTTTCACAGAGGAGTATTTTATAAATGGGACTAAACATGTGTGAGTATTGGCTGCAGATTGTTCTACCTTTGTACATTCAGATCTGTTGGCTTCAACAGAAACAAGTGCACATGAGCAGTAACTCAGCGATTCATTACGGAGGGCCTATGTTTCTCCACTGCTCCTGTCTCTTCTGGCTTTTATGGACTTCCTGAATGGGTTGGTCTAAGAGGGAAAGGTTCTGCTGTTTCCCACTCAGACCCCCATGTAAACATTCCAACTGGGTCCCGATGATGTATCTGTGAATAGGGTGGCTTTATCCTGCAGCGCATGCCACTTGCTCAGAAAAGCAGCTTAACACATGCTCCCCCCACCCTCCCAGCAGTTTCAGCAGGAGGCGTAACTAGTATGGCTTCACTGGGTGGATTGGGTTAACATTGACCCTGATTTTCACATTCCAGTAATAACAACATCCGTTCCCTAAAACACAACCCTTGACAGGGACTTTGAATCTCCAAACATTTCCCTTGGCCGTCCTTCAGTTCCTATTTTGCAATTCTAGTCCTGGCCTTTAATCTACTCCCAGGAGCATACTTCTGAACAATACATGGTTATTGCACTCAATATTGGATGCTCAATATTTCATGAGTGCATATTTTTCATTTGATTGTAGCACAAGCAGGCTATTTAAAAATTGGTGCTCTCCGTTCTGATTAAGAATATTCTAATGGAACTATTTTGCATTTTTGTGTGAGCGAAAGGAAAGCATTTGAAAAAATAGAGATTTAAAAAAAATCTTGATACAGAACAGATCCTGAAGCAATTCTGCATTTCTCTCTAGGGTCCATCTTGTGGAAAACATTCCAGATGCTCTGGACGACATTGACAATGCTACTAGGCGCACCCCATTATTCCAAGGATGGATAGATTTGCTGGATTCTGCTTTGCACAGTGTTGACATTGTCTCTTCCAATTGGGCTCTGAGGAATGGGAAACTGGACCACAACCATTCCTTGTCCCACAGGGTAAGTGACACACCAGATCCAGCTATTCGAGGAAGACACTGCAGTTTAAAAAATGTAATCAAATGCAAATATCATGACCATAGGAGCATTGCTACCAGCAAAGCCTGAATACTGCGGCATTAGTGTTTGCTACAAAACATGACTTTTTTTTTAGAAGGTGTGATATAATCTCATTAGGCTCCGAAACAAATCTTAGCCGAAAAGCTGACAGGCTCTGACCTATACAGAAAGCTGGCTAATAATTAGCGATCTTCTGGGATCTAATTTTTACACTTAGAAGACAGCAGGCAGGACAGTGAATGCTGCAGCTGCAGCAAGACCCAGATGGGCATTTGCTCATCTTCTGCAGTATGTTCATTCTAGTCTCTGTACTGAAGTATCCGGAGTGACATTGACTCCTCAACCTCAAGAGGCTTCGGTGAGAAGGCTGAGCAATGGAAAGACATGGCAAATTCTTTCCAATTTTCCTCTTTAGTCATATTGTGGTCGGGATGGCAGGTAGGGTTTCTCCTGCAGGATGTGGGAGATCAGGGAGATCGTTGAGAGCAACAACAACAGTATGACTGTGGCACCACGAATGGCTTGGATGTGCAGCAGGGAAGGATGGAGACAGGGATAACTATAGTTTTAGGATACTCGACAGTTAGAGGGACAAACAGTATATTCTGTGGTCTCAAAATAGATACCAGGATGGTATGTTGCCTCCTGGGTACCAGGATCAAGGATATCTTTAAGCAGGTGCAGAAAATTCTGAAGGGAATGGTAACCAGCAGAGGTTGTTGTACATATTATTACCAATGACATGGGTAGAACAAGGGATCTTCTTCTTGCGTTTGAGGCTGCAGAAATTATGTAACGCCCTCCAGGCGCTGTAGCCAGTGCAATGTGCTGTTGTCGAGGACCGTGAGGTCTACCCCTCCACCAGGGGGATGGAGGACAGTGCAGTTGAAAATGACGTGCTGCGCTGTTTGCTGGTCTGCTCCACACAAGCAGGCTGCTGAAGGACGCAACCTCCAACGATGCATGATGGCGTTGAACCGGCCGACCCCTGTGCGGAGCCGGTTCAGGGCGACCCACTCTTTGCGGGGCATGTCCGAGCCGGGTGGGGCTGTGGTGTCGGTGCGACAGTGAATTGAGGAGGTCGCGATGTCTGTTCCCAGCTGGTTCTCCATGCTCCTAATATGTTGAAACCGGAGCCACAGAGGGTCGCTGCATGACGGGAGAAAGGGTGACGAGATGACAGGCGTTGAGGTCCCAGTTGCTGTGAATCCTGGGCGAGGTGGTGCAAAGGATGTTTGGCGTCCGATGGGGCCTTGCACACCAGCCTATGAGTAAAGAACTCTCTGCGAAGCTTGGCGGGTGCGATACCTGCGAGCACCGGCAGGAGTAGGGCGTAGGCAGCCAGTGATGATCCCATGGTGTCGTTGAGGGTGGGGACTAGCTTGCTAGTATGAGCACTGCGGCACCATGCTGGGGCGGCGTACTCAGCAGCACTGTACACAAGTGCAAGTGCACTAGTTCGAAGAGTAGATGTCCTGGCGTCCCATGACGAACCGGCCAAGCAACGCAGGAGGTGGTTCCGTGCAGAGACTTTAGCACGGAGAGCTTCAAGGTGTTGCCTGTAGGTCAGCTGCCGATCTAGTTTCACCCTGAGGTATGTAGGAAATGGGTTGTACAGTAAGGGTGACTCATTGAGGGTGACGGTTAGCTGGCGATGAGCTTCCTTGTTGTTCAGGTGAAAGGCCGTTGTGGTTTTTGCCACACTCAGTTTTAGTCTCCAAGTCTTATGATAGCCTGCGACAAGTTCCATAAGACAGTCCCCCAAGGCTCGGTACTGGCCCCCATGCTCTTCAATCTCTATATCAGCGATCTGCCACGCACGACCTCGCGCCAGTATGAATACGCAGATGACTTGGCCCTACTGCACTGGAGGAGTTGGTCAAATGTGGAAGATGTGCTCTCTGCGGATATGGAACAGGGGATGACGTCTTGTAGAGTGAATACAGTGAGGAAAGGAGCAGTACCCGCAAGGGTAGTAATCTCTGGAATGCTTCCGGTGCCACGTGTGGGTGGAGGAATAAGAGGAGACGGCTGATGAATGTGTGGCTGAGGAGTTGGTGCAGTGGGCAAAGGCTCAGGATTTTGGGGCATTGGGATCCCTTCTAAGCCAGGGGGGGGCTGTACAAGAGGGCTGGGTTGAAGCTGTACTGGAGGGGGAACCAATATCCTGGCAGGAAAATTTGCTCGAGCTATTCAGCAGGTTTTAAACGAGTATGACAGGGGGGAGTGGGACCCAAAGCAGTAGTGAAGCAGAGAAGATAAAGACAAATAGTTAGAGTGCAAGTAGGGAAAACAGGCAGAAGCAGAGCATGGAGCGAGGGAGGACTGATAGTTCAAACTGCATTTACATCAACGCAACAGGCCTGACAGATAATGCAGATGAACTCAGGGTATGGATAGGAATATGATACTGGGATATTATTGTTATTACAGAATTATGGCTGAGGAAGGGATAGAATTGGTAGTTCAGTACAACAGATGCAACAGGAGGGATAGAGGTGGAGGGAAGAGAGGACGGGAAGTTGCATTTTTAATCGGGAAGAACATCAGGATGGTACTTAGTCAAGATATTTCGAGGGAATTGTCCAGTGAATCATTATGGTTGGAATTGAGAAATAATGATGGGGTGATTACTTTGATGAGGTTGTAATATAGCCCCCCCCAATATTCCACTGAGATAGAGGAAGAAATATGTATGGAGAACACAAATAGCTGAAAGAATATTAGGGTTGCAATAGTGGGGGGGTTTTAACTTTCACTGAAGGGCGGACCTTACAATGGTAGATAAAATCATGTGTAGATAAGGTGAATAACGACAGTCTTTGCTCCATTGTAGGGGAGTCCTAAAACTAGACGGCATAGGTTTAAGGTGAAGTACAACGAGATCTGGGTGTCCTTGTACATCAGTCACTGAAAGTAAGCATGCAGGTACAGCAGGCAGTGAAGAAAGCGAATGGCCTTCATAACAAGAGAAGTTGAGTACAGGAGCAAAGAAGTCCTTCTGCAGTTGTACAGGGCCCTGGTGAGACCATACCTGGAGTAGTGTGTGCAGTTTTGGTCTCCAAATTTGAGGAAGGACATTCTTGCTATTGAGTGAGTGCAGCGTAGGTTCACGAGGTTAATTCCCAGGATGGCAGGACTGTCATATGTTGAAAGAATGGAATGACTGGGCTTGTATACACTGGAATCTAGAGGGATGAGAGGGGATCTTATTGAAACATATAAGATTATTAAGGGATTGGACATGCTACAGGCAAGAAACATGTTTGTGATGTTGGGGTAGTCCAAAACCAGGGGCCACCATGTAAGAATAAGGGGTAGGCCATTTAGAATGGAGATGAGGAAAAACATTTTCACCCAGAGAGTTTTGAATCTGTGGAATTCTCTGCCTCAGAAAGCGGTGGAGGTCGATTCTCTGGATGCTTTCAAGAGAGAGTTAGATAGAGCTCTTAAAGATAACGGAGTCAAGGAATATGGGGAGAAGGCAGGAACGGGATACTGATTGTGGATGATCAGCCATGATCACAGTAAATGGTGGTGCTCGCTCGAAGGGCTGAATGGCCTAGTCCTGCACCTATTGTCTATTGTGAGTGGGGAAAGATTTAAAAGGGACCCGAGGGGCATCTTTTTCACATAGATGGTGGTGCATACATCGAATGAGTTGCCAGAGGATGTGGTGGAGTAGGTACAATTGCAACATTTGAAAGACACTTTGACATGTACAAGGATAGGAAAGGATTGGAGGGATATGGGCCAAGTCCTGGCAAGTGGAACTAGCTTGGTTAGGCAACTTGCTCAACATAGATCAGTTGGCCCAAAGAGCCTGTTTTCATACTATAAGATTATTTGACCCTCATTTAGATATATCATGTCCCAACCCTTGAATGCATTTTTTTTACCACCCTATCTATTTATGGTGCCACTTTCAGGGAACTGTGGGCATTAATGCCAAAGTGTCTCTGTTTATCAGCATTCCTTTGCACCCTACTATTTACTCGATATGTCCAACCTCTATATGACTTAATGAAATGCATCACCTTGCCCTTGAAGGGAATAAAATCATTTTGCCAATGTTCCACTGAACTTTCCATTTGATGAACATGATGAATGACATGTCTGTCTGATGAGCGTACCATCCAGAACTCAATATCTGTAGGGGTTGAGGATGCAGAAGTAAAGCGGGCTTTCAAAAAGGCTACGCATACTTGCCACAAACCATCTTACTTGCTTTGTATAAATCCAGATGTCTTGCTCCAAGAACTGTAGGTTTGATTAGTGGGGACATCCATCGCATTTATATTCCTATTCCCTGTTGCAAGGTCTAATTTAGAGTCTATTTGCAAAAACTCACAATGAAGTAGTTTGTTGACTACTCAAACTGCATGAGAATGTAAACGCTTCAAAAAGTGCACTGCTGCTGGGCAACATTGTTGAATGTATAAAGAACCACTACATCTGCAGGGAAGTCAAAGGACTGATAGCCCAATTTATTTTCCAGTAGACCAAGTGGACTCGTTGGGCCCAAATCTCTCCTGCATTGGTGCAGCCCCCCCCTCCCCTCCCCCCTCCCTCCACCAACCCTCCCCCCTTCCCCTCCCCTCTCCCCACTCCATCCCCCTCCCCTCTCCCCACTCCATCCCCCTCAACCCCCCTTATCCTCCCTCCTCCCTCCACCCCCTCCCTCCATACTCCTCCCTCCACACTCCTCCCTCCACCCCCTCCCTCCGTCCCCCTCCGTCCCTAGGAGATAGCTTTAAACATTAAAATGTGAATAACTTTAAAAATACAACAATGAAACTTCTTCCATTAGCACCAAAGGGCTGAAGGTGAGTAAGGTGGACCTAAAATTGTTGCTCTATCGTGTACCATTTTGGTTGTAGTTCAGGAACAAACAAACAAACGAGAGTTTTAGTATTTAGATTATGATGTGAGATCCCCCAGGCAGAAAGTGAACAACCACAAATAATTCATACCAATAAAACAAAATATAAATGGAAATAAAAATGGGATAAATTCAAGAACAATGCGCCAGTATAAATAAGGCATATTGAAATTACACTGTAATATTTCTTGAGATTTGGAAATTCACTTTTTCTGATTTAAAATGGTCTTTACCAGGGTGAAAAGATATTCGAGAAGCTACTTCAACTGCGGTCCCGTAACATTGGCCTGCGAGTCCCAGTCAATAAATTCCAGTACGGGTCCCAGGATACAAAAGATCTGAAAGCCAATGGTAAGTGTAAAATCGTCTTTGGTCCCATGGCACAGCTTTGCTTGGGGCTGCTCTATGATGCATCAGTTAGCAATAGTTTTCACCGACAACTTCTTGAATAATAGTAACTCTCCAAATACCCAATATGACCCAAAAAGAACCTGGGATAGAAACCCACTCTGCTTCTCAGTTAACGACATCTTTATATGCTTGTCTTAGGTAACAGCCCGATTTAACTGAGAAGTAGTTTAAAATCTTAACTGGGAGAGGTGAATTTAGTTTCATTCTCATTTTTTTCCAATGTGGTAATCTCTACCTTGGGAATAAGGGATTGGAATACCTCAGTCAGGGAACTGAGGAATTGTTTGTGTTTGTGGAGTGTTCTGTGGATGAAATATTTACATCAAGCAAAACTTGTCTGTGTGTAAATAATACCAGTGGCAGAATTAGATTTATTTATTATTTAATCTCTATGGAAATGACACTAGAATGTGTATTTAAATATTTTGATCTAAACTATTTTGTAATTAACACATTAATGGAAGTTTCAGAATCTTTTGGAGCGGATAAATTACATTATCATTGGGAGATCATGATGCCCGAAAATCACCAATATTCATGCCCTTTAAGCTAAAGTTCCTCAAGAACAAGTCTCTAAACAGTTAACTAAAGGACTTCATTAGATAAAGTCCTCAATGTCCCAAAGCACTTTCCAAGAATACCTTGTGGTGTAGGCTTTATTTTAGTACAATGAATATGGTAGACTATTTGCGTACAGCAAGCATGAGGGGTGGCACTTTAGGAGGCCGAATGAATATAGTTAATGGCAAGACCCTTAGTAGCATTGATATACTGAGGGTCATATCATATCATATCATATCATATATATACAGCCGGAAACAGGCCTTTTCGGCCCTCCAAGTCCGTGCCGCCCAGTGATCCCCGTACATTAACACTATCCTACACCCACTAGGGACAATTTTTTACATTTTACCCAGCCAATTAACCTACATACCTGTACGTCTTTGGAGTGTGGGAGGAAACCGAAGATCTCGGAGTAAACCCACGCAGGTCACGGGGAGAACGTACAAACTCCTTACAGTGCAGCACCCGTAGTCAGGATCGAACCTGAGTCTCCGGCGCTGCATTCGCTGTAAAGCAGCAACTCTACCGCTGCGCTACCGTGCCGCCCTCAGTACATCAAAGCTATTAAGAGTCTTGCCATTAACTGATCCTTGGGGCCCAATTGCATAGTTCCCTGAAAGTAGATAGAGTGGTAAAGAAGGCTTATGGCATGCTTGCTTCATCAGTCAAGGAATTGAGTATAAAAATCAGGAAGTCACGTTGCAGCTTTGTATAACTTTGGTTCGGCCTCATTTAGAGTATCATGCACAGTTCTGGGTGCCCCATTGCAGGAAGGATGTGGAGGCTTTGAAACGGTATAGAGGAGAAGGTTTTACGAGGATGCTGCCTGGATTAGAGGGTATGACTTCTAAGGAGAGGTTGACAAACTTGGATTGTTTTCTGTGGAGTCTCGGAGAATGAGGAAAGGCAATCGATGGAATAGACAGGGTGAAAATGTTAAAGCTTAGAGGGCAAAGCTTTAAAGTGAGAGAGGCAAACTTTAAAGATGTGCTGGGGCAAGTTTTTTTTATACAGAGAGTGGTGCATGCCTGGAATGCACTGCTAGGGGTGGTGGTGAAAGCAGATACGATGGTGGCATTTAAAAGGCTTTTAGATAGGCACACTGCCAAAATGTAAATAGGCAGAGAGTGAGTGGTGGGAAATCATAAACTGTTGAAGACTCGCGTGACCCCTTAGCTGCAATCCGTAGCACTAAAGATCGCAGTTTATTAGTCATTTCCTTACATAAAAACAAACAATGCTGGGAATATTCAGCAGGTCAGACAGTCACTCTGCAGTTAACATTTTGGGTCAAAATGATCTGGACTAGAACTGGTAAGAGTACACCATTTATAAAGTAAGTTGATGACCTGAAACTTTAACTCTGGACAGATAAACACAGATGTTGGAGACACAAGAAACTGCAGATCCTGGAATTTTGAGCATAAAACCAATGCAGATGAAGCTGAGTGGGTCAGGCAGTATCTGTGGAGGGCAATGGACCTACAACATTTTGGGTCCAGAGCCTTCTTCAGACTGATGAAGTAGAGAGGAGAAAGTTTCAAAAAAGTTGTTTGGGTGGTGCAGCATTGAGCAAGTGATAGGTGGCTACAGATGAGGGGGTTGATTGGCAGATGGATGGAGATAGTGATAAAGGCTAGAGGTGAAAAGAAGACAAAAGGATGACAGAGAGAGGAGTTCCTTTCCACCCACATCCTCTCGCTTTACATTCCACTCCTCCCATCTGATACCCCTTTGTCTCCTTTTCATCTGTAGCATTTGATATTTATTCCACCCATTTGCCAATCAACTAAAAACAACTTTCACTGAGTTCCTTCAGCACTTTGCTTTTTGCTAAACACTGATGTTGCCTGGCTTGCTGAAAGTTGTTTTTATTTCAGATTGCAGCATCTGCTGTATTTTACTTTGGGTCAATTTCACCTTAACACCATGTCAACCAAATTGCTTCACTTGCTCCATGGTACTCGAGATATCTTAAGGCCATGAAAAGTCATTTGTAAATGTGCATTCATTCTTTTTCTTCAGATTCACTCAGATGCCTAAAACAAGCAAGTTGTCAATTCAAGCAACCACAAACATTATCAAACTTCCTGCATTTCCATTTGGAACACCTGCTATAAATGATCCACATCAACAGTAAACTTCAGTAATTATGGTCAGGAGTACTTGCATTTTAATCTCTTTAGTCATCCATACTTGCAGCTGGCTCATAATTCTCTCAGTCTGTTTACATCTGCACTTGTGCACTGGGTTTCAGTCATAGTTGTAATTACGCTAACAGTGTTGACTCTTGAGGAGTAATTTCTGTCACCAAATAATGCCTCATCTGCACTGCAACTGACTGCAAAAAAAATTGTTTACTTAAGTTCAAAAGCACCTCTCTTAATTGCTCCTTGCATGAGAAACTCAGTTGTCTGAAATTGCCCAAAGATAGGTATACCTTGGAACCAAATGAACATTCTTCCGGCAATATTCTAAACAAGCACAGCATGGGAATTTATGTCATTGAATTATTTTCCAATTGCAAACATTTCACTGGTGCAAACTTGATTTGCAATTAGAATTGTCCTACTGGATTTCCTGTGTTGTGCAATTTGACTCAGAAATAATTGAAATCATATTCACCTCCAGAAACAATCAATTTTCATCCAAGAAGCACTGACTAAAGCTACGTCATCGAAATGTACAATATTGTGCATTAATTAGATGTTTCTGTTTTTTGAAATTCTACTGTTTAATAAATAACAACTAATGACCAGTTATTGGCTGTTGACACAGGTGCTTACGTGAAATACATCGATATGGCTCCCATTACCGGCGGAAAGCTTCATTCTTCCTTTTGGGTGGTGGACAGAAAGCACATTTACATTGGCAGTGCGCACATGGACTGGCGCTCTCTAACTCAGGTAATTTGTGACTGACAGCCAGACTAATGGATAATTGCATGCATTTTAACTTTTGAATATGGTCAAATTTCCATGGACAAATAGTCCAAACCAGTGTATCTGTGCAATGGATAGTAGATGAATATTGAACAAGAGATTTTGAATAACATGCGTACATACTTGATGAAAAGCAATGTGGAATTGCTTTTGGTTGTTGGTAAAAAAATTGACTGAAAAGCAAAAATAACAACTTGCTGTGACTGGCTCAGTGATAGGGTAAATGTAGGTTGAGTTGTTTTAGACTGTCCTAGTTGACCTATTGCTGGGAATTAATGCTATGGCTTGAGGTTGACCAAGTGGTTAACAAATAAATTACGGTTGATTTGGTCAGCCTCATTACCTCTCAGTAAAGTTTGGTAAAATTAAGAAGCTCAGTGCCATCGAGGAGAAAACGGCCAGTGATGATTGGCATTCCATCTAGTATCCTAAACATTCCTTCCCTCCACCAATGGATCATGTGGCTGCTTTAAGTACTACTTACAAAATTCATCTCGCTTTTTTTCCTGGCCTACTCTGACACAACCTCCAAACCTCCTATGCCAAAGGAACAAGTGCAGCAGACATAAGGGAATGCTACTAACTGCAGATTCCCCACCACTCCTCCCCCAAGTTAGTCAGAGGGTAGTTAATCTGTGGAACTCATTGCCACAGAAGGCTGTGGAGGCCAAGTCTGGAATTTTTAAGGCAGAGATAGCCAAATGCTTGATTAGAACAGATGTCATGGGAGAAGGCAGGAAAATGGGATTAGGAGGCAGAGATCAGCCATGATTGAATGGCAGAGTAGACTCGATGGGCCGAATGGTCTAATTCTACTCCTATAACTTGTGAACTTGTGAGGTTACACACCATCCGCACATGGAAACAATGTCATTCCTTCATCATCAATAGATTTGAATTCTGCAGCTCACCAGAAGGACTGCAGGAGTTCAAGAAATTAGCTCACCACCTTCTCAAAGGCAATTCCAGATGAGAAATTAACGCTGGCCTCATTCATATCCTGAAAAATGATTAAATGAAAAGAAACCGACTGATTTCTCATATCATGGAAGGCCAAAACACGATGATGTCTATGATAATTAGTAATATTATTCCTTATGAAAGCTGCGCATTAAAGATTCTCATTCTCTTAAATATTTTGTATTTTCATCAGAATGCTCTGGGTTAGGTGGCAGCAATAAATCCAGATCAGTTTATTGAAAGACAGCTGAATGAAAGCTGCTGTTTGTTCACCTTGGAGAAAGTACTTATTGCAGTGGGGAATAAGTGAGGCGACACGGTAGCGCAGCGGTAGAGTTGCTGCCTTACAGCGAATGCAGCGCCGGAGACTCAGGTTCGATCCTGACGACGGGCGCCGTCTGTATGGAGTTTGTACGTTCTCCCCGTGACCTGCATGGGTTTTCTCCGAAATCTTCGGTTTCCTCCCACACTCCAAAGACGTACAGGTTTGTAGGTTAATTGGCTGGGCAAATGTAAAAGATTGTCCTTTTAAAAAAGATTTACACTGACTTAAACTAGCTTGATGGATTTCTGAAATGTTGCACTCTGGAATTATAACTCTTAGTGAAAATCCAGTTGGCTGCAGAAATGGTAATCATGTTGTTCTTCTGGTAAGTGCCATGTACCATAAAACAGATGATCTGTACCATTGTATAATTATCTACACCAATAAGAGGAAGATGAGAAGACTGTCGGAGTGTTTATTGTGATTCATTTGAATACACTGTTGGTGTGCTAATGCAGGACTGCAGACCAATCTAAGGACAAAAAAGAAAGTTCTTGTCATTCATGGAGGAAAGTTGCCACTTTCATGTCGTGTATTTTTATTAATTTGGCACCAAGGTCTGCAGATAAATACCTCGTGGACAACATTTAGCATTCCTTTCTGAGATTGGGTTACCAAATAACGCGTAAGAAATTGTCAGTTTGAACTTCATTTCAAGCACTGCCTCCAGTGGGGTTGAAGTATATTGCAATGGTTTTTACATCACACCTGAATTAAATATACCACGTTACATTTCGAAACTTGATCAGCCCCTGCCTCAAGCCTCATAGAATATAGAACAGAATAGTCCCCCTGGTCCACAATGTCCATGCCTCTCACCATAAAGTTGTGCCTTCTAGTATTTGTTTTTTCCACCCTGGGATAAAGATTCTGAGTATTGGAGTATTGTGTTCAGTTTTGGTCACCTTACCATAAGAAAGACGCTATGAACCTGGAAAAATTGCACAGAAGATTTACAAGGATTTTGCCAGGACTTGAGGGCCTGAGCTACAGGGAAAGGTTGAGCAGTTAAGGACTTTGTTTTTTTGGAGTGCCTGCAGCAAAAGGGGAATCTTATAGAGGTGGATAAAATCATGAAGTGATTAGATTGGTTGAATGCAAGGAATCTATTTCCTAGGGTAGGGGAATCAAGAACTAGTGGGCCATAAGTTTAAGGTGCGAGGGGACAGATTTAATGGGAACCCATGGAGTTTTATTATTTTATTAATTTACACAACAGTACTTCTGGAACACTTAAAGAAATATGATCCACAAGAGAATTTATTACATTTAATGTCGAGTTGAGCATCATCCATCAATGTTGCGATGTTTTCCGGAATCTGAACTCTGGCTCTCCCATAGTGCACACACCTTTTTCTCTATCCGTTAACAGGAATCCTATAAATAGATTGCCGTAGCATAGAATGGAAATCACTGCATTTCAAAGATTTATAAACCTCTCCAGGATTTCTGTCTAGAAAATCTAGTTCCGCCCCTAGTGTGTGTGATGTAGTGCTCTGAATTGTTGTGATATTCATAAATCCTTAGTGACAAGCAGATTTGGCAAAGATGTCTATCTTTAGTAATCCATCCAACATAATTAAAACGGTTAGATTTGCGCTAGTGTATTAAAGCAGTTTACAATGTGTTTGAAATCTGGAGTTTATTGCTATCTTTATTTGTAATGGAAGATGTTGAACGTTTGTTACGTTGACATTTAATTATCATCTCTCAATATATCAGGATTCATTTTTGTTTAGGAATTGATTCATTAGTTGTTCCCATTTCAGAATTATGACATTTTGCTGAAAAATATTTCAGAAATATAGTACCTATATTGTCCCTTGAGGTGGTGCAGTAGGTATTGGAATTTGGTTTATTATTGTCATATGTATAAGATACTGTGGAAAAACTGAGAATTGGTGAGATTTACAACAGGAAATGTTGGCAAGAATGCATTTTACAGTAAATATTAAAGTAGAAATCCATGCTGTTCTATGCACTGTATGCATATTGTGATAATGTACATGAGTTAAACCTGAAATTCAGCGGCAGCAGGCTGCTTACATACTAGAAAATCAGCATGTATGGCTGAGGATGCTTTTCTGCAGGGACCCTTTGTTTCTATAAACAGTGTGATGTTTGTTCATGGTGATTAACAATAATAGTGAATGATTTTAAAAGTCAAATCGAGATTGGACCCAAGAACCAACAAATGTTCGAAACATTGCAAATGATCATATTTACTGCGACAATGGAAATTGGCCAAGCCAAATTGGACCAGCCAAAAGCCTGACCTCTGGCAACAGTAGGCAGTAATTGGGTATAGAATTTCCTGACACAGCAGAATTGAATCAGTCAGAGCATATTATTTTAATCAAACACTAATGCTATTTACTGATGACCAGATGTTAATAATTGCTACAGGTATTGACACCCGCGCCTTAATCAAGCTTGTGATTAATTGTAGCTGTCAATTCCTTCATGGCGAATGATTGATTTGTAATACCTGGTTTAAAAAATGTTAAGTATTATTGGTAATTGTCATTGGGCACAGATTGAAAGAAACACACATGAAACACAAAAAAATTACTTGCATTTATATTGTGACATCTCTGTCAGGACTTCCACGGTGATAAGTGCCTAGATGATGTAGAATTTGTCAAATATGTTCAGGAAAGTTTCCTCAGGCAATATGCAGAGAGTCCTACAAGGGAGAAAGGCAAAGAAAGCTTAACCTACATTTCGGG
Organism: Rhinoraja longicauda; assembly: GCF_053455715.1. Lineage (NCBI taxonomy): Eukaryota > Metazoa > Chordata > Chondrichthyes > Rajiformes > Arhynchobatidae > Rhinoraja > Rhinoraja longicauda. The sequence goes on along the minus strand of NC_135961.1, from coordinate 43,411,961 downwards.
AATTAGTCAGAAAAAGCTACCGAAGTGTCAGTGGTCGAGTCTTTTGGACCCAACAACCACAATTCTATTGGTTTTAAATAGTTGTGGCTAAAGACAGGGTTGATCAACAAGTTAAAGTTCTAAATTGGTGCAAGGCCAACTTTGATGATATCAGACAATTTGGTTGCAGCAGGTTGTTTGTGAGCAAAAAGACATCTGGAATGTGCGATGCCTTCAAAAGTGTGATGGTGAAAGTTGAAGGTAAGCATGAAGGTTCCTGTTAGAGAGAGGGGAAAGACGAGTAGGAGTAAGGAACCCTCGGTGGTGAGAGAAATTGAGGCTCTGGTCAATCTGGAGGAAAAATAAGGAGGCGTGGACCAAGTAAAGGCAGCTGGGATCAAATGTATCCCTGGAGGGATATATGGGAATTACAGGAGATTGAGGAGCATACCAAAGAAGGTAGTCAGGAGGGCAAAAAGCGGTTATGAGATAGCAATGGCAGATAAGATTCGGAGGAATCCAGAGATTTTTCTTTTGTAACCAAGAAGATTGATGAAGGCAGGGCCGTATGGACTTAGTCTATATGAACTACAGCAAAGCTTTGAATTAGTTCTGCATAGTAGGCTGCTCTGTAGGGTTAGATTCCATGGGATCTAGGGAGAGCTTGCTAAATGGATACAAGATTAGTTTCGTGGTAGGAAGCAGAGGATGCTGGAAGCCTGTAAACAGTGGTGTGCTTCAGGGCTCATTGCTGTTTGTCATCCACAGCAACAATTTGGATGAGAATGTACAAGGCATGATTAGTGATTTTGAAGAAGGCACTAAAATAGTTGGTATCATAGACTCTGAAGATGGTTAGCAAAAATTACAGCGGGATTTTGATTAGCTGGTCAAGTGGCCCATGGAATATGTACTGGGGTTTAATTCAGATGTGTGAGGTGTTACATTTTGCCATGTCAAACCAAGGCTAGATCTTCACGTGAACATTAAGCCACTGGACATTGTTGTAGAGTAGAGAGATATAGGAGTAGAAGAGTTCTGGCAAGTTGGCCTTCAGTCAGGGAATTGAACGTAGATGTTGGGACTTTATGTTGCAATTGTACAAGACATTGGTGAGACCCTAACTTGGAGTATTCCGTTCAGTTTTGGTCAGCCTGTAGTAAATTTACCATTAAACTGCAAAGTCCAGTGAAAATTTCCAAGAATATTGCCTGGACTCGAGGGCTGAGTTACAGGGAGAGGATGGGCAGGGTAGGACTGTATTCTTTGGAGCACAGGAGGCTGAGAGGTGTATAATCAAGAGGGGAACAGATAGGGTGAATGCAAGGGTAGAGGAATAAACAAACTAGAGGGCTTAGGTTTAAGGTGAGAAGGAAAAGATTAAATTTACATGGGGGGATGGGTACATTGGAACGAGCTGCCAGACAAAGTAGTTCAAGAACACAATTTAAAAGACATTTGAACAGGTACATGGATAGGAAAGGTTTAGAGGGATATGGGCCAAACATTGGAAAAAGGGATTGGCTTAGATGGGGCATCATGGTTGGCATGGATGAGTGAGTCAAAGGGCCTGTTTCTGTGGTGTATGAATCTATATCTCTTGACTGTTATAGCCAAATAAATACTGCTTGAATCTGGCAGCACTTGGCAAGTTCCCACAGATGACACATAATAACTGTTCAGATCAACTATTTCAGTTGTTGACTGTAATAGTACCGAAGGAGAATTGCCCAGCATTTCATCATTAATCAAAGTCCTGAACAATCCAGCTATGCCATCGTACTGCACCGAAGTATCAATCTGGATTATCAATCACCGAAGTATCAATCTCTAGTCTATCGAGTAGGGTCCAATCTAGATAGAGCTAGATAGAGCTCTTAAGCATAGCGGAGTCAGGGGGTATGGGGAGAAGGCAGGAAAGGGGTACTGATTGAGAATGATCAGCCATGATCACATTGAATGGCGGTGCTGGCTCGAAGGGCCGAATGGCCTACTCCTGCACCTATTGTCTATTGTCTATCTCATGAGCTGATTGAGGCAAGAGTTCTGTAGGAAAATAACTGCAGATGCTGGTACAAATCGAAGGTATCACAAAATGCTGGAGTAACTCCGCAGGTCAGGCAGCATCTCAGGAGAAAAGGAATGGGTGACGTTTCGGGTCGAGACCCTTCTTCAGACTGCAAGAGTTCTGTCATTTCAACAAAGGTTAACTCGGGACACTTTATACAAGGGTAACCCCTGTGACAGCGTGGTGTTGCTCCGATCTCTTTAACTGGTCGAAGAGACCCGCCAGCCTCATCAATCCAAGCCCAAAGCTGAGCTACCTGGAAAAAACATGTATTGTCAGCCACACTACTAGAAGCAGTGGCAAACTGCAGGAAGAAGTCTGAGATCGCCATACCTCTTCCTTCAAAGACCAGGACTAAGCTGCTGGGACAAGCACGAGATCACCAACATCATCGCACGTGCGTTCTGACAGCGAGGGACATTGTCCCCCCTCGTGGTTCTGGACTTTCTTACCACTAAATAGAATAAACCATGTGAGTTCACCCTATTGTGAGTGCTAGTGTGGTCACTACCGAGCCCGGCATTGTTCCCCTGCAGCCATATCTCTTTGATGCATGGTAATGAATATACATGTGTTACACAGCTGTGCCCATAACTCCCCACAATAACATGCTGAAACAAATAAACATGAAGGCAAGCTGCTTTATTCTCTTTTTACACTTTTTCTTTTTTTTCCTCCTTTTCCATCTTCATCCCCTCTGAAGGTGCTGACGACTTGACAATTCTAAAGATGCCTCTTGTTTCCAGTGACTAATGTGTGAGCCAATTGAAACATGAGGGATGGGGGCAGCACACTTCCATCCACCCACTGATTTCCACCCGCGTGCAATTTGATTTACTATTGTGCATTTTTACCCCTCTCCATGTCAAAGTGAGGAAGCCAAGTGTGACATATCAACAGTAATCAACAAGCCTAGGCATTGACTGGGAATCAAACTTGAATACTGACTGTGAGTCATTGTTTCAGCACACAGACATTTTGGGTCCTGATTTGGAATAACAGGAATCACTACCATCACTGCTAGTTCAATGGTAACTTTGTAGCTTTCCTTTTCATTACGAAACAGACCGTTCAGCCCATCTCGTCCATACTGGCTGCCAATCCCATTCTTCCTCTCCCTATTTTCCTAATGCCCTTGGACATATTTTCTCTCACATGCCCTCCAACTCCACTGTTACTCTTTTGTTACTTACCACGGGTGAATAGTTAATATGCAGAGAGTAAAATAAATATCCAATACTATTTCTAAATTGAAGGTTAAATACTGATTCCCGATCGAGGTTTCACGATCTGAAATCCATGTGGTTTGCTCTTTAGCTGAGACCTAAATATGGCTCCCAAAATGCCGCACTGACCTGTCCAAAAGTGTGCTGAACATGCAGTTCATAGCTTCCACTCAATGTAGAAGAAGCTATCATTGCTCTGAAGCACACTGACTGATGAATTGATTTTATGTATGATTAAGAAACAAAGAGAATATAAACAAGTCATCAAATAGGACAGTGTTTGAATCAAGGATTGACCTACATTTCCAAAAATATTTATTCCTACCATGTGATTAACACTGCCAAGGCATTTCATGTAAGACATCTTTAGTGTGCAGGCGACAGCTTCTTATTCCCTCATGGGAAGTTGGAGATGCTGGAAAAACCAACACTTGTTGCACATCCCTGTGGCCTTTAACAAAGTTGCTTACTAGGCCATTTAAAGAGGCATCCTGTTCTGGATTTGGAGTCATATAAAGGTTAGTGTGGGTAAGGTCAGCACATTTTCAGACAATATTAATAAACTAGAATTTCCATGTGGCAATCCAGCTGTTTTAAAGTCATAACTACCGATGCTGATTTATTATTCCAGATTATTGGATTAATTGAATTCAAAATCAGACATTTTGTGGACTAGGGCTCTGGTTGACTACCCAGTAATGAAAGCATATGCAACTGTACTCCATAGGATAAAAGTGACATTACTTTTACACAGCTGCACAATGGCGCAGCTGGTAAAGCTGCTGCCTTACAGTGCCAGAGACCTGGGTTCGATCCTGACCTTGGGTGCTGTCTGTGGAGTTTGCAAGTTCCCCCTGTGAACGCATTGGTTTCCTCCAGATGTTCCAGTTTCATCCCACATCTTGTATGTATTTGTTCTATTTATTGTACTTGAGTTTGACTTAATTACAATTATGCATGATATATCTGATCTGCTGGATAGAAAGCCTTTCACTGTACCTCAGTACATTGTACCTTAGTTACAACATAAACCTAAACTAGTGTAAATGGGTAATCAAGAGTCAGGAGAACCATGAGTGTTTTTATTCTCATATGTCCCGAAACAGAACAATGAAATTCTTACTTAGAGCAGCACAACAGATATAAAAATATAGTACTCTGTAAAACCCATAATAAAAAACAAAAAAAGTTCAATAAATATATTAAAAATACAAACTGACAAATAAACAAACAATAATAGTGCAAAATCAAAAAAGAATAATGCCCCCAAGTCTATATAGTTCAGAGCCTATTTGGAGGTTGCAGTGTTTAATACCCTGATGGTTTGGGGTCGATGGTTAGCATTAATCAACTTGCTGGGCTGAAGGGTCTGTTTCCATTCTGTATCAATTAATCTATCAATCACTCTCGTTGTATTCTCCAGTATTTCCTAGTGTCTTTGATATGACAATGTGTTCTAAGACTATGTTAATCATTGACCCTGTTTATTGATCTATATTTTCTCTTTTCCTATAAATATATTTGATTTGCTCCTCAAAGAATGAGTCTTGGTGCTCCTCAATGGCATTTGAACAGCTGTGGTTGAGGTAAAGGCCCTACACTTCACAAGCTGTTCCACTTCACCGTGAATTATCTGGCGTAGATGTGTTATTTCCAGTTGCTGAAGTGCACATTGCGGGAGAGGGTAAGATTGAAATTTCCTTGTGGATTAAGCAGTTGTCACTTCACATCCACAGATGAAGGAGCTGGGAATTATTATGTACAATTGTAGCTGCCTGGCTCTGGATCTGCACAGAGTCTTCTCAGTGTACTGGCAGCTGGAGTACCGAGACTCAGTGCCTGAAATCTGGTCGAAGAAACTGTTTGCCATCTCCAGTGTACATTCGCCTCTCAAGTTACAGCTGAACGAGGTTGAAGCTGAGGTCTACCTGGCTGTGAGTAGAACTTTGGTACTTGTTATTGTGGCAGAGCATCCATGAGTAGTTGTGGAACAATGTATCTGATTTTCTCCTCAAACTACGAGTCTTGGTGTGCCTCAGTGGCGTGTGAACAGCTGTGGATGAAGTAAAGGGCCCACACTTCACAGGTTGAAGGCCACCAGCATAATCAAGGATGAGTCTCACCCCGGTCGCTCTCTCTTCTCCCCTCGCCCATCAGACAGGTACAGAAATGTGAAAACGCACACCTCCAGATTCAGGGACAGTTTCTTCCCAACTGTTATCAAGCAACTGAACCATTCTATCAACAACTGGAGAGTGGCCCTGAGCTACTATCTACCTCATTAGAGAATCTCAGACTATCTTTAATCAAACTTTACTGGGCTTTATCTTGTGCTAAACGTTATTCCCTTTATCATGCATCTATACACTGTGGATGGCTTGGTTGTATCATGTATTGTCTTTCCACTGATTAGTTAGCGAACAACTAAAGCTTTACACTGTACCTTGGTACACGTGACAATAAACTAAACTAAAATAAACTAAACTAGTTTGTGAAATTACACATTGAACATTATGAGCATTATACACTGAGAGTGCAGTTAGACGTCAGGTTTTCATGTTCACGGCAGGGCAGTACTGACCTATACAGAGGAAGCCCGAAATCCCTGACCAGCACTGCCCTGCAAAGCCAATCACTGACTGAAGTGTGCTTGCATTGTTCATGAAAGCCGTCCACATCTGAGTCGGTAGAAACTTCTTGTGGGTGATTTCTTTAAATGTGGAGTATCTGTCGTGCACTTGATTCCACACTTGATCGCAGGTCAGGACTTGGTCATGTGGCAGAGGAGTCCAAGGGCATTGATTGGAGATTCTGATGGGAAGGACTAATGTACACATAAATATGTACAAAGTCACAGACACCTACTCACCCACCTGTCACTTGTTGGAACACACATTCTCACACTATTCCTGCCAATTGTTCATCACCTTTCTTAGTTTACCCACCCCACTCCAACCCTCTCCATCTCTCTCTCTCTCTCTCTCTCTCTCTCTCTCTCTCTCTCTCTCTCTCTCTCTCTCTCTCTCTCTCTCTCTCTCTCTCTCTCTCTCTCTCTCTCTCTCTCTCTCTCTCTCTCTCTCTCTCTCTCTCTCTCTCTCTCTCTCTCTCTCTCTCTCTCTCTCTCTCTCTCTCTCTCTCTCTCTCTCTCTCTCTCTCTCTCTCTCTCTCTCTCTCTCTCTCTCTCTCTCTCTCTCTTCTTCTCCCTCTCATTCCTCTTCCTTCTCCTCTCTTTCTCTTCTTCCTCTTGGCTTTGCCTCTCACTCCCCCTTCTTCCCTCTCTTTCTCCTTCCCTCTCTTTCTCCTTCCTCGCTTTCTCTCCTCCCTCTCTCTTTCTCTTTTCTTTCTATCCTGCTCCCCCCTCTCTTTCTCTCTCTTACTTTTGAAAAGTTCTCCTGTATGTTTATGAATGATCCTGAATAATTTCTCCAGAGTGGAGAAAGGAAAGAAGAAAAAAGAATCTCAAAAATCAAGCACCACAGTTACTACAGCATGCCTAACTTCACTCATCTGTGTGGGTATTTTTAATGTATGATCGGAATACTCACTCATCTGATCTGCTCATTAGGGGTCTGCTTCTCAATCAGCATCTCGTTCTGATCAGATATGGCAGATCTGGTGAGTTCCTGCTCGATGGACCTGGAATGTCTAACGGTGAGGTGGCATGCCTACTCCCTGGCACGGAATTTACTTTGCCTATCCTGACTGCAGTTTACATCCCTGCTCAAGCGGATGTGAAGCTTGTTCTGGATGAACAATACCCTGCTACAGATAGCCTTGAAGTGAATACCCCGATGCCTTGTTCCTCAAAGCAAGAGACTTCAATCAGGCCAACCTCAAGAGTCCACTACCGAAATACTACCAACATGTTTCCTGTCCCAGCAGAGGACCAAATAGCCTCAACCACTAATACACAACCATCAAAGATGCCCACCGCTCCATTTCCCTACGCAGAAACTGCTGTGAGAGTGCTGCTCTGACGAAATAGATGAGCAGCTACGTGATTGCTTTGCGTCGATGGACTGGTCCATATTCAGGGACTCAGTGGACAACATAAATGATTATGCCAGTTCCTTCACAAACTTTTATCAATACGGACGTATAGGACTGCTGAGTTATTCCAGCACTTTGTGTCCTATTTTTCCAATAAAACACACCTAACTCTTAAGTACTCACAGACACCATTGATATCTTCCTGCTCCAATCTGAGGTTCCGACCTGCTTTAAAAAGACAACATCATGCCAAAGAAAAACAAGATAACTTGCTTTAATGACTACTGTGTAGTGGCTCTGACATCCATTGTCATAGAGTCTTACAGCATGGAAACAGGCCCTTTGGCCCAACTTGCCCACACCAGCCAACACGTCCCACCTGCCTGCATTTGGTCCATTTCCCTCCAAACCTGTCCTATCCATGTACCTGTCTAACTGTTTCTTAAACGTTGGGATCATCCCAGACTCAACCACCTCTTCTGGCAGCTCGTTCCGTACACCTATCACCTTTTGTATGAAAAAAGTTACTCAGATTCCTATTAAATCTTTTCCCCTTCACCTTAAACCTATGTCCTCTGGCCCTCGATTCATCTACTCTGGGCAAGAGACACCGTGCATCTACCCGATCAATTCCTCTCATGATTTTATACACCTCAATCAGATCACTCCTCATCCTCCTGCGTGGAATAGAGTCCCAGCCTACTCAACCACTCCCTATAGCTCAAACCCGATAACTCAGACTCTCTAGCCATGGCAACATCCTTTTAAATCTTCTCTGTACTCTTTCCAGCTTGACAACATCTTTCCTATAACATGTTAATCATGAGGTGCTTTGAGAGGCCGTTCATGGTACACTTCAACTCCAACCTCCCAGACAGCCTTGATCCACTGCTTTTCACCTACCCCTTCATCAGGTCCATGGCAAATACCATCTCCCTGGCCGACCCTTATGGGGGGGGGGGGGGGAGAATTGGGGGAAACTTTCTTTCAATCTCTTAGCTCGACGGAGATGGAATTTTTCTCCGTATCGTATCTCCATCCAAACTGCGGCCTAGCATCGAGGAGTTGGCGGCCTTTCCTGGAAACCAGCCCGGCGCTTCATGCCGCGGGCACAGTGAGGACTTTAACATCGGAGCATGCGATCCTTTGCTCAGGATCGACTGTGGAGAGCTCCAACCGTGGGGCCTGTGGACTTTAACATCGAGAAACCCGCGGTCTCTGGTAAGAAGAGGCCGACTTGGGAGCTCCGTGCCGCGGAGAGTGTTTCAATCGTCCCGACGCGAGGAGTTTCGATCATCCCGACACGAGGGCCTCGGACTGTCTGCAGCGGCGACTGCAGATGGTTCAACAGCCCCGACCTCGGGTAAACAAAGAGGATAATTGAACTTTAGTACCTTCATCACAGCGAGGAATGTGGAATCTGATGTGGTGGATGTTTATGTTAAATTTTATTTTATGTGGCTGTGTGTTTTGTTGCTTTTTACTTAGTATGGCTGTATGGTAACTCAAATTTCACTGTACCTTAATTGGTACATGTGACAATAAATTGATCTTGAAATCTTATATATTGAGTATAGCACTGCCTTTAATACCATAATTCCAACCAAATCTCAAAACTCTTGGGACATAGAACCTCCCATCTGCAAATGGATTCACAGGTCACAATCATAAAGGATAGGCGACAAATCTCCTCTTCAATTATTCTCAACACCAGTGCCCGCAAAGCTATGTGCTCAGCCCCTTACTATACTTCCTATATACTCATCACTGTGCGACTATCTTCTGATCTAACTCCATCTGCAAGTTTGCAGATGACGTCACTGTAATGGAATTCAAACAATGATGAGATGGAATACAGGAAGGAGATAGAAACTTAGGAGCATTGTGTCAAGATAGAAGCTGGCCGAGAATGCCAGCAAAATGAAGGAGCTGGCCATTGACTTCAGGAAGCGGAGTGGACAACATGCCCCTATTTGTATCAAAGGATCTAACGTGAAGATGGTCTCTTCTCCACTCTCCCGTTGGGCAGAAGATACAAAAGCCAGAAATCGCATACCAGAAGATTCAAGGGCAGCTTCTTTCCTACTGCTATCAGACTTTTGAAGAGATCTCTCATATGCTAAGGATGAATTTCAAATCTCCCAGGCTACCTCATTGCCACTCTTTCAATTTTTAAAATCTGCCCTCTGTTTCCTTTTATCTCTTGCACTACCTTGATGTACTTGTGTATGGTATGGTTTTTCTGGATAACTTGCTTTTCACTGTGTCTCAGGTCATATGACAATAATAATAAATGATGCCAAATCTATGTACACATCGCTTTATAACTTAGATATCATGGTCTTATTCAAGAACGAATGACAAACAACAGGAAATTTGATTATAAGCCCCAAGTGTCAACAGGCATCTTGACTTTTGTCTTCATTTCACATTCACAGACCAGTGATTGAAAAAGGCACCTATTAATATAGCCCAGTCCCCCACCGCTCAAATTATGCCTGGTCAAGGTCATCTACCACTTCAAGGCTAAAGCTGGCATTGGAAATTGCAAGTGAGTGTAGGCTTCAAGGAAAACTGCTGAATGTGAATTAGAAGCTGAGCATTGTCAGAGTTAATGTATGATCTACTTCCAGGTACACCCACCGCAATGGGTGACAGAAGACATGAGGCGTCTGTAAGGCCTGCATCTCTGGTGTGGGAAATTCAAATTTGTTCACTATGCTAGAAGGTATGAGATTATTAGCTAAAAATAGTACAAAACAGACCCAAGTACACATGGCATCCAATAGTTTCCCCCATATTTTCGGCTGGTGACAAGTTGCTAATCTCAGCCTACTCATGCTAGCTGTGGGCTAAATTGAAATAAAATAATGACTCTTGTGATTATCAGCATTTGACATTGACTGAATCACATTTTCTTTTCCAACAGACCTCTCCAGCCCTTCTGTGCCCCAATGGGCGTACCAGGGACATCAATGCTGTTCTCAGGGTTATTGCCAGTGCTAGGAGATTTATACACGTAGCTGTCATGGATTTTCTGCCTCTTATCAACAACACCAATGTTCAGAGGTTAGTAAGTCTTGCATGCCTCCAATGATAATTTAGATAATTTATAGTTGGTAGTACTTAAATTGCAAACTCTCTATAAATTTGCATTGGCTCTAATGTCACTGTAGACTGCTTGCTCAGCCATGAACTAAACCATGAGGTTCTAAATTTCATTCCTGTTTCGTGGTGAATTAGGATTAAGTAGTGCTTGAATTGACATCAATTGGCAATCTGGGAAAGAAAATGTGGGGAAAGTAGGGACTCAACTCCTGACATTCCATGCAAGAATGACCTCAAAGATATCTGATTTGGATTTGATAGTTTAATAATCTGTTGCTGGTCACGTGAAGAGATGGGAACTTTGGTGATGTGATGGCATTTTATAGGCAAACCCTAGCATCAGGTAATCTCTTCAAAAGAGGGATAGAGGTAGGTGGGTGGGGTTGGCAAAATAAACACACTTTACAAACTGTAGAAGCAAGGAACTGCAGACATAGGTTATACCAAAGATAGACACAAAGTTCTGGGGAAACTCAGTGGGTCAGGCAGCATCTCTGCCTGAAAAGGATAGGTGACGTTTCGGGTTGGAACCCTTCCTCAGAGTCTGAGGAAGGGCCCCAACCCAAAAAATCACCTATCCTTTGTCTCCAGAGATGTTGCCTCACCTGCTGGGTTACTCCAACACTTTGCGTCTATCACACTTTACAAACTGGCTGGGGTAAATCTCGCACCAGTGCTTTGTATCTTTATTTCATTATGCACAACGCAGTTTAGAAATTTGGCAACATGAAACCAGATGCTGTTTATATTCCAGACACAACAAATCAATGCAATTTATGCACTTGGCAGCTTATAGATGCTCTGTGATATTGTCAACAAATTAATTCTCATACTCGGAACATCAAGATAAAAGTTGAATTACTTACTCAATTGCTTATCAGTGCTACTTAGAATGTAATTTATAGGGTTATTATTCCAAATTTGGGGGGGTTTGCTGACATTAGACGAGGAATCTTTGGTCCATATCTCCAAGATGTGATATTTGCCATTTTTAAGATTGGGTGTTTAGCTTTCTCACGGAACGTTGAGACCCAGTTGAAGCTTAGTTTTTTTTCAATGATAATGTATTGACTGCAGTATACAGTCACAGGCCTCATCACCAGGATAATCTGGTTCCAGACTTTATTCACGTCTCAGGGTGGAGAGCAATCTTTATAATATAATGGAATATTTTCCACAATCTGAATGGTTTGATTCTCATTAAATGCAGAGAAGGTAATTATTACTTTACCACCTGTTTATCTGAAAACATTTTATATATGTTTAGCTGTGAGATTACATCCCCAGTAAAAACCTAATTATTAAACATCCGAGGAAGTTCTGATTACTTTGTACAAAATCCTGCTCTCCATTGTATTGTTTTTTTTTTGCTTGCTCGAGATATTTCAGAGAAACATAAAGAAGGGAATCGAGTTGATAATTAGAGTTGAATACCCGTGCGGCATATTTTGATTAGATTTGTGTCCAGCCCAGTGTGGTTGAATTCAATTTGTGTGGGGCTTGATGTATTGTTATTTGATTTATGAAATGTAATTAGACTTGTTGACAGCCCCATGTTTGGGATGAGACTTTTTTCACCCTGTGTGTGTGATTTATACTCTCCTGCAAATGTTTGGATCTGATTTGTTTACAGCCCGATTCCCAGGGATTAGATTTGTCGATAATACTTTGTACTGACTTGACACGTATGTATAGATCTGTACTCTAGGTTTAGAGTTGTACATAGACCAGCTTATATAGATTTAATCACAAATGTTCAGACCAAAGAAGGAATTGGCCTGAACCAATCTGAATTAATAATAATAATAATATTCATTTATTGTCATTGCAACGAGTACAACGAAATTAAAAAATAGCCAATCCTGACGGTGCGTACAAACATATATGCAATAAATGCAAAACCAAATAAATACATAAATACAATTATATTAAGTACAAGATTTTTTAACGGTGTTGCCTAGTGCAAAGGTAGTGTTCAGTTCTCGTATGGCCCTGGGGTAAAAACTGTTCTTAAGTCTGTTTGTTCGGGATTTGATCGACCTGAAACGTCGACCAGAGGGCAGATGAACAAACAGACGGTGGCCGGGGTGGGATGGATCTTTTATTATTTTGCCTGCTCTACTGAGGCAGCGTAGGCTGAACAGGTGCTCCAGGGAGGGCAGTGAGCAGCCGATGATCTTCTGGGCCGTCGTGATGACCCTCTGAAGGGCCTTCCTGTCCTTTTCTGAGCAGCTGGCGTACCATGTGGTTATACAGTATGCCAGCACACTCGATGGAGCAGCGATAGAAGGACAACATGAGCTTCTCCTGCAGGTTGGTTTTCCTGAGGATCCTCAGGAAGTGGAGTCTCTGCTGTGCCTTCTTTACTGTGGTGATGGTGTTGGTAGACCAGGTAAGATCCTCTGCGATGTGCGTACCCAGGAACCTGAAAGCGGGTACCCTTTCCACACAGACCCCATTGATGTAGAGTGGGTCGTATTCTACACTGGTTTTTCTAAAGTCAATTATAAGTTCCTTTGTTTTGGAGGAGTTCAGGACCAGATTGTTCACTGAACACCATGCTGCCAGCCTTTGGATTTCATCCCTATAGGCTGTCTCATCTCCTCCTGAGATGAGTCCAACCACAGTCGTGTCATCCGCGAACTTGATGATGGTGTTGGTGGGATGGGTGGGGGCGCAGTCGTGAGTGTAGAGGGAGTAAAGGATGGGGCTCAACACACAGCCCTGTGGTGAGCCGGTGCTCAGTGTAATGGTGGAGGAGAGGTGAGAGGTGAAGTATTGAAGATCACTCAAGTGATGGGCCAAGTGATTAAACAAAATATTGTGAGGATAGATATGAAAAGAGATGGCACAGGCACAATGGGGTAAATGGCCTTTCTCTGCACATCGAAGGGTTGTGTTGTGAACAACGTAAGTCTAGGAGAACGTGTAGTGAATGTAACTGTTGGGCTGCTTTACTCTGCCTGGACACCACATCTGAAGTATTGTGTACAATTTTGGTTTCTTTTTTTGAAATTATACTTTCCTCAGAGGGAGTGCAGCAAAGATTCACCTGTGATGGAAAATCTGGCACGTAAGGAGAGGGTCGCGACCCAAACCATCGCCTATTCCTTTTCTTCAGAGATGCTGCCTGACCTGCTGAGTTACTCCAGCTTTTTGTGTCTATCTTAGGAGAGATTGGGTAGGCTGGGGGTTCATGTGTGCAAGAGTTTAGAAAAACGTGTGTTGATATTAAAATATACAAAATTCTTAAGCAGCTCAACAAGGCAGGTATGGGGAGGAAATTACACTTCCTACATTTCACTCATTCAGCATGAAAGTATAAAAGTGGTCAGGGAACATCCTTTTCACAAGTTCATAAGTTATAGGAGTTGAATTAGGCCATTCGGCCCATCGAGTCGACAGCACCATTCAATCATGGCTGATCTCTGCCTCCTAATCCCATTTTCCTGCCTTCTCCCCATAATCCTTGACACCCATTCTAATCAAGAATTTTGCTAGAAGGAAGTGCTGATGTTGGTTTAAACCGAAGATAGACACAAAAAGAGGGACAGGCAGGATCTCTGGAGAGAAGGAATGGGTGACGTTTCCCATTCCTTCTCTCCAGAGATGCTACCTGTCCCGCTGAGTTACTCCAGTTTTTTGTGTCTAATCAAGAATTTGTCTATCTCTGGCTTAAAAATATCCACTGACTTGGCCTCCATAGCCCTCTGTGGTAATGAGTTCCACAGATAAACTACCCTCCGACGTTTGATCTTGTGACTATTTTCACGTGTTATAAATACTAATTCTTATTGGTGCCACTGCAAAAGGGCACGAAAAAATATTCTAAAGTACTTTCCATCAGTGCAGTCGTCATTGAAAGTTTTAATACCAATGCCTGCAAGCAAATGATGCAAAAGAATTCAATCAGGTTTATATGACCCAGATTTGTGTTCAACTGAAAACCCCAAATATTCCAGTGTGCAAACTGCATCCATTTGCTTTTTAACCATATTTTGATCTCACTCCTTTCTTCCCTTCATCGAAGTATCTAAAAATTAGGTATGTTCTTAAAAAAGGAGATGCAAGAGACTGCAAACGCTGGAATCAGCGGCAATCAAAGTAGTGCTGCTGGACTATCCATTGTCCTCCACCAATGCTGCCCAACCAGATTAGTTCCTCCAGCAGCTCTCCTTTACTGGCACGATCTCAAAAAAGTTTGCATTTGACGCACTGCGTCTTTTTCCCCCATTTCTCTGATACAGTGATGCTGGAAAGCAGAACAGAGTTGGCTGGAATCCCATTCGACACATTGGTTTATATTCCACCACGTTGACTCTGTTTGCATTTCTGGAGCACCTTTCATGAGTCAGGGCAAGATGAGAGCTCGCAGCTAATGAAGGAACTTTTGCAGAGTAATTGCCGTTGTAATCGAGGAAACCCAGCAGCTGTTCGGCCACAGCCAGTCCTGTTGACTGCAATGTGATAATGCGCAGAGGAAGAGCAGGGAGTTTGCCTCTGGTGTGCTGGACCAGATTAGCTGATCATTAATCACAGTGCTGTTTGTGGGAGCTTGCTGTGCATTTTCCATGTTATACCCTGATTATATTTCAAACTATTGACAGTGAGGTATTTTGGGTCTTGACAAACAGCGAGCAAATTGCTTATGTACTAAGTATAATAATATTTTGCAACAATGCAGCCAGTTGCTCTTAATTAGCATTATGGTCTCCCCGCTTCTGCATCTCACTCCCCTCACCTCTAACCCCCAATCCCACCTCTTCAAGACAACAATAATGAAGCATGCACCAAGCAACAACCCTGACCCATTTGCAGGCACTTCAAACCTGACTGCAGCAAATGCAGAGCACTGTCCAAAGTTTAGGCCTTGCTTTGTGAGGATGCCTTAAACACTGGTGGATTTCTGCTGATTGACTGAACTAAGAGGTGCAGCCTGATGAAGAAGGTCAGAAACAGCAGGATAGGCAATGATGAAAAAGTATTCATTGCTCATAGTAATGATACAGTGTAGGAATGGACCCTTCAGTTCACAAAGTCCACATTGACCATCAAGCATCCATTTACACCAATCCCATTTTATTCTTATCATCTTCATGGCAACTCCCCCCGGATTTTACCACTCACCTACACACCAGGGCAATTTACAGCAGCCAATTAAGCTACCGACACACACACACACATCATTGACAAAAAAAGGAGAGCCACTGGGGGAATCAACGGGTCAGACAGCATCTGTGGAGGAAAATGGCATGTTGATGGTCCATTTCTCTCCACAGATGCTGTATGACTTGCTGAGTTCCACCAGCAGCTCTGCTTTTTTTGACAGATTCCAGCATTCGCATAGAGTCATAGTGTCATACAACGTGGAAACAGGCCCTTCAGCCCAACTTGCCCACACCAGCCAACATGTCCAACAATCCAGAACAAGGGGCCACAGTTTAAGAATAAGGGGTAGGCCATTTAGAACGGAGATGAGGAAGAACTTTTTCAGTCAGAGAGTGGTGAAGGTGTGGAATTCTCTGCCTCAGAAGGCAGTGGAGGCCAGTTCGTTGGATGCTTTCAAGAGAGAGCTGGATAGAGCTCTTAAGGATAGCGGAGTGAGGGGGTATGGGGAGAAGGCAGGAACAGGGTACTGATTGAGAGTGATCAGCCATGATCACATTGAATGGTGGTGCTGGCTCGAAGGGCTGAATGGCCTACTCCTGCACCTATTGTCTATTGTCTACACTAGACTCACCTGCCTGCATTTGGCCCATATGCCTTCAAATCTGTCCTATCCATGTAACTGTCTAAATGTTTCTTAAACATTGCGATAGTACCTGCCGCAACTACCTCCTCTGGCAGCTCGTCCCATACAACCACCGCTCTTTGTGTGGACAAAGTTACCCCTTGGGTTCCTATTAAATCTTTCCCTCCTCTTGTGATTCTGCGCTCGTTGTTGAGATATGAAAGGAAAATGGAGCACCTGGAGGAAGCCCGTGCAGAGGCATGAAAATGTGCAAGCTCCACACAGATAGCACCATAGGTCAGGATCAGACCAAGGTATCTGGAGCTGTGAGATAGCAGGGCTACAAGCTGTGCTAACGTATTGTTCACTCTCAGCCACCAGTTCAGATACTGGCACCATATGTGATTTAAAAGGCAGCTCTGAGTGGGACTGGCACATGGAATAACACTGCAGAGAAGTAGGTTGCTGCCAGAGCAGAGGGTGTTGGTATTGGTTTCTTATTGTCACATGTACCGAGAATTTGTTTTGCCTTCTATCCAGGCAAATCCGATCATACACGAGTAGAATCGAGTCATACACAGGCACAACAGGAGGGTGCAGAGCATGAGGGAGGTGAGGTAGCACATGCATTTTCCTGCAGGTGAGCCCTTCCCTGGGGCAAGCTACGGAAGGAAGTTGGAAGTGCACATGATGAAATGCGTGTAGCGAGTCTTGCTCAATGCTTCCATTTAACATTGCTGGGAAATCAGGCATCAGCATGACACACAACATTTTTCAAAATTTAATGAGGCCAGCACAGTAGTGCAATGGTTGAGTTGCTGCCTTACAGCGCCAGAGAACTGTGTTTGTTTCTGACTATAGTTGCTGTTTGTACGGAGTTTGTACGTTCTCCCTATGACCACGTGGGTTTTCTCTGGGTGAAACACAGAAACATAGAAAATAGGTGCAGGAGTAGGTCATTCGACCCTTCGAGCCAGCCAGCTGATCATCCAAAATGAGTACCTCGTTCCCGCTTTTTCCCCGTATCCCTTGATTCCGTTAGCCCTAAGAGCTAAATCTAACTCTCCCTTGAAACCAGTGAATATGGTGCTCCGGTTTTTTCCCACACTCCAACAACTTACAGGTTTGCAGGGTAATTGGCTTCTGTAAATTGTAACTTGTCCCTAGTGTGTAGGATAGTGCTAGAGTACGGGTGATCGCTGATTGGCATGGACTCAGAGGGCCAAAGGGCCTATTTTCACACTGTATCTCTAGTCTAAAATAAAGTCTTTCTTTTCCAGCATGTAAATAGCCAACTCATTCAGGAACGTAGAACGTTGAAGCACTGAAGCGCAGTTTGGAGCGGTCGAGCTTACTTTCACTTCTCAGCTCTGGGTCCACAGACCTTCATTGGTCCCTACCATTGGCCAAGTTGGGATATCAAGTTACAACTGTATAAGACATTGGTGTGACCAGAATTGTAGTACTGTATACATTTCTGGTTGTTACACTACAGGAAGGATATGATAAATCTCGTGAGGGTGCAGAAAAGAGTTACTGGAGGGCTTGAGTTAAAAGGAGAGTCTGAATAGACTGGGACCAATTTTCCTGGAGTAAAGGAGGTTGAGAGGTGAGCTTAGAGATATTTTTTAAATGAGTTGAAAAGAAAAGGACGGGTCATAATCTTTTTCCCAGGAAAGAAAATTCTAAAACTGAGGCATAGGTTTAAGGTGTGTACGGAAGAGTTAAAGAGGATCTGAGGGGCAGGTTTTCCCTACAGAGGATGAAAGAGATATGGAACTATAGGAAGTTGTAGAAGCAGTTATAATTACAACATGGAAAAGACATTTGGACAGGTTCATGGATGGGAAAAGCTCAGAGGGATAAGGGCCAAATGTAAACAAGGCATAGGGGAAGGCATCTTGGTCAGTATTAATGAGTTGGGCCGAAGGGCCAACTTCTACATAAAAACCATATAAGACAAATAAATCCATTCCGGCTGGATGAAATGAATATTTTGGTCTCTTTTCCTACTGGGTGCAGCCCAGAGTAGCATTAAATCCATTGATTAACCTGTTGAAATGCACTAGCTGAGAAATTGACTAAGGCTGGAAACCACTGGAACCAATAAGCTGCATTTGTACCACTCAGGGAAAGCAGTAATTATGTTTTTTATTCCCAGGTACTGGCCTCTGATAGAAAATGGGTTGCGGGAAGCTCTCTTTCTGCGGAATGTGAAGGTGCGACTGTTGGTCAGCTGCTGGAAGGAAACATATGCGCCAATGTTCAACTTTCTGTGGTCTCTCAAAATGTTCTGCATTAAACCCATCAACTGCAGCTTTGACGTGGTGAGTGTAGCTGGCGGCACCAGTTCCCATCCCCTCGTGCATGCCTAATGATTGGCGCTCCACAACTGACAACCATACCTGCAGCTGCCTCAGCCCATTGCTCTGCAGTTGGTACCGTGGTGGGTGGGTGGGTGGGTGGAGGACATGGGGGAATAGTTAACTGGGTTGCAGCACTAGATTACCATTGCACTGGTTGGATCTAATTAATGGCACATGAATGATCCACGAGTGAGAAGCATTATCAACAAACGGGTGGCACGGAGACAATTGCCCATAAAGGAACCCTGTACATTGGAAATATTCCACCAAACAAGTGGAGAGAAAAGTAGGCACAATTAATGCAAAATGGGTATAATATTGGCATAAGTTATACTCTTGAATGGATTATGATAGACTGTTTTCAGTAATGGAGAGTCATGAGGTATAGTATCTAACGATGTACCTAGCAATAGATAAATTGCCAAAGTCCCAAATCCCTCTTGGAATTTACATATTATAACAATGGATTTGTTAACCAATTATGGCAATCAATCTCGATGTGGGTATAGTTGCAGGGGGTTAAATTGCTGGCTAGGCATCTAGAGGCTTGGAGATTTCAAACAGTGGCCGGAGAATTTCTGCTCAGGCAATTAAACCTTCGTGTCCACCAATGTCTGAAGAAATTACATCAGGCCTCTCAAAGTGGTTCATTCTGAAATGGCCTTGCAAGATGCTCAGTTTAGAGGTAATTAGGGGAGTACACATTAAAATAAGAGAACAACAATGGTGTAAGACTTTGGGAACTATGAACTCGTCATCTATCTCCCCTTCCCTACTTGCCCAATGCCGTGCTTCAAAGGACATACTGTATCCTAATAGAAAGATGTATTATATGCATTTGAAAAGTTGATACTGTCTAATTGATCTATAGATTCACAGTGAGTTGTGTCCACATTGTTTTCTCCAGCCAGAAAATTACATGCGTGTACCCTCCCTACAATCATCCCCACCTCCAAAACACTGCATGGTCTTGAGTTCCTCAGTACCATAGCTAAACTACTTCAGAAAGGGAACTATGTCGCTATTGAAGGCTTCCTAATGGATTACCATCATGAAATCACTGGTTATTAATTGCTTACCTTGAGAAAGTTGTAAACATGCCATTGGCCTGACAAAATCACAATAAAATAAATTGGAAATGAGAATTTTAAAATGTCTATTTGCCAGGAGAGCAAACCTCATTGCACTCTGCTGCAAGTTTACATTCATAATTTGATTGAGAAGGAATTGATTCCTATAAATCACACTGTCCATTAGTGATGTCACGCTCTCCCTGTCTAAAATTTTCCCAAATAGTTTCTTATTAAGTTTTATTGTAAGGGGATAAATTGAATCTTTTCTTTCGATTGTAATTCTGCAGTGGGAGGATTTGGATGATCTTGTTAAAAAAGAACATAAAAACATTAAAGCTTCAGCCTTTGCTCATTGATGAATTCTTATCTTTGAGACAGAAGGTTGAGACCTACTCTGAACTCTTGAACATAATCCACTGAGTGCTACATCATTGGAGGTGCCATTTTTATGTGTTTTTAAATTTCCCTGCCCTCTCAAATGGAATTAAAAGAACCTTGTGGTGTAATTTAAAAAACAATAAAAGAATCTTCGCCTAAAGATGGCCTTAAGCCAAATTCATTGAATAAAAAATAAATGAAATGAGCATTATTTCATTGCTTATAAAAAATTGTTGTGGATAAATTGCTTCTACTCTGGGGCTGTAGAAAGCATCTTGTCCGGAAACATCACAATCTGGTTTGGGAATAGCTCTGCCCATGACAGGAAGGCTCTGCGGAGAGTAGTGCGTTCGGCTGAACGCACTATGGGAACTACACTCACCCCCCTGCAGGACCTATACATCAGGAGGTGCAAGATAACTAAAAAGGCAATACGGGGAGAAAAGATGAGGTACGAGGGTAAACTAGCCAATAATATAAAGGAGGATAGTAAAAGCTTTTTTAGGTATGTGAAGAGGAAAAAAATAGTCAAGGCAAATGTGGGTCCCTTGAAGACAGAAGCAGGGGAATTTATTATGGGGAACAAGAAAATGGCAGACGAGTTGAACCGGTACTTTGGATCTGTCTTCACTGTGGAGGATACAAACAATCTCCCAGATGTTCTAGTGGCCAGAGATCCTAGGGTGACAGAGGAACTGGAGGAAATCCACATTAGGCAGGAAAAAGTTTTGGGTAGACTAATGGGACTCAAGGCTGATAAATCCCCAGGGCCTGATGGTCTGCATCCCACTGTGCTTAAGGAGGTGGCTCTAGAAATTGTGGACGCATTAGTGATTATTTTCCAATGTTCTATAGATTCCGGGTCAGTTCCTGTGGATTGGAGGGTAGCTAATGTTATCCCACTTTTCAAGAAAGGAGGGAGAGAGAAAACGGGAAATTATAGACCAGTTAGTCTGACATCAGTGGTGGGGAAGATGCTGGAGTCAATTATAAAAGACGAAATTGCGGAGCATTTGGATCGCAGTAACAGGATTGTTCCGAGTCAGCATGGATTTACGAAGGGGAAATCGTGCTTGACTAATCTACTGGAATTTTTTGAGGATGTAACTAGGAAAATTGACAGGGGAGAGCCGGTGGATGTGGTGTACCTCGACTTTCAGAAAGCCTTTGACAAGGTCCCACATAGGAGATTGGTGGGCAAAATTAGAGCACATGGTATTGGAGGTAGGGTACTGACATGGATAGAAAGTTGGTTGACAGACAGAAAGCAAAGAGTGGGGATAAATGGGTCCCTTTCAGAATGGCAGGCAATGACTAGTGGGGTACCGCAAGGCTCGGTGTTGGGACCGCAGCTATTTACAATATACATCAATGACTTGGATGAAGGGATTAAAAGTACCATTAGCAAATTTGCCGATGATACAAAGCTAGGTGGCAGTGTGAACTGTGAGGAAGATGCTATGAGGTTGCAGGGTGACTTGGACAGGTTGTGTGAGTGGGCGGATGCATGGCAGATGCAGTTTAATGTAGATAAGTGTGAGGTTATCCACTTTGGTGGTAAGAATAGGAAGGCAGATTATTATCTGAATGGTGTCAAGTTAGGAAAAGGGGACGTACAACGTGATCTGGGTGTCTTAGTGCATCAGTCACTGAAAGGAAGCATGCAGGTACAGCAGGCAGTGAAGAAAGCCAATGGAATGTTGGCCTTCATAACAAGATGAGTTGAGTATAGGAGCAAAGAGGTCCTTCTGCAGTTGTACAGGGCCCTAGTGAGACCGCACCTGGAGTACTGTGTGCAGTTTTGGTCTCCAAATTTGAGGAAGGATATTCTTGCCATTGAGGGCGTGCAGCGTAGGTTTACTAGGTTAATTCCCGGAATGGCGGGACTGTCATATGTTGAAAGACTGGAGCGACTAGGTTTGTATACATTGGAATTTAGAAGGATGAGAGGGGATCTTATCGAAACGTATAAGATTATTAAGGGGTTGGACATGTTAGAGGCAGGAAACATGTTCCCAATGTTGGGGGAGTCCAGAACCAGGGGCCACAGTTTAAGAATAATGGGTAGGCCATTTAGAACAGAGATGAGGAAAAACTTTTTTAGTCAGAGAGTTGTGAATCTGTGGAATTCTCTGCCTCAGAGGGCAGTGGAGGCCAGTTCTCTGAATACATTCAAGAGAGAGCTAGATAGAGCTCTTAAGGATAGCAGAGTCAGGGGGTATGGGGAGAAGGCAGGAACGGGGTACTGATTGAGAATGATCAGCCATGATCACATTGAATGGCGGTGCTGGCTCGAGGGGCCGAATGGCCTACTCCTGCACCTATTGTCTATTGATCCAGAGCCAGCAATTATGGGGGACCCCTACCACCCCAGCAAAGTTCATGCAGAGAGTCAATGTGAGAGCCTCTGCAAGGCATGCATTACGGTTACAAAGTGCCGGAATTTAATCAGCAGCATAGTACAGATAACATACGAAAACCAGGCATGGACCATAGATCAGGTCAGCAATACGAAAGTCAGGCATGGATCAAATCCGCCTTGGGGATTGATCTACAGCCATCAGGACTGTTAACTCTCATATCACCAGGGACTAATTTAATTTACTGTATTAATTTACTTTTTGTGTTAAAAAAATAAAATAAAGTTCTGTTCTGTTTTGTAGTTTTAGCACAATCCGCAGGCGTTGCCACTTTCATTTCACTGCACATCTTGTATATGTATGTGACAAATAAAGTTGACTTGACAATCGTCCTCCCTTACTTTATCAGCCATGACTACTCTTCAAAAGCATGACACTGGCTTCAAAGCATTTGGGATCATTACATAAATCCAATACTTTTTTTTGCGAGACTGAGATAAAATCATATTAAAATATATATACAGTAGGCTCTAAATGTGTAGAATGTATTTAATTTCCCTCTCTGTTCCTCCATTTGTGAGTCTTAATAATTCAGGAACTTGGTTCAGTAGTGTGTTTAATGTTGATACCTGTACAGTTTTAATCACACTCACTTATTTAGAAACAAGGAACTGCAGATGCTGGTTATCCCAAGGAAAGAAGGATCCTGAAGTAGGGTTCTGACCCGAAACATCACCTACCCATGCTCTCCAGAGATGCTGCTTGACCCACTGAGTTACTCCAGCATGTTGTGTCTTTCCACTAACTTATTTCTTGACATTCAACTTTGGATTGTTGATAGACTTTGCAACAATGTTAGGCTCACCACTATCCTTGCATGGATAAGGTGCGAACATTATGATGGGGTTATACTCTAGGCCTCCCAATAGCCATGGGAGCTGGAGGAACAGATATGAAGACAGATCTTAGAAAGGTCTACAAACAATGGCATTATTGTTGTTTTACTTGTTTAACTTCCCCAATATTGACTGGGAAGCAATAAGTGCCAGGTGCTTCGACAGGGCAGTATTGTTAGGTGTGTCCAGGAAGGTTTCTTGAAACAATATATAGATAGTCGAACTGGGGATGGGGTTATACTAGATCTTATATTGGGAATTTCCCTGGCCAAGTAATGGAAGCTTAATTGGGGAAGCATTATGTGAACAGTAAAGAAATTTTGGAAGGTTTAAGATACTTATAGAAAAGGCTGTGGAGGCCAAGTCAATGGATATTTTTAAGGCAGAGATAGATATATTTTTGATTAGTACAGGTGCCAGGGGTTAAGGGGGAAAGGCAGGAGAATGGAGTTAAGAGGGAAAGACAGAGCAGCCATGATTGAATAGCGGAGTAGACAAGATTGGCCGAATAGCTTAATTCTGCTTTTATCACTTATGAACTGATGAAGAATTTATGAAAAGGATAAGACTGATTCTCAGATGAAAACGCAGAATCGAGGAAAAAGCATGTTGCAATAGTATCAGGGAGGAATGGAAAGAAACACATTGGGAGACCCACAGGTGAGGTACCGGAAGACTGGAGGGTGACTAATGCTGTGCATTTATTTAAGAAGCAAGGATAAGCGGCGAGCCTAACATCAGCAGTGGGAAAGTTACCAGAGGAGATTCTGAGAGACAAGATCTATTTATATTTGGAAAGGCAACTACTAATTGTGAATAGTCAGCATGGCTTTGTGCATGGGAAATCATGGCTCGTGAATTTGATTGAATTTTTTGAAATGGTGACCAAGATGATTGATGGGAGAAGGCGGTAGACGTTGTCCACAACAACTTTAGCAAGGCTTTTGACAAGGTCCTGCATGGTTGGCTAGTGCGGAAGTTGAGATCACATGGGATCCAAGATAAGCTGTCCATTACTTATTAGCTTGGTGGAGGGAATCAGAGGGTTTTAGTGAATGGTTGTTATTCAGGTTGGAGCCTGTGTGGCACAGGAATCTGTGCTGGATCTCCTTTTGTTTGTCATTTATATTAACCATTTGGATGAGAATGTTAATAATTTTGCAGATGAGGTCAAAATTGCTGATAAAATGGACAGTGAATGATCTCAGATTGCAACATGATCTAGAAAAGTGGGCAAAGGAATGGGAGATGGAATTTAACTCGTGCAAGTGTGAAGTGTTACATTTATGGAGATTAACCAGGGCAGGACATGACACTGTGAATGACAGGGCATGCACTGTGAATGACAGGAGCCTGGGGAGTGTTGCAGAATAGAGAGACTTTGGGTTACAAGTGTATAGTTCTCTGAATGTGAAGGCAGGTAGGCAGGGTTGTGAGCAAAGTGTATAGCAGGCTTGCATTCACTGATGGGACACTGAGTACAAGAGTTGGGACGCCATGTTGTAGTTGTACTAGATGGTGCAAGTGACAAATAAATACCATACCAAACCAAACTAGAGTGCATCGGTTTAAGGTGAGTGGGGAAAGATTTAAAAGGGAGCTGAGGGGCAACCTGATATTGGTGAGATCACACCTGGAATATTGTGTGCAGTTCTGCTCACCATATTACAGGAAGGATGTAATTAAGCTAGAGTTCAAAAAAAGATTCACAAAGATGTTGTTTGGACTGGAGGGCATGATTTTATATGAAGACACTGGATAGGCTAAGACTGTTTTCCCTGGTGCAAAGGAGGCTGACGGGTGATTTTACAGAGATTTATAAAATCATGAGCAGCATAGATAAGGATAATCAGTCTTTTTCCCAGGGTTGGAGTCTAAAACTAACAATATACTTGTATTGTATCTGAGATGCTTATCTTATATGTTTCTAAGTGCTTATGCATTCATAAGATCATAATTAATAGGAGCAGAAATAGGCCATTCGGCCCATCAAATTTACTCCGCCATTCAATCATGGCTGATCTATCTCCCCCTCCTAATCCCATTCTCCTGTCTTCTCCCCATAACCTCTGACACCCCTTACAAATCAAGAATCTATCTATCATTGCCTTAAATATATCCAGACTTGGCCACAGTCTTCTGTGGCAAAGAATTCCACAGATTCATCACCCTCTGACTAACAAAATTCCCCCTCATCTCCTTCCTAAAAGAACGTCCTTTAATTCTGAGGCCATGACCTCGAGTCCTAGATTCTCCCATTGTGATATTTATTCTGAATTGTACACAAAAATGTGTTTTACTTTACCTCGGTGCAGGTGACAAATAAATACCAGACCATACCAAACCAAACTAGAGTGCATCAGTTTAAGGTGAGTGAGGAAAGATTTAAAAGGGAGCTGAGGGGCAATCTTTTCACATGGAGGATGGTGAGTATATGGAATGAGATGTGAGAGGAGCTGGTAAAGGTGGGTCCAGTTACATTTGGGCAGGTTCATAAATTGGAAAGAGATAAGGACTAAATGCGGACAAATGAGACAAGCTAAGGGAGACACTTTGGTCGGCATAGGTAAGTTGTGCCTAGGGCCAATTTCGGTATCATATAACTCTATAATCTTACGTGGGAGTCTTAAAGGCCGGCTGGTCAAAGCTCAGGACCAGCACATTCCCAGGAGAATGAAAGATAACAATGTCAAAGTTAAAGAACCTTTCATGACAAGGGACATTATAAGTTTAGTTTAAAAAAAGCATATTAAAGGATGAGGAAGCTGAAATCAAACAGACCTTAAGGAATATAAAGGTGAGAGGGGGAAAGTTTAAAGGGGACTAGACCAAGTGGGCCCAAACCTCTCATGCATTGGTGCAGCACCCTCTCCTCCCCCCTCCCCTCTTCCCCCTCCCCTCTTCCCCCTCCCCTCTTCCCCCACCCCTCTTCCCCCTCCCCTCTTCCCCTCCCCTCTTCCCCCTCCCCTCTTCCCCTCGGTCTAGGCTTAAGCTCAGGGGTGACCGCGCTTTTGCGGTTGCAGCTCCTAGACTGTGGAACAGCATCCCTCTCCCCATCAGAACTGCCCCCTCCATCGACTCCTTTAAGTCCAGGCTCAAAACCTATTTCTACTCCCTAGCGTTTGAGGCTCATTGAGGAGGCGCTGTGAACTGTTTGCGTGCTACTGTATGTTTCATTTTTTTCCTTAGTACCTAATCAGATGTACAGCACTTTGGTCAGCGTGGGTTGTTTTTAAATGTGCTATACAAATAAAATTGACTTGACTTGACTTGACTCTTCCCTCTTCCCCCTCCCCTCTTCCCCCTCCCCTCTTCCCCCTCCCCTCTTCCCCCTCCCCTCTTCCCCCTCCCCTCTTCCCCCTCCCCTCTTCCCCCTCCCCTCTTCCCCCTCCCCTCTTCCCCTCTCCCCTCTTCCCCTCTCCCCCCTCCCCTCTTCCCATCTTCCCCTTTCCCATCTTCCCCTCCCATCTTCCCCCTCCCTCCCTCCTCCCCTCAATGCTCCCTCCCACTCCCATCCCCCTCCCTCCTCCCCTCCCTTCCTCCCCTCTCCCCCTCCATTCTCCCTCTTCCCCTTCACCCCTCCTCTCCCCTACCCCTCCTCCCCTCCCTCCCTCTTCCCCCCCTCCCCCTCCTCCTTCCCCCTCTCCCTACCTCCCCTCCCCCTCTCCCCTCCCTCCCTCAACCCCCAAGTCCCCCTCCCCCCTTCCCTTTCCCCCCTCCACTCCATCCCCCCTTACCCTCCCCCCTTCTCCCCTCCCTCCCTATGAGATAGATTTAAATTTTAAAATGTGAATAACTTAAAAAATATAACACCGATTTCAATGAAACTTCTTCCATTTGCACCAAAGGGACGACGGTGAGTAAGGTAGGCCTAAAATTATCACGCTGTCGTGTACCATTTTGGCTGTAGTTCAGGAACAAACAAGCAAACAAAAGTGAGTTTTAGTATATCGATGTGCAGGGCAAGTTTTTTGCACAGAGAGTGGTAGGTGCCTGGAATGCCCTGCAGGGGAGGTGGTGTAAGCAAATATGACAGCGATATTTGAGAGGTAAGCATGAGGCAGTGGGCAATAGAGGGATATGGATCACCCCCAGGTAGATGGCAATGTGGTCAGGCATAGTAGAATGAAGAGCCGGTTCCTATGCTGTACTGTTCTATGATTTGTGAATATTTGGAGCCAAGCTGATACCATATATATGGTGCTTTTAGCTCTTGTAATCAGGAAGGATTTTCTTACACTTGCACCTGGCATGGACCCTTGATAGCTCTTTCGTTCTCTTCAAGAATATGATGAAAGATAATTTAAACACTTAAGGGTGCTTGCCACCTTGAATGAAAAGTCAAAATGAGTGCAAAATAAGGTCCTCACAGATGCAATATGACATATGTCAGCAGGTGAATTTACACAGAGCTGTAAATTTTGCATAAGTAAAATTTTTCTCTGTTTCCATTTTCCCAGTATTCTGCGACTAATGATACTGTGAGAGAACAGTTTTTTTTTTCTCCTCTGGATCTCTAGAGGAGAAAAAAAATAATTGTAGCTTTTGCGACAGACATGCCTTGTGATGGGGAGCTCAAGTACAAGAGTGTAAAGTTTGAAGAATCCAATTGCTTTTTCATGACATTGTCTTCCTCATGACAAAGTGGAGTCATTTTTCGATATCATTATGCACTCTACAACATCATTTAAATAATTTACTGATTGCATGGCAGGAGAGGATTCACCCAAGTGAATAAAGAGCATTTGTGTGAATTATTTGCTGTCCTGCCTACCATTATGCAGCATTTCTTATAATGTTAATAACAAAACCTTTCATAAAGGACATGAAAAGACATGCTAGATATTCTGATGCTGACACTTGGGAATACTTCATTATCTTAACCTCTTTTCTGATTTGCAAAGATATGGAAAATGTGCTTGTATTGATGGTTCATCCAAGGTTTATTTTCCATCTTCGTCTCTTTCAGAAATATTTTGTTGTTCCGACTTCAGAAGGGGAAGAGGACATGTTTTCTAGCGTAAATCGCAACAAGTACATGGTGACGGATAAAGCAGTGTATATCAGTAAGTGAACGGTGATACCTTTCCTTTCTGAAGTCAATGTAGTCAAATTTCTGGAGTACAATTTACAGCTGTTAATTTAGTTTGGAGATACAGCGTGGAAACAGGCTCTTCGGCCCACCGAGCCCGCACTGACCAGTGATACCCGCACATTAACATTATCCTACACACGCTAGGTACAATTTACACTTATACCAAGCCAATTAACCTACATACCTGTACATCTTTGGAGTGTGGGAGGAAACTGAAGATCTCGGAGAAACCCCAGGCAGGTCACGGGGAGAATGTAAAAATCTGTACAGACAGCACCCGTAGTCAGGATTGAACCCGGGTCTTCGGTGCTGTAAGACAGCAACTTTACTGCTGTGCCATCGTGCTGCCCGTACATGTGGCAACTAGCTGTTGATAAATTGGTCATTCAGTGTTGGTGAACAAGAATAAATTTCTACCTACCAGTTTTAATTTCTTTTTCACTCTGAAAGAATTTTCAAATATAATTGACTACCAAATATATAGCAAACTTCTGACCCAAAACTCACCTGCCCATGTTCTCTAGACATGCTGCCTGACCCACTCCAGCACTTGATGCCTATTTTTGAAACCTATAACTACCTCTTTTAGTGAATTTTCTGTCAGGTTTTATCCTTGAAACTTAACTGAAATACCCCTAAAAGGTACACAGAAATATTTTCTATGACTGAGATGTATTTCCCACTTTCGGCTCTAGTCACCCTTTAAGCCAAAAAATCATTTAATCCTTCTCCAATGTCTCTGTTCAAATGAGCTTAATTAGAAGCTCTAAAAATATAGTTAAATCTTCTTCTTAATGTGCAACACGTTCTATATTATGAACAAGACCCTGTGAGAATGGTATTAAATTTCTTCTTTTTTTGTCAGCCAGATTTCCTGCAGGTTAACAATCCTCAGATTTGTGCACAACGTGGAATATTTGGGTGGAAGAAAGACTTGATGAGTAAACTCAGTCTGAATAACATTAGTTGATATTAGTTTATTATTGTCACGTTTAATGTGATACTGTGAAGAGCATTGTTTTGCGTGCTATCCAGGCAGATCAGACCATAAATGAGCTTAATCATACTATAAGTGAGTGCATCAGACAGCGTAAACAATAAAATAAACAGAGTGCAGAATATGGTGTTCCAGCTACAGAGGAAGTGCAGATAAAGCAAATGCAAAGGGCAGCAACGAACTAGATTAGGAGATCAGGAATTAATCCACGTGAGAGGTCCATTCAAGAGTCTGAATGTAGCAGGAAAGAACCGTTTTTTATATCTGATGGCATGTGGTTTCAAGCTTTTGTATCTGCCTGACAAGAGAAGAGAGAATGACCTTTGATAATGTCGGCTGCCTTCACGAGGCAATATGAAGTGTAAATAATTGGGTGCTTATTGTTTAGCTGTGCCAAGGTTTTGATGTGTTCACCAAGCTTTTAATGATACCCAGAGGCTGTGAAATGCGATGACACACAGTTAAGGTATTTAAGAGCTTTCTATGCTAGATGAGTTAATGAGGAAATGCACCAGGCGACAGTCATGGTAAGGATAATACATTACCAGTACGGCCATGATGGGATCCTGAAAATTTGTATCATCTGCTAATGGACATTATGTCAGTTGGCAACCTAGGATTAATAAGGGACATATCTAAATGCCTCTACTTAAGAGAGGTGAGGAAATAGCAGAGAATATTGCAGAAAGGAGGGGCTGTGAGTGAATGTTGATAGCTCAAATTTTGTGTAATCTTTCTGGATCAGAGTAAAACATTGAGGCACCGCTGCAGTGGGTCTTTGGATTCTGATACAATTTAGAAAAATTGTCTAGAAACATTTGTATGAGGCTGACAAACATTTGTCCTCTTTCACCTCCATCAAACTGCAGAGGGTGAATTCTGAAGAACTCCCTCGATAGGCATGATTGGAACAGGACTGGGCTGTCACTTAAGAGCAGAAGATGTGTGGCCAACCAGTTGTACATGGTTCAGTCTCAAGCTTTATTAAAAACGGTGAAGTAGCAATTTGCTATAATTTTATAATAGCAAATTATAAAAGCTGCACCCAACCATTCTTGCGATTCCCATCTTCCTATTAGTTGCTCCAGTTCTCTTGCTTCATTCACTTGCTGCAATGGAGCCCATCTGTGATCACCAGGCCAAGGAATCATATGTTCATAAGTTCATTAACGGGAATTCTACGGTACAGAAAGAGGCCATGACTCATCTTACTTGTGTCAGTAAAATGATTTACTTACTTTTGAATTGTTAGTAATTTTGGTTTAAGTTAATTTATGCATGAACTGGAAAGGGTGCAGAAATAGTTTACAGTAATGTTACCTGGTTTGAAAAATTTGAGTACAAGGTGAGGCTGGATAAGCTGGGATGTAGGAGGCCAAGAGGTAATCTTATAGAAGTATCTGAAATCATTAAGGGCATGGGTAAGGTGAATAGCTTTTTTTCCTGGGGTAGGGGGACTCTAAAACTAAAAACCATCTAGAAAACTAGAAATGCTGCATTTTCACAAGAGCTGCCTTTTGGATGGGAATCTTATTCATTTACACATTCAGATTTCCTTATGATATAGAAGGAGGCCGTTCAGCCCATCTTTGCCCATTTCATCATGTGGCTGTCACTGCTCATCCCCTCCAGCTCCTTTTGATGTATATGTAATTTGCATGTGACTTCTGTAGCAAGGCATCAGAGTAAATCTTCACCTGCATTTGCATGGACTGTAAATCTGTGGAGACGGTTATTAAAATGGCTGATTATACTTCTGTATTTCTGCATCAGCTCAACACTTCGATGATGAAGATGAAAATTTGCCCCAAAGCATTTTTATCTGAACTAATCATCATGCTGGATATCAAATTCATGGGCTCATAAAATAGCGTTCTGTGATCCATCTTGTGCTCTCTGGCATGGATTGTGTTCTGCTCAAATATTCAATGAAGCATTAGTAAAAGTGATGGATTGGAGCAAATCTGTCCCTCTGCCTATATTGATAAGATATCTGGATACCGTCCAACTCGAAACAGTTTTGCAGTGTAACTGGTGCATCAGTTGCTCGTTTGCTTGGTACACTCTGTCGAACCAAGTAATTATACAACCAAACTTACTGATATCTTACATCATCTTACTTCAACTGAGTGTAACAATTACTGTTACCTAGGAACTCCTTTCAACTCATCATTAAATAATTCTTAATATTATTTGATTATTAAACCATTTGAAGGACAGCACGTAATCATTAGATAATCAGAGGGAACTAACAAGGACAAATTCTAAGAGTTAAAATATTTTCTAATGAACCTGCCACACCATCATTCTTCACCCATTACACAAATTTGCTGTTCAAATTGTAATAGGAACCAATGAGGGTATTCAATGAATCAAGCCGTGAACATAAACAGTACAGCACAAGAACAGGCCCTTCAGCCCACAATGTCTGTGCCAAATCATGCCAAGACTATCACTTATCTGCCTGCACATATTCCATATCCCTAGATTCCCAGCACATCCTTAATCTTACCCAAAAGTCTCTTAAATACTACTATCATATCTGTCACTTACAACCACCAGCCCAGACAGTGCGTTCCAGGCACTCACTACCCTCTGTGTAAAATAAAACTTGCCCCGTACATCTCCTTTAAACTTTGCCCCTCTTCCCTTAAAGCTAAGCCTTTAGTATTTGATATTTCCATCCTTGGTGGCACTTGGTGTTTGTATACCTGTGGAAATGCAAAACTTCACATACAAGAGCAACTATCAGAATGATAGCCACATTGAGTACATTTTCGCCCTTTTTCTGTAGATTTTCTACACATGTTCCACGGATTCACTCAATTTTATGATCTTCGTATAATGGAAACTGACCATGCAAGGATCCTTAGACCAGCTGCCAAATAATGTCCTCACTTTTACTCCTGCTGACCTCCGTCCTGAGGCCAGATGTGTATTAATCTGTGGACTGACAATGAGTCTGAAAGCAGTGACTTTGTCCAGAAAGAGAAAGGCTTGGACTTAAGGACCTCCACTTTCTGGAATCATCATCCCCCCCCCTCCTCTCCCCTTATTTCCGTGTCCTTCTCAATGGACTTGACAAAAGGATCTATACAGTTAACAAGGAGACAAGGCATATTGTCTAATTTTGGATTTGATTTGGAAGCTTTTTGTTTCTCACCTATTGATTAGGATCGTGCTACAGAAGTTTATGTAAATTACTCAAATCCATTTATAGATTCCCCACCTAAAACACATTTTGGAGACCCTCATCATTATGCATGTGGAATTTTGTCAAAGGCTTTCTCCTGGTCTAAGCTGACTATGTCGGTGTCCATCCTCTCTCCTGTGTGCAGGTGGACGTAACCCTGAGCAGCGGAAGCCTGTGAAAGGTTTTCCTCACAGGTGCAGCGCACGTGTGGTCTGGGTGAATCACCTGGCCAAGATCAGCCTTTACTCTACTGGTGATGATGATGCATAGCACCTGCAATGCACATTTAACAGTGAGATTGTTTGACAATTTGTAATTTCCTCCTCCCCTTTTGATTGTGGATGCAAGTGGATGATGGATTTTGAAAGTTGCCAACAGGATTTGGAGTGTTGTACGCTTTCAACGGGTCCATTAAATACTGGTATTTTTAAAAACAGCTGTCCTTCCAATGGTGTTGGCAGAGGGGCAGGTGCAAGACCTGGCCACCTGTCTTCCAAGTCTCATTTACATAATATCAGTAATTTGCCGTTGAATCATCAAGCCTCCTTAAATAGAC
This sequence comes from Rhinoraja longicauda, assembly GCF_053455715.1. NCBI lineage: Eukaryota > Metazoa > Chordata > Chondrichthyes > Rajiformes > Arhynchobatidae > Rhinoraja > Rhinoraja longicauda. The sequence goes on along the minus strand of NC_135961.1, from coordinate 43,378,945 downwards.
TTAGTGATTCCCCAGTGATAGTCATCTCATATAAATAATCTTGATAACCCTACGCCGATGGACAGCCTCGTTGGAATAATGGTGATTCTCCACTGTTGGGCAATATTGCCGGCCATATCACCGAATGCAGAGAAGGCAGGAGCAGGAGGAAAACAGCTGCTGTGTCTACCCAAACCTGGACCAGGGCAGGACGGGAGGTAACTTGTGAAGAGGAAATGAAAGGATCTGCATCAGAAGGCAAGATATTTCTGCAACTTAGTGGGGTGTTAAAGCAAAAGTTAGAGCGGTGGATAGGTCACTTCATCCAATGACCGTTGGGACTTGATAGTTATAACTAGGTCCTGTGTGCGTTGATTAACCACCCAATCATAAGTTTTGATTCTTTCACTTTTTGCCCCTCACTTATATAAAATGAACCCTAATCCTCCGAAGAAGGTATTGCCACTCTGAAATAAAGGACTACAGATGAGCAGAATATTAATCTGATCAGGAATGGGACTGCTGGTAACAGGGGTCTTCAGATGGTGAGTTTGGGAACTTTGGAACCAGACTGAGCTACAGGCAGTCAACAGATAATGTGAGATGTAGGCTTCAGGCTTGTCTCTGTGTTAACATTGTGCTAATTGATGGTTTAAGGTTGGCTGGGGAGATTTATTCAGGTAATCCAAACTGAGAATTTAAATTACAGCATTAAGGTTAACACTAAAGTGCATAGGAACTGTTTCATGTAAGGGTGATAAATCCCTGGAATTCTCTGTCTCAGAGACCTTTAAAGCTAGATCATCAGTGTTATTTAATGATGAAGTAAATACATGTTTGAAAGGTCAGAGAGTTGTGAGCTATGGGCAACTGACACTGAAGAGTAGATGAGGGGCAGATCAGCCATGATCATATTGAACGGCAGGACAGGTTTGAAGAGCCTACTCCTGCTCCTATTTTGTTCTTGTGTTCAGTGAAGTGACATAGGAGTGCGGGATTGGTGGTGGAGTATGAGGCTCTAGAATTAGTTTCTCCGGGCCTTATCCTGAAACATTTGTACACAATATTTAGACTGGCTCTGTCACAAGGGAGCCCCATATATCCTGGCCCGAAGCAGCAATTATTGCCGCCCTCTTAATCGAGCCAAGACACAGATCATTGCTGAGGTAGTTTCATGTGTTCTGGCTCCTTCCCAGCACCTCGTCAGTGGTGCTGCTGTTACTAAACAGGATTGAATACATTAAATCATTGAATGCACAGTGCTGGGACCTCCCAGGATGCTGATTCCAACACCAATAGCAGGGATCACTGCCATGCCTGGTTTGTAATTTCCTGCCAGTTTATTTTAAAAATCATTTATTTATAATGTTATCCCGGCATTGTTCCGTTTCCTTGAAAATAAATTACAAACAGCTTTTGCCATTTTTCAGAAGATTATGGTTATAAGGTGCTCACAGTAAGTGACACAGCTGGTAGAGCCACAGTATTTGAGACTCAGGTTCAGCCCTGATCTCAGGTGCTGTCAATTCTCCCTGTGATCACGTAGGTCTCCTCAAGGTCCTCTCATTTCCTCTCACATTCCAAAGATGTGTAGATTGGGAGGTTAACTGGCCGCTCTTCATGTGTATGTGAGCGGTAGAATCTGCGGGGGGATAAGAAAGTGGTGAAAATGAAAATAAATGGGATGAATAGAGGATTAATGCAAATGTGTGCTTGATAGTCAGCATGTTCTTGGAGGGGCAGAAGGGCCTATTTCTGCACTGCATCTCTTTATGATTCCAGATCCAACGACTGCTGTAGATAGAGAAATAATAGTTTCATTTTACCAGATACTGTACAGTTTTAGGGAGAAAATAATTAGCATTTCGAAAGTGCCTTTACAGCAGTAAGTACATTTGAAATGGTTACTCTCTAAAATGGAATACCACCTGGTAAGTCTAAGGTTCTGTTAACATCAATGACCAACAGAAGGATCTGAGCAGAGAGCAGATGCTGGGACAGAGATTAAAGGTAGCTGCAGTATTCAGAGATTCCACCAACCCCATTAGGGTGTGTTAGAACTTTTCCATGACTGTTTTGGTCATTTGCACCCTGCTGGGGTGAAAGCATTGGGGCTCCAGATGGCTACTGGCCTGACCCAGTCTGAGAAAGTAGGAATGTTGGCAGGTTAGTGGTGAGGAAGGATTGGAAATTGGTACTTGGGAGTTAGGGGAAGAAACAACATTTCCAATGCTGGAAACAGCAATGCCAGGATGGGAAGGTTGGTGCTCAGCAACTTAAGGATGAGGAGGAGCAGGACGTGTATCTCATAGACATGCTTGGAGAAGGCATGAGGGGAAATTATTAAAAGAAAACAGATTGGGAGCTCTCAGTTAAAACATAGACATTGCACCCCATATTCTGCTAGGGTAACTTACAACTCAATGGTCTGAACATTGAATTTTCCAATTTTAATTAACTAACCCACAACAGCCTACTTCCCCCTCCCCATTCTCCTCCAAGAACACCCCCCTTTCTTTCCCCTCCCCCCCCGAAACCTGGCTGGCCTCTCACCAGTCCCCGTCCCCCCCCTCCACTTGTACTGTTTACAATGGATACAAACGTTTCTCTCCCTGATCTTATCAATTCACAACTCTTTATCCTCTTGGGCTCGCACCTGCCTTTTCATTCCTGGACTTTATCAAACAATATGTCAATGAAATAACCCTCTTGCCTTTGTTCATGTATATCACTGGCCATTCTCTGTCCTGCTCCATTTTGATCCGAGCTTTCTTTCCTGCCCCCCCACCCACACAATCAATCTGAAGAAGGGTTCCGACCTGAAATGTTGCATATCCATGTTCTCCAGGGATGCTGCCTGACTTGCTGAGTTACTCTAGCATTTTGTGCCTATCTTTGGTACAAACCAGTGTCTGCAGTTCCTTGTTATTACCTTACACCTGATGGGATACGGGGTGAAGGGAAATAGTAGAGAGAGGGATATACTCCTATAGGAGATTTTCAGAAAATCCCAGAGGATTTTGTGAGCAAAGGATGAGCAGGCTGGAGAATTTGGAAGAATGAGAGATGATTTTATCAAAATGCACAAGAGGTTTAATAGTCTGGATGGCGAGAGAATGTCTTACCCTTTGGGGGAATCTGGAACTTGGAGTGTGGTCTCAGATTATGGAGTACTGGTTGAAGACAGAGATGGGGAGGAATTTCTTCCCGAAGAGATATGAAGGTTTGGAATTCTCTACCCCATTGGCCGTGAAGGTGTAATCATTAAACATATTCAAGGCTGTGATAAACAGATCTAATGTTTAAATGGTAGGTAGTTGAGGTAATCAAGCAGGAAAATCAAGGTAAATCCATCAATAGCCAACCACACGCGAGTAAATTAGATCTAGTGTAGGTAGGTACATTGAGCGGCAAGGATATGATGGCTGAAGTTCCTTTCTACCTGCTGAATGATTCTGACTCTACAATCAGATTGTGCATGACCTTGTTGGATGGTGGAACAGACTCAAAAGGCTGTCTTGCACATCTGCTCAAACTTGTTATATTCTTACAGGTGGATGGCCTCCATTTTGCTGCAATAAAGATGTCTATGAGCTCTTTGCTGGAGGTGAAAGTGGAGTGAACAGGGGAGAGGGTTTATGAAGAAAGTTTGCAGTGGAGAAATTAAACTGGAGTGGTCCCATTTTTCACTTCCGGCAAGATCGTGGGACAGGACGTCATGATGTACTATGCAGTCTTTAAAACAGTATTGACTACAGGCTTTTTATAAATACCTATTTAAATGGCATTAAATAATCCTGGCACTGTTTCTAAAGATAGGAATATTTTGGTACCCTGGGCATCACTCCATATTCAAAGAATTCATCTGCAAATTCCTGTGAGGTCATGTTCAATTAAATCTGATAGGAGCCTGGAAGAGATACTGATGCATCGTCTGAAATGCAGCCAAGCTACCAATGGAATTTATTTGGGACTCCTACACAGTATTCATAAAATCATAGAAATTGTTCTGGTGCTGAAGCAGCCATTCAGCCCATCAGGATTGTACTCTTTATAGTACTATCCTATCAGCTTCATTCCCTATGTCATTCCTGTGTCATGGCTGGTATCCTGCAAATTTTTCCTCATGCTTTCCCTCATCATTTTGAATCTGATCTCAGGTCCATGAACCAACCCTCTGTAATGGGAACAACTACTTAGACTGTAAGTAATCTCATTGAGCTACATAAGTCTCTGAGTGAGGTTAAGAGGATAGATGCCTCTTCATTAGTCTGACGAATCTAGAGCTGCAGGGCACATCAGCCATTTAAAACTGAGATGAGAATTTCTTTGCTCAGAGGCTGCGAGCAATTGGAATTCCTTATCTCAAGGGCTGAGATACTCAGACTCTAAATGCCCTAAACTAAGAGCTATAGAGAGGGGATCAGGGTTTGAGGTTGGAAAGCCATGATATTTAACAGCAGATCAGGCTGGAAGAACTGTGGACTTCTGTTATTTCTTATGTTCTGCAAGCACTGGGTCTGAGGGTGAGTGGGACCTTTAAACGTAACAACTTTTAGAGTACAAATGTGATATGTGTGTAATTACTTCGTGTTTTTTGTGGGAGATTGTTGAGTGAGGTGCACCTTGGCACCTGCTGCCCTTCCTTTGAGCATGTCCCAGTTCTGGTGCACACTTTCAATATAAGGTGCCTTCGCACTAATGCTGGAGCACAAATGATTGAACGATTTTTCTTTTAACCAGTGCAGATGCTTGATGTCAGCAATCTCTAACTCACATTGACCCCAGCAATAGACAATTTAAAGAACTAATCACAATGTTTACCTGACAGTGGTCAGGGAAAGGAAGGCTTGCATTTAAATCAATATTTAAAAGTCATCCCAAAGTATTTCTGAAGTGTAATTTCTTGAAAAGAAAATTCAGCAGCCAGTTGGTGTAGAGCAAACTCCCACAAACAGCAATTGTTGATGACTTGTTCATCCATTTGTATGAGGCTGGTTGAAGCATTAGTATTGCCATGCTGCCAACCTCATAACCTGATTCCCAGTTAATTCCCCAGCTCTTCAAATATCTTCAAGGATATTTTACATTCACTCAGGAGGGCAAATGATTTCAGTTTAATATCTCATCTTACAAAACTCTGATAGCATAGCTCTCCTTCAGTACCGAAGTCTAGATTTTCGTAGAGTCTTACAGCATACATAGAAAAACAGTCCCTTCAACCAAAACGTATGCCATTATGCCATACAAGTCCTATATCCTGTTTTAGGCCCATGGCCTTTGATGCTTTGGGAGTTCAAGTGCTTATCTAGATGCTTCTTCAATGTTGTAAGAGTATCTGCCTCCATCACTGTACCTGCACTCTGCAAGACAAAAGTTCACTCTCAGATCCCTTCTATTTATTCTATCTCTCATCTAACATATACTCTTTTGGCTTAGACTCACCCAGCATGGGAAATAAATTCTTATTATCACATTCTCGGGAAAGCAACCTGAATCCTCAAGCTTCTGACTCAGGGGTATGAGTACTCTTCATTCAACCATGGCTAACGCCTAAGTATAATTTTTGATGAAGGTCCCGAAGGAGTGTGGTATAGGGAGTGGGTTAAAATATGCTTTCCTGGGGTATTTTAACTTATTTGAGGATCATTTTAAAAGAATGATCATGGCAGCTGAATGTTGTAATCACAAAGGCATTGAGCCACAGTCTATTTCTTTGAGATCAAGATTTGTTTATATGGCAGCACACTTAAACTATTTACATGCTGAATCTGTAAATTGTTGGCAAAGACTAAATATTTCAGACCGTCTATGTCAATGTAGTGCTGTAAAATAGGCAGATCGTGCCCAATAGGTTCACAATATGAACACACATATAGATTCAAACAGAAAAATATGCTTTAAGATGCACTACAGTTTATGAAACTGTTTGAAGAAAATGATTTTTTTTAAATTACTGTTTTATATTGAGGTATTACAGGGACATCAGAAACTTACCACAGGCTGTAGCCATGTTGGACTGGTGCCAGATTAAAATTGCTAATTGTATACTTTAATTTTGAAAAGATTTGTTTCTTTAAACTGCTACAAAATTGCTCTGTCAAGGAGCAGTTTAAATGATGGATGGCTACTGGCCGCCAACTTCATTACTCATTCCAATCAGCTGCAAACTCAGGCAAAGTTTGTTTTTATTTCCACCAAACTTCGACCGTTTGAAGGATTAAACGTTTATTATATTAGAGGAGCAAAGGGTATGGGTCTTTAACATCATAATACAGGATGATGAATAATATTTCAAATGTTCTCTTACATTTTAAATGAATATCAGATGATTTCTTCAAAACATTTGCTGATCCATTTTTATCAAGGCTATTAGGATGCAGGAACATTCTAGAAATTAATTTTCTACCAAGTTTAATTGTCTTATTATATGCTGTTTCATATCCCGCATAATAATCAAATTGCAATTTAGTTCTCTTAAGCCGGCATTTGTCTGGATGTTGAGCTGCTGCTTAAGGTGGCACACCGTGCCAGAGACCCAGGATCAATCCTGACATCTGGTGCTGTCTGTGTGCAGTGTCTACATTCTTCCTGTGACCATATGGGTTTCCTCCAGATGCTGCTGTTACCTCCCGTATCCCAAAGAAATGCGAGCAGACAGGTTAAATGACCATTGTAAATTGCTCTTAATGTGGAGGGGAGTGGTACAATCTGGGAGAGGGGAGTGGTACAATCTGGGAGAGGGGAGTTGATGAGAATGTTGAATGGTCTAGACATTTTTTCACTGGAGCAAAGGAGGCTGAAGGGCGACACAATAGAGGCAAATGAAGTTAAACGAGACATAGTTAGGGTAGATAGTCAGAATTTATTCCCTATGGTAGGGCTATCAAAAACAGGACAGAAGAGAGGAATGAGTTTTAAAAGAGATTTGAGGGAAAGCTTTTTTTAAAATAGAGAATGGTTGATACCTGCTAAAGAAAGTGGCGTGATTGGATGTTCCTGCATTGCAATAGCCTTGACAATTGCAACGTTTAAGAGACATGCAGGAGGTGGGCTCATTTCTGCATTGTATAACTCTATGAACTAATTCTCACCCAATCTTATTATGTAGAACTAATGATGTTAAAAATGTCTGATTACAATCTCTTTGAACAGAACAAAATTGAAGAAACTGCTGTATTCTGCGTTCAACATACATAATACCCAATGTACCAGGCATGAATTCCTGCTTGAAGCATGAAAAGATCATGAGTCAGAAACCTTGTTCCTGCCCTTGCTGGAATACTAGGATCTGGTTGGGCACAGGCAATTGGTTATTACTTTTGAATATGCCTGTGTCTCTACGGATATATTTTAAGTGGGAATCTTAGCACTGGAAAATATAATAATGCCAAAAATTATCACCTATGATTCACTTTCAGATATAAAACACACTGTCCACCTATGGCATTTGAACTGGTAAAATATATTATTTGGCTTTGAATCCTGACAAAGCTTGTTGTGCTGCAGAAGGGTGCATATGGTTGTGTGAGTGGCATGTCGGTGTGGGAATTTAACATAATCCTAAAAAAAGGACATAAAACGCTGGAATAACTCAACAGGTCAGGCAGCATCCATGGAGAACATGGATAGGTATTGTTTCAACCGAAGATAGACATAAAAAGCTGGAGTAGCAGGACAGGCAGCATCTCTGGAGAGAAGGAATCAGGTCGAGACCCTTCTTCAGATCGGGACCCTTCTTCAGACAGCCCTCTTCAGTTAATTCACACATTCCACATAAGGTGGCTTTCACTGCTGCTAATTCATTTTGATTTTGGTGCAACTGTATAAATATTCCTCGCACTTCAGTGCAATGTTATTGTCAAAACCTGCATGATTTAAGGATGAAAGTTTGCAGCACAATTACACAGTGAAGGTTGCGGTACTTCTGCACTAATGATACAGACATAAAATTCAAATCCCAGTACAACTGGTGGAGAATTTAAATTGATAGTCCCAGAATTTAAAAAAATACAGAGTAAGTGTTTATGAACCAAATTATTACAAAACCCAAACTGATGAGACACCTAATGAGACCTGAAATAATTAGCGGGGTACATCTTGCTGAAAAAACTCAGTGGGTGATCTGTGGAGAAGAGGATGGCTGACATTTTGCAGTTTATCTTTTGCTCTTACATTCACTGGTGTTCAGAAGACTGAGTGGGAATTTTATGGACACAAGGAGGATGTTCCTGATAACGGGGAGTCCAGAATCAGGAGTCACAACCTCAAGATACAGGGCATGCCATTTAGAACCAAGATAAGCATTAAATGTCTTCATCCAGGGGTACTGAATCTCTGAAACTCTCCACACAGAAGGCCAAGTTAGTCAAATCATCAAATGTTTTCCAGAAGATATACAACAGGCATGAAGGGATGTGGGGAGAAGGCAGCAGCAGATGCTGAAGTGAAGCAGGCAGAAGGACTCAATGGCCTTCTCCTGCTATTTTCCATAAGAATGGGAACACTCAATTGGTGAAAAGATTATTAACTGCAAACAGTGGATTTATGGATAGATATTCACTTACTTATTGCATAGTGTCAAACAGGCACTTTGGCCGACCATGCTGACCGTGAAATCCTAATTTCAACATAGGAGAAGGCATTTTAACTCATTAGATCCATGCACGGTCCCAGTAAACAGACCTATTAGTCCTGTTCCCCCACTTCTTATTTCCCCTGTAGCCCTGCTGCTCAACTCTCTTTCTGTTTTTCTTTGTTTGCCACCTACCCACACTGAATGGTAACTGACAGTGGTGCGTGAACCTCACCAGCAGGTTTTTGGGATGTGGACGGAGTCCCCGGCACACAACAGAAACATACAAACTTACAGTGAGTGCATGCAAACTACCGAGTTGAGAATCAAACCCAGGTCCCCAGAGCTGTGAGGTGACAAGTGTAAATAGAAGGAACTGCAGATGCTGGTTTATAAAAAAGTATTGTGAGGTAACAGTACTAGTTACTAGACCATCTTGTTGCTCCTGAGAAGACTGGATTGGGAATTGATTTTCATTTACAACATTATATTGAGGCATGGGTTATTTGCAGAATACTGGATTGGTGAATGGATTATTAATTTGGAACAGTGGATTGGGAATGAGAGATAACTCAGAACACTGAGTGACTGAATGATTATTATCTGACAACATTGGCTTGGGATATGGGTTAAGAACTGAGAATACTGGATTGAAAATGTGTCTTTAGGTCAGAACAATAAATTGGCAAAGAATCATTAGCTAAGAATGTTAGATTGGGAAGTGACCTATTAAATAGGAATTTTGAGTTGGTGAATTAATTATTCATTGACAATATTGGATTGGAATCTAATTTATTAACCAAAGGCATTGCATTTATGAATGACAATAACTAAGCAGTTGGGAAGGAAATAACTATAAACCTATTTTATAGACAATAGACAATAGGTGCAGGAGTAGGCCATTCGGCCCTTCGAGCTAGCACCACCATTCAATGTGATCATGGCTGATCATTCTCAATCAGTACCCCGTTCCTGCCTTCTCCCCATACCCCCTGACTCCGCTATCCTTAAGAGCTCTATCTAGCTCTCTCTTGGATGCATTTAGAGAATTGGCCTCCACTGCCTTCTGAGGCAGAGAATTCCACAGATTTACAACTCTCTCACTGAAAAGGTTTTTCCTCACCTCCGTTCTAAATGGCCTACCCCTTATTCTTAAACTGTGGCCCCTGGTTCTGGACTCCCCCAACATTGGGAACATGTTTCCTGCCTCTAACGTGTCCAACCCCTTAATAATCTTATATGTTTCGATAAGATCCCCTCTCATCCTTCTAAATTCCAGTGTATACAAGCCTAGTCGCTCCCGTCTTTCAACATATGACAGTCCCGCCATTCTGGGAATTAACCTAGTAAACCTACGCTGCACGCCCTCAATAGCAAGAATATCCTTCCTCAAATTTGGAGACCAAAACTGCACACAGTACTCCAGGTGCAGTCTCACAAGGGCCCTGTACAACTGCAGAAGGACCTCTTTGTTCCCATACTCAACTCCTCTTGTTATGAAGGCCAACATTCCTTTGGCCTTCTTCACTGCCTGCTGTACCTGCATGCTTCCTTTCAGTGACTGATGCACTAGGACACCCAGATCTCGTTGTACGTCCCCTTTTCCTAATTTGACACCATTCAGATAATAAGCTGCCTTCCTATTCTTACCACCAAAGTGGATAACCTCGCACTTATCCACATGAAACTGCATCTGCCATGCATCTGCCCACTCACACAACCTGTCCAAGTCACCCTGCAATCTCATAGCATCTTCCTCACAGTTCACACTACCATCCAACTTTGTATCATCTGCAAATTTGCTAATGGTAGTTTTAATCCCTTCATCCAAGTCATTAATGTATATTGTAAATAGCTGCGGTCTCAGCACCGAGCCTTGCGGTACCCCACTAGTTGTGGAATGGGTAAATACTGGGCTCTGAATTTATAAATGGGGTGATTAACCAAGACTTCTCTTGTACTATTTCACAGGTTCCTCTGACTGGGTTGGGGATGACTATGTGGAAAACACAGGGGTGAGCCTGGTCATTGAGCACAAACGGAGCAGATGGCTTAAGGACACGGCATCAGTTCACGAGGAACTACAAGCAGTGTTTGAGAGAGACTGGAATTCCAAATATGCCCGAAGCTTAGAAATAAATACCTTTTTAGAGTGCTTGAACCTTAAGAAAGGGACTTGAAGTAGTGACAATAGAGTAGCAGGTGTACAGGAAATAGACTGTGGGGGGGGGAAGGAACAGGAGCACAGGATTTTTTTGACTTAAGAAATGGGTTCAGTCGAAGCATTTTATCAAATCTCCGTTAATTACATGAAGCAACTAAGGACAATGATAATCCAACAGGCTTGGAATTTTGGTGATTCCACACTATCACATTTCCTGGATGTAATTCCTATTAATATTCCAACATGCTTTTAAGTGACGTTTTTAGGTGCAACACAGTATTGAATAAATATTCTAGTGTTCACAGTAAGTTTAAAGGGTGCCAGGAACTTTAGATTTTTTAGATTTAGAGATACTGTGCAGAAACAGGCCCTTCGGCCCACTGGGTCCGCGCCGCCCAGCGATCCCCGCACACTAACACTATCCTACACCCACGAGGGACAATTTTTACATTTGCCCAGCCAATTGACCTACATACTTGTACGTCTTTGGAGTGTGGGAGGAAACCGAAGATCTCGGAGAAAACCCACGCAGGTCACGGGGAGAACGTACAAACTCCGTACAGACGGCGCCCGTAGTCAGGATCGGACCTGAGTCTCCGGCGCTGCATTCGCTGTAAGGCAGCAACTCTACCACTGCGCCACCGTGCCGCAAACTGTTGCCCCATGAGCTTCAGACCTCAGGAAACATCACCTGTGAGCCTGATGCCAGATTATCGGGATTTCTGAATAGTTGGATAGTGGATTATTGGAGCTTTACTGTAATTATATAAAAGTAGATTTTCCATGGTCGTACAATAGTCCCAATAACCTCTCCATGTAACCAGAGAGCAGTGACTTAGCTGCATGGGTTAAAAATTGTATAAATTTAGAGAATTGAAACTTTGTTGAACAATTGACATAAGGCATTGCGATTTTTATAACTGAGCACTTGTTTTCATCAGATTTAAATTGGGTAATTAACATTGCACAGCACTATTACAACCTAAAGGAGCTAATTTAATGCTCTCTGGACTTAATTTATTTGTGAATTGCCTCTGTGTAGACAAATGACTCCATCTACTTTTTTTCTCTCTGTTTTCTCTACTGACATATCTGATTGTGATGTAACATGTGCAGCTAATACTCCTGCACTGGGCTGGCTACTAAGTAGAATAATGCCCCAATTACTAGGTGTCATGCAGGTTAAAACTTACAGTTACAACCCAAGCTAAACATCACTCCAGTAAAATACCTCTAAATAGTATAGCAGCCCAACACAACAGCAACCCATTTCATAAAGCATTCAAGCTTGACCCTTCTATTAAGCACAAGATATGAAGATTGTTCTGCATCTAGACCCACTCCTCACAACAGAAGGGCCAGCTCCCAGCATTTTGTCTAAGATCTAAATCCTCCACCTGCCCCAGACCAACCCTGCCCCAAACTCTCCCCACCCCAACACTACACTATCACCAATCCCTGCTTCCTCTTCTCCCCAGTACTTCAATAAGGGCAAATTAGGACTGTGAGTAGACAGTGTTCTTGCAACAGCCAGAGCACAATTGAAACAACACCCAACAATGCAGCTTTGTTGAAATTAGGATCCAATTAAATTGTGTAAGGTCTCCTCCCCTGTCACAAGTAGGTGAATTCTGAGTTCATGATCATGATCAACTGATGTTATATAAGTTGGCCGCAAGTTTCATATGAATATTTTGGGGGAGTTGCCAGTAACTTTGATGTTTCCAGGTCACCCAGTTTGACCACAAACACAGGAAGTCACCATGCATGGATAGCCAGTGATTGGGGAGGCTCATGGAATGCTACCCATTGCGGAATAGGGGATGGATTATAAAAGTAACAATTCTTTATACCACTGTACTGGGCATTCATGAGATCACACCTGGAGTGCGCAGTCAGTTTTGGTCTTATTTTAGGAAGATGTGCTTGTTTGGTGACAGTGCAGAGAAGATTTGCCAGTTTGATTCCTGGGATGAAGGAGAGGATTTATGAAGAAAGGTGATCTTATTGAAAGATATAAGCTTCTGAGGGAACTTGACAAGGTGATGCTGAGAGGGTTTAGTTTTGTTTATTATTGTCTTTGGGACTCAACTCAAAAAGGCTCCAGAGGTTAAGTCAATGAGTATAGTCAAGGCTGAGAGATGTTCGGTAGAATCAGGCTGGAAATTAGAGCTGAAGCCAAGTTCAGATCAAACCTAACCTTGTTGAATGACAGAGGAGGCTTAAGGACCCGAATGACCAGCTCCTGCTCCTAATTCCAATGAAGACACAAGAGACTTCAGATGCTGTGCCTGCCTTTCCCCCATATCCCTTGAATCCACTAGCCCCCAGAGCTCTATCTAACTCTCTTTTAAATTCATCCAGTGAATTGGACTCCACTGCCTTCCGTGGCAGAGAATTCCACAAATTCACAACTCTCTGGGTGAAAAAAATATTTCTCACCTCAGTTTTAAATGGCCTCCCCAATCAAAATATTTTTTAGCCAGATGCATCAACTTTCAGTTTGAATAGTAAATCACAACAAAATTGCTAATGTTAATAACCAACACCAAATTCTGCATGCCTGCCCATGTATTTACTAAACATTTGCTTTTTTCACTTTGGTAATCCCATCACATTGATCGCCAGTATATTCCATTAAATGTGCATAAACAAGTATTAATTGGCCAGTAGTCCATACATAAAAAGGCACATTGTTAAAAGCAAAATGCATGGCCGATGTTGCAAATTATATTGCCAATATAGAGTTATATTACTGTAAACAAAAATAAAAAATGACATTTTTAAGTATGTTTTCAGGGTTGTTTTGTTAAAAGCCAAAAGATTCAATTCCTAAGCATCTAAATATGTAAAAAATCATCTTTTGAATATTCCATACTCTCTGGCTCGAGTTCCTGTTTTTAATATTTTAGAAACAGCTATTAGGCTGCCATCAAGGCGGGGAAAGTTGAATCATTGAATTGTTATGATGCAGACCTCTCAAGTTTGGGCTGGCTCCTGTTGGACTTTTTCTGTCCCATTCTCTGCAGCCCTGCATATTATTCTCTTTCAGATTTCCACCCAATTCCATTTTGAAAGCACAAAATTACTTATGCTTAGTGAATTCCAAATCATAACTACAGAGGAGATGGAAAATAAAATCTTTTGTGCAAAAATTTCAACATGTACATCGTGGTCCACACACCATCTGCTTACAATAACAGGTTCTTGTATATCTCTGTTCTAAACTAGTCCTGAAAATGAGAGTGGTGCTGGCCAATTTCCAAGAGGGGTCCTAAACCCACTATGGATGCACAATATCTTGTTCAAGGTATTAATACCAACATTGGGCAGTTGCCAAGAATCCCTGAGAAATCATCCAATATGTCCTGCGTATTTCAGGCAGCCTTGGGATGTGTGCCATTGGTACCTTCTGTTATTTTTGTTGTCCTGGAGAATAGACACCATATTGACCAATTCCTACCCTGAAAGAGATACCAACAACCTCTCACCCCCTTCTCCCTCCTCCAGCCAACTCCCACAGTACCCATAAATTGGAGATTAATCTCCTAAACACTTCCGTGAACATCCCAAGTGGAAAATCATGAGGCCACTAAATATCTTTTATTCATCTTCCATTGATTGAATTATTTGCGTTATATAGTCGTGGCTGTGAATTGCCCTTCATTTTTAAAAAAATGTTTCCAATTAATTCAGTGGAACCAGAGTGCAATGCACAGCCACCAAATTGTAGAGACAAAATGTTTAGGAAAGAACTGCAGATGCTGGTTTAAATCGAAGGTAAACACAAAATGCTGGAGTAACAGGCAGCATCTGTGCAGAGAAGGATACATCGCATACAGCATATAATCCCCCAACATTTTCGCCACCTCCAACGGGATCCCACTACTGGTCACATCTTCCCAACTTCACCCCTTTCTGCTTTCCACAGAGACCGTTCCCCATGCAACTCCCTGGTCAACTCGTCCCTTCCCACCCAAACCACCCCCTTCCAAAGTACTTTCCCCTGCAACAGCAGGAGATGCAACACCTGTCCTATTACCTCCCCCCTCGACTCCATCCAAGGACCCCGACAGTCTTTCCAGGTGAGGCAGAGGTTCACTTGCACCTCCTCCAACTATATCTACTGTATCCGCTGTTCTAGGTGTCAACACCTGTATATCGGCGAGACCAAGCGCAGGCTCAGCGATCATTTCACTGAACACCGCCGCTCAGTCCGCCTTTACCTACCTGATCCCCAGTTGCTCAGCACTTTAACTCCCCCTCCCATTCCCAATCTGACCTTTCTGTCCTGGGCCTCCTCCATTGTCAGAGTGAGGCCCAGTGCAAAGAGAGATTAGAACATTTAGCCAGAGGTCCTGGGATTTAGAAGATGGTTTTTGAAATGAGCACTACACAAGTAAGTGATAGCATCATATATAACATGGGGTGGGAGCTGCTTTACATCCTCGTCGTCCACCCTGGGTCGTTCTACAGAACTGGCAAAATTTGAAACAAGCGTCAACTACGGTACTCTGAAGCACCAATTGCCACTTTTAATTGTTGTGGTTGACATACGAAATAAAGAAAGATATATAACATCAGCTAAGGTTGCTAGAAAAGAGATTGGATATTGTTCATTGATCATGCAGTGAAAGCAACTCATCATGTGAAGCAATTATCGGTGAGAGAATAGAAACACGAGAGATTACAATTGCTGGAATACTGAGCAAAAAGCAAACGGCTGGAGGAACTCAACGGGTCAGGAAGCAAGTGTTGAGGGAAATGGACAGAGACGTTTCAGGTCGGGACCCTTTTAAAGACCATTTGGTGAGAGAAACTTGCTTTTTAAATTCATTCTGCAAATCACATTATGTCCTTTGGTGTTGAGGTCAGTATTGGAGTGTGAAATCCAGAGAGAGAGAGAGAATAGGTTTTCACAAAATGGTTGACAATATGTGTCCAGAGATAAACCTTGTGGAAAGGCTCAAGCTACATCAGATCCATTGCAGAGAAGGAAACTAATGGAAGACATGGCATGTATCTTGAAAAGTATAATCGAAATAGAAACAAGTAAGTAACTTGGACAGTGAACGTAAAATGACACTGTACAAATTTCAGAGGTTTTTGATCAATTGACCAGATGAATATTGCACAGGACAAACCCTCAGAGTCATCAGGTGGCTTGGAATTAAGTGGCAATTTTTTAAAGGATGTTTTGATGAAGAATTTGCTGTTATGGAGATATCAATTGTATTGGGGTTTTTTTTATGAGGTTAGGAAAAAGAAGTGACCTTTCCTAAAAGCAGGTTGAACAGGAGGAAATGGAATTGGCCTATTAGTAAGGCTTTATCCTCTTAATTTTTTTAACTAGACCCATGGATACTCTTCTGGATACGTATTCTTAGTCACTATTCATTCTAATGACATCTCGAAATCAATGATGTTGAGGAATATGCAGTTTATAGCTAAGCTTGTTTTCACTGGTGTAGGTGCTTGTTTTCTGATCAGTTATTCTAGCATTTATTTTAAAAAGGTAATGCCAAGCTCCTTTCAACCAAGAGCTTGTTCCAATGCATCTCAATTTTAAATGACAATTTTAAATCAATTTTAAATCTTGTAATTCTGTCCCCTCATTTGAAAGTCTCCAATGAAAGGCAAGAACTGGATATCTACCCTGCCATGCCCCCTCAGGATCTTATATGTTTCAATAAGATCACAACTCATTCTTCTGAACTCCAAAGAATATAGATCTAATTGCTTCAGCAGCTCATGATAGAAGATCCCTCACATCCCGAGAAGGCATGTGAGTTTCAAAGGGGGATTTCAGAATTTGGGAGCAACCAAGAACCCTGTTGTAAAGGTACTTTGATCCTCTCATTCCCATCTTCTCTTAACCACTAGATATATGTTTGCAGAAAGCCTTCGACAAGGTCCCACATAGGAGATTAGTGGGCAAAATTAGGGCACATGGTATTGGGGGTAGGGTACTGACATGGATAGAAAATTGGTTGACAGACAGAAAGCAAAGAGTGGGGATAAATGGGTCCCTTTCGGAATGGGAGGCAGTGACCAGTGGGGTACCGCAAGGTTCGGTGCTGGGACCCCAGCTATTTACGATATACATTAATGACTTAGACGAAGGGATTAAAAGTACTATTAGCAAATTTGCAGATGATACTAAGCTGGGGGGTAGTGTGAATTGTGAGGAAGATGCAATAAGGCTGCAGGGTGACTTGGACAGGTTGTGTGAGTGGGCGGATACATGGCAGATGCAGTTTAATGTAGATAAGTGTGAGGTTATTCACTTTGGAAGTAAGAATAGAAAGGCAGATTATTATCTGAATGGTGTCAAGTTAGGAGGAGGGGGAGTTCAACGAGATCTGGGTGTCCTAGTGCATCAGTCAATGAAAGGAAGCATGCAGGTACAGCAGGCAGTGAAGAAAGCCAATGGAATGTTGGCCTTCATAACAAGAGGAGTTGCGTATAGGAGCAAAGAGGTCCTTTTACAGTTGTACCGGGCCCTGGTGAGACCGCACCTGGAGTACTGTGTACAGTTTTGGTCTCCAAATTTGAGGAAGGATATTCTTGCTATGGAGGGCGTGCAGCGTAGGTTCACTAGGTTAATTCCCGGAATGGCGGGACTGTCGTATGTTGAAAGGCTGGAGCGATTGGGCTTGTATACACTGGAATTTAGAAGGATGAGGGGGGATCTTATTGAAACATATAAGATAATTAGGGGATTGGACACATTAGAGGCAGGAAACATGTTCCCAATGTTGGGGGAGTCCAGAACAAGGGGCCACAGGGGTAGAATAAGGGGTAGGCCATTTAGAACGGAGATGAGGAAGAACTTTTTCAGTCAGAGAGTGATGAAGGTGTGGAATTCTCTGCCTCAGAAGGCAGTGGAGGCCAGTTCGTTGGATGCTTTCAAGAGAGAGCTGGATAGAGCTCTTAAGGATAGCGGAGTGAGGGGGTATGGGGAGAAGGCAGGAACGGGGTACTGATTGAGAGTGATCAGCCATGATCGCATTGAATGGCGGTGCTGGCTCAAAGGGCTGAATGGCCTACTCCTGCACCTATTGTCTATTGTCTATAATATTGGAGGAAGCCAATTTTACTTTATTATATAGTAGATACTGTTATAAGCATAAAGGAAAAGTAAGACATGTAAGTTTGCTTGAAAGAAGGGAGGTTGAGGCCAGCATAGATCAGCCATAATCGTCCTGAATGGTGAGGTAGGCACGAGGGGCTTGTTTGCCATCTCCCTCTACTGTGTCCTTCTGGAGTGAGCACCACCCTGGTGGTGGTGGTGGAACTGGGGAGGGCTTTCTCCAGCAGTGTTCTTCGAGCAAAATGCTTGCAGCACGGTCTTGTCACAAAGAGCACCCTGTTTCTTCTAAACTTATGAAAAACCTTTCAATCTTTGGCCATTACACTCCAGAACTAAGGTTACCCGAACCTCAGTAGTCATGCTTGCCATTTGCATGTGCTCAGACGCAGAGGTCCAAGCTATTGTTAGCTTGTTAACAGAAGCACTCGAGAGGAACTATGTTATAATGAATATCTCAAGACAAAGGCCTTCTACCAACTGCCCCCACTGCCCTCCAACATTAAAAGTCATGGCAAAGCCTTGGCAATGTGAACAACTTCCCCTGACTTGGGAACAACTTCTTGGTGAATGTGAACATTGATGATCACACATTTAAAGGACATGTGGATCCCATTGGTTAATTAGCCCCTGTGAATTGCCCCTCGTGTAAGGGATGATGGGTGGGATAGAATCTGGAGGAGATGACGGAAATATGGGGGGAATTAAACAGAGGATTAGCGTAAATGGCTACAGGTAGTTCTGCTATAACAAGATAGTTATGTTATAGATTTAAACAGGTTTTTCTGATCACAATCGCACTGTAACTAATGTGGCCCACATAATGCAAACAGTGTTCCCTAATCACATCAATCACATCATAACCAATTTGTGTTGTGGAAACACACGTTGTAGCAGAATTACTTGTACTCGATGGTCAGCATGGACTCAGTGGATTAACGGGCTTGTTTTGTGCAGCATACATTATGACAGACCATTGCCACCATGCTGTGATTCACAGAACTGCATGTACACACAACCCAGAGGAAAAGCTGGTGGGGAGAACCTCTGAGGTTCTCTCTGCTGTGTCAGTAAACCGCAGAAACTCTGTTTATCCCTATTTTCCATTTCAGAACGTTGCCATTCTTGCCTCTTAAACTAAATCCCTTGGACAATTGCTACAGCATTAAACTGGGTTTTTATTATTGTTTTGAATATATTTAAAGATGAGCACTGGTATTTTTTTATACTATTTCATTTTGATATTTGGAGAGAACAGAGATGTTTTTGAAAAGAGCAAGGTAATTAACAAAGAAGCCATACCCATATATATGAAAACAGCACAAATTGAGGCTTTAAATGGTTTCTGTACAGATCAGTTTGGTTTATTGTCGTGTACCAAGGTACAGTGAAGAGCTTTTGTTGCGTGCTAACCAGTCAGAGTAAAGACAATACATGATTAACATCGAGCCATTCACAGTGTACAGAGATACATGATAAGGAAATCATGTTTAGTGCAAGATAAAGCCAGTAAAGTCCGATCAAAGATAGCCAAGGGTCTCCAATGAGGCAGATAGTAGTTCAGTACCGCTCTCTAGTTACGGTAGGATGGTTCAGTTGCCTGATAACAGCTGGGCAGAAACTGCCCCTGAATCTGGAGGTGTGCGTTTTCACACTTCTATACCTTTTACCCAATGTGAGAGGGGAGAAGAGGGAGTGGCCAGAGTGCGACTCGTCCTTGATTATGTTGCTGACCTTGTCGAAGCAGTGTGAGATGTATCTGGCATCAATGGAAGGGAGGTTGGTTTGTGTGATGGTCTGGGCAACGTCCACAATTCACTGCAATTTCTTGCGGTTTTGGATGGAGCTGTTCCCAAACCAAGCTGTGATGCATCCTTATAAAATACTTTATACTGAAATATTATGCACAGAATCTGCACATATTTGGAGAATTGAAAAATGCTCTTAGATTCATTGTTAAACAACAATGGAACCGGCCTTTCCACCTAAATTGTCCATGTCGACCAAGTACCTGGCCACACAAATCATATTTGCCTGTATTTGGCCCATATCCCTCTGAACCATTCCTAACCATGGACCAGTCCAATGCTGGCATATGGTCTGCTTGCCTTCATCTGATGAGGCATTAAGTATGCTGGGACATTATGTTACAATTGTGCAACCATTGGTTAAGCCAAATATTGTGTGCAGTTCTGGTCGCTACACAAGAAGAATGAAGTGATTAAGCAAGCGAGGGTGCAGAAGAGATTCACGGGAATCTTGTCTGGACTGGAGGGCTTCAGTCATTAAGAATAAATTAGATAGGCTGGGACTGTTTTCCTGGAGTGAAGAAAGCTGAGGTGTGACCGTATACAGGTCCAGAAAGACATGTCTGACACGGTGGCGCAGCAGTAGAGTTGTTGCCTTACCTCGCTTCGCAAATTCAGCACTAACTCAAGGTTTCAAGGTTAGTTTATTGTCACATGTACCAATTAAGGTACAGGGAAATTTGAGTTACCAGACAGCCATACTAAGTGAAAAGCAACAAGACACACAGCCACATAAAAGTTAACATAGACATCCATCACAGTAGATTCCACATTCCTCACTTTGATGGAAGGCAATAAAGTTCAATCTACTTTCTCTTTGCCAAGTCTCCAAGTTTGCCAATTATACTACTCCGGTGCGCCACAAACAATGACAAGACAGAGTACAGGAAGGAGAAAAAGAACTTAGTAACATGGTGTCAGGACAACAACCTCTCTCTCAAGGGCAGCAAGACAATGGAGCCAGTTATCGACCGGGAAACATGGTGGAGTACACCCCCGATCAGCATCTCTGGTGCCAAAGCAGAAATGATTGAGAGATTCAAATTCCTTGACGATAATATTACCAACAATCTGTTGCGGACCAAGCAATAGCCAAGAAAGCACACCAATGCCTCTACTTCCTAAAGAGACTGAGGAAATTCGGCATGTCTCCAATTACTCTTTCAAACTTATACAGAAAACATGCTGTCAGGTTGCATCACAGCTTGGTTTGGAACCAGATGACCCCAAGACTGCAAGAAATTGCAGAGAGTTGTAGATGTAGTCTGGTAGCTTTAGCTGAGTAGCTTGTAAGTGTACACCACCTGACTCAGGAACAGCTTCTTCCTTTAGCTAAGGTACTGTCCGATTCACCTCTACCCTAATACGGACATTGGGTTTTGTCCATTGAACTGTTGTGCTACAATGCTGAGAATATCATTCTGCATTCTATATCTTCCCCTTTGCACTACCTATTGTACTTGAGTTTGACTATATAGTATTGTCTGATTAAATGGGATTGCGCACAAAACAAAGCTTTACACTGCACGTCAGGACATGTGACAGTATAAACCTAAACCTAAATCACCCATTCTCTCCCCCATTAACTTTAGCACTTCATATACATAGAATCTTTTAGGACTCTCCTTTACGTTGTTTACCAGGGATATGCCATGTCCTCTTGTTGTCCTCCTGTTTTCCTTTTTAAATGTACTCCTACATCCCTTATATACCTGGGCGTGTCCCAATGGAAAAGGAGCAGGAGCTGAGCGTGAGGGTTAATATTTCCCCACAGTAAGGAGAGTGCACCATCTAGTGGCCAAATTTAAATTAAACTCAGCAGTGACTGCAATTGACCTCTGGAGAGAGAGAGAGAGAGAGAGAGAGAGACTTAAGAGAGAGCATTATACAGAAGGGTTTTGTGAGCTTGGGGGTAGAAAGGTGGGAGCAAGTTTAGGGGGACTGTGGGAGAAAGAGGTCCAAGCATTTGGGGAAGTGCAGGAGAGCTCAGGGAACTATGGTGGCGCTGGAGATACAGCACAGGAAAGGCCCTGTGGCGCACAGTGCCAACCATTATGCAAATGTAACTAATACCTTCTGCTTGCAGATGGTCCATATCACTATATTCCCTGCCTGTTTATGTGCCTGTCTAAATACCCCTTAATGATCATTATTGTATCTATTTCTACCACTACTTTCCTGGTATGGTGTTCCACGCACCTACCACTCTCTGGGTTAAAAATATTTACCTCACACATCTCCTTTAAACTTTCCCCCTCTAATCTTAAAGCTATGGCATCTAGTATTTCATATTTCCATCATGGGGAAAAAACTCTGATTAGTTACTATAACTGTGCCTCTCATAATTTTATAAACTTCTATCATCTCACCACTCAGCTCCCAGTGTTCCAGAGAAAACAATCCAACTTTGTCCAACTTCTCCTTATAGCTAAAACACCTCAAATATGTCAATGTCCGGATAAACCTCTTGTGCACCTTCTCCAAAGCCTCCAAATTCTTCCTATGATGTAGAGACCAGAACTGCACACAACACTTCCAATTGGGCCTAACTAAATTTTATACAGCTGCAACATAACTTCCGAACTTTTATATTCAATGTCCTGACTGCTGATGGTAACAATGCCACAAGTGGATGGAATGGGGAACAGGGAAGCAAATATGAAATATAATATTCATATGATATTTCCTTTCAGTGGATTTATCCTTTCAGTTAGATTTATAGTTAGATAGTTAGTATTATTGGGTTGAGTGATAATACTAAACTATTAACAGTATTAATAGTTCAATTGTTAATATTTATTGTCATTTATTGCAGGAAATCTGTTGGAAATCAGGCCTTTGTATGAATCTAAATCTTTGATTCTCAGCTGCCTCACTTCATTGACAATAAGGAGGGGTGTACAATCAATACCTGCATTCCCAGTGAGCTCTACATCCCGTGAATGAATAACAATACAGTCTTCAGTCAGTTGCTCAAATTTCTCAGCTCTACTGCTCACTGATTTCTTTTTTTTTCATTCTCACTCAGAGATTCTCAGTAGCTGGTGATCCATGGAACTCACGTCATCAGATGGCACAGGACCCTTCTTGCTTTATTTGAAAACCTACCAAGCAGTGATTTCATAATGTTTGAGAATTGAATGTTTTTAAGGTAAGAGGGGAAAATGAATTGATGTCAAAGTTCAGGTGTGATCAGGCAGCAGAGGTACCTATTTGAGCTTGATGATGAAAATGATCATATGATGAAAAATCTTTGACCTGAAACATTAACTTTGCTTCTCTCTACTGCTTAACCTGCTGTGTATTTCCAGCATTTTCAGTTTTACTTCAGATTTCAGCATCTGCAGCGCTTTGGTTTTCCCATTGTCTTATTGAATGACAAAGTGGGCATGTCTCTAGCATATCCCTGCTCCAATTTCTTTTAATTTCATTTATTTCTCTATCAGTCTGGCTCCCGCTGTTAATAGAGGCAGTGCCATCCACTACAGACTGCTGGCAAGAATTACTCATTCTGAAATAACGACAGAAAATGCTGGATGTAGTGAGCAAGTCAGACAGCTTATGTAGAGAGAGAAACAGAGTTAACATTTCTGGTTAAGGATCTTTCATGAGAACCATCCTGGCTGATCTGCTAGGTATTTGCAGTCTTCTCTTTTTTATCTTTCAAATTTCCAGCATCTGCAGTATTTTGGCTATTCAGTTACTGATCCTGGGTGTTCTCATAATGCAGTACAAAAAATCTTGCATGCAGTGCTGCAGTCTGTGCTTAGTGAAAGGACAACTTTTATTAAGTCTTTCACAACCTGGGGGAATTCCAAACTTCTTAAAACTAATGAAGAAAATTTCAATTTATTTCTGTGAAGTAAATACCAGCTAATTTCCCCACAGATTACAATATAAAATTCAACAGGCAATATTTTATGATGATAAACATTGACACAGAGTAGATCTGTCATACAAATTGCCCTCATAGGCACTGGGGAGAGTAGGTAGAGCTTCATTTTAAGAGCAAAAACTTTTCACTCTAGTATGGCCAGCAAGCGTCAGCACAATCATGTAATTGAGTCTCAGGAACTGAACTTTGACCCACCACTACTGCAGTGGCAGACTGCTACGCACTGAACTACAGCTGTAATGTTAATGGAGGTCATGGAGGGATAATGAACAAGGTTGTCGAGGACATCTCCCAAACTCATGGCAGGTATCATTCCCTATAAATCCTGATCTTGTCCTCATACACACCCTTTCCTGACTCAGCATACTATCTAAATGTGAAGTCATGCAGTGCAGGGCCATATTTCAAGGAGCTGTTACTGTTGATGTTATGAAATGTGGCCTTTTCCTGCATTGCAACATCTGGTGAACATCATTGCCTGTAAGAGCTGTTGGCCAGTGGGGGAACAGGCTTGCCAAACCAATGTGCTGGAAAAATATTTCTGTCACAAGCACAGTGACACATCCCATTTCCTGGCTCACAATGTCCATTTCAGACTGTGACGAAGCTTTAATTTTTCAAGATACCCTTGCCAAATGCAGAGTGAGTATCCCTGGGAAAATGGGATTGGTTTGGAATTCAGCATGGATACGGTGGGCACAAGGGCTTGTTTCTGTGCTGTGCAACTCTCTGAAATAAGGTTGTCACTATGACTCTTGGTGCAAGGCATCTCTTGTATTTCAATTTTCTCCCTTGGAACAAGGTGAGTTTTGTCAGGTTCATTGATATTAAATATTGTGGAGCATACGTAAAGAGTAAGTGCACGGGACCATGGGATGCGGGTATGGAACTCACTTTTAGGTGAGCCACTGTTACCAAAGAGAGACAAACTTGAGGTATTAGAGGAAATTATTCCAAGCAGTGAGCTGTTATCAATGACAATTCACTGCCAGTGTAGGTGGTAGAAATAGATTTAATAGTAACATTCAAAAACAAATAGATACTTGGAAAGAACAAGATTTCAGGGGGCCCAGAAATGAGCATCAACAGCTGAATAACTGCCCAGTTGTTCTGAAGGGTAGCAGGAGGTACAATGAACCTCCTCACATGGTTTATGGCACATAACTCCAGTAACATATTCAGCTGAAGACTGCAGAAAGGAAAGTGGTAATGGCTATTGTGATTTAGATGCACTTTACTCGACTTACCTTCTTCACCCATTCCCCCTTGTTTCTCTGACACCTGTATAGTGTGCAGAAGACAGTGATAAAACTTTGGCATACCTAGAAATAGAATCCTTCCTCACCACCTATATACTAAAACTCTTGTTTGTTTGTTTATTTGTTCCTGAACTACAGCCGAAACGGTACACGATAGAGCGACAATTTTAGGCCCACCTTACTCACCGTCATCCCTTTGGTGGTAATGGAAGAAGTTTCATTGAAATCAGTGTTATATTTTTTAAGTTATTCACATTTTAAAGTTTAAATCTATCTCCTAGGGAGGGAGGGGGGTGAAGGGAGGGGGGGAGGAGGTAGGATAAGGGGGGTTGAGGGGGATGGAGTGGGGGGAGGAGAAGAGGGGAGGGGAAGGGGGAGGGCGAGGGGAGGGGGATGGAGTGGGGGAGGGAAGGGGGTGAGGGGGAGGGGAAGGGGGGGTGCTGCATTAATGCAGGAGAGGTTTGGGCCCAACGGGCCCAAACTTGGTCCAGTTCTTTCTAAAAACATACGCATGTCTACTTCAATATCTCAATGGCACACTCAGTGAGTGGGGATTACACATGGGTTCTGATTCTGATGAGTGAGATCTTAACACCGCCATGTGTCTCCAGCTGCCCCTCAGGGTTGAGGATGACTTGCTTCCGCTCCTGTTCTGTAGGTTCTGAAATGGCTGATGAGAACCATTGTGGGACCTGCAAACTCTGCCACAAGTGAGACAGGAGATGAGATGGCTACATGAAACATAGATAGAAACATAGAAAATAGGTGCAGGAGTAGGCCATTCGGCCCTTCGAGCCTGCACCGCCATTCAATATGATCATGGCTGATCATCCAGCTCAGTAACCTGTACCTGCCTTCTCTCCATACCCCCTGATCCCTTTAGCCACAAGGGCCACATCTAACTCCCTCTTAAATATAGCCAATGAACTGGCCTCAACTACCTTCTGTGGCAGAGAATTCCACAGAATCACCACTCTCTGTGTGAAGAAATGTTTTCTCATCTCGGACCTAAATGACTTCCCCCTTATCCTTAAGCTGTGACCCCTGGTTCTGGACTTCCCCAACATCGGGAACAATCTTCCCGCATCTAGCCTCTCCAACCCCTTAAGAATTTTATATGTTTCAATAAGAAGTGACACATTCCTCAATTGAATGTTTCCAGTTCAGTTCAGTGCAGTTCAGTTTATTGTCACGTGTACCTAGGTACAGTGAAATGCTTTTGTTGCGTGTTATCCAATCAGCAATACATGATTACAATCGAGCCATTTACAGTGTACATGATAAGGGAATAACATTTAGTGCAAGGTGAAGCCAGTAAAGTCTGATCAAGGATAGTCCGAAGGTCACCAGAGAGGTAGATGGTAGTTCAGGACTGCTCTCTGGTTGTGGTAGGGTGATTCAGTTGCCTGATAACAGCTGGGAAGAAATTTCCACCCACATCCCAAAGAAGTGGCCACTGCAAATTGTCCCTGGACTGTAGGTGATTGATAGAAACTGGGTGACTGGAGAGGAATGTGGGGAGAATAGAATAGGATGAGTGTAAATGGGTGTTTCATGATTGGTGTAATAAGTACATTGTGCTTGCTACCTGGGTCATTTGCACTATTCTATGCCTGTAATCCTACACCACATTTATATCAATAAGATCAAAGTCTCTCCTCAGTAGATTTATTCTGGCTGTCGCAAGGTTCTTTGCACACAATAATATTAGATAATAATAGATAAATATGGGTACTCTGCTTGTAATTTTCCATCGACTGGAATCAGTGCAGCTCCCATATTGCATGTAGCATTGGATCCCTGCAGCACCAAGGGAGGCTGCTTGATCCACCGGGTTGGCTTTTTGAAAGAGCAACCAATCAGTCTTGTTCTCCCACTGTTCCTGTATCCCTGGTATCTTTTCTCTGAAAGTGCCCATCCAAATCCCTTTTGAATGTTCTATTCAATCTGCTTTCATTGCCCTTCCAGGCAGTTTGAGATAGTAACAACTCACAGTATTAAAAAAAAACTCATCATCTCCCCTCTGATTGTTTGGAAATTAGATTTTTGTTTTCTCCTCAGGTTAACGGCCATCCTGCCAGTGGAAAGAGTTTGTCCCTGTTATGCCTGAATCCCACATCAATCATGGCTTAACCCACCCTGTTCTTAACTTCTCAACTGTGTTCAAAAGCACTGCTGGCAGCATGGGATTGAACGGCTTCATTGCTGTTTTCACCCATTCTCCACGCACATGACACGGCACGGTGGCACAGTGGTAGAGTTGCTGCTTTACAGCGCCAGAGACCTGGGATCAATCCTGAATACAGGTACAGGTACGGAGTTTGTACGTTCTTCCCGTTCTGACCTGTGTGGGTTTTCTCCGGGTGCTCCGGTTTCCTCCCACACTCCAAAGATGTACAGGTTTAGAGGCTAATTGACTTTGATTTAAAAAATGGTAAATTGTCCCTAGTGTGTAGGATAGTGTTAGTGTGCGGGGATCACTGGTCGGTGCGGACTCAGTGGGCGAAGGGCCTGTTTCCACACTGTATCTCTAAACTCTAAACTCTAACCTCTAAACATCTATTCTCTTTATAAAAAAAAAGTTCCAGTGCCGCAACCTCCTGAAGTATGCCTGCGCCATGGCCCTTTGCCACATGTAATCCCAAGCGAGTATCCTCGGACCTCATCCATAGCACCTATTAAAAGAGGCATAGCAAATAAGGCTCACAGTGAGTCTGACCCCTTGTCACGTAAGGGCTGCTGGAATTGTCCCATCCACACCCAACAGGCAATGAATATCTTTAATCCTAACCCATCTTTCACGGGAGCAATGAGCCAGTGAATCTAGCTGGTCAACAGTGACCAAGGCAAAAATGCAGATTAAAAGTAGGACTTGGATTTATATACCATTTTTAACACGTCTCTCAAGCAGAGCTGAAAGAGCTTTGCATGCGATGAATTAGTTACGATGAAGGGCGGTGACATGTATTGTATGACAAACGCAGCTGCAAAATTCCACAAAAGGCATGAAATGAATGAACATTTCATCTCGTCTTTAGTGGAGCTGTTTGAGACAAGAATGTTGATCAGGATCTAGAGGGAACTTTTATTGTTCTCCTGATTTATATTGCCCTCTGAGCCTTTGGAAATAGTGTAATATTTCATCTGAAAGACAGCAGCTCTGGCATTTCACCTCTCCCTCAGTAACGTTCAGATTATGATTAAGTCACACATGATTTAAAAGTGTTATTTAGTAAGGGAAAGGGCACTGCTGGAAGGCACTTATCTGTTTTTTCGAGGGAACAAAGGAGATTATATTGAATTATTCTTTTGCTATCTTGCTCTGAATTACTTTACTGCAGAGTTTGATTACTGTATATCGAACGAATGGCATTTGTTTACCATGGTAGTTGGAAGAAATTAATCACCTTTGCAGCTAGTAATTTGTGAACTGCAAACAAACACATTCAGTTCAGAAACTTTGAGCAGGGCAATAGGGCCTATCACTCTCCTGCCACAATTTCTGTGTAATGTCAAAACTTTTCCCCATATGAAAGTTAAAAGTTCACTGCCAAATTAAATGTACTTTGAACACAGATTTCAGAGTCTGTTTAAAACATTTTGCATCTCTCAGACTTTATATTTTTAAGATAAAATTATAAACTATTTTACACATGCGATTTGCACAGTACCTTTCAGATCCCCTCAAAATCTTTTCCCCCGTACCCTAAATCTATGCCCTCTAGTTTTATCTACCACTGATATGGGGCAACGTTTCCTGCAGAATACCCTACCTATACCCCTCATAATTCTATATACCTTGTTTGTATTTCCTCCTCACCTCCAGGGAAAATAGACCTAGCCTCTCCAGTCTGCATAATTGAAACATATTGAAACACTCCATCCCAGGCAACATCCTGAAGAGTTTCTTCAGCATCCTTCCTTGGCCTCCTTCCTACAGTGGGGTGAGCAGAACTTCAGGCTGAGATAAAGTTGGAGCATAACCTCCCTGCTCTTGTATTTAATGCTCCAACTAATGAAGGCTAATGTCCTTCTAGTATCCCTCTAGTATCCTGAAGGATAGTCTGAAGAAGAGTCTTGACCTGAAAAGTCACCTATTCCTTTTCTCCAGAGATGCTGTCTGACCTGCTGAGTTACTCCAGATTTTTGTGTCTGCAGTCACTTTCTAGCATCTCTGCTAAACCAGCATCTGCAGTCCCTTTCTACACCAGTATCCCATATGCCTTTTTGACGATGGGTCACACATAAATCTAGAAATCTAAAAGAAAATGCAATACAATAGACAATAGACAATAGGTGCAGGAGTAGGCCATTCAGCCCTTCAAGCCATTCAATGTGATCATGGCTGATCATTCACAATCAGTACCCTGTTCCTGCCCTCTCCCCATACCCCCTGACTCCGCTATCATTACGGGCTCTATCTAACTCTGTCTTGAAAGCATCCAGAGAATTGGCCTCCACTGCCTTCTGAGACAGAGAATTCCACAGATTTACAACTCTCTTAGTGAAAAAGGTTTTCTTCATCTCCGTTCTAAATGGCCTACCCCTTATTCTTAGACTGTGGCCCCTGGTTCTAGACTCCCCAACATTGGGAACATGTTTCCTGCCTCTAGTGTGTCCAATCCCTTAATAATCTTATATGTTTCAATAAGATCCCCTCTCATCCTTCTAAATTCCAATGTATACCTTGACTTGGGGAGTGAAAACCAAACTAGGACAACAAATTAAAGCTGCAAAATCAGTTATCTTACGAGTTTAATAATGCAAGTGTGAAGCAAAGGTGCAATATTGAGTTAGGGACTTGAAGGCTATTCAGGCAAGGCACAGGCAGACATATCACACAACACACAAATGAAGGGTGAAAAGGGAAGTGAAATTTCAGTCAATTATTTTGAAATTGCAACATCCAGGAGCACAGTCTGGCAGGAAATAAGTATTACATTTGTAGATAGTGGTTTACCACGCTGACATCTCTGGGAACTAAAGCAGTCATTTTAGAGAAAATGAAGGGATTTTATTCTATTGCATTGCTCAAGGACAAGGTTATGCAATTCCCTGGATTCATTATTGAGCAAAAATTGAGTTTATTGAGTTATGGGGCACAACTGAGCCAATAAGAATTTCAACCCTTTCATTTAACTTGTATTCAAAGATACTAACTTGCCCACAAAGCATGGAGACAAATTAAAAATTAATTTCATGCTAGTGTACACTTTTAATTTGCTGTTCATTTCCAGCAACCTCCAGCCCATGTTGTACGCAAAGGCACACTTCTTGTGCATTGTTACCTTCAGGAATCTGCAGACATAATTCCAATGTTTCTGTGGCCGATTTCTTTTATCTTACATTTCATCAGAAATTTTCCTTGCCTTTCTCTCTCCACAATGCATTTACCTTCCATTTAACCAAATTGAAATCTATGTTGCCATTTTTGTGTCAAACTAACTGGTACATTGATACCTTTCCAACCTTCAAATGACAACCGAAAAGACAATTTTCCTGCTTGATTCCCTATCTCTCCATTCACCTGGTGTCCAAAAATCTCAACCTTAAATATAACTGCAGCAAGGAATGTCAAGGATTTACAATACCCCGAGCTGGGACATTTCTCTTCACTTGTCCTAAATGACCATCTCCTTATCCCTACATTTTGTGCTCTGGTTCTCAAGACTAAATCCAGCATCCACCCTGACACCCCTCTGTAACTTTATGTTTTTCATTGGAACTTCATGAACTGCTGACTTGTATGCAATTCAAGGTTCAGACGTAAGGGAAAGAGTGGCATGTTTGAGAAATGTCAGGCATGGGGTTACGAAACAGAAGTTTGTTTCAACCAAGCATATTGAGAAGGTAATGGGGATGAGAAAGAGGGGGAGAGATAAAAGAAAGAGAGTGAGAGAAAAGGGAGAGAGAGAAAGACAAGAAAGAGTGAGAGGAAAGAGAGCGAAGAGGGCAAGGGGGAGGAAGGAAGAGGGGAGAGAGAGAGAAGGGAGAGAAATAATGCAATTGAGTCATGGATCTATACAGCATGAAAGCCTAACTTGTCCCTGCTGATGCAGTTGACTAACTATGGTCTAAGTCTGGCCTATATCCTTCCAAACGTTTCCTTTCCATGTACCTGTCCAAGTATCTTTCAAATGCCGTAACTGTACCCTCTTCCACTGGCACCTTGTACGCACCACTCTCTGTTTGGAAAATGTTGCCCTTCAGTTCCTTTTAAATCTTTCCTCTTTCAACTTAAATCTAAGCCTCTACTTTTAGACTTGTCTACACTGGGGAAAAGACTATGGCTATTCCCTTTATCTTGTGGTTCTATATATCTCTATAATGTCACTCTTCAGGCTCCTGCACTCCAGGGGAAAAGAATGTTGCTTATCCTTTTAACTCAGGCCCTTAGACCTGGTAACATTCCCATAAATATGTTCCGCATCCTTTCTAATTCAATGACTAGAGCAGGGTGACCAGAACTGTACACAGTACTCCAAAGTGTGGTCTTCACAACATTTTGTACCACTGTAAAATGACATCCAAACTCTTGTACTCAATACCCTGATAATAGAAAGCCACATGTCAAACACCTTCTTCACTACCTGTAGCCACCATGATAGAACTATGTATATGTGTCCTTAGTGCTCTCGGTTCTACTACTCTCTGCAGGGCCTTACTCCTTGCATTTATCTGAATTAGATTCCACCTGCCATTCCTCTGCACATTGACTCAGTTAATCAAGATCCTGATGTATCATAGATAACTCTCTTCATTATCCATTATTCCACCAATTTTAGTGTCGTATGCTAATTCACTGACCATGCCACCTATATTTACATCCAAATCATTAATATAAATAACAAACAACAGCGGACCCAGTGCCAATCCCTGTGGTACACCACTTGGTAAAGGCCTCCAGTCTGAAAAACTCCCCTCTACCATTACCTTTTGCTATCTACCTTCAAGACAATTTTGTGGAAAATTGGCTAGCTCCCAATGGATCCCATGTAATCTAACCTTCCAGACCAGCCTACCATGTGGTAACTTGGCAAAGGCCTTTCTAAAACTCATGTAGATAACATCTATCACTGCCCTCATCAATCTTCTTGGTCAGCTCTTCAAAAACTCATGAGATACGCTTTCCTAGGCATAAAGCTATGGTGATTCTCCCTATTCAGTCGAAAGGACACAAAGTGCTGGTGTAACTTGAATAGTGAAAGGCCTAGATAGAGTGAATGTGGAGAGGATGTTTCCACTAGTGGGAGAGTCTAGGACCAGAGGGCATAGTCCACAATCAATTCCACTGTCTTAAGAGCATTGAGCTCCAGGTTTGTTGCAAAGGCACCAGAATGCCAGTTGTGTCACTTCCTGTCTGTAGGCAGATTTTTCCCCATCCTGGATCAGTCCAATCAGGGTGTATCATCCGTAAACTTGAGAAGCTTGACAGACGAGTCTGTGGAGGTGCAGTCGTTGGTGTAGAGAGAGTAAAGGAGAGGGGAGAATACACAGCCTTGAGGTGCTGCTATGCTGAGGGTCATCGAGTCCGAGATGTGCTTTCTCAGCCTCACATACTGCTTCCTGTCTGTTGTTGGTGATCCACTGACAAAGGGGTTCAGGCACAGTCAACTGGGAGAGTTTGGAGTGTAGTAGCTCTGGCACAATGGAGTTGAATACAGAGCTAAAATCCACGAACAAAATCCTTGCATAGGTCCCCTGGCGGTCTAGGTGCTGGAGGATGAAGTGCAGGCCTAGGTTGACTGCGTCATCCACCGATCTATTGGCCCAATATGCAAACTACAGGGGGTTTGTGATGTTTTTCAGGTGGGCCAGCATGTCTTTCAAGGGTCTTCATAATTACAGAGGTCAGTGCGACAGGCCTGTAGTCATTAAGACCAATAATTCTTGGCTTTGAGTACGGCCTGAAATAGGCCGCGGGATTTTTCTCCGCTGGCGGGGGCTTCAATGTCGGGAGCCCCGACCGTCCCGACGTGGCAACTCCAACAGCCTGACCGCGGGAGAAGACGGCAGGGGAAGAGAAAAAGACATTCTGGCCTTCCATCACAGTGAGGAGGGACTGGAGGAGACCCACTGTGATGGATGTTTCTTTTGTTTGGTGTTTAGTTTATGATTGTATGCGTTATTGCATTTTTATTGATTATTCTTATTGGTCTTATTGTTGAACTGCGGGTAATTTTTCATTTCACTACACATTTATGTGTATGTGACAAATAAATGACTATTGACTATTGATATTGAGGAACAATAGTGGAGACTTTGAAGCAAGCAGGGACAGTGCAGGTTTGCAGGGCCAGGTTGAAAAAGTCTGTGTAGACTGGTGGCAGTCGTTTGGCACAGAGCTTGAGGGTAGAGGGGTAAACATTGCCCGGTCCTGGAGATTTCCAGCTTTTCTGTCTCCTGAATAGCTTCTCCACCTCCTCAACTTCTATTGTTAGTGATGGGGAGGTGGCCAGACTGATGTTGAGCAGCAAGGAGTGGGTGGGTAGTGGACGAGGGCCCAGTCTTTGCAGACTGGAGTCAGGCTGTAAATGGGTGTGAAGTGGTGATTGGGGAGGGTGGGGTGGGGGAGGGGGGGAGAGGGTACCAGGGTTATGTTTCGGTCTATCGAACCTTCAGTAGAACTCATTCTGGTCATTGATCAGTTGACGATTGTCCAAGGATTGTCCAAGAGTATTCCTCTTGTAGCTGGTGATTTCTTGCAAGCCCTTCCACACTGAAAATTAGTCAATAGCTGAGAACTTGCTCCTTAACTTGTCAGAGTACCTTTCCTTGGCAGCTCTGATCACTCTTCTCAGCTTGTACTTGACTTGCCTATAGAGGTCCACATCCCCACTCCTGTAGGCCTCATCTTTAGACTGGCGGAGCTATCTGAATTCTGCTGTAAACCAGGGTAATGTCGTTGTTGAACCAGATCCGGGTCCTAGTGGGAATGCAACTGCCCTCGTAAAAGCTGACATTTGATGTTAGTGTCCGTATACTCATCGAGGCTTGTGGTTGCTTCCCTGACCACATTCCAATCAGTGCAGTCAAAGCAGGACTGTAGGTTTTCAATGCCCTCGCTTGTCCACTTGATGGGCCAAATGGCCTAATTCTGCTCCTAGAATTTATTAACTTATGGAGATCATGGATAGGTGATGTTTCCGGTCTGCAACCTTCTTCAGACTGCATCCTCAGTTCCTTGTTTCTACTATCCCAAACCAGTCATTGATTTTCCAATGCATGAAGATCCTGTTTCTCAGAATTCCATTTAGTAACTTAGCCAATAATAGAGAGAGACGGGGAGAGAGAGGAGAGAGATCTCCAACGGGATCCCACCACTAGCCACATTTTCACATCTCCACCTTTTTCCGCCTTCCGCAGAGACGGTTCCCTCCGCAACTCCTTGGTTAACTCATCCCTTCCCACCCAAACCACCACCTCCCCAGGTACCTTCCCCTGCAACCGCAGAAGATGTAACACCTGTCGCTATACCTCCTCCCTCGACTCTGTCCAGGGACCCCGACAATCCTTTCAGGTTAGGCAGAGGTTCACTTGCACCTCCTCCAACCTCATCTACTATATCCGTTGTTCAAGATGTGGACTCTTATACATTGGCGAAACCAAACGCAGACTGGGCGATCGTTTCGCGGAACACCTTCGCTCAGCCCGCCTGAACCTACCTGATCTCTCGGTTGCTGGACATTTTAATTCTCCTTCCCATTCCTACACAGGCCTTTCTATCCTCGGTCTCCTCCATTGTCAGAATGAGGCTAAACGCAAATTGGAGAAACAACATCTCAAATTTCGCTTGGGCAGCTTACAGCCCAGTGGTCTGAATATTGATTTCTCTCACTTCAGGTAGCCCCGGCATTCCCTCTCTCTATGTCCCTCCCCCACCCAAGTCGCACTAGCTTCTTATTTTCACCCTACAAACAGCTTACAATGGCCTGTTTCCTTTATCATCGTTACTTTTTTGCATATCTTTCATTCATTGTTCTTTACCTCTCCACATCACTGTCTATATCTCTCGTTTCCCTTATCCCTAACCAGTCTGAAGAAGGATCTCGACTCAAAACGTCACCCATTCCTTCTCTCCAGAGATGCTGCCTGTCCCGCTGTTACTCCAGCTTTTTGTGTCTATCTTTGAGACAAAGAGATAGAAATCAATCAGTTTGGAGGAAGTTTAACTATCCCCACTCACTACATGAATGATATTTCAATTAGCACCAAACTTTAATGGTAATTGTCTCGCTCTCCTGGTTCAGAAAGCCTTGACTATAATGCTCCATCCAGTCTCCCTCCCACACCTTGTTCCTCCTTGCATTTACATTTCTTTTGATGGCTTTCCAGATGCCTGATTATTACCAGATGAGCAACTGCCTCTGCCTAAGTTGGCAGCTGGCCAAGTAGGATGTACATGAAGCTGACTGCTGTAACTGCAAAGCGGTTCCTTTGCTATCTATCTAGTCATGTAAAAGATCCTCCTCAATTGCCTCTACACGGTGGCTGAAAAACTCCTCCCAGGGTTACAATACAGTTTCCGCCCATCACAAGGCACAGTGGAAACTATTTTCATTTTGAAACCAAACTCAGAAAAAATGTAATGAGCAGTGCCAGCCATGAAGCAGAGCCTTTCTTTCTCTCACAAAAGAGTTGCACTGAGAGGGATCATGAAGAACCCACTCAGGTTTGACTGAATTCAGAAATTCATCACCATTCCAAATCTCTCTAAAACACAGTGGTGTGTTCCTAAGTAACGGTTCCCCTAGTCCTAGTGAATTCTGGGTTCAAGCAACATCAACACTCATATCAACCTTTCTCATTGCAACACTGCCCCTTAGCTCCCATAGGCTCCCTACAAGAGCATATTTAATTTAAGGGATGGGCTGGAAAGAGAGCATCCTATCGGGAAGCATCACAGCTTGGTTTAGAAAAAGCTCTGCAGAGAGTTGTGGATGTAGCTCAGTCCTTGGTAAGCCACACAAACCAACCGTTCTGCCCCACTCCCCCCCCCCCCCCCCCCCCACACACACACACACACACTCTCCCCGGACCCCACCTCTCCATCTGCACTTCATTCTACCTCAGGAAAGCAGTCAACATAATCAAGGACCATTTACATTCCAGCCATTCCCTCTTCTCCCATTTCACATAGAAACATAGAAAATAGGTGCAGGAGTAGGCCATTCGGCCCTTCGAGCCTGCACCGCCATTCAATATGATCATGGCTGATCATCCAACCTAGTATCCTGTACCTGCCTTCTCTCCATACCCCCTGATCCCTTTAGCCACAAGGGCCACATCTAACTCCCTCTTAAATATAGCCAATGAACTGGCCTCAACTACCCTCTGTAGCAGAGAATTCCACAGATTCACCACTCTCTGTGTGAAAAATAAATTTCTCATCTCGGTCCAAAAAGACTTCTCCCTTATCCTTAAACTGTGACCCCTTGTTCTGGACTTCCCCAACATCGGGAACAATCTTCCTGCATCTAGCCTGTCCAACCCCTTAAGAATTTTGTAAGTTTCTATAAGATCCCCCCTCAATCTTCTAAATTCCAGCGAGTACAAGCCGAGTCTATCCAGTCTTTCTTCATATGAAAGTCCTGCCATCCCAGGAATCAATCTAGTAAACCTTCTCTGTACTCCCTCTATGGCAAGAATGTATTTCCTCAGATTAGGAGACCAAAACTGCACGCAATACTCCAGGTGTGGTCTCACCAATGCTCTGTACACCTGCAGCAGAACCTCCCTGCTCCTATACTCAAATCCCCTCGCTATGAATGCCAACATACCATTCGCTTTCTTCACTGCCTGCTGCACCTGCATGCCTACTTTCAATGACTGGTGTACCACGACACCCAGGTCTCGTTGCATCTCCCCTTCTCCTAATCGGCCACCATTCAGGTAATAGTCTGCTTTCCTGTTCTTGCCACCAAAGTGGATAACCTCACATTTATCCACATTATACTGCATCTGCCATGCATTTGCCTACTCACCTAACCTATC
Organism: Rhinoraja longicauda; assembly: GCF_053455715.1. Taxonomy (NCBI): domain Eukaryota; kingdom Metazoa; phylum Chordata; class Chondrichthyes; order Rajiformes; family Arhynchobatidae; genus Rhinoraja; species Rhinoraja longicauda. Next base: position 43,342,181 of record NC_135961.1, on the reverse strand, counting down.
CAAGTCACGTTGCAGCCTCCTAGCATCCCCCTCACAGCTAACACTGCCCCCCAGCTTCGTGTCATCCGCAAACTTGGAGATGTTGCATTCAATTCCCTCGTCCAAATCATTAATATATATTGTAAATAGCTGGGGTCCCAGCACTGAGCCTTGCGGTACCCCACTAGTCACTGCCTGCCATTCTGAAAAGGACCCGTTTATTCCTACCCTTTTCTTCCTGTCTGCCAGCCAGTTCTCTATCCACATCAATACTGAACCCACAATACCGTGTGCTTTAAGTTTGCATACTAATCTCTTATGCGGGACCTTGTCGAATCTCTTATGTGGGACCAAGGTCTTATGTGGGACCTTGCCTGATTTCCCATCAGGCAGAAGATATAAGCATTTGAAAATAGGTACCATCAGATTCAGGAACAGCATATTGCCCAAAGATAACAGAGATCTTGAAAATAGGTACCATCAGATTCAGGAACAGCATCTTGCCAAAAGATAACAGTTAGCAGCCCACTGAACAATCCTCTCAAGCAGAGGGTGGAGCCCTCATCTCCAACATATCTCATTATGGTCCTCAAACTTTTTTTGATCTGCAATTTCTCTGTAACTTTAACACAATAATCCTATTATATATTCTATCCTATGGTATTGTTCTCTTTTTTCTACCTGTTGTGCTTGTACAATGATCTGATTATACTCATGGAAAGTATGATATGACAATATAGCACGCAAAGTTTTTCACTGTACCTTGGTACAGATGACAGTAATAAACCAATACAAATACATTACAGAAAAGACACTCCTTGAGACACACAGGATCTTTCACAACCGCCGAGCGAATAGATGAGGTCCTGTTTTAAATCTCTTGCAAAAGACTGCACCTCAAGTAGAGTACAGCTTGTACTCGGTAGCGCAGGGGGATCACAGCTTGGGTTTTCGTACTTAGGAATGTGGAATGGAGTGTAAACCTACATCTCCTGATTAATTGAACCACAGCTAACACCAGGCGTTAAATGGATTATGAAACAGACCCGAGTGGCGAGAATGTGCTGCTGCAACGAGCCTGTGGGCAGGATCCATCGTGGGAAGCCAGTCCCCTCGCAGCGCCCAGGCTGACTCGAGTTCCACTATAAAGAGGGCGGTGGCCTCGCCGAATCTGTCAAAGCCTGGAAATGGAGAGCGAGCAGGCAGAGAGGTTTACTGCTACCTTAGAGGACAAACTGCAGAGCCTGTTGACCAGGGCAAGCACGCTGCAGCCCGAGGAGATGTTGATCCGCTACAAAGGGTTACTGTACCCCACGCTGCTGTGTCCCGAGGACAACTTGCGGCGGTTTGCCAAGTTCGAAGCCCGCCCTGAGGATATGTGCATTGCCTCCTATCCCAAATGCGGTGAGATGGCCGGCTGCCTTGCAATTTAACCACTGACACAACTTTAGTCGAGCTCAATTTTTTTTAAAAAGTCTGTTCCTGTCAAAAACTTAACAGGTCAGACAGCAATAGTAGAAAGGGAGTGGGAATGAACTGCAGATGCAGGTTCACACTCAAGATAGACACAAATTGCTGGAGTAACTCAGCGGGTCAGGCAGCATCACTGGAGAAAAGGAATAGGAGAAAAAGACCCTTCTTCAGACTGAGTCCAGCATTTTGTGTCCGTTCATGGTAAGGGTTAATGTGTCAGATCAAAAGCCCTTGGTCAGAACTAGGTCTCTGATCTGTAAGAGTGTGTGTTTTGTGCGCCTTTCATGTGTATGGGCACGTGTTATGTGTATTGCTGAGTTGCCCCAGGCAAAAGATTAGCTTGGGACCAGATGTGCTGTATGTAACCGGTTCTGCTGGTGATCTATTTTAAATTCTGTGCTGCAGGATTTAATTGGGTAAATCAACTATTTCGTGACATTGCCACGGCCGCAAGAAAGGATGATGGACAGCGTAAAATCATACTCTTGGAATTTTCAGGCGCTGATACTCACGAGGTAGGTGGTTGACCCATCAAAGAGGATTGGAGAGAAACAATATTAGTCACGACTTTGACAGTGGTGACATTGAGAGCGTGAAGACAAGAACAAGGAGGTCGGGAACATACTGATTTGTTCTTGCAAGCCAGATTGCCAGAAGCTATGAAAGGCATATTTGGCAGGTGTTCCTTAGTGTGTGTTGGTCACATATTCTCAACATAGACATGGAACAGTACTGCACAGGAACAGGCCCTTCAGTCCATAATGTCCATGCCGATCATGATAGCAAGTTAAACTAATCTCCACTGCCTGCACATGATCTATATCCCTCCATTCCCTGCATAGCCATGTGCCCATCTAAAAGCCACTTGAATGCCATTATTGTATTTGCTTCCACCACTAGCAGCGGGCAGCTACTCTGTGTTCTTTTGAGTTACATGTTACCTACCACTCCCTCCCTTGGTTCAGGAGCAGTTGAGCATGGTAAATCCACAATACTTCTAGGGATTAGTCATACCTAGTAAATGACGCCCATAAATGCATCAGTAAAAAGTGTTACTGCCAATCGTTACCTCACCTGCAAATTCCAGGACGATACTACAACCAACCAATTTAACATCCAAGGCATGTGAGTACTATAGAATTAGGAATGAAGATTTCATTAAAGATTACACTAAAATTATTCCAGAAATAATTACATATTTCCATAAATTATAGAGGCTGCTGTATAAACAATGGCCCCACTCAAAGTTGATGATTATGATTTGTTTTCGCTACGTTTAGACAGAGAATAAATGCAGGATCAGACTTCTCTGTGACTTGCTGTTTTCATCATATCCATCCTTCAAATTACACTTGACATTTTCCATTGTTCTGAAATTCATGGGAATCTGAACTCTCATGTTTAATTTGTGCATGGTGCTGAGTCAAAATATCCAACTCTAAGGGGTATCAAAAGCTTATTGTATTTATTTAAATAGGATGCCCTACTTATTGTGAATACTCTCCGCGGCACGGTGGCGCAGCGGTAGAGTTGCTGCTTTACAGCGAATGCAGCGCCGGAGACTCAGGTTCGATCCTGACTACGGGTGCTGTACTGTAAGGAGTTTTGTGAATAAATCGATTTGTACCAGCATCTGCAGTTATTTTCTTATACTGTAAGGAGTTTGTACGTTCTCCCCGTGACCTGCGTGGGTTTTCTCCGAGATCTTCGGTTTCCTCCCACACTCCAAAGACGTACAGGTTTGTAGGTTAATTGGCTTGGTAAATGTAAAAATTGTCCCTAGTGGGTGTAGGATAGTGTTAATGTGCGCGGACTTGGTGGGCCGAAAAGGCCTGTTTCCGCGCTGTATATATATGATATATATGATATGATATGAATTTGCAGGCACACTGTCCAATATTACAACAGTGATGATATCTCACTGCTCTAGGGGGTCAGGGGTAATAAAATAGCCTGCAGTATTAGTAATGAGAACAAAAGTGATTTTTTTGTAGCCATAAACTAGTGCACTGCAATCAATTGACTGCTGTCATTTCTCTTTTCAATAACATGTATTTGAGCCCCCCAAAACAAAAGCTATCAGCTATATAATCAAGTTAATAATTCAAACTTAAATCTATAACATATCCTTCACCCTTGCATTGAAAGTTACTGATTAATGAATTATTTCAGTATCCTTCATGCGACGATGAGAAAACGACATGCTTTTCTTTTGAGTGGAATTTGCTAGACTCTTGAACAGTGTACAAACATTCCATTAAGCCAGGCAGCAAATGTTGAGGGAGAAATCAAGCTAGTTATGGGTCAATTATCCTTCATCAGAATGCTTTTAGTGCTAGCAAGTGAGATGTTATCATGGCTAATTCTGACTCATTCATATGTAATTTTTTTTGGTTTATCCTTTCTCTTTATTTTAGATAATAAACAGTTATCCATCACCAAGGGTTTATGGAACGCATTGTCATTATGAAAATTTACCACCATCTGTAATTGAGAAGAAAACAAAGGTAAGTCCGCCAGGTTACTATTAATATCAGGATACAGGAACATGTGACTAAAGAGAAGCATAGTCCCCTAAACTATTCTTAAAAGGACTCATTTAATCTGGTCTTTGTCCTGTGTTACAAATATCTGAAAACTGGGAATGGAAAAGCACAAATGAAAAGAAGATAAACCAGATGGCAGGTTGTAGGGATTTGGAGAACCAAATGGTACTGACCAGTGTCCATCATACAGACATGAGTAACTGCAGTTGCTGGCATCTTGTGCAAAAAAGCAAACTGCTGGAGGAACTCAGCAGGTCATGCAGCATCTGTGAAGGGAAATGAATAGATTGCATTTCAACGTCTGAAGAAAGATTCTGATCCAAATAGTTCATTTCCAGCCACAGTTGTGACCTGACCCATTGAGTTCCTCCTGCAGTTAGGCTTTTGCGCTAGTATCCATCAGCACAGATATCAGTTATGCTACTTAAATCTCATTGAATGCAACTTTTATTGCCTTACTTCAAGAGACTCTTCACAGATCAATAAGAAATCCATTTATCATTAAGTTTCACCACCTTCCAGTACAATTGCCAGACAAGAAATATGAATTTGGCGTTAAGATGCTGTGTATAAGAGATGAGAACCACATAGTTCTAATTAGTGGTGCCCAGATAATGTTCTATGAAGAGCATTTGCATGCCTGATGACGAGAGACCAGATAATGTACCACTCCTTTCATTAAAGTTTGATCCCTTCCACTTCCTTAGAAGATAGACACAAAATGCTGGAGTAATTCAGCGGGACAGGCAGCTTCTCTGGATAGAAGGAATGGGTGATGTTTCGAGACCCTTCTTCAGACTGAGAGTTAGGGGAGAAGGAGTCACAGAGATAAGGAAGTGAAAGTTTCAAAAAGGAGAACATAGCTGAAATGAATAATTGCAGGCCAGTTTTACCAATAATTGTATAAGAAAATAACTGCAGATGCTGGTACAAATCGATTTATTCACAAAATGCTGGAGTAACTCAGCAGGTCAGGCAGCATCTCGGGAGAGAAGGAATGGGTGACGTTTCGGGTCGAGACCCTTCTTCAGACTGATGTCAGGGGGGCGGGACAAAGGAAGGATATAGGTGGAGACAGGAAGATAGAGGGAGATCTGGGAAGGAGGAGGGGCGGCACGGTAGCGCAGCGGTAGAGTTGCTGCTTTACAGCGAATGCAGCGCCGGAGACTCAGGTTCGATCCTGACTACGGGTGCTGCACTGTAAGGAGTTTGTACGTTCTCCCCGTGACCTGCGTGGGTTTTCTCCGAGATCTTCGGTTTCCTCCCACACTCCAAAGACGTACAGGTATGTAGGTTAATTGGCTGGGTAAAATGTAAAAATTGTCCCTAGTGGGTGTAGGATAGTGTTAATGTACGGGGATCGCTGGGCGGCACGGACTTGGAGGGCCGAAAAGGCCTGTTTCCGGCTGTATATATATGATATGATATGATATGATAAGGGAGGGACAGAGGAGCTATCTGAAGTTGGAGAAGTCGACGTTCATACCACCGGGCTGCAAACTGCCCAGGCGAAATATGAGGTGCTGCTCCTCCAATTTCCGGCGGGCCTCACTATGGCACTGGAGGAGGCCCATGACAGAGAGGTCAGACTGGGAAATGGAGGGGGAGTTAAAGTGCTGGGCCACTGGGAGATCAGTTTTGTTAATGCGGACCGAGCGCAGGTGTTCAGCGAAGCGATCGCCGAGCCTGCGCTTGGTTTCGCCGATATAAATAAGTTGACATCTAGAGCAGCGGATGCAATAGATGAGGTTGGAGGAGGTGCAGGTGAACCTCTGTCTCACCTGGAAAGACTTTGGGTCCTTGGATGGAGTTGAGGGGGGAGGTAAAGGGACAGGTGTTGCATCTTGTGCGGTTGCAGGGGAAAGTGCCCGGGGTTGGGGTGGTTTGGGTAGGAAGGGACGAGTGGACCAGGGAGTTACGGAGGGAACGGTCTCTGCGGAACGCAGAGAGGGGAGGGGATGGGAAGATATGGCCAGTGGTGGGGTCCCGTTGTAGGTGACGGAAATGTTGGTGGATGATATGTTGGATCCGCTGGCTGGTGGGGTGGAAGGTGAGAACGAGGGGGATCCTGTCCTTGTTGCGAGTGGGGGGAGGGGGAGCAAGAGCGGAGCTGCGGGATGTAGAAGAGACCCTAGTGAGAGCCTCATCTATAATGGAGGAGGGGAAGCCCCGTTTTCTGAAGAACGAGGACATCTCGGAAGCCCTAGTGTGAAACACCTCATTCCAGGCGCAGATGCGACGTAGACGGAGGAATTGGGAGTAGGGGATAGACTTTTTGCAGGGGACTGGGTGGGAAGAAGTGTAGTCCAGATAGCTGTGCGAGTCGGTGGGTTTGTAGTAAATGTCCGTCACTAGTCTGTCTCCTGTGATGGAGATGGTGAGGTCCAGAAACGGGAGGGAGATGTCAGAGATAGTCCAGGTATATTTAAGGGCAGGATGGAAATTGGAGGTGAAGTGTATGAAGTCATGAAAGAAAACTGTTCAGAGAAGTGGCAGATGGTCTGTTGGAGACGGTAGTCCGGGTTGGGTCCGAATTGGGAGGTCTGGAAACGGAGCTGGAAACCACGAGGCAGAAGATGGAGGCGCAGGCAAGTCCCAAGGAAGTAGATGTGGCTGTGGTAGCGAGTCTGGGTCAAGATGTGTCGTAGAGTAGGAGGGCAGGAGAAATCACAGAGGGGGAGCAGCGAGAGAGCATGTTGCTAAACTCTCGTCGAAGAGAGGAGGAGAACTTCTTCAAAGTGGACATACCTCGAAGAGAATGAAAGAAAACTGTTCAGAGAAGTGGCAGATGGTCTGTTGGAGACGGTAGTCCGGGTTGGGTCCGAATTGGGAGGTCTGGAAACGGAGCTGGAAACCACGAGACAGAAGATGAAGATTACCAATAATTGTGTTCGGTAGCGAAACTTTAAGCTATAAAATAAGATAGAAAATCATAACCATTGTGATAAATGCAAGAATAAGAAGTAGATTGTGTAGATTTTAAAAGAGACAATTAGGTTTTATGAACATTATAGCTGTTTGTGAAAAGGACATGGTGATTGGGAAATACAGTGAATGGATCTAAGGAAAGTGACAAAGTACAATTTAGGATATTATTGCAGAAAATTGAGGGGTTTGTAATCAGGAAAGACAATTGGTTAGAAAAGAGAAAATAGAAAAGAAATTAAAATAAATTGCCAGTACTGGTAGGTGTGGGCTGCAGCTCTGAGCACATTGCATGCACCATTTCAAAGGTTTCAAAGTTCAAAGGTCTTTTATTGTCACATATACCATTAAGGTACAGTGATATGTGAATTACCATATAGCCATATGAAAAAAAAAGCAACAAGACACACAAATACATAAAAGTTAACATAAACATCCACCACAGCGGATTCTCCACATTCCTCACTGTGATGGAAGGCAAAAAAGTCCAATCTCCTTCCTCTTTATTTCTCCCGCGGTCGGGGCAGTCGAACCATCCGTTGGGGTGATCAAAGCTCCCGCAGCCGGCGGTCGAAGCACCTGCGTCGGGGCGATCGAAACTCCCGCGTCAGGACAGTCGAAACTCCCGCGGCTTGGAGTTCCCGATATCGGTCTCTGACCAGCGACCACGAGCTCCATGATGTTAGTCCGCAAGCACCCACGGTTAGAGCTCTGATGTTAACCCCTGGCAAAAGGATTGCGGGCTCCGCGATGTTAAAGTCCCGTAGGCACCTACGGTGGAGCTCTCAAAAGTCAGTCTCCAGCAAAGGCCGCCAACTACTCGATGTTGGGCCGCAGTGCGGATGGAGATAAGATACGGGGAAAAAAATTGCATCTCCATCGAGGTAAGAGATTAGAAAAAGTTTCCCCCACCCCGCACCCCCACATAAAACAAGCTAAAGAGCATTAAAAACATACATTTGACACATACTATTTAAACACAAAGAAGGAAAGTACAGACTGACTATTGGCGAGACAGCCATTGCTGGTCACTGTAATATTACGGAATGAGTAGTTAGCTTAGAGTTGTGAAAAAAAAGACAGATGGATTTGCAATGTTTTAAAGACATTAAAAGCACTGCTTGATGAAAACAGGTTAATAGAATTTTAGTTTTATCACTGGAAGGATGGTGTGTAAAATATAGTCTGTATATGTTTTGACATATTTTTGAGATCTTCTGCTAGAGAGGATACTGAAAAGTGAAGACATTTCATTTGTTAGGGGGGTTTGTGATAGTGTTTAAAACTGTGAAATGAAGAGTCAAAGTCAGTGGAAATTGGTTGGTTTCCAATGGTTATGTTCAAGAACTAGATTCTATTGATAGAAGATCAAATGTTTGAGATGAAAGGAGAGAAAATATATTACACCAAGTATGCAGGTTATTGAAACCAGGTTTATTGTGGAGGAAGAAACTGCAGATGCTGGTTTACACTGAAGATAGACACAAAATGCTAGAGTAACTCAGCGAGACAGGCAGCTTCTCTGGATAGAAGGAATGGTGACGTTTTGAGACCCTTCTTCAGACTGAGAATCGGGGGAGAGGGAATCACAGAGATAAGGAAGTGGAAGAGATCAAAAGAGATGAGATCCAGAAAAAATGTATAATGGTAGGTTACCATATCTTATCTCTGTGATTCCCTGTAGCTAGGAGAAGGTGATAGCAAAGCAAACAAATATAAAATGTAATCAAGAGGATAGTCAGACTGGTCAAAAAACTGGGAAGGGGAAGGATAGAGAGAGAGGGAAAGCAAGGGTTACTTGAAGTTAGAGGTCAATATTCATACCGCTGGGGTGTAAGCTGCCCAAGTGAAATATGAGGTGCTGTTTGCGCTGGGCCTCACTCTGACAATGGAGGAGGCCCAGGATACAAAGGTCAGTGTGGGAATGGGAGGGGGAGTTAAAGTGTTCAGTAACTGGGAGATCAGGCAGGATTAGGCGGACTAAGCGGAGATGTTCAGCAAAACGATCGCCAAGCCTGCGCTTGGACTCGCCGATATATAGTTCACACCTAGAAAAGCGGATACAGTATATGAGGTTGGAGGAGGTGCAAGTGAACCTCTACCTCGCCTGAAAAGACTGTCAGAGTCCTTGGAAGGAGTCGCGGGAGGAGGAATAGGGACAGGTGTTTGGTACATGGTAGGTCGTGTCTCCCAATTCTAATTGATATTTTTTAAGACGTGACCAAAAAGGTCGAGGGCAGAGCTGTAGATGTTGTGTACATGGACTTCAGTAAGGCATTCCACAAAGTTCCGCATGGTAGGCTGCTCTGGAAGGCTAGATCACATGGGATCCAAGAAGAGATAGCTGAATGGATAGCAAATTGGCTCCATGGAAGGATACAGAGGGTGATGGTGGAAGGTTGCTTCTCGGACTGGAAGCCTGTGACTAATGGTGTGCCTCAGTGTTCGGTGCTGGGCTTGATACAGTTTGTCATCTACATCAATATTTTGGATGAGAACATACAGGGCAAGATTAGCAAATTTGCTGATGATACAAAAGCTAGTGGTTTTTCAGATAGTGAAGATGGTTGCGAAAGATTGCAGGAGGATCTGGATCGATTGGCCAGGTGGGCGGAGGAATGGTTGATGGAATTTAATAAAGGGAAGCATGAGGTGTTGCATTTTGGGACGTCGAACAAGGGTAGGACCCATACAGTAAATGGCAGGCCTCTGGGTAGTGTTGTCGAGCAGAGGGATCTCAAGAGTACAGGTGCATGGTTCCTTGAAGGTCGAGTTGCAGGTAGATAAGGTGATCAAAAAGGCTTTTGGCACTTTGGCCTTCATCAGTCAGAGTATTGAGTATAAAAGTTGGGAGGTCATGTTGCAGTTGTGTAAGACATTGTTGAGTCCGCATCTAGAATATTGTTTTCAGTTCTGGGCACCATGTTATAGGAACGATATTAAGCTTGAATAGGTTCAGAAAAGAGTTACGAAGATGTTGCCAGGACTAAAGGGTGTAAGCTGTAGGGAGAGGTTGAGCAGGCTGGGTCTCTATTCCATGGAGCACAGGAGGATGAGGGGTGATCTTGTAGAGGTGTACAAAATCATGAGGAATAGATTGGGTAGATGCACAGAGTCTCTTGCCCAGAGTAGGGGATTCAAGGACCAGAGGACATGGGTTCAAGGTGAGGGGGAAAAGATTTGATAGGAATCCAAGGGGTAACATTTTCTCACAAAGGGGTCTATCCCATCGTTTAAGAAACAGTTAAACAGGTACATGGAAAGGATAGGTTTGGAGGGATATGGACCAAGCACAGGCAAGTGGGACTAGTGCAGCTGGGACATTGTTGGCTAGTGTGGCCAAGTTGGGCCGAAGGGCCTGTTTCCACATTGTATCACTCTATGACTCTATCAAGCATGGAATTAATGCAATGAATGGAGCAAACTGCTTGGAAGCCCTTTCATCCAGGACGGGGAGAGTAGGGACGAAGGAAACATGACAGAAAAGTGGTGTGGCTACAGAGCAGACTTACCCCATGAATAGTTAAGTTTGGCAAATTGGTATTATTGCACAGCAGCAAAATGGCTGCTATTTCCCTAAAATCCTGCACATTTATTGATTCGGTGCTGATTGGAATCAGGTTTGCAAGCTATGCTGAGGGATTATGAAGATAATGTATATTATACTATTCTTCTTGCTCTGCCTAGCATTGTTGCAGAAAAGGTTGCAATCTAAACTTTGCCTGTGACCTTTCCCTAGGTGCTGGTGGTGTTTCGCAACCCAAAGGATAATGCAGTTTCATATTATCACTTCTGTCAGAAACACCCGCTACTGCCCAACTCTGCGTCCTGGGATGAGTTCTTCAAGGAGTACATGGCTGGAGAAGGTGGATGTCTTTAGTTACCTACAGCAACTTTAAATGCATGGACTTTATTGTGTTTTATTATCAAAACTGGTTTGTGGTGTTAACGCAAAACCTATACTTGCAATGGCAGATTTTCTTTACATTTTTATGCAGTGAGCAGTTGCAACCTGGCACCCATTGCTTATGAGAGTGATTGAAATGATTTCAAAAGAAAATTAAAGAGACACTTGAAGGAAGTAAACTAGCAAGGCGATAAGGATGGGGGAAGGGAATGTGACTGACTGAACTGATTTTCAGATAGTCAGCATGGACAATTTGAACACAAGCCTTCTTCTGTATCTCAATGGCTATATTATTAATTTAGAATTTAGATAGAAAAATGTAAAAACAAGACTGAAAATGTGTCTTTAATATGGGAAAATAAATATCATTCTTGTTACCTCTCAGACTCAAGTCCATTTTACCTCAAAACGGTATATGATTTTGACTTCTTGGATGCATTATTATAACTAACGAATAACTAATTCTAATCACAGTTAAATTTCATAACTTTGCTTCTGTAGATGTTAGTCTAAGATACATCATTGTATCCGAGTAGGCTACAGGAAGATCATTTGCAAGAAACAAATTACACCAAGGAGGGTGTTTGCTGTGTAACAGTGATTGGTGTTTCATTGCTAGATATTGTGAGAATGTAAGGTCACCCTTCTTATTGTGAATAGTTAGAAACGGGCAGGTGTGACACAGAAATTGAAGAAATATGACCCAACATTCATAGCAGACCCACAAATAATTAATATTTCCCTCTGACACTTTTCTAAACAGTTGCCTGGGGATCTTACTTTGATTCTGCACTCATCTGGGAAAAACACATTGATGATGAACATGTGATGATTATTACGTATGAAGAGCTGAAGGAGGTACAGTGATTTGTTTTTATCTCTTACTAACCCATACAGGTTAGCAACGAGGATTAGCATGCACACTTACCTCTGCATGAAAGCATTGCAATTGATTGTTTGTCAGATGGTTCACTTTGTTCACCACCAACCACCCATTTACTCTATTCCCATTTATTGCCTAATATTTTCATCAACTCCTCCGACAGTCTACCACTCTCCTGCCCACTGGGGCAGTGGTCAATTAACCTACCAATCCGCATAGAATGTGGGAAGAACCAGAGCACTGGGAGAAACCTATGTGGCCACAAAGAGAATACATGCCCCCTGTTGATATCTGAGGTAGATCTCACCTGGCCCTGAGATTTATAAATTCTTAAGCATCCTGTGATATCTAACACCTACTTCTTCTCAAAAATGACCTGCTCCAGAACTCCTTTATCTTCCACATCCTTCTCCTTGGTAAAGATGTTGCTCTTACACCTTTTTGTGATTTGCTTGCATATCAATTCCTCTAATTCCCAGAGACCATCAGGAGGTCTGTGTTATTATCCAGCAAATTTATAATCCACTCTTATTCCTAGGTTTTACTTTGTTCTGCCTTTTTACAGATTTATTAAAATGTTTTAATTTTCCTTCCTCTCTCTACCTCCCCCCACCCACCCACCCCCCTCCAGAACTTGGTAGGGGGAGTGCAGAAGATAGCAGAGTTCTATGGCTTCTCACTGAGTGTTGAACAGATTGAAAACATTGCTCGCAAGGGCACCTTCCAGGCGATGAGTGACAACTCCCATGAAACCCATTCAATATTTGGCAACTTCTTTTTCCGAAAAGGTAGGTAAAATCACATATTGTGGCACAGGAAACTGTTTGTGTAACTTATTTTCTGGAAAAGCATTGTGAATGTTTTTTGATGTGAATTGTTACATTGCACATCATGATTCACTGTCTGATTTGTTAATGTATCTTACTAGCAATTACCGTATGTTCTCTGGATGTTGTAACATAGGAAAAAGATGTTTTGTAAGATCACCAGCAAGACTCAGCAGGTCATGACTTATCAGGTCATGAAATTTAACTTCATACAGCCTTGCCGCCAGTGTCAGAGAGTGAGGGTGTGTGAATAAGAATCTGTAAGGAGTTAAGTGGAGTCAAGTTTATTGTCAAATGCACACATAAGATGAGGTAGAGGCAGACAACACACAAAATCATAAATTATACTTAAATTGCACATAAATTCTGCAAGAAGGTAAAATGAGAAAAAGTCTGTGCAAAAAAACTAGACATTAGTGCAAAAATACACAATTGGACAAAGATCAAGTTCCTGATACTAGGTGATCCATAGTGTTCCATTGTTATGGTAGGTTTAGGGTTGTACAAGCTAGTTTCTAGAACATGATAGTTGTAAGAAAGTAGCTGTTCCTGAACCTGGTGGTGTGGGACTTCAGGCTTCTGTGCTTCATGACCAATAGTGACAGCAGGGAGAGGACATGGCCTGGATGGTGGGGATCCTTGATGATCAATGCCACTACCTTGAGGCAGAACCTTGTGTAGATGCTTTTGAAGGTGGGTAGGTCTGTGCCCATGAGCTTGTGATGGATGAGGCTGAGTCCACCACTCTCTACCTTCTGCCTGAGTTGGTGAGAAGCCTCTGACCTCAATCTTGTCCTGTCTCTTTGCTTCAGTCACTGAGTAGGACTAGAGAACCTGGGTAGTTCTTTCTCATGCTAAGGTTAAGAGGAGATTTGATGGAGGTGGACAGAATCATCTGGAGTGTAGGGAAAGGAAGATAGAGGGTAAATCATCAGTGGATGGTTAGAAGATCAGGTGACCCAATTATAATTTTGGGGAGAGGTTTTCTCAAAATATGAGGAAATATTTTTTTAATTAGAAACTGCTCATGATCTGGAATTCTCATATAATATAGAAACAGATCCTGTGGCGCACTGAATCCGTGCTGCCCATTAGACATCCATCTAGACTCAATCCATTTTTATTCTCCATACATTCCTATGAACCTTCCAGTTTCCACCACTCACCTGATATACTCAGACCAATTTACAGTGGGCAATTAACCCACCAACTTGCCTTTTTTTTTAGATGAGGGAAGTGCAGTGCCTGTGGAAAACCCACATGGTCACAGGGGCAAATTCTTTTATTCCATCCTATTAAATGCTTCCAACCATTTCATAATATGTCTGATTTTGTTTTACTCTGAAGTGAATGAAATGTAATCCAGTTGCATGTTAAACAGATCACAGATTTACCATCGTTCTTGTGAGGTTCCCTGAAAAGACCTATTTCACTCACACCAGATGACATCAAAAGGACCCACAATGTTGTTTTTAAGATGCATAAGATTGATAAGAAGAAAACTGAGGCCTATCTGATAAACTTTGTGCAATGATATCAAGTGAAATTTTTACCTGTGGCGGTTATAGAATTGTTATAGCGCCAAACTGGCCATTTGTCCCATCAAATCAATGTAGGCTGACAATAGAACAACTCTGCAGGTTCCTTTCCCAATAACCTGCCCATTAATCTTTCTCAAGTCCTTATCCAATTTCCTTTCAAAGACTTCCATTGATTGGGCTTCTACCTCTTCAGTTGGCAGTGAACACAGTGTCTAAGTTGGTAAAGATGCTGCCTCATAATTCCAAGTTCAATTCTGACCTCTGGCATTGTCTCTCTGCAGTTTGTAATTTACCTCTTATTTTTAAGTGAATGGTGCAATAGAAGGGAATGTGGGGGAAATAAAATGGGAAAGGTGTGGGATCGGTGTAGGTTTGGTGATTGAAGTTTGTCCCAGACTTAGTGAGCTAGGGAGCCTGTAATGACCTTGGAAGAAGACACTTCTCTTCCTCATTCTATTAATTACCTCAAATCAATATCCCCTGTTTTTTAATCACTCTGCTAAGGAAAAAGTCTTCTCCCTATTTATTCTGTCTAGGTTCCTCATTATTTTAAATAGCTTGATTAAGTCTTCCCTTGGCTGCTTCAGTTCCAAAGACAGCATACCATATTATCCAATCTTTTCTCATTGGTATAATCTTCCAGTCCCATAAACATCCTTATAAATCTCCCATGCACCTCCCCACCTATCCTGCAATGTAATGACTAGAACTGTAGGGAGTACTCGAACTGTGGTCTAACTGGTGGTCTCTATAGTTCAAACATGACCTGCCTGCATGACCTCTGTGCCTCAATAAATAAAGGAAGGCATGTATGCTCTGGAAAACGTGGCGGCGCCTAACGGCAGCGGCTGACTAGCAGTCTGTCCGTCTTTTTTTTTCCCCCTTTTTTTGTTGTGTGTCGGTGTTGGGATGGTTTTTATATATATTTTTTGGTTGTGTATGTGTGGGAGGGGGTGGTGGGTGGGGGAACTTTTCTCTTCCTCACGGCGCGGGGTGCGGCTCGGCTGCGGGGCCTAACATCGCCCGCTGCGGCTCGGCCGCTGGACTTTACATCACCCGGTGCGGCTTGGCCGCTGGACTTTACATCCCGGTGCGGCTTGGCCGCTGGACTTTACATCCCGGTGCGGCTTGGCCGCTGGACTTAACAGTGCCCGGTGCAGCTCGGCTGCGGGGCTTAACATCGCCCGGTGCAGCTCGGCTGCGGGGCTTAACATCGCCCGGTGCAGCTCGGCTGCGGGACTTTTCACCGCTGGTGCGGCTCGGCTGCGGGACTTAACATCGCCCGGTGCGGCTCGGCCGCGGGGCTTAACATCGCCCGGTGCAGCTCGGCTGCGGGGCTTTTCATCGCTGGTGCGGCTCGGCTGCGGACTTGACATCGCCCGGTGCGGCTCGACCACAGGACTTAGCTGCGCAAGGCTTGGTCGCGGGCCTTTCATCGCCCGGTTCGGCCGCGGGACGTTTCAGCGCCCGGTGCGGGGACTGTGCGGGTCGGTCGGGGACGAGCTGTCTGTCCGTGGGCGTGGGGAAGAGAGTGGAAGTTTTGTTGCCTCCATCACAGTGAGGGGGTGTTTGGAGTCACTGTGATGGACGTTTGTGTTGGGGTTATGTGTCTTGTGTTCTTTTTTTTTCTTTTTTCTTTTTTTTCTATGACTGCTATGTAGTTTCGTTCGGTACTTCGGTACCGAACGACAAATAAAGCTCTGTTATACCTGTTATGTTATACCTGTTATCAAACGATGCCTGAACTGCTGAGTTTTTCTAGCAGTTTCTGCTTTTATTTCAAGCATCTGCTTGGCCAATTTGATTTCTTTAATGACCTATTCTGCAACCTTTAAAAATCTCTGGATTTACCTCCAATCTCCACCTGTTCCTCCACGCCACTCAACCTCCCCCCATTTATTGCATATTCTCATCTTGCTTGTCCCTAAATTCATTACCTTAGTGATGTGTTTGAGCAGTGCTCACTGGGATAAGGGGCATTCCTCCTCTAGAAGAATGAGAGGAGAGTCATGCAATATACTTAAGGGGATTGTGAATTTACAGACATACGGTATATTTAAGATTGAGACACAAGAAGCTGCAAATACTGGAATCTGAAGCCCTCTCCAGATTTATCTCTTCTCCTACAACTCCTTCTTTCGAGCCCCTGAACCCCTCACTTGCCTTCAGGTTTTTTCCCTTCTCACACTGGTTTCATCTGCCTACCACCCCCACACACAAGAAAGAAAGGTAATGACTGGAACCAGATGAGGAACGGTGGTGGGCAGATGGGAACTTTTGGGGGGTGAGGATTGGGGACTCACAGTTCCCATCTCCCCATCATCCCTTTCTCATCTGCTTCCACTCATTACCTTCCTTTCCTATCAGGTTCCATTTTCTGCAGCCCTTTCTCCACTTATCACTCCCAGCCTCTGCTGCTATTTCAACTAATTTCTCCCCCACCTAGCTCTATCTGCCATCAACCTCTCCTCATCTAGACCCAACTATCGTTTGCTCCACCCCTCATTTCCTTTTACTGGTCGTCTCCTCGTTACACTCCCAGTCCCTGATGCAGGGTCTTGTCTGAAATGAAAATTATTCTTTTGCCTTCACACAATTATGTTTGAGATAGGTGGGTTTTAAGACTCTAGATCAAGGGAATGAATATGATGCACCGATTAATCGCAATTATCTTAGATGTCAGAGCAGGCTGAAGAACCAAATTGTGGCAATATCTAGTTCGAATTGTCTTTGCATCTAATTCTGGAAAGAGTGCAGAAAATATTCTTGTGGATGTTGCCAGGACCCCAGGAACTGAGTTATAGGGAAAGGTTTGACAGTCTAGGATTTTATCCCTTAGAGTATATGAGACTGAAGGGGTGATCTAACAGAGATGTATAAAACCATGAGGGGCATAGATAAGATGAATGCAGACAGTCTTATTTCCAAGGTTGTGGAATCAATAACTACAGGGCCTAGGTTTAAGGTGAGAGGGGAAATATTTAATAGGAACCTGAGGGGTAATTCTTTCTGGCAGAGCAGTTTATATGGAATGAGCTGCCAGAGGAAGTGTTTGAGCCAGGTATAATAGCAACATTTAAAAGTTATTTGGACAGGCACATGGGTGGGAAGGTTTAGAGGGATAAGGGTCAAAAGCAGGCAAATTGGACTAGTTTAGATGAGTTCCCTTGGTCAGCATAGGCAAGTTTCTGGTGAAAGGCCTTTTTCCATGTTATATGGCTATCCAACCTTATGGCGATTTGACTCTTAGGATCCTGCTAATGGAAGATTTGGTCCAAAATGTGCAAAAGAGTTTCCAATTAGTGTTTCCATATAATTCCAGAGGGGTCACTTTCATGAAGAGTGAGAGATATTGGAAAAAAATGCATGAAAAAGTGGTGGTGGTGAAGATGTGTAGGAAGTTCAAACATGATTTGATCTAATTCAAAATAATGGCACTTTTTGCCAGTGTCACATTGGTGCGCAAAATACCACTCTCGCTATCTAAACCCATCCATTTACTCTGCTCTGAGGGAACTAGACACCAATTCTATTTGTTTAGCTGAACATTGCATTTAATCAATTTAAATTTGTTTTAAATGTAGGTGTGGTGGGTGATTGGAGAAATCTTTTCACAGAAGAACAAAGTCGAGAGATGGATGCCAAGTTTGAAGAGTGTTTAGCAGGCACAAAACTGGGAGCAAAACTGAAATATGACCTGTACTGCAAGACATAAAAAATAATGCAGCAAGTATTGTAATAAACAAAGACTCTTTTTTTTTTTTAAAGGAACAATTCCTTTGGAACTGTGCTTAGAACACACTGGCTTGAAGCCCAAATCATAAAAATATGGAAAGATCCATTAGATCCACCAGCTTGATGTTACGGATTCAGAGCCAAGTTGCCTGTGACTTTTCAATTCCGTGACTATAATGTTAAGCATATTCACCCCTCGTCTCTATCACCATCCCTACCCCCAACATTAGCAGCTAAAGCAATCATCCAGGCCCTTTTGTTCCTCCTTGACAGAAACAAATCCAATCAGAAATCTCTTGCAATTCATCACAAAGGTGAATGTTGCCTGAAATGTAGCACTGCGATATCGCAGCCTCCCAGACTCTCTGCAGCTGTGGCATCAAAATGGGCATGCCCTGGACAAGGACAATTATAGGTCATTGCAGTGAGATTCAGTCATCTACATCCACAAAAGCAAAGCAGTTGTCATTAGCTTCGATGCCTGGTGGAGATTATCTGGGTGCTCCCTTGGGACTTTGTTGATCAGCGGAATTGAAGAAGGGAATAACATTCTTTGAAATATAGTTGCATTTTAAATTATTTTTTAAATCCAAAGCAGCTGGGAATACATAAGTGCATTACAAGTGGCCTTTTTTTATTAGCTTTCTGAAAAATAATAATATAAAAAGCCACAAACAGAACGATTGTCATGGGCATTATTGTGTATTTCCTCTTGATATTGTAAGTTGCACTAGCAATAATGTGGGGGTGTGTGACTTTGAAAACTGTAATTTCCGAACAATATATAGCTGGAGGGTTAAAATTGCAGAGTTAAACCAGCAAGCCTGCAGAATTTTATCCTCTGTCTTATCTTTCAAATTGTTTTTATTCTCTAGCAGTTTCAACACAGTTTTCTCTCTTTGGAAACTGCTTAAAATGATGAAAAGTCTAAGATGAAGAAAATAAAATGAAATATTTGGAATGCGTTGTGCTTTTGAGTTTGAGGATTTTTTTTATTTTGCCGTGTGAATAGCCCGTGAAATTGCATTGTTTAAATGGAACATTTACATTACATCATTGGAGTATTGTTGGAAATGAATCTGTGAGTGCTGTATCTGGACATTTGGTGTTTGGAACTTGGCCACAATGTTAGCAGAAATTACTGATGAAAATCGCTGCCATATTTATTTCACAAAGGGAGTGACAAAGGAACAGCACCCAAAGGGGAAAATTCTGGCATTGCTGGGGAATAAGAAGTTAAAGATGGGATTCTGCCTGGGTCCACTGGGTGGAGCCATCACTCTAATACAGGATGGGAGCAAATGAAGATCAAGCTGTGAGGCACATTTCTGCAAATAGGCAGTCTAAAATGGAGCTCCAAGGGGGATTTGCAGGGCTTTCCCCCCAAAAATTAAAGTATTAAAAATTAAAATGCTACCCATCTGCTTCGTATTTCCCTGCAGTTTCAAGGGTAGCCAGAGATCTCAGCATATGTATTTTACTTTCTGGAAGAATTGCTTGTGTTTAAGGCAGGCTTATTGTGATTGAATGGTGGATGGTTATCCCAGCTGTGAAGCATTTAAAGAATTACAATTGAAGGGAAGATTTTGATGTTGGCTCGTTATTACTTGGTTTGGATGGAGTATTGAGTCAAGTGCATTCATGTATTGCCATCAAATTGATTTATACATTTCTGGACTCCACACTGATACATTTATAATACATTTCTGGTGCTGCATTGAAAATGCCAATTGATCAAAATTTTAAAGGGAACAGATCTAATTAATAGCAGCTACCCAGCTGTTCATTGAAACCTGAAAGTATTTGCCCTAGGTGTGGTGATAATGCAGTTGCAATTCCCATACATTGTGTAGAAGAGCAATCAATGCAGTTCAGATCATGATATATTACTCTACTTACAGTTGGAGAGTGACTTGTAAAAGACTTGAAATAAAGCAGAAAATGCTGGAAACTGAGTGGACGGGTTATATTCATGGAGAGGTTGGTGTAGTGTAGCCTGGCTGCTGGGCATATGCCACAGCCATCATACAAGCAACACATAAGCAAAGAAGCATGTTGTCTTTCCAACAACGAGATGAAACTATGTAGTCTCATTCTATCAGAGATATTCCCTTTGTTCTACCCATCCGTCCATCAACTTCTCTTCACCTGTATTCCAAATTTGTTTTCTCTTTTCCCCCATTCTGATGAAGTGTGTCAGACTTGAAATGTTAATCATCTCTCTTTCCACAGATGCAGTCAGATCTGCTGAGTGTGTTATAAGAAAATAACTGCAGATGCTGGTACAAATCGAAGGTATTTATTCACAAAATGCTGGAGTAACTCAGCAGGTCAGGCAGCATCTCAGGAGAGAAGGAATGGGTGACGTTTTGGGTCGAGACCCTTCTTCAGACTGAGTTTCTGCTTTTATTTCTGATTTCTAGTTTGTACAGCTCTGGGGTTTCCAGAAGTGACCATTCTTGGACGTTCTGCTTACCCTTAGGCTAACCATCTGGTAGGTTAAGGACTTAGAATATGGTTCAGAGTAATGATTCATTATGTGCTTTTTTGACCGACTGTCATCCGAGAACATGTTGTGGGGTGCGTTCAATATTTGTAGAGTTCCTATAAAGATTTTGCTTCATCCATCACGCAAAATTTGTAGATGCAACATATTCTGTCCTCAGATTACTATTCCAACATGGTAATACCATCTATTTTAATCCTTCTACATCCCACAGACCATTTCAAGTTGACCGCAGTTCCTTACTTTCTTTCACAGCTTTCAATGGACCGCTGTGCTCAACTTTAGGAGTGACTACACTGCAAATATTAATGAAGTAGTAACCAAGCTATTGTCTGACAGCACAGAATAAATTTCAACTTTAATTATTTCTCCTTTGTGATAAAGACACACTGTGCTGATAAACCCAGCTAATGAGTTGAACATCTCGGGAGAATTCAAGGGAACACAACTTTGCATTCAGCAGCTCACATTCTTGCCCCCTCTCTTATACCAGTTCTTTCCTTTCTTTTCTCTTTACATCCCATAGCTTACCCAGTGTTGCTCTGAGCTATTTTCACACACATTCTCAGGTGCCAACACATTCTTCTCTTGTGATGTTAATGTGCAGAGTTCATTTGGATTAATCAATTGTTTTGGGTTTTGAAATCAGTTGTGAAAATGCACTTAAAAAAACCATCTGCCCAGGGATTTATGGATCAGCTGAGGCTTAGTTCGATTTTAGGATTCCTTCTACTCCAATTGACAAAGAGGATTGAGAACACTGTACTGAGACACACAGTGGTGCAACACCAGGGATCCAGGTACACTCCTGATTCCCATGTGTATATTTGCCCCTTCTCCCTTTGACTGTGTAGTGTATCCCATGTACTCTGGTTTCCTCCCACTTCTCAAAATGGTATGAGTTGGTAGGTTAATTTAGTCATCTAAGTTCCACAAGTGTAGGTAGTAGCTACATTTATCAGGGTGGTGTTGATGGAGTCGTGAGAGTACAGGTTACAATGAATATGTTACGCAGGTGGAGTTAATGGGATTATGCTGTGATCAAGCATGAACTAAATAGGTTGTAAGGCATCCTTTGTTGTAAGAAAATACATTATGGAAATAGAAAGAAAATGTCACTGGAGAGACCCATTCCAAATAATAAATTGCTTCTGAGGACATTTTAATTCCAGGATTATTGCTCTCGACACAATACTGTTGGCAATAGTTGCCCTTTTTTACTGGAACCATTGAAGTTTTTTTCATATGGAAACTCAATGCTAATGCTATTTTTTTGGACCCCTATTAAACTAATTCCAGAGTCCTAAACTACTTAACCAGCTAACTTTCACAAATATGCTCCATACCATACACTGCCAAGAAGCAATGTATAAGGGTATATATGGTATTTATGTTCCATTTTGTTTCTTTGCTCACTTCATTATCTCATTTTAGCTATGATGATCTATTAAAACATTTAAATTAAAAAACATATTCATGTGTATACATTGATATGGGAACCACTGGCAAGGCCGGCATTTATTGCTGATCCTTAATATGGTGTTGTTAAATCACCTTTTTGAACCTCTGCAGATTGTCTCATGAATGCAATCCCAGAAATCCACGAAGGAGGGATTTCTAGGATTTTAATCCATTAACGATGGAACAATATATTTGCAAGTCAGCATGTGCGACTTCAAGGAGAACATGCATGAGGTGGTGTTCCCATGTGTCCAACGCTCTTATTCTTCTTGGTATTAGAAGCTGCAGTTTGTCAGATATTGACGGATTAGCCTGGGTAATTGTATTTTGTCGCTGGTATGCACTGCAGCCACGGTGTGTCAGTAGTACATAGAACACAGAGCATCTATTACTCTCTGTGTAAAAAAACTTGCCTTCAAATCTCCTTTAAGACATTCTCTCTCTCACTGATCTTAAAGCTATGGTCTCTATCCTTTGATATTTCTACACTGAGAAAGAATGTTCTGATTGTCTATTCTATCTATGCCTTTCATAATTTTATATACATCTATCAGGTTTCCCCCTCAACCTCTGATGCTTGGGAGAAAACAATCTGTTTGTTCAATCTCCCCTTAGACAGATACCTTCTAATCCAGGCAGCATCCTGGTAAACCTCTTCTCTTCTGCACCCTTTTCAAAGCCTCGATTACTCCTGTAATGGGGCCAAAACTGCACACAACACATCAAATGCAGCCTAACCAGTTTTATAAAGCTGCAACATGACTTCCTGACTCCTATATACAATACCTTGACCGATGAAGGCAAGCATCACCTTCTTTATTACTCTTAGTTTTAGTTTTAGTTTAGTTTATTATTGTCATGTGTACTTTTTGTTGTGTGTTATCCAGTCAACAAAAAGACTATACATGGTTAAGGCACAATCAAGCCTCTACCTCTGTTGCTGCTGTTGGGCGAGATGGACTTGGACCCCAAGATCCCTCTCTGCATGTATGCTGTTAAGGGTATTAGAGATAATAGTTTTAAGATATCCATGAAATGAGCTGATGTTGAACTGTTTAGATGTTGCTGTAGTGGCGCTCATCCAGGCAAGTGGAGAGTATTCCATCATACACCTGATTACAATATTTACACTATTGACCATATCACTTTTATTTGTGCATTCTCAATACTCCTAAAGAATAACAATAAATTATTGATTATGTCTTACAATTATTATTTTCATGTTGGTTTGAATGCATTAATTCTATTTTTATCAGACGCATGATGGATAACAATATTTTGTGCACAATGGATGCATAAATAATGGATTTTTTCCCCCACAGAATCAATCTTTTTTACAGTTTGGAATAAATGTCATTATTTACCAATTTTCTAGCAATTAAATGGGCTTTGCTGAATGAGTCATGCTGTTGGGTTAATATAGTAATAAGAATATTAGAACATCTACAATAGGCATATAATCATGCTAAGCTTGGCTTCATTCTTCAGTCTGCTTTATAATCTGATTGATGTTTTTTACTGTAAACTGCAGCTAAATCTTTGGAGTGAAATGTAAGGTTAAGTGAATCTAACACAAGGTCATTATGACTTGAGCAATTAATTTAGCAGCTTTAAAAAATCCAACTTATGAAATACTCTACCCATCATTCTTTGCAGTTTACAGATAGGCTCAATTTCGCAGCACATCTTTAGGCTAACTAATGACTTTCATAAAAAGCAATGGAAGTCCGACAGGAATTGGTAGCATAGTAGTTAATATGTGAAGGTCTGGGTTATTAATATGGAAGCTTGAGATTGAATCTCTGTGCAGCAGCTAGAGGATTTAAATGCATCTGCTATCAGTAATGGTAACCATGAAATTACTTGATTGTCATTAAAACTTCATCTGACTCAGAAAGCCCATTGGAGAATGAAAGATCCACCAGCATGGTTGAAATCTGACTCTTGACTGTGCCATGCTAGTCAATAAACCTTAGGAACAATTAGCGACATACAACAAGCACAGGTATTGTCAGCAACATTCACTTCCCATAAACAAATATGACACCAAGTGATTTAGGAGGTGCACTATACATAGATCATTAAAATGTCATGGAGTGGTAAGGAAAATAGCTCAGAAGTTCTAAAGAAGTAAATGGAACTCAAGTACCAGCATTCCCCGACTTACATCGAGTCAAAGAGTGATACAGTGTGGAAACAGGCCCTTTGGCCCAACTTGCCCATACTGGCCAACATGTCCCAGCTGCCCTACCAGCCGAGGTTTGGTCCATATCCCTCCATACCTGTCCTATAAATGTATCTGTCTAACTGTTTCTTAAATGTTGGGATAGTCCCTGCCTCTACAATGACTTCTGGCAGCTTGTTTCATACACCCGCCAACCTATGTGTGAAAAAGTTACCCTTCAGATTCCTTAAACCTACATCCTCTGATCCTCGATTCACCTACTCTGGGCAAGAGACTCTGTGCATCTACCCAATCTATTCCTCTCATGATTTTATACATAATAGGTGACTTACATAAATTCACACTTACATAAGCAATCTTTTAGTCCACAGACGCCCATGTGGTCTCCACGTTGGAGCTCCTCGGTGTCCCCATGGTGTCCACGTCAGAGCTCCCACGTTGGCTCCGCATTGGAGCCCTACCCCATGGTCTCTGTCTCAAATAGTAAATTTACACGCGCGCAGTAGCACTACCTTTCCGATTTACATAATATGCAACTTACGCAAGGGTCTACGAGACGTGGCCCTTACGTAAGTCGGGGAGTGTCTGTATAAGGAAGTAGAAATGATGCCACAGCAATTCAAAGACCCATTTAGGACACACCGGGAGAACTGTGGGTACCATAGAACTTACTGTGTGTCATTTTTTTGGAAAAACAGCATCTGCAGTTCTTTGTTTCTACATAGACTAGTATAACACAGAAACAGGCTTTTTGGCCCATAATATCCATGCTGAACATGATGCCAAGTCAAATAAATCTCTGCATGTACATATTCCATATTCTTCCAATCCCTGTATGTCCATGAACCTTTCCAAAAGCCTTTTAAATGCCGCTATCGTTTATGTCTCCAGTACCACGCCAAGCAGTGTGTTTCAGGCACCCACCACTTTCTGTGCAAAATCTTGCCATTCCCTTCCCCCCCCCTCCCATTTTACTGCTATGCCCTCTAGTCTTTGACATTTCCATACTAGAAAAAAGGTTCTGAAGTGGGGGAGAGGGGAGGAGTGGCGGATAAGGGGGGTGAGGGGGGATGGAGTGAGTGAGTGGGGGAGGTAAGGGAGTAGAGGGGGGATGGAGTGGGTGAGAGGAGGGGAAGTGGGGGAGGGGAGGGTGCTACACCAATGCAGGAGAGGTTTGGGGGGATGGAGTGGGTGAGGGAGGGGGGGAGGTGGGGATAAGGGGGGTTGAGAAGGGATGGAGTAGGTGAGTGGGGGGAGAGGGGGAGGGGAGGGAAGGAGTGGTGGGGGAGGAGAGGGTGCTGGACCAATGCAGGTTTGGGGCCAATGAGGGGGAGGAGGCTGCTGAACCCACGATCTGCTGCTAACTTTAATAGATTCGCCGCCCCCCCTCACCAGGAGGAGCGGCCCCTGTCCCGGTGCGCCCCGTGCCTGACTTTCCTCCCGTGGTCCAGCGCGGCAGCAGAGGGTCCAACAAGATGGCCGTCGCCACTGTTCGCCGACGATTGCCGCTGTGCTGCAGGAGATGCTTTGGGTCCACAGCTCGCAGGGAGGAGTGTCCCCCCTCGCCCGCCCATGCCCCCTGGGGGACACTCCCTGCCCGGCAACGGGCTTCGTCAGCTGGAGAGGGTTGCCAGGCCTGCAGGATCGTCAGTTTGGGGAGGGTTGCCCCAGGAGAGGCCCGCAGGAGAGATTTGGACCCAACGGGTTCACCTCAGTCTAGTTTTGAAATAAAAACAGAAAATGATGAAAATACTGAGCAGGTCAAGCAGCATCTGTGGAGAGAGAATCGGAGTCAATTCAATTATTCAGTTCCCTAATAGAACCAAAATAATCAGTCTGCTTTTTACTCCCATGATATCAGTTTGATTGATGACCTGTGTTTTTTACGCACTGATGAATGTAAATGTTATCCTATTGTCTTTGGAGGTCTCCTGTACTTGGGCCCGTGGATACTTTCTTGGCAGGATAGACACAAAATGCTGGAATAACTCAGTGGGTTAGGCAGCATCTCTGGAGAAAAGGAATAGATGACGTCTCGACCCAAAATGTCACCTGTTGCTTTTCTCCAGAGATGCTGCCTGAGCCGCTGAGTTCCTCTAGCATTTTGTGTCTATCTTCGGTGTAAACCAACATCTATAGTTCCTTCCTACATTTTCTCGGCAGGAATTTGGGTTGGGACTGGACACATCTCTGGATGAGATTAATCATTACTGCATCAAACTATGGCTTGGGGAGAAATGTATTAATAGGTGGTGTTGAGGTATGGAAAGAGCCGTGGATTATACTAAAAGGAGACTCCATGAGAATAAGTGCCATCATTTTGGAATCATTCTATAACCTAAATCATTGTTTCTTTTTCTGTGTACTGTATAAATGCATTAAGTGTTAACAATATTTTCCATTTTCTGTTTTTCTGTTATGTGGCCCTAGTTTTTCTTATCCAACTCATTTGTCTAGCCTCTTGGGCAAGTCCCACCACCTTACCATTCATGACTCATTACTCGGACTAATGCAAGGTAATGAAGCCCTTTGGACTCATTTTATCTCAGACATTCTTTTTATGCCACACATTCCTCCTCCACCTTCTCTCATACAGAAACTAACCTACACAAAAAACAAAGTGCTGAAAGTACTAGGCAGCATCTGCGGAGGGAAATGGACATACAACATTTCGGTTCTGATGGAGTGGGGGGGGGGGGGGGGGGAAGCTGCAAAAGAGGTAGAGGTGGGGCAAAGTTATCATTTAGTTAGGCAAAGTTATTCTGAAAACCAACTTGTATTTTTTTCTTTCCCAATTCTGACAAAGAGTTGCAAACCTGAAATTTAACACAGGTCTCTCTTTCCACAGATGCTGTCTGATCTGCTGAGCTTTTCCAGTATTTTTTGTTTTGTTTTGGAATAATTGAACATTTGAACAACAGCAACAAGTCAACCTATGAGCTAGAGGGGTGGGTCACATGGCTCACAGCAAACAGTCTATGGCTCAGCAAAGAACTGCTGTGCCGCCGTGGGTGGCATTGTGGCGCAGCAGTAGAGTTGCTGCCTTACAGCGTTTGCAGCACCAGAGACCCGGGATCGATTCCGACTACTGTCTGTATGTAGTTTGTACGTGACTGCGTGGCTTTTCTCCGAGATCTTCGGTTTCCTCCTGCATTCCAATATCGTACAGGTTTGTAGGTTAATTGGCTTGGTACAAGTGCAAATTGTCCCCAATCTGTGTAGGATGGTGTTAATGTGCGGGGATTGCTGGTCAGTGCGGACTCGGTGGGCCAAAGGGCCTGTTTCCGCACTGTATCTCTAAACTAAACTAAACTAAAGAAAGCCAATTTATGCAGAAGGTGAAGCCAATTAAGAGACTGGAGGACATAGCGACCTACAACTTTTCCCAATAAAAGCAGTAACACAAGAAACTCCACAAACTGCAGTTATTTCTCCAGAAAACTGCACTGTGGAAGATAGTTAGATATAAATTATATGCAAAAAATTGTTCTCAGTAACTTACAAGCAGTGTGATCATCATGTTTGATACCCCGATTATCTTAAGTTACCAAACTGTAACATGCCATTGGATGCTGCCTTTTTAACAGTTAAGCCACTGACAGGACGTACGAAATCAAGCAACCAATTTGCCCTCCAACCAAGTCCAACATATAGCAACGTAACAATAAGCTGAAAATGTGCTCTGAAGTGTGGCTTGAAGGACAGATATTGGTAATAGAAGTTGAGCCAGAATCAGACAGTGAGGCTGCAGAGCTAAGCTGGCAGCAGAAGAGAAAAAGACCATCTGGCATGTCACAGAGAAAAGATCAAGGGAAATTCTGGTTCTGCAAATGGGATAAAGTGCAGGGAAGCTGGTGTGGAATCTGGCATGGCCATGTTGTTATCCTTCCCAGACCTCATGGGTGTCAGCTGCCATCTGACCAAGAACATCACATGTTCCCCTTCAGATGAACCACAATCTACCATTAATCCATCAAAACGCCAAAACCAGCAGCGATATTGACAGTAGAATATTTGCTATTTTCCCCCAGCTGGTACCATAGAGAGATCTACAGATTAACCTGGCTGAGAAAGTAGCAGACATTACATTTTCAGAAAAAAAAATTATATGACCAACCAATTAAGATATTTAAGTAAGTTCAATATATTAGTGAATTCCATTCACCAAATTACCTGACAGAAACAATTTGACCAGCTTTATACTGGCACAGCAGGGTAAATAAATTAAGACTGCAGCTATAATAGTCCACAATAAATCACACATCAGCAGTGCACTGTAAGGCTAGAAGGTCTCCCAAAAATATAGAATTCCAAATACACGAATGAAGACACCATTAATACTTGTCAGATGAGTGTGAAATCACCAGCATTATCCCCCTCACCCCCCCCCCCCCCCCCCCCCCCATCCCATCCCGGCAGTCTGTGGCTGTTGTGTGCCCACGAGCAACAAATACAGCAAATAAAGATACAAGAGTCTGTAGATGCTGGAATCTTGAGCAAAATACAAAGTGATGGAGGAACTCGGGTAGCATCTGAGGAGAGAATGGACAGGTGATGATTCGGGTCTGCAGAAAGATCCCGTCCCGGAATGTCACTTGTCCATTCCCTCCCCTTAGGCTGCCTGACCTGCTAAATACAGCAAATAATTCAGTGGTCATGTACTTGTGGAGCGTGTTGCTGACATGTGAGTGTCTGGGTTCCATAGGAATGAAAGATGAAGTTGGCACAGGCTGTGAGAACATTGCGTAGACCTGCTTGGTGACCTTCATTAATAGGTCTTCAAGCCTTCATTAGTGCCTGTAGACCTGTTTGGGTTGAATTCAATGGGGGAAAGGTACATTCTGGTCTCTGGCAGTACACGTAAAAGTGAGTATCAACTGTGTATTTGCTCCACTAATTTCAATGCACATATATTGGATGAAAATGTACAAGATAGGATTAGTACGTTTGCAGATGGAAATGGCACTAAAATGGGTGGTATCATAGATAGTGAAGATGGTTATCAAAAATTATAGTAGGTTCTTGGCAGCTGGGCAAGTGGGCTGAGGGATGGCTAATGGAGTGGTAAAGAAGACTTTTGATACATTGGCCTTCAATACTCAGGGTATTGAGTATAGAAATTGGGACATTATGTTACAGTTGTATAAGATATTGGTGAGGCCGCCTTTGGAGTATTGTGTTCAGTTTTGGTCATCCTATTATTGGAAGAATGCCATTAAGCTGGAAAGAATGCAGAGAAGATTTACAAGTATGTTGTCATGATTTGAGGGCCTGATCTTGGGGAGAGGCTCGAGGCTCGAGGCTTGGACTTTATTTCTTGGAGTGATCCTATAGAGGTATATAAAATCATAAGAGGAATAAATAGGGTGATAGGAACCTGAGGAGTAACTTTTACACTGAGAGGGTCGTGAGTATATGGAACCAGCTGCCAGAGCAGGTAGTTGAGGAAGACGATATAACGATGTTTAAAAGACATTTGGACAGGCACATGGCTAGAAAAATTTTAGAGAGATATTATGGACCAAACATGGGCATGTGTGACTCACATAGATGGGACATTTTTGTCGGCATGGAGGGGTTGGGCCGAAGGACCTGTTTCTATGCTATATGATTCTATAATTCTTAACCTCTTTAGTCAATAAATATCGTTTCTAACCTCAATCAGTCAAATTCTTCTCAGGAATACTTTATGATGCAAAATTTGGGGAAAGAATACAAATACCACAGACTTCTTTATATTTACAATCAGAGGAGATGGAAAACTTAATTTAGAGAGGATTGGAAAACAATCAGTTTCTGTTTTTTTCTGTTCTATTATATTTTGCTTGGAGGAGATGTACCACAGGCTGTTCAGAACGATGCAGATAAAGAAATTTATAAGCACAGATTGCATATACAGTATATAAAGCTTATATTTTGTTCTGATGATTAAGGCCTTGATCTAACTTAGCATATGATTAAAGCCATAAACAAAATGATAGAAGCTATTGCCTGGAAATACATCAGTGCCAAACGTGTTTTATGATAGCAGCAGCACTTCTCAAATTAGTTACAGCATAGTCAATATAATTGATCTTTGGTGTCATACTGTAATACACAGATTCAGTATCATCGAGCATGCATTGGTTTAATGTTACCACCCAATCATGCTGGCTGATGGTGCTATGAATCTGACAGGTCACATCCAGGTAGGAGAGATCCTGGATGCATGATAAGAATCCAATTGGCTGCTGCTGAGGTCAACCCCATCTCACCCAGATCAACCTTTAACTTGTTAGCTGTTGCCCTACCCTTTCCCCTCACCTCTTTCTACCAGCTACCTCCCTTCTACTCCGTCAGTCAAGTGAAGAGCCCTGACCCGAAATGTCATCTATTCATTTCCCTCCACAGATGTTGCCTGACCTGCTGTATCTTGTCCTAATATAATGCAGTCAGTCCCATTCCCTAGGTCTCTACAAATTTGCCTATTCAATTCCTATTTGAAGATGATTGATTCTATTGTCACAACGATCAAAAGCAGTGAGTTCCAAATCATTGAGTCATAGAGTGATACAGTGTGGAAACACCTCTTTAGCCCAATTTGTCCACACTGACCAACATATCCCATCTACAATTGTCCCACCTGCCTGCTTTGGCTCATATCCCTCTAAACTTGTCCTATCCACGTACCTGTCTAATTGTTTCTTAAACGTTGTGATAGTCCCTGTGTCAACTACCTCCTCTGGCAGCTCGTTCCATAGCCCCACCACCCTTTGAGTGGAAAAAGTTACCCCTCAGATTCCTATTAAATCTTTTCCTCTTCACCTTAAACCTATGTCTTCTGGTTCTCGATTCCCCTACCCTGGTCAAGGGAATGTGCATCTACTCAATCCATTCCTCTCATGAATCTATACATCTCTATAATATCACCCCTCATCCTCCTGCACTCCAAGGAAGAGAGTCTCAGCCTGTTCAACCTCTCCCTATAGCTCAGACCCTCGAGTCCTGGCAACATCTTTGTAAATCTTCTCTGTACCCTTTTCACTTGACAACATCTTTCCTATAACATATGGTGCCCAGAACCGAACACAATACTCTAAATGCGGCCTCACCAACGTCTTATATAACTGCAACGTGACCTCCCAACTTCTATACTCCATACTCTGACTGATGAAGGCCAATGTGCCAAAAGCCTTTTTAACCACTCGATCTACCTGTGACGCCACCTTTAGGAAATCCTAACTATTGTGTGTGTGCATTAACATGTAAATTTGTACAATCAAAATGGGTATCAATGTTTCAATTATACTTTATTGTCACATGTAGATAGGTGCAGGTGCTCCTCAGCTTCCGATGGGGTTCTGTTCCGAGAAACCCATCGGAAACAGAGGTATTTTAAGTCGAAATGCATTGAAAACGCATGATCACGTGTCCGGAAGCGAGCGGTGGTACACTACAGGTCGCTACCAATTGCACCAACGTAAAATCAAACTATCGCAAGTCGAAACATCGTAAGCTGAGGAGTACCTGTACAGTGGAATGCTTTGTTTTGCATACAACCCGGTAAAATCACATAGCAGACCTCACCTAGGCAGTACACTAGCATTGCCATGTTTTGGAGCCGACAAACTTAGAAAAGTTCACCAAACAATCCTACCTACTGCCTGTCGTCGCACATGTCAGCGGCCACCCCCGCTGGGTCCCCCCTTCATTTTTGGTGGCCCCCCTCACTCTCGACAGTCCCCTCGCTTTCCAATGGACCTCCTTGTTCTCCAATGGCCTTTTTTGCTCTCCGACAGCCTTCCTCGACGGTCTTCTTGCTCTCCAACAAACCCCTCTCTATCCGACAGCTCTACGTTCCGTTTGTTTATGTCTTTATGCCATTGTTTCTTTATGCGGTTGTTTGTACGCTTTTCATCCACAAAAAAAAGGTACATGAAAAAAATGGTACATGATAGCGTAACAATTTTAGCACCACCTTACTCACCTTTGGCCTGGGGACACCTTCATCCAAGTTTCATTCAAATTGGTCTTATATCTTTAAAGTTAGAGAGATTTTAAAGTTTTAAAATTACCTTATTAAACCGATGCTTGCCATGTTCAGCATGACGTCACAATGGGACCTGCCCGTGTGACGGCCAATTAGAGGGAGGGGGGGGGCACGATGACCGCCAGGGGCGGGACCCACCAGAGTGACGAGAGTCGTGGCCAATGAGGGGGGGCTAAATTTAATAATTGGAGGACTGGAGGACTGGCGCCCCTCCCTCACCCACTCACCTGCAACCCCCCCACCAGGAGGACGAGTGAGTGGGGGGAGGGGAGGAGTGGGAGATAAGGGGGTTGAGGGGGGATGGGGTGAGGGGGAGGAGAAAAAGGGGGAGTGGGGAAGGGGAGGGTGCTAGACCAATGCAGGAGAGGTTTGGTGGGGTTGAGGGGGTGGAGTGGGTGAGTGGGTGATGGGAGGGGGATAAGGGGGGTTGAGGAGGGATGGAATGGTTGAGGGGGAGGGGAGGAGGTGGGGTTGAGGGGGGATCGAGTGCATGAGTGGGGGGAGGGGAGGAGGGGGATAAGGGGGGGAATAGAATGGGTGAGTGGTGGGGGAGGGGGAGGGGGGAGTGGAGGGTGCTGGACCAATGCAGGAGAGGTTTGGGGCCAATGAGGGGGAGGGGGCTGCTGAGCCCACGAGCTGCCACTAACTTTAATAGATGTGCTCCCCCCCACCGGGAGGACTGGTGCCTGTCCCGGCGCCCGTCCCGGCGTGCCTCGCGCCTGACCTTCCTCCCTTGGTGCAGCGCGACGGCAGAGGGTCCAACAAGATGGCCGTTGCCGTTGTTCACTGACAATTGTCGCCATGCTGCAGGAGAGGCTTTGGGTCCACAGCTCGCTCTGGCTGCAGCGCTGGCAGCACGGGGCCGGGATGAGTGGCTCTCTGTCCGCCCTCGTCCACCCACGGCCCCGGGGGACACTCCCCGCCCGGCAACGTCAGTTGGAGAGGGTTGCCAGTCCAGTAGGATCGTCAGTTGGGGGAGGGTTGCAGGAGAGATTTGGACCCACCGGTTCACCTCAGTCTAGTAAATATCAAGCTGCCAGGTAAAGACCAGCACCGTACCAGTTAATCTGACAGACAATACTGGCCACTCCGGGAGAGGTACTGGGAGAGAGATGGATGTATGATGGTGAACCACAGTGGAGTTATTAAGCTGAAGTTTGGAGAAGCGCAACTGTTTCTGATATGTTTAATATAAGTAAAGTCTCTTCTGATACATTGACAACTGCTACTGAAGACTGAATAATATGCAGTGTTCTGGGGAGATGAGTATAATACTGGGACTGGTGAGGTTGTTGTACTAGGATGTTCAATGGACTCAATGACGTCCTTTCCCAAAATTGTTGCGCTATCCTGTACCGTTATGGCTGTGTTTTGGGTTCACACAAACAGACAAGATGATAGTTTTATATACTAGACCAAGTGGACCTGTTGGGCCCAAACCTCTCCTGCATTGGTGCAGCACCCACTCCACCCCCCCTCCCAAGCTCCCCCCCTCCCCCTTCCCCTCACCCTCTCTCCCCCACCTCCTCCCCCCATCCCCCTCCCCTACCCCCTCCACCCTATCCCCCCTCCTTCCCCCCTCCCTAGGAGATAGATTTAAACTTTAAAATGTGAATAACTTAAAAAATATAACACCGATTTCAATGAAACTTCTTCCATTAGCACCAAAGGGAGGACGGTGAGTAAGGTAGGCCTAAAATTGTCGCGCTATCTTGCACGGTTTTGGCTGTAGTTCAGGAACAAACAAACAATCAAACGAGTTTTAGTATATAGATACTAGACAGGCGTGGACCCATTGGGTCCAAATCTCTCCTGCAGGCCCAGCAACCCCCGTTGGGTCCAAACCTCACCTGCGGGCCCGGCAACCCTCCATGCAAACCCCCCCCCCCTTCACCCACTCCATCCCCCCTCAATC
This sequence comes from Rhinoraja longicauda, assembly GCF_053455715.1. NCBI lineage: Eukaryota > Metazoa > Chordata > Chondrichthyes > Rajiformes > Arhynchobatidae > Rhinoraja > Rhinoraja longicauda. Next base: position 43,308,269 of record NC_135961.1, on the reverse strand, counting down.
CCCCTTATCCACTCCTCTCCTCACCCCCTGCCCCTCACCCATTCCATCCCCCCTCAACCCCCCCACTTCCCCCTCCCCCTTGCCCTCCCCCCCACTTGCTCACCCACTCCATCCCCCCTTATCCCACCCTCCACACCTCACCCCCCTCACCCACTCCATGCCTCCTCAACCCCCCTCTCCCTCCTCCCCACTCACCCACTCCATCCCCCCTCAACCCCCCTTATCCATCCCTGCCGTTTGGACCATCGCAAAATCGAAATATCATCCAAATCTCCTGCGGGCCAGGCAACCCTCCATGCACCCCCCACCCCCCCCCCCCCCCCACTCATCCACTCCATCCCCCCTCAACCCCCCTTATCCCCCCTCCACCCCATAACCCCCCCTCACCCGCTCCATTCCCCCTCAAACCCCCTTATCCCCCCCTCCCCCTTCCCCACCCACTCACCTACTCTATCCCCCCTCAACCCTTGCACCATTGCAAAGTCGAAATATCGTAACTCGAAGCATGGTAAGTCGGGGAGCATCTGTATTAGAGCACGTATTAGAGCATCTGTATTATGGCACGTGGCTGGAAGCGAGCTGTGGCTTGTTACGGGTCACTGTTGTCGAAATATCGTAAGTCGAAATATCGTAAGTCGAAGCATCGTAATTTGGGGAGCATCTGTATTAGATCAACGGGCCCCAACTGCGCACGCGCGGACCTTCTCCCATTGTGACGTCGAAAACGCAGCTCGGGTGCGACGGCCATCTTGTTTGACCCACTGCCGCCGCGCTGGAGGAAGGTCAGGCGCTGGGCACAGTGGGACGGGCGCCGGTCCTACCGGCGGGGGGGAGCGCAATTATTAAAGTTTCAGCTTGATGGCTCAGCAACAGCGGCAGCTCATCGGCTCAGCAGTACCCCCCTCATTGGCCGCCACTCCCGTCACTCGGGCGGGTCCCATTGTGACGTTGAATGCGGCCGATGGCCAGGTAAAATGGAAAAGTGATTTTTTAAACTTTAAAATGTCAATAACCTAAAAAATATGACCAATTTGAATGAAACTTCCTCCAGCCTACCCCAGGATAATGGTGTAAGGCGTGCCTAATATTGTTGTGCTATCGTGCACCATTTTGGCCTAACAAACAAGATGAGATTTTTAGTTTTATATATATATATATTATATATATATAGATAATCATGGAGTCATAGAGCTGTGCAGCTTAAAAACAACCCCTTTGGCCCACGTTATACATGCCAACCAACTTGGCATTCTGGGCTAGTTCTATTTTCCTGCATTTGGACCATGAAATCTAAATTCTTCCTATCTCATATCTGTCCAAATGTCTATGAAAAAAAATCCAGATGTCACTTGTCAAGGGTGTGTTTGTTAAATCCATGGACATTTATAATTTATCAATTTTAGCAGTGTAAACATCACTTTTTAAGTTAATTTGACTGATTTGTCCACTGACTGCATCTTTGTAAAAATTAAATTTGCATTTCCTGGATTGGTGTATCTGATGATTTTGCATGCCTCTGGGCTTCAACATGGAAACTCATAACAATCCATTCATGACATTGTAAGAGGAACCCTCAGTACAATTTCTCGAGCAATCTCAGGTGGAGGTGAAATAAATCTCTGAAAGATACATTTCAAGGGGAATAGATTCTGGTTGCACTGACTGTCAACTAACAAAATTATAATTCTCAATAACCTCAGGGTCTTCAGTGGTAATGCGAGGTGCAGATGGTATAATACATTAGAAACGGGTTAATTGACTGCTACATTCAGGGAAATGAGTCAGTGAATATGAATGAGGTTGTGATCCTAATAACATAAGAGATTAACTCACATAAAGATCTCTTGCAGTTCAGATATGTATCTGGCATGGAGCCGATTCACAGGATGCTACATATGCAGTGTGTATGAAGCAATGTTGACAGTCTGGCAACTAATGTATGCTGTCGTTATTACAGACAGGGCAATGAACAAGATCCATTCAGAGCACACAAAGGCTGTGTATCCAGCACGGCAACCACTCACTGTAACCACCTCTCATATACCATTTTTCCAGACAGAACACATTATTTATGAATCCCTTATCTGCACAGAATCCATGAAAAATGCTGGCTTCGTAACATGATCATATGTATAACACATTTAATGTTTTTCAATGCATGTCCATCAAGAGAGATTAGATTACTTTTCCAGTCTTTCTTTCACCAGAATGGCAGCTAAAGAACAGCCAAATGAATTACAGCCACATCTGTGACCTCAGCTTTCCCCGCAAGCCTACAGAGAAAAGAGCTGGTTACTGCAGGCAAAATCAAACATGGCAAATGTCCTGTGATTCTGAAGGGGTGACATCTTCTAGGATATGGCCACTAACAAAATATCACAGATATAGCTGGAAAACAAAAAAATAAACAAGCAATGATCCTAAAAAAAATGATTGGTGTCAGGGGAGCAGTATATGAATGCATGAGATTCACCTTTTTTCTTCATTTATATACACACAAACACTTATTGCAAAATTGGCTGAACACAGTAACATAATCAATTTACATGCAAAGTGCAAATAAATGAAACTGACATAAAACCCATCAATGTTTCAAATATTTGGCGAGGGAGAAGGGTTACGTTGAATTTGAAAAAGAAAAATAATGTGCAGAGACTCATTTAGAAAAAGGAAAAAATACACTTGTGAAGTGCCTTCATTGATTCCAGTGTGAGAAAATCAGATTTTCTCATTCTTTTCCTTGAACATTGTGCAATGAAATAATGGGGAAAAAATCAATATAGGGATGAAATAGTATGTTGATGAAGCACGTAAACATGTCTGGGATGTATGCAACCCTGAGACTACCAGATGTCATTCATGAATAATACTCCTAACGTTTGCAATTTAGAAAGGACGTTATTAAGGATGGAAAACTCATGCACATAAATTTGAAGGAATGCAACTCAATGTTCTTAATCCTTCGAATTACAGTCCGGCACATGCCAGATAACATAGCTTTATTATATATAGGCAGGACTGTATCGTGACGAATTACTGTTGATGCTTCACTGACAAACTTTAATCTTGAAATTAATGAAAATATAATAAAGATGCAAGTCCAACCTATTTTCTTCTTTCAAACGCCAACTGCCATCATATACATTTCCATAAATCCCAACTCTCCACTTCTCCCTCATCAATACACTATTTAACTATTATCCCTTAATCAAGCTATTAATTAACTTCACTGATACCTTATCCTTTGACTTATTGTCTCTGTTCTACCTTATGTCTCTGATAAAAACTTTACCTTAGAACATATTTCTATGAAAAAGATAATCCTTTTAATAACAAGCGGCTGTTGCCCAGCACTAAAGAACCAATCTACTCATAACATTTCCATTGTTGACATAATTTTGATAACTGTGGCATGGCACATTATTTTCAGTAATGACAGAGATCTGAATTCCACTTAAATTATTTGTCCATCTTAAACAAAGATAAAACATAAGATTAGGTATCTGAACATTCAATGTAGACTTCAAGAATTTCACTGTCACTTGGGGAATTATTGTCTAGGTCACATTTTGTGTGATCTACAATATTGCATAAAACTGACGGCACCCATATTGCATGCAAGCATAATCAACCATGTACAATATTCCCAGAAATCCAGCTGTCCAGGTATTGCTTTGCATCTAAACTTTCATAGGAAAAAAAAATGCAAATGCCGATTTAAATCGAAGACACAAAATGCTGGTGTAACTCAGCGGGTCAGGCAGCATCTCGGGAGAGAAGTAATGGCGTTTCGGGTCGAGACCCTTTCATGTTGCTTTTCAAAACATGAATGAATGTTGCCATCACTTTAAAAAGTATATCGTGAAAGATATAAAAAGTATATCGTGAAGATACAAATGAAGCCTTGTGCTTTTCTCCATAAATTTTCAAAGGACAAACAAATACCAAAGGTTTCAAAGGTCTTCTATTGTCATGTGCATCAAGTAAGGTACAGGGATATGTGAATTACCATACAGCCATACCAAAAAAGCAGCAAGACACACAACTACATAAAGGTTGACATAAACATCCACCACAGCGGATTCCCCACATTCCTCACTGTGATGGAAGGCAATAAAGTCTAACCTTCTTCCCTCATTTTTCTCCCGCAGTCAGGGCAGTCAAACCATCTGTCGGGACGATTGAAGCTCCAGCAGCCGGCGGTCGAAGCCCCTGCATCGGGGCGATCGAAGCCCCTGCATTGGAGCGATCGAAGCTCCCGCGATCGGGGCGGTCGACGCTCCTGCGGCTTGGAGTTTCCAATGTCGGTCTCTAACCAGAGACCGCAAGCTCCATGATGTTAAAGTCCGCAGGCACCCACGGTATAGCTCAAAGGTCGATCCCTGGCAAAGGGATCGCGGGCTCCACGATGGTAAGTCTGCAGCACCTGCGGTGGAGGTCTCGAAGTCGGTCTCCAGCAAAGGCCGCCAACTCCTCGATGTTAGGCCGCAATGTGGATGGAGTTACGATACTGAAAAGAATCGCATCTCCGTCCAGGTAAGAGATTAGAAAAAAATTTCCCCCAACCCCCCACATAAAACAAGCTAAAGAACACTGAAAACATACATATACCACATACTAGAAAAACAACAAAGAAAAAAGGGACATACAGACTGATGGGAAGGTGGTCTACGGTAGGTGAAAATTAAAAAAAACTGCAGATGCTGGAAATCTAAAATAAATTCAGAAAATGCTGGAAATACTCAGGGGGCATCTGTGGGGATGAGAAGCAGAGTGAATGTTTCAGGTAGAAGACCCTTCATCAGAACCTGGTAGCTAAAGTAGTTTTTGTGCCACTTGTCCAATGATAGCTATACATTGGTGTCTTCCTTGGTATTCAGGATGATTCAGGAGATATTGGAATCAAGGCTTAATGTGCTCATAATAGCATCATATATATAGAAAGGTGTTACTGGTGGTGCTGCTGTGCTAGAAACCGTTTGCAAATCCCTCTCTGCCAATATTCCAACCCACTGTCAGGAATCTGGTTGAGGCTTCAACCCTTGATTGTTGCTATTGCACAGCTTGATGTCGAGTGAACCACTAATGAAATGTGCAGGGACTACTGTGAGGGATGAAGACAGAGGGTTGGCAATGTGGCCACTCAGTGCTGTGGGGCTCAGAATGACCCTGACCAAGCAGTGGTGCAGTCATTACTGGGGACCTCCATCAGCTGCTCCATCTGTTGTATGACTGCACAGATCTTCCCTTCCCCAAGGTCTCTCTGTGATAACAAGCTCAAAGGTGGCTTGTAGCCCAAGCTGAGGTCTTTTTTAATAATGCTTGATGGTGTGTACCTGTAAGTGTTCAGATTCCAAGATCAAGAACACTACAGTGAATTAGCACACTATAGGATAGTTAGAAATAAAGACTTGGATTTCTATGGAGATGTAAGGAACAGCAAATGGCGATTTACAAATAAAGACACAAAGTGCTGGAGTAACTCAGTGGGTCAGGCAGTATCTCAGGAGAACATGGACAGGTGACGTTTTGGGTCAAGACCTTTCTGCAGACTCTTGCATTTGAAAGAAGGGTCCGGACCTGAAATGTCACCTGTCCTTGTTCTCCAGAGATGCTGCCTGACCCCCTGACTACTCCAGCACTTTGTGACTTTTTTTACATGAATTTATATACTACTTTACATCTTCCTATCTGGAGGCCCCATAACAGTTTATGGCCTGGTTTTGAAATGTTGTCATTTTAGCAAAGTAGAAACACAGCAGCCACTTTATGAATCAACACACACAAATACCAAACAGATAATGACCAGATGATCTGTTTCAGCATGGTTGGGTAGGTATAATACTGGCTGGGGATCCAGCAATGGCTTCCCTACTCATATTCACCTGAGGTTGTAGACAAAGTCTCAGTTTACCATATCATTCAAAAGATGGCACTTCGAACAGTGCAGCACTCCATCAGAACTGCAGTGGGATATTGGTCTTGATCTTTGTCTCTTTGGAACAGGATTTGAATCTCCAACCTCATGATACAGACCTAAGACCCACAGATCCTCAGTGATCATTTTTGCAACATTTAACATTCCTGAACTTACATGATAAGACCATATCTGTTTATAAAGACAATAATTTGGCCTGATTTCTAAAACTGTTCACTCCACTGATTTCATGTTATGTTCAAATCAATTTTCTTGACTTAACATAGTTCTTCCCCAGTGCATGATATTATTACAATAATAAAATGTAATACTTAGATCTAGAGGGATGCGATCTCGCTGGCTCTCCACACTGCATGGGACCACTTGGACAGTAAAAGCACATATGTCAGGTCATTGAAGACCTGTCCTGTACCCAACACATTGATGCAATCATAAAGAAAGCCCATGAACTTCCTTAGAAGATTGAGGAGCTTCAGTATGCCGACAATACTCTCTTGAACTTCTGCAGGTGTACGGCAGAGAGCATATTGACTGGTTGCATGCCTGGTTCAGCAACCCAAATGCCCAGGAAGGAAGATTACAAAAAGTGGTAAACACTGCCTGGACCAACAGATTCTGACCTTCCCACCATCATAGGGATTTATAAGAGGTGTTGTTCAAAAAAACAGCCAGCATCATCAAGACCTTACACCACCCTGGGCATACTTTCATTTCACTCCCGCAATCAGGAGTCTGAAAACTATAATGTCCAGGTATAGGAACAGCTTCCTCCAACAACCATCAACACTGTGGACTCCAATTAAATTCTGAACTACCTGGGTTGCACTCAGTACTTTGCATTGTGTTTTTCACTATATTGGGTTTTTACTGAACTTATTTTTTTGTTTATTTCATTATCTTTTGAGTACTGTGCTTAAAACAGGTTGTGCTGCTTCTGTACGTACGAATTTAATTGTTTCGTTTCGATACATATAACAACATGACTCTCTTGACTTGCCTTCACGCCCGACCTCAAGCATGGCCGAAGATAGACACAAAAATGCTGGAGTATCTCAGTGGGACAGGCAGTATCCCTGGAGAGAAGCAATGGGCGACGTCTTGGGTCGAAACCCTTCTTCAGATTGAGAATTCCGGGGAGAGGGAAACTAGAGAAATGGAAAGGTAAGGTGTGAAAAGGACAGATCAAAGCAGATGCTGTTCAAGGAAATTTAGAATGGTTCATTGTTGGCTGAGGGGAAGGTAACAATGTTGCATACAAACAGTAGTCATAGAGTGATATAGTATGGAAACAGGCCCTTTGGCCCAACTTGCCTACACCAGCCAACATGTCCCAGCTACACTAGTCCCACCTGCCTGCGTTTGGTCCATATCCCTCCAAACTTCCTATCCATGTACCTGTCTGTTTCTTAAATGTTGGGATACTCCCAGCCTCAACTACCTCCTAGATCATATCATCATATCATATATATACAGCCGGAAACAGGCCTTTTCGGCCCTCCAAGTCCGTGCCGCCCTGTGATCCCCGTACATTAACACTATCCTACACCCACTAGGGACAATTTTTACATTTACCCAGCCAATTAACCTACATACCTGGCAGCTTGTTCCATACACCCACCACCCTTTGTGTGAAAAAGTTACCCCTCAGATTCCTATTAAATCTTTTCCCCTTCACCTCGAATCTATGTCGTCTGGTCCTCGAATCCCCTACTCTGGGCAAGAGATTTTGTACATCTACCTGATTTATTCCTCTCGTGATTTTATACACCTCTATAGGATCACCCCTCATTCTCCTGCACTCTAAGGAATAGAGAACCAGCCTACTCAACCTCTCCCTCAGACCCTCTAATCCTGGCAACATCCTCGTAAATCTTCTCTGAACCCTTTAAAGCTTGATAATATCATGGTGCCCAGAACTGAACACAATATTGAAATCAATTAGGCCAGTGAAACTAGTAGGATGACTAATGTGGGGGAGGGAGGGACTGAGAGAGAAGGAAAGCAAAGGTTATTTGAAGTAAGAGAAATCAATACTCGTACTGCTGCGGTTGTCAGCAGCCCAAGAAGACCGGGCACACGCCTCGAGTTGTCGAGGTCACGTGGTTGGTCGGGAACGCTCTGCCCCCCCGCCCGGCGATCCATGCGGACGGAGTGATGTCACGGCGCATGGGGCGGCGACGCCACGCTGCTGGCTGGCAGTTGGCGTGCATGCGCGCGCGCGCCCCCGTCGCTGGAGGGAGGGACGGACGGAGTGGTCGAGCGACGGGAGGTCCGATTGCTGCGGCCATGGCGGCTCCCTTGGCGCAGTTCGACGAGGACTGGCAGGATTTCTTCGAGTTCAAGGCGCCCTCCGGCAATTTCAAACTGGATCGGGTAAACTCTAACGGCGTCCCTGCTCCGGCCGGCGGCCCCGGAACGCTGGAGCAGAGCCTGGAAGATTTCTCCGAGCTTGACAACTTCTCCGGCGAGATAGTCAGCTTCAAATCGATGGAGGATCTGGTCAATGACTTCGACGAGAAGTTAACCGTGTGCTTCCGCAACTACAACACCAACACGGAAAACATTGCTCCGGTCAAACCCATCTCCGATGAGAACATAATGAGAGACGACGAGTGAGTGCGGGGCGAGGGTCGCGAATGGGACCGGGTCTGGGAATGTGTGTGTCGGGGCGGGGGAGGTTCTCCGTGATCCGTTGTTGCATCCATCCAGTGAATCTGCATTGATGCAAACTTTGTCCTCGCCACTTTGTCGTCCTGGCTTTCAGTGCAACATCACCGGCGGACTATAGGTCTGTACTTGAGATGTCGTTTTCCCCTCTGCAGATCTTTTCCAGGTGATGGGCGAATTGTAGTGCTCCTGTATGTTTCATTAGAATTCACTTTTCGAGCAGATCTGTATGTTTTGCAGAATACATTCTTCTCATCGGAACATGAAACTTTTTATGTAAGGTCATTTGCTTCCTACAATGTGAAAAAAAAGAACATTGAGCATACTGGATATGTTATGGGCTTGCATGATATGTCATATTCATAGAGGGATCCAGCACGGAAACAGGTCCTTTGGCCCACCGAGTGCATCATCCATCTATTTACACTAATCCAGCATTAATCCATAAAACATTTTTATATTGTCACCCCATTCTCATCGATTGGTCAAGTGACCTACTAATCTGTACATCGTTACGGTGTGGCAGGAAACGGGAGCCTCCTGAGGCATCCCACGGTCACTGGGAGAATGTACAGACTTCACAGTTAACAACCTTGGTCAGTATTGAACCTGGGGCTCTGGCACTGTCAAAAGGTTTCTCTCTTTGCTGTGTGTGCTGCACTGTGTAGGCAGAGCTAACTGCCTTATTTATATTTGTACACAAAAAGGTTTTGTTGCACAGTTCTTTAGGTCTCCAAATTTGTGGAAGGATATTCTTGCTATTGAGGGCGTGCAGCGTAGGTTTACTAGGTTAATTCCCGGAATGGCGGGACTGTCATATGTTGAAAGACTGGAGCGTCTAGGCTTGTATACATTGGAATTTAGAAGGATGAGAGGGGATCTTATCGAAACGTATAAGATTATTAAGGGGTTAGACACGTTAGAGGCAGGAAACATATTCCCAATGTTGGGGGAGTCCAGAACCAGGGGCCACAGTTTAAGAATAAGGGGTAGGCCATTTAGAACGGAGATGAGGAAAAACCTTTTCAGTCGGAGAGTTGTGAATCTGTGGAATTCTCTCTCAGAAGGCAGTGGAGGCCAATTCTCTGAATGTATTCAAGAGAGAGCTAGATAGAGCTCTTAAGGATAGCGGAGTCAGGGGTATGGGGAGAAGGCAGGAATGGGGTACTGATTGAGAATGATCAGCCATGATCACATTGAATGGGAGTGCTGGCTCGAAGGGCCGAATGGCCTACTTCACCTATTGTCTATTGTAAACTGAATTGGTCCTGATTGTGTATTGCAAGTAAAAGTTTGGAGGATAATGACTGATTTTAATCATAATGTTGAGTATGTAAGTTTTCAATTTATGAATTGGCTCTATTGGAGTATACCGTGATTTATAGTATTTTAGCATCCAGTGCATAGCTGCAGAATATAAATCTATGATAGTCTCAAAATGCTGGAGTAACTCAGCAGAACACGTGGCATATCTGGAGAGAAGGAATGGGTGATGTTTCAGGTAGAGACCCTTCTTCAGATGGGTCTGAATATTGTTTCCTCATAGAACTGTAGACTTGGTGCTGCATTGAGATCATCTGGGTGGGTAACTAGCCTATGTAGCCCAGGTAGCTTATTGTAAGAAAAAAAAAAATGTTGGAAATATTCAGATATTCATATATTCAGCAAAATATTCAACCTCGGTAAAAGGATGTAGTGGTAACATTTCAGGTCGATGACTGTTCATCAGAACTCACCTGAGTATTTCCAGTAATTTCTGTTTTTATTAAAGATTTTCAGCTTTTTGTCTCATTATAAGCCAAATTCTGTTAGCAAGAAATCATTTGAGATTCTATGCAATAATGTTTACAAGGAATTGAATATTGGAACCAATCTTCACTTCAGTTACTTTTTAATAATTTAAAATCATTTTTTTTGTTCATCTTTATCTTTGCTGTTGTAGAGATGTGAATAACATGTGCATGTCATATCTTACATTCTACTAAATTACTCAATCCATGTCTTTCATTAGTAAAGATGCAAATATGGTGACCAGTTTATACAGAGTGAGGTATTGAATGTGTTTCATTGATTTTCAAACCATGTTGTGAGTTACCTCTTTACTAAGTTTCCAAGTACAACACTTTGTTCCTGTTTTGACCCTGCTCATTTTTCTTAGCACCAAATACTGCTTAAATAATTCAGTAAGGGTGGTTTGCTTGTTCTGCCTTATTTAAGTAAGTTCTGGCACGGTACTAGTACAAGTTCAGTGCACAAATGACACATTTAAGAGAAATCTATCCGGTAGTCATGTTAATGTGATTATATTGGTACCAAAGTCAGTTAAGGGTCAATGTGGATTTTAGGAGGAATGAACGAAATAAGTTTTAATAATGTGGAATTTGATTTCACATGCTTGCTGTTTCACAAAGTATGGATTTATTACCTGTAAATCAAGGAATCCTTTTTGTAACAACAAGGTATTGCAGATACAGGTTTATACCAAAGAAAGACACAAAATTCTGGAGTAAACTCAGCAGGTCAGGTAGCATCCTTGGATGACATGGATGGATGACGTTTTGGGTTGTGACCCTTCTTCAGACTCTTTGTGGGGGGGGGGGGGGGGAGAGAGGGGGAGAGGGAAAAGCTAGAAGGGAGGAGGGGCCAGACAGAGAATGTCCGGGAATAGGTGAACGCGGGCAAGGGGGGGTTTTGATAGGCAGATTGTTGGACAAAGACCAGAGATAAAAAGACAGATGTGAGCCCAAAAGGACAGAGATGTGAATTATGGAGCTTGAAGGTTTTGAATTTTGTGGATGGAATGCAGGTGCAGGGGGATGAGAGAAACGGTCAGGGAAGGGGAGTGGAGGGAAGAAGCTTACGGGAGAAAGGAGAGGGGACGGGATTATTTGTGGGATAGTTGTAGTTATCTAAAATTGGACAATTCAATGTTCATGTCATTGGGTTGTAAGCTACCCAAGTGGAATACAAATTTCTGATCCTCCAGTTTGTGTGTGGCCTCACTCTGGCAATGGAGGAGGCCCAGGACTCAAAAGTCACTATGGGAAGGGGTTCTTAAAATGGTTAGCGATCGGGAGACCCAGTAGGCCTTGGTGGGCCGAGTGTAAGTGTTCGGCAAAGCAATCGACAAGTCTACACATGATCTCACCGATGTACAGGAGGCCACATCAGGAACATTGGATGCAGAGGATGAAGTTCGAGGAGGTGCAAATGAACATCTGTCTCAATTGGAAGGACTGCTGGGGTCCCTGGATGGGGGTGACGGAGGAGGTATGGAGACAGGTGCTGCATCACCTGTGGTTGCAGGGGAAAGTAATATCTGCACATCAATGTCACATCTTCCCATCTCTACCCCTTTCCACCTTCCATATAGATCGCTCACTCGGCAACTCCTTGGTTCACTCATTCCTTCCCACCCAAACCATCTCCCCCCCCCCCCCCCCCCCCCAGTACTTTCCCATAGCACATCCAGTGTTCCCAAAATGGCCTCGATCTTTGGTAAACATGGTTTCCCCCCCTGCTGCATAGATGAATCCTTCTCTCGTGTCTCCTCTGTGTCCTATAGTTCTACTCTGCTCTCGCTCGCCTTCTCTCACACTGAACAAGGATAGTTCCCCTAGTCCTTGCCTTTCACTCCACCGGCCTCTGCATCCAGCACATCATTCTCTAACATTTCCATCACCTCCAACGTGATCTCGCTGCCAGTTGCATCTTTTGATCCGCACTACTTTCCACCTTCTGCAGAGACCACTGCCTCTGCAACTCCATGGTTCACTCATCTCATCCCACCTGAACCACTCCCCCCTCATGTACTTTCCCCTGCAACCACAAGCGATGTGCAACTATTCTCTTCCGAATCCCATGCTGATCTTTCTCTCCCTGGCTGCTTTCTTGGCACACAAACTGGAGGAAAAACAACTCACATTCCGGTTGGATAGCTTTCCAATGGTATGAACATCAAATTCTGCAATTTTAGGTAACAACAAAAACTCCCCCTCTATTCAGAAGATTGACACAAAAATCTGGAGGAACAGTGGGTCAGGCAGCATCTCTGGAGAGAAGGAGTGGGTGATGTTTTGAGTCGAGACCCTTCTTCAGACTGAAAGTCACGGGAAAAGGAAACGAGAGAAAAAGACGATAATGTAGAGAGAGACAAGAACAATGAATGAAAGATAAGCAGAAAAGTAACCAATAAAGGAAACAGGCCATTTTGTTAGCTGCTTGTTGGGTGAAAACGAGAAGCTGGTGTGACTTGGGTGGGGGAGGGATAGAGAGAGAGGGAATGCCAGGGTTACTTGAAGTTAGAGAAATCAATATTCATACCACTGGGCTGTAAGCTGCCCAAGCGAAATATGAGATGCTGCCTGACCTGCTGAGTTACTCCAGCTTTTGGCCTCACTCTGACAATGGAGGAGACCTAGGACAGTAAAGTCAGTGTGGGAATGGGAAGGAGAATTAAAGTGTTTAGCTACTCATTACTATTCAGAGTTGTTGTAATAAAAACACTCTTTCAGACTTCCTTAAAATATATTTATAAAGTCCAGATTGGGAACCTGTGCTGCTGGTAATTTACTTAATGCCAAAGTTAATTTGTGGAACCCTGTTAGTGTTTACATGACAGAGAGGTTGCATACTTCTTCACCTCGACATTTTCAAATTTTCCTCCTTGACACCAAATTGGCAAAATATCTAGTATTAATGCATGGCAAAATTTGTTTATTTTAACTTTTTAACTTTAGTTGAAAACTTTATTGTGACAGGTATGCTTTTTTTGCAATTCTAATTATGATCAATATTATTATCAATAATTTTGTCTTTTTAAAATTAGACTATTAGAAATTCCTACCTACCAGCCTTGGTAAGGTATCTTCTTCAGAAGATCTACAGTGAGTTAAGATAAAAGCCCATCATCACCACATGTGACCTATTCATCTTAATTACTACGTGCCTGGAAAATTATCCTGACCCCATGAATATCGCTCAAAGTTCCTTGTGTGCCGTGTTGCAGATCTAACCACTTTCAGTTGCTTTATCAATTATAAAGTCAGTAGTAGGTATGTTGGATGGTGATTTTAGAGTTCATTTGCATTTACACCAGCCCGCAAAATGAAGCAATCAATATTTCAAGCTCAGAAACAGGCCCTTCGGCCCACCGTGTCCACGCTGCCCAGCGATCCCTGCACGCTAACACTATCCTACACGTACTAGGGACAATTTGCAATTATACCAAGGCAATTAATCTACAAACCTGTACGTCTTTGGAGGAAATTGGAGATCCTGAAGAAAGCCCACGCAGGTCATGGGAAGAATGAACAAACTCCGTGAAAAAAAGCACCCACGTAGTTAATATCGAACCCGGGTCTTTGGCGCTCTCAGGCAGTAACTCTACCGCTGTGCCAACCTGCTGCCCTTGGGGAGTTGGGGAGGGGTCACCACTGACGAGACATCTCAACTGGACTAGGATGAGGAGCTAAGGACTAGGAGCTAAGATATCCTGCAGCATATGACTTGATTCCTGATACCTCAAAACTTTTCACATGCCTATAAGGCACATTAAGAGTGTGGTGGAATACTGTTCACTTGCTTGGATGTAGACAGCTTCAACAACACTCAAAGTAGTTCATTATCAATGGCAATTCAACTGGGTTGATTGGCATCCCATCTATCAACCTAAATCTTCATCTCCAGTGCAATATGAATGCAGTGTGTACCCTCAACAAAACGTCATATGGTTCTTTGCCGAGGTCCCCTGAAAGCACCTACTGTGAAAGCCAAGGACAACAGGTGCTTAGGAATGGCACCACTTGCAAATTTGCAGTACATAACTGACCATTCCAACTCTAAACATATCACTGTTCCTTCATTGCTGCTTAGTCTGACTCTTCAAACTTCTACCCACCAGCCTTGTTAGAATAAATTTAAGGTGGTTGGTCATCATCACCACTTAAGGATGGACGATACTTCTTGGCCATGCCAGTGACACCTTGGTACCAAAAAGTGAATATTTAAAACAAATATCAACTGTGTCTACTAGCACCACTGTGAAGGCTGAACCTGTCCACTTTTGAATTTTTTTTCATTATTCTTACTGGTTTTATCGTAAAACAATAATCTCTTGGAGAGAGAAAATAATAAGTTTAATGCAAACTGAATCAAGGCAGAAAAATACTGAAAGTTCTGATTCCATGCACAAATTGTGACTTGAAATGTATGAATTTTATTATGAGATTTTTCAACGTTATGATATTTTATCTCTTTCCAATGATCTATAATTACGTGCCATAGTCAAGAAATGCTGACTTGTTTGTTGCAATCTATAAGTCTGGTTTGCAACAACTGAATCTATATACTAAAACTCTCATTTGTTATCATGTTTGTGATTGAACTTCAGCCAAAACGATACACGATAGCGTCAACAATTTTAGGCCCACCTTACTCACCATTGTCACTTTAGTGATAATGCAAGTAGTTTCATTGAAATCGGTCTTATATTTTTAAAGTTATTCACATTTTAAAGTTTAAAAGGAGGGGGGAGGGGGGGAGAAGGGAGAGGGGAGGGGGGGGGGGTTGAGGAGAGAGGGGAGTGGGGGAGGACAGGGTGCTGCACCAATGCAGGAAAGGTTTGGTCCCAACGGGTCCACTTGGTCTAGTATACTCTATTGTGGATCAATATTTTCCTCTGGGAAGCTGCACTGAAAGTTATTACCTATTCTTAGACTGCTTGCAGCCCAGAATTAGTTAAGAATAGCCTTTTCATGTTTCCATTATATTTTATATTTTTTATTCCTCCTTAAATCATCCTGCAATACTGAGTGTTCTGCATTTTCAGAGGTGAACCGATTCCAGGGGACATCCTTATTGATTTAATAGGCTACTCTATAATTTAGTTTAGAGTTTAGCAATACTGCGCGGAAAAAGGCCCTTCGGCCCATTGAGTCCGCACCGACCAGCGATCCCCGCACATTAACACTGCCCTACACACACTAGGGACAATTTACAATTGTACCAAGTATACAAACCCAAGCCAATCATCCTACAAACCAGTACGTCTTTGGAGTGTGGGAGGAAACCGAAGTTCTCGGAGAAAACCCACGCAGGTCACGGGGAGAACGTACAAACTCCTTACAGGCAGCCACCGTAGTCTAGATTGAACCCGGGTCTCCGGCGCTGCAAGCGCTGTAAGGCAGCAACTCTACCGCTGCGCCACCGTGTAAATGAACAAAGTTAATTTAAATGTGTTACATTTAAAGAAGAGCAGTTTGCTAAGTATCCTGCCTAGCACCCTCTTGATTATTATAGAACTATGAGTTGGTCTTAATCTACCAATCTGAATTGATGAATTTGTCAATATAAAATATGTTCACTGCGTGTGTAATATGCATCCAACATGTTCTGCTTTTATTTCAGATTTCCAGCATCTAGTTTTTTTTAACTATCATTAGTTTGCTGCATCTAGTTACATCTTGTTGATCATTCAATGGGCAATCTAAATGTCCAATTCATTTTGATAGTGTAATCAGTGCACTTCAGTTAGGAAATATTGTAAAGTTACGTTTTATTCTTTAGAATGTTTCCATTCTAAATAATCCGAGTTACTCCTTTCACATTTTATACAAAGGATGATTAAAAACATTATCTCAAGGCTTAAAATATTTATGATATTAGTTTATCTTAAATTAAAATAAAACTTAATTTAATCTCCCATGATGTTCGTGCAAATAAGTGTGAAATTGATGCTGACTTAGAATTGTTGCTGAAAAATGTAAATTGCATTTTACTGTTCTTTCTACCGTGCAGATTTGTGTGACTTTCTGGCTTTCACCAGGGCAATTGTGGTGACTTTTAGTACTTTATATTCCTTGGAGTGCAGGAGTGTATAAGATCATGAGGGAAATAGCTAGGGTGAATGAATGCACTGAGTCTTTTACCAGAGGACATAGGTTTAAGGTGAAAGGGGAAAGATTTAATAGAAATCCATGGGGGCAAACTTTTTCACAGAGGGTGCTGAGTATATGGAACAAACTGCCAGAGAAGGTAGTTGAGGCAGGTACTATAAACAACATTTAAAATACATTTGGACAGTTACATGGATAGGTAAGGTTTAGAGCGATATGGGCCAAATGCGGGCAGGTGGAACTAGTGTAGATGGGGCATCTTGGCCAACATGCATCTTGGGCTAGTTGGCCAAAAAGACCTATTTCCGTGCTATATAACTATGACTCTGTGACCCTGTCACTAATGCATTGGTAATTGTTACTAAACAGAGTAAGAGACATAATAGAGACACAAGAAACTACAGATGCTGGAATCTTGAGTAAAGTAGTGTTGGAGGAAGTCAGCAGGTCAGACAGCATTTATGGAGGGAATGGGCAGGCAATGTTTGTGTCAGGACCCTTCAGCATAATAGACTGATGGAGTTACTATTATTATTAATATTCAATAACACTTTTGATTATTTGTGTCTAGAGCCATTTCAATTTAGTTTGTAATCATTTGAGGTTATTGTATCTGTTTGGGGCACATTCTTATGTTTCAGTGCTGGAGTAACTCAGCAGGTCAGGCGGCATTTCTGGAGAATGGATTGGTGACGTTTCGTGTCACGACCCCTCAGTCTGATGAGTCCCTCCAGCAGTTTGTGTCATTTCACCTTAAAACAAGGCGCCGATGCCATTGGTCTGCATGACATGAGCGAGCTCTTCTTCACCAGCTGCCGCATGGTCCAGATGGCTCTGCTGTTGTTGTGGCTCACATTATAGCCCCTGGCTGGCAACGCTTTCTTTGGGCTACCAACAGGTTGCACTCGGTCACTGTGGAACCCCCTCCCCTTTCACCAGCCGCAGCTTCTTCCGGCCAGCCATTGCTTTGTCCATTCCCTGCTCCTCCACCGCCGCCGCCTCCTCCCCGGCAGTCATCAACATCTTCCATGGTGGAGTATGTCGGAGAATCCGGGGGAGAAGGAGGAGGCAATGGTGGAGGGAGGAAGAGGCCGAGTGGACAAAGCGACATGAGGATGAGGAGGAGGCAATGGGAAGCGGACAAAGCAATGGTCAACAGGAGGTGGCAGCTGATGAGAGGGGAGGGAGCCCCACAGTGACCGAGTGCGTCCTGCCGGGGGCCATAACGTGAGCCACATCAACCGGATAGAGTGGGCATCTGGTGGAGAAGGGCTCGTTGGTGTATTTTGTTGGCCTCTTTCCACCTCCCCTCCGCCGCCTCCCCAGAGTCACTGACATACTGTATCTTCGAAGATATCGATGACTCCTGGCGAGGAGGAGGAGGAGGCAGCATCGGAGTGGACAAAGTGATAGGAGAAGGAGGAGGAGGCCGCAGTGTAGAGCGGAGCGGACGAAGTGATGGCTGGTGAGAAGGGAGGAAGCTCCACGCTGGCCTAGTGCATCCTGTCGGTGGCTATGGCCTGAGGAAAGCGCTATTCCCAAGGGCTACAACGTTAACTGCAACAATCATTCTTGATTAGTACAGATGTCAAACATTATGGGGAGAAGGCAGGAGAATGGGGTTAGGAGTGAGAGATAGATCAGACATGATTGAATGGTGGAGTAGACTTGATGGGCCGAATGGCATAATTCTACTATCACTTATGACCTTATTACAACAGCCACTTCAACTGAATGATGTGGGCAGTAAGAGGCCTGGGAGGCAGTGCCAGCCGAGGTCCTTCCGCTATAACCGAAATCCGTCAAGAGGTCCGTTAAAACAAAGGTTTACTGTATTCATGAGCATTTAAATTGTGAAGAAAAGTCATGAATTTTTTTAATCCTGTCCATTTTGACAATTTTTTTTTGTTAAAGCGTGGCTCACCACAGAATCTGTTTTTTTTTTCTACTTTCTCTCATGGAGATGCAAAGTGAGGACAATATCATTTTGGACTCCCATTATTTGTCTGAAGTACTTATGGGTTATACAAGCTTGCCTAAAGTAGCTGCAGCATAATATTTCGTATTCACAACAATTAACATTAACCCTGATTTCCACTAGACAACTCGTGCAGAGCAATGTGCTTATTTTTATTTCACCATTTGATGCATTTGTAGTTTATGGTTATGGTGAAATTGTCTGCTTTGTAAACCTTTCAAAATTCATTAATAACACAATGCATTATTTTGACTGAGTGGTGATCAGGGCATCCTGATACGATATGATAGAACTTTATTTATCACAGGCGGGAAATTGTCTGCCAACAGTCATAAAAACACAACATACATGAAATTAACTTTACGAGTGGAAAGGATTGAGGATGTGGAAAGATTGGGGATGGGGGGGGTGGGGAGAGGGGGTCAGTCTCGGTCTACCCCACGATAGAGGGGGGAGGAGTTGTACAGTTTGATAGCCACAGGGAAGAAGGATCTCCTGTGGCGTTCTGTCCTGCATCTTGGTGGAATCAGTCTGTTGCTGAAGGTACTCCTCAGGGTTGACCAGTGTGTCATGGAGGGGGTGAGCTGTATTGTCCAGGATGCTCCGCAATTTGAGGAGCTTCCTCCCCTCCAAGACCACCTCTCATGAAGCCAGCCTTCCTGATCTTTGTTGATCCTATTGGCGTCCGCAGCCTTCGCCTTCCTGCCCCAGCACACAGCAGCGAAGAAGATGGCATTGGCTGCCACTGATTGGTAGAACATCTGCAGCATCTTACTGCAGACGTTGAAGGAGCGGAGACTTCTCAAAAAGTACAGCCGGCTCCGATAAAATTGAAGTTATAGTGCATTGAAGGGAAGATACTCCAATGAATGGAGATACGTGTCACACAAATGAAGATGGTTATGGTTGACAGAAGTCAATCATCACAGCCCCAGGCCATCTCTGCAGGAATGCCCCATGGCAATGTGCTAGACACAACCATTCACTGCTGCTTCATCCATAATAAACTCAGAAGTGGACATTTTTGCTGCTGACTGCACAAAGGTCCCAATGCTATTTGTAGCTGCAAGGAACAGCAAATGTTGCTTTACAAAAAAAAGACAATGCTGGAATAACTCAGCGGGCCAGGAAGCATCCCATGAGAAGATGGATAGGTAATGTTTTGGGTCAGGACCCTTCTAAATGTCACCTATTCATGTTCTCCAAGGATGCTGCCTAACATGCTGCATTATTCCAGCACTCTGTGTCTCTCCATATGTAGCTCCTCAGCAAACCACACACATCTCTGAAGAAGGGCCTTGACCCAAAACGTAACAAATTCCTTCTCTCCAGGGAATTTAGCAGGTCAGCATCTGTGGAGGGAAAGTGATTGTTGATGTTTCAGGTCAAGACTCTCTCAGCAGATTGTTTTTTTGCTCCATATCTCTGCATCTGCAGTCTCTTGGGTCCCTAGATTCTGACCTGTTGTTTTGTTAATCATGTTTTTCTTGGTTTTAGAATTTTATATGAATTGTTGCTGTAATTTTTAGGCTGCTATGCTTTGATACAGTGTGTAACCGTGTACTAGTGTGTTGGTTCTATTTAACAAGCCCAATCTGAAAATGCATCACTTCCATTATTTTTGCCAGGTCAAATTGGTTCTTGCCCTACAGAACAATGCATACTATCACAAAAAGGACCCTGTCAGTTCAAAAAGGTGTTTCATAACAATATTTTTGAATGATTAATGATTATTTGAATGTAAGAATCCTGAGGGAGCAATGCTCAATCAAGGCTCTCCAGCAGCTAACATCCAACAGTGGTTATAACTAAAACCAGAGGAAAAACAGTTATACTTGGGGCAGCTGGCTGGACTGGCAGAAATTTGGGTCTTTCATGCGGTTGGGTTTTAAGGCATCAAATTCTGTCCTGATAAGTACTGCATATCTGCTTTAATAGCATCTATATTAAAAAAAAAGCTTCAAAAAAGGAAAGTGTTTCAGTGGAGAATTTTTTATTCAAAGAATATTTTACCAGTTAAATATTCCTAGTTCAAAAAAAAGATGCTAGCGATTGGGGACAACAGTGGAAGTATCTTTGATAATGACACTGATTCTGTTATAACACATTGTGGGAATGCAAACTCGCCTTTGGGGCATGAAATAATTGCTGTAGAAATACTTTTCCACTGAGAATTGTGGAGCAGAGGGTTCTAGGAATGCAGATGCATCGTTCCTTAAAAGTGGCGTCACAAGGTGGTCAAGAAGGCCTTCATCAGTCAGAGTATTGAGCATAGAAGTTGGGAGGTCATGTTACAATTATATACAGGCATGTGAATTTTCCGTATTTTTAAAATCCATTTTCCGCACTTTTTGCATGATTTCCGCGTTTTTCACTTTGCCAAATAAACGGAGAAATCGGATCGAAAAAAAGATAGAAAGAAAAAACCATGTATAGACTTGTAATGAACACTAGGGTTCCGCTAGAGGTCGGTTCCGCGAGAAATCCCCCGGTGCCCTGGAAGTCGCCCCAAAAAAGTGGCACCTAGGCTGGGCAAAGCAGCCAATCTCGACCTCATCGGGACTTCCATGACCGATTGGTGGCTTGAATTTGCAACCTGCGGCCGGGGCTCTGGAACTCCAGCCCAGCTGGAGCCAGCACATCTATCCCCGTAGCCGACTTCCTTGGCCTGCTGGATTAACCAGCAAAGCTCTGGAACCAAGAGTGCCAGAAAATCAGTGGTGGAACTGTAATGAGTAAATATTAAATTTAAACGCAAGATTTTATAACTAAATTAATTAAGACAGGGTTAAAATATAAAACACAGCAGAAAAGCCAATTACCACCTTTTTGGGCTGATTATTCAAAAAAGTGCTATAAGAAAGACGTACAGGTATGTAGGTTAATTGGCTGGGTAAATGTAAAAATTGTCCCTAGTGGGTGTAGGATAGTGTTAATGTACGGGGATCGCTGGGCGGCACGGAGTTGGTGGGCCGAAAAGGCCTGTTTCCGGCTGTATATATATGATATGATATGATATGATGATAATTGTCAATAAGGCTGGTTATAATGACCCAACCAACCCATTATTTATGAAATCATATGCCCTAAAATTTATGGACCTAGTAGACTTTAAAACTCTACAAATAATGTTTAGAGCAAAAGAAAGAACAATTCCTGACTGTATCCAAGGTTTGTTTTCAGTGAGGGAGAGCAGGTATCCATCCACTCAGGGGTAATTATATATTTCAAAAAATGAGGGTAAGAACAAATGTGAAAAATAGATGTGTGACTGTTAAAGGGGTCAATTTATGGAATAGTTGCAACAATGAATTAAAAGAGTATAGTAATATGTGTAAATTCAAGAAAATGTTCAAAAATATTATATTTGAAAGATACAAAATATGTGATCAGCACTGAGAAATGACTGACATGACAGAAATGATGGTTCTTGACTATATTTGTGTTTCTTTCTATATTTTGTTTATCTGCTTCTGACCTATGATGTGTTTTGTTAAGTATTAAGGGTAGGCATAATAAGCTTTGGCTTCTGCCAACACCTTTATTTTTCGGTCAGAAAATATAATGTGTGATTATATTGGGGTTTTTTTGATACAATGATTTTTGCATTATTTAACTTTCACAACTGTATGGTCTGTTGTATTGTATTGACCGGAAAAAAAATAAAAATAATGTGCGAATTTACTTCAAAATGTTATTAGTGACATATTCACATTATTTTGTAATGTCTGATTTTACTTTGAAATGCACTAAAAGAGACATGAAACGGGTAATTTTGCGTGTACGTTTTAAAAAAATCCGATTTTTTGACCCCCATTGCTCGGCTCTTTTCCTCTCTTTTTTTAACCTCACTCACATGCCTGTATATAAGACGTTGGTGTGGCCACATTTAGAGTAGTGTGTTCAGTTTTGGTCACCTTTTTATAGGAAAGATATTGTCAAGCTTAAGGGTTCAGAGAAGATTTACCAGGATGTTGCCAGTACTTGAGGGACTGCGCCATAGGGAGAGGTTGAGCAGAGCTTTATTCTTTGGAATGCAGGAGGATGAGGGGTAATCTTCTGGAGGTGTACAAAAACATGCGATGAATAGATCGGGTAAACACACAGTGTCTTTTAAAATCTTAATCCATCTTAAAGATAGCGGAGTCAGGGGGTTTGGGGAGAAGGCAGGAACGGGGTACCGATTGCGAATGAACAGCCAAGATCACATTGAATGGCGTTGCTGGCTCGAAGGGCAGAATGGCCTACTCCTGCACCTATTGTCTATTGTCTATTTTGCTTAGAGTAGGGGAATGGAGAACCAGAGGACATAGGGCTGGGGGGGGGGGGGGGGGGGGGAGGATTTAACAGGAACCTGAGGGGTAACTTTTTTTTACACAATCGGCGGTGGGTGTATGGAACAAGCTGCCGGAGGAGGTAGTTGAGGCAGGTACTATCGCAACGTTTAAGAAAATTTAGACAGGTACATGGATAGGGTAGCTTTAGAGGGATATGGGCCAAAAACTTGTAGGTGGGATTAGTGTAGATGAATAAGTTTATTAATAACTTTAAGTTTATTGGCCAAGTATGCATATACAAGGAAAGTGCCTTGGTGCTCCGCTCACAAATGACAACACAAACATACAGTTAACAATTAAGAATAAAGCATAACCACATCAAAACAATGATACAACGTTACGGTCTAAACATGTGGGTGAAAATAAACCAGGGCAAAAAAGAGACTACAGACTTTGGTTATTGAGTAGAACTATCACTCGTGGAAAAAAGCTGTTTTTATGTCTGGCTGTGGTTGCTTTGACAGTCCAGAGTCGCCTTCCAGAGGAAAGTGCTTCGAAGAGTTTGTGGCCAGGGTGAGAGGGGTCAGAGATGATCTTGCCCGCTCGCTTCCTGGCCCTTGCAGTGTACAGTTCATCAATGGGGGGAAGATTGCAGCCAACAACCTTCTCAGCTGTGCGAACGATCCGTTGCAGCCTCCGGATGTCGTGCTTGGTGGCTGAGCTAAACCAGACCATGATGGAGAAGGTGAGGACGGACTCAATGATAGCAGTATAGAATTGGACCATCATTGCCTGTGGCAGATTGTGTTTCTTCAGTTGCCGCAGGAAGGACATCCTTTGTTGGGCCTTTTTGACTGTGTTGGGCCTTTGTTGGGCCTTCTGGGTCCACCTTGTCCATGCCAACCATAGATCGCCTGATCACACTGGTTCAGGTTATCCCACTTTCCCAACCAGTCTCAACATATTAGAGACAATTTAGAAGCCAATTAATCTACAAACCTGCATCTTTGGGGTGTGGGAGGATACCAAAGCATCTGGTCCCTCAATGTAATAGTGTGGATTCTATTCATCAAGGGATATGATCCTCACTAAATGACGTCAAGGAAGTAGTACTGTTCAACTATGCCTTTTTCACCTTATAAAAAGCCTTTTACTCTGCAAATTGGGATAGATTGTGAGCAGCAGAGAAATAACGGTCCATGATGAAACCCTGGAAAGCTTGGGCCGCTTTCCAAATCTCAAAGTAAAAAATATTGATGATAAAATTGATCATGGTCTTCAGTGTGCCAGCACAGCTCGACCTTTATCAGAGGGAATGTGTAGGAAGGAACTGGAGTTGCTGGATAAACCGAAGATCGACACAAAATGCTGTAGTAACTCAGAGGGACAGGCAGTATCTCTGGAGAGAAGGAATAGGTGATGTTTTGGGTCGAGACCCTTCTTCAGACTGAAAGTCTGAAGAAGGGCCTTGTCCTGAAACATCACCCATTCCTGCTGAGTTACTCCGGCATTTTGTATCTATCTTCTGTTATCTGACGGAATCAAGATGTCAAACTTGGCAGATAGTCCATTGACTACTTGGCAGTAGCAATCTCTGCCCTACCATAAACATCTGAGCTGTAGACTACCTTCAGCGAGAGCTCAAAGCACTGGAGATGTAACTCCAATACTGTTCCAGCAAAATCCTTCAAATCTAGTGGTACGATAAGTATATCAATGTCATTTCCTTTCCGCGACAGAGATCCTCACTATCAAAGCTTGAATTACCCGTGGCTGGATCAGATCAACAGGCCTCGTATTTTGCGGACCTGACGTTAAACTCCTCAAGCAGGCACTTAAGCTTTGTCATAGCAAGAGTACATAAGAATCAGTTCATTTCTTTTTTCTCAGTCTCCTGGAAAAATGGTAATGCTGCTCCTGATTTATGGGAATCCTTGATCCATGATATCTCAAAGGGGAGCACGCGGAAATGCAATGAAAACAATGGAAGGTGCCACCACCTGCCAGGCTGATTCACTTGGTCCATCAGGACTCCCAATTGTAAAATCTGTCAGGCTGACCTGGGCTTCATCAGCTGGAGAAATGGTGTGGAAGTAAGTCATCCATGACCATTTGAAACTGCGTAAGAAAAAAGTAAAAGCCATAGAAAAAGTGTTATGATAGACCTCTGTCTTGTCAAGTCAGATTGTGGCAGGAAGGAGGTGCCTTTCAAGATTAACCCTTTATTGTTTCCGTTAGGACATATATTAAACAGCTATTCTGAAAGATGAAATAATCACTTTTTTTACAATTGTCCTGTTTAGTCAGAGAAATTATTTTTGGGCTGAATAGTGGGCGATTGTTTGAAATTATATTTACAATCTTTTCACACCAACAATACCCAAGATTTGGGTCTCAAAAAAATCAGTGAGATTTTAGCCAGACAGATCCTTTTGGGTTTTTCTTAAAATGTTATCTCTTTGCCTGGCTGTGCTTCAGCGAATGGCTTCTAATATCTTACCAATATCTTCTGCAAACCATTAGGTGAGTCTTTTTCGTGTGGCTAATTAAGGCACATTTTCTACAATGAGTGTTAACTAAAGACCTTAACTTCTACAATGAGTGTTAACTAAATGTAGATACACTATCAAATGTATATTTGCCTTGCTCTAATAGCACAGTTGTTTGCAACCTTAAAGTTCTGGGGAAATGCTTATTCTTTTTTGCTCTGGATAACATTGTTGACTCAGTTTCCGAATTAGTTTGATAAATATACTGTGTTTTGGTAGCTTTATAGTTTTGTTCTTTGGCTTCTAACACATTCTCTCTTTATTACAAGCGGTTAGAAAGAGGTAGATGGGACTGACCCTACCATGCTGCAGCTCCCCCTCCCCCCCACACATCCCTTTCTAGGTGATCACAGCTTCTGGACTTTATTACTTATTCCTTTAGAACATATATGAAACGGGCAGGGATGGAGCTTATTATCTATTCCTAATTATCAATGAAATGGTTGTAGATGAGCCACATTTTTAAATTGCTGTGATACTATCCTAATTCAGACTGATAAGTGATTTTGAGAGGAAGTTATGGACTTCCCCTGTGCTTGTTAGATCCTTGTAAATTTAAAAGATTGGATGTTTGGGAGATGTTGAGGCTCTGGATTGCTACAGTACATCTTATAGATAATACCCATCACAGGCACTCTGCACAAGTAAGTGGTGAAGGAAATGAGGGTTTTAGATGGATGGGTTGCCAATCAAACTAGCTTCTTGATCCAATAGTGCTGAGCATCTTTAGTGTTGAAACACAATTGTTTGACTTTGATAGAAGACTCCTTGTTCTTTAAGAGTGATATGACAGTCAGCTGTAAAGGACAGAAATGTAAAAGCAGCCACTGCTATAGAAAAAAACAAATTGTTTATTAATTTTTTTAAAGATATATTTGTAAAGCTGACATGAGGGAAAGGTATCAATATGCATAATTGAACTTACCTTTGCAGGTTATCACTATACTTGACACAAATGACATAAATTGCAAAACTCCTTGTCGTAAAACCTCATAGCGCTCAAGATATGTCCCTAGAAAATGAAGTGCTACATGAACCAGTGTTATACAGGAACATTATAACATAGCATTAATGGAGATGAGATACTGATAAGTTATTTTTAACTCGCTTATTCCATTTGCTGTTCCTGTATAAAAAGAGAAGTGAAACAACAGGATTCCCCCGATTTTCTCCGACTGGTGCTTTCGTTGCCTCTCGCAACTTTAATAGGCTCCTACAGAGATGCTACCAGACCTGCTGAGTTACTCAGGCACTTTTTTTGTCTACGTAAGATACCAGCATCTCCAGTTTCTTGTGTCTACCACCCAATCCTAACTGGGGAGCACTAGAGCATACTCCAGGAGGGAACTGGAACATAACCTGCCTGCACCTAGCCATAAACCTCACTGGGCGGAACGGCAAAACACAAACCTGGTGAGGCACAAACTGGAACCTTAGTGGGTAAATGAGCTGGTTGCACCCTGCAGAAGGTATCTGGAGACCGAAAGGGTAAATCCTGCCCCTTCAACTGTCCTGTGTCCCTATGGCCCGTGAAAATTGCCTGTGCTCACCCAGTAGAAAGTGCCTCCAGTCCCCAGAAGCAAGCAAATCCAACTTCTTGCAATCCTCCGGTCTCCCAGTGGTCAGGGGAAATCACCCATACTCACCCAGCAGAAGAAGCCTGCAATCCTACAGGCAGAGCCACCTGTACACCCAACGCAGCGGCTCTAATTGACAATTGTGCCTCTGCTGTGTCAGCACTTTCAAAAGCACCTGCCTCCATGCTACCTATTAAGCCCCCTGAATTCATTAAGCCAAAGTACGGACTGGAAAAATAAGACTCCAAAATGAAAAAGGGCTATGCAGGGTAGCGTTAAGCAAGGGATACCTGTACATTCCTAACTGGCAATTTTTTGCTTGATCATTCTTCTTTATTGCCCTTTCTTGAAGGGATTGTCTTCTTTGTTTGGAATGGTTATAAGTGACCACCTTATTATTTGGTCAAAACTTTTTTTATGTTTGCGGAAAACAGAGGAATTGATTGTGGAACAGCATCACAACTTGAATACCCAAATTAAACATTCATGCAATTTGAGTTGGGAAATGGTTTGACAATAGACAATAGACAATAGGTGCAGGAGTAGGCCATTCGGCCCTTCGAGCCAGCACCGCCATTCAATGTGATCATGGCTGATCATTCTCAATCAGTACCCTGTTCCTGCTTTCTCCCCATACCCCCTGACTCCGCTATCCTTAAGAGCTCTATCTAGCTCTCTCTTGAATGTATTCAGAGAATTGGCCTCCACTGCCCACTGAGGCAGAGAATTCCACAGATTCACAACTCTCTGACTGAAAATGTTTTTCCTCATCTCTGTTCTAAATGGCTCACCCCTTATTCTTAAACTGTGGCCCCGGTTCTGGACTCCCCCAACATTGGGAACATGCTTCCTGCCTCTAACGTGTCCAACCCCTTAATAATCTTATACGTTTCGATAAGATCCCCTCTCATCCTTCTAAATTCCAGTGTATACAAGCCTAGTCGCTCCAGTCTTTCAACATATGACAGTCCCGCCATTCCTGGAATTAACCTAGTAAACGTACGCTGCACGCCCTCAATAGCAAGAATATCCTTCCTTAAATTTGGAGACCAAAACTGCACACAGTACTCCAGGTGCGGTCTCACTAGGGCCCTGTACAACTGCAGAAGGACCTCTTTGCTCCTATACTCAACTCCTCTTGTTATGAAGGCCAACATTCCATTGGCTTTCTTCACTGCCTGCTGTACCTGCATGCTTCCTTTCAGTGACTGATGCACTAGGACACCCAGATCACGTTGTACGTCCCCTTTTCCTAACTTGACACCATTCAGATAACACTCTGCCTTCCTATTCTTACCACCAAAGTGGATAACCTCACACTTATCCACATTAAACTGCATCTGCCAAGCATCCGCCCACTCACACAACCTGTCCAAGTCACCCTGCAACCTCATAGCATCTTCCTCACAGTTCACACTGCCACCCAGCTTTGTATCATCTGCAAATTTGCTAATGGTACTTTTAATCCCTTCATCCAAGTCATTGATGTATATTGTAAATAGCTGCGGTCCCAACACCGAGCCTTGCGGTACCCCACTAGTCACTGCCTGCCATTCTGAAAGGGACCCATTTATCCCCACTCTTTGCTCCGCCATTAGTGCCTTTTTTTGCCAAGCTATCATTGAAAATAATCTGAATCAGGATTCAGATATCTGAGTTGCAAAGGGACTTGGGAGTGCTGGTGCAGGATTCCCAAAAGGTTAATTTGCAAGTTGAATAGGTAGTAGGGAAGTCAAATGCAATGTTAGCTTTTATATTGCAAGGACTTGAATATAAAAACTGGGATGTAATGCTGAGGCTTTACAAGACACTGGCCAAACCTCATTTGTGCGTAGTTTTGGGTCCCATATCTGAGGAGGGATGTGCTGCCGTTGGAGAGGGTTCAGACGAGGTTTACAAGAATAATTCGGGGGTTGATTGGGTTGGCATATGATGAGTGTTTGATGCCACCAGCTCTGTACCTGCTGGAGTTTAGAAGGATGAGGGGGGACCAAATAATGAAAGGCCTAGATAAAGTGGATGTAGAGTGTCTTGGGGAGAGTTTCCATTAGTGGGATTGTCTAGGACCAAAGAGCACAGCCTCGGAATGAGGTACCTTTACAAAGGAGATGAGGAATTTCTTTAGTCAGAGAGTGGTGAATCAGTGGAATTCATTGTCGCAGACAGATGTGTAGGCAAAGTCATTGGGTATTTTTAAAAGCGGTGATTGACAGATTCTTGCTCAGTAAGAGTGTCAAATGTTATGGGATTAAGAGGGAAAGGTGAATCAACCATGATTGAATGGGGATTAGACTCGATGGGCCGAATGACCTAATTCTGCTCCTATGACTTATGAACTTATGCTTTGTCCTCTGTGATTTTATTTATAAATCAGTTTTCCCTTTGCATTTTAAATAGTATAAGATCTGTTCCAAAAAATTCACATGGGTTTTTTTGCCACAAACTATGGTTCTGTAGAACAAAAGGTTTTGCATTTTTCATTTCCTGACTTAAAAGCATGGAAAATTTTCTGCTGCTGTCAATTATCATGTACTTAATATTCTTCACTTGGATCATTGTGAATGCGCAATTTATCTGTCAAGTATTTTCCTCAACTCTGCTGCTGCATGATTTTGAGAGAGCTGCATGTTATTCACTGAAAATAAATGAGCTTCTACTTTGAATGTGATTAGAGCCCATTTCCCATGAGGAAAACAAGGCTGCTGTGCTGGGATCTGGAAGCCTTTGTGCTCAGAAAATGTCTCGGGATGTAAATGGTGTAAATTAATATTCATGCTCTTTTATACAGAATATATAAAACCATACCAACGGCCTTTTTTTTAATCAAGGTGCTCTTTACAATTCTGTATACTTGCATCGTAATGAGAAAAAACCTCTGTTCATTATTGTTTCTTACATATTTATTATTAATATAATCCCTCAATTGCTTCATGGTTATTTGACCCCTGTAATTTCATCCCCCTCTTGTAGGCCGGTTTATTGTTGGAGAGTGTTTATTCTGCTTACTTTAAAGAGTGAATGCCAACAGGTTATGGAAGCAATTCTATTGTAATTGGTTGTTTTAATGCACATGGTGTTATTCTCTGAATCTGCTTATCCTTATCTTTTGACCTAGCCACCCATCTATATTTCATTCAACTTGCCTTGCTCATGCCTCCTAATGTAGCATTTAGCCCTGTTAGCTACAGAATGATAGTGAAGTTGCTGATGATGCGCGGGACACCTGGCAGTTCACAGATTGATCAGCATCTGCGACTGGTTTGAGTTTTATCGGGAATCATCCATCCTCTTCACCAATGATATGAAGATGCTGGGGATCTGGTTAGGACTGGCCAAGGCGTGCAACAAAAAATGGCTGGAGTGGGTAGGCATTGTTATCATATCATATCAGATTGGGATGGTAAGGTCAACATTTCTTCTCCACAATTGTTAAAAACCTGGTCATCGGGTACGAGGCACTCACGGGGTTACTGTACTTGGAGCGGGTGTGGCCTGTTCCCTCGCTCTGGCATTCACCTGGGCTGTATTCTGGGAAATCATAGAAGAAGCGTGTCGAATGAGTCACGATTCACAAATCCACAGACAAAAGCTTACCCAGCATTGTCCTCCTTGTGATGGCCACATTCGAATGTGGCTGCATCAAGCTCTACATTGAGCCACAGCATGTCCACCAAATATCATTACCTGCTGAGGTTTGACCTATCCCCAGTGTGGGGAAGGATCATCCTGATATGACTGCCATGCAATGCGCCAGCCAGCTGGACATTGTCCCACCATGTTGTGGGAAAATTCTTCCAGTCCATCAACTTACACCATAAACCCATCAGGCAGTGCTTAGCATGGGACATCCTGAAGGCGGAATAAGGAATTGATGGATCCTGGAGCGGTTCCCTTAGCAGACTGCCCAGATTGATTGGCAAAGTGCCTCATCATCACAACCCACCAACAAGCACCAAGACCTCACTTTGCTGGTGGTCAGAAGGGCCCTCCCAATCAGATCCATCCTGTACTGTTGGAATCTTAATGACAATGCTAGGTGTCCTTGGGACAGCTGCTATGGAGAGAAGATGGTTGCCCAGCTCTTTGAAGAGTGCGGTTTCGCAAAGAGGCTCTGGAGAAGCATGTAAGGGTCCTTGCAGGTCTGATGATCTGCATCCCAGAGTACTTAAGTGGCTCTAGAAATCGTAGATGCATTGGTGATCATTTTCCAATGTTCTATAGATTCAGGATCAGTTCCTGTGGATTGGAAGGAAGCTAATTTAATCCCACTTTTTAAGAAAGGAGGGAGAGAGAAAAACGTAATTATAGACCAGTTAGCCTGACATCGGTGGTTGGGAAGATGCTGGAGTCAATTATAAAAAATGAAATAACGGCACATTTGGATAGCAGTAACAGGAACGGTCTGAGTCAGCATGGATTTACGATTGGGAAATCATGCTTGACTAATCGTTTGGATTTTGAGGATGTAACTAGGAAAATGGACAATGGAGAGCCAGTGGATATAGTGTACCTGGACTTTCAGAAACCCTTAGATAAGGTCCCACATAGGAGATTAGTGGGCAAAATTAGAGCGTATGGTATTGGGGGTAGGGTACTGACATGGATAGAAAATTGGTTGGCAGACAGGAAACAAAGCGTAGGGATTAAGGCAGTGAAGAAAGATAGAGTTGCTGCCTTACAGCGAATGCAGTGCGGGAGACTCAGGTTCGATCCTGACTACGGGCGCCGTCTGTATGGAGTTTGTACGTTCTCCCCGTGACCTGCGTGGGTTTTCTCCGAGATCTTCGGTTTCCTCCCACACTCCAAAGACGTGCAGGTTTGTAGGTTAATTGACTGGGTAAATGTAAAAATTGTCCTTGGTGTGTGTAGGATAGTGTTAATGTGCGGGGATCACTGGGCGGCGCAGACTTGGTGGGCCGAAAGGGCCTGTTTCCGCGCTGTAGAATCTAAATCTAAAAAAAAAAAAAAAAGAGGAGTTGAGTATAGGAGCAAAGAGGTCTTTCTGCAGTTCATGGCACTAGTGAGACCACACCTGGAGTATTGTGTGCAGTTTTGGTCTCCAAATTTGAGGAAGGACATTCTTGCTATTGGCCAGACTGTCATATGTTGAAAGAATGGAGCGACTGGGCTTATATACACTGGAATTTAGAAGGATGAGATGGGATCTTATTGAAACATATAAGATTATTAAGGGATTGGACACGTTAGAGGCAGGAAACATGTTCCTAATGTTGGGGGAGTCCTGAACCAAGGGCCACAGTTTAAGAACAAGGGGTAGGCCATTTAGAATGGAGATGAGGAAGAACCTTTTCACCCAGAGAATTGTGAATCTGTGGAATACTTTGCCTCAGAAGGCCGTGGAGGCCAATTCTCTGGATGCTTTCAAGAGAGAGTTAGATAGAGCTCTTAAAGATAGTGGAGTCAAGGGATAAGGGGAGAAGGCAGGAAAGGGGTACCGATTGTGGATGATCAGCCATGATCACAGTGAATGGTGGTGCTGACGCAAAGGGGCGAATGGCCTACTCCTGCACCTGTTGTCTATTGTCCTTGCCATGGTTCATCCCGTAGCTGTGTAACAGACTGCTTTCTGATTTATGAACTGTTTGCAGGGATACACTAGGAGACAGACATCAAGTATTGCTGGATGATCATTAATTCGGTGAACCAGCACAGCGAGATGTCCACAAGAAAATATTGCTGACTGGCCAAAGCCAGACTGCAGGAATACCTGCTGAGGGACGCAATACAAAAGCTCAGTGAGGGAGGACCACAGTCAAGGGTCCTTTCACTGCTGGACATTAAGGAGTTGAGTCTGGTGGGAATACCCCATAGACAAGGGAAGGCATATCACCCCAGGGGGGCAAATGAGTGGCTGTTTTGTGTAAGGACACGTACTAACAGTACTGAAGACAGACACAAAATACTGGAGTAACTTAGCGGGACAGACAGCGTCTCTGGAAAGAAGGAATGGGTGGTGTTTTCGATCGAGACCCTTATTCAAACTGAGAGTCAAGGGAGCGGGAAACTGGAGATATGGAAGGGTACTAAGAGAATGTAAGGTGTGTAACGACAGATCAAAGCAGACAAAGCTAAAGGAAATATAGAATGGTTCATTGTTGACTATGGGGAAGGTGACAACTAGGCATAAACAGTAAAGTAGCGAGTCTGGGTCAAAACGTGGTCGTAGAGCAGGAGGGCAAGAGAAATCACAGAGGGGGAGCAGCGAGAGAGCATGTTGCTAAACTCGTCGAAGAGAGGAGGAGAACGTCTTCAAAGTGGACATACCTTGAGGAGAAATCGCAGTGGAGCAACAGGTAGTGTAAGAAAATAACTGCAGATGCTGGTACAAATCAAAGGTATTTATTCACAAAATGCTGGAGTAACTCAGCAGGTCAGGCAGCATCTCAGGAGAGAAGGAATGGGTGACGTTTCGGGTCGAGACCCTTCTTCAGACTGATGTCAGGGGGGCGGGACAAAGGAAGGATATAGGTGGAGACAGGAAGACAGTGGGAGATCTGGGAAGGAGGAGAGGAAGAGAGGGACAGAGGAACTATCTAAAGTTGGAGAAGTCAATGTTCATACCACTGGGCTGCAAGCTGCCCAGGCGAAATATGAGGTGCTGTTCCTCCAATTTCCGGTGGGCCTCACTATGGCACTGGAGGAGGCCCATGACAGAAAGGTCAGACTGGGAATGGGAGGGGGAGTTGAAATGCTGGGCCACCGGGAGATCAAGTTGGTTAAGGCGGTCTGAGCGAAGGTGTTGGGCGAAGCGATCACCAAGCCTGCGTTTGGTTTCGCCGATGTAAAGAAGTTGACATCTAGAGCAGCGGATGCAATAGATGAGTTTGGAGGAGGTGCAGGTGAACCTCTGTCTCACCTGGAAAGACTGTTTGGGTCCTTGGATTGAGGTGAGGGGGGAGGTAAAGGGACAGGTGTTGCATCTCCTGCGGTTGCAGGGGAAAGTGCCCGGGGATGGGTGGTTTGGGTAGGCAGGGACGAGTGAACCAGGGAGTTACAGAGGGAACGGTCTCTGCGGAACGCAGAAAGGGGAGGGGATGGGAAGATATGGCCAGTGGTGGGGTCCCGTTGTAGGTGACGGAAATGTTGGCGGATGATTTGTTGGATACGCTGGCTGGTGGGGTGGAAGGTGAGAATGAGGGGGATTCTGTCCTTGTTACGAATGGAGGGAGGGGGAGCAAGAGCGGAGCTGCGGGATGTAGAAGAGACCCTAGTGAGAGCCTCATCTATAATGGAAGAGGGGAAGCCCCGTTTCCTGAAGAATGAGGACATCTCTGATGCCCTGGTGTGAAACACCTCATCCCGGGCGCAGATGCGGCGTAGACGGAGGAATTGGGAGTAGGGGGTAGACTTTTTGCAGGAGACAGAGTGGGCAGAAGTGTAGTCCAGATAGCTGTGCGAGTCAGTGGGTTTATAGTAGATGTCAGTCAATAGTCTGTCTCCTGTGATGGCACGGTGGCGCAGCAGTAGATTTGCTGCCTTACAGCGAATGCAGCGCCGGAGACTCGGGTTCGATCCTGACTACGGGCGCTGTCTGTACGGAGTTTGTACGTGACCTGCGTGGGTTTTCTCCGAGATTTTCGGTTTCCTCCCACACTCCAAAGACGTACAAGTATGTAGGTTAATTGGCTGGGCAAATGTAAAAAAAAATTGTCCCTAGTGTGTGTAGGATAATGTTAGTGTGCGGGGATCGCAGGGCGGCGCGGACCCGGTGGGCCGAAGGGCCTGTTTCTGTGCTGTATCTCTAAATCTAAAAATCTAAAATTAATCAGTACAATAAAACTAGGGTAGGGGAGGGATGGAGGGAGAGGGAAAGCAAGGGTTACTAGAAGTTGGAGAAATCAATATTCATACCACTGTGTTGGAAACTGCCCAGGAGGTGCTGTTCCTCCACTTTACATTTGGTTTCATTCTGACAATGGAGGAGGCCCAGAACTGAAAGATAAGTATGGGAATGGGAGGGGAGTTAGTGTTTAGCAGCCATAAGATCACATAGGCCTTGGCAGACTGAGCAAAGGTGTTCAGTGAAACGATCGCTGAGCCTGGACTTCTCGCCGAAATATAGGCGTCCACTCCTGGAACAGCAGATACAGTAGATGAGCTTGGAGGAGGTGCTAGTGAACCTCTGCCTCGCCCAAGGGGGAGGTATATGAACAGGTGTTGCATCTCCTGCGGTTGCAGGGCAAAGTACCTGGGGAGGGGGTGGCTAACCAGGGTGTTGTGGAGGAAACAGTCTCTGCGGGAAGGGGTGGAGATGAGAAGTTGTGACTAGTGGTGGGATCCTGGAGGTGGTGAAAATGTTGGAGGAATATGTGCTGTATGCGATAAGCTGATGGGGTGAAAGGTGAATACTGGGGGACTCTGTCCCTGATGTGACTGGGGGGAGGGGGAGCAAGAGCGGAGCAAGAGCGGAGCTGCGGGACACCAAGGAGACCCTTGTGAGATCCTCATCTATGATGGGAGAGGGGAACCCCCATTCCCTAAAGGGTAAGGACATCTCGGATGTCCTGGTATGGAACACCTGATCTTGGGCGCTGATGCGGTGTTGATGGAGGAATTGGGATTAGGGAATGGAGTCTTTACAGAAGGCAGTGTGGGATGAAGTGTAGCTGTGGGAGTCAATAGGTTTATATCGACTGATGTCTATTGTAAACCTACTGACTGAAGCTAACGTTTGAGGGGCTGAGTGTGGTGGGGAAACCCCTCAAACAACAGAAGACATCACCCTCAGGGGCCAAGTGAATGGCATTGATGCTTATGTGCTAACACTATGTATAAAATCAATAGCACAAAATATAGAGCAACTAAGAATGTATTATGAGTTTTCCACTAATTCCTTTCATTTTTTTCAAATAAAGTTTATCTCAGAAATAAAAAAATATCACACAACAAAAAAAAAACTCCATGTGGCACTCTGCATCAAGTTTCATTGTTCACAATATAGTCGTGGATCTTGTGAGATTAAATTACTGTGTCCAGATTCCAGCATGTCTCCCCAAGTAACTGAGTATTCACTCTAACTTTAAATAAGGAAAGGCAAATGTTAAAATCGGTTTTAGTTTGGAGGGAAGCCAAAATAAGTTGAATGATAGCACTCTGCCCTTCAATTTTCAGCTTATTTAATGACCCATTGTGAAACAACCTCAGTTGGAGTGATTTTCTGCTTTGCTTGTTGGATGGTAATCATTTGCTCATCTGAGTTTTAAGATAAGTTTTTTTTTATGGCATAAAAATGAGTGATTTCTGGAAAAAGGCAAGAGACCTGCTACACTCAATTGTCTCCAAGCATTAAAGTCAAACATTCCAAAAAAAATAATTTGTGTCTAAAATGTCAGACAAAAATAATATAATTTTGAAAACTGCATATTATACAGGTCTTAAGATGTTAAAACTGTTCCCCTTTCTATTGAAATCTTCATTTGTTTTGTTTGGCTCTTAAAGTTTGTGGATGATTTAGACAGGTGTGTGTTGATTGATTGCAATTTTGAAAATAACAGCATGAACTAGAAAGGATTCTTCAAGAAAAAGTAGAAATTGACTGTTGGTTTACTTAATGAGTAAAGTAGAATGGATGTGTGGCCTGTGAATGCTGAAATGGGTGGGCTAAATATCCTATTTCTGTGCTGTACATAATAATGTAATCTGCAAGAAAGAGTGATGTGATTTGTGAATCTTGATGACCTGACATACTGATGTGCAACCAACGGTATTGCGAATCCATGAAGGCAGTGTGACTACAAATTTATCCACAAAATTGTGGTTTAGATCAGAAACTGTTTTGATTGCCATTTAAGATTTGTTTCTAAATCCTGCTTGCATTAGGTATATGATTTATCTCTCAGCTGACTACAGAGAAAAGGATGAAATATGTACAATTGCTGCTTAATCCACTTAACTGATACTTTAATAATATTGCAGCAGTAATAAAGAACATGTATTTAGTAACTTTTCAATATCTGTGGCTAAAGTGCTACAGATTTAAATAAAATCTATTGTATAATTTAAAAAAAAATGTAATTTCAGCAACGTATGATGTTATAATTGAATTTCAAGCTCCAGATCCAAGTACTTTGGTGCTTTGGTTGCAAAAGATTGAATATCTGTAATCCATACCGTTACAACTCTTTTCTGAGTATAAAATAAGCTCTCAAAGCAGTATTTTTTTCAAATAATAGCTGGAAAGCATTGAAACATGGTTAAATATTGTAATGCTTGAAGCAATGTTCAATGCTATGATGTCTGACTGATCATCAAGATATTCTGAACATTATTAACTTAAAAGTAATGTGGTAAAAATTAGATTAATATTTATGTAAAACAAATGAAACACTAAGAAAATATAGAGACATGGGACAAGAAAAATGACTATTTTATGTGCATTAAAATTTGTTTTACAAAATCTGAAATTCTGTTACCTATGTATGCTTGCATCAAAATTTATTTTCACCACTTTTCCCTTGAAGCCTCAAGATGGAAATTGGACTTGGTTCAAAATTGGTTCAGCAATATCAGCCCCATATTAGGGGCTGATAACTGAGCCAAGAATGCCGAAGACCATTGTTCAATTAACTTCATAGCTCTTTTCATTTAAAAGAGCTTTTGTTTGAAATCTCTCATGACTTATCTTTGAGGAAGAAAGTTTAGTCACCGGGTCAGAGTCATAGAGCTGCGCAGCACAGGAGCAGGCACTTTGGCCCACCATGTCCATACCAGCCAAGCTGACATACTGGATTAGTCCAAATTGCCTGTATTTGGCACATGTTCCTCTAAACCTTTCGTATCCATATCTGTCCAAATGTCTTTTAAAGTAGTAATTGTATCCATTTCTATAACTTCCTCTGGCAGCAAATTCCAGATAACGACTACCGTCTGAATGAAAAAATTGCCCCAGGATTTCTCCTAAATCTCTCCCTTCCAACTTTAAGCCGATGCCCTCTAGTTTTAGAAATCTCTATCTGGAAAAAAGACTGAGCGTTCATTTTATTCACACCCCTCATGATCGTATACATCTCAACAAGGCCACCCCTTAGCCTCAACATTCGGTCTCAGCCTGCCCAACCTCTCCCTATACCTTAACACCGCAAGCCAGATAATGTATTGGTGTATAAGAAAAAAAGTGCAGATGCTGGTTTAAATCGAAGGTAGACACAAAATGCTGGAGTAACTCAGCACGTCAGGCAGCATCTCGGGAGAGAAGGAATGGGTGACGTTTCGGGTCGTGAACTTCAGACTGATATCAGGGGAGGGGGTGGGACAAGATAGAATGTAGTTGGAGACAGTAAGACGTGGGAGAACTGGGAAGGGGGAGGGGATAGAGTGGGAAAGCAAGGGCTGTCTGAAGTTAAAGAAGTCAATGTTCGAACCGCTGGGGTGTAAACTGCCCAAGCGAAATATGAGGTGCTGTTCCTCCAATTTGCGCTGGGCCTCACTCTGACATTGGAGTATATTGGTGCATGTCGTTGCACCCTTTCCAACTTAACAACATCCTTCCTATAGCTGGGTTAGAGGGATATGGGCCAAATGTGGGCACATGGGACT
Organism: Rhinoraja longicauda; assembly: GCF_053455715.1. NCBI lineage: Eukaryota > Metazoa > Chordata > Chondrichthyes > Rajiformes > Arhynchobatidae > Rhinoraja > Rhinoraja longicauda. Next base: position 43,269,832 of record NC_135961.1, on the reverse strand, counting down.
AGCTAAGATGAGTCGACATGATCGACAAGATTGGTCTGCATGGATGAGTTCATGTGAAGGGCCTGTTTTCATGCTGTATGATTCCATGACCAGAATGCGTACATACTTCATGCGTTATCTTACCAAGGGCTTGTACAGCTGCATCAGCCTTTTGTACTTGTTACCCATCCCAAATGAAGGCAAGCATGCCAAATGCCTTCATAACACCGTCCACCTGACTCACCATTTGTATGAGAAGTATTCATTTAATATCTCCCCATCTTTTGTAGCCCTATACAAAGACAAATATGATGATCTTTATAGTGGACCTATTCGTTCCCTAGCCACCTTTTTACTTTACTTTACCTTGCCTGCTAGCTCCATTTCATATCCTTTTTTGCCCTCCAAGAGCGCGCACTTCTTGCGTGTACTCCTACACTTCATTTACTTGTGTAGGTATTTGCTTCATCCTGTCCTCCTTTATCTAACATGCCTCTTTTTTCTGTGCAGAACCTCAACAACTATCATTAGCCATGTTTCCCTAAACTCCTTCAAGTTCCCACCTAATGGCTACAAAATTGGCCCTGTCTTTTATTCATATGCAAGAATTTTAGCATATAGCACAGATTGCAGTCTAGAATTTTCATCAGAATCAGCAATGTAAATTTAAGTTAGAAAAATTGTATTTCCTACTTGTTCTTCTTAAGACTGCACTTCTTAAGACTACTCCGGAAAAACAGACTGAAGGAGAATCTGCTGGTGACCTACCGCTCCACCATTGAGAGCGTACTGGCATACTGCACCATTGTGTGGTATGCTGGCTGCTCGGCTGCAGACCAGAAGGCCCTCCAGAAGGTCATCAAGACAGCAGAGAAAATCATCTCTGAAGGACATCACCAGCTCGCGCTGTCTGAACAGGGCCAGAAACATAATCAAGGACAGCACTCACCCAGGACACGAACTGTTTGCTTTCCTGCCCTCTGGGAGGCGCTACAGGAGCCTAAGGGCCAGAACAAATCGACTCAAAAACAGTTTCTTTCCCTGGGCCATAAGAACAGTGAATGGAAGCACATGACTTGACTACTCTCATTTTCGTCGCATATTTAAAAAAGAAACATTTTTTAGAATTTTAGGTGTAAAACTCATTCATTATTTATAAGGTTTTTTAAATTGTTTTTTTTATTGATACTGGTATTTGTTATGTTGGTTCGTATGTCTGTGCAATTGTCTTTGAAAGATATGCACTGTCGCACTGTTATCAGCTGTAGCACTTCTAATTTCGTTGTACCTTGCGTACAATGACAATAAAGGCATATTATTATTATTATTCTTCAAAGAGCAACATCTTCAAATTTATTTCAGAAAAGATTTCATTTGTTCACATACTATTCAACATTGGATATACTTGTGTGATTTGTGTAATTTGTACAGTACAATAACTTGTTCACAACACTTCAATTTTAAATAACCGATTACTTGAATGAATACGCCACAGTCGTTACAGACTTCATAAGGAAATGTGTGGAGGACTGTGTTCCTCCAAAAACCATCCAAGTGTTTCCGAACCAGAAGCCTTGGATGAACTAGGAGGTCCTCATTCTTCTGAGGACCAGATCCCGAGCATTCAGTTCTGGCAATGCAGAGATGTATAACAAGTCCAGATACGACCTTAACAAGGCCATCAAAAGGTCAAAAGGGACTTTTGCTCTAAGCTGGAGGATGAGGCGGATGACAATAGACAATAGGTGCAGGAGTAGGCCATTCGGCCCTTTGAGCCAGCACCACCATTCAATGTGATCATGGCTGATCGTTCTCAATCAATACCCCGTTCCTGCCTTCTCCCCATACCCCCTGACTCCACTACCCTTAAGAGCTCTATCTAGCTCTCTCGTGAATGCATTCAAAGAATTGGCCTCCACTGCCTTCAGAGGATTTTCGGCAACTGAGGCAGGGCTTGAATGCCATCACTTCCTATAAGGTGAAATCAGGAGGCAGCTTAAGCGACAGTGAAACACCACTCCCTGGCAAGCTCAATGCGTTCTACGCACGCTTTGATAGGGAGTACAGTGATGTTCCTTCCCGAGCCCCCACTCGTCCTGATGGTATTACTGTTACAGAGGCCAATGTCAGAAGATCCTTCAAGGGGGTGAACCTTCGGAAAGTGTCTGGACTTGATGGTACCCGGTCGAGTTCTCAAAGTCTGTGCAGACCAACTGGCTGGAGTTTTTGCAGACATTTTCAACCTCTCATTACTAAGGTCTGAGATTCCCACCTGCTTTAAGAGAGCATCAATAATACTGGTGCTCAAGAATAAGGTGGCGTACCTCAACGACTATCGACCGGTGGCAATATTTTCCGTGGTGATGAAGTGCTTTGAGAGGTTGGTTATGGTGCATATCAACTCCTACCTCTTTAAGAAGCTTGACCCACTACAATTTGCTCACCGCCACAACAGGTCAACGGAGGATGCGATCTCACGGGCCCTCCACTCTGCACTGGACCACTTGAACAATAAAAACACACACATCAGGCTACAGCTCGGCGTTCAATACCATCATCTCCTCCAAGCTGGTTACCAAGCTCACGGGACTAGCTCTCCGTGCATCCCTCTGCAACTGGATCCTCGACTTCCTCATCAACAGGCACTTCCTCAATAACAATCAGTACGGGAGCATCTCAAGGCTGTGTGCTCAGCCCCCTACTCTATTCACGACTGTATAGCCGGACGCAGTGTGAACTCCATCTTCAAGTTCACCGACGACACCACCGTTGTTGGACAAATTATAGATGGTGATGAGTCAGAGTATAGAAGTGAGATTGACCGATTGACCAAATAGTGCCGACCCAACAACCTGGCTCTCAACATCAGTAAGACCAATGAACTGATTGTGGACTTTGGAAGAGGAAGAATGAGGATCCACAATCCTGTTTATATCAACGGGACGATAGTGGAAAGAGTCAAAAACTTCAAATTCCTGGGCATGCATATTTCAGATCTTTCCTGGACCCAGCACACTGATGCAATTATAAAGAAAGCTCATCAATGCCTCTACTTTCTGAGAAGATTACGGTGATTTTGTATGTCAGTGAGGATTCTCTTGAACTTCTACAGATGTACAGTAGAGAGCATATTGACTGGTTACGTCACAGCCTGGTTCATCAACTTGAATGCCCAGTAGCGAAGAAGACTGCAAAAAGTTGAGAGCACTGCCCAGAGTATCACCGGCTCTGACCTCCCCACCATCGAAGGGGTTTACCAGAGTCGCTGCCTCAAAAAGGCAGCCAGCGTCATCAGAGTCCCACACCACCCTGGCCATACACTCATTTCACCCCTGCCATCGGGAAAAAAGTAACAGGAGCCTGAAAATTAACGTTCAGGTTCAGAAACAGCTTCTGCCCTACAGCCATTCGGGTATTAAACACTGCAACCTCAAATAATCTCTGAACTACATAGACTATTATTATTATTGCACTATTTTTGTTTGTTTTTTTGTTTGTATGTGTGTGTGTATACGTATATGTGTGTATATTTCAAGTGTGTATTTGTGAGTTTATGTATATATACACGCACTGAACTTTTTTCTCTCGTTTATTACATTGTTTACAATGTATTATGTTTACATATTATGTTGCGCTGCTGCAATTTCATTGTTCTATCTGGGACATATGACAATAAAACACTCTTGACTCTTGAGTTAAAATATCTGTTTCGGCACGGTCCATTTGGACTAGAGTAAAAAGCATTGGTAGGTGCTTCACAGCCACCAACAATATGCCTCTTTGTTTTCCTGGGAACTGAAGCACATTGTGTGGACCCATTAGTAACACTTTTTTAATAATATTATAAACTTTACGGTAAAATCCAGAAACCCACTATTTTATTTATTCATTCGTAGTATGTCGACCACTGGCAATGCCAGAATTTACTGTCTATTCCTAATTATCCCTGATCTGAGGAACAACAACAGTCAACTGAAGGTTATTTGAAAACCAGACGGGTTTTAAACACACTGGTGGTTTCAGGGCAATTATTATTGTGACGAGTAGACTTCAGTTGCTTGTATATAAATTCTCCGAGCTGTCAGAATGAGGTTCAAACTTGTGTCTGAATCAATGAGGTGCAAGTTTGAGCATTAGTCCGGTAACTACTACAAAGCCAAACCCACTGACTTCCCTTACCACATGGCTATTTCCATTCAAAGTATTTACAGCTGTTTTATTTAAAAATTCAATGTGCAGAGCATCCTTGCTAATACTGAATTGCATGTACCATTTTTAAACCCATCTTCTAATTTTATCAATATCCATTTACAGTTCACTCAAGCATTCTAACAAGGTAACTCCTATTCTTGTGTCATTTGCATATCCTGCCATAATTTCTTCAAAACCCTTGATGTATTATTCACAATAATACAAAAGGAATCTAAGGCAGTCTTTGTTCCCCAGGATGGCTAAATCAGAGCTGCTTCTCATCCATCGTAATCTATTTTGAAGCACCAGAACCCTTTGCATTGATTCAGCTTTCACTTAGAAAATTCAGCAGCAAATCAAATGAAATTGGTTTTCACTGGGGCACGTTAGTGTAGGAAATCTACCAGTCATGCTTGACCACGTTGTTGGACTGTTAAGTCCCTCTTCAGATCAGGGATTCTGGATTTTACTATGGGGTCTATAATATTGATCAAAATATTGAGTTCATATAATCAGCTCCCAGGAAGGCAAAGAAAATAGAGGCTAAAATGAAACAGAAAAAATAGATATTACATGACACATGCCAGGGCAGAATGCAATTAAAAATTGCCCAAAATACATAGTGCAAAAAAAAGAAAAATGCTGAAGGAAGTCAGAGGTTCAGGCAATATCTATGGACGGAAATGGGCAGACTATTTTTTGGGTCAGGGCCCCTCCTTAGTCTGCCTATTTCCTGAAATGTGAAAGAGGTGATTGATTCATGAGACTGAGAGCTGTGGGGAAAAAGGTGTTCTTGAGCCCAGACATCTGGGATTCCAAGCTCCTGGATCTTTTTTTCTCAGAAGGTAGAAGAGAGCAAAGGGAATGGTAAGGTTGGCAGGCATCCTTGGCGATACTGCAAGCTGCCTTGATGCAATGCACCATGAAGATGGACTGGATGGAAGGAAGGGAGGACCTGTGTTGGATGGGGCCATTCAGCCCATCGAGTGTATTCTACCATTCAATAATGGCTGATGTAACTTTCCCCCTCATCACATTCTCCTGCCTTTTCTCCAAACCTTTGACACCTTTACTAATCAATAATCTGTCAATATCTGCTTTAATAATTCCCAATGACGGCCTGCACAGCTGTCTGTGGCATTGAATTCCACAAATTCACCACCCTCTGGCTATAGAAATTTTACCTCATCTCCTTCCTAAAGGTACATCATTTTATTCTGAAGCTATGTCCTCTTGTCCTAGACTCTCCCACTAGTGGAATCATCCTCTCTACATCCACTCTATCCAAGCCTTTCACCATTCGATAATTTTCAACAAGGTTGTCTCTCATCCTTCTGAACTACAGCAAGTAATGGCCAGTGTCATCAAACACTCATCATGTGTTAACCCAATCATTCCCGGGATTATTCACTGAACCCTTTCCATGCCAGCATATCCCTCCTCGGAGAGTGGGGGTGGGGGGAGGGGGGAGGACGTGGTGGGGGGCAGGAGTGAGTGGGGGTGGGGGGAGGGGAGAGTGGGGGTGGGGGAGGAGAGGGTGAGGGAGGAGAGAGTGGGTGTGGGTGTGGGGGTGGGGGAGGAGAGAATGGGGGTGGGGGAAGGGGGAGAGTGGGGGTGGGGAGGAGGGAAGAATGGGGGGTGGGGAGGGAGGTGAGGGAAGGAGGAAGGGGGAGTAGGGGTGGAGAGGGGGGAATGGGAGTGGAGGCAGGGCTGGGGGAGTGGGGGTGGGAGCAGGGGAGGGTGGGGGGATGGAGTGGGTCAGTGGGGGGAGGAGGGGGGATAAGGGGGATTAAATTGGGGGGGGGGGTTGAGGGTGCTACACCAATACAGGAGAGGCTTTTGAGTCCAGGGCTCACTCACTCACTCACTCACTCACACTCTCTCCCCTTCCCTGTCCCCCCTCTACAAGGAATGGGCCCATGGGTCCACTTGGTCTAGTCTATTATAAAACTGAAGATAATTCTTGGTACGCAGGGCAGAAATAAAAAAGCAGAATGGTTAATAAAATTGATTAAAATGGTGAATGGTGATTCCTACACATAATTTGCAGTGTTTCTTACAAATGATTTACGCAAATAAGGCATATAGGGAAGGAATGGGAGAAAGGGGTAAGTCATTCAATAAAATAGCAAAAACTTCAAGTGCAAACCAGGGTTATTTTGTTTAGCTATCTGTGAAATTTCAGAACTTCATTCAACCTGCATAAAAAGTTAAGACCATCAATTTCAGACATGTACAGTACTTTGGTATTCAAAACAACGGTCAGAAACCTTAGATGTGTTTGATACAACGACTTTATGCAATAATCACTTGATTGCAGCATTTGTATTCACGTCAAATTCGAAAGTATGTACGAAAGTGTATACACAAAAGTGTAAACGCAGGCATGTGGGACTCGTGTAGCTGGGGCATTGTTGGCCGGTGTGGGCAAGTTGGGCCGAAGGACCTGTTTCCACACTGTATCACTCATTGACTATGACTCCTCAAAATTAGATGCAAAAGTCTAATTGAACACATTTAATCAAGATATATAATCATTCTATTGATTAAACTCCTTTTTGTCATCAATGCAACCCTAGTAAAGTGGAAACAATGTTGAAATTGTTCTTTGCTATTTACAGACATTCCATCTAAAGACAACAATTATTATGGAACCCAATTTATCAACTGCAACTATCATATCATATCATATCATATATATACAGCGCGGAAACAGGCCTTTTCGGCCCACCAAGTCCGCGCCGCCCAGTGATCCCCGCACATTAACACTATCCTACACCCACTAGGGACAATTTTTATATTTACCCAGCCAATTAACCTACATACCTGTACGTCTTTGGAGTGTGGGAGGTAACCGAAGATCTCGGAGAAAACCCACATGCAGGTCACGGGGAGAACGTACAAACTCCTTACAGTGCAGCACCCGTAGTCAGGATCGAACCTGAGTCTCCGGCACTGCATTCGCTGTAAAGCAGCAACTCTACCGCTGCGCTACCGTGCCGCCCGGTACTGGATAAAATAATGTTATAAACAAGTTTGGCTCCCTAGCATTTAACAGCATTAAATCATTTTTATATTTTCACCAGGAAAGCAATCCCATTTGCACAACTAGAGTCAAGAGTGTTTTATTGTCATATGTCCCTGATAGAACAATGACATTCTTACTTGCTGCAGCACACCAGAATATGTAAACATAGTACATTGTAAACAATATAATAAACAAGAGAGAAAAAACGAGATGAACAAATGACAATGTAAATCGATGTTAGTTAGCGATGAGCACCAGACAACCCATGATAGGCAGGAGACAAACCTCATTCCGTGCCAACCATCATCACCTTCAAAATATCAAGTGGAACTTTTTTTGAATAAGTACATGAGCAGCACAGTGGCACAGCTGGTAGAGTTGCTTCCTCACAAAGCCAGAGGCCTGTGTTTGATCTGACCTCGGAAATGGTGTTGGGTAGACTGATGGGACTGAAGGCTGATAAATCCCCAGGGCCTGATGGTCTGCATCCCAGAGTACTTAAGGAGGTGGCGCTAGAAATTGTGGACGTATTGGTGATCATTTTCCAATGTTCTATAGATTCAGGATCAGTTCCTGTGGATTGGAGGGTAGCTAATGTTGTCCGACTTTTTAAGAAAGGAGGGAGAGAGAAAACGGGAAATTATAGACCAGTTAGTCTTACATCAGTGGTGGGGAAGATGCTGGAGTCAATTATAAAAGACGAAATTGCGGAGCATTTGAATAGTAGTAACAGGATCTTGACTCATTACTTTTGCGAAAGGGAAATCATGCTTGACTAATCTTCTGGAATTCTTTGAGAATGTAACTAGGAAAATTGACAGGGGAGAGCCAGTGGATGTGGTGTACCTTGACTTTCAGAAAGCCTTCGACAAGGTTCCACATAGGAGATTAGTGGGCAAAATTAGAGCACATGGTATTGGAGGTAGGGTACTGACATGGATAGAAAATTGGTTGACCGACAGAAAGCAAAGAGTGGGGATAAATCGGTCCCTTTCAGAATGGCAGGCAGTAACTAGTGGGGTACCGCAAGGCTCGGTGCTGGGACTGCAGCTTTTTACAATATATATTAATGACTTGGATGAAGGGATTAAAAGTACCATTAGCAAATTTGCAGATGATACAAAGCTGGGTGGTAGTGTGAACTGTGAGGAAGATGCTATAAGGTTGTATGGTGACTTGGACAGGTTGTGTGAGTGGGCGGATGCATGGCAGATGCAGTTTAATGTGGATAAGTGTGAGGTTATCCACTTTGGTGGTAAGAATAGGAAGGCAGAGTATTATCTGAATGGTGTCAAATTAGGAAAAGGGGACGTACAACGAGATCTGGGTGTCCTAGTGCATCAGTCACTGAAAGGAAGCATGCAGGTACAGCAGGCAGTGAAGAAAGCCAATGGAATGTTGGCCTTCTTAACAAAAGGAATTGAGTATAGGAGCAAAGAGGTCCTTCTGCACGTAGGTTTACTAGGTTAATTCCCGGAATGGCGGGACTGTCATATGTTGAAAGACTGGAGCGACTAGGCTTGTATACACTGGAATTTAGAAGGATGAGAGGGGATCTTATCGAAACGTATAAGATTATTAAGGGGTTGGACACGTTAGAGGCAGGAAACATGTTCCCAATGTTGGGGGAGTCTAGAACAAGGGGCCACAGTTTAAGAATAAGGGGTAGGCCATTTAGAACTGAGATGAGGAAAAAAAATTTCAGTCAGAGTTGTGAATCTGCCAATTCTCTGAATGCATTCAAGAGAGAGCTAGATAGAGCTCTTAAAGAGAGCAGAGTCAGGGGGTATGGGGAGAAGGCAGGAACGGGGTACTGATTGAGAATGATCAGCCATGATCACATTGAATGGCGGTGCTGGCTCGAAGGGCCGAATGGCCTCCTCCTGCACCTATTGTCTATTGTCTATTATTCGTGGAAAGAGGATCTGAGTTATTTCAAATTGAGGACCTTTCATCAAACAATTTTCTGCTATCTCGTACCAAGTGTCGTATTTTCCCCCATCATGATTCAGGACTTTAAAATTAGTTATGTCAAATAATATTCTTAACTTTATTTTTGAAGTGATGTTTTTACATAATATTTGCATCATTTGCAATAATTTCATGATTTTTCAGCTTTTGCTGCCAAAGGCAATGACATTACAATAAATGATTCTTTCTGACATCAGCCTGAAGTAATAAACATGATGAGGTCATTTTGATTTGAGAATGTAAATGTGGATAATTTTATTCCACTTCCTGCAGGTTATTTTTTGTGGAATTTTCACTTGGAAAGGGTTTGAACGTTAAAAAATAGTTATTTCCATGTGTTGAAATTTTTAAGCAAGAATGAATTGTGGAATAATTCTGTCCTTGAGTGATTTGCTTTCATAGTAGATTGTATGGCATTGATGTGACTTTCATCTATAAATACCACTTTGCCTAGGACATATGACGTTGGAGAATTGTGTAAGTTTTTCAGTTCACAGTCTAATAAGCATGTTTTGTGAGTTTAAATTTAAAATAGCAGGGTTTCTAATTGTTAAGCTTAATTTCTATTCATTTTTGCTGACTTTGGGATTAGGATACCGAAGATGCTTCTGAAAAATGTTTGAATTATAATACAGGCCATCTAATACGTTGCACCTTGTGCTGTTTTTTTTCCAATTGTCCCCTCTGACTCTGTTTCTCTGCCATTTTGCTTTTTATGTTATATTTATCTTTAAACATTTAGCTCTCCTTTAAATACTGCTTTAATCAGTTGGGTTGGTGGACTGAGGACTGGTTAATGGAATTTAATTCAGAGAAATGTGAGGTGTTGCATTTTTGGAAGTTGAACATGGACAGGACCAACACAATGAATAGTGGGGCTTTGGGGAGTGTTGCAGAACAGAGGGATCTAGGTGTTCAGGTGCATTGTTCCTTGAAAGTAGTGTCACGGGTGGATAGAGTGGTCAAGAAGTCTTTCGGCACATTGCCCTTCAACAGTCAGAGTATTGAATATAGAAGTTGGGATGTTGGTGAGGCCACATTTAGAGTATTGCATTCAGTTTTGGTCACCATGTTATGGGAAAGATTTTGTCAAGCTTGAAATGTGGATTTCTTTCACAGAAGGCAGTAGGGACCAATTCACTGGATGTTTTCAAGCGAGAGTTAGACCTAGCTCTTAGGGCTAACGGAATCAAGGGATATGGGGATAAAGAAGGAACAGGGTACTGATTTTGGATGATCAGCTATGATCATATTGAAAGACGGTGCTGGCTCGAAGGGCCGAATGGCCTACTCCTGTACCTATTTTCTATGTTTCTATGAAAGGGCTCAAAGATGATTTACCAGGATATTGCCAGGACTTGAGGAACTGTGAAATCTCCTCAGGGTATGTCTACTTTGAAGAAGTTCTCCTCCTCTCTCCGACGAGAGTTCAGCAACATCCTCTCTCACTGCTCCCCCTCTGTGACCCATTCCTTCTCTCCAGAGATGCTGTCGATCTCGCTGAGTTACTCCTGCAACTAATGATGTGCGTCGGGGATCACTGCTGGTCCCATTAGTTTTAGGTTTCAATGGGTCTTTTATTGTCACATGTACCAATTAAGGTACAGTGATATGCGAATTACCATACAGCCATGCGAAAAATAAGACACACAACTACATAAAAGTTAACATAAACATCCACCACAGTGGATTCCCCACATTATTCTGTGATGGAAGGCAGAAAAGTCCAATCTTCCTCTTTATTCTCCCGCGGTCGGGGCAGTCAAACCATCCGTTGGGGTGATCAAAGCTCCCGCAGCCAGCGGTCGAAGATCCCATGTCGAGCGATCGAAACTCCAGCATCGGGACAGTTGAAGCTCCTGCGGCTTGAAGTTACCGAAGTCGGTCTCTGACCAGAGACCGCGAGCTACGTGATGTTAAAGTCCACAGGCACCCACGATGGAGCTCTCAAAAATCAGTTTTCAACAAAGGCCGCCAACTCCTTGATGTAGGAAAATAACTGCAGATGCTGGTACAAATTGAAGGTATCACAAAATGCTGGAGTAACTCAGCAGGTCAGGCAGCATCTAGGAGAGAGGGAATGGGTGACATTTCGGGTCGAGACCCTTCTTCAGACTGATCCGTTTCGGGTCGAGCTGCCTGACCTGCTGAGTTACTCCAACAATTTGTGATGCCAACTTTCCGTCGAGGTAAGAGATTTAAAAAAGTTTCTCCCAACCCCCACCCCCCTCATAAAACAAGCTAAAGAACACTAAAAACATACATTTAACACATACTATTAAAACACAAAGAAGGAAGGGACAGACAGGCTGTTGGCGATGCAGCCATTGCTAGCGCCTCTATATTAATGATTTGGATGAGAAAGTACAAAGCATGATTAGTAAATTTGCAGAAAACACTAAAATATGTGGTATAGTAGGCAGTGAATATAGTTTCAAGAATTATAGTAGGGACAAAGGGCTGAGGAGTGACAAATGGTCTCAAATTCCGATAAGGTTGCATTTTGGGAAGTTTAAATTTGGACAAGATCTCCACAGTGAATGAGAGGCGCCCTGGGAAGTATTGTGGAGCTGAGGGATCTAGGAGTACATTTACAATGTTCCTTGATAGTGACATTGCAAGAGGATAGGATGGTGAAGAAGGCATTTGGCATATTGGCCTACGTCAGTCAGGAAAGTGAAAAAAGAAGATGTTACAGTAATACAAGACATTGAGATGAGGAAAAACTTTTTCAGTCAGAGAGTTGTAAATCTGGAATTCTCTGCCTCAAGAGAGAGCTAGATAGAGCTCTTAAGGATAGCAGAGTCAGGGGGTATGCGGAGAAGGCAAGAACGGGGTACTAATTGGGAATGATCAGCCATGATCACATTGAATGGCGGTGCTGGCTCAAAGGACCGAATGGCCTACTGCACCTATTGTCTATTGTCTATTGCTGAAGCCACATTTAGAGTATTGTTTAATTTTGGTCACCCTGCTGTAGGAAAAATGACACTAAGCTGGAAAGAATGCAGCGAATACTGAAGAGGATTGGAAGGCAGAGTTTGGGCAATCTAGGATATAGGTTTAAGTGAGAGGGCAAAGATTTAATAGGAACCTGAGGGGTCAATGTTTTTACTTGAGTATTATGTGTATTTGGAACAAGCTGCCAGAGGAAGTAGTTGAGGTAGGTACAATAAAAAACACTTAGAAGACATTTGGATGGACCCATGGATAGGAAAGGTTTGGATGCATATGGGTGAAATGCGTGCAAATGGGACTACCTTAGGTATCTTGGATAGCGTGAATGACTTGAGCCGAATGAGCCTGTTTCCATGCTGTATTACTCTATGGCTGTATGATCTCTGATTCTGGGCTTAGGAAATTGCTAAATATAAGTTTATTGAACCTTTTCTGATAGTCTACTTAGTGTGTTGCTATTATGTAGGAAATGTTCTTTTCTAAGGAAATTGCACATTTAAACACCCGAGCATTAACTTAATGGTGGCAGCACTCAGCAGTTGGACAATCTTAAGGATTTTAATGAATTTAAATGGTATTGCAGATGAATCACGAGTTCTTGGCTGTTAATTCCAGTCAATTGTTCAGCTACCTTTTCTGCAGCTACTTGATTATGTATGTTTGATGTGCCAGAAATCGGCTAATCATCCATGGCTGTAAACATCAGAGACTCACAAATGCCCATGTGGTTTTGTTAATCTTAATTGAGAAGGCAGTGTATGATTACTTCTTTCGGCATGCTAATATCTTCACTAAAATGAAAGTCTTGTGGCTACAATTCCAATTGGTACTCTTAATTTAAATAGTACTTCTGCCAGTGTCCATGCATGTCTGGTACCTTTTGTCTTGGGGAATGCTTAGGAGCACCTTACTTTGCAAAGAAACATTATCTGGATGGATTTATTTACTTACATTGCATGTCTCCCAAAAATAGGTAGTTGTGTTTACACTGTCTAGCATCACAACAAGCCCTAATCCTGCCTCTGCCTTCCTCTCCATCCAAGTCTTACCATTTTTAAAGTTTCACCATCAAACTCTGTTTCTGCAATTCCTTGTTTTAACAAACCCCGTTTCTCCCTGAGTGAAACTGCACATCAACTGAAGATTGATGATCCCAGTCTCTTCAATCAATGTCCTTCCACTCTCATCTTTCTTATTTTGATCATTCACAATTTTGAAAACCATGTCAATTGCCTCTTGCTTTCTTGGAGATAAAATACCAGGTGACAGTGCTCAAATGAATGACCAGTTAAAGATAAGGGTGAGTTGTGGTTCAGTGATAGCCTCAAAATCAGAACATTTATCTTTGATCTGCAACCCATTGGCTTCTTTATAATTTGCCATTTAGACTCAGCGATGGGAACGTGAATAGGTAATTAAACTGAATGTATGTCTCCCTATGTAAAAGATTCCACACGGTTATATGAAAAATTAGATCTTATTCTGAAATTGCCTGTGCTATTCCTCACTTTGAAAATCTGCTGACATTAAACTGTCATAATTGAAGCAGATAAACTGTTTCAAGAGAGAGTTAGATTTAGCTCTTGGGGCTAAAGGAATCAAGGGATATGGGGAAAAAGTCGGAGCGGGGCCATGATGATATTGAATGGTGGTACTGGCTCGAAGGGCCGACTGGCCTACTCCTGCACCTATTTTCTATGTTTCTTCTCGGTATGCTCTGGTTTGGGTAATCAACTCCTGAATGCTCATCTAAGCAGTGCTGTTTTTATTGTCTGGTTGGCTGTGCCTTTTTTTCTTCAATCTTTTCCTGTGGGCCTTTTAGACTCCAGAGTGAAGTTTGTTTTAGATATGTCAATCCTACTTGGATTTATCTGCGCATTGTTCCTTAATCAATTGTAAATTGTCTGCAAACAGAATTTGGCATTTCTTTAAACTCTGGTTTTCGCGATTTATCCTTAGATGTTTGTCTAACTAGTGGGAAAGTACTGTATGTCGCTCTGCTTGTTATCCATGTTGTTTTACCCAGAGGGCACAGTGTAAAATGAGCTTTTCGGGACCTTGGCTGTAGATCTAGATTTTGCTGTTCTTGAATACCCATTTGAGCTAAATATATGGCATAAATGTTTGAAGCATATGTTCATTTGCATAAGATTTTCTGATTTTTTTTTGCATTGGATTGCAGGTTATAATGCATTTAAGACAAAGCTGAATTTCTGCCAGATTGTAGACGGCCACTTTCCTCATTATCGTTCATGAATCTATTTTTTTTCTAGAATTTGGAATGCATTGACTGATAACTATGGTAATGTAATGGCCGTGGACTGGAAGACTTCCCATACCCGTGCTTTACACCTGCCAACACTTAATCTAACAGAAAAGGCGGTGAGTGTTTTATCATTCCTGATCTCAATATCAATAAATTGGCAATTTTGGTTGTTTCTTATGGAATTGGCTTGCAGCCGTGTGAAGATATCTGTCATGATGATCTTTATGGGTTATTTTTTAATTATCTTGCCCCATTTTCTCCTCCTTGATCTGTCTGCAATTTTGACCACATTAGTCATACTAACCCCTCCAATTCTGTTTCACCATTCTTCCTTTGAGTGGCGTCCCATTCACTTTGTTCCATTCTTATCTATCCTGTCATAATCAATGATATTTCTATGATAGCTTCTCTTCCTCCCCTTGCGCCATTATTTGTTTTATCTCCATCTAAGGAGCTATCCTTCGCTCCCACTTATCCACATGCTGTGTCTTGATGGCACCATACAAAAATATAGCACTAATGTTCACACCTGCACTGCGTGCGCCATTTGTACCTTGACAATACTTTTATTGACCCTTACATACACCAAATTGTCATATTACTTATCTAACATAGCACTAGATGAGCTTTTCTTTCCTTCAAATAACTGTGAAAACCAATGCATTGTCTTTCATCAACTTCATCAACTCTCTTCCTTTATCACTTATCACTATCACTTATCCTACTCCATTGCAGTGTCCTGAAACTGAATTCAGTTATTAGCAATCTTGTAACATTTGATCAAGAGATGAGGTTTTGGTTATGTATCATTATGCCTACCTATTCTGATCCATGGTGTCATTGAACTTTTTGTAGCCTTGGTCTGTATGCTTCTGGACATCAGTGATCCAACACAGTGCTAATTGGATTCCCATATTCTACCTTTCATAAACAAGACTTTTCAAAACATTGCTGCCCATGTCGCAAATCCCATCAAGTCCCATGTTTGTTTAAACTTCCGTGGCAGCTATCAAGCATCACCTCTCGGACTTGTTTTAAAATCTTTCCATAACCACACAGTTTAGAATCCACTCTGTTCTTACAATGATCAGATTTCTGTGCTCCATTTCTGATGACTTGATCAATCCTAATTTTAATTGCTGCGTGTTTGGCAACTGTCTTCGTTTCTGGAGTTATCAGATAATTATTCATGCATCACTTATCTTTCCTCCTTTAAGTCACTCCTTTATAGTATTTAACTCTTTGACGGATCATCTGCCCTAATATGTTCAATATCTAATGTGTGGTTCAATATCAATTTTTGATTAACCATTTGGGACGTTCTTCATTAGAGGTGATATATAAACATGAGGTGTTAATATTGGGAATCAATAAGTAATAAATGACCTAAAAATCCCACTGCTAACAAGGAGTGTTCATTTATATGTTTGTAATCCTGTTATATTGGTGCTTATTTTTAGAATTCCTCCTCCTCTGTCCTGCTCCTGGCATTTTTATTATTAGTCTGTTTTCTATTGTGTCGACAGACATATGAATCAAGATAAAACAGCTTAATCACTGGGAATAGCTCAAACATGTAGTCTTAGACTTCAAATTAAGTGAAATCCAGCATTCAAACAGCATTAAAGCTTTGTTCTCACTGTGTAGCTTGATTTGTTCATTTTGTGGTTCTCATTGACAAGACTGCAGTCTCCCTTGGCAGCGATTTGCCAAGAGTTAGTTAATTATCCAGATTGTGACTGTGAATGGCGGTGTCACTAAACGTTGTCTGGACTAAATATGTCAAAGAGGACATATATGCCGCCAGAGTGACAGGAGTTGCGGTCAATGAGGGGGGGAGCTAACTTTAATGATTGCGCTCTCTCCCCCACCCCCTGCCGGGAGGACAGGCACCCCTCCCTCACCCGCTCCCCACCGGGAGGACAAGCTGCACTCACCCGCTACCCCCCCCCTCACTGGGAGGACGAGCTGTGTATTCGACGTCAGTCCGTGTGTGCGCATTTGGCACCCGTCCATCCATTACAGATGCTCCCCGACTTAGTGGGTGAGTGGGGAGGAGGGGAGGGGGGATGGAGTGGGTGAGGAGGGGGGTTGAGGGGAATGGAGTGGGTGAGTGGGGGGGAGGGGAGAAGGTGGGTTCAGGGGGGGGGTGGAGTGGGTGAGTGGAGGCGGGAGGGGAGGAGGGGGGTTGAGATGGGATGGAGTGGGTGAGGGACGGCAGTTGAGGGGGGGTGGAGTGGGTGTGTGGGGCGGAGGGGGGTTCAGGGGGATGGAGTGGGTGAGTGGGGGGGATGGGGAGATAAGGGGGGTTGAGGGAGGATGGAGAGGGTGAGTGTGGGGGGAGGATGGGGAGATAAAGGGGAGGGTGGAGTGGGTGAGTGGGGGGAGGGGAAGAGGGGGGGTTCAGGGGAGATGGAGTGGGTGAGTTGGGGGGGAAGGGGAGTGGGGGGGTTCATGGGGGATGGAGTGGGTGAGTGGGGGGGAGGGGTTGGGAGTGATAAGGAGGTTGAGGGGGGATGGAGTGGGGGGGGAAAGAGGGGGAGTAGGGGAGTGTGCCAGACCAATGCAGGAGAGGTTTGGGGGGTTCAGGGGGGATGGAGTGGGGGAGGATGGGAAGATAAGGAGGGTTTGAGGGGGGATGGAGTGGGTGAGTGGGAGGGGGGAAGGGGGAGTGGGGGAGGGGCGGGTGCTAGACTAATATAGGAGAGGTTTGATGGGTTCAGGGGTGAGGGAGATGGGAAGGAGGGGGTCATAGGGGGGGTTGAGAAGGTGAGGGGGAGGGGGGTTGAGTGGGGGAGGAGGGGGGGGATAAGGGGATTCAGGGGAGATCAAGTGGGTGAGTGGGGGGAAGGTGGGGGAGGACAGGGTGCTAGACCAATGCAGGAGAGGTTTGGGCCCAACGGGTCCGCTTGGTCAATTTCATTTTTGAAAAAGACGTTTAATTTAAACAGACAATGCTTTATTTTAAAGAGATTTTTTCCCCTTTTTTAAAAAAAGATCGCCATTTATGGGGGTATGGGGAGAAGGCAGGAACGGGGTACTGATTGAGAATGATCAGCCATGATCATATTGAATGGTGGTGCTGGCTCGAAGGACCGAATGGCCTACTCCTGCACCTATTGTCTATTGTCTATTTTCATTTACATTTCTTTCACCTTAAAAAAAGCCGTTTAATTTAAAAGAATAACGCTTTATTTTAAAGAAAGATTTATTTCATTTTTTTTAAAACGCCACTTTCATTTACATTTATTTCATTTAAAAAAAGTTAATTTAAACAAATTTTAAAAATTTAAATAAAAAACGCTCGGCGACCGATTGGTCTGGGTACCACATGGGGGCAGCACCGCCGCCGCTCTGATTGGTCGCCGGCTCTTCCTGCTCCAAGCACCCTGGTTGTCCGTTGGGGCTTCTTCATCGCGATTTTCATTGAGATTTATTTTATTTCTTTAAAAAAGCCATTTATTTTAAAGAAAAAACACAATTTTGCCACGTCACAACAGGAACCCAACGAGGAATGGGCCCAACGGGTCCACTTGGTCTAGTTGTCATTAAAATTGTTCAATCAATCTCTGACCAGTTGTATTGATGGAAGAACTCCCTCTTCATAAAACTGAATCAATTTTTAGGATTTATTGAACCTGTTTTTC
Organism: Rhinoraja longicauda; assembly: GCF_053455715.1. Classification (NCBI taxonomy): domain Eukaryota; kingdom Metazoa; phylum Chordata; class Chondrichthyes; order Rajiformes; family Arhynchobatidae; genus Rhinoraja; species Rhinoraja longicauda. The sequence goes on along the minus strand of NC_135961.1, from coordinate 43,251,792 downwards.
TTTTATTTTGTATTTTTCAGTTTTTCTTTTCTCTGATAGTTTTATCTGTTTGTGGAATCGGGATGTTTACTGTGAAATGAAGCAGGACTGCACACAAAATGCCAAATGTGGCCTGACCCAAGTCCATTATTAAAGCTGCAACATGATTGTTTGACTCATATACTCAATGCCCCAACCGATGAAGGCAAGCATACCATATACCACCTTTACCATTCTATCTACTTGTATTGCTTCTTTCAGGGAGCTATGGACTTGGATCCCAAGATAATCTTTCGTTAGTAAACACATGCAATATTATTTTTGTCCAGCCTATTACTAACAAAAGGCTTTGGCAGTGACAGTTGGCCTTGGGATCTGCTCACAAGAACCACACCAGAAATGTGTATTATTTCACTTCCCTCATCTGTTACTCTCCCATGTTTCCAAAGGACCTACTGAAGGCTTCTTTAATACAGTTACTCCATTCTGCCACTGGACTGCCAACTGACTCCAAAGTTTCGTTAGTTTAGTTTAGAGATACAGCGCAGAAACAGGCCATTCGGCCCACTGAGTCCACACTGACCAGCGATCCCCATGCATTAACACTATCCTACACGCAAGGAACAATTTGCAATTTTTACCGATGCCAATTAACCTGTCTTTGAAGTGTGGGAGGAAACCGGAGCACCCAGGGAAAACCCACATGGCCACAGGGAGAATGTACAAACTCCATACAGACAGCATCGGTAGTCAGGATTGAACCTGGGACTCTTGCGCTGTAAGGCAGCATCTATTTATCGCTGCGCCACAGTGCCACCCCAAAGGTGGAACACTAATGAGTAACGCTAAAAGGTGGAACACTGAATTAAGAGGTTAGATCCAACACTTTACATTTATGCCAGCCATTTGAAAGGGGTCGCTGACCCTGACATTATTTTGCATATCTATATTTTTCTTTCATTTCAATCCTTTTAAGGATTTAAAGAAAAGTGAAGACATCTTATTGAAATTATTTAAAATTCTGTGACTATACTTGGAGTATATTATGCATGTCTGGCTTCCCTACCGCATGAAGGATGTATTTGTAATGGAAGGGGTGCAAAGAAGGTTCACCAGATTGATTTCTGGAATTGTGGGGAATTTCCTCTGATAAGGGATTAAACAGACTGGTCCTGTATCTTTGAGTGAGGAGAATGGGAACTGGTCTCATTGAAGCATGCCAAATTCTTAAGTGGCTCGACAAGGTAGATAGAATAAAGATGATTTCACCCACCTGAGGCATTGAGACGTCATGGTCACAATATAAGGTATTGGCCATTCAGGACTGTGATGAGACATTTAATTTTCTTTTAATTGAGGGAATGGATGAATATGGATTATGTGCAGGCAGATAAGGGTTGATACAGTGAAAAGCTACATTTTGCATGCTATCCAGGCAAATAAGCAGTGCAGAAGAAAGTGTGACAGCTATTGGGAAAATGCAGGTTTAAAAAAGTGAAAGGCCCCAACAAAATAGTTTCAAAAATCGTGAATTTGCCCTTGGCATATGAGAGGTTTGTTCAGGAGTTTACTAAATAGGGAAGAAACTATTCTTGAATCTAGTAGTTTGTGCATTCAAGCTTTTGTATGTTCTGCCCAATGGAAGAGGGGAGAAGAGGGAATAACAGGTGTTTGAGTGGCCCTTGATTATGCTGGCTACTTTCCTGAGGCAGCGTGAAGTGCAGATGGAGTTAACGGGGAGGCTGGTTTGCATGATGGAATAGGTTGCATTCACAATTCCTAGCAAATTCTTGCGACCTTGCATTGTTGGGCTTTCTTGGTTCCATTGCTTTCATCTTGCTTTCATAGTGTGATTGTGGTTGGACCGGGATGATTTATTAGAGATAGTTACACCAAGGAACTTGAAGCTTGACCTTTTCCACTGCATCCGACTGGGGCATGCACTCCACCAAGCTTGCTGAAATCAATGACCAGTTTCTTCGATTTCCTGACAATGAGGGAGAGGTTGTTGTCTTGACACTGTGCTACTGAGCTCCTATCTCCTTCCTGTAGTTGATCTTATCATTATTTGAGATCCATCCAGCTCACTAGGGGATGTCATCTGTAAATTTATGTTTGCAACCAAGACTGGTTTGATTAAGAAATGGGTTCAGACAGCAATTGATAAATATTAATGCGTCATTACCTTCAGATATCTAATCGTCTGAAGAACCTCGGTAAAATGGATAACTTGGTGTTTATTAAATTTCAGGGATGAGAGACTCAGCAAAAGTGTAACCTTCATCATGAAATTGGAGAGTGTGTTCTCATCGACTGGATCAAGTGATATGCTTTTGCCCATCATTTACTTTGCATTGCTGCTTCTGGAGACAGCAGTTATGCAAAGTAATCAATTTTACCAATGAGTGCAAAGGTTTAATTGGCACTTCTGACAAAGATATGAAAGGCATTGACTAAATATAAAACATTTACTTCAGTGTTTGCATCTGTTGAGAATTTTTCAATTTAAAATATTGTCTCCTCAGTTGCTTCCTGACTAGTGAATTTGCCATGGAAGGAGCAGAGCAAAGAATTTACTTGCCTGTTTCCAGGGTGGTGGATTAGCATACAAGGAAAAATTTGGACTGTATAGTCAAAAATTTAGGGGAATGAGAGGGAAATCATGGAAACATACAAAATTATTACAGGACTTGACAGGTTCAATGTAAAGAGGATATTTCCCATGTTCATGGAATCTGGAACCAGAGGGCATATATTAAGAATATGCCTTGTCCTCCAGGATTCAGATGCCAAATTTCATGCAGAAGGTAGTGAAACTCTGGAATTCTCTAACTTGGAGGGTTATGGAGGCTCAGTCAATATATTCATTCAAAATAGTGAAGGATAAATTTCAAGACATTGACTTGAAGAACAAGGGATTCCACCTCTGTAGTTTTTTATTTGGCAAGAAATTCTCCTTCCTCCCTAAAGGCAGCACCTTCACTACTGCGTCACCATCACTCACTGTGATGTCTAACAAATAAAACAAATGTAAACAGTGTAAAATTTAAACTTCTGAGATTGAGTGACTCAAAGTTGGACGGAAGAGATAAATGATGGAGATTTGTTTCAATTTCCTATCAGCATTGCAGTCGTTTTTAATCTTCCGTTGGTAGTTTCCGGCAAAATGCATATTTATGATGTGAGATTCTCTGTGGGTTGATCGGTGACTTATCACAGCTATCAGTATTGGAGCTGCTCTACCATGTTATTGATACTATATTTAAAAGTCTCTTGATATTTAGTCCTTTAAATAATGTTCTTATGTCCATCAACTAACTAGCCAGCTATTATCCCAAGGGGCCTCAGGCCTCATGTTCTTAAATATTAAACCTTGCACTATTTTACAGACCTTTCTAATCCTTCAGACCTAATCTCTTCTTGTCTCCTCGCTTAACTATTTTATCATTTTATTTTTCTTTTAGTGTAAAGAGTGCATGAGTCATTACCATACTGTAAATTCTCTGCAATGGAATACAGGGCATAAATCTACTGATGTGATGTTGAAGGTAGACACAAAATGCTGGAGTAACTCAGCGGGACAGGCAGCATCTCTGGAGAGAAGGAATGGGTGACGTTTCGGATGGAGACCCTTCTTCAGTCTGAGTTACTCCAGCATTTTGTGTCTACCTTCGATTTAAGCCAGCATCTGCAGTTCTTTCCTACACAATGTGATGTTGAAATTTATTTCAAGTCAGATAGATTCAGTTCTAAATTCATCTAGTATTTCATTTCTATTTAGAGCTCTAATACTATCCATAATTGATACTCTTTATTCTGCCTTCCTGTTTTCCTTCTCTATCATTCCTTATATATTTGTTGATCTTCTTTTCAGTGTAGATACATCCTAACCCAAATTGCAACTTCACTAATCTTATTGATTAATTTATGGATGTGGATTTCCATTCAATTTATTATCTCCTTCAATCTGCCCCTTGTACATAGTTTGTGAAAACGTTGCTATTTTTGGTTTAGATTGCTGGTTCTTGGGTTTTTTTCCATTTCTTCTGCCAGATTAGTTTAAATGTTGCCAATAAGAGCATTGTTCAGATACAAACTATCTATTCTGTAGCAAAATCTAAAAATATTTATCGTTCTTCATTTCTTGTGTTTCCCATCTGCATTATGTCACTAAAGAGAAGTGCTGGAGGAATTCAGAGGAAAACAGGGCAAACCTCCTGAGCCTGATGGACTACAAATCTAGAATTCTTAGTGGCAGACAGAGATAACAGGTGCATGAGCAATGCACTTCCAAAATTCTGAAACAGTTCCTGCAGATTAGAATATAATACTGCCAATTAAGATAGGAGGGTTATAAATAAATAAGGATCTACGCTAGCTTTAAATCTGTCACGAGCAAAGTGGTGGATTCCATTATTAAAATGTGTTAACAGGGTACTTAGAAAATCAACATAGAGTTACAGAATCATTGCGCAGAAACAGACCAAGTCCATGCTCATCATCAGAAATCAATTTACACTAAATCCACATTCCCATCAACCCTCTCCACCCCCCCCCCCCCCCCCACCCAAAGACTCCACCACTACTACAAACACAGGGGTCACTTTGCAGTACCCAACTAATTGGCATTAGTTTATCATTGTCTCGATACCGAGATACAGCGCAAAGCTTTGTTTGTATGTTATCCAATCAACTCAGATCATACTACATGAGGGTGTCTTGTGATGAAAGGCCGAAACACTCAGTGACGATGAGGTACACAACTGAAGATGTGTTTGAATGGTAGCAACATCACCTAGTAGTCATCCCCAAGAAGAACACCATGCAAGTCAATTGTAGTGCAAAACTTTAGGGATTGTAACAGCCAGTCCTACTAATCAATCTGAGTACAACCAAGCACATAAGTTACCATGCTCTGGCATCATCTTTCTGTATGTCTTGAAGGAAACTTGATTACCTGGAGGAAGTTCTCTCAGTTGATGAGAACTTGCAAACTCCACACGGAGAGCACCATCAGATAGGATTGAATCCGGGTCACTGGAGCTGAGGCCATTTTTCTAAAATGTGCTGTTTTGCTGATCTGCCATATAACCAGGCTCAATCAATGTGTTTTTTGGGGGGAAAAAATATGCCCATTTTTGAAATTGTAATGAGCAATAGATGGGGAAAGCAGTGGATGAAATCTGTTTTGATTCTCAAAAGATATCTGATCAGGTGTCTGATGGTTATGTAAAATCACGATTTGCAACTTGGGTGCAACATACACGGATGAGCCAAAACATTATGACCACCTGCCTAATATGCTGTTGGTCCTCTGTGTGCCGCCAAAACAGCGTCGACCCGCCGAGCCATGGACTCTACAAGACCCCTGAAGGTATCCTGTGGTATCTGGCACCAAAACATTAGCAGCAGATCCTTCAAGTCCTGTAAGTTGTGAGGTGGAGCCGCCGTGGATCGGACATAGATCCAGCACATCCCACAGATACTCAATCTGATTGATATCTGGAGAATTTGGAGGCCAGGGCAACACCGTGAACACTTCATCATGTTCCTCAAACCATTCCCGAACAATGTGTGCAGTGTGGCAGGGTGCATTATCCTGCTGAGAGGCCACTGCCATCAGGGCATACCATTGCCATGAAGGGGTGTACCTGGTCTGCAACGATGTTTAGGTAGGTGACACGTGTCAAATTGACGTCCACATGAATGGCTGGACCCAGGGTTTCCCAGCAGAACATTGCCCAGAGCATCACACTCCCTCCACCAGCTTGTCGTCTTCCCACAGTGCATCCTGGTGCCATCACTTCCCCAGGTAAACGGCGCACACGTACACGGCCATCGACGTGATCTAAAAGAAAACGGGACCCATCGGACCAGGCGACCTTATTCCACTGCTCCAAGGTCCAGTTCCGACGCTCGCCTGCCCAATGTAGGCGCTTTTGATGGTGGATAGGGGTCATCATGGGCACTCTGACTGGTCTTCAGCTACACAGCCCCATACGCAGCAGGGTGCAATGCACTGTGTATTGTGACACATTCCTCCCGTGACCACCATTAAAATTATCTGTGACTTGTGCCACAGAAGACCTTCTGTCGGATCGGACCAGACAGGATAGCCTTCGTTGCCCTCACGCATCGATGAGCCTTGGGCGCCCAACACCCTGTCGCCGGTTTGTGGTTTGTCCCTCCTCGGACCACTTTCGGTAGGTACTCACCACTGCTGACCTGGTGCAGTATTTTCATTTACAGAAAAGTAATATTTTATCATTGTGGGCGAAACCAAGAGAGAGGCTTAAAACTCAGTGGTGGCCTTCAACAGCACAGGATTGAATGATCTGGCTTATTGTGGTAGAACCTTTATCATTTGGTCACTTGATCTACAATTTGTACAATATTGCCATTCAAGTAAGGCCTTGGTTAATAGTATTGGATTCAACTTTTCTGCTGATATGAAGATAGGCTACAAAGTGAGGAGAACACAAAATGTCTACATAGTAATGAAGACCTATTATATCCCCTACACGGGTGCTAACTGAGTCGGCAAGAGGAAATGCAAGTCGGGCACTTTGTTGGAAGGAATAGATAGAAATAGAAAGAGAATACTAAAAGCAAAAATATATATTATTTGTTCAAAAAGTAAAAATGCAGATACAACAAACAATTTGAAAGACAAATGGCTTGTAGGTTTACAGCATAAAGGGTAGAAGTTGACCATGGAATTTTGGAGAACAAGAACCGCATTCTACTGGGAACCACAAAATTCTGAAAAGGATCAACAGGAAAGATGTTGAGCAGAGACATCGTCTGAATAGAACTAGTCGTAGTCTCAAAAGAATTGTCCACTTAGAAGTTGGTAAGCTTTGCACAAAGGATTGGAATTCTGTACTCTAAGAGCAGTGGATGTTTAATTATTAAGTGCATTCAAAACTGAAATCAATAGCTGAACACGAGAATTGGAGGAACAAAAAAGCTTTTCACTGGACCTTGGTCATCCCGTCCGAATTTGGCGGAAAGTTTCCGCTTTCTTATTTCATTTCCGCCATTCCGATTGCTCCTCACATTTTCCCGCAAAACAGTCGGTAATTGCAATTTGTCGATTCGGCAGCTACAGGTCGCTCGGGGTTCCACGAGCCTGGAAGTCTCCCCGAAAATGTGCCACCTAGGCTGGGCAAGGCAGCCAATCTCGACCTCATCGGGACTTCCATGGCCAATCGGTGGGTTGAATTTGCAACCTGCGGCCGGGGCTCTGGAACTCCAGCCCAGCTGGAGCCAGCACATCTATCCCCATCACCGAGCGACTTATTTGGCCGGCTGGATAAACCAGCAAAGCACTGGAACCGAGAGCCAGAAAATCAGTGGTTTAACTGTAATGAGTAAATATTAAATTTAAGTGCAAGATTATATAACTATATTAATTAATTAAGGCGGGGTTAAATTATAAAACAGCCCAAAAGCCAATTACCACCTTTTTGGGTTGATTATCAATTAATGTGCGAATGTATTTCAACAAGTGCTTCCGTATGCTTAGTCGATTTGCATATATCAACTCTTTCTTCATAACTTAGTCATACATTTTATGACCATTGTTCTTTTATTCAATACCAAAAGAATTGGGATGTGTAAGGAAAAAGCAAAACAGAAAAAAACAAGACAAAACCATTTTTTCTTTGTGTTGCAAAAAATATGTCTATTCAATAACCTTTCTATAAATATCAGAATATACTCATGATAGGCCTGACATTGTACATGTAGTCCAAGAACTACATACAGACTGTTGGAAATAATAGTCGTTTTTCACACTTGAAGCGTATGCGCATTTGGCATGCATACTTTTTTTTGCTGAAAAGTTGCATTACACGCCATATTATGAATTTTGATGTAAAATTCTGAATTTTCGACATCTAAATTATGAATTTTTAATATCAAAGGTTGGGAGGTCTGCTTGGTACACCTGACAATAAACTTAACTAAACTAATATATATGTTTTGAATGTGGATTTTCAATGATTTTATTGAATGATTGAGCACTAGTTGTAATTTTGATATTAGCACTTTTGTGATTGGACTTTAAATTTTTTTTAGCTTTCTGCAGGAGGGCTAATAATTGAGAATGGCCTTTTGGTTCTGATCAGGCCAGTGTAGTGGATACTTTGTGAAGTGGTACTTTTCTTCTGCCATATGCTCCCAACACATGGATTTGAGATTCACATTTGAGATAAAATAAACAAAAGAGAATAGAAATGTTGGATTAATGCTTTTAGGAAATCTTTGACAGTTCTATATTTATGAATTTTGAGTCTTTGAAGGGAATTTAATATCTTCACTAATCTTATGAGAAAGCAGAAATGTATAAAATGGTGAGATTATGCATTTCTGATTTTTATCTTTTTCTAACAACTTCCAGTTATGTGACACAACATAATGAACCAAAATTATAATCAAGGTTGCTCAGCAAGCATAATTGTGGTAGGTGAACAGTGTGCTGTACCAGTTGATTTGTGGGAACCAGTATTTTGGATAGGTATGGTAAACAGAGATGGAAAGTCAGGAAGCCATCCAGAAGTGAATTGGTAGAATAAAATCTAGAGATGCCAAGGACCAGGAGCTTCATAGCAGATTAAGACTGTTACTGAAATTAAAATATGGGCTGACTTTAAAGGGGTGAAGATGGGGGATGTGATTTTGCATGGGATCAAAGGAGAGAGTGACCGATCTGAATGATGGCTACAGAAATGTAGCAGATGGTGGTCCAAAAGTTGCAAGGCATTTTGGGAAAAGCCTGCAGTTTTCAGAATTGCACATATTGAATTCTAAACCTGCACAGAGCGGTTCGCAATAAAGAATGGTGTTAGCAAGTAATATCTGCCAGTTAAATAAAGATGTGTAAAGGTGTGAAGGTATTCATTTCTACAATTGTAACTGCTAATCTGATTCAATCTTTATATTGGACAGCTGTTTACAGTATCATTCCCTTACCGGAATGAACCCACACTTTTACTTGTAGTGCAACATATAACAATTGAAACTTTGCCTTGAACTCAGAAATAGGTAGATACCTGGGTTATCTCTTGAACTACTGTTGGGGTGGATGAATATTTTTCAGCATAGCTCAGGCATACATGGTCTTATAGAACATCATATAGGTGAAGCTAATGGTTGTTTGCAACAATGTAATTCATGAGAGTTGTGCTGGAAGGCAATAACATTGACTTTATTTGTGTTTTCTAGTTGAACGATAACCTTAACCTTGATCTTTCTGATGATGAGGAACTGCGGGATCAGCTAGACATGCATTCCATTATTGTCTCTTGCATAAATGATGAACCACTCTTCACAGCTGAACAGGTGACTTCATTACGAACATGCAATTTTTATAATATAAGTTGCTATGAAGCAGCTAGATTTTTTAACTAAGAATGTCCAATTTACTTAACAAAATAACTGTTCAGGTTAACAAATACAGAAAATGCTGGAAATACTCATACTTCAGGCAACATCTGCAGCAAGAAACAGGGCTGTGGGTGGTCAGTGATGTGGGAGGGCAGCTAATGTTATCCCACTTTTCAAGAAAGGAGCGAGAGAGAAAACGGGGAATTATAGACCAGTTAGCCTGACATCGGTGGTGGGGAAGATGCTGGAGTCAATTATTAAAGAGGCTATAACGGCGCATTTGGATAGCAGTAAAAGGATTGGTCCAAGTCAGCATAGATTTATGAAGGGGAAATCCTGCTTGAGTAATCTTCTGGAATTTTTTGAGGATGTGACCAGTAAAATGGATGAAGGAGAGCCAGTGGATATAGTGTATCTAGACTTTCAGAAAGCCTTTGATAAGGTCCCACACGGGAGGTTGGTGAGCAAAATTAGATCACATGGTATTGGAGGTAGGGTATTGACATGGATAGAGAATTGGTTGGCAGACAGCAAGCAAATGTAGGAATAAACGGGTCCTTTTCAGAATGGCAGGCAGTGGCATGTGAAGTGTCGCAAGGCTCGGTGCTGAGGCCGCAACTATTTACAATATATATTAATGATTTGGATGATGGAATTAGAAGTAACATTATCAAGTTTGCAGATCACACAAAGCTGGGTGGCAGTGTGAACTGCGAAGAGGATGTTAGGAGGTTGCAGGGTGACTTGGACAGGTTGAGTGAGTGGGCAGATGCATGGCAGATGCAGTATAATATAGATAAATGTGAGGTTATCCACTTTGGCGGCAAAAACAAAGAGGCAAATTATTATCTCAATGGTGTCAGATTAGGTAAAGGGGAAGTGCAGCGGGACCTTGGTGTCCTTGTGCACCAGTCACTGAAAGTAAGCGTGCAGGTACAGCAGGCTGTGAAGAATGCTAATGGCATGTTGGCCTTCATAACGAGAGGGTTTGAGTATAGGAGCAAAGAAGTCCTTCTGCATTTGTATAAGGTCCTGGTGAGACCACATCTGGAGTATTGTGTGCAGTTTTGTTCTCCTAATGTGAGGAAGGACGTCCTTGCTATTGAGGCAGTGCAGCGTAGGTTCACGAGGTTTATCCCTGGGATGGAGGGACTGTCCTATGAGGAAAGATTGGAAAGACTGGGCTTGTATTCACTAGAGTTTAGAAGGATGATGGGATAAGAGGGGATCTTATAGAGACGTATAAAATTATAAAAGGACTGGACAAGCTAGATGCAGGAAAAATGTTCCTAATGTTGGACGAGTCCAGAACCAGGGGCCACAGTCTAAGAATAAAGGGGAGGCCATTTAAAACTGAGGTGAGAAGAAACCTTTTCACCCAGAGAGTTGTGCATTTGTGGAATTCTCTGTCACGGAAGGCAGTGGAGACCAATTCACTGGATGAATTTAAAACAGAGTTAGATAGAGCTCTGGGGGCTAGTGGGATCAAGGGATATGGGCAGGGACAGGTTACTGATTGTGGATGATCAGCCATGATCACAATGAATGGTGGTGCTGGCTCGAAGGGCAAAATGGCCGCCTCCTGCACCTATTTTCTATGTTTTTTTGTAAAGTTTAAATGGAGAGCGAATAAAGCTGGACAGACATTGACATTGATCTCGCACCAGATTCGCACATGGCAGTGTTGCTTCCTACTTAGCTGGTCTTGTAGAATTCTCTCAAATATCTTGAGACTGTGTTTCAAATGTGAGAGCTGAGCCACTGACCAGCCAAGCACCAGCCTGATGTTATATTCACAGAATTGTACCTTGCAGACAGATTCCTACATTGCAATCCTGGGTGCATGTGATCCTATCAGCAGGACAGACTGCTGGTGTTGGTGGTGTTGTAGTAATATACCAGCAAGATAGTACCCCTTGGATTTTCTCAGCATTGATTTTGGAAAGTCTTGTGGCATTAAGTCAATCACCAGCTGTCCTCCCTCAACTGTTGAATTAGTGTTTCTCCATCTTGAACAATTGTTGAAAGAAGCACTGAAATAGCAGTGGTGCAGCATGTACTCTCGAGTAGTCTTCAATATCTGTCACAATTGGCTTGGTAGGTGGCCCAATTCTGTAGCTTCTTCCTATGATTTCAACCATCACATAAATCAATTTTTCACCAATTTGATTAACTACATGTGTTAGCAAGAAACTCCTGAAAGCACAGGATAGAGCCATGGCTATGGCGTGTGACAACGCCCCAGCTGCAGTACTGAAGATTTACACTCCAGAGGATCTGCATTCCAGAACCAGCTGCTCTCTAGTCAAGCTGTTCCAGTAAAATTACAACACTGGCATGTCCCAACAGCGTGGAAAATCGACCAAATATTTATCTTTCTCAAAAAGCATGACAAATCCAATTTGGCTAATTACTAACCCTGTGTGTGAACTATTGGTCATCAGCAAAAGACGGAACTTGTTGTAGACAATGCAATCAAGTGACCCCTACTCACCAATGCCCAATTTGCATTTTACCAGCGCCACTAGTCTCCATATTTCATCACAACCTTGTTCAACATGTGGATCAGAGAGCTGAATTTTAGAGGAAAGGTGATAGTAACTGCCATTGACTGAGTCAGGTATCATGGTGCTGTGGTAGCACTGAAGATAATGGAGATCAAAGTGAAAGAGGTTGGAAGAATGGCTCACATAAAAGAAAATGTTTATGGTTGTTGACTTTTCTGTAACCATGAGGTAGAATTGGTCACGTTGCAAATGATTGCTCAATTTCTTTCACAAATTTTCAGCATTACAATTCACAAAAGATCTAGCCAACACACAAAAGTGCCAGGATATGACCATCTCCAACAAGGAGAGTTGAACCACCTTTCTTGATATTCAAGACAATACCATCACCAAGCCCCCACTACCAATTTTCTGCAGATCACCTTTGACTAGAAACTTAACTGAAACAGCCACAAGTGCTCTGGCTGCAAGAACAGGTCAGAGGCTCATTATTGTCCTGTGAGTGAGTTACCTCTTAAAACTGAGTCCTTTCCACCTACATGGCACAGCTGGATGGTGATGCAATACTCTCCACTTACCTGAATGGATGCAGTGCCAACTAAAAGCTGTTCATTTGAATGACGCTACATCAACCACTCAAACATTTATTCTCCTATCACACAGTGGCTGCAGTATCTCCCATCTGCAAAGTCACTGCAGTTCCTCACCCAGGCTGCTACTATCATCAACTTCCAACTCAACCTCTGCCACCAAAAGGATGAGGACACCAGGTACATGGCAACAGTACCAGTCTCCAAGTAACTGGAAATATATTGCAGGTCCTTCATCGCTGTTGGTTATAAATCCTAGAGATCAGTCCCCAACAGCATTATGGAAGTACTTTCATCAGTAAATATGTAGCATTTTAAGAAAGTAGGATATCACCATTTTAAGAACAATTAGGACAAGGTAGTAAATGCTAGCCTTACTAATGACACCCAGATTCTGAAACTAAATCTAAAATGAAATCTGTAATCATAGAGTGACAAAGTGTGGATATAGGTCCTTCGGCCCAACTTACCCACACCAGCCAACAATGTCCCAGCTACACTAGTCCCTCTTGCCTGCGCTTGGCCTACATCCCTCCAAACCTGTCCTATCCATGTACCTGTCTAACCCAGAGATGCTGCCTGTCCCACTGAGTTAGTCCAGCATTTTGTGTCTACCTGTCTAATTGTTTCTTAAACGATGGGATAGTTCTAGCCTCAACTTAACTCCTCTGGCAGCTTGTTCCATACACCCACCCCCTTTGTGTGAAAAAGTTACCCCTTGGATTCCTATTAAATCTTTTCCCCTTCACCTTGAACCTATGTCCTCTGGTCCTCGATTCCCCTACTTTGGGCAAGAGACTGTACATTTATCCCTCTCATGATTTTGGGCACCACTATAAGATCAACCCTCATCCTCCTGCGCTCCATGGGATAGAGACCCAGCCTACTCAACCTCTCCCTATAGCTCACACCCTCTAGTCCTGGCCACATCCTCGTAAATCTTTTCTGAACCCTTTCAAGCTTGACAAAATCTTTCCTATAACATGGTGCCCAGAACCGATCACAATATTCTAAATGCGGTCTCACCAAAGTCTTGTACAACTACAACATGACCTCCCAACTTCTATACTCAATACTCTGATTGATGAAGGCCAAAGTGCCAAATACCTTTTTGGCCACCTTATCGACCTGCGACTCGACCTTCAAGGAACCATGCACCTGTACTCCTAGATCCCTCTGCTCTACAACACTACCCAGAGCCCTACCATTTATTGTGTAGGTCCTGCCCTTGTTCGACTTCCCAAAATGCAACACCTCACATTTCTCGTATTAAATTCCATCAATCATTCCTCCGTCCACCTGGCCAATCGATCCAGATCCTGCTGCAATCTTTCACAACCAACTTCACTATCTGCAAAACCACTAACTTTTGTATCATCAGCAAATTTGCTAATCTTGCCCTGTATGTTCTCATCCAAATCATTGATGTGGATGACAAACAGTAACAGGCCCAGCACCGAACCCTGAGGCACACCACTAGTCACAGGCCTCCAGTCCGAGAAGCAAACTTCCACCATCACCCTCTGCTTCCTTCCTTGGAGCCAATTTGCTATCCATTCAGCTATCTTTCCTTGGATCCCATGTGATTTTGGAGCTACCCAAATGAGATCTGTCATACCTTTAATGCAAGCCACTTGTAATTGGTTTGTGCTGAGAAGTGTTTTGAAAGGGAAGTGCTTTGAAAAATGGTGTGTATGCTTGAGTTTAACATTACCAAGTAACAGAGTGGATGATCCAATTACAATAGAATTAATAAGAACATTGCAGTTAATGTTGCAGTTATTTTTGGCAAATTGATTCAATCCATTAATTGTATTTATGATCTAATAATTGCAGATTTAAAATACTCTCTTGCTTCTTCACAAGGTAATTGAGGAAATAGAAGAAATGATGCAAGAATCGCCTGATCCTGAAGAAGATGATACACCCACTCAGTCTGACCGACTTTCCATACTTTCCCAGGAAATTCAAACACTCAAGAGGTCTCACACCAGCAATAGTTATGAAGAACGTAAGCACCCGTGACTGCAATTAATTAATTTTGGGCTGTGGGAACTTTTTCAGTGTTGTAGTAAGACAGTATATGTTTGTAACATTGTAAAAGACAGTTTATTCTCTATGATGGGAGGTTAGCTGGAAAGGTAGAAGGTTTGTTTCAAATTGTTATTAAAAAAACAAACATAATAAATTGGAGAGTGGACGCAAGTAACTGCAGGTGCTGGTTTACAAAAAGACACAAAGTACTGGAGTAACTCAGCGGATCAGACAGAATCTCAGGAGAACATGGATTGATGATGATTCAAGTCAGGATCCTTCAGACTAAATTGTGATTCAGTCTGAAGAAGAGTGAACATTATGAATTGCAAAGATATTGAAATCATCCATTGCAGTTTAAATTAGCCAGATTAGATAGAAGAGATAACTAGAATACTAGTACTTAGTTTTCTAAGTTTCAGAATACTAATGGGATAATATACTGCTTTCTTTGTGTCAAAGTGTAGTTTAAGATCCTATAGCTTTTATGGTTATGTTCTTGAATTTCAGTGTGTTGTAAAGTGACAAAATTCCATAATATTAATGTTTATTACCATGCTTTCTTAATTAGTCCAACAGTATTTACCTTTAATACAATATTCCTATTTTCTTTGAAATTTTCATCATTAATGTACACATGATCTACATAGAATACCCAAGAATTAGACATTCAAGGTAAATGTTATTAAACACAATACCAGTGTTTGAAATTTTCTGTTATTTTTTAGTGTCATCCCCACCATCTACTTTACCACCTCTCCAGGTAGAAATGTCTTTCTAAAACAAATAACTTCCCTCTCTGCCATTGCAACAGTGACAAGAACAACCTACTGATTTTTCCTGATTTCTTTCCTACACTTTCCCCGTGAGAACCATTTATATGTTGTAATTAGTGTGGCTCATTCAGTTTGTGTAAATCAATGGAATTGCTGAATGGGATTTTAAAATTCTAGGCTAAACCCTTGAGTCTGCATGGTGAAATGAAAATCTTGCCTCAATTGGGCAGTATAAAAAAGGATGTTTTTAAAAAAGAATTGCCATTAAGTAGCCCGTTACTTATGAAATATCAGTCTGAGGTTCCCACCTGCATCAAAAGGGCACTAAAGAATCAGTACAGAATAAACTGAAAATGTCATTTAGGCTTTCATGTCAGAATGTGCCTGATCCTTTAGAAAGGATTTATTCATTGGGATTTAGTAATATCCATTTGAACTGACTCAGATAAAGATATTTCTAATCATTTCTGAAGAATGCTTGTATTTTTGACCCCCAAAAGTAATTATCTCTTTTTGTCACAAATAAGTTTCAGAACGTTTTTAATTGGAGAGTCTGTACAGAATAATTGATTCAATTGAATAAATTGGATTAAACCAATAATGTTGTAATATACAGTTTAAAGATGCCACTGCCATCAGTCTTTTCCTGATTCAGTTACAAATGCGTGGAGTAACCAATTTTGTAAAAGCGGGTTGTGTTTTTATTACTGAAACAAAGGGAGAAGGAAGCGGTAGCCTTTTATTTAAGAATAAAGACAGAAATTCTATTGTAAATTGCAGGTTTTTTTATACTACACAAAAGAATTGTATTTGAAATTCTAACTGAAATATATTAGAAATTTTATTTTATTTCTAATTGGTAGCACCATATTTACATATTGCATTATAGTAATTATGGCACAGTGCTTTGTGCATATGATGAACTTCTGCATGAAGGTGAATGATGTGTCCAGAGATGTCCAATGGTATGATTTGCACTGCTGGAACAGCGTGAATATGCAATGTGCATTTGACAAAGTCCTTGACTGTTAGAACAGTTTTAAAATAGAGAAACTAAGAAAGTAATTGTAACCTTAAATAAAAACTTCTCACTTTCACAAATATTATCTAACGTACATGTTTTTCATCTGCACCGCTGGAGCAGTTTGCTAAGAGCTCAGAGCTAGAGCTATAGATAGCTAGGCTGTCATTGCTCCTGACACGGAGCAAATATGCCAATAGACAAAATCCATTCTGGTAAGAAATTCCCCATTTCACAATTAAATGTATGCACATTCATATTGATGATGCTCCATAGAAGGAGAGGCTATAATACTTGCCCATTGAAATCAGCTAAACATTCTATGTTTTAATATTCCAAAAAAAAGGATTCTATTATCAGCACAATGGTCAAATGATGAAAGTAAATATTTTAAATGTTTCTGTAGCATATTATAATGTAGTTCTTGGACATGTGAGTTAGTACATTCTTGGACATGTGAGCAAAGCTGCTATAATTTCCCATTTTTACTTGCTTTGCGAATGTGAACTGGTTTCTTCTTGAAACAGTGTTATTAGATAGGGATCTCTATCTAATATATTATTAACATCATTTTTGATAAGCTTAGGATTTTGACCCATTAGTTGTAAAGAAACTGCCATTTCAGTCATCAGCTTGGTCTGTAAGAAAGAAAACTGCAGATGCTGATTTAAATCGAAGGTAGACACAAAATGCTGGAGTAACTCAGCGGGTCATGCTGCATCTCTGGAGAGAAAAAATGGGTGACGTTTCGGGTTGAGACCCTTCTTCAGACTGAAGGGTCTCGACCCGAAACGTCATCCATTCCTTCTCTCCAGAGATGCTGTGTGATCCGCTGAGTTACTCCAGCATTTTGTGTCTCTCATCAGCTTGGTCTGTGACTATGGAGCTTTGAAGGTGATTGTGTTTCTATTATACCCTTTCTCTCAACTTTGGCAGTAGTGGTTGTCAGAGCTAAGAGGTTGTCAATTTAATGAGTTATATACTATATTTGTTTTATCTGCTAATAACACAGGGGGTACAGTTGGAATACCATCGTTTGTCATTATTGTTGTAGTTATACTCAACCAGGCTCATAATAAGCATTCTTATGCATTCAAATAGTGAAGCTTTAAAGGTTAAAAGCGGAATTGCTTTACATAATATCTGGCTTCTGTCTTGTTTATTTGTTGTGTGATGCTGCTGTTCTCTTAAGATCCTGGTGTATACAGCCCTGTAGGCATTGGTTAAGGATTATAGGGATTTGGTGATAGTGGTCGTGTTGAAAATTAAAAGGGCTGTGATTGAGATATGTTATTGGTTATCTGATGCATAAATGTTCAATCCTCTTGTAGTTCTGCAAGATAATAAAGGCCTTCTCTGGGCCACCTGGTTTGTTTCATTATCTAAAGAATTGTGAATAGAACTAAGCATTGTAAATATTCATAGTCATGATTATCCAATAATAGGAAGGTAACTGATAAAGCAATTGGTGATAGTCAACTTAGACTGCTGTCCTGGTGATCATTTGTCTTGGGATGGGGTAAAAACATAGAAAATAGGTGCGGGAGTAGGCCCTTCAAGCTGGCACAGCCATTCAATATGATCATGGCTGATCATTCAAAATCAGTACCCTGTTCCTGCTTTCTCCCATATCCCTTGATTCTGTTAGCCGTAAGAGCTATATCTAACTCTCTCTTGAATATATCCAGTGAATTAGCCACCACTGCCTTATGTGGCAGAGAATTCCACAGATTCACAACTCTCTGGGTGAAAATGTTTTTCTTAATCTCAGTCCTAAATGGCCTACCCTTTATTCTTAATCTGTGACCCCTGGTTCTGGACTCCCCCAACATCAGGAACATTTTTTCCGGCATCTAACCTGTCTAATCTCTTAAGAATTTTCTCAAGATTAGTTTATTATCATATGCACAGGTTCAGTGAGGCACAGGTGCAGTAAAATCCAGCAGCGACAGTATGGCAGTCCCATAGACTCAAACAACACAAACAAAAATGATACACAAATCTCAAGTTTTGCAAGACAGTGAAAACAAAAGTATTGTGCAGAAAGACGATATTCTGCAAGAGGTGGGCTATTGTGTTCTGTTGCCAGAAGAGGATTAGGGTTGTACAGGTCGGTTCAAGAACTTGGTGAGATTTTAGAGTCAATTATAAAGGATGAGGTTACTTAGTACTTAGAAGTTCACGATAAAATAGGATGAAGTTAGCATGGTTTTGTGAAGGGAAAATCTTGCCTGACGAATCTGCTCGAGTTCTTTGAGGAAGTTAATAGTAGGACAGACAGAGGGGAGGTTGTAGATGTTGTTTACCTAGATTTTCAGAAGGCCTTCGATGAGGTGGCGCACGTCAGGCTGCTAGGGAAGATGAGAGCCCATGGTATTAAAGGGAAAATACCAGAATGGATAGCAGGTTGGCTGGATGGCAGAAGGCAAAAAGTTGCATTAAAAGGTGCTTTTTCTGGTTGGCTGCCAGTGACTAGTGGAGTTCTGCAAGGGTCGGTGATGGCCTGCTTCTCTTCATGTTATAGATTAATGATTTGGATAAGGGGATTGAAGGCTTTGTGGCCAAGTTTGCAGATGATGCTAAGATAGGTGGAGGGGCAGGCAGTGTAGAGGAAGCAAGGACTCTGCGAAAGGACTTGGACAGGTTAGGAGAGTGGGCAGAGAAGTGGCAGACGAAATTCATTGTGGCAAATTGTGGAGTCATGCATTTTGGTAATAAGAATAAAGGCGTAGATTATTTTCTAAATGGAGAGAGAATCCAGAAATCAGAGGTGCAAAGGGACTTGGGAGTGCTAGTGCAAGACTCCCAAAAAGTTCATTTGCGAGTCGAATCAGTAGTAAGGAAGGCAAATTCAATGATATCAAGAGGACTGGAATACAAAAACAGATGTAATGCTGAGGCTCTATAAGGCACTGGTCAGGCTGCATTTGGAATACTGTGAGCCAATTTTGGCCCCATATCTGAGGACGGATGTGCTGGCTCTGGAGAGGGTCCAGAGGAGGTTTACAAGAATGATTCCAGGAATGAGTGGGTTAGCATATAATGAGCACTTGACAACACTGGGTCTTTACTCGCTGGAGTTTAGATAGTTGAGGGGGAACCTCATTGAAACTTACAGAATAATGAAAGGCATAGATAGAGTGGATGTGGAGAGGATGTTTCCACTGGTGGGAGAGTCTAGGACTAGAGGTCATAGCCTCAGAATTAAAGGGCACTTTTAGAAAAGAGGTGAGGAGGAACCTCTTTAGTCAGAGGGTAGTTAATCTGTGGAACTCATTGTCACAGAGGGCTGTGGAGGCCAAGTCGGTGGATATTTTTAAGGCAGAGATAGACAAATTCTTGATTAGAATGGGTGTCAAGGGCTATTGGGGGGAAGGCAGGAAAATGGGATTTGGAGGCAGAGATCAGCCATGATTGAATTGTGCGGTAGACTCGATGGTCCGAATGGCCTAATTCTACTCATATAACTTGTAAACTTAATTGTTGTGGAAAGTGGCTGTTCCTGAGCCTGGATGTATGGGACTTCAGGGTTCTATACCTTCTGCCCAACAGTAGCAGTGAGAAGAACACATGGCCAAGATGGTGGGGATCCTTGGTGATAGATGCTGCGTTCTTGAGGTGAAACCTTATGTAGGATGCTTTTCATGGTTTGGAGGCTGGGTCCATGTTGGACTGCGCTCTGTCCACCAATCTCTGCTGTCCCTGGATGCAACCAGTCAGGATATCGTCTACAATTCATCAGGATATGTAGTATTCAGTGATATATCAAATCTCTTTAAACTTCTTAGAAATTAGAGGTGCTGCCGCTTCTTCTTCATGATTACATCTATGTGCTAGGACAGGTTATCCTATTTGTTAATGGCCAGGAACCTGGAGTTGCTAACTCTCCAACCCACCAATGAAAACTGGCTTATGGTCTCCTGACTTCCCTTTACTGAAGTTAATGATAAGTTCCTTGGTTTTGTTGATGTTGAGTGAAAGGTGTTGCGGCACCATTCATGCAGGTCTTCTATCTCCTGCATGCCACCCCTGTTTCGGCCAACAACAGAATTTGTAGATGGCTTTCGAGTTGTGCTAAGCGGCATGGTCAAGCGGCATAAAGAGAGCAGAGCGGGAAGCTGAGACCAGAGCCTTGCGATGCACCTTTATTGATGGTAATTTCCTTGTTATTGATCCGCTCTGATTTCGGTCTACCAATAAGGATCCAGATGCAAAAGGAGGTACAAAGGCCAAGGTCTTGGAGTTTGGTAATGATTTTGGAGGGGATGAATATGTTGAACGTCTATGTACCGCAGCCTGATATGTGTTTCTTTTATTCAAATAGCCTGAGCAGAGCAGGGATCAATAGCAATCAACTGTTGACCTATTGCTGCAAAGGTAATTGAAGCAGATCCAGTTCATTTGAGATAGGTGTTGATTCACTCGCATAGCTAACCTCTCTAAGCACATTATTGCTTACCATTATTGCTTGTAACTGCTACCAGATAATTGTCATTGAGGCAGGTCACCGTGCTCTTCTTGGTAGATAAATGCCCTTTTGATGCAGGTGGGAACCTCAGACTCAGGAGCGAGAGGTTGAAGATATCCTTGAATATTCCAGTCAGTTATCCAATAAGTCGTTGGCACTCTGCTAACAACGCCGTCCACCCTTGACCTCAAACTAGATTGTGCTGTGGTCAGTGAGGAATTTACATCAATTTTACCTGTGATGCAATTGGTACACAGGGAGAAATGAATAATGAAATCAACAAGGAAGTGAATAATGAAACATAGAGCACAATAAGATAGCCAAGAAATGGAAGAAATTAAATATGGAATTTTACTTTAAATTTAGTTGTGGGAACAAAAAAGGAAGTAAAAGTAATAATAGGTAAATTTACACTTCTATCAGAAGATACTGCTTCTCAAAGAATAATTAACATTTTGAATACAGTTGACTAGGATCTTGAAATTTTTGAAGTGATAATTAGTCATGGAATTATACAAATGGAAACAGGCTCTTTGGCCTAACTCATTAATGCCGACCAAGTTGTCTGAGCAATTTCTACATGTCTACATTTGATCCATATCCCTTTAAACTTCCCTTCCTTTTACCCGGTCCAAATGTTGTTGAACTATTGTAATTTTACCCGCCTCCACAATTTCTTCTGGCAGCTTGTTCCACATACACACAGCCCTCGGTATGAAAAATTTGTCCCTCAGGTTCCCTTCAAATTTTTCCCTTCTCACCCTAAATCTATGCCCTCTAGTTTTAAATTCACCCCTAGCCTGGGAAAAAGACTGACCATAAACCTCTGAGGTCATCTCCCCCCCCCCGCCAGTCTCCTTTGCTCCAAGGAAAAAAGCCCCATGCTATCCAGTCTCTCATATCTGAAGCCCTCCAGTCATGATAACATCCTTGTGAATCTTTGCTGTATCCTTTCCAGCTTAATGCCATCCTTCCTGGAGCTTGACAATCAGCACTCATCAACATCTTGTATAGTGGTATTATGATGTCCCATATTGTACGCAATGCCCTGAGCAATGAAATCATGCATAAAATATGTTGCCTTCATCACCTTATCTCCCTGTGTCATGACTTTTAAGAAACTATGTATTTTTACCCCTTAGTCTCCCTGTTCTACAATACTCTTCAGTGCCCTGCCATTCACTGTGTACTTCCTGCCCTGATTTAATTTGCCAAAATACAATACTTTGTACTTGTCCAAGATAAATTCCAATTAGATATTACTGTAAGAGGATTTTTAAATGGGTGATTTAAAATGGGATCAATTAAATAATCTCCATGATTTGTGATCTTCATAAAATAAAAAGACTTCTAAATAGGAATCTGCAGGGTAATGAAGGATTTTACTTTGATGTAGCAGCCAGAAAAGTCTGAGAAAATGAAATTTGGTCATACAAATCCCTGTTGAAATCTTTTTCAGTTCTTTTTCTCCACCACTACGCCTCCAGCCCACCATCCCTTACCCGCCACATTATTATCACTATAACCAAAATTAAATTAAATTAAAATGATGCAAATCCCACTCAAGATGTGTAGTTTATGTCTGAAGGATGGATGGCTGCAATTAGATTTCTGTTCAAATGGATTTTTTTTAATGATAATTTTGTTTGGACATTTGGCTAGCTTCTCATATTTGCATTCCTTAAGCAGCTCCTTGATGCCATGAAGACTGAAATACAGTTTTGTTTCAGATGTTTTAAGCATTCTAAACCTATTTTAGGATCTCACCAAATTGAAATACTTTTAAACAGTTAATTTATCTCAAAGTTCTGCCTCCTAAATATTATTTTAGATAATTTACTAAATATTTGTAGGTAACCCTCGCAGATATCCCTAACAATCTTCCCGAATAGAATTCTAGAAATTTCTGTCTTAAATATTTTGTGTATCTTCTGGAGTTTGATATATGGTTTTCTACATTATCAGTGATTGACTGGCTTGACACCAGCATTTGCTTTTATTCAAAAGGCAAGCTAATTAAAACAAAAATGATAATTGATCTTCGCATTCAAATTGGGTAGGGATTGTACAAGTTTGCAGTACTTACCAGCACTGAGCACATGGCTCCAAATCCTTTCAATAGATATCACAAGTTTTGGTAAACACATTTTCTTTCAATGGAATGTTCCCAAGCCAAGAAGCCAAGCTTAGGAGGAAATGTAAAAATATATTTACAAATTAACCAAAATATAACACACACGCATGAAGAATTCTGATGGACTTCAAAAAAAGAGCTGAGCCCCAGATTCATAAGAGGGAACAATTTACTTTCTTGGTATCATGTGTCAGGCTTTTCAATGATAAGCATGTTGTAAACTGTGTGGATGGAAGCATGCAGTAACAAAGATGTTAAGAGGTGAAGTGAATGGGCTAAGATGTAGAATAACTTTATTGATCCAGAAGCCACTTTGAAATGATCCAGGGATCTGAGTTCAAGTTGCACTTGGAGCCACTCTAGGCATTGAATGTCATCTAACAAAGTCCTAACGCTGCTGCAGAAAGTTTGAAGAAGTGCTTAAATTCGAAGAGCTATTGCACAACAGACAGTAATATGTGGTCACATTGTAAGAATCATGACATTAAAACAATTTCCAGACTCATTCCTGAAGCACCATTCCTGGACCTATTGGCCATACATGGTGGAACAAAAATGAAGAGTTAGAAAATAATTGTCCTAAGTCAGACTTCAACTTGATGTGTCATGGCATTGGATGAGCAAGGAAACCTCCTAATTATCTTCTACCATCCTACCCCAGTTTATGAATCAGTACTCCTTCAATTTGAACACTATTTGGAGGCAATAACAAGGCTGCAGAATGTACTTTTAGATGGGACTTTAATGTTCATCACTAAGAGTGGCTCATTAGCACTTTCACTGGCTGAGCTAGACAAGTACTGAAGGACCTTGCTGCCTCACAGGGTCTGCAGTTGGATTGTGAGAGAAACAGCAGTTGATGACTTCTTGAGAGTGACTGCTACACTGCTCTTGTAGAAACAAAATCCCACCATGCTCTCCATTACGTATGTGGTCCTACAATGTGCCAAATTAGTAAATTCAAAACCAATCTGCATCTGAAATCTGAGGCACAGTGTGTCAATCGCAAAATGGTATCGCTTCAGAATCTTTTGCTTCATGGTCAGACACACCCATCTGGCTAACAATGGCAGCAGTTGCTTTTGAGTTAAAACTCAACAACATGCTGTTGACAGAGAAAAGTGATCTTACAACTTTTGGTTCAGGTCAAAGCTCTGCAACTGAATTTTGGGAATGTTAAGTCATGAAGTTTTCATCAACAACTTCATACATTCAAAATGTATTTATGATACTAAAGGCTGGAGTAAAATAAATATTGGGCATATATAAACCAACTGGCTAGGAAGTCAGGTGTAAATGCTGGGTATTGATCATGGTTATGTTGTCCGGGGGGGGGGGGGTAAGGGGGTAAATGTGCCATATATAAAAGCATCCCTTTGTCATTATGACTAAGTTGGAGACCACCATATTGGCTTTTCATTAAACTTTGCAAAGTTTGAACATAATTTTCCCCTTATGCAAAGTTATGATTTAGTGCTTTAGTTAGTTTCACTATTTGTCTCCCATATCTAAAATCTGGGAAGGGAGCTGTGGGTTTATGATGATTGCCAGATATTAATCTTTGACTTGAAGGAATTGTATTTTTCCTGGTTTCGGCAGCATGTCAGTGGAAGTGAATAATGACTTTCTGGCACATATGCAATGTTTGAACGTAAATTTCACTTTCTTGGGTATTAATTATGGCAGAGGATTTGCAATGGAAGAATGAAATACAAACAAGGTCTGGTTTGATTTTAGAATGCATTTTTGTAGCATGATATTGTATTGAAATGTGTCAGAACACTTCACATGATGAATGCCTTTTGAAGTTTGGTGACTATTGCACAGTACATCAGAGACAAGAAGGGTAATTTTGGCCCAGGGCTGCCAGACTATTGAATCTGCTGCTATGTGCTACAGCTCGTTATTAGGGAGGTTTGACCAAATGCTTTGAATCATTTCACAGATAGACCCTACCCCTTAATTTATTCTGAAGCAAATCGGGTATGTTTCGGTAATTAAATTAAATGAAAGATTATATAAATATGCCATTATTACAGATTTGTTATAATTGAAATGAGTTACACATGAGCTCCATTCAGAACTTCACAGATGCAGTAAATTTACTATGGACCATTGCGATATATGACTCCAGGTTGTTTCATCGCCCATGTACAGCCATGAGGGAATGGGTAGCACTCTGAGCCATTCTTCAAACACAACACAGTGTTCAATCCCACTCATCTTAGTAAACAACATTTTAACAAAAGCAGAGTCAACACAAACATTGTGAGAGTTTTGCGTGATTACCTAAAACAATGTACAAACTTCTGTATTTATACGATGAATGGCATTTTTTTTTCAGCCAGTACTAAATTGTGTTAGAAACATAGAAAATAGGTGCAGGAGGAGGCTATTTGGCCCTTCGAGCCAGCACCGTCATTCATTGTGATCATGGCTGATCATCCACAATCAGTAACATGTGCCCAACTTCTCCCCATATCCCTTGATTCCACTAGCCCCCAGAGCTCTGTCTAACTCTCTCTTAAATTCATCCAGTGATTTGGCCTCTACTGCCCTCTGTGGCAGAGAATTCCACAAATTCACAACTGGGTGAAAAAATACCTTCTCACCTCAGTTTTAAATGGCCTCCCCTTTATTCTAAGACCGTGGCCCCTGGTTCTGCACTCCCCCAACATTGGGACCATTTTTCCTGCATCTAGCTTGTCCAGTCCTTTTATAATTTTATATGTCTCTATAAGATCCCCTCTCATCCTTCGAAACTCCAGTGAATACAAGCTTAGTCTTTTCAATCTTTCCTCATATGACGGTCCCACCATCCCAGGGATCAATCTCGTGAACCTACGCTGCACTGCCTCAATTACAAGGATGTCCTTCCTCAAATTAGGAGACCAAAACTGTACACAATACTCCAAGTGTGGTCTTACCAGGGCCCTATGCAACTGCAGAACCTATACTGAAATCCTCTTGTTATGAAACTCGTATACTGAAATCCTCTCGTGTTGTTTAAGATATCAAGGCCGAAGATTTTCCAACCATTTTCAGAGAATGGGCAGAGAAACTATGTTGGCTTTTAATCACCTTGAACCTCTTTAAAGGCATAGGCAATTGAGTTAGTACTTATGATTTAGCAGAAAGGAAGGAGTTTTCGATGATAGACATTGTGAAGATTTATATGTTGAATAAAGAAAGGATGTCTTCAGTTATACTTAATACAGAAATAATGAATGGCACCCTTGAAGTACAATTTTGTGTAGCCGGGGAAAGGTAGAGAAAGGCATAGCATGCATCTTCTGTTGTTTGAGAAAGTTCAGTCATTGATGAACAGCTGGGGAAAGTCAGCTGTGAATTGTGAAGTTGAAAGGAAGTGAAAAAATACTGCACAGGGAAATTGAGTATGTGCATTTTGTGTAGCAATAAGATTTGTGACTGTTATAGAAATATTTGTTGACGCGGAAGATAAATATTTTATTTTAAGTCGTAAATGTCTGTGCTGTGTTTGAGGCTGGCCAGTTAATTGAAAATCATCTGATATGCATGTTCTGAGAAAATGGAGTTTATATTTAAATAATTTTGTGAAAGAAAATTTGAATCTTTTCCTTGCTTTCAGGTGATTGCAACTATCTATTTTCCCAACAAATGGTTTGGGTAATACAGAAACAGATTTGTCATTTATTAATGCACAAAATGTTAAAATATTAGATTTCAGAAACTGTTAGCAAATTTCTTGGTTATTGCACATTCCGTTTGATCCCTCAGCGGTTCTGATCAACATTTTTTCAGGTGTGAAGCGATTGCCCATGGCTGAATTAAATGAACTTTTGGAGGAAATTGAGACTGCAATAAAAGACTTTTCAGAGGAGTTAATCCAACAGCTAGCCTTGCGAGATGAGCTTGAGTTTGAAAAGGAGGTGAAAAACAGCTTTATCTCCATCCTCATCGAGGTTCAAAACAAACAGAAAGAACACAAGGAAACAATGAAGAAGAAAAAGAAACAGAAGAATGGAAGCCCACAAAATGGAAAGCAAGAGAAAAGTCACATGCCAGGAACGGTGAGTAATGCCGAGATTAGTGGAGGAACAAATTTAGCATTATCAGTGATGAAGTGTGATGATTATTCAATTTTTAAATTTCTATTGGGGAGCAAATTTACAAAGGTTTGATTGATCAATCTGCATTATGGGAAGAGTGGCTATATTGTGGCATCTGGTGGAACGGTATCCAGAGATAGAACTGTCTCTTGAGATGGGGATGGGGGGGAGGGGGGTCTTAATTTAAAATTGCATGGCTGTAAAAGTGATCTAGTCACAGGGGAGTTTGTGCTGTCCTATTATTTGACTGCAGGCTGTCAGAGATGGACTTTAAGATATTGCTTCCACCTGATTAATAATGAGAGCAGGGGATAGAAATATAACCAAGCATTTTTGATCTTGCTTTTATCCAGTATTATTATTACTTCCGGTCCCATTTAATACTGCAGCACAATTAACTTTTAGAATGTACAGCTCCCACATATGATTTGCTTCAAGAAGGGTCTTGACCCGAAATGTCACCCATTCCTTCTCTCCAGAGATGCTGCCTGTCCCGCTGAGTTACTCCAGCTTTTTGTGTCTATCTTCGGTTTAAACCAGCATCTGCAGTTCCTTCTTACACATATCATTTGTGTTGTCAGATGCATTCCCTTTAATGTTTTGAAAAACCTAGGTCAACAGCTAAGGAAATTAAAATTTATATGCAGGACCAGAGCTCCAACCAAATAATTTTCTTTACGTCAGGGAATGCACAATTACGTCTTGTTGATGCCATGCCACATAGTACTTCTGCTGCAAGTGTGCTGAATTCTCCCTATTTACATAGCATGACAATGAAGTTATCTATGAATAGGCTTATTCATCCTGATAATTATAAAATCTAATTTTCTTGCAGTGGACCTTTCTCCATGTTAACATTACAAAATCTGCACAGGCTTTTTGTGACAACTTCATTGAAGATTAACAGGAAAACCAACACCAAATTTCTCCCACTGAGCCAATTCAGTGGATTAACACGTCAAAGGAATTAGCACAACATGCTGGAGAAACTGGAAGGTTTATTTTAAAAGAGGAGGGATAATTTCACAACAGTGAAACAGTGCATTTGAACACTGCTACATCTCTATACCACAGTGATAGTTAAGGGATTATCCTTGGGTTCTTTCCGATCTTACTAGTGAAAAAGCTTTTAAATCGAATTGTAATTATGTCTTATAGCTGCACTACTTATTAAAGAGATCTTTAAATTAATATTTTAGACAGTGAATTCCATTATCTAATTTCCTCGAGATGCATTGTCCCAGTGCAGATATTTCAATCGGTTTGACATCATCAAAAATGACTGATCGATGGCAGCATTTTTGTCCATTAACTTGTCACATTCCATATAGTTTCCCTCTACTTTGTTATTAAAGATAAGACCCAATTTACAGCATCGATATGATAAGGAAATATATTTTGCAAATGTTACTTTTATCTTATTTTTCATTTCAACTTGAAATGCTGCTGTTTCAATGACAGTGTGAACTGAAAAAAATAATTTAACCAAGGCTTGCAGGTTTGAATGATCGCACTTCTTGGAACAAATTTGGGACTTTAACTGAAGTTTTCAGCTTCAAGAAGTTTTTATTTTGCTTTGGGATATCTCTTGCCTATTAACTTCAGCTGAGCAAGGATAGGAAGTAAATTAGAGTTTTTGAGTATTTTCCAATTAGGACATTCGGCAATAGAAGGATTCCGACTCAAAATGTCACCTATCCATGTTCTTCAGAGATGCTGCCTGACCCGCTGAGTTACTCCAGCACTTTTGTTTCCAGCAGTAGCAACTCACCTTGATGGAATTACATTTGAAGGGCACATTTCAACATCAAAACAGCTTTGTTTATTGTAAGATATTGATGGTTCATTACATGTTGGAACATTTCTGAAAAATATTAGGTGGAAGGCCAGCAAATTCCATGAATTATTCCATATAGTATCTGTTTCATCATCAAATTATTGTCAGCATTGGAAATAAATGTTAGTCTATTGTCAGACTCTTTTTGCTTTGTCCTTCAAATTCTTGCTCACAGATTGGAAAATAACAAGGATAGGGTTTAGGGAAAAATAATGCTTCAGATGATTTGGATTTTGTCGTTTTTTTAACATATAGTATATCTGTATGAAAGATGAATGTATAAAACATTTATCCTTATGCTATAAATATATCCTGTTTAGCCATGAGTTGCTTTTAAGTATTAAGTGCATAAAGTTAGTCAGATAACTAAATATATGAAACAAAAGAAGTACTCAGGTATTTGGTTCAACATCTGAGAGGGAAACCGTTAATGTTATAGTTCAATAATCTTGTTAAAGCTAGTATGTTCAGGTTTAACACCTATTTTATGCAGAGAAAGGGTATGAAGTGAAATGAACAACAAGGAGTCTTTGGTAGACTGGAATACATGTTTTAATGAGATGTGATCCTTTCATTTTTATATCAAATGTTATAGCACTTTATCTCAAATTTATCTACACAATTACAAAAGCCATTAAAACAACTACATATGCAGATACATGGTATTTGGGGGAAGGATTTTAACTGACTCCTCATATCAATTATACTTTTTGAAGCATTAACAGTGATATTTTAAATGTGTGTTAATGGTTTGTCTTCATCTTCTGTCTTCTTGCTCTTGTCCCTGCTATGTGTTGTCAGTTGTGAGCTTGCAATTTTCATATGCTCTTTCTCTGTCCTTTTTATGCTTTCTCCTGCTTCAGCGTTTCAGCATGGAGGGACTCTCAAATGTCATTCAGAATGGCTTTCGCCAAACATTTGGAAGCTCAGGTGGCGAGAAACAGGTGCCTTATATGGTTTATTCCAGTCATTTCTTCATGTGGTTGCAGTTTTCATCATCTGTGATTATAGACTCTTTGGATGGTGTACATTTGTCATAATTTTGTTGTTAAACAATTCAAATTGGTTTTCGATGTGGGCCATTTATTTATAGAGCAGATAGCGAGGACAATTTTTACTTCTATATTAACTGTCAACAGTGGTGATTGCAAGGCAGTTTTTTTTAAACCAAGGCATGCTTATGGTGTTGTCTTAATGATTTTTTTCTTTAGTGATTGCTGGCTTTTCCCTTGAGTCAAAGATCTTTCAATAATAATAGCAACCAACAATTTATTGGTTGTGTATTAAGAACTAGGTTTAAGCATTATCTATCTAAAAAATATATTGTTCAGGCAAATACCAAATTTAGCATCTTGATTTTGAAATGCGTGTTTTATTATTCTTAAATATTCTCTGAGGACAACTCGAACATACAAAAGACTATGAAATGCTCTGGCTCAGAGAGGACTGAATTTTTAGGGTGCATCCAGGAGAGCTTTTAGATCAGGTATTGGGGAATACAACTGGTCAAATGGAAGGAATGTCAGTGAGAGTGCATTTTGGAGATAGTGGCCATAACTGTATATTTTAGAAACAAAGAACTGCAGATAATATTTTAATATGCAATCTTAGGGCAAGTTACATTGGAAAAAAGTATGAGAATGGGACTACTTAGATTAATCTAAATAAGATAGCATGGATTTAAAAGGCTGTGTGGTTGCCTCCTGTGTGCCATAACAATTGTGTTATTCTAGTTTGCATTAAAATTTAATGTGGACTTTGATAGAACTATAAGGAAGACTATAAAGTTATTGGTTTACAAAATGTCTCTGAATTTTCATTTGAGAAAATAGTTTCTTCTACCTTATTAAATCGTTTAATCATTTTAATTACACCATCTGTAGAAACATTTAGAAGCAAAAGAATATAGGCCTAGCTATCCAATAGCCCTCTAATTTTACCCTTTTTGGTTGGGTGTTACTTGTATCACTATATAAGGCTTGCATTTATCCCTCAAAATGCAGTGCCTAGACTGTAATATTTTGGATGAATCTAAGCTTTGTAAGTCTGAGGTGGTCTTCGGCGAAATCATATGAATATAGACCTATTAAAGAGGTGAATCCTAATCAGTCGTCCTGTAGCAGGATTTATGAAGTGCTCTCTTGAGCTTCTCCAGATGGTGAATCATTCCTCTACAGTAACCATTCTTTGCTCTTAAGTAGAAATGCACTCATCCTTTTGGTACTGCAGTTAATTAGGACTTCTGTCTACTTCTATCTTCTAACATTTCAAATAAATGATGCAACTGCCCATGTAAATTCCTTCAGATATATCAATTAATCCAGTGGGTAAGAAGAAGCTGCAGATACTGGCTTACACGGAAGATAGTTACAAATTGCTGGAGTAACTCAGCGGGTCAGGCAGCATCTCTGGAGAAAAGCAATAGGTGATGTTTCAGGTTGAGACCCTTCATCAGACTCAGAGTCTGATGAAGCATCTTGACTCGAAAAGTCACCTATTCCTTTTCGTCAGAGATGCTGCCTGATCCACTGAGTTACTCCAGCATTTTAAGTCTCTCTCCAATGAATCCAGTGATCAATTTCCCAAATATAGGTAAAAATACAGGTGCATCAGAATCTAATTATCATTTTCCTACCTGCAATAGCAGGTGGATAGCTCCCCAATGGATTTAACCTAGAATGCAAATTGCAGATTTACATTATGCACCAACATAATGTATTTTCATTCTAATATCAAGACAGAAATGAGCTGGGAAGTGATAATCCTTTGGGAACTGACTTTCTCTTGCTCCCCCATATTCGGCAGACCAAAACCACTGATTCAAGTGGGGTGAATGCTATTCAGTTTTGTGTTTTTACACTTTAGTATATTGCTCAATGACAGAATACTTTGTGACTAAATTCCAGACATTTAAGAATTTGAGGCATAATTTTATTTGCTTCACTAAAGACTAATTGTACAGTTGTAAATTCTGCATAACTTTCCAGTAGCTGACGCATCTCTTTTTTCCCCCCTATGTTCCATTTACATCCCTTTCTGTGGTTTGCATTGTATAGTGATATGTTTAAGAATAGTCTGTTGTTTTGCTTTTTAGCTGCAGCAGTCTATGTGATTTATATTAGTTATTTACTTGTATGTCTGAAGGATTGACATGAATTGTTTCCAGCATGTAAATAAAAAGCATGAAATGGTGCAAAAGATTGGATTGTACCAGAAGCTATTTCCCCCTGTGTTTTCCTCCTACTGGTTATAGCTTGCAGCCAGTGAAGATATACATAGAGTTGGTGAAAATGTGGCACTTGTAACAGCAAATGTATATTAATGCCTCTCATAGCAGATCTATATTACTTATTTTACTCTTTTTGTAACAGTATTTGACTACAGTTATTCCTTATGAAAAGAAGGCTGGACCCCCATCTGTAGAAGATCTGCAAATTTTAACTAAAAGTGAGTAAAGACCATCTTATAAAATGGAGTTCATCCTCGGGCTAGCTTTTACTATTTAAAGTGTTGGGGGAAACATTTCTTCAGTTATTTCCAGTGAACAACAATACAACCTTGATATTACAACCCTGCTATTACAACCCTGCTATTACAACTCTGCTAAATTGCAGTTTCAATACACTAAGGGCATTATCATGGGTAGACACAAAATGCTGGAATAACTCAGCGGGACACTCCCCTGACATCAGTCTGAAGAAGGGTCTCGACCCGAAACATCACCCATTCCTTCGCTCCTGAGATGCTGCCTGTCCTGCTGAGTTACTCCAGCATTTTGTGTCTACAGTGCCCTCCATAATGTTTGGGGCAAAGACCCATCATTTATTTATTTGCCTCTGTACTCCACAATTTGAGATTTGTAATAGAAAAAAATCACACGTGGTTACAGTGCACATTGTCAGATTTTATTAAAGGGTATTTTTATACATTTTGGTTTCACCATGTAGAAATTACAGCTGTGTTTATACATAGTCCCCTCATTTCAGGGCACCATAATGTTTGGGACACATGGCTTCACAGGTCTTTGTAATTGCTCAGGTGTGTTTAAATGACTCAATGCAAGTATAAGAGAGCTCTCAGCACATAGTCTTTCCTCCATGCTTTCCATCACCTTTGGAATCTTTTATTGCTGTTTATCAACATGAGGACCAAAGTTGTGCCAATGAAAGTCAAAGAAGCCATTATGAGACCGAGAAACAAGAATAAAACTGTTAGAGACATCAGCCAAACTTTAGGCTTACCAAAATCAACTGTTTGGAACCATTAAGAAGAAAGAGAGCACTGGTGAGCTTACTAATCGCAAAGGGACTGGCAGGCCAAGAAAGACCTCCACAGCTGATGACAGAAGATTTCTCACTCTAATAAAGAAAAATCCCCAAACACCTGTCCGACAGATCAGAAACACTCTTCAGGAGTCAGGTGTAGATTTGTCAATGACCACTGTCCGCAGAAGACTCCATGAACAGAAATACAAAGGTTACACTGCAAGATGCAAACCACTGGTTAGCCGCAAAAATAGGATGGCCAGGTTACAGTTTGCCAAGAAGTACTTAAAAGAGCAACCATAGTTCTGGAAAAAGGTCTTGTGGACAGATGAGACGAAGATTAACTTATATCAAGAGCAAAATATGGAGGAGAGAAGGAACTGCCCAAGATCCAAAGCATACCACCACATCTGTGAAACACAGTGGTGGTATGGCTGCTGAAGGTACTCTCTCATTTATCTTCATCGATGATACAACTGCTGATGGCAGTAGTGTGAGATGCAAATGTGAGTGCTCACAATCACGATGCTCGAGACAATCTAGAGAAACAAGTATTTTATTTGCAAGTCTGCAGAGTTGGGTGCCTTCCCTCTCAAGACACACCGAGGTCGGGAAAATCCCTTCTTTTTATTCACTTCACTTTACAATTGTCACACCTTAAATTCCTCCCCTCTGGACTCCTTCCAATCGGAGCACTGAGGTGCACAATCTAACGACACCGCCCCTGTTGCCTCCCACATCATACATCGCATGTGCATTTAAATGAGGCATCTTGTCATGCGGGGCGTTTTTGCAATATTCATTTATCTTATTAGGCAGGCACAGTACAGAGTAGTTCATGCCCTCTCTCCTAGTTCTTTGGATATCTTGCCCTCTCTCCTAGTGCTCTGGTTATCTTGCCCTCTCTCCTAGTTCTCTGGATATCTTGTGCTCTCTCTGCTAGTTCTTTGGATATCTTGCCCTTATCCTTGGAATGTCACCATTTGTTCTTGCGGTTCTTATCTAGCCGAGCACAGTCGGGTCAGCTATTTCTCATGGTCCTTAGTTTAAATCAATTATCCCTTCTCTCTCACAGTAGCATAATTAATTCTGAAGTGTGTAGACACATCGTATCTGCTCAAGTTCAAACAAATGCCTCAAAACTGATTGGCCGGCGGTTCATCTTAAATACTTAAATACCGTCAGACCCAGCTTCAACTGTTTTCTCCCGCACTGCATTCATGGCATATGACACTCACTGAATGGTGAAGGTGCACATCATATCTCCTTTAAATCTCTTTCCACTAATCCTAAACCTTTGTCCTCTAGTTTATTTTGTCCTAAGAACAGAAAAAAAATCCGTTGCAGTCTACCTTATCCATACCATAAAAAAAGACACATAGTTCTAGAGTACTAGAGCGCAGCGGTAGCATTGATACCTTACAGTGCTTGCAGCGCCGGAGACCTGGGTTCGATCCCGACTACGGGTGCTATTTGCACGGAGCTTGTACATTCTTCCCGTGACCGTGTGGGTTTTCTCCGAGATCTTTAGTTTCCTCCCACACTCCAAAGACGTCCAGGTTTGCAGGTTAATTGGTTTGGCATATATGTAAATTGTCCCTAGTATGTGTACGATAGTGTTAATGTGCGGGGATCGCTAGTCGGTGCCGACTCAGTGGGCCAAAGGGCCTGTTTCAGCGCTGTATCTCTAAACTAAACTAAAAGTAGCTCAGCAGCCCAGGCAGCATTTCTGGAAAACATGGTCGGAAGGTGATGTTTTAGGTTGGGGCCCTTCTACAGACTGATTATGATGGGGGAGGGGGGGAGGGGAGGAGTGGAGCATGGGGAAGAAAGCTGGACGAGAGGAAGGGCAGGTCAGGACAAAGCCTGGCGAGTGATTGGGGAATACAGGTGAGTGGGGGGTTGATAAGCAGAATGGTTGGACAAAGACCAGTGACAGAAAGATATAGATGGTGATGTGGAGAGATAATGAACAATGAATGAAAGATATAACGATGATAAAGGAAACAGGCCTGTGTATGTTTGGAACAAAGACTGTTCGATGTAACCAACTACACAGGCACTATTCCCCTACTCTTTCTCCGCTACATTAACAACGGCATAGGGGCTGCATCCTGTGCCTATGCAGAACTCTTTGATTTCATTAACTTTACTACTAACTTCCATGCTGTCCTCAAATTCACTTGGATTATCTGACGCTGCTCTCCCATTTCTTGATCTCTGCCTTGAGCACAGGGGACCGATTATGGACTGCTGTCTACTACAAACACACCAACTCCCAGATATATCTCGACTACACCTCCTCCCGCACCAATTCTTGCACAGATGCTATCACTGTCTCCGTTGCATGTGCTGCCAGGATGAGGCTTTCCATTCTAGGACACCTGAAATGTCCTCTTTCTTAAAAAACATGGTTTTCCTTCCCGCTTTGATGGATGAATACCTTACCCACATCTCCTCTGTAGGGGTTAGAGTTCCCTGGTCCTCACCTTTCACCCCACCAGCCACTGCATCCAACACCCAACACATAATTCAAATTAAAGATGTAGCCATAGGCATTCACATGGGCTCCAGCTATGCCTGTGTAACTTGAAAAAGTGAGCGGATTCAAAAGATAAGTTATTGAGGGTGAGGATAATTCTGCCAGGTGGAGGAGAGTGTTAGTAGAAGGAAACTGATTTGGTCTCTGTTCAAGGAAGAACCAGAGGGCTTTGAGACCTTCCTGGTGGGGGACAAAGGTCTAAAGGGACTGGACGTCCATGGTTTTGGTCCACTCTCACTGCATCCACTCCATTTTGTTCTTGCGTTCTACCCATATGGCTTTATTTGGAAGGAATAGGAATACTTTATTGTCACATGTGACTAGGCACAGTGAGATTCTTTGCTTGCATACACAATGTATACAAATAGCAGCCACCTACGGTGTTGACAAAGTTACAAAGCACGTCGACTCCCCCTTTTGTGTCCCCTCTCCCCCCCCCCCCAAAAGTGCCCCCATGCCGGGTCCCCATTGTCCTTTGTCGTCGTCACCTCCCTCCCCCCCGCCCCATTGTCCATTGTTCTCCCCCCACCTCCCTCACGGCGGTCCCCCAACGCCGGGTCCTCCATTGTTCTTCCCCATCCCCCACACGGTGGTCCTCCATGTTTCACCACTGCCAAACATTTAGAGGATAAATCTAATCCGACTGACAGGTTGATATTAGGGATAGATTTCCCAAATGCAAAGTCAATAGTTTGATCATTCACGTCCATTTAATTTGAATAGTTTCTGCAGACATTTGTTAATCAAAGTTATGATTGCTGAGGTTTTGATCTTCCATTTCTATTTTTGTTTAAATACTGCAAAGAAATTGAGTTTCATGCTGCACTGTAAAACCATCTCCTGAATTTTAAAAATCATGATTTGAAAATCTAATAAGCATTTTATTTTAGTCCTTCAGGCAATGAAAGAAGATAGTGAAAGAGTGCCAACCTTGTTGACAGATTACATTCTTAAAGGTAAGTGCAAATGTACTTCTATCATTTACTGATAAGCTTGAAAGTCACACTTTGATCTATAATTGTCCACACCTTTATATTGGTGAGGTCAGGTACATAATGTTATTTCAGTGTCTGCTATTTTACTTCATTCAAACTTAAAATGTGATTATCACAAACCTATTCTGTATTGCTCGCCCATATTGACATCACTGTTAGAAAGATTTGAGCACAATGTATTCCAAAACTGCACGGACAGCATACAGAAATTACCTGCAAACTAGAAATGATTTTTTTTTGCTGAAAAAGCACTGCAGGACATCCCAAGGACATGAAAGGTAGTAACTAATGCACATTCTTGTTCTCCTGGCGGCTACTCCCAAAGGCAGGCAAGCTAGATGAAATTCTATGTCATCTTAAATGTAGCAAATTAAATGTAAATTGTAGATCAAGTCCAAGCTTTGAACCCGGAGTGCTAATGGTGCCATTTATATGCAAGACTGTTTAAATAGTGTGACAAATCACTGCAGAAATGTTTCATTTGCAAAATATTCATGCTGATGGCTATGCTCAGACACGTATCTTATCCCTATATTCAACATACACCATGAAAACTATATGGCATGTTCCTTGGCAGCTTTTATTTCCTAAAATTCCTACCACAAATAAACTTCTGTAGTGTTTATAGCAAGCAAAGTTGAGCAATTTTACTATTGTGATCTCATCTTCAGGTACTTTATTGCAGGCTGAATCATGTGAAATGCCTTTCAGTGAAGATAAAATGGAAACTAACAGAAATAGAAGAGCAGATAAATGCACACTATTGTTAATTCTATCATATGGACAAAGAGAGTTTATTCCTCTCTCATTGCTGTGAATATAAAGTAGTTCAGTCACTGACCGGTTCCACATTGGTTTCTGGATGGATGACATGTTACTAATTAGACATCCAGAGATTTCAACTCCATGTTTGGAGGTAGGGTGATGGTTATTAGGGATATTATAATATTTAATAAAGAATTCCTATTCAAATAAATGGAGGAGCTGCACTGCCCACAGAATTGAGGTGTGTCTGTGGTCAAAATTCCATCAGAAATTGATGGAATGGAGGGTCGGATTATTATTCTTGTTTCCACTTGTACTCAGGCAAAATACACCCAAGTTGGCGCAGCGGTAGAGTTGCTGCCTTACAGCGAATGCAGCGCTAAAGAGCCGGGTTCGATCCTGACTACGGGTGCTGTCTGTACGGAGTTTGTACATTCTCCCCGTGACTTGCGTGGCTTTTCTCCAAAATCTTCGGTGTCCTCCCACATTCCAAAGATGTGCAGGTTTTTAGGTTAATTGGCTTGGTAAATGTAAAAATTGTCCCTAGTGTGTGCAGGATAATATTAGTGTGTGGGGATCACTGGTCGGCCCAGACCCGGTGAGCTGAAGGGCCTGTTTCCATGCTGTATCTCTAAACTAAACATTCTCTGATCTGACCTGAATCTGCCTACGTTTCTGAAATTCAGGTTTTCTGTATAAATCGGCCCTCCCTTCATTTGTAGTTGCGGCCAGCATCAAATTCTCTGTCAATCCATAATCAAGTCCCAGCCTCTTCTCAGACCAGGAACAAATTTCATCAAGAAACCATGAGCATGTAAAAATGAACCAATGGTTACAAGTGGTATGGCTTAACAATTAAAACACTAAATCTTGGTTTAAATGATTGCTGAGGCTTTATGTGTGGGAAATAATACAGGACTTATCCAATATGGTGACTATTTGCAGATTTGTGTTGCCAATATGTCTGACTCTCTGGCTTCAGCCACCCTGGTCAATTCAGCAATCAGATGATGCACCAACCGAGAGATAAGAGATTATCTGGGAAAAGAGCTGAAATTCAAGCTTTATTCTATACAAATTGGCTCCCTATTGGTTAGCAGCAGTTTGATGCCAGCTGTAGAAAGTTGAGGCCAAGCTTTGCCTTCCTTTGAGGATAGGGTCCCTCGACACCAATAGAAAATCATTTATAAATAGAAAGCTAATATATGACGCTGATAAAATGAGTTCAATTCACCTGAACCAATTTAATAACAGTGGATTGCAAAAGCTACTTTCTCATTGAATTCTCTTCAGCTTTTTTTTATGTTGCTTTGAGATTTTTTTATTTCTATTAAATTTATATTTTCTTTCCTCTCTGACTTTGTTTTGCTTTTTTGTTGTGCTAGCATTCGTATAAAGGCTGGATTGACTGAGGTTTGTGTATACTATATGGAGCACAGACGGCAATGGGGTATTTGTTGTCATCAGTAATTGTATATGTGTGCAGTTCATAGGAATTAGTATCTTGGTCTTTTAACACGGTGTAAAAGATTAAATGATTTCTGGAATCATGGGTGATTACACGGTGGTTGGTTTACTAAGGGGTTTGTGCATGTCTGTCGCTTCACCAGAACCCTAAAATCTAAGTAAATGCCTTTTAACAAATCCACTTCTTTAATATAATGTATATCATACTTTTATTTTAGTTTTCTAACAGATGCATTTAATTGAAACACTGCTGGTGGAAGGGTATTTATTTCATTCTGTAAATGTGTGTTATGAATCACCTGACTTTTTCTCCACATAAAACATATTCTCCTTTCTCATGCATGCATGAGCTCTTGTGTGGATGGGAAGCAGAAGCATGTTCCCTGTGAATATCTTTATTGATTGTTGGCTGGTACAAAATGAGAACTGGGTGATGGAACTTTTAAGTAGGAATATGATCAGTGAGCTTTGCTAAACTCTATCATCCTTTGTGGAATGAGGTCCCTCATCTTATAGATCTTGTAGAAGGATGAGAGGGGATCTTATAAGGATGAGAGGGGATCTTATTAGAAGGATGAGAGGGGATCTTATAAGAAGGATGAGAGGGGATCTTATAGAAACATATAGAATTATAAAAGGACTGGACAAGCTAGATGCAGGAAATTTTTTCCCAATGTTGGGCGAGTCCAGAACCAGGGGCCACAGTCTTAGAATAAAGGGGAGGCCATTTAAAACTGAAGTGAGAAAAAACTCTTTCACCCAGAGAGTTGTGAATTTGTGGAATTCTCTGCCACAGAGGGCAGTGGAAGCCAAATCACTGGATGGATTTAAGAGAGAGTTAGATAGAGCTCTAGGGGCTAGTGGAATCAAGGAATATGGGGAGAAGGCAGGCACGGGGTATTGATTGGGGACGATCAGCCATGATCACAATGAATGGTGGTGCTGGCTCGAAGGACCGAATGGCCTCCTCCTGCACCTATTTCCTATGTTTCTATCTACAGGAAAGCATACCTGCTAATTTGCTAAAATAATTGAACATTTCTAATGATGTAAGAGAAATTACAGCCAAATGTGAATAATAAAAGTTAAAATCTAAAATAGTTTCACGATTCAGATTTAATCCACAGATATTAGCTCAGGTATAGCTTTTTAAAGATTTTCTTTTAACATTTGCGTTTCAAATATATTAAGAAAATCTGTTCTTTTACAAAGGACTTTTGCCAATATGATCTGTTTCTTGTTTTCTGGTGTTCTGGCATTTACGCCTTTAAGGGATAGTTGAGAGGGTGGCAGTTTGTGGAGGAGATTAGTAATGGAAGAGCTAATTCCTTTGCAAGTTTGATTGCAGACATTTAAACATGTATGTTTAAATGACATATATATGATTCCTCGCAATTTTTTCCAGGATTCCTAATGAATAAAAATAGATGTTGAGAGACGATTTTTAAAACCTACTCTTTCACCAGTACAAAAATATCCTGGCCACATTCTCCCCACCAATCAAGAGTCAAAAGTGTTTAATTGATATATGTACCAAAAACTTAACAATTACATTCTTTTCAATCTCTTACCTTGCCGGAGATGTGATTTTTTTCCGGATCGTATCTCTGGTCGCTCTGCAGCCTAACATCATGGAGCTGGCGGCCTTGCTCGGGACTGACTTTGAACCCCACCGCGGGAACGTGGACTCACCATCAGAGCCTGCAATCCCTTGCCTGGGATCGACCCTCCAGTCGTGGCCTGCAGATTTCACCATCGAGGAGCTCGCAGTCTCGTGTAGAGGCTGATGTCGGGAAGCTCAAGTCACAGAAGGTTTGACTAGCCCCGACTCGGGGTCAGATCGCCTGGCGCGGGGGAGCCGAGATCCCCCCCCCCCCGATGCAGGAGCTTGATCGCCCCGACATGGAGAGCCCGAACGCCGGCTACGGGAGCAAGATTGTCCCGTCAACGGAAGGCTCGAGGCCCCTGACCGTGGGAGAACAAAGAAGAAGCAGATTGGACTTTTTTTCACCTTCCATCACAGTGAGGAATGTGGAGGAGTCGCCATGGTTTCTGACTCCTTTACCTTCTTCCTGATGATAGCGAAATGAGAGCATTGCCAGTAGTCTTTGATGACACTGGCTGCCTTTTCGAGAGCACCTCTTATAGATCCTTTCGATGGTGGGGAGCTCAGTAACAGTGATGGACCGAGCAGTGTCCACCACCACCGAACCAGGCCATGATGCAACCAATTACTATGCTCTCTACCGTACCCCTGAAGAAGTCTAAGAGGGTATTCATCGACATAACAAATCTCCTCGTTCTGAGGGATTAGTCATTGATGGGCTTTCTTTATGATAGCATTAATGTGCTGTGCCCAGTACAAACCTTCAGAAATATGCACACGTAGGAACTTGAAGTTGTTGACTTTCTCTGCTGCCAGTCCATCGATGAAGATAGGTTTGTGGATCCTTGGCCATCCCCTTCTAAAGTCAACAATTGGCTCCTTGGTCTTGCTTGTGCTGAAAGCAAGATTGTTATTCTAGCACCGTTCAGTCAGATTTATAATCTCCCTCCTATACTCTGATTCATCATTACCCATCATTCGCCCAACAACAATGGTATCGTTGGTAATTTAAAGATAGTGTTGGAATTGTGTCTGGCTACTCTGTCACAGGTATAAATTGAGTAGAGCAGAGGACTGAGCACACAGCCTTGACGTGCTTCTGTGCTGATGGTTATCAAGGTGGAAGTGTTGCCAATTTGTACTGATTGTGGTCTGCTGATGAGGAAATCAAGGATCCAGATGTGTAGGGCTGAGCAGAGACCCAGTTCCCTGAGTTTGATAATACGTTTGGAGGGAATCGTATGTTGAACGCCGAACTGTAGTCAATGAACAACAGCCTAATGTATGTCGTCTTAGAGTGGTCCAATGCAGAGTGGAGAGCCAGCAAGAATATAGGATGAGAAATAGAGACCTGTCCCCTCAAGCCTGGCTACCTTTCAATACAAAACATGGCTGATTTGTGCAGGTATCAACTCCTTATAACCATCAATTACCCGATCTTTCAAAAATGTATCTATCTCCTCTTTAAAGACTTCAAATAAGGTAGCCACAAGTCTCTGGTGTAGAGAATACTGGGGATTTGCCACTTCCTGCGAGAAGAATGCACTTCAGTTTTCGATTACCTTCCCCTTGTAACTGCATCTCTTTGCTCAAGAAAGCCAATGGAATGTTGGCCTTCGTAACAAGAGGAGTTGAGTATAGGAGCAAAGAGGTCCTTCTACAGTTGTACCGGGCCCTGGTGAGACCGCACCTGGAGTACTGTGTGCAGTTTTGGTCTCCAAATTTGAGGAAGGATATTCTTGCTATTGAGGGCGTGCAGCGTAGGTTCACTAGGTTAATTCCCGGAATGGCGGGACTGTCGTATGTTGAAAGGCTGGAGCAATTAGGCTTGTATACACTGGAATATAGAAGGATGAGGGGGGATCTTATTGAAACATATAAGATCATTAGGGGATTGGACACATTAGAGGCAGGAAACATGTTCCCAATGTTGGGGGAGTCCAGAACAAGGGGCCACAGTTTAAGAATAAGGGGTAGGCCATTTAGAACGGAGATGAGGAAGAACCTTTTCAGTCAGAGAGTGGTGAAGGTGTGGAATTCTCTGCCTCAGAAGGCAGTGGAGGCCAGTTCGTTGGATGCTTTCAAGAGAGAGCTGGATAGAGCTCTTAAGGATAGCGGAGTGAGGGGGTATGGGGAGAAGGCAGGAACGGGGTACTGATTGAGAGTGATCAGCCATGATCGCATTGAATGGCGGTGCTGGCTCGAAGGGCTGAATGGCCTACTCCTGCACCTATTGTCTATTGTCTATTGTCTATTGTCACGAATGGAAGTATTGCAGCATCTACCCTGTCATATTCCCTTAGGATCTTGTATGTTTCAGTAAGATGTCCACTTCTGAATTCCAAAGAATAGAGATCCAGCTTCATTGCCACTTGTTATAGGTCAATGCTCTTGTCACAGGAATTAGCCCTCCGAATTTATTTTACACTGTCTCTAAAGCTAGAAAAACCTGTCCAAAACGTTGTACAATACTCCTGGTGTGGCCCCGCCAAGATCCTGAACAATAGTAAGAAACTCTATTGCCAAGATTTTGCC
Source organism: Rhinoraja longicauda (assembly GCF_053455715.1). NCBI lineage: Eukaryota > Metazoa > Chordata > Chondrichthyes > Rajiformes > Arhynchobatidae > Rhinoraja > Rhinoraja longicauda. The sequence continues at coordinate 43,208,790 of NC_135961.1, read as the reverse complement.
ACTCTATCTATCTATATTCTGTTGCTGTCCAATTTTAGTGTAATTGCAAATTTGGATAGCTTACATTCTGTTCGTATTCATTAGTAAATAACTGCTAAAATAAGGCTAAAAGATGATCCTTGGGGCAGGACAAAATGCTGGAGTAACTCAGCGGGTCAGGCAGCATCTCTGGAGAGAAGGAATGGGTGACGGTTTGGGTCGAGACGCTTCTTCAGACTGATGGGTCATGTCATTAGTTAAATCTTTCCAGCCTGAAAAAGACCCATGCATTCTGGCTCTGTCTTCTGTGCATTAAGAAATCTTTAATCCATGCTCATGCACTCTCCTATACCATGAGCTCCTATGTATTCAAGATACAAAGATATGGCGATGAATTTCATGATCAGAAGGCTAATTGGTTACATCAATGGAAGCACAAAGTTCCAAGGTAACTAAGTGTGAAAAGCAGTAAAAAAAAGTTAAGTTGTTTATAGGGAAATATGAGACCATCAACATTTTGATCCAAACAAATACTAGTTTTTAAGACTAGTTAAGACTAGTCCATGTGCACTAAAACATAGAGAAAAGTCATTGAGGTAATGGGACGTTGTTCTTATGGCAAAAGGTTTTGAATTCGAGTATAGTAACCTTGCAGTGTACAGGACCATGGTCAGAGAAAAATGGATCAGAAGAATTTGCTGATAATGCCTTAAGAATGGTGGCAGTAGATCTTAATAGACAATAGACAATAGATGCAGGAGTAGGCCATTGAGCCCTTCGAGCCAGCACCACCATTCACTGTGAACATGGCTGATCATCCACAATCAGGACCCTGTTCCAGCCTTCTCCCAATATTGCTTGACTCCGCTTTCTTTAAGAGCTCTATCTAACTCTCTCTTGAAAGCACTCAGAGAATTGGCCTCCACTGCCTTCTGAGGCTGAGAATTCCACAGATTCACAACTCTCTGAGTGAAAACGTTTTTCCTCATCTCTGTTCTAAATGGCCTACTGTGGCGGATCAGGCCACTCCTTGGGTCAGCCCCCTCGTTACGTGACGGACAGGCGTAAGGGGTTAAAAGCCAGCCCATGGGGAGGCGTGGCTCATCCCTAGGTGGACTACGCTGTGGGCAGGAGCTCACAGCCTAATAAAGAACCTTACTTAAAACTGCCTGGCGTCTTGCCTTTTCTCTGGCCTCCGCCAGGCCACTACACTACCTTTATTCTTAAACTGTGGCCCCTGGTTCTGGACTCCCCCAACATCGGGTACATGTTTCCTGCCTCTAACGTGTCTAATCCCTTAATAATCTTAATGTTTCAATAGGATCCCCTCTCATCCTTCTAAATTCTAGTGTATACAAGCTCAGTCACTTCAGTCTTTCAACATACAACAGTCCCGCCATCCCGGGAATTAACCTCATGAACCTTAGCTACACTCCCTCAATAGCAAGAATGTCCTTCCTCAAATTTGGAGACCAAAACTGCACACAATACTCCAGGTGTGGTCTCACTAGGGCCCTGTACAACTACAGAAGGACCTCTTTGCTCCTGTACTCAACTCCTCTTGTTATGAAGCCCAACATGCCATTAGCTTTCTTCACTGCCTACTGTACCTGCATGCTTACTTTCAGTGACTGGTGAACAAGGACACCCAGATCTCGTTGTACTTCCCCTTTGTAGATTGTGCATGCTAGTTCACCTTCACTATATATATATAGCATCACATCCTAACTTGATACCATTCAGATAATAATCTGCCTCCCTGTTCTTGCTACCAAAGTGGATAACCTCACATTTATCCACATTAAACTGCATCTGCCCACTCACACAACCTGTCCAAGTCACCCTGCATCATCATAGCATCCTCCTCACAGTTCACACTGCCACCCAGCTTTGTGTCATCTGCAAAATTGCTAATGTTACTTTTAATCCCTTCCTCTAAATCATTAATGTATATTTTAAATAGCTGCGGTCCCAGCACCGAACCTTGTGGTACCCCACTTGTGGTACCCCACTAGTCACTGCCTGCCATTCTGAAAGGGTTCCGTTAATCCCTACTCTTTGTTTCCTGCAAACCAATTTTCTATCTATGTCAGTACCCTACCCCTAATACCATGTGCTCTAATTTTGCCCACTAATCTCCTATGTAGGACCTTATCAAAGGCTTTCTGAACGTCCAGGTACACTCCATCCACTGGCTCTCCCTTGTCCATTTCCTTGTTACATCCTCAAAAAAATTCCAGAAGATTAGTCAAGCATGATTTCCCCTTCGTAAATCCATGCTGACTCGGAACGATCCTGTTACTGCTATCCAAATGTTCCACTATTTCTTCTTTTATAATTAACTCCAGCATCTTCCCAACCACCAATGTCAGGCTAACTGGTCTATAATTTCCTGTTTTCTCTCTCCCTCCTTTCTTAAAAAGTGGGATAACATTAGCTACCCTCCAATCCGCAGGAACTGATCCTGAATCTATAGAACATGGGAAAATGATCACCAATACGTCCACGATTCAAGTACCCTGGGATGCAGACCATCAGGCCCTGAGGATTTATTGGCCTTCAGTCCCATCAGTCTACCCAATACCATTTCCTGCCTAATGTGAATTTCCTTCAGTTCCTCCGTCACCCTGGGACCTCTGGCCACTAGAACATCTGGGAGATTGTTTGTGTCTTCCTTAGTGAAGACAGATCCAAAGTACCTGTTCAAATCGTCTGCCATTTCCTTGTTCCCCATAATAAATTCACCTGCTTCTGTCTTCAAGGGACCCACATTTGTCTTAACTATTTTTTTCCTCTTCACATACCTAAAGAAGCTTTAACTATCCTCCTTTAGATTCTTGGCTAGCTTACCTTTTTACCTCATCCTTTCTCCCCATATTGCTTTTTTAAGTTATCTTCTGTTGCTCTTTAAAAGTTTCCCAATCCTCTGGCTTCCTGCTCATCTTTGCAATGTCATACTTCTCTTTTATTTTTATACTGTCCTTGACTTCCCTTGTCAGCCATGGTCGCCTCTTCCTCCCCTTAGAATCTTTCTTCCTCTTTGGAATGAACTGATCCTGCACCTTCTGTATTAATTCCAGAAATACCTGCCATTGGGGGCGTGGCTGCGTTCTGCAGCTGCGACTCACCGGCAGTCTCTCTGTCTTTTTTTTTGTTTTTGTCTTTGTTATCGTTTAAATGTTTCTTTTGATTTATTTTTAACTCTGTATATGTGGGGGGTGGTGGGGGGGTGGGGGAAACCTTTTTTTCCAATCTCCTCCTCAACGGTGAAGCGACCTTTACCGTGTTGTGTCTCCGTTTGCGCTACGGCCTAACACCGTGGAGTCGGCGGCCTCCAGCTGGGATCGACCTTGAAGACTCCAGTCGCAGGGCCTGGACTTACCATCTCGGCGGCTTCGGCCGTGGGCCATGCAGACCGCAACATCGGGAGTTCGCAGGTCCCTGGCTGGCGACTGGCTTTCGGGAGCTCCAGCCGTAGCAGCTTCGACCGCCCCGAAACGCGAGGTTTGATTGACCCGCTCGCAGGCCCCTCATCGCCCTGCGTGGCCTGGCCGCGGCACTTTCCATCGCCCGGTGGGGGCTCAGGACCTTCATCGGCCTGCTCGGCTCGGCCCTGGGACTTTCCATCGCCCGGTGGGGGCTTCAAAAGTCGGGAGCCTCGATCGCCTCGTGGCACCACGGGAGAAGAATGAGGAGGAGATAAGACTTTTCTATGCCTTCCATCACAGTGAGGGTGTGCCTGGAGCAATCACTGTGATGGCTGTTTGTGTTAAAAATTGTAATTTGTGTGTCTTGTGTCCTTCATTGTTTACTGCCGGACCCTGACGTGAGAGGACGCTGGCGCTATTTGTTCGCCGCTTCTCCGTCAGGACAGTTCGTTTGTTTGTTTTTATGTCTTGACTGTTTTTGTAACGCGTCTTTGAGCATTTGGAAAAGCGCTATATAAAATAAATGTTTATTATTATATGTTTATTATTGTTGTTCCACCGTCTTCCCTGCTCGGGTCTCTTTCCAGTCAACTTTGGCCAGCTCCTCCCTCATGCCTCCATAGCCCTCATGCCTCCATAGTCCCCTTTGCTGAACTGTAATAGTGACACTTCCGATTTTCCCTTCTCCATCTCAAATTGTAGATTAAAACTTCATATTATGATCACTACCTCCTAATGGCGATTTTACCTTGAGTTCCCCTATCAAATCCGGTTCATTACACAGCACTAAATCCAGAATTGCCGTCTCCCTGCTAGGCTCCAGTACAAGCTGCTCTAAGAATCTATATGGAAAATAAACACCGAATAACCTTTTTGTGTATTATAAATAATTTAGAATTCTTTGTAATTTCTCAAAATGTGCTCTCTCCAGCTAAGGGGAAATCAAAACATTCCCTTTGTCCAGGGAGGATGTGCAGCAGTTTAATAAAATGCCCTCTAGGAACAACCGTCATTCTCAAGTTGCAATCATGCACCAGCTGAAATGAAAAGCTTTGTTATGAAGATAAGGACAAATACTTAGGGATCTGGGAAACTTAACCTCGTTTATGTAATTTTAAACATATCCACTTGACAGAAATGAGTGTCTACATATATTAAACTAAATAAACTATATTATTAAATGCTTCAGAATCAGTCATCCATTAGTTTCCTCCATTTGGAGTTCTATTGAAAGAAGACAACATGCCTATTCACCAAATGTGGAATTAACATCAATATTTGGCAACAGAGAATATTTTTCTGGCACCAGCACTTATTACAAATTACTCAAATGACTTGATAAAATGGTTTTAGCAGCTACTAATTGATTAAGAAATTTATTATGAGCATTAATTCTTTCTTATTAAATAAGACTTGACTTGTTCTGTTCCCTGTTGATCATAAAATTGCACAACATAAATGATACGTACAACAGAATAACTGAAAATATTTACCGTTATCCTTTTTCCAGTGTATGCGCACGTCGTCCACTTCACTTTGTTTCGAGCACAATTTCTTTACCAAGTTGAAGCTTTGCATTATGGTCTTCTGATTCTACAAAAATGGTAATAATATACTTTTATTCTTTTTGCAGTACTCTGCCCAACCTAAAGCCAACACCCTGTCTTCACATCAGACTGGCTTCAAGACCACATTCTGCTAGATCATGTGAAGAAAGAAACACTTTTTTAAAATCCAGAGATCCTAGTAAACAAATTTCCCTACTTGAGCATTTTACTTACCTTCTCTTCATTTAATCTAACTAGTCCATGGAGAGTAGTTCTATTAGTGAAGATAGTGTTGAAGCTTTCCACAATCCCACCCCACCAAACTTCTTCACCCCTTTAACAAACAGTGTTAGACAAGCCAACTACAAGTTCAAGTATTAGCACTATACCCCAGTGCAAATCCAGCTTCTGTTTTTATTAGTGCATAGAACAAAATAAGGCCTGTATACTTTTAACCATGAGTATTGTATTAACAGTGTAATATCTATTTTTACAATATGCACAATTCAAAGGTTAACTTTTTATCATTAATGAAACTGTTCAAGAAACAGTGTATGTAAATAGGCTCAAGAGGTTTAATCAAACCATAATGCAGCAAACCTGTACTTATTATTTATTCCAATTATGCTGATTTTCAAAAAGGGAACAAATGGTTTAACTGCACTACTAAGGTACCCCCTGAGAACACGGCTTCTTAATGCAATGCTTACTTTGTGGGGTGGTAAATGAGTTCAAGGTTTGAAAATGTAACTCATCGAGTTGCACGATTAGAAATCAGACAGAATTCTATAAAGTTGTGTGATCTGTTTCTGGATATTCTCCCATTAACGGTGATTTAACAATGAGGCACTTGTTTGTAATAATGGAGGAGCTAATCTGCCAACAAATTTGCTTTTCATATCTCACAACTTCAGTTAGATTAAGAAATACAACTGTTTAAGAAAGAATTGCTGGTATTGGTTCGTATAAAATGAAATAGACTGGTCTCCCCAACCCCTCTTCAAAATTCACTACTACTAAAATTATTTTTTAGTGATTAGTTGGCCTCCATAGCATTTTCTGGTGTATGATCATTTTGAAACATTTTTAATTTGAGGAGAGAATATGATTACTTCAATGAGTGTTAAATGAAAGCTGAAAGGTCCAATATAAGCAGTAAGACTGTCTGAAATAAAATTGAGTATTACTCCATCAAGATCACATTTACTCTTAGAAAAGAAAGTCATTTGAATTTGCAAAATCAGGAAAATAATCAGTCTCAACTGGGCCCAGCAAGCAGGATTGTGTTTATTGGGCCATATTGTAGAATGTTTTGTACTCATTCTGTGTCTCAATTAATTTAATGTACCATACTGTTTTATGCTAATAATGTGCAATGAATGTTAATAGGTTCATTATTAGAAGCCTAGTTAACTTACATATTTCTTAATGGTGGACATAGGAGAGTATTATGTATGTGCTTAGTCCATGTGTAAATTAAAGGCAGCATGCTAATCATGTTTGTCAACTGAGTATGTACCGTGATTTCATTTAAGATACAATATGGATTATTTTGAAGTGCAGACTTTTATTTTAACTTGTCTCATCTGTCCCTCTTTTCTTGTCTTTTACTGCCATGCTTATCAACAAAATCAATCACAAAATTCCCTAAACATGACTGGGAACCAGTTCACATATGGAGCACCAATGCTTGCAGCAGTTTTTAAATGAGAGCACAGTTTTGGTACAGTTGCTTACAAGTTTGGCTGAAAGCTCCATCGAATTAGTTGCTGTGTGGAAAGCAGAGCCTCATCAATGTACTATGTACCATCACATATACTGATGAGCCAAAACATTATGACCACCTGCCTAATATGCCTTCGTTGCCCTCACGGCCTCCAACACCCTGTCGCCAGTTTGTGGTTTGTACCTCTTCAGACCACTGTCGGTAGATACTCGCCAATGCTGACTGGGAGCACCCCACAAGTCTTGCCATTTTCAGAGATGCTCTGACCCAGTCGTCTGGCCATAACAATTTGGCCCATGTCAAAGTCGCTCAGGTCTTTACTGCTGACCATTTCTCCTGCATCCAACATATCAACTTCAAGAACTGACTATTCAAGAACTGACTATTCACTTGCTGCCTAATATATCCCACCCCTTGACAGGTGCCATTGTAACAAGATAATCAATGTTATTCACTTCACCTGTTAGTGGTCATAATGTGTTGGCTCATCGGTGTATGATTTACAGAATGGAGGGACATGAACATGGCACAAAGCATATCAGTCAAAACTGGCAATACTCGCATTATTATGGTTGCATGAGCAATTTTTGGAATTATGCTGAAACATATCGACTTCTGACAGTATCTGCAGCCCTCGTTGAACAAAGCATGCCTGTGTGCATAGTGTTGTCGTAATCCTCCTGTAACTTAGTATGGTTTCGTATTTTTAAGTGGTGTTTGTCGTAATTTGTTTATCCTACATCTTTGACAGCTGTAAAGTTTGTGGCAGTAATTTTATTTCATAATTGAACCTTTTGCGAACAAATAAAGTGATTTACACATTTTGTGGAGTGAACTGTATGTGTGTTCTAGAATATTTTATTTATACAGTTAATAGTAAAACTTCTATGCAGTATGAAGCCAGTGCAGGTAAATCATGGCCGATCAGTATTACCACTCAATATGTTTCTACTTTTCATAATCTTTTTGGATCCATTCCAGTAATCATAATTGAAATTCTTAATTGATTTCAATTTCCAGAGTTGGAGGAGAAATCAGGATTTCTGGTACACTTCAGATAAAATTTTCATCTATTCATGCGATTTTGACATGGCTGGCGTTTATTGCCCTTTCCTAACTGTTAGGCCATTTCGGAGGACAGTGGACAGTCAGCCACTTTGCTATTGGTCTGGAATTTCATATGGGTCAGCCAACTGTTTTTCACTCTTGATATTGCTATAAATTTAAGAATATGTCCTATATGTCCCTATGTTCACTTTAAGGAACGATTAATCCATTGTCATATTCATCTTAAACACTTCTTAACGTGAGTACATGTAAAGTTGTCTTGCTACAATTGTACAGGTCCTTGGTGAGACAACCCATGGAATATAGTGTACGGTTTTACTTGTCTTGCCTAAAATAAGATATACTTGTCACAGAGGAAGTGGAGCAAAAGTTCACTAAATTGCTTCAAGGGATGATAGATTTGCTATATAAAGAGTTTAGACTGAGACTGTTGGAGTTTAGAAGAATGAGAAGCTATGCATTCAATTCTAAGAGCCTGACAGGCTGGATCCAGGGAAGATGTTGCCACTGGCTGAGAAGTCTGGAACTAGTGATCACTGTTTTAGATAAGGGGTAAGGCAATTATTACTATGATGTGAAATTTCTACTCACACTGGATAAAGAATTTTAGCAATTTACACCCTGATCGGTCTCTGGATATTTATGGATTTAGGATTAAGCAGGAAAATGACATTGAGGTAGAAGAATCTTGATGAATGATGAAGCAAGCTTGAAGAGCTAGATACCCTATTCTTGTTTCTAATGTTCAATCCGATATTCTTTAATTGCCGATATTTCAGAGTCTATGTTACCCATTTTAATATTTAACCCATCTATTTGAGAATGGCGCATTGTCTCTTTGTGTATAAAAAGAACGAGGAAGGACCTGTTTTTGCTCAGAGATAGGTATTGGACAACCTCCAATTGTTAGTTGCCTATTATTTCATGGACCCCAGCAAGAGGAATTTTTTTGAAAGATGGGGGAAAAAAATGAAAGGACTGGAAATTGTGCAGAACAGCAATGTGCATGTAACCCAGTATTCCAAAGCTGCTATCAGCAATGATGGGGAAGGGATTCAGAGAGATGATGAGAGATATGATCAAACCAACAGATTTTCCATAAGCTTTTAAAGAGAAATGTTGAAAGAATCTGCACATTTGTCAGATACATTAACAAACGTAATTTGGAGCTAAAACTGGAAAGATTTGTGTGTATTTTAAAATATTTGACGTATATATTCAGACAAAGTAGACTGCAGTGGAAATTATGGCTGGGGCTTGGGTCGGCACCACAAAGGCGTCCGGAGAGGACCCGGCAGCAATAGTGGAGACGTCGGTGCGGCGGTTGATGATGGCACCGAACGAGGGCGGATACATGGATGTGAGGATGCCAGGTGAAGGAGCAAAGAAGGACCTGGCGTGGGGGGACCGCTGTGGGGGAGGGGAGAGGGAGGGGGGAGAGAACAAAAGGGGACCGGGGAAAGGGGGAAGAGAACAAAAGGGAACTGCTGTGGGGGAGGGAGGAGAACAGAGGGGGGGGGACCTGGAGCGGGATACTTTACAAGCACTCTTTATGTGGTGACTATTTGCATACCTTGGGTATGCTAGCAAAGAATTTCATTGTGACTTATCACGTGACAATAAAGCATTCATTCATTCAGTACATGTGACAATAATAAACGATACTACTGGTAAATGGGATGAGTATGAATTGGTACTTGGTGACACCAAAGAATGCAGATGCTTGTGATCTTGAGCAAAACACAAGGTACTGGAGAAATTCAGCAGGTCGGGGCATCTGTGAAGGAAATGGACAGGCAATGTTTTGGGTCAGGACCCTTCTTCCAGCTGTCTGAAGAAGGGCCCTGACCCGAAATATCTGTCCGTTTCCCTCCCACCGATGTTGCCGGGATTGTTAAGGTTCTCCAACATAGAGAGGGATCTGATGGTCAGCCTGGAGAGGTTGGCCTGTTTCAGTACTGTATGATACTCAAGGGTAGAGTACCGCGTGCAAACAGACCATTCTCGGGGAGGGGGATGATGTCCACCATTGCCGATTGTCTGCTACAAACCGAGTAAGGGATTACCAAGTAACATTGCACAAGTAGAAACAAAGAACTCCAGATGCTGGTAAATACACAAAAGGACATAAAGTGCTGGAGTAACTCAGCTGGAGAACATGGATAGATGATGCTTTGGGTCTCGACCCTTCTTTAGACTCTCAGTCTGGACCTGGACGTGAAATCCAGATGAGTTAACGGCCCCGGCCTGCTAGCAGCCATGGAAAAGGTGAGGATCGGCAGCCATTTGTCGCAGCCCACAGGTGGCCGGAGTGCAGGTAAGGGGTGGTGATGGCGGCAGGCATAGCCCGAAGTAGCTGAGGAAGCGATGTAGGCTGGGGGTGCTGTCGGCAATCTGTCTGTAGAATTGATAGGTTATCAAGAATAGATACCCTTTTGTCTAAGAATGATCAAAACATAATACCTCGCTCCTTAGCTTTGGTGCAGAATCCATCTGTCGCCATTACAAATTTCCAGGCCTCGATAAATCATCCCAGCACAGATCCTTGCTGAAAGCTGATCTCAAAATGTTGATTTAACCTTGATATTTCAGGGCAGGGTTTTAATAATATAATTTCATAAGCTTTAAACCTTGCCACATTAAGTTACAAATTGATGGTATGATTTCAATCAGCAGAAAACTTTCAAATCGAGTAAATATTATAAGGAGATGACCACTTAAGTATTAAGAATATTTTTTCAGATGGGTAAGCATAGCATGAGGATGTTTGCCACACATCAATTGGTTAAGTTTTTGCAGTCAGAGGAAACTGAATAATATGTCAACACTGAAGTGAAGGACACATTCTGGATCTATTAAGTAGCAACTTGGCTGAACTACAAGTGGAAAATGTTGCAGTTCAATTTCAACACTGATAAAGGTGCTGTGGGAGTTGTCCATCTGCAGAGGAGAGATACACTGGAATAAGCAAACAACAAATGAGTTGGTCAAAGATGTGGTGCCTGTGTGGAATTCTCTGCCTGCTTTTCTTCAGTTTTGCCCCTTTATGTAGGAGCAAGGACCCACTTCACCATGCTGTTCCCAAGGAAGGAATACTGAAGGATGCCTTTCACAACAGAAGCATCATCACAAATCAGCAGTAAGTTCATTGCAAAGTGATAGGTGCCAGCCCTATCACTTAGTTATCCCCTGCCCCCCCCCCCCCCCCCCCCCCCCCCCCCCACCCATATGTTATTACATACTTATTTTCTGGCAGATGTTTTGCAATGCTCTGAAGACGCTGTTCTACCAGGGTACATCATTTCAGGAACATTAGAAATAGCACAGGGCGGGGAGAGGGTATCAAAATAGAAATGCAACAAGATGTAGATGCTTGAAATCTCAAATTTAAAAACTCAGAAATTTCTGGAAATACTCAGCAGGTCAGAGTTAAAATTTGCGGTCAAATTGTTATGAATGGTCTTTACCTGAAACATTAACTCTATCTCACCTTCCGTAGATGCTGCCTAATCTGTTGAGTGTTTCCAGCATTTTCTGTGTTTATTCTAAATAGCACTAGAAAACCTGTGCTAATGTCCTAGATAGTTGAAGCACATCCATACGATTTGGTGCAAGAAACAATTGAAATTCACATTTCATCCTCAATATTATGATTTCTGTGCTACCTCTTGCCTCTAACGTTTACCTACGAGGTTCAGTTTCAAATGGGAAACACCAGTTGAAATGAGGAGGAGAAAGCTTTCTCCCCCTACTGGAGTCAGTCTGAAGAAGGGACCCAACATGAAATATCGCCTAACCGTTTTCTGGAGATGCTGTCTGACCTACTGAGTTACTCCAGCACTTTGGTCTTTTAAAAAAAACCCAGTATCTACAGTTACTTGTGTCTGAACCTGTTGACGCTGGCCAGCTCGCATTAAAGTCATGCTAATAGATCTTAAAGCATTAAAATACCAAGTGTTGGAGGAACTCAGTGGGTCAGGCGGCATCTGTGGAGGGAATAGACCTCAACATTTTGAGTTGGGACCCTTCAGACTGATGGATTAGAATGAGAATGCTTGAAAAGAGAGGTGGGGGTGGGACAAAGCCTGGCGAGTGATAGGTGGATATAGGTGGGGGGAATGATTGGCAACTGGGTGAAGTAAGTGACAAAGTAGAGGTGTAAGGGAGACATAGGGATGTCAGATAAGGAGAGGGGAAGAGTGAAATGTAAAGCCAGAGGGAGTGGTGTATATGGAAAGAGACATGGGGAGAGAAAGTGGGGGAAAAACAAGAAATGAGAGAGGAGAATACAAAGGAGGCCAATGAACCCGCGGAGGTTCACTTTCTGTTTTGATCAGGATTCCAGCATCTGCAGTCTCTTGTGTCTCGATCTTAAAGAGTTGCTGCTCTTTGCCTGTGGCTATCAGTGGAGCTATAGCAAACTTAAGGAAACTTGGTAGAAGCCACGGCCGAGTGCAAATATGTGTTAGTATCCTGATTTTACTTCAGAATCTGGACTCTTTGCTGGGTGAGATGAAGAGATGTCCCCAGCTCCCTGGGATCCAGGAATCCTCCATGTCCACTGAAGCTGGAGGCAAACTAAAAGTAGTGACCAGCTCTGTTAACTTGTAAATCAAACTATGGTCAACATCACCTTCCAGTGCAAACTCTGAACAGTATTTGTTTCTTTATTTTAAATTAGTCATGCAATGTTGTCTGCAATGCAGCCCAGCATTTAATGGTAACCCCTATGTGCATTTGAGTCTGATGACTGTTTCAGCCTTCTGCACAGCCAGTGGTGAAGGTTCAGTAGAGAGTTGTAGGACCCAGCAAGAGGTGAGAAGAACAACTGATATATTTCCAAGTCAGGGTAATGTGTGAGGGGTGATGTTCTCAGGTGCTCACTACCTTTGATCCTATCAATGGTGGAGTTAGCACATTTGCTCTAGAAGGAACTTTGGACAAGTTGTTGCCATACATTTTGGAGACTGTACACGCTGCAACATGGCTGATGGAGGCTCTAAATGTTAAGGATAATAGATGGGTGCATATCAAGCAGGCTGCTTTGGCCTAGGTCCTTGAGCATTACTGCCCTGCACACATCCAGTGAAATGCTGAGTATTCCATTGCACTCATGACATGTTTTTATGCAAATGGTGGAAAGCTCTTGTGTTGTCAGGAGGTAAATTATTTACTGCATTTGGGTTTGGATATTTAGTGTATCCAAATGCAAACACTAAATTAGAAATGCAATAGAATTGCTGCCCTTGCTGAGAGGAGTGTTTGACTGAGAGGGTGTTAGGAAGGATTATAGAGTCATACGGCATGGAAACAGGCTCTTGTCCATGCTGACCAAGATGCCTACCTGACCTTGTCGCATTTGGTAATAGGATAGCTGTTATAACTTCTGCAGTAGTGTGGGAAGGTGAAGTGTAAATGATACTGGTCATTTGTAGACATGCAACTGCTCTGACCTTGGAAGGAAGGTCATTGATGATTTGATCGGAGACTGATCCTTCACTGGTAGGCAATCTGATCTGTAAATTGGTTCAAAACTCTGACATGATACAAGCAATTCATTTCCTCTGACTATTAAACAGTTAGCTCTCCAGTTGCCAGCTTGTGATGTTGCTTGAAATGCTTCAGAGCGTTAAAAAATCTGTGTTGTCACGTCATGCAAGCAAATTAAATTCATTTTGATTTAATATGCTTGTATGGTCTGACAGCACAGATTTCAGCTTCTCTGAATCATTTCAAGCTGAGTTAAATGGAAATCAGTCCGGGAGGCAATTCAAGCATCAGTCAGATCTAAATCTACATCGGGAGATAAAATCCTAGACAAGTTCCTTCATGGTTGGTTGCTCAGCATGTATTTGTCAGGATGCTGAAGCCCAGCTTTCTTACACAGGTCTGTGTCTCTTCCCAAGGAAGGGTAAAACTGATAAAGATAAAACTGATAGCGATGATCGACAAGATTGATTTCTGAGAGAGAGGGATTGTACTGTGAAGTATGAAGGGATGAAACATGCAAAATGTACTGAGCCTGAGAAGACACATTATTTAATGACCACAATTATATTTTATTTTCTTGTTCGTGGATTATTCGCTTGCTGACAAAGCCAGCATATATTGTCCATCCCTAAAGTGGTTGGACCCTGAACTGCATGGTTCACCACAGCAATCCTGAGGTCAGTTCAGAGTGAACCACTTTGAAATGGGGTCTCACATAGGTCAGACTGGATTGGAATGGCAGACTTTCTACAAAAAAATAGATGTTAGTGAACTAGTGGCTTTTCAACTGATTTCATTATTTTAATTTAATTTCCTCAGTTGCCATTTGAACTCAGGACTTTGAATTAACAGTCCACGGTTTTGGATACAAGTCCAGTAATGCAACTCCATATCACAATACCGCATACAAGTGGACCAGACTTCCTCAGACAGTGGAGACTGTCGGGGAAATCTGATTATCTGATGAGCCAGTTGAAATGAAATCCAACAGTGATGTATGTGCCAGGCGGACAAGGGAGCTACACATGGGTACAAATTTAGTGAGTTCAACTTCTCTCTCCAGCCCTGCTGCAATGCCACCACTTTATATTCAAGATGAAAACATGTTTGTCTTTCCAGTCACCTTGAGGAGGAGTTGAAGCAGCATCTTGGGAAGATTGACTTGGAGCAAATGTCAGAAAAGGAGCTGGAATTCTATTATTTCACGTGAGTCGGGTTCCTCTGCATTTCCTTTGAATGACTTCATAAATGAAATTCCAGTAGTCGCTCAGCTGCTGACACTGAGTTTTTTGTTTGTCACAATGTTGTTTACTGGGTGTGATTTGCCTGCTGTGTTTCCAACAGTAGGGGGGGGGGGCATGAACAAAGAGGACCAGGTGGGAGGGGGGGGGGGGGGGTTGGGGGTGGCACGGAGAACGAAGAGGGACCAACATGACTGTAATTAGTATTTTTTAAACTGTGAAACATGATGACTCTTTGTGTACTTTGTGTATTGTATGCAAAAACAAATAATTTTACTGTATCTAGGTAGATGTGACAATAAAGTGTCATTGAATTGAAGAGGCCATTTCGGGAACACTGGATGCAGTAAATGTGCATCTCCTTTAGACCTCTGTCTCACCTGGAAGGACTGTTCAGGTTCCTGGATGGAGGTGAGGGAGGAGGTATATGGGCAGGTGTTATATTCCCTGCGGTGGCAGGGAGAGTACCCAAACGCATTGCGGATGAAGATGTCTCTGCGGAAGGTGTAAATGGTGGGAGATGAGAAGAGATAGCTGGTGGTGAGATCACATTTGAGTTAACGGAGATGTTGGAGAATGATGTGTTGGATGCGGAGACTGGTGGGGTGAAAGGTGAGGACCAGGGGAATTCTATCCTTGTTCAATCAGGAGGGGGAGCCAGAGCAAAGCTACGGGATACAGAGGAGGCGCTGGTGAGGGATCTATCAATGATAGTAGGGGCGATACCACGTTTACTAAAGAAAGAAGACATTTCAGATATTCTAGAATGGAAAGCTTCATCTTGAGAGCAGATGTGGTGAAGATGGAGAACTTGAGAGCAGAGGATAGCACCTTTGCAAGAGGCAAGGTGGGAGGAAGTGTAGTCCAGATAATTGTGGGAGTCAGTAGATTTGTAGTGGATGCCAGTCGATAGACTGTCCCCTGTGATGGATGGAGAGAGATCAGGAAAGGGGAGAGAGGTGGCACGGACAGTCCAAGTGAATTTGAAGGCAAGGAGGAATTAGTGGTAAAGTTGATGAAAACAATGTGTTCTCCATGGATTTAGGAGGCAGTCCCAATGCAGTTGACGATGCAGTGGAGGTGTTGGAGGATGGTGCCAGAGTACGTTTGGAAAAGGATTTTTCGACATAACCAACAAAAATGCAGGCACAGCTGGGGTCCATGTGAGTGCCCGTGGCTATACCTTTATCTTGAAGGTAGTCAAAAGTGAAGTTATTGAGGGTGAGACAAGTATTGGCAGGCAGAGGAAAGTGTTAGAAGAGGGAAACTGATTGGGTATCGCATATCTGTTGGGGAATCAAAATAATTAAAAGAACATTCATTTATTTTATTAGGCGAATGCAGATTTTCTGAGAAACAGCAATCGCATGTGTTAAATAATAATTATGTATTAAAATAGGTAATAATCTAATATTCACATCAACATAAGAGCACAAATGCGGCTGTGTCTGCAGGTCTGGACACAGAATTCCTGCAGCTATTTTTTGTCTTGATGAATTGCAGTTGAAAAATCAAGAGTAAACAGATATTCTTGCATATTAACACTTGTTTGAACATGGTTGTTAAGATAATAGAGAGAATTGGCAGATGCCCAGCACAGACAAGATATGGAGAAACAAGGAACTGCTGATGCTACTTTACAGAAATAGACACAAAGTGTTGGGTCAGGCAGCATTTCCGGAGAGCATAGATAGGTGACGTTAGATAGATAGAGCAGAGGAGCAGGATATTGCCTGTCAGGTCATAGGTGGAGACAGGTGAGGGGGCTTCAGGTGGGCAAATGGTTGGACAAAGGCCAGATGTGAAAAGACAAGAAGTATGAGATGAGGGTAGAGGAGTTGCGAATTGTCAAGCCAGTGAAAGGAATGTGGGTGGAAGGTAACGGGAGGGGGGGGGAATGTGGCCTCACTCTGGCAATGTAGGAGGCCCAGGTCCGAAAGGTCAGTATGGG
This sequence comes from Rhinoraja longicauda, assembly GCF_053455715.1. Classification (NCBI taxonomy): domain Eukaryota; kingdom Metazoa; phylum Chordata; class Chondrichthyes; order Rajiformes; family Arhynchobatidae; genus Rhinoraja; species Rhinoraja longicauda. The sequence continues at coordinate 43,192,360 of NC_135961.1, read as the reverse complement.
AATGGGAAGGGCCGTTAAAATTGTTGGCAACCGGGAGATCCAGTAGACCATGGTGGACCAAGCGCAAATGTTCAGCAAAATGGTCGTTCAGTCTACACTTAGTTAGCTGATGTAAAGGAGGGCACATCAGGAACAACATTTGGAGTAGCTGAGGTTAGAGGAGGACTTCTCACCTGGAAGGACTGCTGGGGTCCCTGGATGGATGTGAGGTAAGACGTATTGGGGCAGGTGTTACTAAGATATGAATGGAGTTCTTTTTAACCATGATCTTGTTAAATAGAGCTGGTTAACAGCTCAGTGATACAATGTTAGCCAGAGTTTTTAATGGCAAAGTGGATATGGGTACTATATTGAATCACTTGGTTCACTTCATTGATTAAAGTGCTAATGCAGGAGTATATTTCACCAAATGCATCTAGGCAAGGCTGAAAAAGAAATGAGCCAAATTGATCAAGCCAACTTGAATTTTTTTTGACAGCTTTGTTCCTCTAAATTACATAGCTCCATACATCATTGTTGCTGAGAATTGCTACCTGACAGTAAACGTGAGAGTATCTTTACAACACTTACAACAGTGGTTCATGAAAATAGCTCTCCGCCATCTTCCCCAAGGCAACCAGCATTGAAGATTAAATGCAGGCCACCCCAGCTCTGCCCATGTTTTGAGAAAAGAAACTAGAAATAATTGGGTATTATTCCATGTTGAGCATGGAGGGTACTGCCTGGCTCTGCCCAGCACTGTAATGAAACCACAACACATCCTGCCATCCCCTGTCATGGAGAATGGTTTATACATGTCTTCATATCTCAAGCATAAAAAAAACCTAAAGAGAAGTTAAATAAAACCACAGGCAGATTACTTTTGACTGCCAGGGTCAAAAGGGAACCTTCCCAGTGTGATAATTCTTCAGACTACTTAGTTTAGTTTAGAGATACAATGCGGAAACTGATCCTTTGGCCCATGGAGTCCGTACTGACCAGCGATCCCACACATTAACACTATCCTACACTAGGGTCAATTTTCACATTTATACTAAGCCAATTAACCTACAAACCTGTACGTTTTTGGAGTGTGGGAGAAAACCAAAGTTCTCAGAGAAAACACACGCAAATCACGGGAAGAATGTACAAACTCCGTACGGAGAAGCACCTGTAGCCAGGAATGAACCCGGGTCTCTGGCGTTGCAAGCGCTGTGCAGCAACTCTACCCCTGTGCCACCTTGCCGCCCTTTTCTTCCCCATCTGATTGAAAAACACTAATTAATCAGCTTGTATCTTTCTCCCTCTATCCAGCCTGCACGACTTTGACAAAAACATGCTCTTGGACGGTCTTGAAATAATGACAGCATTGGAAGAATCACTTGAAGATGCCATGGCTGCTTTTTCAACAGAAATCATGATGAATTTACTAATAGGTATAAATTGTAAATTAATGCTTGAGATTGTCTGTGTGGCTAAATCATCAGAATCATGGAGAGAAAGGCCATCGGTTTGGTGATGATCTTCAAACACGTTGCCAGTCCCTCCCATACAGCTACATACTAGGAGCAATATACTGTGGCTGATTCATCTAATAACCCACATATCTTTGAAATGCGGAAGGAATCCTGAGCCCCAGGGGAAACCCCAGATACAAAAGCCCCAGATACAAATGGCACTGGAGCCCAGATTTAGTTTAGAGATACAGTGAGGAAACAGGCCCTTCAGTCTTTCGAGTCTGTGCTGACCAGCGATCAACCATACCATATCATATCATATCATATATATACAGCCGGAAACAGGCCTTTTCGGCCCACCAAGTCCGTGCCGCCCAGCGATCCCCGCACATTAACACCATCCTACAACCACTAGGGACAATTTTTACATTTACCCAGTCAATTAACCTACATACCTGTACGTCTTTGGAGTGTGGGAGGAAACCGAAGATCTCGGAGAAAACCCACGCAGGTCACGGGGAGAACGTACAAACTCCTTACAGTGCAGCACCCGTAGTCAGGATCGAACCTGAGTCTCCGGCGCTGCATTCGCTGTAAAGCAGCAACTCTACCGCTGCGCTACCGTGCCGCCACCATCTAGGAACAATTTACAGAAGCCAATTTACCAACAAACCTGCACGTCTTTGGAATGTGGAAGGAAACCGGAGCACCCGGAGAAAACCCACGCGGTCACATGGAGACGTACAAACTCCGTACAGACAGCACCCATAGGTCAGGATCAAACCCGGGTCTGTGGCGCTGTAAGGCAGCAACTCTACTGCTGCACCTCTGTCCTTTCTAATCCTGGAATAATGTCTAGACTGAGATTAAGGTACATACCCGTCTCAACTCCATTGTCCGTCTTCAGTAAAATGCATATTTTATGATGGTCACACTTTCCTCAGCGTAACTAGTAATCTTCCATGGTTATTAAAAGAAATGCAGATTCTGCAAAGCACCATGGCTTATGCATAGGACATATCACTTTATCGACTGGTGTTAGTCAGAAAGTTCCCATCTAAAGTTCAAAAACTCTAAATTAATATTATATCCGGCAAACAGTAAGGCCGCAAATACTTAATTGGTCTTAAGTATTTGACCAAACTCTCCACAAAACAGGTGTGGCAAACTCTCCACAAAACAGGTCCTAATATTTGCACCATTATTCACTGTGGTGGATTTCTTGATTGTGCATCTTATCATATCATATCATATCATATATATACAGCCGGAAACAGGCCTTTTCGGCCCACCAAGTCCGTGCCGCCCAACGATCCCCGTACATTAACACTATCCTACACCCACTAGGGACAATTTTTATTTTTTTTACATTTACCCAGCCAATTAACCTACATACCTGTACGTCTTTGGAGTGTGGGAGGAAACCGAAGATCTCGGAGAAAACCCACGCAGGTCACGGGGAGAACGTCCAAACTCCTTGCAGTGCAGCACCCGTAGTCAGGATCGAACCTGAGTCTCCGGCACTGCATTCGCTGTAAAGCAGCAACTCTACCACTGCGCTACCGTGCTTAACAGAGCTCTTTAAGAGATCTTTTTGGTAAAGATTGGTCACTTGTTGAAAATTATTTGTTTACAAGTTACATGACAACTCTATACACGTGGAATTTTGTAAACAATTTTACCTATTTTTAAACCATTATTTATAAAGGGGATTGTTTCTAGCACAGGATCAGTCTTTGCTTATCTTGTGCAAAGCAGATTTTCAGCAATATTGTTGATATTACAGCAGGTTACCGCTCATTAATGAATATGGAAAAATGTCAGTCATAGAATCATACAGCATGGAAATAGGTTATTCGGCCCAACTTGCCCACGCCGACCAACATGCCCCATCTATACTAGTCCCACCTGCCTGTGGTTGGCCCATATCCTTTTAAACCTACCCTATCCATGTACCTGTCCAAATGTTTTTTGAACACTGTGATAGTACTTGCCTCAACTACCTCCTCTGGCTGATCGTTCCATATAACCACCCTTTGTGTTGAAAAAATTGCCCACTGGGTTCCTATTAAATCTCCTCCCACCTACCCCACCCCACTCCCCTCACCTTCAACCTATGTCCACTGGTTCTTGATTCCCCTACACTGGGTACAAGACTGTGCATATTATCTATTCCTTTCATGATCGTGTACGCTTCTATAAGATCACCGCTCACCATGAAATCTCGACCCGAAACGTCACCTATCCGTTTCCTCCAGAGATGCTGCTTAACCCGCTGAATTACTCCAGCACTGTTTTACCGAGGATGAAGATAATATATTTTCTAGTACCTTTGTTTTGGCAAAAATACCCAGCTAGAATACTTGTTATTGCTAGAATACTTGTTATATCTGCTTACTAAATAGACTGCTTTGTGAACAAATTTCTAACTTGTGGTTAGATGTGTTTCTGGGATAAATTTCTATAGCTCATAATCATGATCAAGATTATATTTTGTACATAGTATTAGAGCAGCAGAGTTGAGTATTGAAGTCCAAGATCTCTTTCATGGCATTGGTGTTGCCATGTGGAGGATACTGACACCTCCTGTTTAAGCCCAGTATTTACAATTTGGTCAATAGTTTTAAGTTCAGAATTGTGTGTGAATGAATGAATGAATGCTTTATTGTCACCTGTGACAAGTCACAGTGAAATTCGTGAAGCTGCCATTTGTAAAGGGGATTCGGGGCCATCCAAGCCTTGTGCTAGAGCTCCAGTGAAACTATTTGGTTGGATCATGGTTAAGCAATTGGTTCCTAATGTCTATAAGTCTGACCACTGAATGCCAATTATCAGCGATTGATTCTGTGCTTCTTAAAGAGGATTTGTAGAGCAAAGTTTTTTTAATCCAATAAACCTTACCATCTCCACTCTTTTTTGGTAAAGAAATGACAGATGAAGTTTTGGAAAAGGATGATGTGGACAGAGATGGATATTTATCCTACTCCGAGTACATGCACTCTCAGAACAGGACAGCCAGCCTCACCACCATCCTTGATAAAAGTGCAAGAGATAAAACAGCAAACCTGATGTTGTGAATACATCGTACGCAAAGTCCATTGGAAGAACCTGATGGATAAGGGCAGACAAACCTGTTATATTTTATATATATAACTCATTAAATCACGAGTGAAAGATAATCTGACTCCTATTGATATCAGCAGAGAGATTGCCAACTCCTCCCAAACCCGCATTCTGCTTCTCAAGGTCAGTCAGTCACATAGCACGGAACTGTGCCCTTTGGCCCACTGAGACCGACCGCACCAACTATCAAGCGCCCATCTACAATAATCACATGCTAATTGGATTTTATTCCAACTCCTCTCAGGGTTCACCCAGCACACTAGTGGCAATTTACAGTGACCAATTAACCTACCAATCCAAATGTTTTGGGGATATGGGAGGAAACTGGAACACCTGAATGATATTCAGTCACGGGAGAGCATGCAAACTCCAGACAGTGCTGCAAGTCTGGGCTAAACCTGGCCAAAGGAGCTATTTGACCTGCTGAAGCAGGACTCTGAAATTTCATCCTGAGTGAATGGAGGTAATATTGATAGAAAAGAAATATAACTGGAAATGCAAATGCTGGAAATCTGAAATAAATACCCCAAATAGTGGAAATACTCAGTAGGTCACTCAACATCTCAAGACACTCATTTGTATGATTGCTACATCTAAAACTGGATGCACCACCTTCCATTGACCTGTGTGCCGCATGTGAACACTGCAAAGTAAATTGCCGAAAGGCAGGTTTTGTGGCTACAACAGCAGGCATTTCTGTAGCAAGTGATATATTTCCTGATTCCCTAGTTTTCTGCCATTCCATAAGAACATTGCAGTAATCACTTCTACCAATGTTCTCATGCCAAATGCAACTGTATGGCTGGGTTAGTAAGGATGATATCAAATGGAGGTCCTTCTCACCAACTTCTGCAATCCCAGTAAGGCAGCAATGTCCTTCAGGAGTCAGTCATTCGTGATACTACCCAACGAGTCTGGATGATTGTGTGGGAAGGATCTGCAGATGCTGTTTGTGCATTGTGTCTTTGCTACCTTTAGTTCTGCAATAGAGAACTGACTTTGCATCCAAGATAAATTCCTCCCAAGAAGCCAATTCTGTTTTGTCAGCAAACTCTCACTGGATTCAACGCAATCTTCCAGCGCAGCCAATCGAGTTCATGAGAGAAACCCCGCAAACTAAATTGCATGTATTCAACATATATTCATGGAGTTCTTCAGCTTAGAAAGATGCCCTCCATGCAGACTGAGCTAGTCCCACTTTGCCCATACCCTTCCAAACCTTTTCTATAAATGTACCTCCCTCCCTCAATGTTTTTCAAACAACAATTTGTTGACGTCTTCTAGCAGCTCGTTGTACATACACCATCTCAGTGAAAAAGATGCCCCTCAGGTTCTTTAAATCATTCCTCTCACCTTAAACCTCTGCTCTCTAGTTTTCAACTCCACTACACTGGGGGAAAAAGACAGTGACCATCCATCTTATCTATGCCCCTCATGATTTAATGTGCCTCTCTAAGGTCACCCCGTTGCATTCAATGCTCCTGGGTAAAAACACCCAGCTTATCCAGCCTCTCCTTATAATTCTAGCCCTCCAGTCCTGTTTAAATTCTTGTGAATATTTTCTGCATCCACACTTCAGCAAGTGTAGTGCAAGGGAACATCCTTTGTCATTCGTCTGAAAGGGACCTACACACATTTGGCTGAAATTACAATGCAGACAGCCTCTAATCCAACATTTGTTTCAGCTTGGCGCTATATAGGGAATCGTTGACAATATGTAAATAGAACATAAGAGCTAGGCTGCTAAAGTCATTCGGTAAGGCAGGACAAGTTCAGACCAGGAAATAAATGTAAATATTCAGGAAACAAAATATACATTGGGGTATACAGATGGAATCAATAGAGAGAAATATGAAAAAGACTGATAGAATGTACTTAAATAAACCTTTAATTTAAAAAAATCAACAGCATTTATTTTTCTGATGAACTGAGACACAGCATTATTTTTTTCATAGCCATAGCAGCTGCTCAAAGTACAATAATCTTTTGTGTCTTTTAAAACTCTATTACTTAAGCCTGCACCAGCATGAACCTTGTCAGGCATGTTTAACACAGTAATACTCGGTAAATACATCACACTGATTCCGTTTCAACAGCAAGTGTCAGTGAACATTACAATCCTGCAGCATATGGTGCAGCAGGGTGGGTCTGAGAGCAACTTCTGGATATCCATGTTTAAAGTGCACATGTAGGCACTAAAGGCTGCAGTCAAACCTACCCTGATATTGCAGTGAATGTTAACAGCCTCCCCCTTTTTACCTGACATCTGTTTTAATCAAATAGTACAGCAAAGAAGGAGGCCATTCAGCCTCTAAAAGGGTTTCCCAATTTGGCTCACTTCCCTTTGGCCTTACTTAGATTTTCTTTTCAAATACGGAAGTAATTTATGACATTCGCTTCACAATTCTTACTTCTCCCCATCACATAATTAGGAATCCAAAAATGGTGGGTTACATAATTTGCTTTAATAGTTTTTCAGAGCATTCTGCCTGCCCCTTGTGGCAGCAGCAAAAAAATCATAATTCAATACTCATCAGCATACTGTGCACATTTCTTATTCACTTATGGTTCTGCAGTACATATACATAGAAAGCACTGCAAAATACCAAGGATTCTCCAGTAACAATGGGGTAGAGTCACATACCACTGAACACACATCTATTCTAGTCAATAATGCATTTTTCAATGGTGGCGTGATCTTGCTTCATTTCTGAATTTAAATAACTATAAGTACATAAAAAAGGCAAGACCAGTCAAACTGGAAACAAAATCATATTTAAATCAAATCTTAAGTATTTGTACAATGAACTATGCAAATATGAAATAAGTGGATAACTGGATGCAACGGGCCTTTAAAATGTCCAGTTCCCAGATCAATCTCTCTTGGGTAGGAGTGGATATTCAGTCATCAGCAGACCTTTTTCATACAAGGCAACAGCTAAGGAGATCTGTAGAAAGAAGCAAATGCAGTTAGCTATGGATACATTCTGCCTTGTATTTTGTATGTAAACACAATATCAACTGCTTCCCATCTGACAGTAAACTGTGAAGTTGTGTCTCCCAGCCATTCTAAATCCCAAGTCTAAACGGTCACTTAACTTATGCCAGTAAGTTAAATGAAAACTGGACCTCCAGAACCTTTTTTTTGCAGAATAGAAAAATTAAATGCAAGAGGCTTTACAGTGAGAGGGGCAAAGTTCTAAAGAGATGAGCGGGACAACATTTTAAAAAAGACGGTGGGGAGTGTCTGGAACGCGTTGCCTGGATTCGTAGGTGAGGCATTTACAACAGTGGCATCTGAGAAGCTCTTGGATAGACATATAGATATGCAGGGAATTGGGGGATATGCATTATGTGCAGGTGGATAAGACATGGCCTTGGCATCATATTCAACATGGACATTGTGGGCTGAAGGGTCTGTTCTTGTGCGTTATTGTTCTATGAATGTATAAACTTCTATTGTGGAAATGAACAAGACAACCTGGAAACATCTAGAGGTTTTAGAGGTTTAAACATCTGTCAGTGCTGAGATTTCTGTTCTTAGCAGAGAGAGTAGTTGAACTGTTAGAATTGGCCTTAATATCACGCAGCTGTGGAAAAAGGCCATCGGCCAGAACATACTCAGCGAATAATATAACACATAAACATGCCACCTGGCTTATTATGTTTGGTCTGGTTCTTTGAAAGGACTTTCCAATCAGCCCCCCTGCTGCTTTATTCCCTTTATAGCCATCAAACGTTTTATTCCTTTGTGTATTTATTCAATTCCCTTTGCAATATATTAAGTTTGCTTTGTCCATCCCTGCAGGCAAAAATCCCAAACTCGCTGAGGAAAAGAAGTTTCTTCCCTCCTCTGGCTCTTGCAGCAGTTATTGTAAGCTTATGTTCACTGGTTACTGCATCTTCTTTGTGAAGTAGCTTCTCCTTATTTAATCCTATCAAAACCTTTCATAGCTTTTAGCAGCGCTATTAAATTTCAATGTTCTCCTCTCCTCAAGAACCCCATTCAATAGAGTGGCATAGCAAAGAGAGGCCCTTTGGTCCACCATTATACTTGTCTATTCCTTATCTCTCTTGCTTCCACAAGCATAACTGAGCAGGGCTCCAAATGTATGTCATAGGGTTAGTGAATTATGCTAGAAAAGATATTGGTAGATGGGGACAGAACGTGGACTGGTTGTATCAAGCTGACATAAGTTCAGTCAGTAGGGTGACTGCATAACTACAGCCTAGATGGTAGAACTGCTTCAGGACGATGGTGTGAGAGGCACGACAGTGGGAGTGGAGGTAGCTGGTAAAGATGGACTGGCAGGGAGGGGTGTTCAATGGACCTTAGAATCCCAGTGGTCTAATCCCACTAGTGGTCTAACTATAAGAATACTATGTACAGGTTTGATCACCTTATGCAAGAAAAAATACTTGCCTTGCAAGTAGCATGGAGAAGACCCACCACATTGATTTTGGTTACAAAAAATTACAAGAAAAGATAGTGTTTATATTCTCAAGTTAGGAAGAATGATGGGTGATCTTATGGAAACATACAAGATCTTGATACATAGATTTCTTATGGTGGAAGATTGAGAGATAGAAGACACAATCTCAGGATAATGCGTTGGAGACAGAAGACTTCAATGAGAAGGAATTTTTTATCTGTCAAAGTATTTCAAAATTCTCCCCACAGAACAATGAAGAGTGTGATATTAAATATATCCAGGATTGAGATTAACTTCAGTGAAATTGAAGGTATGGAGACCAAGCAAAAAAGGGTTGAGGACAAGAGGAAATCAACAGCAAAAATCTCACCGACTAGAGGAGCAGACTCAAGAAACCGTACTGTTTCTTGTTATGCTCTTATTTATCCTATCATATCCATGAGTTGAAATGTACTATCTCTGTATATTCTATGTTATTTATCTATTTCCTTATGGTTGCCAGCTCTTTCAAACCCATTTAAATTCAGATACTGAGCGCAGACCAGGCGAGCACATAACGGACTGATGCGCTCAGTTTCCAACCTAGGAGATTTCCTACCTTGTCATCAAGATTTCCAGCTGGAAGACTATCAACCTTTATATATTGTGGATATGAGCAAAGCAATAGCTCTACCCCATCAGCGAGCTGGAAGAAAAACAGGACAAGTTTATAGTTGCAGAAAAACTTGTATTACTCAGTTCTTCAAAATGCAGCATCTTACACTTCCATGTTCAATTAAGATGTTATGCTAGTGAACTAAACAGTCAGCTAGTTTACTCAAGCAATTGTTTGTCCAGGCACCCTGCACACAAGCCCAAAATTTGAAAGACATTTGAAATATTACAATAATAATTAATATAAGGAAATAAAAGGATATTTGTTTTTTCTAAAATATCATTTCAAAGGAACTCAAGACAATATCTATCTTACCTCAGGATCTATTTCTATGCATTTACTTTCCTCCTTGTGGTATTCTCTGGAATTTTCAATTGTATAATAGAGTAAAATGCTCCCATTCTCACCACATAACCTATTGAAGGGGAACAAAATAGGCACATCTATTAGTATGGATGAGAAATTGATGTGAGAGAACTGTCAACTGAATTTAACATGTCGGGTCAATGAGCATATAGCACGTTTGGTTGTCTCAATAAGGTCAAGAAACTTTTGAGAACTATTTCCATTGCAAAACCACTATACACATCTCCAGTAGAAGGCTCCTACTTGGATGTCTGAGTAGCTAATACAATGTTGTAAGGCAATGGGCTCAGATTTATTCAATGTGAGATGAGCCTGCCAAAATGTTTTGCTGGTGAACTTGTACAACTGAAGGCTGGACAGAGTTTGATGTCAGGTCTGAAGGCCAACGACATATTTTGTAATCCACTGCACCACTCTGTTCCTTTATGGCTTTGCTCACTTAAAAAATTATGGGACTTATTACTTAAAGTAAATGACAAAGAAATCAGCAAAGCTGAATTTTAATTGTTGGGCTAAATTTTACTCAACTAATTAAAGTGAAGTATCTTACAGGATAGTATAACAATCTTGGATTCATTCCAAATAATTTTCAGCATTGTTTTACACCCGAAGACACCAAAACAGGCAGGTGGGTGAAAGATTTAAGTTCACCTAAAACTGCGAGTATAATTACCACAACAAATTGGTAAGAGGATTTCCACAAAGATGGCACAAAAGCTATCTATATTAAAAATTAGCATTAACTATTAAGCATTTCTGATAGGAAACTATGGACAAATTATACTCCTTAGGCAGACCTCCCAACATTTGATTTTACAAATTCATAATTTTGATGTTCAGAATTTTATATCAAAATTCATATGGCACGTAATGCAACTTTTCAGCAAAAAAAAGTATGCACGCCAAATGCGTATACGCTTTGTGTGAAAAATGACTATTATTTCCAACAGTCTGTAGTTCTTGGACTACATGTACAATGTCAGGCCTATCATGAGTATATTTTGCTATTTTAGAAAGGTTATTGAAAAGAGATACTTTTTGCAACACAAAGAAAAAATTGTTTTGTTTTGTTTTTTCTATTTTGCTTTTTCTTTACACATCCCAATACACTTGGTATTAAATAAAAGAACAATGGTCATAAAATGTATGACTAGGTTATGAAGAAAGAGTTGATATATGTGACTCAACTAATCATACAGAAGTACTTGTTGAAGTAAATTTGCACATTAATTGATAATCAGCCCAAAAAGGTGGTAATTGGCTTTTCTGCTGTGTTTTATATTTTAACCCCGTCTTAATTAATTAATACTATAATCTTGCACTTATATAATCTTGCACTTAAATTTAATATTTACTCATTACAGTTCTAGTTTTCTGGCATGCTTGGTTCCAGAGCTTTGCTGGTTTATCCAGCTGGCCAAGGAAGTCAGCTATGGGGATAGATGTGCTGGCTCCAGCTGGGCTGGCGTTCCAGAGCCCCGGCTGCAAATTCAACCCACCGATCGGCCATGGAAGTCCCGATGAGGTCGAGATTGGTTGCGTTGCCCAGCCTAGGTGCCACATTTTTGGGGAGACTTCCAGGGCGGGGGGATTTCTCGCGGAACCCCTAGCAACCTCCAGCAGCCGAATTGACAAATTGCAATTACCGACTGTTTTGCGGAAAAATGTGAGGCGAAATCAGAATGGCGGAAATTAAATAAGAAAGCGGAAACTTTCCGCCAAATTCGGAAGGGTTGAGAGGGGTACTTAGATGAAAAGAAGAATAAAGTTTGTAAGGAAAGTACTCTTCCAACAGATCCTTCTTGTTTGAATTTATTTGTGAAAACCAATCTTTCTGATTTTTTACATAGCTAATTCACATCCACTGATTTCTCAGGTGGAAACCGTGGAGTGATCATTTTCAAATACTCATAGTTTCTAGTTCATTTCCTACTTAAATATAGGCAGATAATGTACACAAAAAAAGGGAGGAAAAGAGAAAACATGGAATTAAAAAAGCTATTAACCTGGTACCAGTGAGGGGGGATATGCTAGAGTCCATTATTAAAAGTTTAATAGCTGATAATTGGAAATTGGTGACAGGTTCTGTCAAACAACGTTAATTTACAAGAGGGAGATTACACTGTAACTAAAATTCTCTATGAACTCATGATGGAGTAGATGTAAAAAAGCCCTCTTTTGAGCGGCAGGTAGTGAGTAACAGTGCAGAGCAGATTTCAGTGCTTGGGCCCCAGCTATTCACAATATACATATTAACGATTTAGATGAGGGAACTAAATCTAGTAGCACCAAATGCTACTAAGCTGCATGAGAGCGTGAGTTGTGAAGCAGATGCAGAGAACCTTCAGAGTGATTTGGGCAGTTTGAGACAGCAGCTGTGGTAATAATGTGGATAAATGTGCAGTTATCCACTCAGTTGGCAGAAACAGGAAGACAGATTACCTGCAGAGTGAGAGAGGGGGCAAGGGGTATGGTGAGACCCGAGTGTCCTTGTACACCAGTTAAGTACAAGAAGGCAATTGCTGTATTGACCATCGCAACGAGAGGAATTGAGTACAGGTAGAGATACTTTACTGCAATTGTACAGGATTTTAAAGGCACCTGTTGAGGTGGGTACAATTACAATATTTAAAAAAACAAGTACATGGAAAGAAATGTTTGAGAGGATTATGCACCAAATGCAGGCAAATGGGACTAGCTCAGATAGACATAGACATATTGGCTGGCATGGGCGAGTTGGGCTAAAAGGCCTCACTCCATGCTGTATGATGTCAAATTTAAAAAAATTGCAAAATCCTGAAAAACCAAATGGAATAGATGGAGGAATGATGTTGCTGATAGTGGGAAGGACCAGAACCAGTCACAGCCTAAGGTTAAGGGGTAATTAGGATTTATATGGGGAGAGATCTTTTCACGAATTGTGAACAAATGGCATTTCTATTACAGAAGGCAGTTGAGGCCAGATCATTACATATATTCAAAGAGAGGTTAGATGTGGTAGCAACAGTTAAAGAGATCAAGGTATATGGGGAGAAATCTGAAATGGGACATTGAACTGGATGAACAGCCATGATTTCACTGAAGGACAGAACAGACTTGAAGGGCCTGCTGCAAATTTTTATGTTAATTCTCTTTTTGTTGGTGTTGATTGAGCAATGATTATGATGAGAATTTTGGAATCTGCCTGTTAAATGGAAACTTGGGATCCTGCCTGTCCCATAGCAATCTACTGGGGACACTCAATACATCGAGCATAGAAAAGTACTACACACGGACAGGGTCTTTGGTGCATAATGTCTGTGCCGAACATGATGCCAAGATAAACTAACTCCATCTGCCTACACATGATCCATATCCCCCCATTTCCTGCATATCCATGTAAGAGTAGGGTAACACCCTGCTTATTATTCATCAGTGTATTTCACAATGATCAAAAATTTTAGCCCTCAAATTATGACGGTCACATTAGAATGTTCCAAGATCAGTATTTCTTGGCAGAGAGCAGGAGATGCAGTTCATAACACGTAGCCTTAACTTTGTGTATTTCTTCCTAAGAGAACATTCTGTATTAGTGAAAGGAGTGGCAGGGTGGGGAGTTCTATGATCTCACTTTCTTCCCACTAGATGCACTGATGCTCTGTGCCAAGATGTGATCAAAAAACTAATACAATTTTATGAGATCACTATTATGAAAGCTATTAACAAAATAAGTAGAATTAAGAGACCTGGCAATATTACTACGAAGCATTCGTATCCGGGTACTTCCTCGTAACTGCACGACAGCGTTGTGTGGTGCACCATTTCTCCATCGAACTGGTGAACTGTACACAGTGCATGCCAGTTCCTCTAGGAGGGAAAATGCAATTATTCTTAATTAGAAAGTAAGCAGTTTTGAGTCTGAGCCACACATTTTATACTATGAGAGGTCCAGGCTCAATCTGAACATACCCGATATTTCTGTATCAATCTCCATCTATCAGACTCTCCCTGTAACACCAATACCCCACTCACACAACTACCTCCAGTGCAACAACCAGAATACTGAAATACAAGTATTCATAACTAAAGCAGGTGACTAAACTGATTTGGAGGCTTATGTTGAGAACATCTGTTTGAGAGCTCTTGCATGCAAATTTATTGGAGGGTTAACGGTTTCCTACTATATCTATACAAGGATTAATTTAGATTAATACAAATAATCCTGCAGGTCAAGATGACAGATGAGTGAAAAGGACAAACAAAAGTATTCATTTTTAAAGAGTATCGCAGATGTTAGTACATGTGGCTTCAGGTTTCAACTATTCTAGTAATTTGTGACACTTAATTTGCACTTTAAATATACTGCATTTAAAAGAATTGCTGTCCCGTGCCCCATGTACTTGTCAAGTGAATAGACAAGCTTCCATTTTATCGCGGAGAACAATAATTTACCATTATCCTGCTAATTATAGTTATCCCTCAAGGAAAGACCAATGAACTGGTTACTTCTATCAAGGCAGTTGGTTCCATTTTGACACCTTATTATAAACAATAATATTTCAAGTAATTTATTAACCACAAAGTTGTTTGAACTGTAAAATCAAAATTTCCTTTAAACTAAGGGGCTAAGATGAATTGGTTATCTAAAAATAGCCTCTCCCCAGAGCCATGCAACTCCCTTCCTTTGGTATATTTATCCAGCTCCCATGTCAATGCTCCCATTAAATCACTTTCTGCCACCATCAGACCCTAACTGTGCAAAAATGTTATTCCTCATTTTCCCCTGTGGTGATTCAATCAGAAAGGCACTCAGAGCTTTGGGATGCACTCTCATCATAAGGGTATAGAGATAAAGTTGGGACATTGACAGTCATCTCTTACATCTTCTAACATAGTGAACAGTTTAAAAGGACATAGTAGAGATAGTAGAAATAATAAACCCCAAAGAGGACTTTGATGAAAGCTGTGAAAATTGTGATGTTTTCAAACCAGAAAGACTGCAAATGAAGCAGTGATCTGTTGAGGCTATGTGGCTCACATAAGGTAACCCAGACCCAGTAAGAGTGAAAAGAAAACCAAAATATGAAACAAATCGTCAGTAAAAATTACATTTAAAACTTATACAATTAATAATAACATGCCATGGCTTTTAGAGGGTTTTAGAGGCAAATCCAGGGTTTGACTGGATATAGAAAAGGAAACATCTATTTGACCTTATCTGTTGCTTTATACATAAAAAGAACAAAAGATTCCAAAAGTGATTCTTTTTTCAGGCTCACAGCAATAAAAATGAAGTGCTGGTGAATGATAGCTCCCAAAACAATGTCTCATGTGCACTATGTATGAGGTGATGTGCCAAAACATTAAGTGTGCAGTATTCACATGGTATCCCAGTGGGAGCATGACTCGCTGCAGAGAGCTGAATTTATTCAATACTAGTTATTCCACTCACATTAAAAGGCTGCAATTAATAAAATAATCAAAATACCTTTTGTAAGTACAGGAGGTAGGCAATCATGAATAAAATCTTTGGCTTTCTGATCAACAGCTGCATCGATTGGTGCATACTTGAGTAACTTTTTCAGTAGATTGTAAACCTTCTTATTAAATATTTCCCTCCGTGGGTCATCTTCCTAAGAAATAAAATTCAGATTTCAGGCATGTGAGTGAGGTAAAAAAGAGGAAAAGAGCCGAGTGCTGGCGCGAGGCGTACAGCGGGGGGCAAGAAATTGGAAAAACCTTAGAAAAATTACCAGGTTCAAGCCTCTTTTAGTACATTTCAAAGTAAAAACGGACATTACAAAATAACGTGTATACTAATAACATTTTTATTGTTTTAATTAATTTAATTATATAATCTTGCACTTAAATTTAATATTTACTCATTACAGTTCCACCACTGATTTTCTGGCCCTCTTGGTTCCAGAGCTTTGCTGGTTTATCCAGCTGGCTAAGGAAGTTGGCTATGGGGATAGATGTGCTGGCTCCATCACATGAGCTGGGCTGGAGTACCAGAGTCCCGGCCGCAGGTTGCAAATTCAACCCACCGATCGGCTGTGGAAATCCCGATGAGGTCGAGATTGGCTGCCTTGTCCAGCCTAGGTGCCACATTTTCGGGGAGATTTTCAGGATGCGGGAGGTTTCTCGCAGAACCCTTAGCGACCTCTAACGGAACCCTAGTGCTCATTACAAGTCTATACATCGTTTATTTTCTTTTTTTTACTGATCCGATTTCGCCGTTGGTAAACGCGATTTTGACAAAGTGAAAAACGCGGAAATCATGCAAAAAGCGCGGAAAATGGATGATAAAAACGTGTAAATCCGTGGAAAATTCACATGCCTGGAAATAAACTGTTGCAGCTGTATTGCAGGAATGGTATGGGTAAGGAACAAAGATAATAGAGCAGAGCAAGATAGACCACTCGACCCTAAAAACCGTAGTATGTCATGGTACCATTTTAATAGGCAGAAACTTGCAGAAACATTTACAAAGAAAAATAACAAAAATCTGTGAATTGATAGACGAGTTCCCCCAAAACACTGATTACACTGCGAGAGGCATAGCAAATGGCAGGGTTTGCTTATTAAAATTGCGCTCCTTTGCATACTACACTTCAGTATAGGCCATTTCGACAGAGTGGTTCATCTTGCTCCTCTAGTATCTTTGATAAGGAATAAGGTCCAGCGTATACAAGCAATAAGCCAATGTTCCGAAGGGCGTGGTGCAGTGATTTAAATTATATTAGTAATCCAGACACCTGGGTCAAAGAAGTATAGAGAGTACAGATCTTATTACACGAGTGAAGAATTTAAATTTGACGTTTTTATCGCCTGCCGAAAAATAAAAATAGATCTCTAAGAGTAGTATTCAGACTTCATTGGGGCTTGCCAGAGTTGTTGTCAAAGAACAAGCAATGTTTTTTTTGTCGACTCTTTCAGACAATGATGATGATCATTGATCCTGTCCCATTGGGATTTTGTATGGAAAACTGACTTGATCACTGTACTTCAAGAGACAAGTCAGAAACTGAAGTAAAAACGGTGAGTTGACAGCATTCATGAAGAGAGAAACAGAATTATCACATCAAACAGTAATGGCCAAGAGAGCACACCAACACCTCTTCCTTAGAAGTCTTGGTAGGTTCGGCATGTCGCCCAACAGCCTTCACCAACATTACATGCGCTGTAGAAAGCATTTTATCAGGATGCATCACAGCATGGTTGAAGACTGCAAGAAATTGCAGAGAGTTGTGGATGTAGCCCAGATCATCATGCAAACCAACCTCCTCCCTTCCATGGACTCCACTAACACTTCCATGGACTCCACTTACACCATGCTGTGTTGGCAAGGCCATCAGCGTGATCAAGGACCAGTCTCACCCTAGTCACTCCCTCTTCTCCCTTCCCCCATCAAGAGGTACAGACGTTTGAAAATGCATACCTCCAGATTCAGGGACAGTTTATTTCCAGCTGATATCAGGTAACTGAACCGTCCTCTCACAAGGTAGGGTGCAGTCCTGAGCTACTATCTACCTCGTTGGATTCCTTTGAACAATGTTGGACAATATTGGACTTCATCTTGCACTAAATTATATAGCCTTTATCTGTACTACTGTGGATGGTTTGATTGTAATCATGTATAGTCTTTTCGTTGACAAAATGGGGACAGAATCCAGAAATCGGAGGTGCAAAGGGACTTGGGAGTGCTGGTGCACAATTCCCAAAAAGTTAATCTGCAAGTTGAATCAGTAGTAAAGAAAGCAAACTCAATGTTAGCATTTATTTCAAGAGGGCTTGTGTACAAAAACAGGGATGTAATGCTGAGGCTCTATTAGGCGCTGGTACGATCCGATACGATAGAACTTTATTTATCCCAGGAGGGAAATTAATTTGCCAACAGTCATAAAACACACAAAATACATATTAGCCCCTCCCCCCCCCCCCCATGGGTGATGCATCCTAGTTGGCTGCTTGCTCCACACCTCGGCTAGAGCAGCGTCGCTTGTGGCTGAAGAGACCAATGCGGGAATGACAGTCTCTGTCGCAAAGGTCAGATTTGTGTGTGGTCTCTGGTCTGTTGAAGTTGCTGCGCTCCTTTCTGCGTGCCCGCTTGTCTGCCACTGCATTCATCAGTTTCTCTTTCCCCATTTTGAGATGTTGGTTCAGGGTACCTCTCCACCTCGTACAGTCAGCTGCAAGGCTCCCCCAGGACTCCACACCAATGTCGAGCACCTTTAAATCTCTCTTGCAGACATCCTTGTAACGTAGCTGGGGGTGGCCGATGGTTCTCCTCCCAGATGTCAGCTCTCCATAGACGATATCTTTTGAAATTCGGCCATCCTCCATGGCCCAGCCATGCTGTTGACACAGGCGTGCTGTTGACACAGGCGTTGTAGACTGTGCTCTTTGTCTTCACTGTCAGCTTTGGGTTGGTCCACACTCGAGTTGTGAGGCGAGCGAGAGTTGTAGCTGCCTTCCCGATCCTCTTGTCAATCTCTGTGTCCAAGGACAGGTTGTCGGTGATGGTGGAGCCGAGGTACGTGAACTGATGGACGCATCGAGTTCGTAGTCGTCGATGATGATGACAGACAGTGCCTCTATATCCTGCCCTAGGACGTTCGTCTACTTCAGGCTGATGGTCAGTCCGAAGTCCTTGCAAGCCCGATAGAAGCGGTCCATCAGTGACTGTAGTTCCTGCTGGGTGTGGGACACAACTGCTGCGTCATCGGCGAACAACATGTCTCTGATGAGAGTTTCACGTACTTTTAGCGGCTCTGAGGCGGGTGAGGTTGAAGAGCCTGCCATCTGATCTAGTAGGCAGGTAGATCCCCTCTGTTGCAGTGCCGAAGGCATGTTTCAGGAGCAGAGCGCAGAAAATCCCAGAGTGGGGGAGCGAGGACTCAGCCTTGTTTGACGCCACCGCGGATGTCAAAGGGCTCCGAGGAACTGCCAATGAACTGCACTGCCCCCTTCATGTTGCTGTGGAAGGATTCTATCATGCTCTGCAGTTCTGGTGGGCAGCTGATCTTTGCGAGAGCCTTGAATAGGCCATCTCTACTGACGAAGTCGAACGCCTTGGTGAGGTCAATGAAAGCAATATACAGGGGCATCCGCTGTTCTCTCCACTTCTCCTGGAGCTGGCGAAGGGAGAAGACCATGTCTACCGTTGACCTTCCAGCTCGGAAACCACACTGTGACTCTGGGTAGACACCTTCTGCCAGCTTCTGCAGGCGGATCAAGATGACCCGAGCAAAGACCTTGCCGATGATGTTGAGGAGGGAGATGCCTCTGTAGTTGTTGCAGTCGCTTCTCTCGCCCTTGTTCTTGTAGAGGGTAATGATCATGGCATCCCTCATGTCCTGTGGTACAGCTCCGTCTTCAGAGGACAATTTGCAATGCTTGATCAGGTCAGGGGGAATCCCGTCGCTGCCTGGGGCCTTGCCTGAGGCCAGGCTGTCAATGGCCCTGCTGAGCTCTTCTACCGTCGGCTCTCCATCTAACTCATCCAGGGTCGGCAGGCACTCGATGGTGTCAAGGGCTGAGTGGGACACAGTGTTCTCTCTCGAGTAGAGGTCGGAGTAGTGTTCCACCCATCTCTCCATCTGCTGGCATCTGTCTGTAATTACTTCCCCAGTGGAGGATTTGAGGGGGGCTGTCTTGCTCTGGACTGGTCCTAGTGCCTTCTTAATGCCATCATCCCCTTATGTTCCCTGTTATGGCAGCCTTCTGGATGTCCTCACCAAGCTGTGTCCAGTACTCACTGGTGCAACGCCTGGCAGTCTGCTGAGCCTTGCTCCTGGCAGCCCTGAGGATCTGCAGATTTTTCTTGTTGGCTGACCGCTTGTACTCGGCTAGGGCGGCCGGTCGGACAGTCAACAAACTGAGTGAAAGTGGGTAGGGTAGTGTCCAGAGTCACGTGGTTGAAATGCCCCGAGATAGCGATGAAAGCACTCAGGTGTTGTGTCTGGAGTCTTGCTGTAACTGTGTGGATGACGTCACACGCGCTCAGCAGGTTGGCGGATGGAAGAAAGTAAACAGCCACCACAATAGCACGTGAGAATTCCCTGGGCATATAGTATGGACGGAGACCCACAGCCATCCTTAACCGTGATGTGACCAGGGTTGTACAGTTGATGTTAACGAGAATAGCAAGTCCCCGACATTTACACTTGCCACTCTCTCTGCAGTCCCTGTCCGCCCGAACAGTCTGAAAGCCATCCATACTAGTGGTGAACTTAGGGATGTCCTCGTGGAGCCATGTCTCCGTGAAGCACATCACATTGCTCTCACAGTACCCCCTCTGGGTCCTCACTAGTGCTGCTAGCTTGTCCATCTTGTTAGCCAGTGATCTCACTTTCCCAATTATGATGGAAGGCAAGTATGGCTTGTACCTCCTTTTTTCCACATGTCGTTTTACTCCCACTCGGCATCCCCTATATTTCCTCCTCAGTTCCTTGGGGATTTCTGATGTAACCCTGGCGAAGCCAGCCAGTGGGGGCGGACGGAGCTCCAGCAGTTGATCCCTTGTGCTAAACCTGTGGTCAGAACAACGAAAAGGTGGACAAGCAGGGACATTGAAAAACTACAGTCCTGCTTTGACTGCACTGATTGGAATGTGTTCAGGGAAGCAACCACAAGCCTCGATGAGTACACAGACACTGTGACATGCTATGTCAGTTTTTGCGAGGACAGTTGCATTCCCAAGAAGACCCGGATCTGGTACAACAACAACAAACCCTGGTTCACAGCAGAACTCAGGCAGCTCCGCCAGTCAAAAAATGAGGCCTACAGGAGCGGGGATGCAGACCTCTACAGGCAGGCCAAGTACAAGCTGAGAAGAGGAATCAGAGCGGCCAAGGAAGCTGAGAAGCAAGTTCCCAGCTAATGACTCCTATTCAGTTTGGAAGGGCTTGCAAGAAATCACCAGGTACAAGAGGAAAATTCCACGCTCCTTGGACAATCGTCAGCTGACCAACGACCTGAACGAGTTCTACTGCAGGTTCGAGAAACAGAAACATAACCCTAGGACCCCCTCCCCCCACCCCCAATCACCACTTCACACGTACTCAAAGACTGACTCCAGTTTGCAAAGACTGGATCCGTCCCCCCCCACCACCACCCCTCTGCAATCACCAATTTGCACATCCTCACAGAATGACTCCAGTTTAACAATAGAAATTGCGGAGATGGAGAAGCTATTCAGAAAACAGAAAAGCCTGAAATCTCCAGGACCGGACAATGTTTCCCCCTCTACCCTCAAGCTCTGTGCCGAACAACTGGCACCGATCTACAGACATTTTCAACCAGTCCCTGCAAACCTGCACTGTCCCTGCCTGCATCAGGTACTATTGTCCATCCCCTCCCCCCACTCACCATCAACAATACCATAGTCACATCTGTGGAGTCATTTAAGTTCCTTGGAACCATCATCTCCAGGGACCTTAAATGGGGGGCCACCATCGACTCCACAGTCAAAAAGGCCCAACAGAGGATGTACTCCCTGCGGCAACTGAAGAAACACAATCTGCACAGGCATTGATGGTCCAATTCTATACTGATATCATTGAGTTCGTCCTCACCTTCTCCATCATGGTCTGGTTTTGCTCAGCCACCAAGCACGACATCCGGAGGCTGCAACGGTTCATTCGCACAGCTGAGAAGGTTGTTGGCTGCAACCTTCCCCCCATTGACGAACTGTACACTACAAGGGCCAGGAAGCGAGCGGGAAAGATCATCTCTGACCCCTCTCACCTTGGCCACAAACTCTTCGAAGCACTTCCCTCTGGAAGGCGACTCTGGACTGTCAAAGCAGCCACAGCCAGACATAAAAACAGCTTTTTTTCCACGAGTGATATTTCTACTCAATAACCAAAGTCTGTAGTCTCTTTTTTGCTTATTTTCACCCACATGTTTAGACCGTAATGTTGTATCCTTATTGTTTTGATGTGTTTATGCTTTATTCTTAATTGTTAACTGTATGTTTGGGTTGTCATTTGTGAGCGGAGCACCAAGGCACATTCCTTGTATCTGCATACTTGGCCAATAAACTTATTCGTTCATTCATTGTGTAGTCAACAAAGAGACCAGCTCCTGGTTGTTGCAGTGCAGAGACAGAGACAGGGTGAAAATGTGTCTCCCCAACGAGGAAAGAGATAAAACGTTTGCCCCACCACAACATGGTACAGTAAACTTATTAATTAACCAAAGAAACACAATATAAACAGGAATTAAATAAGTCATTTAATTCTGGTAATTAAGAAATGGGAAAGCCGCATTTGGAATATAGTGAGCAATTTTGGGCACCATATTTGAGGAAGGACGTCTCTGGAGAAGGTCCAGAGGAGGTTTACAAGAATGATCCTAGGAATAAGCAGGTTAACCTATGATAAGTGGTTGTCGGCACTGGCCTGCACTCGCTGGAGTTTAGAATAATGAGGGGGGACCTCAATGAAATGTACAAAATAATGAAAGGCTTGAATAGAGTGGATGTAGAGAGGATGTTTCCACTAGTGGAAGAGTCTAGGACTAGAGGTCATAGCCTCAGAATTAAAGGCCGTTCTTTTAGGAAGGAGATGAGGAGAAATGTCTTTAGTCAGAGGGTGGTGAATCTGTGGAATTCTTTGCCACCGAAGGCTGTGGAGGCCAGATCAGTGGATATTTTTAAGGCATAAATTCCTGATTAGTGCAGGTGTCAGAGGTTATGGTGAGAAGGCACGAGAATGGGATTTGGAGGGTGAGATAGATCAGCCATGATTGAATGGAGTAGACTTGATGGGCCAAATGGGCTAATTCCACTATCACTTATGACCTAGCATGCCACATAAAAGCTTTTCACTGTACCTCGGTACACGTGACAATAATAAACTAAACTCAAGTAACTACAAGGTTTTTCTTTAGAACCTAAAGAATTAGGCATTTGCAGTTTTAAATTGGGACTGAAACAGGGTAGAGGGAGGAAAATGATAGTAAGTTACATTCCAGGGGCGTATGTGCTGGATTGGATGAGAGATTAAGTGATAAAACTAATAACAAGAAGCTAGAAGTCCTGTTTGCAAACAAAACTAAAACATTCTACAAAATATCCACCGTCTGCATATAATGTCCTGCAAAGAGGGCTAGACAACAAACAAAAAACCTTCCGTCCTCTTGCAGGGTTATGAAGTACCAAAGTCAAAAATCAAAGTTTGCACAGACTCGCTTTACTCAGAATATTATTTTCTACTGTAATTTTTAAAAAGACATTATCACAGAAAGCAAAGATGGGAATTTACCCTTTCAGAATTCTGGACTCCCATGTAGTCTAAGTAATCAACAGGCAAGCCTTCACGGAATTCTACATCATCTTCTATTGCCATGTCCAAGGCAGTTGGAAAAAGCTGTAACATACAGAAATTAAAGTCTATTTTAAAATGAATTGTGTGCCCATAGCGGTACTTATGCTTCCGGAACTTTTATTGATTCAGTTACAAACTAGGGGTACTCAATACAGTAGTTACAATATTGAACTGATAATGCAGAAACTGGACCACAAGGCCCATGCCTACGTCAATAGACACGAGTTACACGCGACCACAATCTCTGCAGAACTCAAATTCTGAAACACACAAAACAAGCAGCAAAATTAAAGTCGGGATCAGTAATAGTTAAAGCCTGGAATGTCACAAAATCCTATCTAGTTTGATATGAAATTTAGGAAAGGAAACCTTCTGTCTTTAACCATGCTGAAATATAAGTGCCTCCATACACAGAAGTAATGAGTTTCTTGAACCGTCCACTGACAAGGCATAGCAAGCTACTTAGTCTTGAACAGTGAGGGACAGGAACAAAATGCTGGCCATAGTAGCAATAATTATATTATCTGAACAAATAAATAAAAGTCAAAAAATGAATTACAGTTAATATGTGCTTGTGTGAATAAAAATATACATCATAATTTGCTGGAGACATCTGGAGACTATCTTTGTATTGAGCAAGAATTCTAACAACAGTCAAATATGCAAGATAATGATTTGAATAGCATGCAGAGTGAACAAGGATTTGTGAAAGATTATGTTTGACTAACCTAATGGAGTTCTTGTGAGGGTAAAGAAGGCATTGTACTGGATGTGGTGTATTTGGATTTTCAGAAGGCTTTACCATGCATGTCATTGAACAAAATTAGAGTACACGGAGTATAAGAAAATAACTGCAGATGCTGGTACAAATCGATTTATTCACAAAATGAAGTAGTTGGATATAGTACTATTCGGGTCACAGATCTACCTACCAAGTCCTCATTGTTCATCAAACCACACATTTACACTAATCTTATATTCATTCTCTTTTTTATATTGCCCAACTCATCTCATTAACTCCCCCTGGATTTGCCATAGATCCGTCAACGCGAGCTCTATAGCACGGAAACAGGCCCTTTGACCAATCTCGCCCATGCCGATCAAGCTGCTTAACCGAACAAGTCCCACTTCCCTGAGCCTGGCCCATACCTCTAAAAACATACTAATTCTTGTACCTGTCTAAGTGCCTTTTAAAAGTCGTAATTGTACCTGCCTCTACTACTTCCACTCGCAACCTTGGTGTGAAAAAAATGCTTCTCATACCCCTTTTAAATCTTTCCTTCTCATCATAAAACTAGGACCTGTAGTTTTAGACTCCCCAACCCTAGGGAAACGACTGTGGCTGTTCACTTTATCTATACCCCTCTATCAGGTCATCTAATCTCCAAGCAAAAAAAACCTCAGCTTATCTTACAGCTCAAACCGTCTAGACCCAGTAACATCCTTGTCCACTTTTTCAAGTTTAATAACATCGTTCCTATGGCAGGGTGGCCTGAACTGAACACAGTACTCCAAATGTGGCCATACCGATTCCTGTTCTCAACACCCTAATCAATGAAGTATAACAACTGCCTTCTTCACCATCCTGTCCACCTGTCATCACTTTCATGGAACTATGCATCTGCACCCCTAGATTTCTCAGTTCTACCATAATGCTAAGGCCCTTTTTACTGTCTAAGTCCTGCCCAGGTTTGTCCTATCAAAACGCAACACCTTGCATTTATCCGAATTATACTCCATCTGCCGTTTCTTGGCACAATCGATCAAGATCCTGTGGTAATAGTAGAAACCATCTTCACTAACTACCAATATCATCAATTTTAGTGGTCATCTTCACATTTACACACCATGCCAACTTTATTCACATCTAAAACGTTAATATAATTCACGAACAACAGTGGACACATGAGGCATACGGAACTACAGATGCTGGAATCTTGAGTGCTGGAGGGAGTCAGCAAGTCAGGCAGCATTTGTGGAAGGAATGGACTGGTTATGTTTTGGATCAGAACACTTCAGATTCAGTGGACCCATTGATCCCTTGCTACACACTTGCTACCGGCCTCCAGTCTGAAAAGCAACTCTCTATCACCACCACCTGTTTCCTACCTTTAAGGCAATTTTGGATTCAACTGGCCAGCCCTGGATCCCATGTAACGTAACTTTCCAGACCAGCCTGCTATGCATTTTGCCAAAGGGGAGCCGGCGTGCTCTGTAACTTTGTCAGCGCTATAGGTGGCTGCTATTGGTACACATTGTGTAGGCAAGCAAAGAATCTCACTGTGCCTAGTCACATGTGACAATAAAGTATTCCTATTCCTACAATTGACATTGACATTCTTGGCTGTGTTAATCAAGATCCCGTGGTAATCGTGGTAAAACTGTGCATCACCCTATCTATTCACCTCAGGATCTTAAATGCAGTGCCCGCCATAATGTTTGAAACCAAGACCCATCATTTATTTATTTGCCTCTATACTCCACAAATTGAGATTTGTAATAGAAAAAAAATCACATGTGGTTAAAGTGCACATTGTCAGATTTTATTAAAGGCCATTTTTATACATTTTGGTTTCACCATGTAGAAATTACAGCTGTGTTTATACATAGTCCCCCCATTTCAGGGCACCATAATGTTTGGGACACATGGCTTCACAGGTGTTTGTAATTGCTCAGGTGTGTTTAATTGCCTCCTTAATGCAGGTATAAGAGACCTCTCAGCACCTAGTCTTTCCATCACTTTTGGAAACTTTCATTGCTGTTTATCCACATGAGGAACAAATTGTGCCAATGAAAGTCAAAGAAGCCATTATGAGACTGAAAAACAAGAATAAAACTGTTAAGAGACATCAGCCAAACCTTAGGCTTACCAAAATCAACTGTTTAGAACATCATTAAGAAGAAAGAGAGCTCTGGTGAGCTTACTAATCACAAAGGGACTGCCAGGCCAAGGAAGACCTCCAGCAGATCAGAAACACTCTTCAAGAGTCAGTTGTGGATTTGTCAATGACCACTGTCCGCAGGAGACTTCATGAACAGAAATACAGAGGCTGTAGGAGCCATTTGTGTTTGTAATGGCTGCTGTTAGCATATTATATTATTTTGTCTAGATATATCTTGCCTTATTATTTTGGACATTTGGGGCTGTTGTTAGATGAATATATATATGGGCACAATGGACGGGGAGGAGCCAGAACAAGATGGTATATCTGTGGATACAAGGACTGGGAGGAGTTAGACAAGGGGAGTCAGGAGAGGATACAGTTCTTACCAGACATGCAACGAGACCTGTGAGCAGACGGGGGGGGGGGGGGGGGGGGGGAAGAGAGCAGCCAGCTAAGACTTGTATGCAAAATAAGTACAGCCTGATATGTTCATCTCTTTGTTTGTACAACTACTTCAATAAACAACTAATTAAACTGAAAAAACCCCATCTTTGTTGGGGTTTTCGCCAAGATCACTCCCACACCCTGTATAGTAATGGCAATTAGAAAAGAGTTTACTGGAAAAGACTGCAGTTGCCATTACAGAGGCTACACTGCAAGATGCAAACCACTGGATAGCTGCAAAAATAGGGTGGCCAGTTTACAGTTTGCCAAGAAGTACTTAAAAGAGCAACCACAATTCTGGAAAAAGGTCTTGTGGACAGATGAGACAAAGATTAACTTATATCAGAGTGATGGCAAGAGCAAAGTATGGAGGAGAGAAGGAACTGCCCAAGATCCAAAGCATACCACCTCATCTGTGAAACACTGTGGTGGGGATGTTATGGCTTGGGCATGTATGGCTGCTGAAGGTACTGGCTCACTTATCTTCATTGATGATACAACTGCTGATGGTAGTAACATAATGAATTCTGAAGTGTATATACTCATCCTATCTGCTCAAGTTCAAGCAAATGCCTCATAACTCATTGGCCGGCGGTTCATTCTACAGCAAGGCAATTATCCCAAACATACTGCTAAAGCAACAAAGGAGTTTTTCAAAGCTAAAAAATGGTAAATTCTTGAGTGGCGGGTCAACCACCCGATCTGAATCCAATTGAGCATGCCTTTTATAAGCTGAAGAGAAAACTGAAGGGGACTAGCCCCCAAAACAAGCATAAGCAAATGATGGCTGCAATACAGGCCCTGCAGAGCATCACCAGAGAAGACACCCAGCAACTGGTGATGTCCATGAATCACAGACTTCAAGCAGTCATTGCATGCATAGGATAAGCAAGAAAATACTAAACATGACTACTTTCATTTACACGACATTGCTGTGTCCCAAACATTATGGTGCCCTGAAATGGGGGAGTATGCATAAACACTGCTGTAATTTCTACATGGTGAAACCAAAATCTATTAAAATGGTCTTTTAAAAAATCTGACAATGTGCACTTTAACCACGTATGATTTTTTATATTATAAATCTCAAATTGTGGAGTACCGAGGCAAATAAATAAATGATGGGTCTTTGTCCCAAACATTATGGAGGGCACTGTACCTCTATAAAATCCCCCTCATCCTCTTCCTTTCCAATGACTAGAGTCCTAGCCTGCCCAACCTCTTTCTACAGCTCAGGGTCTCAAGTGCTGGCAACATTCTCGTACATCTACTCTGCACTCTTTCAACTCTTTCAAGCTTAACAACATCTTTCCTACAGCAGAGTGATCAAAACTGAACACAATACTCCAAACCTGACTTTTCAATCATCTTGTATAGCTGTAACATAACATCCCAGCTTCCATACTCAATACTCCGATGAAGGCCAAAGTTGGCATAAGCCTTCATGACCACCCTATCTACCTGTGATGTGACTTTCAAGGTACCTTGAACCTGCACTCATCCCTCTGCTCAACAACACTATACCAAAACTCAGATTGATCTGGTCCACAACACTAGAGCCCTGCTACTGTGGAAGGTCTTGCACCCGTTAGACTTCCCAAAATGCAACACCTCACACTTATTTGCATTAAACGCCATTAACCATTCCTCAGCCCACTTGCCCAACTGATCAAGATCCCGCTATATTTTTTAATAACCAACTTCACTATCTACAATACCACGCGGACACTACGTGGAAGCTCCCAAAAAATAGATGGCTTGCAAAAATGGCCGCATGAGCAGTAGCGCACTGCTACCGAGATGCGCAACTCAGAAATAAACCAGTGGTCTTAAAGAATTGCTTACATAAATGCGAGAATTGTTTACACAAATCGACTATTACGCAAGTTGGAGAATAATTGTACTTAGAAAATCTCTCCCTTCAGTTCCTTAGCATCCACATCTTTCTCCATTGAAAATATGCACCAGAAATATTCATTTAATACCTTGCCCATTTTCTGTGCCTCCACACAGATGAACTCGTTGATATTTATGGGTCTTTATTTTCTCCCTGTTTACTCTTCTTCCCTTACAATCTATTTGGATTTTCATTTCCTTATCTGCCAAAACTACATCATGCCCCATTTTTGTCCTGATTTCCCTCCTAAGTGTACTCCTATTCTCTAGTATAGGAGTGTAATATATAGTGTAGAACCCTATGAATCTATGAACTAGTCTCGCTGGCGATACGAAGTAGTGACTTTACTGACTGTGCCACTGTCAACCGAAGTAGGTTGAGAATTGGTTAATGGAAAGTTATGACTGGGAGTAAATGGGTCCTTCTAAGGTTGGTAGGTTGCAACATGACTGCCACTCTAAATCTGCACTAAAGATGTAGCTAACCTTTTAAAGTCGGTTGATGACACCAAACTAGATACATGAGCTAGGATGAGGTTGCAATGAGGCTTCAAACAGTTGGGACCAGCTGCGTGAGTGGGTTACATCGTAACGCATGGATAATAGTGTGGAAAAATGTGAGGATATTCACTTTGTAAAAGAAACAGAATGCCAACTCTTTTTTTGAATGATGAGAGATAGGGAAATGGTGATGTTGAAAGGACATCCTTGCACACCAGCCACATAAAGCCAAAATGCAGATGCAGTGGTCTGTTTGGAAACCTAAATGTTGGCCTTTTGGGCAAGAATTGAGATGCCTTCCTATAAGTTGGATGGCACATTTAGAACAGCCACTGGCTGTCAACGCAAAAGACCCCTGATCAATCTTCACCTGTATGACCAGGGTGCAGTCTATGTTGAGTTAGCAAGTTCTCCCTGTGACTATGTGGATTCTCCCGGGTGCTTCAGTTTACTTCCATATCCCCAATATAAATTGTGTGTGTGTGTGTGATTATTTGAGAGAATGTGTGTGTGTGTGATTGTTTGAGAGTGTTTGTGTGTGATTATTTGAGAGTATGTGAGTGTGTGTGTGAGATTATTTGAGTATGTGTGTGTGATTGTTTGAGAGAGTTGTGTGTGTGTGTGAGATTGTTTGAGAGTTGTGTGTGTGTGTGTGTGTGTGTGTGTGTGAGATTGTTTGAGAGAGTGTGTGTGTGTGTGTGTGTGTGTGTGTGTGTGTGTGTGTGTGTGCGCGCGCGTGTGAGATAATATCGAGTTGGGGGTATATTAATAACAATAAGAATTCAAAAAAGGGTATAATGTAGGGTTAATAGACAATATGTGCAGGAGTAGGCCATTCGGCCCTTCGAGCCAGCACCACCATTCAATGTGATCATGGCTGATCATTCTCAATCAGTACCCCGTTCCTGCCTTCTCCCCATACCCCCTGACTCCGCTATCCTTAAGAGCTCTATCGTGTTCTCTCTTGAATGCA
Organism: Rhinoraja longicauda; assembly: GCF_053455715.1. Lineage (NCBI taxonomy): Eukaryota > Metazoa > Chordata > Chondrichthyes > Rajiformes > Arhynchobatidae > Rhinoraja > Rhinoraja longicauda. The sequence goes on along the minus strand of NC_135961.1, from coordinate 43,162,335 downwards.
TTCAGAGAATTGGCCTCCACTGCCTTCTGACGCAGAGAATTCCACTGACTGAAAAAGTTTTTCCTCATATCCGTTCTAAATGGCCTACCCATTATTCTTAAACTGTGGTCCCTGGTTCTGGACTCCCCCAACATTGGGAACATGTTTCCTGCCACTAACGTGTCCAACCCCTTAATAATCATATGTTTCGATAAGATCCCCTCTCATCCTTCTAAATTGCAGTGTATACAAGCCTAGTCGCTCCAGTTTTTCAACATATGACAGTCCCGCCATTCCGGGAATTAACCTAGTAAACCTATGCTGCACGCCATCAATAGCAAGAATATCCTTCCTCAAATTTGGAGACCAAAACTGCACAGTACTCCAGGTGCGGTCTCACTAGGGCCCTGTACAACGGCAGAAGGACCTCTTTGCTCCTATACTCAACTCCTCTTGTTATGAAGGCCAACATTCCATTGGCTTTCTTCACTGCCTGCTGTACCTGCATGCTTCCTTTCAGTGACTGATGCACTAGGACATCCAGATCTCGTTGTACGTCCCCTTTTCCTAACGACACCATTCAGATAATAATCTGCCTTCCTATTCTTACCACATTAAACTGCATCTGCCATGCATCCACCCACTCACACAACCTGTCCAAGTCACCCTGCAACCTCACAGCATCTTCCTCACAGTTCACACTGCCACCCAGCTTTGTATCATCTGCAAATTTGCTAATGGTACTTTTAATCCCTTCATCCAAGTCATTAATGTATATTGTAAATAGCTGCGGTCCCAGCACCGAGCCTTGCGGTACCCCACTAGTCACTGCCTGCCATTCTGAAAGGGACCAATTTATCCCCACTCTTTGGTTTCTGTCTGCCAACCAATTTTCTATTCATGTCAGTACCTTACCCCCAATACCATGTGCTCTAATTTTGCCCACTAATCTCCTATGTGGGACCTTGTCGAAGGCTTTCCGAAAGTCAAGGTACACTACATCCAACGGCTCTCCCCTGTCAATTTTCCTACTTACATCCTCAAAAAATACAAGAAGATTAGTCAAGCACGATTTCCCCTTCGTAAATCCATGCTGACTCGGAACGATCCTGTTACTGCTATCCAAATGCTCCGCAATTTTGTCTTTTATAATTGACTCCAGCATCTTCCCCACCACTGATGTCAGACTAACTGGTCTATAATTTCCCGTTTAAAAAGTGCGATAACATTAGCTACCCTCCAATCCACAGGAACTGATCCTGAATCTAAAGAACATTGGAAAATGATCACCAATGCGTCCACAATTTCTAGAGCCACCTCCTTAAGTACCCTGGGATGCAGACCATCAGCCTTCAGTCCCATCAGTCTACCCAACACCATTTCCTGCCTAATGTGAATTTTCTTCAGTTCCTCCGTCACCCTAGGATCTCTGGCCACTAGAACATCTGGGAGATTGTTTGTATCTTCCTTAGTGAAGACAGATCCAAAGTACCGGTTCAACTCGTCTGCCATTTCCTTGTTCCCCATAATAAATTCCCCTGCTTCTGTCTTCAAGGGACCCACATTTGCCTTGACTATTTTTTTCCTCTTCACATACCTAAAAAAGCTTTTACTATCCTCCTTTATATTATTGGCTATCTTACCCTCGTACCTCATCTTTTCTCCCCGTATTGCCTTTTTAGTTATCTTTTGTTGCTCTTTAAAAGAGTCCCAATCCTCTGGCTTTCCACTCTTCTTTGCTATGTTATTTTATAGACAATAGACAATAGGTGCAGGAGGAGGCCATTCGGCCCTTCGAGCCAGCACCGCCATTCAATGTGATCATGGCTGATCATTCTCAATCAGTACCCCGTTCCTGCCTTCTCCCCATACCCCCTGACTCCGCCATCCTTAAGAGCTCTATCTAGCTCTCTCTTGAATGCATTCAGAGAATTGGCCTCCACTGCCTTCTGAGGCAGAGAATTCCACAGATTCACAACTCTCTGACTGAAAACGTTTTTCCTCATCTCAGTTCATCTAATTTCTTCTCTTTTATTTTTATGCTGTCCTTGACTTCCCTTGTCAGCTATGGGTGCCTCTTACTCCCCTTAGAATCTTTCCTCCTCTTTGGGATAAATTGATCCTGCAACGTCTGCATTATTCCCAGGAATACCTGCCATTGCTGTTCCACAGTCTTCCCTGCTAGGGCCTCCTTCCAGTCAAATCTGGCCAGCTCCTGCCTCATGCCTCTGTAATCCCCTTTGCTCTACTGTAATGCTGACACTTCCGAGTTTCCCTTCTCCCTCTCAATTTGTAGAGTAAAACTTATCATATTGTTAGTTTAATAGGTGGATGCTGGTGAGATATGGAGGGTATATCAAATGACGTATTATTGAGTAGGCTAGGGTTCTGTCCTCTCGAGATCAGAAGACACTGTGTCAGGAAAGATACAAAATAGTATAGTTTAGTTTAGTTTAGAGATATAGTGTGAAACAAGCCCTTCAGCCCAACAAGTCCGCACCAATTAACAATCACCAGTACACTAGTTCTATCCTGCACACTAGGGCAATTTACAAAAAGTCAATTAACCTACAAACTTGCACGTTTTTTGGAAAGTGGGAGGAAAACCAGACCACCCGGGGCGGTCACAGACAGCACCTGTAGTCAGGATAAAATACCTAGAAGGCTCAACAGGGTAGACATGGGGAAGATAGCTTCAGTAACTCGGGATAGGACACTCAAGGCTCAGAAAGGGATAAATTTCATCAGTTGGTGGTGTTTCTTTGTAATTCTCTAACCCAGGAACTGTGCAGGATGAGTTTTTGATTACAATCGAAACTGGTATAAAATTTTGGTTTAGTTTAGTCTAGCTATGATGTGGAAACAGGCCCTTTGGCCCATCGAGTCCACACCGACCCACGATCCCCGCACATTAACATTATCCTACGCACATTAGGGACAAATTTACATTCATACCAAGCCAATTAACCTACAAACCTGTACATTTTTAGCATGTGGGAGGAAACCGAAGATCTTGGAGAAAACCCACGCGGTCACGTGGAGAACGCACAAACTCCACGCAGACTGCACCCGTAGTTGGGATCAAACACGAGTCTCTGGTGCTGCAAGTGCTGTAAGGCAGCAACTCTACTGCTGCGCCACCGCGCCGCCCAAGGCGGTTAGGCCACATTTGTAATTTGGTGTGCAGTTCTGGTCGCTGTACGATAATAAGGATATGGGGGCTATGGATAGAGTGTAGAAGAGATTCACCAGGATGTTAGAAACAAGAAACAGATGCTGGTGTACAAAAAAAAGACACAAAATGCTCAAGTAACTCAACGGATTAGGCAGCATCTGCACAGAACATGGATAGACTTTACAACTTTAGATAGCTCCTCTGTCCCTCCCTTCCCCTCCTCCTTCCCAGATCTCCCTCTATCTTCCAGTCTCCACCTATATCCTTCCTTTGTTCCGCCCCCCTGACATCAGTCTGAAGAAGGGTCTCGACCCGAAACGTCACCCATTCCTTCTCTCCCGAGATGCTGCCTGACCTGCTGAGTTACTCCAGCATTTTGTGAATAAATCGATTTGTACCAGCATCTGCAGTTATTTTCTTATATGGATAGACTACTTTTCAGATGGGGACCCTTCAGGCTCATTGTGAGGGGCTGGGGAGTGAAAGCTGGGAGGAGGGCAGGGCAAAGCTTGGCAGATAATACATTGTTACAGGTGAGGTGGGTTTTTTGATAGGTAGATGGTTGGACAACCAGAGATGCAACGACAGAAGGTGTGAGACAAAAGGGTGGAAGAGTTGCTACGTGGGAAGTTAGCGGAAGGAATGTAGGTGGAAAGGGAGGGTGAGGAGAGAAATAGGTGTGAACCCAGGTGTGGCACAGGGATGAAGGGTGGGACAGGGACAGAGGAGAAAGGGGTGTATATGGGAGAAGGGGGAAAGGATGGACTATATAGTAGTTACCCAAAATTACAAGATTTTAATGTTCATACCAGGATGTTGCTTGGACTAGAGGGCATGTGCTACAAGGAGAGATTGAACAATCTTGGATTGATTTCTCTGCAGCATTGAAGGCTGAGGGGTGATTTGGCAGTATATAAAATTATGAGAGGCATAGACAGGGTTGACAGAATCTTTTTTCCAAGGGTGGAAATATCCAACACCAGAGATTTAAAAGGAGAGAGGGAAAGTTTGAAGGGGATTTATGTGGCATGTTTTTTTTAACAATGTTGTCGTGCCTGTAATGTGCTGCCAGAAGTGGAAACAGATACATTAGCAATATTTAAGAGGCGTTTAAACAAACACATGAAGAGGCAGGGAATTGAGGAAAATAGACTGGGCAGGCTGATGCGGTTTAAATTGGCATCATGGTGGGCACAGAGATCCTGTGCTGTACTATTCTATGTTCAGTGCTTGATAGATTTCTGGACATTGAAGGAATAAAGGGATATGGGAACAGAATAGGTTAATTGTAATAGATCAGCCATGGTCCTATTTAATTGCAGAGCTGAAGTGAGGGGCTAACGTTTCTTTCGTACTTGTGTCATCTCGTCACCTTGATATTACTTGTGAATAAATGATCATGAAATAAGATGCTATTTATAAAAAATATTTCAGTCAGTATTGTTCTTAATTTAAGACATCTTCAAAAGTATTGAATCTGTATCAGGGCTGAAAAAATTCATTCAACTGAATTTTATGCTTTGCATAACCTGGCGTCAACAAACTCAGGGCGATTGAAGAGCAAGAAAATTAATACTGTAGTAGCTGATTGTGACCACTTGGGGCTGCTCCAACACACATAGAATCACTACAGTACTGTAATCTTACGATAATACAGCAAAAACATCTCATTTAAAAACAGAGCAGTGTGTCTGCGGGTTGGTACAAATCTTGTTGGAAAAATAAATTAATGCCAAATTAACGTACAAAACATACAGCAATTTCAGAAAATTGAGGTTATTCCATGAATTACTAATCTCCAGGATTTGCTGGTTAATTTATGTAATCTATTTCACAAAGATGGTATCTCACCTTTAACTGCCTTAATATTTCTAAATACTTGTCAGATTTGCACATTAATTACATATTAAGCTTGCAGCAGAAAGTTAAAAGCACAAGTCACCTTCCAACAATTTTGACAACTGTTTAATGCAAAGCCAATCCCTTGCTCTAGGGCATAAATTTCATTCTATAAAAAGCTTATTTAAAATCACATCTTTACCTTTTCCTTTCTAACTCTGTTTACGCAATCTTTCGTTTGAACTCCTTTGGAATATCATTTCATTTGAATGCACCAACTCTAATTCTGCTGCTTCATAAATCTGAGTAATTAAGAGGTTCATTGCTCAACTGTATTCAATCCTGATTTTTGATGCTCTCTGAGTGGAGTTTTCACATTTTCCCTGTGACCACACATTTCCTCCGGAGCTAAATATGTGCAGGTTGGTAAGTATATGGGCTACTACAAATTATCCCAAGTGTATGCGGATATAGGCAGTGGTAGAATCTGGGGAAGTTAATAAGAATGTGGGGAGAATAAAGTGGGATTAGTTCTTGGGGTAAGTTCTTGATGATTGGTGTGGACCGAAGGGACTTTCGTTGCAAGCGTGGACTCTATAAGACATCTGAAGGTGTCCTGTGGTATCTGGCACCAAAACACTAGCAGCAAATCCTTCAAGTCCTATAATTTGCGAGGTGGAGCCGCCGTGGATCGGACTTGCCAATCCAGCACATCCCACAGATACTCAATCGGATTGAGATCTGGAGAATTTGGAGGCCAGGGCAACACCGTGAACATTTCATCATGTTCCTCAAACCATTCCCGAACAATGTGTGCAGTGTGGCAGGGCGCATTATCCTGCTGAAAGAGGCCACTGCCATCAGGGAATAACATTGCCATAAAGGGGTGTATCTGGTCTGCAACAATGTTTAGGTAGGTGACACGTGTCAAATTGACATCCACATGAATGGCCGGACCCAGGGTTTCCCAGCAGAACATTGCAGAACATCACAGTCCCTCCACCAGCTTGTCGTCTTCCCAGTGTATCCTGGTCCCATCACTTGCCCTCGAAGAGCCTTGGGCGCCTAACACCCTGTCGCCAGTTTGTGGTTTGTCCCTTCTCGGACCACTATCGGTAGGTACTCACCACTGCTAACTGGGAGCACCCCACAAGCCTTACAGTTTCAGAGATGCTCTGACCCAGTCGGTTGGCCATAACAATTTGGCCATTATCAAAATTGCTCAAGTCTTTACTCCTGCCCATTTCTCCTGCGTCCAACACATCAACTTCAAGAACTGACTGTTCACTTGCTGCCTAATATATCCCACCCCTTGACAGGTGAAATTGTAACAAGATAATCAATGTTATTCACTTCACCTATCAGTGGTCAAAATGTTTTGACTCATTAGTGTGTGTGTATATAGTGCAAAGACATATATATTTATTTTATATTACACTACGAGTATATTAAACCACTGAAAGCCTGCCACTTTCAACACACGCTTTCCAGCAAGATCTGGCATGTAAATGTTTTGACCGATAGGATGCAGAGCAAAACCTAATGTGGGATCCTCCTCACCCCATTATTGATATAAGATTGCCTCCAAACAACTATATGGAAGACACATCAGCAAATGCAACTCAATTTTAAATGTGCATGAAATAAGCAGCTATTTATAAAACATTTGGGCATTACTCTTAAGACACCTGCAAAGGTTCAACAATCAGCTTTTGCACTATCGATCTTCATCCGTGGCTCTATGTAATTTGTGGTCAGGTTTCCACTCGTTAATTTATCCCAGACAAAGATGTGAACCTGAAGCCACCTGATGCATGTGCCTTGTGATCCCACTAAATGAAGAAGTTCACCATGCTGTAACCAGCCCCCATGATGGAGTAATCATTGTGGAAAATAAATTTCTTCAAGCAGGAAGTTCAGAAAATTATTAACATTCTTGAACCTATAGTGTGCATGTAAAATTTGCCAATGGGTCATTCTCACCCCAGCAGATTCAATTTGCTGATGAGCTGTGAAGTAGAGGAAATTTAGGAAACTCAGAGGGAGAGGGTTATTTGGAAAAATTGGCTATGTACAACACTTCTAAATAAATATCACAAGTATCCACCTACTTTACGCAGCACATCTCCCCAAGAGTTCTTCTGGTAAGTTGAAATGGTGATGTGGAGCGAATGGTGTTCTGGTGAACAATTTGCTTGGTGGATAAAGCCTCTTGGAAAATAAAGCATGTCCCCAGCTTCAAGCATGGCATCCATAATAGGAGTGCCCAACTCCGGCTGATTAAAGTTACCTGGGCAAGACAACGCAAAGAGTCACAATTACTTCTGGTAATTGTGGAGTCATACAGTGCAAAATACATGCATAACACAAAAAAATGAAGAGGAACTGAATACAACTTTTTGAAAGTACTCACGGCTTGGAAGACTTGGAAGAATTTCTTCAGCTGACCTGTGAATACGATTGAAAAGATGTTGGCACCAAAAAGAGTGACTTACATTATTTACAACAAAAATAAAAAATACCAAACATAACAAAATAATGCAAATGCACAATATTTTACATGTTAGAAATCCAAAATAAAAACAGAAAATGCGAGAAATATTCAACTGTTCAAACTGCATCTATAGAGGGGGAATCTGATGAAAAGTTAGTTCGATGGCCTTTTGTTAATGCCAAGTAATAGTTTAGTTTATTATTGTCATGTATACTGAGGTATATTGAAAAGGTTTTTATTGTGTGCTATCCAGTCAAAGACTATACACATGATTGCAAACAAGCCATCCACTATACTGATAAAGGATAAAAGGGTAATACATTTAATGCAAATTCAATGAAAGATATCTCAAATGGGGTAGATGGGAAGTCAGGATCGCACTCTACCTGGTGAGAAGACGGTTCAGTTGCCTGATAACAGCTGGGAAAAAACTGTCCCTGAACCCGGAGGTAAGCATTTTCAAACTTCTGTTCCTATTGCCTGATGAGATAGGGGTGAAGAGGGAGTGACTGGGGTGAGGCTTGTCCTTGATTTTGTTGGTGGTCTTTCTGAGGTAGCGTGAGGTGTAGATGGAGTCAATGGAAGTGAGGTTGGTTTGCATGATGATCAGGGCTATGTCCACAACTCTCTGCAATTTTTTTGTGGTCTTGGATAAGGTGTTCCGAAACCATGCTGTGATGCATCCTGATAAAATACTTTCCACGGCACATCTGTAGAAGTTGGTGAAGGTTGTTGGGAACATGCCAAACTTCCTAAGCCTTCTAAGAAAGGTGAGGCATTGTCGTGCTTTCTTGGCCATAACTTCGATTAGGCTGGTCCAGGACAAGTGGCTGGTGATATTTCTTGTTGGGAACTTGATGTTTTTGGCCATCTCTACATCAGCGCCATCAATGTGCAGCAGGGTGTGTGTATACTGCTTCGTTTCCTAAAGTCAATCACAACCTCCTTTGTCTTGCTGACATTGAGGGAGAAGTTGTTGCCTTGGTACCAGGTTACTAGGTGCTCAATCTCCTTCCTCTACTCCGTCTCATGATTAATTGATATCTGGCTCACTACGGTGGTGCCGTCTGCAAACTTGTAAATTGGGTTGGATTGGTATTTGGCTGCACAGTCATGAAGGTATAAGGAGTAGAGGGCTGAGAACACTTCCTTGCGGGGTACCAGTATCGAGGATTATCAAAGAGGATGATTTGTCACTTATTCTTGCTGATTGTGGCCTATTGGTCAGGACTTCAAGGATCCAATTGCAGAGGTGAGTGTTGACTCAATGTTCCATGAGTTTGGAGAAAATTGTGGTTGGGATAATGGTATTGAAAACAGAGCTGTAGTCTTTGAATAGGTGTCTGAAGTAGGTGTCATTCTTATCCAGGTGTTCCAGGTATGAATGTAGGGCCAGGGAGATGGCATATGCTGTGGACCTGTTGTGACGGTAAGCAAACAGCAATGGATCAAGGCTGCTTGGTAGGCTGGATTTAATATGTACCATAATCAACCTCTCGAAGCACTTCATGATGGTGGGTGTCAAGGCCAATGGGCAGCAGTCATTAAGGCATGCGATCTTGCTGTTAGTTTAGTTCATTGAGTTTAAAGATACAGCGTGGAAACAGGCCCTTCGGCCCACTGAGTCTGCACCGACCACCGATCCCCGCACATTAATACTATCCTACACACACTAGGGACAACTTACACCACGCCAATTAACCTACAAACCTGTACGTCTTTGGAGTGTGGGAGGAAACTGAAGATCTCAGAGAAAACACACAGTCACGGGGAGAACGCACAAACTCCGGACAGACAGCACCCGTAGTCGTGATCGAACCCGGGTCTCTGGCAAGCACTGTAAGGCAGTAACTCTACCGCTGTGCCACCGTGCCGCCCTAAAATTGTACCATCCTGGTTTTCTTTGCCACCGGGATGATAGTGGTCTTCCTGCAGCAGGTGGGTACCTCAGAATGAAGTAGGGAGAAAGTAAAGACGTCCGTGAACACTCCCGCTTGTTGTTCCTCGCAGTTCTTAAGGAAGCGGCCAGGGACTCCGACTGGGCCAGTTGCTTTCAGAGCCTCAGGTAGGCCGATCTAACCTCTGCAACAATGACCCAGGGAAAACTGCACTTGAGTCTGATGGGATGGCTTGGCCTTCTGCTGAAAGCGAGCATAGAATGCATTCAGTTCATCAGGGGGAGAACTGCACTATCATTAGTGATGCTGCCTGACTTCATTTTGCAGCCAGTTATAGTATTCAGACCTTGCCACAGTCGATAGATGTCTGAGTGTTTATACTGGGACTCATGTTTGGCCCAATCTGAACCTTGGCATTCCTGATGGCTCTGCAAAGATTGTGGTAAGATTTCTCGTATCGCTCAGGACCATTTAACGTACACAGTGGTCTTGGCGTTCACCTGGGAACGGACCTCATGGTTGATCCATGGCTTCTGGTTGAGGAACACTCAGATTGTCTTCTTGGGGACGCATTCCTCTACACATATACTGATGAATTCAGTCATGGCAGAGGCATACTCCTTCAGGTTGGCTGCAGATTCCATGAATATGGACCAGCCCTCTGACTAAAAAAAATCACGAGGATGTCATTTGTTTCTGCAGACCAGCACTGAATTTCTTTCTGTAACAGATCTTCCCACTTCAGTTTTTGTTTGTAGGCATGGAGTACAAGTACAGCTAGATGATCCAATTTCCCGAAATACGGCCAGAGAATGGAGAGGTAGGAAGAAGAGACATGCAGATAGTATTTTGGTAGTACTTTCTTGAAATTGGCTTAAGTGCCCGGCTACAATGACCGGGCCATCAGGGTCTCTCAAGGTTAATTGAAGCAGAGTGCAGTTCATTCAGAGCAAGCTTAAAATCAGTATTGGGAGCAAGGTAGACTGCTGTCAGGATAGATGAGGTGAATTCCAACGGAAGGTATTAGGGACAGCACTTCAGTTAGATATTCCATATCTGGAGAGCATGAGCTTGCCAGGGCCACCATGTCTGAGCAACACGAGGTACTGATTAGGGGGCAATATTAGACAGAAGGACAATATTCTTGAAGGTCTGAGACCCTCTTCCATTTACAAGATTATTTAGGGTGAATAAGCATTGAGCATCAAAATGGTTAGGGATTTTCCACAGGAAAACAATATCCTCTAGGTTATTGAGTTATTCTGCATTTCACGAGGAAGTGGAAGCCAAATAAATCACATTACTCCTCAGAAAGCAATGAAGAACACTGATTTAGAAATTAAGAAAGGCCTCTTAAATGATGATAGCCCTTCTACAATTTCAGAACTGTGCACTGTTATGTAGTGATAAAATAAGCTAGATCACTAGGAAAACAGCATGATTATCTAGCTTTTCCAGGTTTCGATAGAAATGAAAATACAAAAATCGTCTTCTCAGTTATAGTACTTCAGAAGTTTTTTAATCCTTTTCCTTCCCTAGAGATTCCTGGCATATTCCCCATTAGCACCTACAATGATACGTTTCTGCTTGTCTCCATGTAGGTGTCTATTTTTGAACCATCAGTTCACGTCTACCATGAAATGGGAAATTATTTGATTGGCTAAGTATGAAATGTCTGAGATACAATGTATTTTCTATTAACTTCTATCCAATAATGGATCATGAGAGATGATCAAAAAAAGTTGGAAAATTTATTATACTGCAGAAACACAGCCTTCGGGTAAATGAGGTCTGGGGAGCAGTCACTACTGTGCTCGGATAGATTACATGCTACACACCTAGGATCATAGACACGCCAGGCCTTTGTTCCTTCCAGTTGAATCACAAATGCTTCAATATCATCATAGTGTGGTGCGAATCCCTGATTCCCAGGAGGAGTCAGATAACTTTCATAAGAAAACAAAACAAAGATTAAAATATTTTCATGTTAGACCAAATGCCTATTAATTTAAACTGAATTTGACAGTTTTAGCGATTCCCCTGGATATTAATTTTTCATTAATAAATAAATAATTTTGAGAAATGCCACCACTGAAATAATAGTTACAATAGTGATTACAAAATTCTACTCAATTACATCAACACACTAAAATGAATAATCTAGCACCCTTGGGGCTTTGGTAATGGCAGATAACAGATTTACCGGACCATTGGAAATTATTTTTTTTTATCAAAGAATAGGTAAGCTTATGTCTTTTTTTTACAAGCTGTTCAGAGTAGTATAAATTTTCCAATGAACCAAGTATTTTTAAAATGAGTGTACAAACAGGGCTTCAGAGTGTTTAAAATGAGGGACGGAACTGGGTCCCCGAGTGTTTAAAGTGAAAGGAAACATGGGCCCCATGTGCTAAAAGTGAATTTGGCACAGGGCACAGGGCCCAGGTATATTTAAAGTGAATTGAAACAGTGTCCCAGTGTGTGGGAACAGGGGCCTATATGCTTAAAACGTGTTTGGGGCCCCTGTATTTAAAGTAAATGGCGAGATTAAAGTGAGTGTGGGAACAGGACCCCTAAGTGTTTAATGTAAGTCAATTAACGGGTCCTCCACTGTGTATTAAGTGTGTGTTGCAACAAGGCCCCAGTGTGTTTAAAGTGGGGGTCAGAATGGGGCCCCGAATGTTCAAAATGAGCTCTGTTGAGTCAGAAGGCAGATCATTGGAATTTCCGATCAATGAGATATGGATCATTAGTGTTTTACTTTAAATGTATATAAAACTAGTATATACATGGTGTGAAACAATGAGCTCACTTCATTTTTTCAGGAGCAACTTCATTTTTTCTAAACCATAAATTTTTTTCTAAAAGACCAAAATGCTAAAGTAATACAGAACCCAAAGGATTAAATTGAATATTTTAAAGAGTCTATATAAGAAGTGGCAAGTAAGATACATGCCAAAAAAGGTGACAAGGCAATGACTCTCAATACAAAGGAAAAATGTAACCACCTAGTTTTGACATTAAAAGATAAAAAGTCACCAAAAAAAAAGTCTTGCAGTCTTAATTCCATTAAAATCCTGGGGATTACCATTGACCACCATATAATTGCAATGGGTTACAAGAGAAGGTCAGCAGCTGGGTATCCTGTGGCAAGTAACTCATCTCCTGAAATTTCAAAGCCTTTCCACCATCTACAATGATAAACATCAAGAATATGATAAAAGCTCAGCCCTGGCACCAAAAGCAATTAAAATGGTCAACATCATCAGCTCAAAGCAGCCCACTTGATTGACCCCCATATTTACAGTCAATCATCCATTGTCTCGACCAACAGTGCATAGTTGCTGCACTATGTACCATCAGTGTACTAAAGGGTACTGCAGTTACTTCCCTAAATTACATTGACACCTCCCAAACCTGCAACCTTTACTGTCAAAAAGAAAATGGAATTTAGATGCGCTTATTCCTTTCCATACCCCACATTTTCCTAACTTGGATCTATCCAAGATATATAACTTGGATATATCCAAGTTATTATATATATATAAACATAGCACAAAAAGTAAGGAAATTTGTGTTTGGTAGATTATTTCTTTGTTGTAACAATGCTTCTTGGCAATAAATCTTATACCGTTGGAAAGCCTGTTTATTTCCCTTTTAAATGGTGCCACATTTGTAAGGAACATGCATTTGTGGGATGAGCAGCAGAGCTGAGTATATGGGTTGCGCCCATGAAAAATTTGCCAAATCTTCTCTGCCAATGCCAAACAGCTTATTCTGCTGTTGCTATTGACTCTTGTTTTGAGCTTCTGGTACCCCCAGGTGCTGACAATCAGGTGCCTGATTGGCACCTGATTGGCAGCATCTGTGAGCATGGGCCCTGCTACAGTGGTCAGTAGGTGTCTGCTCCAAGAATCGGCATGCCACGTTTGACTGATCTGGATAGGGCCCGTGCGATAGGGCAACTTCAAGCTGGTATTCCGCAAAACCAAGTTGCGGCATTATTTGGAGTAAGCCCTAGTACCATCTCCAAAGTGAAGGCCAAGTTCCATATAACGGGGGATGTCAGAGACAGGCCGTGAAGTGGGCGTCCCAAGAAGACGACACCCGAAGAAGATCATTTCCTCACCCTGTCAGCACTTAGGAACCGTAGGCTGTCTTCTACAGATTTGCAGTCAAAGTTTGCAGGACGATATGGCCGACGGCTCTCTGCCCAGACAATTCGGAACAGACTGCACGCAGCCGATCTCCGGTCTCATAGGGCTGCCAGGAGGCCTGCCATGACTGCCCTTCACCGTCAGGCCCGTTTGCGCTGGTGTCGGCAACACATGCACTGGAACCTGAACATGTGGAGGAACGTTATGTTCAGCGATGAGTCCAGATTCTGCCTACGGCAGTTGGATCATAGGGTCAAAGTGTGGAGAAGATGCGGAGAACGCTATGCTGATTGCTGCACTGATAGAGTAACATCTTTTGGTGGAGGCAGTGTGATGGTGTGGGGCGGCATCTCCCTCACTGGAAAAACAAGGCTTGTCATCATTCGAGGCAATCTCAATGCAGAGAGATATCGAGATGAGATTCTGCAACCAGTGGCAATCCCATATCTCCACAGTCTGGGACCGAACTCTATCCTCCAAGATGACAATGCTCGCCCCCACAGAGCAGGGTTTCTCAGAGACTACCTCCAGAATTTGGGAGTGGAGAGGATGGAATGGCCTGCCAGCAGTCCTGACCTCAACCCCATTGAACACTTGTGGGATCAGCTTGGGCGTGCTGTTCGTGCCAGAGTGACCAACACAACCACGTTGGCTGACTTGCGACAAATGCTGGTTGAAGAATGGGATGCCATCCCACAACAGTGTGTGACCAGGCTGGTGACCAGCATGAGGAGGAGGTGCCAGGCTGTTGTGGCTGTGTATGGTTCTTCCACACGCTACTGAGGCTCCTGTTTATTAAATGAATAAATTGTTAAATTGCCAATATGTCTTGTTTCTTCAGGCTTCAATCATCCAATCCACCAAACAACACCGAACAAGAGTCAATGGCAGAATAAGCTGTTTGGCATTGGCAGAGATGATTTGGCAGATTTTTCATGGGCGCAACCCACATACTCAGCTCTGCTGCTCATCCCACAAATGCATGTTCCTTACAAATGTGGCACCATTTAAAAGGGAAATAAACAGGCTTTCCAACGGTATAAGATTTATTGCCAAGAAGCATTGTTACAACAAAGAAATAATCTACCAAACACAAATTTCCTTACTTTTTGTGCTATGTTTATATATATAAATACACATTGGCACTCCTTCAATGTCATTGGGTCTGAGTACTTTACCCAATCTGACAGTGGGAATGCCTTCACCAGAAATACATTAGTGATTCAAAACTGTTGGCACACCAGCACCTTCATGGACAATTAGGGGTTGACAATATACCCTGGGTTTATCTGCAATAATAAGATTCCCAAAAATGATTTTTTTTAAATAAAGTCTTGCGGTCTTAACTCCATTAACTATGTAACATTTCACCTCTGAATTTAGGAATTTCCAGGAAACAAAAGTAAAAATAATTAGTTAAATACTTCTACAGGACCATCATGTTGACAATGCGCATGGGTTGAATTGCTATATTTGGTTTTGGTTTTGTATTTTGCTGATAGGGGAAACAACTCCGCTGAAGAAACAACACACAACTCTTTTGCACTTTCTTAAATATTGAACTCAATTATAACTACTGAGAGCAAAATATCCATTTCATATCCACAGCAAGTACCTTTTGAGAGGTGGAGCGGGGGGGGGGGGGGGGGGGGGGGGGGGGGGGAGAGAGAGCTCAGGAACTAACTCTTTCCCGATAATGTCTTTCAATATTTTATCTTCAATCAACCAACACCCTGAATCAAACCTAAGCTACTCTTTGAATTGAATAATCATGTTATCAAATGGAAACATTTTGCAGCAATTAGCACAAGAATTAATTACATTGCACATTAACCAATGAAGAGTGAACATTTTTAATTGCATTCATGTCATTTAGCCAATTTGACAAGAATTTTCCTCTAATTTATTAACAGATTTTCATACAAAACAGAAAAATAGATACTTGCATATTGGCCCCAACCATGCTCCCAAAAGCTTCCTGAAGAATAGACAGAATGTTCCAAATGGTTCCAGAAAAGGCCTGAGGATTCAGCAGACGCAAAGAACATCCACTCTGCCGACAGAAAAACACATTTAGTTAGTTCCTGATCGATGTGCAACTCATCTTCCCCTAAAGCTGGAATAGATTGCAATTCAGAAAGTACTCCAAAGATAAAACTGTAGCCAGCATTTAAATCCAGTATTTACAATCAGTATCTCTGCGGTTAATAAAGTTCCAAACAATTATGATTAATGACAAACTCCTGCCAACATATCTGGTGAACAGGTTGATGCTCCCAATTTATTTGTCCAAATAAGTCAAATTCTTCCCATGTGTAACACAAACAGCCATGTTCCGCGTTAATAAGTTAAGCATTGAAAGTACACAGGGAATTGCATTTGAGAGGGTGGTAGGAATATGGAGCGAGCTGCCAGGGCAAGTGGTTGAGGCAGGTACAATAACAGCATTTGAAAGACATTTGAACAAGTGCATTGGTAGGAAAAGTTTAGAGGGATACGGGTCAAATGCAAGCACATGGAACGAGCGTAGATGAGCATCTTGATTCGCAGGGAAGAGTTAGGTCGAAGGGCTTGCTTTTGTGCCATATGACTCTGACTCTGAAATGAATAATTCACCTGGAACACGTGGACTACATCCCAGTGTACTGAAAGGAGTGGCTGTTGAGATCAGAGGTATTAGTAGTGATCTTTCAAGAATCGTTAGTCATGAATGGTTCCAGTGGACTGGAAAATTGTAAATGTAACTCCATTGCTTCAGAACGGAGCGAGGCAAAAGATAGGAAATTATAGGCCAGTTAGTCTGACTTCTGTGGTTGGTAAGATTTTAGAGTCCATTATTAGGGATGTTGTCTCGGGGTACTTTGAAGCACATGATAAAATAGGCTGTAGTCAGCATGGTTTTGTTAAGGGGAGATCTCATCTGATCTGTTGGAATTCTTTGAGGAAGTAACAAACAGAATAGGCAAAGAAGTCTGTTGAGGTTGTTTACTTGGATTTTCAGAAGGCCTTTTATAAGGTACCACACGAGGCTGCTGAACAAGATAAGTAGAAGGCAAAGAATGGGAATAAAGGGGACCTTTTCTGGTTAACTGCCAGTGACTAGTGGTGATCCGCAGGGGTAAGTGTTGATCCATCTGCTTTTCACTTTTAATGTTAATGATCTGAACGATGGAATTAATTGGTTTGTGGCCAGGTTTGCAGATGATACAAAATAGGTGGAGGTGCAGATAGTGTTGAGGAAGCAGAGAGTCAGCAGAAGGACTTGGACTGTTTGGGAGGATGGGCAAAGAAGTGGCAAATGAAATATAGCATTGCAAAGTGCACAGTTTGAAGGTTGAGTTGTTGGTAAGGAAGGTAAATGCAATGCTAGCATTCATTTTAAAAGGACTAGAATATAAAAGCAAGGATGTAATACTGAGGCTTTATAAGGCACTGATGAGGCCACATTTGGAACATTGTGATCAGTTCTGGGCCCCATATCTGAGGAAGGATGAGGGCCTGGATGGGGTTTACGAGAATGATCCCAGGGATTGGATTAACATTTGAGGTGCGTTTGTCGGCTCTGGGCCTGTAATTGCTTGGGTTTTGAAGGATGAGATGGGTTTCATTGAAACCTACTTAATAGTGAACGCCCTAGATAGAATGGATGTGGAAAGGATGATTCCAGTAATGGGAGAGTCTAGAACCAGAGGACTCAGCCTTAGAATAAAAGGACATATCTTTAGAATGGAAATAAGCAGAATTTTCTGGCTATGAAATCAACTTAACAACGAATCTGGGTAATTTGGTGAATTAAACTGAGATTTTATCTATGAGTTACAAGTTCCAGTGTTGCCTGTCCCGATGAGCGGCAGATTATAGAACACAAAATCGTATAGCATAGAAAATGTTTCCAGGCTGACCGTGATGCCTATTCATGTTAATTCCATTTGCATGGATTAGGCCTGTATCTCACTGTGTTTTCCCTATCTATGAACCTTTTCAAATACCTTTCAAACATTGTAATAATACAGTGCCCTCCACAATGTTTGGGACAAAGACTCATCATTTATTTATTTGCCTCTGTACTCCACTATTTGAGAATCATATGTGGTTGAAGTGCACATTGTCAGATTTTAATAAAGGCAAATTTTATACATTTTGGGTTTCACCATGTGGAAATTACAGCGGTGTTTATACATAATCCTCCCATTTCAGGGCACCATAATGTTTGGGACACAGCAATGTCATGTAAATAAAAGTAGTCATGTTTAGCATTTTGTTGTAAACATAGCACAAAAAGTAAGGAAATTTGTGTTTGGTAGATTATTTATTTGTTGTAACAATGCTTCTTGGCAATAAATCTTATACCGTTGGAAAGCCTGTTTATTTCCCTTTTAAATGGTGCCACATTTGTAAGGAACATGCATTTGTGGGATGAGCAGCAGAGCTGAGTATGTGGGTTGCGCCCATGAAAAATCTGCCAAATCTTCTCTGCCAATGCCAAACAGCTTATGCTGCCATTGACTCTTGTTCGGTGTTGTTTGGTGGATTGGATGATTGAAGTCTGAAGAAACAAGACATATTGGCAATTTAACAATTTATTCATTTAATAAACAGGAGCCACAGTAGCGTGTGGAAGAACCATACACAGCCACAACAGCCTGGCACCTCCTCCTCATGCTGGTCACCAGCCTGGTCACACACTGTTGTGGGATGGCATCCCATTCTTCAACCAGCATTTGTCGCAAGTCAGCCAACGTGGTTGTGTTGGTCACTCTGGCACGAACAGCACGCCCAAGCTGATCCCACAAGTGTTCAATGGGGTTGAGGTCAGGACTGCTGGCAGGCCATTCCATCCTCTCCACTCCCAAATTCTGGAGGTAGTCTCTGAGAAACCCTGCTCTGTGGGGGCGAGCATTGTCATCTTGGAGGATAGAGTTCGGTCCCAGACTGTGGAGATATGGGATTGCCACTGGTTGCAGAATCTCATCTCGATATCTCTCTGCATTGAGATTGCCTCCAATGATGACAAGCCTCGTTTTTCCAGTGAGGGAGATGCCGCCCCACACCATCACACTGCCTCCACCAAAAGATGTTACTCTATCGGTGCAGCAATCAGCATAGCGTTCTCCGCATCTTCTCCACGCTTTGACCCTATGATCCAACTGCCGTAGGCAGAATCTGGACTCATCGCTGAACATAACGTTCCTCCACATGTTCAGGTTCCAGTGCACGTGTTGCCGACACCAGCGCAAACGGGCCTGACGGTGAAGGGCAGTCATGGCAGGCCTCCTGGCAGCCCTATGAGACCGGAGATCGGCTGCGTGCAGTCTGTTCCGAATTGTCTGGGCAGAGAGCCGTCGGCCATATCATCCTGCAAACCTTGACTGCAAATCTGTAGAAGACAGCCTATGGTTCCTAAGTGCTGACAGGGTGAGGAAACGGTCTTCTTCGGGTGTCGTCTTCTTGGGACGCCCACTTCGCGGCCTGTCTCTGACATCCCCCGTTATATGGAACTTGGCCTTCACTTTGGAGATGGTACTAGGGCTCACTCCAAATAATGCCGCAACTTGGTTTTGCGGAACACCAGCTTGAAGTTGCCCTATCGCACGGGCCCTATCCAGATCAGTCAAACGTGGCATGCCGATTCTTGGAGCAGACACCTACTGACCACTGTAGCAGGGCCCATGCTCACAGATGCTGCCAATCAGGTGCCAATCAGGCACCTGGGGGTACCAGAAGCTCAAAACAAGAGTCAATAGCAACGGCAGAATAAGCCGTTTGGCATTGGCAGAGAAGATTTGGCAAATTTTTCATGGGCGCAACCCATATACTCAGCTCTGCTGCTCATCCCACAAATGCATGTTCCTTACAAATGTGGCACCATTTAAAAGGGAAATAAACAGGCTTTCCAACGGTATAAGATTTATTGCCAAGAAGCATTGTTATAACAAAGAAATAATCTACCAAACACAAATTTCCTTACTTTTTGTGCTGTGTTTATATCCTTTGCATGCAATGACTGCTTGAAGTCTGCTTGACATCACCAGTTGCTGGGTGTCTTCTCTGGTGATGCTCTGCCAGGCCTGTATTGCAGCCATCTTTAGCTTATGCTTGTTTTGGGGGCCATTCCCCTCCAGTTTTCTCTTCAGCATATAAAAGGCATGATCAATTGGGTTTATCATCATATCATATCATATCATATATATACAGCTGGAAACAGGCCTTTTCGGCCCAAGTCCGTGCCGCCCAGCGATCCCCGTACATTAACACTATCCTACACCCACTCAATTTTTACATTTACCCAGCCAATTAACCTACATATCGAGTGACTTGGCTACTCAAAAACTGACCATTTGTTAGCTTTGAAAAACTCCTTTGTTGCTTTCGCAGTATGTTTGGGATCGTTGTCTTGCTGTAGAATGAACCGCAGGCCAATGAGTTTTGAGGAATTTGCTTGAACTTGAGCAGATAGGATGAGTGTATACACTTCAGAATTCATTATGCTACTACCATCAGCAGTTTATCATCAATGAAGATAAGTGAGCCAGTACCTTCAGCAGCCATACATGCCTAGGCCATAACACCCCCACCACTGTGTGTCACAGATGAGGTAGTATGCTTTGGATCTTGGGCAGTTCCTTCTCTCCTCCATACTTTGCTCTTGCCATCACTCTGATACAAGTTAATCTTCGTCTCATCTGTCCACGAACCTTTTTCCACAACTGTGGTTGCTCTTTTAAGTACTTCTTGGCACACTGTAACCTGGCCATCCTATTTTTGCGAATAACCAGTGGTTAGCATCTTGCAGTGTGGCCTCTGTATTTCTGTTCATGAAGTCTTCTGCGGACAGTGGTCATTGACAAATCCACACCTGACTCCTGAAGCGTTTTTCTGATCTGTCGGACAGGTATTTGGGGATTTTTAAAAGTTATTATAGAGAGAATTCTTCTGTCATCAGCTGTGGAGGTCTTCCTTGGCCTGTCAGTCCCTTTGCGATTAGGAAGCTCACCAGTGCACTCTTTCTTCTTAATGATGTTCCAAACAGTTGATTTTGGTAAGCTTACGGTTTGGCGGACGTCTCTAACAGTTTTATTCTTGTTTCTCAGTCTCATAATGGCTTCTTTGACTTTCATTGGCACAACTTTGGTCCTTATGTTGATAAACAGCAATAAAAGTTTCCAAAGGTGATGGAAAGACTGGTGGAAAGAATGGGTGCTGAGAGCTCTCTTATACCTGCATTAAGAAGGCAATTAAACACACCTGAGCAATTATAAACACCTATGAAGCCATGTGTCCCAAACATTATGGTGCCCTGAAATTAGGGGTCTATGTATAAACACAGCTGTATTTTCTATATGGTGAAACCAAAATGTAAAAAAATGGCCTTTATTAAAATCTGACAATGTGCACTAATATTTAACCACATGTGATTTTTTCTATTACAAATCTCAAATTGTGAGGTACAGAGGCAAACAAATAAATGATGGGTCTTGGTCCCAAACATTATGGAGGGCACTGTATCTGCCCCGACTACCTCCTCTAACCACCCCTCAAATCTCCTTTAAATGTCTCCATTCTTACCTTAAATGTGCGGCCTACAGCTCCAGATTCACTTGCCCTGGGAATATGATTGTGATAATCAATCCTACCAATGGCCCTTTATACGGTCATCCCTCAGCCTTCTATATTCCAGACAGAGTAATCTAGCTTATCCAATCGTTCCTTATAACTACAGCTCTCCAATCCAGGAAACATCCTGGTGATTCTCTTCTGCACTCTCTCCATCATGCCATGTCATTCCTGCTGTGTAGCAACCAGAACTAAACATAATACTCCAACTGCATTTTATTCAATGCAACGTACAACTTCATCCCAACTCTTATATTCAACTAGGCCAAGTGGACCCATTGGGCCCAAACCACTCCTGCATTGGTGCAGCACTCTCTTCTCCCCCACTCCCCTGCCTCTCCCTCCCCCCCTCCTTCACCCCCTCCCCCCTGGGGATGCCACTCCTGCATTGGTGCAGCACCCTCTTCTCCCCCATTCCCCCCTCCCACTGTTGCTGAGCCGCTGGACTCTGGGCGGCATGGGGAAGGCGCTGAGCCAGTTGTGAAGAGGAGAGGGGACGGGGGAGCCGAGGGCAGGCCAGTGCCAGGCCGCGGCCTCCACCTCCACCCGGCCTCAGCGCGGCTGCTGCTGCTGCCGCCTTTCCCCCTGGCCTACCTCAGGCTCACGGTTACCTGGTCACGTCCAGGCTCCGGCTGCTTCTCCCGGCGCCAGGCCTGGCTCTCCCGCCCCCAAGAGACAGGCAGCCGAGCCCTGCTCAACGGGCCCCAACTGCGCAGGCGCAGACGCGTTTGTTCTGCGCACGCGCGGATGTGGCAGCCATCATACGTATGTACCAGATCAACGGAGCCCCAACTACGCATGCGCGGGTTTTTAAACTTTAAAATGTAAATAACTTTAAAAATATTACACCGATTTCAATGAAACTTCTTCCATTAGCACCAAAGGGACGGCGATGAGTAAGGTGGGCCTAAAATTGTCGGGCTATCGTGTACCGTTTTGGCTGTAGTTCAGGAACAGACAAACAAGCAAACAAGGTTCATGAAAGCAAGAATATTAAATACCTTCTGCACTCTCTTTTTGTGTAAAAACCACCATCTTCAGATCTGTGTGTCTACCTTCTTTACTACCCTATCCACCTGTGTTGCCACATTTAGAAAACTATGGACTTACACCCCAAGATGCTTCTATAGTTCAATGCCTCTATAGACCTTGCCATTACTCTATTGGTCCTACAAGAATGTGACTTCCTCAACTGCATTTCCGTACATTTATCTGGATAAAATCTTACCTGCAATCAATCCACCCATCTTTCCAGCTGATCTGTCTCACTGTATCCTTTGACAACTTCCCGTCCAAGAAAGGGCGGGATAGGTGATTTGACGAATAGAACCTTTGAGAGAAAAGGCATAGCCACCAGCTTATCCTAATCTTCTCTCCAAGTAAACTGGAACATTGGTTTCAACGCCAAGTGAATTTGCAACAGTGGAGATATTTATTTCACGACTCCATTTTCCAAGACTACCCAATCCCAATTATTCCCACATCCACAGTGCTCTGCAGAATGGTGCTCTGGCACTGAATTTATGAACAGCCCAATTCTACCTATATGACATCTCAGAGGGGCAGAATTGCTGCTCAAGGAGATATCATCACTGTAGTAGTACCACAAGGCATTGTCCTAAGACTAACCATCTTCTGCTTCTTTATCAATAACCTAAACGTTAGCTTGCAATTCTTGATGCATGCACTGAGATATGGATTTGCATTACTGAGAATCATAATACCGACCGATTTCAAGAAGCACATCCACCCCCCGTAATAATGCAGGGTCACCTGATCTAAGTCCTAAATAAAATGCTCCCCAGATGAATTCAACACAAGGATTGTACTGCAGCACGGAGCGGCCTAGCAGCGAAGGACACCAACACCACCTGACCTGGCTGACCCTGTAACTCGGATCCAGTGCCACCACCAGAACAGGCCTTTATGGCTAAGTTAAGACACTACATTTTTTAACAACCTTTGACTGGAATTATACTAAATGGCACTGGAGATGTGGCGACTCCTGTGTACTGTCTCAGTGTAATCTACCGATCCTATACTCTTGTACTCAAGTATGATTGTACTTATCTATAGTAACATTTTTTTCCTGAACCGTATATAAAAAAAGGAATTTCACTGCACCTAGTACTTGTGACAATAAATTAGCATTGAACCATTGAGGTCTGTAAACTTACTAATCATATCCCTTAGATTCTCATCCAAGTTGTTTCTATATAGACACAAAAAGCTGGAGTAACTCAGCGGGACAGGCAGCATCTCTGGAGAGAAGGAATGGGTGACGTTTCGGGTCAAGATCTTCTTGTTTCTATATAGATGTGTTATAAACAACAAAGGTCCCAATACCCCGTGGTACACCATTGGTTACAGACTTCCAGTCAAAAGAATATCCATCCACCATTCCCCTCTGCCTCCAATCACCAAGCCAATTTTGAATACAGTCTGCCAGTCAGGTAGATACTCCAGCTTTAAATGTCCTACTGTAAATTAACTTGTGTAGTCAATTCAGGAAACACAAAAATAGCCAAACAGATTGGGTGATACCAGATGACTGACATGCAAGTGAAGAAACAATCAAGGCTTCAGAGAATTACTACAAGTGTCTAAGAGCTATATTTTGGTATAGGTTTATTATTGTGGCATTTACCGAGATAAACTTTATTTTGATTTGCAGCAAGCGCTTTTGAGTGTTAGAGGAAATAAATGATTCTCTCATTTGCAGCAAGTGCTTTTGAGTGTTAGAGGAAATAAACGATTCATTCTCTCTCTCTCAATTCACACTCTCTCTCTCTCTCTCTCTCTCTCTCTCTCTCTCTCTCTCTCTCTCTCTCTCTCTCTCTCTCTCTCTCTCTCTCTCTCTACTTACTATCTAAAACTCAGATCTTGTATATATATTTCACTGATGTCGGCTGAATATGGCAATTTCGGCAAAACGGTGAACCGTAGCGCCACGATTTTTATACCGCCTTAATCACCATGCGGTTCGCTGCTGGAAAATGATATTTTTATTTAATTCGGTCGCATATTTTTTAAGTTACAGAGGTTTTAAAGTGCTGCCCCCCCTCATTTATCGAAGTTTTTACAGAAGGGGGGGCGCTGCGGTGCGGATTTAGTCTTCATTGTGATGTCACAATGCCCCTGTGAGATGAACTCGAGCTGACCCCCCTTCCCCCCCCCTGCGCTATTCAGCGTGTGACATCACAATGCCCCTGTGCTACATTGTTGCGAAAAGCTGTCAAGTCAAGTCAATTTTATTTGTATAGCACATTTAAAAACAACCCACGTTGACCAAAGTGCTGTACATCTGATTAGGTACTAAGGAAAAAAATGAAACATACAGCAGCACACAAACAGTTCACAGCGCCTCCTCAATGAGCCTCAGACGCTAGGGAGTAGAAATAGGTTTTGAGCCTGGACTTAAAGGAGTCGATGGAGGGGGAAGTTCTGATGGGGAGAGGGATGCTCTTTCCAACCTCCCTCCCCCCCTCCCGGTTACAATGGAAACCCTACGGGGACGGGCCCCCTCCCTCCCTCCCCCTCCCTCCCCTCTCCCTCCCCCCTTCCATCCCCCTCCCCTCCTCCCTCCACACCTCCCTCCTCCCTCCCTCCCCCTTCCCCCCCTCCCCTCCTCCCGGTTACAAAGGAAACCCTACGAGGACGGGCCCAACGGGGAAAGAGGGGTACTGGGAAAAGGGGAGGTCCCCCTCCTCCCCCCTTCCCCCCTCCCCTCCCTCCCCCCTCCCTCCCCCTACCCCCCTCCCTCCCCTCTCCCTCCCCCATCCCCCTCCCCTCCCCCCTCCCTCCCTCCCCCTCCCCTCCTCCCTCCACACCTCCCTCCTCCCTCCCTCCCCCTTCCCTCCCTCCCGTCCTCCCGGTTACAATGGAAACCCTACGAGGACGGGCCCAACGGGGAAAGAGGGGAACTGGGAAAAGGGGAGGTCCCCCTCCCTCCCCCCTCCCTCCACCTCCCCCCTACCCCCCTCCCTCCACTCTCCCTCCCCCCCTTCCCCCTTCCCCCTCCCTCCCCCTCCCCTCCTCCCTCCACACCTCCCTTCCTTCCCCTTCCCTCCCTCCCCTCCTCCCGGTTACAATGGAAACCCTACGAGGACGGGCCCAACGGGGAAAGGGGTACTGGGAAAAGGGGAGGTCCCCCTCCCTCCCCCCTCCCTCCCCCCTCCCTCCCCTCTCCCTCCCCCTCCCTCCTCCCCCCTTCCCTCCCTCCCCTCCTCCCGGTTACAATGGAAACCCTACGAGGACGGGCCCAACGGGGAAAGAGGGGTACTGGGAAAAGGGGAGGTCCCCCTCCCTCCCCCTCCCCCCTACCGCTCTCCCTCACCCCTCCCTTCCCCCCTCCACACCTCCCTCCCTCCCCCTCCCCTCTCCCTCCCCTCTTCCCCCCTCCCTCCCTCCCCCCCCTCTCTCCTCCCACCCTCCCCCTTCCCTCCCCCCCACTCCCCTCCCGGTTACAATGGAAACCCTACGAGGACGGGCCCAACGGGGAAAGAGGGGTACTGGGAAAAGGGGAGGTCCCCCTCCCTCCCCTCCTTCCCCCCTCCCTCCCTTCCCTCCCCTCCTCCCTCCACACCTCCCTCCTCCCTCCTCCCTCCCTCCCGCCTCCCGGTTACTTGGAAACCCTACGAGGACGGGCCCAACGGGGAAAGAGGGGTACTGGGAAAACGGGTGGTCCCCCTCCCTCCCCCCTTCCCTCCCCTCTCCCTCCCCCCCCCTTCCCCCCTCCCCTCCCCTCCCTCCCTCTCCCCTCCCCCCTCCACACCTCCCTCCTCCCTTCCCTCCCCCCCACTCCCCTCCCGGTTACAATGGAAACCCTACGAGGATGGGCCCAACGGGGAAAGAGGGGTACTGGGAAAAGGGGAGGTCCCCCTCCCTCCCTCTTCCCCCCTCCCCTCCCCCCTCCCCTCCCCCTCCCTCCCCCTCCCCTCCCCCTCCCTCCCCCTCCCTCCCCCATCCCTCCCCCCCTCCCTCCCCTCTCCCTCTCCCTCCCCCTTCCCCCCTCCCCTCCCCCTCCCCTCCTCCCTCCACACCTCCCTCCTCCCTCCCTCCCCCTTCCCTCCTCCCGGTTACAATGGAAACCCTACGAGGACGGGCCCAACGGGGAAAGAGGGGTACTGGGAAAAGGGGAGGTCCCCCTCCCTCCCCCCTCCCTCCCCTCTCCCCTCCCTCCCCCTCCCCTCTCCCCCCCTCCACACCTCCCTCCCTCCCTCCCCCTTCCCTCCTCTCCCCACTCCCCTCCCGGTTACAATGGAAACCCTACGAGGACGGGCCCAACGGGCACACTTGTAATAGTACTATTACTAAAACTCAAATCTTGTGTGTATATTACGTATGTAAATATATGTTTTTCTGTGATTTTGCCAAAACAGTCAACCATAGCGCCACAATAGTCACCACTCTCGCAGCGACTCTTTATAACAACTTTCATTTAAATCGGTCTTATATTTTTTAAGTTAGACATTTTAAAGTTCAAAAATCTCATTTCTAAACACATTTGCCAAGGGCTGCTGTGCGTATGACATCGCCATAGGGCACGCACGGACTCTCTCTTCACTCACACAAACAAGATGGATCCGCCCGCCCGTAATCAGGGGCTCCCCTCTCCTCTTGCTTCTCTCCTCTCTCCCCTCGCTTCTCTCTTCCCTCTTCCCCCTCTACCCCACAACCACTGCGAGTAATCCCAGCTCGGCTAGGCCACAGCCGCCGCCGCGCTGCCCATCTCCAGCAGTCCGGCGCTCCCTCCTCCTCCCTGCACGTTCGGTACGTGGCTTTCGCCGCAAACGGCTCCACGGAGGGGAGTGGACGTGGGGGGCGAGTAGGTGGAGGGGAGGATGGGGGTAGGAGGGGGTGAAGGTGGGGGGAGGAGAGAGTGGGGGAGGCAGGGGATGGGGGAGGAGACGGGCTGGTGGGGAAAGGGGGGGTGGGGGAGAGTAACAGAGGGGGGGAGAGTAACAGAGGGGGGGAGAGGGGGAGGAGGAGAGAGTGGGGGTGGGAGGGAGAGTGGGACTGGGGAGGGGGACAGCGGGGGTGGGGGAAAGGGGGGTTGGTGGTGGGGGAAGAGAGAGTGGGGGAGAGTAAGAGTGGAGATGGGGAGGAGAGAAAGGGGGTGGGGGGAAGAGAGAGTGGGGAAAGGGGGGTGGTGGGGAAAGAGGGGGTGGGGGAGAGTGAGAGTGGAGGAGGAGAGAGTGGGCTCCTCAGTCACATCCTCTCCCCTTCCCTGGCCCCCCTCTAGGAGGAATGGGCCCAACGGGTGGGTGGGTCTGTCTGTCTGTCTACTAATACTCAGATCTTGTGTATGTATATATATATATATATATATGTGTGTGTGTGTGTGTATATCATATCATATCATATACATACAGCCGGAAACAGGCCTTTTCGGCCCACCAAGTCCGTGCCGCCCAGCGATCCCCGTACATTAACACTATCCTACACCCACTAGGGACAATTTTTACATTTACCCAGCCAATTAACCTACATACCTGTACGTCTTTGGAGTGTGGGAGGAAACCGAAGATCTCGGAGGAAACCCACGCAGGTCACGGGGAGAACGTACAAACTCCTTACAGGTATATATATAAATCCGTATGTAATTCAAAATATCCATAGCGGCACAATTTCTGCAGCACCTTCATCACCACTCTTGCGGCGACTGTTTCCAACAACTTTTATTTAAATTGGTCGTATATTTTTTAAGTTAGAGAGGTTTTAAAGTTAAAACATTTCATTTCTAACCGATTTCTTGAAGGTCTTCAGCGTGTGACGTCACAATGGGACCCGTGCAACTGTGAGATGAGCTTGCGCTCCCCCCCCCCCACCCCCAAAAGTTTGAAAGTTTCAAACTTTCATTTCTAACCACATTTTTCCAAGTGCTGTGTGTCTGACGTCACCAGTCACGGCCTCTCTCCACACTCGCACAAACAAGATGGACGCCATTAGCGGAGCCGCCCGCCCGCAATCAGAGGCTCCCCTCTCCTCACGCTTCTCTCCCCTCTCTCTCCCACACCTGGGGGACACGTATTCGAGCAGGAGGGAGATGGTCGAACTGATTGTCCACTCATCCTTCCCTTCCGTTCCTTCAACCCACGCCACGGCATCGTCGAGTCCCCCCTCCCGCCTGGCCCAGCACCATCACTGCACACAAGCCGCAGCGCAGCAGGCAGCTTCTTCTCACGCTCCGCCATCTTGTGCGCACCTCCCGCCGCGCTTCTCTCCTCTCGCTTCTCTCCCCTCCCCATTCTCCCAGACCCGCTGCCGCCCGCCTCAAGTAGTCCCACCTCCGCTGCCCACCTCGAGTAGACCCACCTCCGCTGCCCGCCTCGAGTAGTCCCACCTCCGCTGCCCGCCTCGAGTAGTCCCACCTCCGCTGCCCGACTCGAGTAGTCCCGCACTCCTTCCTCCCTGCACGCTCGGTAAGGGCCTTTCGCCGCCAACGGCTCCACGGAGGGGAGTGGACGTGGGGGCCGAGTGGGTGGAGGGAAGGATGGGGGTAGGAGGGGGGGTGAGGAGAGAAAGGGGGGGTGGGGGAGGAGAGAGTGGGGGAAAGGGGGTGGTGCACTTTCCTCCCCCCACACCCCCATACTCTCCTCCCCACCCTCATCCCCCTCCCCCCCACCCTTCCCCCCATCCACTCGGCCCCTACATCCACTCCCCACTTAGTCTAGTATGTATTAAAATTCAACATCATCTGTAGATGTCTTACTTTCCAGCAATAAACGCTTTTGATGTGGAGGTGTGCAATGTACCAGAATGCTGAAAATTCAGATTAAAGCATTTTTTGTTGAGTCCAAACAAGTACCACTAACTTAGAAATATGCCCTTTGCATGAGAACATTTCCCTTATCCATAAACTTTTCAGAAATTGAAAACAGATGCAAAAATGCATTGAAATTTGAAATAATCTCTGAGCTACTGTTAGGCCTCAGCCAACTTACCTTATAAGGTATTGCTTACCTTATAAAAGTCCCATACCACCACTGGTAGTGCCCTGCCATGAGGAGTATGGGTTTCCTTTTCGCCATCAAAATAACTTGTTACATCCAGGTTTACTCCAAAATTAACAATGTCCTTTAAAATAAAAAGAGAATTATAAAATTGAGTCTGAAACAAAAGAGCCATATGTTCATGCTAAACATGCACTCGGAAATGCATGGTCACCCTTACACTCATTCTATCCGACACACTAGGGACAATTTAGTGAAGCCAATTAACCCACCAATCTGTGGGAGGAAACCAGAATGCCCAGAGAAAACCACATGGTCAAACGGAGATCATACAAACTCTGTATAGACAGTACCCTTGGTCAGGATCATCCGGGTTTTTGGCCTTGAAAGGCTGTAACTCTACCGTTGCGCCACTGTGCTGCCCCGATGCTACCTGATCTGCTAAGATATTTTAAAGGTTTGATATGATAAAGAAATACTTTTCCCTGGTGAGTGAAAATCAAGAATAAAGGGTCATAATCTTAAAATTTGAATTAAACCATTCAGGAATAAAACCAGGAAGCCCTTCCTTCTACTCCTCTGGAAAAATAAATCTGGAATACCTGCCCTATAAGACGGTAGATGATATAACTGAAACTTACATGTGATTGTTAGTTTTTGTCTGGTAGAGGTGTTGAGATTTGGAGCAAAGGCAGGAAATTAGAAATGAAGCTTATGAGTTACTGCAACTGAGTGAAGAACTTGGGTTGAGCAACTTATTAACTTGGTCCTCTTTCTAATGCATCAGGAAATTTCATATTTAAGAAATGTGGCCGTTTTCAGCAGTGTCATACGGTTGCTACTGTCATGTGTGAAGAAGTATTTTGCTGAGGAGTTTTTCTCAGGAAATCACTTCAGAAATCTTGGCAGACAAGCCATCTGTTTGCAACTGATGAAAATAATTTGTTCTCTGCACAAAATATGTGGTCAAGTTGAATCACATTAACTCTGAGCAAAGAGTTTTTTAAATTGTTACCAATTCAGTGATGCACACATTAACGATGTAGCACATAGAACTCTCCATAGTTCTGTGGTACTGTATATTCAGAGAAAGGATCAAGAATATCGCTGAGATAATAGAATTCATGATTTATTATTCTGGAAACCCAGTCAACTTGTTGTGGGACATATTTATGCATTCCCTTTCAACTTCCACAGACCCGAAAATGATGACCCAAGTTAATTCTAAAACATATTTTATCAGTTTATTAAGGAAACACGTAATAAAAACAATGGTATTCATAACATGATATAAATTGCATTCTTTAATTTTAACTTTAGTATTCAATAATGGTTGTGATGTGTAAAAGAACTGGATCACATAGCGTGTGTTGGTGATCCAAACTAAAGTACATTCCCATATTTCTGTGTAATCGCTATGAAATATAGTCTGGGATTTACTGAAAGATTGGGAGGGTGAATTTATCAGTTCAATACACTGCAAGACTGCACACAAAATGGAATCTTGCTGGTAATTCCCAAATGTTATGCTGTGGAAATTGCCTCTCAGGTTCTATATCAAGACCTGGGTGCAGGATCCAAAATGTTAGATTTCAGTGGGGATTAGAAAGTTCAGATTTAGGAGGCAACAGGGAAAGACAATTTAGTTGAATTTGAGTATAGTTTCAAATCTCTGAATGTCAAAGACTTGAAAGATTTAAAAACACGTAGGATTTTCAAAAGATTAAGCTGCACCCCTAGCTTTACCTTCTTGCTGGATGTTTTGAGTTTGGGCTGCTTGCCTATGCTGCTCCTGGCATAACATCTCCCTCTCCCCCTTTCTCCTCCCCCATAAGACTGTAAAACATAGGAGCAAAATGTGGTCATTCAGCCCATCGTAAGCTCCCCCATTTGATTGTGGCTTATCTCTTTTTCCGTCTCAACCCCATTCTTCTGCCTTCTCCTTGTAACTGTTGACACCCTTACTAATCAAGAACCGGTCAATCTTCGCTTTTAAACTACCTAACCACCATCTATGGCAATAAATTCCACAGATTCACCACCCTAAAGAAATTCCTCAACATCTCCATTCTGAAGTATGTCCTTTCATTCTGAAGCTGTGCCTGCTGGTCCTTGGCTCTCCGACTACTGGAAACATCCTCTCTATGTCCACTCTATCTAATCCTTTCATTCTTCGGTGGGTTTCAATGAGATCCCCTCATCCTTCCAGCAAGTGTATGCCCAGAGCCTTCAAACACTCCTCATACGTTAACCCAATTTTCTCAGGGATCATTTTCGTTAATCGCCTCTAGACTGCCTGCAACGCCATCACATCCTTCCTCAAATTTTTAGATCAATAACTGCTCACAATATTCCAAATGTGGCCTCACCAGTTCATTAGAAACCCTCAGCATTATATCCTTACTTTTATATTCTAGTCCTCTCAAAAGGATTGCTAATATCCCATTTGCCTTCCATACTGCTGACTCAACTGCAAATTAACCTCTTGGGAATCCTGCACCAGCACTCCCAAGTCCCTTTGCACCTCCAACTTCTGAATCCTCTCTCCATTCAGAAAGTAGGCTACACCTTTATTCCTTCTATATTTCTTGAATTCAAATGTCCAATGTTATACCACCTTAGTTTCCACAAGATTACTTGAAAGATAACTACAGATTAAGATTTTTGACACAAATAATTATTCCGACATTTAATTGACCATCCTAGTCAATTTTGCTTAAGGGCTTGCAAATATTCGAGTTTACCTCTCTTAGTATTCTATCAAACTCTTCTGAAGAAAACAATCCCTTGTAGTAGCTCACATTGTGTCGTCTGATCAAAGCTGGGGTCTTCTCCCAAATGTCACTAAAATGCAGAAATCAAATAAAGGTTAAGATATTACTCTCATTACTCTCTCCACTATATATATTTATAACATGGGTGTGAAAGTTGCCTGTAATAGCTGCTTTACATTGAGTTTAGAATTGTAATTAAGTTTTGAATCAAGGGATTTTTTTCCCTATAATTCCTTAACAGCATCTAATTAGTTGTAGCTGTCAATTGTTGCTGCAACCTATCTGTCAAATTATAGACAATAGACAATAGGTGTAGTAGGCCATTCGGCCCTTCGAGCCAGCACCGCCATTCAATGTGATCATTCACAATCAGTACCCCGTTCCTGCCTTCTCCCCATACCCCCTGACTCCGCTATCTTTAAGAGCTCGATCTAGCTCTCTCTTGAAAGCATCCAGAGAATTGGCCTCCACTGCCTTCTGAGACAGAGAATTCCACAGATTTACAACTCTCTGACTGAAAACGTTTTTCCTAATTTCCGTTCAAAATGACCTACCCTTTATTCCTAAACTGTGGCCCCCTGGTTCTGGACTCCCCAACACTGGGAACATGTTTCCTGCCTCTAATGTGTCCAATCCCTTAATAATCTTATATGTTTCAATAAGATCCCCTCTCATCCGTCTAAATTCCAGTGTATACAAGCCCAGTCACTCCAGTCTTTCAACATACGACAGTCCCGTCATTCCGGGAATTAACCTAGTGGACCTACGCTGCACTCCCTCAATAGCAAGAATGTTCTTCCTCAAATTTGGAGACCAAAACTGCACACAGTACTCCAGGTGTGGTCTCACTAGGGCCCTGTACAACTGCAGAAGGACCTATTTGCTCCTATACTCAACTCCTCTTGTCATAAAGGCCAACATGTTCACACAACATGTTCGTAGGTCACACAACGGGGAATACGCCCCGATCTTTATCAACGGGGACAGTGTGGAGAGAGTGTTCAGCTTCAAGTTTCTAGGCACTCACATTTCGGAGGACCTAACATGGTCCAATAACACTGCTGCGCTGGTCAAGAGGCACAGCAACGACTGTTCTACCTAAGAACACTGAAGAAGTCTGGACTACACCAACAGCTGCTGACGACATTCTACCGCTGCACCATAGACAGCATCCTAACACATGGCATCCCTGTGTGGTACCTCAGCTGCACGGAGGCAGAAAGGAAAGCTCTTCAGCGGGTGGTCCATAGAGCTCAGAGGACCATCGGAACACAACTACCAGCCTTGGAGGGCATCTACAACACATGATGCCTCAGAAAAGCCACCAGCATCCACAAAGACTCTTCACACCCCTGCAACAGTCTGTTCGAACTCCTACCATCGGGCAGACGATACAAGGCCTTCTACACCTGCACCTCCAGACTCAGGAACAGCTTCATCCCCAGGGCCATAGCTGCTATGAACCGGTCCTGTTGAGCCGGATGGTCAAAACGCACAGTGATCCGGCACAGATCTACTTGCACTGTCTTAAAACTGTTACAATTTATTTCGTTGGGTTGTTGTTGTTTAAATGAATTAAATTATTGCATCGTATGGGAGGCGCATTCCCAATCTCGTTGTACCCCTGTACAATGACAATAAAGATATATTGTATTGTATTGTATGCAATTCAAACAAATCATAACAAAAATCTTCTATTCCCAATGCTATCCTATTCAATTACTTATAAAACATTAACACTGTTAACATGTACATCACTATATTTTGAAATTATTTGCTCTTTTAAAATTTCCAATAAACATGCATGATTAAGATCTAATAAAAGGCACAATTGCTTAATAATAGCGTTCAACCAGATGTGTACCTTCATTTTCTCTTTCTAGATTTTGGAGAATGCAATGAAAAGATGGATTAAAATTGCACGGCAACATTTGAGAGATTGGAAATGCAACCCGTCTACTTCCTGAATGCAATATCAAGAAGACCTGCCAACAGCCATCCCACTTGGTGGCTTATCTTTGGATCATGAACATACCATTATATTTCTGATATCAGTTTTCTGTGATGGCACAATGCAGAATCTGCATCCTTGGGGCAGGGAATGAGTTAGACAGGAGCACAAAACCATGGATGCTTCCACATTCACAGTGGCTCAACCAGAAATAAGTACCTTACTACCATTATGACCTTGGGCTTCATATTACTATTAATTTACCCTCTCCAACCCATTAAATGAGAGTCACATCCCACTATTAACATGCGATGGAATCTCAGCACAGAGATTAAAAGTACAGAAAGCTCCACTTCCAGCCTCTGGAATGTTAATTTGGAGGCTTATCCATGTGAGTTTGGGCATAATCAGGAAGCTGTAGCAAATCCTAACAATTAATGAGCATTCACAATCTTTTTAGACTAACGGAAGCTCAATAAATGGCCACAAACACTTAGTTGGATTGGATAGGTGGGGGAAATGATGACTCAAAGCAAGGGTCATATCCAAACAATTCTTGTGCACTTCCTAATACTTACTTTAAATGGTACAACATAACAAGCTTACCAGCACAATATGACCCATTCCATTAGGAGAAATCAAACACATGTTATCTTTTGAGACATTTTTCAGACATTATCTGAAATTATTTCAGTGCAAATATTACAATTTCAAAAGTGATTTCTGACAGTTCAATTATTGCACTTTCATCTAGCCGAGGTTATTTTAAATACTTTATTAAATGCTTGCATTTATAAAAGTTATGCTGCTATTCTGCATATACCAACCTGAAAAACTTTTTTGAAGCAACTGGTGCTATTAACCAATCAAAGAGTCTAACCGCTCTTTCCTTGCTGTTTTGTATGTGACGTAGATCCCGCAGAAGTACTGATAATGTTGGTCCTGTCCAGGGTCTTGCATCTTTGCTCTGAGCAAGGATCATAAACAAACCGTCATTATCTAGTTACTGTCAATACCATTCTACGTTTTTATAAATTTATCGTTTAAAAAAACATGAATAATGGAGGACACCTAGGACAGAAAGGTCTGTGTGGGAATGGGAAGGAGAATTAAAGTGTTTGGCAACCGGGAGATCAGGTAGGTTCAGGCGAGCTGAGCGAAGGTGCTCAGCGAAACGATCGCCTAGTCTTTCAGGCGGGCTGAGCGAAGGTTTCGCTGAACACCTTCGCTCAGCCCGCCTGAACCTACCTGATCTCCCGGTTGCCAAATACTAATTCTCCTTCCCATTCCCACACAGACCTTTCTGTCCTAGGTATCCTGCATTGTCAGAGTGAGGCTAAACACAAATTGGCAGAACAGCATCTCATATTTCGCTTGGGAAGCTTACAGCCCCGTGCAGACTTCCCAACATTTGATTTTACAAATTCATAAGTTTGAAGTCCAAAATTCAGAATTTTACATCAAAATTTATAATGCAACTTTTCAGCAAAAAAAAAGTATGCACGCCAAATGCGCATTCACGTTGCGTTACATTCATGTGTGAAAAACGACTATTATTTCCAACAGTCTGTAGTTCTTGGACTACATGTACAATGTCAGGCCTATTATGAGTATATTCTGGTATTTATAGAAAGGTTATTGAACAGAAATACTTTTTACAACACCAAGAAAAAATAGTTTTGTTTTGTTTTTTCTATTTTGCTTTTTCCTTGCACATCCCAATTCTCAACGTATTGAATAAAAGAACAATGGTCATAAAATGTATGACTAAGTTATGAAGAAAATTTCATTTAAAACTGCATACCTAATTTAATTGAAGACATACTTGCTCCAGTGGTCTTCAACAGCAAATCACAACAGTCCATGTCCGTCCCCCCCACTCCTACTCACTCCCCTTCCCCCCACTCCTCCCCCCCTAGTCCCCATTCCCTTTCCCCCCTCCCCTCCTCGCCCACCCCCTCTCCTCCCACCCCCCCCCCGCCCCCCATTCCCCACACCCCAACCCCTTCCCCTCATTCACCCACCCCATCCCTTCAATATCAACAGGCCTCATGCTATGCGGAGAGGAGAGCAGCGAGGCCAGGCCAGGCAAGAGGCGAGCGGCCAGGCTAGACCAGGGCAGGCCAGGCTAGGCGAGCGGCGGGGCAAGTGGTGAGGCATATGTTTTGCGGAAAAATGAGAGGCGAAATCGGAATGGCGGAAATGAAATAAGAAAGCAGAAACTTTCCGCCAAATTCGGAAGGGTTGGGAGGTCTGCCAGTGGTATGAATTTTGATTTCTCTCACTTCAGGTAGCCCCGGCATTCCCTCTCTCTCTCTATCCCTCCCCCACCCAAGTCACACTAGCTTCTTGTTTCCACACAACAAACAGCTAACAATGGCCTGTTTCCTTTATCATTGTTACTTTTTTGCATATCTTTTATTCATTGTTCTTTATCTCTCCACATCATCATCTATATCTCTTGTTTCCTTTATCTCTAACCAGTATGAAGAAGGGTCTCAACCCGAAACGTCACCCATTCCTGCCCTCCAGAGATGTTGCCTATCCCGCTGAGTTACTCCAACATTTTGTCTATTTTCTTGTTCAATTTGCTCAATGGAATTTAATTTTATGAGGCACAAGAGATGCTGGAATCTAGCAAAAAAAAAGGAGAGCAACTGGAACAATTCAGTAGGTTAGCAGATGAGCAGAAATGTCTTTTGTTATTTGGAATATTGAAACTATTATCTTTGATCCCGCCACAACCACCCCATTCCTGGTCTATGTCTGTGGCTGAAGAAGTGTTCACAACCTTGATATCTGTTTTGACCCCATGCTGAGCATCCAACCCTACAGACCCTCCCATGGCCAGAACCGCCTAATTCACATCTCCAATTTCATCCATTAACCCCTCTCCAAACACAGGATGTCCATTATAAAGGATGTGGATACGGTGTACTTGGAAGTCCGTGATAAAATAAGCCGATGGCAGCATGGTTTTGTGAAGGGGAGATCTTGCCTGACAAATCTGTTCGAATTCTTTGAGGAAGTAAAAAGCTGGACAGACAAAGGAGTGTAAGAAAATAACTGCAGATGCTGGTTCAAATCGAAGGTATTTATTCACAAAATGCTGGATTAACTCAGGTCAGGCAGCATCTCAGGAGAGAAGGAATGGGTGACGTTTCGAGTCGAGACCCTTCTTCAGACTGATGTCAGGGGGGCAGGACAAAGGAAGGATATAGGTGGAGACAGGAAGATAGAGGGAGAACTGGGAAGGGGGAGGGGAAGAGAGGGACAGAGGAACTATCTAAAGTTGGAGAAATCAATGTTCATACCGCTGGGCTGCAAGCTGCCCAAGCGGAATATGAGGTGCTGTTCCTCCAATTTCCGGTGGGCCTCACTATGGCACTGGAGGAGGCCCATGACAGAAAGGTCAGACTGGGAGTGGGAGGGGGTGCTCAGCCACCGGGAGATCAGGTTGGTTAAGGCGGACTGAGCGAAGGTGTTGAGCGAAACGATCGCCGAGCCTGCGTTTATAGTTCCCCAGCCCCGCACGGACTGATTTTACCTCCTACCTAAAATCCATAAACAGAACTGTCCCGGCAGACCCATTGTCTCTGCCTGCTCATATCCCACCGAACTTATTTCCACCTACCTCGACTCCATCCTATTCCCCCTGGTCAAATCCCTCCCAACCTATGTCCAAGGCACCTCACATGCTCTCCATCTCCTCGATAACATCCGGTTTCCAGGCCCCCACTCCCTCATCTTCACCATGGATGTCCAGTCACTCTACACTTCCATCCCCCACAAGGATGGTCTCAAAGCTCTCCGTTTCTTCCTCGACCGTAGAACCAGCCAATCCCTATCTACTAACACTCTCCTCCGCCTAGCAGAGCTGGTTCTTACTCTTAAAAACTTCTCCTTTGACTCCTCCCACTTCCTCCAAACCAGAGGCGTAGCTATGGGCACTCGCATGGGCCCTAGCTATGCCTGCCTCTTTGTCAGGTACGTCGAACAATCCCTGTTCCGGACGTACACTGGCCCCATCCCCGAACTCTACCTCCGCTACATCGACGACTGCATTGGTGCTGCCTCTTGTACCCATGCAGAACTCTGACTTCATACACTTCACTTCCAATTTCCATCCTGCCCTTAAATATTCTTGGACTATCTCCGACATCTCCCTCCCGTTCCTGGACCTCACCATTTCCATCACAGGAGACAGACTAGTGACTGACATCTACTATAAACCCTCTGACTCGCACAGCTATCTGGACTACACTTCTTCCCACCCTGTCTCCTGCAAAAAGTCTATCCCCTACTCCCAATTCCTCCGTCCACGCCGCATCTGCGCCCGGGATGAGGTGTTTCACACTAGGGCATCAGAGATGTCCTCATTCTTCAGGAAATGGGGCTTCCCCGTTTCCTGAAGAATAGAGGCTATAATAGCCTCTATTATAGATGAGGCTCTCACTAGGGTCTCTTCTACATTCGGCAGCTCCGCTCTTGATCCCCCCTCCCTCCATTCGTAACAAGGACAGAATCCCCCTTGTTCTCACCTTCCACCTCACCAGCCAGCGTATCCAACAAATCATCCGGCAACATTTCCATCACCTACAACGGGACCCCACCACTGGTCACATCTTCCCATCCCCTCCCCTTTCTGCGTTCCGCAGAGACTGTTCCCTCCGTAACTCCCTGGTCCACTCGTCCCTTCCTACCCAAACCACCCCATCCCCGGGGACTTTCCCCTGCAACCGCAGGAGATGCAACACCTGTCCCTTTACCTCCCCCCTCAACTCCATCCAAGGACCCAAGCAGTTCACCTGCACCTCCTCCAACCTCATCTATTGCGTCCGCTGCTCTAGATGTCTACTTCTTTACATCGGCGAAAACAAACGCAGGCTCGGCGATCGTTTCCCTCAACACCTTCGCTCAGTCCGCCTTAACCAACCCTGATCTCCCGGTGGCTGAGCACTTCAACTCCCCCTCCCACTCTCAGTCCGACCTTTCTGTCATGGGCCTCCTCCAGTGCCATAGTGAGGCCCACCGGAAATTGGAGGAACAGCGCCTCATATTCCGCTTGGGCAGCTTGCAGCCCAGCAGTATGAACATTGACTTCTCCAACTTTAGATAGTTCCTCTGTCCCTCTCTTCCCCTCCCCCTTCCCAGTTCTCCCTCTATCTTCCTGTCTCCACCTATATCCTTCCTTTGTCCCGCACCCCTGACATCAGTCTGAAGAAGGGTCTCGACCTGAAACGTCACCCATTCCTTCTCTCCTGAGATGCTGCCTGACCTGCTGAGTTAATCCAGCATTTTGTGGACAAAGGAGAGTCAGTGGATGTTGTTTACCTAGATTTTCAGAAAGCCTTTGATAAAGTGCCGCACATGAGGCTGCTAAAGAAGATGAGCCCATGGTATCAAAGGGAAGATACTGGCATGCATAGCAGGTTGACTGGATGGCAGAAGGCAAAGAGTGGCAATAAAGGGAGCATTTTCTTGTTGTCTGTCAGTGTCTAGCAGGGGTCAGTGCTGGGGCCGCTACTCTTCAGGTTATATATTAATGATTTGGATGAGTGGATTGAAGGCTTTGTGGCCAAGTTTGCAGATGATACAAAGATAGGAGGAACAGGTAATGTTGAGAACACTGCAGGGACTCTGCAGAAGGACTTGGACAGGTCGGGAGAGTGGGCAGAGAAGTGGCAGATGGAATACAGAGTAGCAAAGTGTGGAGTCATAATTTTGGTAGTAGGAATAAAGGCGTAGACCATTTTCTAAATGGGGAGAGAATCCAGAAATTGGAGGTGCAAAGAGACTTGGGAGTGCTGGTGCAGGATTCCCAAAAAGTTAATTTGCAAGTCAAATCGGTAGTAAGGAAGGCAAACATAATGCTAGCATTTATTTCCAAGAGGACTAGAATACAAAAACAGGGATGTAAGCCGCTGGTCAGACTGCCTTTAGAGATTTATGAGCAATTTTGGGCCCCAAATCTGACGTGCTGGCGCTGGAGAGGGTCCAGAGGGGGGTTACGAGAATGATCCCAGGAATGTGTGGGTGAACATATGATAAGCACTTGACGGCAATGGACCTCTACTTGCTAGAGTTTAGTGGAATGAGGGGGGACCTCATTGAAACTTACCGAATAGTGAAAATAAACAACTAATAGAGTTTGCTGCCAAAATTCAAGCCTTATGCAAGTTTTCAAGAGAGAGATTAACATTTCAATTATTCTGATTTCTGGCTAGTTTTATGGGAGAAAATAGGGGAAAGAAAATTGCAGAAAGCTGCACTGTGCATATTTTATGATCCTGGTCTGGAACAAAGGTAGTGACAGTGACACCAAGCATCTGCATATTTTGGTACTCTGTCTCAATAAATGAGTTGATTCTGCATAATATTTTATGTACATAAGAAAATCCAGTCCAAAGGATAAAACCCTAATACTTAGAATGTCCTCACCTCAAGAGTTTCTTCATTCCTTTCCATATTTTAACAGTAACTGGGAATATTTCTGTTCTTCTCCAAAATCTTAGAGACATTAGTTAATGAAATTATTAACTGGGTAAAGTGTGTTATCTTCATACGAATATTTGTGAAGATCCCTGCTGTACAATTGGTGTGATGCTAGACCACTGTAATTCCAACAGTTGACGGAATGACATCAAATGTCATTAAACTGATCACGTTTTAAGTTCCATTGTCATTGCTCAAGTTGTACTGTCATTGCTCTTCTGCAATAAAATTCCATTTAAAATAGGCAAATAATTCTGACATTCAAAAGATTGAAATACAGTCAAGAAAAAAGTCTTCATAAACAATAGAAAGGCACTTTCAAACTTGTTACCCATGATTCTAAGCATTACAAATCTGCATCTCCTGGCAACGGGTTGTTGCCATGGCAACATCACAATCAAATTAAAGCAAGAACACGTGGCGCGTATTATGGTTAAAATCGTAGCAATGTTCAAGGCAATCCAATTAAGAAAAAACAGATTTCAGCAATGTTTGGAGGAACAAGTCTTTGATATGTACGGAAACGGAATTTATGTGTCCAAAACAAGTTAGTGAAACATTAATTCAGGCCTGCTTTTCGTTTGCTTGATCAATTTAATACTGTCTCTGTGCGAACTCTTCAATTTATGGAATCCAGGGATCTTGATGAACAACCAAATTCCAAGTATACCTAAACAAGCACTGCCAGTGTTTAACCATTTAATAATCACTGTTTAACAATACTAGTTCAACACGTTTTATTCATCAACTAGAATCTTATCATCATGGCTTCAGATCCTACATCAAAATACTATCAGAGGAGTGAGATATTTTTACGTTATATATGTAATGTACAATCTTGAGCCCATGCCAACTTCAAAAATAAAACCTAAGCCCTATACTCTGGACAATGAGATGAACAAAAATATTTCAAAATAAATTGTGATTTAACCACTCCAAACTTCCATCTATAAAAACTATTTAAAAAATAATTAGACCACAAAAATTAATCAAATGATTATCCAGATATTGTTTTTCCTTCCACTAAGCTGTACTAGCATTGAATTCCAGACCTTCTCCACTACTTGGGTGAAAATCCATCTTTGTTGCCCTCTAGTTCTTCTACTAACAATATTAAATCTATAGTCTAATTTTTGTCCTATCTCGTAAGCAAAATAGATTCACCCCATTAATCTTATTTAGGCATTTCAATTTTGTACACCTCATTTAAAATCCCACTTCCCAAGAATGCCACCTCAATATTTCCAACTTTCCACAAAGCTCAAAATCTCCAGGTCTGATATCACCTTTCAAACTTCTTCTGAAGTATCTCACGTTACCCCATCCTTTGTACAATGCGAGTACCAGAGCAAAAGTAACACTCAAGCTACTACTTCATATAATGCTAATATGACATCCCTGCATTTATATTCTATTGTTAAACCAATGATAAGCAAATATTCTTTATGACTTAATGACCATCTTATCTATCTGTCCTGGTTTCTTCAGGGAATGATAGGAATGTATTTCAAGATCTCAATCAGTTCCTGCCTTCTTCCCATACCCCCTGACTCCACTATCCTTAAGAGCTCTATCTAGCTCTCTCTTGAATACATTCGGAGAATTGGCCTCCACTGCCTTCTGAGGCAGTGAATTCCACAGATTTACAGCTCTCTGACTGAAAAAGCTTTTCCTCATCTCCGTTCTAAATGGCCTACCCCTTATTCTTAAACTGTGGCCTCTGGTTCTGGACTCCCCCAACATTGGGAACATGTTTCCTGCCTCTAACATGTCCAACCCCTTAATAAACTTATACGTTTCGATAAGATCCCCTCTCATCCTTCTAAATTCCAGTGTATACAAGCATAGTCGCTCCAGTCTTTCAACTGGGTCCAGTCAAAACCCAACTTCCTGGGTGACGTTTCAGGTCAGACCCTTCTTATGCAGAGGGAGTTTTACTGGGTTACAAAGATCTCACTCTATGCAATTTTGATATTTGTAGGAAGTTAACAAGTGATCGGCCACAGATTCCCACAATGGGGTTTTACCAATACTCGATACAAATGGCAGTAAGTTTCCCTTACCTTTTCGCTCTATCTACTGCTGGATATAAAGTAGAAAATCTTTTCAAATCCTACTTGCAGTTCCCTATTTAGAGCAGGTTAACACCATAATCACCATTTCAATGTGTAGCCTGTGAGCCACGCTAATTACTGGCAATGAGATTTAACTCAGGAACAATTGTGAACAAATTGAGGAAGACCCACCTTGGATGGTTGGCTGGGTATATCTATCCTGGAAGCTGCTGTACTCTCTCTTTGCGAATGGTCTGACAGTTCATTATTGAAGGATGCAGCAGCTTTCCTAGACTTTGGTGTCATCCTTTTAATTTTATTCATCCTTTTACTGTTTATTTTTCTTTTAGCACCACGACTTGTAGGTTTTTTCTCAGCGCAGTCGATGTTCCTTTGCAATAATGTAGATTCATTCACAACTGCAAGAGTGCCTGTTGTTGGGATCATTTTAACTTTCAAATATTTACGCTTTTTCTTGATCAACATGCGCCTCCTGGACAAATGTGAATACTTTTTTTGTTCACGCCTTGTTGCTAAAATTCCATTGGCCTGCAATAAATAGTTGTTTGTTAGAGAATAAGCAGAAATTCTAAAATATTAACACAGTTTAAATTATTGTACAGTGAAAAGCTTTTGCTGCGTGCTGTCCAGTCAGCAGGACAATACACGATTACAATTGAACCATTTACAGCCTATAGATACGTAAAAGAATAATATTTTGTGCAAGGTAAAACAAGCAAAGTCTGACATTAATATTATAGTTTCAAGCCTTACAGAGTTTAATGCAAACACTGGAAACTTTGGTAACCAGGTTGGTTAATGAAGGACACTTTGACTGATTTTCCTCAATTGTCGCAGCACCATGCATGCCATATTGATCTCTGCTCTATATTAAGAGGATAATCCATGGCTTCCAATCCTGATCACTATGCATGGCCATAATAATTATAACTTTGAATTGAAATATTACTAACAAAATCCGATGCTGTTTTATTAAAACTAGTTCATGAAGTAGGTTTAATTTGATTTCATCTCTGGGATCAAACATTGATCTGAAATGAACTGTAAACTGTTTCATAACTGTTCTTGGCAGGCAGAAGTCCTGCCAAACATTCAGAATCAAATTGCTAAATAAGGGTTAGGTAAAATAGGGACATCGCAGTGAAGGTAACTGGCCATGGTCAGGCTTTTTTTTAACAGTTCAAAAAAGCAGTCACAACAATTACACATCTTTCGAAATCATTCGTGAGGATCGGGATTAAGCACATTGGCTTCATGATTCGAAATCATAGGCTTAAGCATCTTAAAACCATTTTGAAAATCTGAAAAGTAAATTGTTAAAGGTATGCATATTATTTTGTGAACATATATGCAGCTGTCAGCACAAATGTCACAGCTTGCTCACAAAGCACACTGGTAATCTTACTCCAGGTGATCCAACCAGGGCTAAAGCATATGTTTTTCAAATTTTTCTGGACAAAATGAAAATGATTCTAGACATAAGTAATGCTTCTAGCATCACGTTAGTGTGGATAGTAAGTCAACCATCAGCATTTTGTGAAATAACTGATACAACGACTGAACAGTCAATTCAAGTGCAATCGCTATTAGGAACATCAAGTTGGAGCCATCTGATTCTTGGAGTCTTTATTAAATTCGCTTTCCCAAGAACAATCACCTTTTGGTCTTTAAATAAATTATCAACATAGTTTTTGATTAGATATGAACTAAAATGCTTTTGCCTGTCATTTGTCTCAAAAGTTTATTTTTTAACTTGAGTTATGGTTTCAGGATACTTATTAAAAGATGATGAGTTTCAGTATAAGTGTATCCGGGTAAATTAAAAAAATCACTTCTGATAGAATTGTGTAATTGGATTACACTACTGAGAAATTGAACAACTAAGTTCACCAACTGCAATATCGCTTGGCCAACAAACTCTTTCTCGGATGCGAAAACTTGCCTATGTGTTTCAATTCCATATATCTGAAACTTGCCATGGCACATTGACCATTAGGGGAATCAGGGGTTGGTAATGGAGAGGAAAGTGCCAAATAGTGCGGTATAAGAAATAAGATGGAAAAAGGGGAAAAGATGGAGGTGAGGAGGGAATGTATTGGGAATTATGTATGAAGGAACTGTAGATGTTGGTTT
This sequence comes from Rhinoraja longicauda, assembly GCF_053455715.1. Taxonomy (NCBI): domain Eukaryota; kingdom Metazoa; phylum Chordata; class Chondrichthyes; order Rajiformes; family Arhynchobatidae; genus Rhinoraja; species Rhinoraja longicauda. Next base: position 43,117,799 of record NC_135961.1, on the reverse strand, counting down.
ACACCAAAGGTACGCACAAAATGCTGGAGTAACTCAGCAGAACAAGCAGCATCTCTGGAGAGAAGGAATGGGTGACGTTTAAGGTCGGGACCCTTCTTCGGACTGGGAATTGTGGATTGTAGGGGATGCATCGGGCTTGAATGTGTTGGGGAGATTGATTGATTGAAAGATCTCGACCCGAAACGTCACCCATTCCTTCTCTCCCGAGATGCTGCCTGACCTGCTGAGTTACTCCAGCATTTTGTGAATAAATGGAAATAGGCCCTTTGGCCCACCGAGTCCATGCCAACCATCAATCACTCGTTCATACTAGTTCTACATTATCCCAATTTCACATCCAATCCCTACACATTAGGGGCAATTTAGAGGTCAATTAATCTACAAACTGGAACCTCTTTGGGATGTAGGAGGAAACCAGAGCACACGGATGAAACCTAAGTGGTCACAGGGAAAATGCGCAAACTCCACATAGGTAGCACCCGAGCTCTCGGTCAGACCCGTGTATCTTGCGTTGTGAGGCAGCAGCTCTGCCAGCTGCCATCTTTTTAAAAACAAACAGGAGTGTCAACGTGTAGAGATGGAACATGTTGGGGGAGGGGGGACATTTTGGGGATTGGCAGGGGTAAAAGTGATGGGGGAGGATGAAGATGCTGGGGGTTGACTGCGTTGCGGGATGCGAATGGTTTTGGTCAGGGGGAGGGGGTGCAATTACCGTGGGAGGGGCTGTAACTTAGTGGCAGGGCTGGTAGTGTGGTTGTCTGATTAACTAATTAATTTATTGCATCGTATGGAAGTCGCATTCCCAATCTCGTTGTACTCCTGTACAATGACAATGTATTGTCCCTCAGGGACGGGCATTATATAAGGAGGGGAAGGCAAGTTTCGATGGGTCGGTTGTCCGTGGAGGAGGCAGTAGTAGTCCGTGGGAGGGGAGGGGAGGGGTTGTTACCGGGAGTGGCCCCGGCCCCGGCCACACTGACTGCCCTGGCCGGCCACACTGATTGCCCTGGCCGGATACACTGGCCTATCCGGGATGCCGATGCTCCAGCCCCGGCCACACTGACCTGGCCGGGATATCTTGGCCCAAGCCTGGCCACGCAGACTGACCCCGCTGACTGACCTGACCCGGGGGGCCCTTCTTCTCCGCTAGGGTCCGGTACACGGAGAACGCCGACACACGAGGCGCCGCCATCGCTGCACGTTCACACGCCGCTGCGTCATGACGTTCAGAGGCCCCGCCCACGCGCGGGAGGTCGGCAGCGGGGCCGTGACGTCACCTGCCGCGGTTACAGAGACTCAACCCGCGCGTTAACCATTGCACCCCCTCAACCCCACACTGACCCACCCCACCCCACACTGCCCCACCCCCTCAACTCCACACTGCCCCACCCACCCACACTGACCCACCCCACACTGCCCCACCCCCTCAACTCCACACTGCCCCACCCACCCACACTGACCCACCCCACCCCCTCAACCCCACACTGCCCCACTCCCTCAACCCCACACTGACCCGCCCCACCCCCTCAACCCCACACTGCCCCACCCCCTCAACCCCACACTGACCCGCCCCACCCCCTCAACCCCACACTGACCCACCCCACCCCCACACAGACCCGCCCCACCCCCTCAACCCCACACTGACCCACCCCGCCCCACCCCCTCAACTCCACACTGCCCCACCCACCCCCTCAACCCCACACTGACCCACCCCACCCCCTCAACCCCACACTGACCCACCCCCTCAACCCCACACTGACCTGCCCCACCCCCTCAACCCCACACAGACCCGCCCCACCCCCTCAACCCCACACAGACCCGCCCCACCCCCACAACCCCACACAGACCCGCCCCAGCCCCTCAACCCGCACACTGACCCACCGCACCCCTCAACCCACACACTGACCCACCCCACCCTCTCAACCCGCACACTGACCCGCCCCGGCCCCTCAACCCACACACTGACCCACCCCCTCAACCCACACACTGACCCACCCCCTCAACCCGCACACTGACCCGCCCCACCGCACCCCTTCAACCCGCACACTGACCCGCCCCGGCCCACCCCCTCAACCCGCACACTTCCCCACCCCACCCCCTCAACCCGCACACTCACCCACCCCACCCCCTCAACCCGCCCACTGACCCACCCCCTCAACCCGCCCACTGCCCCACCCCCTCAACCCGCCCACTGACCCACCCCCTCAACCCGCACACTGACCCGCCCCACCCCCTCAACCCGCACCCACCCCACCCCCTCAACCCGCACACTGCCCCACCCCCTCAACCCGCCCACTGACCCACCCCCTCAACTCGCACACTGCCCGGGTCACCCCCTCAACCCGCACACTGGCCCACCCCACCGCACCCCCTCAACCCGCACACTGACCCGCCCCAGCCCACCCCCTCAACCCGCACACTTCCCCACCCCACCCCCTCAACCCGCACACTCACCCACCCCACCCCCTCAACCCGCCCACTGACCCACCCCCTCAACCTGCCCACTGACCCACCCCCTCAACCCGCACACTGCCCCACCCCCTCAACCCGCCCACTGACCCACTCCCTCAACCCGCACACTGCCCCACCCCACCTCCTCAACCCGCAGTTGAGTGTCTCCAGCAGTTTCTGTCTTTATTTAAATTTTCCAACATTCATAATGTTCTGATTCTACAATGTTTTGTTTTGCACAATACTGCTTTTGGTTTTTTTTCTCTTTTTCTTTCCATGTTTGTATTCGTAGCCTTCTATTTACATCTCTTCCAGATTCTCTACAATTTACATCTCCGCATTTCCCCTCAGTTGACACCGTCAACACTTGTGTTATTCAATTTCCTCTGATCTCCATCCTGTCATTCTGGAGTTTAAAATCACTGTGTGTGATGCAAATGTGATGATCTCGGAAGTTCCAGTGAGATAAACAGACTGAGATATACTCCACTATTGCGTCAATATAGATATATTGACTGGGACCTGTTTGCACAACAGGCCACCTACGGTTCAGAGGTAGACTTGGAGGAATACGCATCCACTGTGCTCTCCTACATCAACTGCTGTGTGGAGAATGTCACGGAGGACAAGGAGATAAATATGTTCCCAAACCGGAAACCCTGGATGAACAAGGAGGTACAGAACCTGCTGAGGGCACGCAACAATGCCTTTAAATCTGGTGACACTTCAGCATACAGTGTTGCCAGATCACACCTGAGCAAAGGTATTAAAAGAGCCAAAGACACCCATAGGCAACGGGTGGAAGACCACTTCAACACCACGGACACCAGAAGCATGTGGCAGGGTGTCAGGGACATCACTGGCTACAAGAGCAGCCCTGCCTGCCCCACAGCGATATGGCACTGACCAACGAGCTTAACACCTTCTTTGCCCGCTTTGAAACTGGCAAAACCACCTTGAGTGAAAGAACCCCAGCCGAGGCGGTGGGACAGGTCTTGCAACTGAGCACACAGGAGGTACAACGCGCTCTGCAAAGGGTCAACCCACGCAAGGCTGCAGGACCGGATGGAGTTCAAGGAAGGGTACTGAAGGACTGTGCTGAACAGCTGGCTGAAGTATTCACCAGGATCTTTAACCTGTCATTATCTCTGGCTACGGTCCCCAAGTGCCTGAAGTCGGCTATCATAGTTCCGGTGCCGAAAAAAGCAAAGATCTCCAACCTGAACGACTACCGCCCGGTTGCCCTAACGCCGATAGTCATGAAGTGCTTTGAGAGGCTGGTCCTCTCACACATCAAATCCAGCATCCCTGACTCACTGGACCCACATCAATTTGCATACAGGGCAAATAGATCCACAGAGGACGCCATCTCTCTGGCTCTTCACACTGTCCTGACTCACCTAGAGAGACAGGGCACATACGTGAGGATGCTATTCATAGACTATAGCTCCGCCTTCAACACGGTCATCCCCACCAAGCTCATCACCAAACTCCACCAGCTTGGCCTCAGCTCGTCATTATGTGACTGGATCCTGGACTTCCTGCTGGAACGACCGCAGGCAGTGAGAATGGGCCCGCACCTGTCCTCCACTATCACCCTGAGTACCGGCACACCACAGGGCTGTGTTCTGAGCCCCATGCTCTACTCCCTCTTCACACACGACTGTGTTCCTGCATTCGACACCAACACCATTGTCAAGTTTGCAGATGACACAACGGTGATCGGGCTGATCACCAACGGGGATGAAACAAACTATAGAGCGGAGGTGCAGAACCTGGCGGATTGGTGCTCGGATAACAACCTGTCCCTAAATACCACCAAGACCAAGGAGCTGATCATCAACTTCCGTAGGTCACATAACGGGGAATATGCCCCGATCTCTATCAACGGGGACAGTGTGGAGAGAGTGTCCAGCTTCAAGTTTCTGGGCACTCACATTTCGGAGGACCTAACATGGTCCAATAACACTGCTGCGCTGGTCAAGAAGGCACAACAAAGACTGTTCTACTTAAGAACACTGAAAAAGTCTGGTCTACCCCAACAGCTGCTGACGACCTTCTACCGCTGCACCATAGAGAGCATCCTAACGCATGGCATCCCTGTGTGGTACCTCAGCTGCACGGAGGCAGAAAGGAAAGCTCTACAGCGGGTAGTCCATAGAGCTCAGAGGGCCATCGGGACACAGCTACCAGACTTGGAGGGCATCTACAACACACGATGCCTCAGAAAAGCCACCAGCATCCACAAAGACTCTTTACACCCCTGCAACAGTCTGTTCGAACTCCTTCCATCGGGCAGACGATACAAGGCCTTCTATGCCCGCACCTCCAGGCTCAGGAACAGCTTCATCCCCAGGGCCATAGCTGCTATGAACCGGTCCTGCTGAGCCGGATGGCCACAACGCATAGATCAACTTGCACTTTACCCTGCCCAAAACTGTTACAACTGTTTCGTTTCGTTGGGTTGCTGCTGTCTAAATTACCTAAATTATTGCATCGTATGGGAGGCGCATTCCCAATCTCGTTGTATCCCTGGGTACAATGACAATAAAGATATATTGTATTGTATTGTATTGTATTGTATCTAGAGAAATAGGCAGAAAATACCAAAATACTACCACCGCTAGATATCTGAAATAAAAGCAGAAAAGGGAAAGAACATCACAAGACAGTAGGGAGAGAGTAGAATAGATAAAATTGGCCAAATAAGTCTTTCTGAATTCTACGATTCTATAAAAATAAGCAGGGTCAGTGATTTGTAGACAGGCTTGCATTGTTCCTTTATTTCACCTTTTTTGGAAATCCTATTTCCTCAATTGAAATCAGGGAGCATGTAACATTGTGAGCCACACGTGCAAAGTCACTGCCTGAACAGGAATTTAATTTTGTGTGTTTCTGGTGGGGCACATTAATTATTAAACAAATAATTGCTTTATCAATGCATCCTTAATGTGCTTACAATTGATCAGGGGCACCGGCAAGCACCCATTCACCAGCACACGCCTGCTAAAATGTAACATCTTGAAATACTTGATACCCAGTAGTAGTCCAGTACTGAATAACAACATACAATGAACTATTTATTTTGATGCATTTAAATTCAGGCCAATGAAAGTTTAGAGATACAGCGCGGAAACAGGCCCTTCGGCCCACCGGGTCCGCACCGACCAGCGATCCCCGCACATGAACACTATCCTACACCCACGAGGAACAATTTTTATTTTTACCAAGCCAATTAACCTACAAACCTATACGTCTTTGGAGTGTGGGAGGAAACCGAAGACCTCGGAGAAAACCCACGCAGGTCACGGGGAGAACGTACAAACTCTGTACAGACAGCACCCGTAGTCGGGATTGAACCCGGGTCTCCGACGCATCATTCGATGTAAGGCAGCAACTCTACCGCTGCGCCACCATGATTGCAATTTGTGGAGTTAAGCATCGTGGTCTCTCAAGAGAAGCAGCTAATTGCACACTGCTTTTACATTGTCCATGACTCTACTTGAGTAACCCGCATGTTGAGGGTGGTTTCAATTATATCGATCTCCCGCAGAGCTCACTGTATTTTCCCAGTTACTTCTGTTTAATGTTATACAACAGCAACACTTCCAAGGCTGACCTTGTCAAATGTGGGTTTTTTTTTGTCTGAGGAACAATTATTAACATCCTACCTCAAAAATCACAGCCTGGATTTTTACAGACCCGAGTGCAATCTGACTTCCAATGTGAAAATTGTCATGGTGATCAATAAATTCTGGCCAAGTTAATTGGTCTTTGAAAAGCATTGTAGCCCAACACTTTAAAAATGTTAAAAACAGTTAAAAATGGATGAATACATTCATTGTGAACTATTCACGGGGGATAGGGGCACAGACAATAGACAATAGGTGCAGGAGGAGGCCATTCGGCCCTTCGAGCCAGCACCGCCATTCAATGTGATCATGGCTGAACATTCTCCCCACAAATAACAAAAAAAAAACACAGATGCCATTAAGGATACTGGGAATGCCACTAAGACTACAATGACAGACAGCAGTCAACTCCATGGATATAACAACTTTGATGTTTCAGCTTCAATATTTCAGCTCGTTGAAGCAATAGTAGTTCTGGCCCCACATTCCAGGCCCTGACTCCGGCCTCTCACCCCAGATCCCAGCTCCGACCTCTCAGAAAGGAGAAAACTTGCAGGTGGTACAGTTCCCAAGTGACTGCAGCACCTTTCCCTTCTTGGTGATATAGATTACAGACATTGCACATTGTTGTCAAAATAATCTGCGTGAGTAGCTGCAGTGCATTTTATACAATGTGTAGGAAAGAACTACAGATGGTTTAAATCGAAGATAGACATAAAATGCTGGAGTCTCGACCCGAAACGTCACCAATTCCTTCTCTCCATAGATGCCGCCTGTCCTGCTGAGTTACTCCAGCATTTTGTGTCTATCTGTGCATTTTATACATGCAGATGCCCAGTCAACTACCCCACCCAGGTGAGAAACCAGGTGAAGATAATGTAATTGAATCATGTTGAACGCCTGTTATCTCTGTGGCAGGAATGCTACTTGCCGCTTGTCAATGTCTCCCTGCATGTTGTCCATATCCTGCTACATGCGGGCTTACATTGCTTCATTATTGAGGAGATTCAAACGGTATTGGATATTGTGAAATCATTAACAAATATCACCATTTCTGACATGATGGAAAGATAATTGTTAAAGCAGCTGAAGATGGTTGAGCCAATGACACTGCCCTCAGGAATACATGCAGTAATATCCTTCCATTGTGCAAAATAATGACCCCAGCTTTTGACTTCAGTTTTACAGAGCTGTCAGCCCTCTCACACCTCCTTTGGAATTCGGATCCCCATTTGGACCAAGGCTGTGACATGGTTTTGAGCCAAGGTGTCCTGCCAAAACCTAATATAAGCATCAACAAGCAGATGATTGGAAAATAAGTGTAGCTTGAAAGCATTGTTAATGCTGCAGATTGAGAATAGAGAGATTGCAAAGTAAGTAGCAAGCCCGGACATGTCCTGTTTTGTGAGAAGAGGACATACCCGGGCAATGTTTTCACATTATTGGGTGGATGTAACTGTATTGGTGCAGCTTAGCTGGACGCACAGCTGGTTCTGGAGTGCATATCTTCAGTACTGCTGCTGGATTGTCGCCGGATTCCATTATCTTTGCTGTATCTGGATATCAAGTAGAATTAATACAATTGAAAGAACTAGCTTCGATGATGCAGGGGATCTCAAGTGGACGCTGCTGGATGAATTTGGCAACAAATGCTTTAGGTTTGTTTTTAACATCCAAAGGCACTACCTCCTGAAGACTGCATCTATCATTAAGAATCTCCACTGTCTGGACCACGCCCTCTCGTCACTATCACCATCAGGCAGAATGTCCAGAAGCCGGAAGTCCCATACCTCCAGGTTCAGGAACAGCTACTTTCCTACTGTGGAACAGCTACTTTCCATCTTATTCTGTGAACAGATCTATTGAGACGCATACTGACTAACACCTCTGTGCATCTTTCTTTGCTGGGACAACATGGGGGACCTCTACTCGATAGCTATTAATTGTTTTTAATCTATTGTTGTTGATTTCAGGTAATTATTTATGTGAAAGATATCATCCTAATTTTATACACCACTGTAAGATCAGCCCTCAGTCTCATGCACGCTGAAGAATAAAGTCCTAGCCTGCCCAACCTCTCCCCATAACTTAATCCCTGGAGCGCTGGGAGTATCCTCATCAATCGTTTCTGCACTCTTTCCATCTTAATGGCATCTTTCCTACAGCAGGGTGATCAAAACTGAATGCAAAACTCCAAGTATAGCATCACCAACATTTTATACAACTGTAACATATTGTTCCAACTTCCAACTTCTATACTAATTTCCCTAAATGATGAAGGCCAGCATGCCAAAGGCCTTCTTCACCAGCCTATCTACCTGTGGTGCCACTTTCAGAGAATTATACACTTGCACTCCTTGATCCTCTGATCTACAACACTTTCCAGTCACCTTGCTCCCTCGTGCCATTAGATCAAGACCTTTTTCTGTGAAATCTGTGTAGTAGTTGGAGTTGGAGTGTGGCATCTTCCCGCACAATATGAAAATGCAACATTCCCACTAACTTCTGGGAATCTCTGGTCCATGTCCACTCAAAGTGGAAAAGGAGCATTTGTTACTCCAGCGCTTTGTCTTTTTTGTAAATCACCAGCACCTGCAGTTACCAGTGTTGCAGTGCTAATTTTTTAGGTGCCGGAGCTGTCACTGGTGCTGGAGCGGCTGCTGTTAAATTCCCCGCTGGTTAAAATTCCCCGCTGTTTATTTTAGCTTTTTTTTACAGAGGTGCCGGAGGGGCGCTCCGGTGAGCTCCGGCAGCACTGCACCCCTGGCAGTTACTTGTATCTTCCCTTCATTGATCTATGCTTTATTGCACCTTTATTTGTGCTGTTATGTCTTCCCACCCTCCTCATCATTCCTGTATCTCATTGTGGCAGTTAAGTACTCATCTGGTAAAGCTTCAAAACTTGGTCCAATTTATTATTCTCCCCTGCAGGTCATGATCTGATGAGTTCTGTCCCACACAAATCTTTTACATTAAACTGCAAAGTATTCTGTCATTAATTATAGAGGTCGATTTCAGACTGAGGCACACAGACTGGAATTTTCTAATGTATTACAGAAAATGTGTATACATGACTCACAAATGAAGTCTGCAAACTCTTGGACAATAGGGGCCAGAATGAAGCTCACAAACGATAATTGATCAGCTACATTTCATCAGCTGCTTTATGTCAGTTGTGGATAATACTCTTGCCTCTGTGTCAGAAGGTTGTGGGTTCAAGTCCCATTTTGGCAGCTTGATGTGCAAAATCTAAGAATTCCAATGTACTTTTTCAGATGAAAACTTAACCTCTGGTCACATCTGTTTTTCAGGAGATAAAAGATCTCATGCAACTATTTCAAAGATAAAGGGAATTGTAATAAGTGTCCTTAGCCAACATGTATCCCTCAGTCAACCTCACTGCTCACTGAAAGTGATGATCAGGTCATTATCACATTACTCACTGAATGTGGAATTTGCCAATCGGCACAGCTTTCTCTGAAGCACAACAGTGACGATACTTCAAAAGTATTTTTGATTCTGCAGTACTTTAGGTGCTTCTGAGAAGAAGTGTAACAATTTCATATAATTTTATAAAGAATCTCTAGGCTTTCCTGGTAAATGAGACTTCCATTATAAGTATTAGGTTTAGGTTTAGATTTAGGTTCATTATTTTCACGTGCACCGAGGTACAGTGAAAATCTTTATTTTTCATGTTATCCAGACAGATCAGATATACTATAAATAAATACAATCAGGTTAAACTCAGGTATAATAGATAGAGCAATGGGGAAGAAACAGTGCAGAATATAGTTCTCAGCATTGTGACACATCAGTACCATTGACAAATCCAATGACCACAATGGGGGTACAGATGAATCGGAAAGTATGGTAGCTTATGGAAGAAACATAGAACATAGAACAATAGATGCAGGAGTAGGCCATTCGACTCTTTGAGCCAGCACCGCCATTCAATATGATCATGGCTGATCATCTAAAATCAGTACCCTGTTCCTGCTTTTTCCCCATATCCCGTGATTCCTTTAGCCCTAAGAGCTAAATCTCTCTCTTGAAAACATCCAGTGAATTGGCCTCCACTGCCTTCTGTGGCAGAGAATTCCACAGATTCACAACTCCCTGGGTGAAGAAGTTTTTCCCCATCTCAGTCTTAAATGGCCTACCCCTTATTCTTAAACTGTGACCCCTAGTTCTAGACTCCCCCAACATCGGGAACATTTTTCTTGCATCTAGCCTGTTCAATCCTTTAAGAATTTTATATGTTTCTATAAGATCCCCTCTCATCCTTCTAAATTCCAGTGAATACAAGCCCAGTCAACCCATTCTTTCATCATATGTCAGTCCCGCCATCCCGGGAATTAACCTGGTGAACCTACTCTGCACTCCCTCAATAGCAATAATGTCCTTCCTCAAATTAGGAGACTAAAATTGCACACAATACTCCAGGTGCGGTCTCACCAGGGCCCTGTATAACTGCAGTAGGACCTCCTTGCTCCTAAACTCAAATCCCCTTGTAATGAAGGCCAACATGCCATTAGCTTTCTTCACTGCCTGCTGTACCTGCATGCTTACTTTCAGCGACTGATGTACAAGCACACCCAGGTCTCGTTGCATCTCCCCTGTTCCTAATCTGACACCATTCAGATAATAATCTACCTTCCTGTTCTTGCCACCAAAGTGGATAACCTCACATTTATCCACATTATACTGCATCTGCCATGCATCTGCCCACTCACCCAACCTATCCAAGTCACCTTGCAGCCTCATAGCATCTTCATCGCAGCTCACACTGCCACCCAGCTTAGTGTCATCTGCAAACATGGAGATGTCACATTTAATTCCCTCATCTAAATCGTTAATATATATTGTAAATAACCTGGGTCCCAGCACCGAGCCTTGCAGCACCCCACTAGTCACTGCCTGCCATTCTGAAAAGGACCAGTTAATTCCTACTCTTTGCTTCCTGTCTGCCAACAAGTTCTCTATCCATGTCAATACCCTACCCCCAATACCATGTGCTCTAATTTTGCACACTAATCTCTTGTGTGGGACCTTGTCAAAAGCTTCTTGATAGTCCAGATGCACCACATCCACTGGCTCTCCCTTATCCATTCTACTTGTTATATCCTCAAAAAATCCCAGAAGATTAGTCAAGCATGATTTCCCCTTAATAAATCCATGCTGACTTTGACCGATCCTGTCGCTGCTTTCCAAATGCGCTGCTATAACATTTTTAACAATCAACTCAAGCATCTTCCCCACTATCGATGTAAGGCTAACTGGTCTATAATTCCCCGTTTTCTCTCTCCCTCCTTTCTTAAAAAGTGGGGTTACATTAGCTACCCTCCAGTCCACAGGAACTGATCCAGAGTCGAGAGAACATTGGAAAATGATCACCAATGCATCCATGATTTCTAGGGCCACCTCCTTGAGTACTCTGGGATGCAGACCATCAGGCCCTGGGGATTTATCTACCTTCAGAACCAACAGTTTACCCTACACCATTTCCTGCCTAATGTGAATTCCCTTCAGTTCCTCACTCCCTCCCTCGGTCCCTTAGTATTTCTGAGAGATTGTTTGTGCCTTCCTTAGTGAAGATTGAACCAAAGTACACGTTTAACTTCTGCCATTTCCTTGTTTCCCATTATAAATTCACCTGTCCCTGATTGTAAGGAACCTACATTTGTCTTCATTCATCTTTTCCTTTTTACATATCTAAAGAAGCCTTGCCATTACATCTCCACCATCAACCCCTTAAGTATAATTTGCCAGTCTATCCTAGCCAATTCTCGTCTCATACTTTCAAAGTCTCCTTTCTTTATGTTCAATTCCACCATATTATGGTCACTGTTGCCCAAGGGGCTTTGCACAACAAGATCACTAACTAATCCTATCTCATTACACAATACCCAGTCTAGGATTGGCCTGCCCTCTAGTCGGTTCCTCTACATATTGGTTTAAAAAACCATCCCGTACACATTCCAGGAAATCCTCCTTGTCAGTGCTGCTACCAATTTGGTTGGCCCAATCTATATGTAGATTAAAGTCACCCATGATAACTGCATCCAAGCGATCCAAAGCCTGCAAACAGAGAGGAAGAAACTGTTGCTGAGTCTAGTGGTGTGTGGTTTCAAGCTTCTGTATCTTCTGCCAGATGGAGCAGGGAGAACAAGAAATGAGCAGGGTGAGACAAATCTTTGATCCTGTTGGCTGCTTTTCCAAGGCAGCGTCAAGTGTAGATGGAGTCAATGGTCAGAAGTCTGGACTGTGCGATGGACTGGGCTACATTTACAACTCTGCAATTTCTTGCAGTATTCCCAAACCAAGCCGTGAGGCAACTTGACAGTATGCTTTCTATGGTACATCTGTAGAAGTCTGTTAATCACTGAAGACCTGCCGAATTTCCTCAGTCCCTCATGAAGTAGAGGCATTGGTGTGCCTTCTTGGCTGTCGCATCAATTGTGATTGATCCACAACAGATCATTGGTGGCATTAATGTCAAAGAACTGTACCAATCTGGCCTGAGTTAATTGTTGGCAGACAGAAAATTTGTACTGTGTACGTCCTGTCTAATGACAATAGAAATTTGCCCTTATGGAATTCACAAATTACCACCAAAAAAATTGAGATGCAGAAAAACAAATTGCAATTACAAAATTTATTTGAGAAAAATATAACTAAATAAGCACAAATTGTGAAAGAAACAACACATTTTGTCAACTTTTTCATGTTATGGATCAATTACAATACGGGTAGTTTTCCAGGAAAGCTATCCTTTCTTAATGTAGGGATGTCCTGTACTAATGTTTCAATGGGCCCTCATGGCAATGGGGAAATCATTAAGGATTCTGATGCCTTATCATGATTTAATAAATCTAGATAAATCTTGAGTAGGAAAAAAACTGCAGATGCAGGTTAAAATCAAAGGTAGACACAAAATGCTGGAGTAACTCAGCGGGTCAGGCAGCATCTCGGGAGAGACGGAATGGGTGACGTTTCGGAAGAAGGTTCTCCCGAGATGCTGCCTGACCCGCTGGGTTTCTCCAGCATTTTGTGTCTACCTTAGCTAAATCTTGAACCATGTCTGTATGTGGACTTGAGGTTGGAGTTGAAGGAAGGGAGTGGATTTTCCACAGCAGTTTGATAATTTCTCACCATGACTTTTGCAGGAAAGTGAATGAAAAATCCCTGACAATGGTGTAAACCATCATCAGTCCCCATTTTCCCGGGGATTCTACCTCCACCCATGGAAGAACCACAAAGAAATTCCAAACATGTGTGAGGACGGGTCGTAGCTGAGCGAGAATATTTGTTAACCCTGAGTAGTTGGTTAGCAGCAAGAACTTTCACTGGTGGGGAAGATTGGGAAGTGTTGATGCACTTTCAGTGATATCCTCATAAACTCATAATAGAGTGCACTCACAACTCAGCCTCACTCTGCTTGGGCACAAGGTCAGATTCTATAAAGTCTCTGGCACGTGCAAGGAAAGTACCATGAGAGCAGTCTAACTGGACAGGGGCACAGAATATAAAGTTGTTTTGCTGTGTTAGAATCAATACCAAGCCTCGACTTAACATGCAAGCAGTAGCTAAAACATAGCACAAAAAGTAAGGAAATTTGTGTTTGGTAGATTATTTCTTTGTTGTAACAATGCTTCTTGGCAATAAATCTTATACCGTTGGAAAGCCTGTTTATTTCCCTTTTAAATGGTGCCACATTTGTAAGGAACATGCATTTGTGGGATGAGCAGCAGAATTTCCTTACTTTTTGTGCTATGTTTTTAGATGTGGTGCACAAAGATTTGGACAGACCACCTTGCCCTCAATTGTTTAACACATGTTAAATTTGTCATTTCATCCACTCTGATGAAAGGGTTGAAAATTGAGCAAGTCAGTCCACTTCTGGATAAAGGCACTGGTTGGGGAATTGCCCGGGGAATCTTTCAATCAGCAGGATTAAAAGCTGGTTTTAACTTTAACACTGGAACTTTGTATGCAACTCTCCCTCTGTTTTTAAAAGGTGGCACAACCACTGTATATCTCCAAGATAACCCACTCTATGACTTGATCTTGAAAACAGGAGGTGACATTTCAGTGGTTAATCATTCATTTGCAGATGGTTAGAATTTTGCTCTGATCAAACGGGGCGACGGCCATTGACAAAAGAATGGAGACAACTTCAAAATTAATGAATATGCTGTGATGTGTTGGGCATGGTGAGGATGTGAAAAAGCATTGTGTACGTTCTTACTTTGCTCTTTCTCCATCAGCCTCTGTAAATCCCAACTGGTTTGCACGGTGCAAGCATTAGCTGTCACATCTGCTGCAGCATTTGTATGCTGGTGAACCAGTACACTAATGAATCGTGTAGTAAACCTGTAATTGAATTCCTTATCAAAATGGACATCAGAATCTGCAGGGACCGGGGTCTTTTCCATTGACGTGGAGTGTTGTTCTGTGCTGATTAATTCCTTCCATATGCTCCAAGCTTTCTGATATCATGGCCCAGGCTTGGGATGAAATAATAACTAATTGGGAAATTATGGCATGAATATGCGGGAAGCCCACACGAAAGAAACCATAAAAAATTATTTGCAGCTGCAGGGGAAATTGAACACTCCATTAATGAAGTTGGGGGATATTCTCTTGCAAACATAACTAACGATCGCATTTTCTGTACCTATTCTAATGTGCGTCTGCACAGTTTCTGATATTAATCTACTTCTGTGAGCAGCTACATTTACTGGAAGCTTTTCTTTATGACTTGACTGGTATCTGCAAGCCCTGCAAACCTGGGCTCGCAAATCATGCTCCCACCCATCTTTAACAAAGAACATAGAACAGGACAGCATGGGAACAGACCCCTCAGCCAACATGTCAGTGTCGAACATGATACCCAATTAAACGAATTCCTTCTGCTAGCACGTAAACCATTCCCTACACTGCACATTAGAGTTATAGAATCATTGAGCATGGAAACAGGCTCTTCAGCACCACTTGTCCAAGTAGTCACATCTAATCTAGTCCCATTGCTCACATTTGGCCCATATTGCTCTAAACCTTTCCTATCCAAATGCCTTATAAATGTTCTTATTGTACCTACCTCACCCACTTCCTCTGGCAGCTTGTTCCATATACCCACTACTCTTTGTGTGAGAAAGTTACCCTTCAGGTTCCTATGAAATCTGTCCCTTCTCACTGTAAACTAGTGCATGATTTTCCTACCCTGGGAGAAAATTCACCCTATCTATTCCCCTCGTGATTTTATGCGTCTCTCTAAGATCACACCTCAGCCTCCTGCATTCCGAAGAATAAACTCCTCGCCAACTCAACCCCTCCCTACAGCTCAGGCCCTCTGGCCCTCACAAAACACTCACATTTTCTCCGACTCTTTCCAGTTTAACAGCATCTTTCCTACAGTAGGGTGGCCAAAACGGAACACAATACTCCAAGTGCGGATTCACAGAGGTCTTGTAAACGGTAACATACGTCCCAACGTCTATACTCAATTCCCTGACTGATGAAGGCCAATGTGCCAAAAGTCTTGTCACAGTCTGTCCTGTTCACTCACCTGCCAGCCACGCCCACCACGTTAAGCCAACTCCCCTCACCTGTTCACTCACCTGCTCCAGATCACCAATCAAGCCAGCATATACACCCTTCCTGCACACACACTCTTTGCCAGATTGTTCTTAGCCCTCATGCAAGACTCTCCAGCATTCTCTCTTGGATTGATTTCCCGTTGCCGACCCTGCCTGCTCCCGACCTTCATGCCTCGTCGTAGCCCTGGTGAACGCCTCAGTCTTCTGTCCCCGACCACGAGCAGGTAGAAATAAAGCTCATTCTAAAACTATTTCCTTGGTTCCGTGTGCTGCATTTGGGTCTACCTGCGGTCTGTTACAAGTCTTCTTCACATCCTATCTATATGCAATGCAACTTCAAGGAACAATATACTTGTACTTCTCAAATCCTCTGATGTACTACATACCCAATTCTGTGTTCAGTTAACTACCTCTCCCTAAATGCTATGTAATCTAACTTTCCAGAGCAGCCTACCATGTGGAACTTTATCAAAGGCCTTGCTGATGTCCATATGGACTATCTCTATAGCCCTGCCCTCTTCACTGTCTTGATTACTTCTTCAAAAAATTCAATCATATTCCTGTTCCTACTTCCTTTTAAGATATAGCAGCAGCAAGTAAGTTTTTCCCTTGTGGGAAGAATAGGACATTCCATGCAATATCTCCCAGACTTAAATGATGCTGTTGCATGTCTGTATTTACTGAGGACTACGATGGGCAAATATTTTATATTATTTCATCAGAAGTCCCCCAAAAAACAGACGGCGAGTATAGATTTGCTTGACGGTTTGTGGCTGAGCTCATTGTTCTATTATTTTGATTACTGTGAATATACTGACATTAGAGGTGGCATCTCCAAGATAAATATAGATGATGTCATGGTCACAGCTGGAAAACTGTTAAAACAGCATGGATTCTTTCCTCCCGTTGATTTGCGGACTTTTCCTGCAGAATATTACAGATGTTTTAATTCATCACCAGCCAATATCCTTGGCGAGTCAGATTAAGGAGAATCCTTTGGCATTTTATACATTAAAAGCAAATGGGTTAGCAAGAGTGAGGTAGGATCATTCAAGGATAAAGGAAGGAATTTATGCCTAAAGCTAGAGGAAGTGGGTGAGATACTAAATGAGCATCGATATTCACCTTAGTGAATATTAGGGGATCGCTTGGGGCTTGACAGAGATTTTTGATTCCCCTTTATCCACAGGTAAGGTCCCAGAGGGCTGGAAATAACCAACATTGTTGTTTTATTGAAGAAGGGCAACAGAGTTAATCCAGGAAGTTATAGGCCATTGAACCTGACATCAGTGGTGGAGAGATTATTGGAGAAGAATCCAACAGATAGGATTTACATACATTTGGAAAAACATAGACTTTATAAAGACATGGACATGCTGACAAGAGTCCAGGACATGCACTTTCCTGTTAGAGTGAAAGGAAAGGCAGGTGAGCGTAAGGCAAGTTTGGATGACAAGGGAAATTGAGACAGAGGCATGGGGAAGGTATAAGCAGCTGGGATTAAGTATATTCCTGGAGGAGTTGCTGGAAATAAAGGAGTAAGCTAACAAAGAAAATCAGGGGGGCAAAAAGGGGACAGGTGATAGCTCTGGACAGGTGATAGCTCTGGACAGGTGATAGCTCTGGACAGGTGATAGCTCTGGACAGGTGATAGCTCTGGACAGGTGACAGCTCTGGACAGTGCCGGATTAAACTAGTAGCAAAAGTAGCATCTGCTACGGGCCCCGCATTTTTGAGGGCCCTGCACTAAATGCTTGCAAGCTGTCTGGTGAAATTGGCATTTCACAATCTGGCAACCCTGTTGTTTACATGTCGGGGGAGCTGCATGCTACATGGTACGTAATCATTACGGACATCATTAATAACATGATACAAATAAATAATTTTGTTCAAATTTAACTTTAAATTGTCCCGTATTGTCTGGGTGATGGTGAAAGGTTGTTTTTCGGACTGGAGGCTTGCGAGTAGTGGTGTACCTCAGGGTTTGATGGTGTAGATAGAAAGTCTTTCTTCCTAGGTTGGAAATGTCAGATACTAGAGGACATAGTTTTAAGATGAGAGGGGATAAGACTGAATAGGATTTGCAAGACAAGTTTTTCTTTACAGAGAATTATAGGTACTTGCAATAATAATAATAATAATACATTTAATTTATATAGCGCTTTTCTGGAAACTCAAAGACGCTTTACAGAGCAAACAAAACATAAAAACAAACAGACAAACAAAAGATTTATCCAGACGGAGAAGCGGCGAACAAACAGCGCCAGCGTCCTCCCACGTCAGGGTCCGGCGTAAATGGCTGACAATAAACAGTAAATGATTGACAGTAAACAATAAAGAACACAAGACACACAATTACAATTTAACACAGACAACCATCACCAGTGATTGCTCCAGGCACACCCTCACTGTGATGGAAGGCAAAGAAAAGTCTTATCTCCTCCTTATTCTTCTCCCGCGGTCAGGCAGTCAAACTGCTGCCTCGAGGCTCCCGACTTTTGCAACCCCAGCGGCCGAGCCGAGCAGGCCGCTGAAGGTCCTAAGCCCCCACCGGGCGATGGAAAGTGCTGTGGCCGAGCCACGCAGGGCGATGAAGGTCCTGCGAACGGGTCGATCGAGCCTCGCGATTCGGGGCGGTCAAAGCTGCTACGGCTGGAGCTCCCGAAAGCCGGTCGCCAGCCAGGGACCTGCAAGCTCCCGAAGTTGTGGTCCACAGAGCCTGCGGTAAGTCCAGGTAAGTTGGTGAGTCCAGGCCCTGCGACCGGAGTCTTCAAGGTCGCTCCCAGCTGGAGGCCGCCAACTCCACGGTGTTAGGCCGTAGCGCGAACGGAGATGCAACATTGGAAAAGGTCGCATCTCTGTTGAGGAGGAGATTTAGAAAAAAGGTTTCCCCCCCCCCCCCACCCCACCACATATACACAGCTAAAAATAGGTCAATACATACATTTAAACGGTAACAATAGACAGAAAAAAGACAGACAGACTACCGGTGAGCCGCAGCCGCAGGGAAAATGTGCAAACACCACACAGATAGCACCAGAGGTCAGGATCAGACTCAGGTTGTTGGAGCTACGTATGAGGAAGCAATTTTACAAGCTATGCCATTGTATGCCATCAAACATGTGTGATGATGATACACAAGGAAATTATGCTGTACAATTACCGCAGAGTGAATTCATAATGCATTCTCCACAATTTCAACATATTATTTTCTCACAGATGTTACTAGCCTGTATTTGTCTTATTTATCATCCATCCCCTGTTGCCCTGAGGAAATTGTGGTGGGCTTCTCCATGGCTTTTTTCATTCTTTGTGCTGGTGATCGCTCAATGAAACCTTCAGTTTGGGGAAGTCAATTGAATGGTGATAAATAAAGATAATTTATGTCCAAAATGCAATAGGTGTGAATTACAGTAATTGGGTTACTATACCCAGATGTAACAGATTTGCTGCCAAAGAGCAGGATGGTGCAACAATAATTGGGACACATATGAATGGCTGAATGTCCTCCTCTGCCACAAGTTTTCTGTGGTTCAACGAGTTACTACAGTGTAGTATATATCTTGTAACTGCTACGAATTTCAAATCATGGCACGAGAGGCAAAATTAGATAAACAACCATAAGATGAATGTATCGAGGGAAATGATTGAAAATGAACCTTGTTGGGATATCATCTCATTGGAAACTAACAAGCTGGCTTTGCTGTTCACAATTTCCTTGGAATCTTGTGATCGTGTTTGGTTTGTAAAATGCTGTCAGCTGTCTATGCATCCTGATAATGAAGTTCCAGTTTCCGCATTCCTGACAAGTGTACAGGGTTCTCTGAATCCTATTATTTCAGAACTATGATGACATATTCAAGTTAAGACAAAAGGCCAAAGATAATGCAGATTTTGCCCACACCGACCAAGATGCCCCATGTACATTAGTCCCAACTGCCCACGTTCGGCCCATATCTATTTCTCTCATCCTTTCCTATCCATGTTCCTATCTAAAGATCCTTTAAATGTTGTTATAGTACCTGCCTCAACTACCTCTCTGGCAGCTCCTTCTATATCACCACAACCCTCTGTGTGAAAAAGTTGCACCTTGGGTTCCTATTAAATCTTTCCCCTCACCTTGAACCTACGTCCTCTGGTTCTTGATTCCCCTTCTCTGGGTAAAAGACTCTATGCATTCACCCTATCTATTCCATTCATAATCTGATTCACCTCTGTAAGATCACCTCTCATTCTCCTGCACTGCAAGGAACAGTCTGCCCAACCTCTCCCTATAGCTCAGAATCTCAAGTGCTGGCAAATTTCCCATGAATTTTCTCACCATTCTTCCCAGCTTAAAGACATCCTTTCTGTAGTATGGTGACTGAAACTGTACACATTGCTCCAAATGAGGCATCACCAAGTTTTGTACAACTGCAACATAACATCCCAACTTCTCTACTCAATAACCTGAAGGCCAATGTAGTAAAGTCATGATCAAATTGAATGGCGGTGCTGGCTTGAAGGGCCGAATGGCCTCCTCTTGCACCTATTGTCTATAAAGTCCTTCTTAATCCCTCTCGACCTGTGATGGATGCCCCCTTCAAGGAACTATGTAACTGCACTCCTAGATTCCTCCACTCTACATTCCCTGGGGGCCTGCCATTTATTGTGACGGTCCTACCCTGGTTTGACTTTGCAAAATGCAATACCTCACACTTGTCTGTGTTAAACTCCATTAAGCATTCCTCAGCCCACTTGCCCAACTGATCCTGCATTTTCTAGTTTATGATTGCTGTCTCGCTATCTTAGATAGCACCTTTAGTATCATCTGCAAATTTACTAATCTACAAACTCATTCAAATCATTGGAATACTTATTATCATTAGAATTCACATTATTTGAATTAATTTGAATAAAGCAGGTTGGCTCATGTGCACTCGGGGATCAACCTTGCAGGCAAGCTAAGAATGAATGAATGAATATAACTTTATTGTCATTCAAAACTATACAGACGAGTGCATATTTGAACGGAATTCCATTGCAACTGGCTTCAATGTAACACCAAATAATAAAAATTGATTAAAGAAAAATAAATAAATAAGTAACTCGCACATAAAATAATGGCGGCGGATCGTTGTGAATTCAAGAGTCTGATGGCTCGGGGGAAGAAGCTATTAGCAGTATTAATGGTCAAAACAAGGACAAATAGCTCCCAGGCATCACCTCAAAACACAATGTATTCAGTCCATGGAGCATGCAGGAGGCTCCACTCATTTAAGATTCAAAATCAAATACAAGAAGAAATTCCACATAAGCAACCTATGAAGAAAAATTAAGTCCAAAAACCCCAATGTATTTTTAACTTATCTTTAAAAAATACAAGCCCAAAGCTGTTTAATACAAATAAAATTAGAGCTGAGAACACCTGCAAGTGTCCCATTACAGGATTGGTATCAACTAAGGTCATAAACAATAGCAGAATTAGGCCATTCGGCCCATCGTCTACTCCGCCATTCAATCATGGCTGATCTATCTTTGCCTCCTAACCCCATTCTCCTGCCTCTTCCCATAACCTCTGACACCAATCAAGGGTTTTGCCTCTGAATGTTGTGGTCGCTGATACCAGTCCTGTAAAACGAAGACCTTACTAAAGTGGAAGAGGAGGCTGTGTCTGCAGGTGAGCCTGACCACAAGGTGGAGTGGAGGGAGAGAACTTGAAGAATGGAGAGAGGAAGCCAGTGATGATCAGAGCTACCTGCACACGTTATCTACTCACACCTTCCTTTTGTAAACAATCAACTGGCACCTCATTGCAAGCATTTAGTAAGCCCCACCAGGGCTGTCACATCTTTTTTTTATTAACATCATTGATGTGGCCACAGGAGAGCTATGGATCTTCACACATCATTACTTGAACAGCAAGAAAGCAAATATTTGGTAACTGTTCAATTTTACAGTGCTTTCTGATAGAGCAGGTAAATGCCGAATAGGCCATTATGTAAGAATCATTTTCCCAGGGCGCTTATTTCTTGGCTCCCTGCTTCACTTCTGTAGAAAACCCCTCAGCCAGACTGCTTCAGCAGCATTTGTTCACTGTCCACTTGTTCCTTGTCTTATTTTTAATTAGATACAGCTAAATTTGTCCTCTGTCAAAAGTGCTAAAGAACTGAATACCAGGCGAGTTTACTCTGTGTGATGAAATTCAGTGAAACCAAATTTCAGAAGCAAATGTTAAAGAGCACATTGTGCACTTAGTGCACATATAAGACATGGATCGCATATTTAACAAGGGGGAATTTCTGTCCCACCAGACTATGCTACCTAATTGTTCTTTGTTTATGCTTAAGTTCTACACAAGTTTCAATTCTACTAACCCACCAGGTGTAAACGGTGGTCTGATACCCCTATGGATTTATTCATAGTTTATTTTATTCTCCTGTCGGCATAGAACATTACAGCAAAGGAGCAGGCCCCTCAGCCCACAATGCTCATGCTGAACATGCCAAGTTAAACTAAACTCCTCTGCCTGCACATGATGGATGTCCCCTGCAAATCCATGTGCCTATACAAAAGTATCTTCAATGTCACTATACAAAGTATCTGTAAGCCACTATCTTACCAGTGTTGCATTCCTTCATAAAAGGACAGATTTGTCCTACCTCTGTCCTATCAAGTCCCATAGTGGGAATAACCACGTGGTCACAGGGAGAACGTACAAACTCCATACAGACAGCACCCATAGTTAGGATTGAACCCGGGTCGCTGGTGCTGTGCTTTATGACAATTCAGCAGTTCTGCAGTTGTAATATTAGTGTCTATATTCCATAGTATAGACTGAATCACAGTTGTCATTTCCATGGTGGGATGCATACTCCAGCTAGATTGTCCATCTTACATTTGTCTAACTTTCCACATGGCTTGAAGCTTTCTCACTCCACCATCCAAATGCTGATCTGGTCTTTTCCTTACACTTAATTTCTCAGGAGTCAAGAGTGTTCACATGTCATCTGCACCAGGACCAGAACAATTAAATTCTTACTGGCCACATGATTGCAACAACACAAAAATATAAATATGCGATAAATAATAAATGATCAGTTATAGCAGATAACCAGACCATAATAGTGCAAGCCGAAGCACAAAGTGCACCATTATACAAAATCAATAGTAGTTCGATGCTGAGGAAGGATTGTGGTTAGGGTTGTGGTTCAAGAGCCCAATGATTGATGGGAAGCTGTTCTTGAACTTGGAGGTAACAGTTCTCAGGCTCTTGTATATTCTTCCTGATGGTGGGAGCAAGAAGAGAGAGTGAACAGGGTGATGTGAGACTTTGATTATATTAGCTGTCTTCTTGAGGCAGCATTTCCTGTGGATTTCTTTGATGCTTGCAACCTGGCCTTATTCACTGCTTTCTGCTGCCTCTTTCATTCTTGGGTGTTTGAGTTACTGAACCAGGGCACGATGCAATGGTCAATATGCTCTCCAATGTACACCTAAAAAAGTTTGATAGAGATTATTCATTGACATAGCAAATCTCCTCAATCTTCCAAGGAAGTAGAGGCATTGATGGGGTTTCTTTATGATTGCATCAATGTGGTGTGCCTAGGACAGAAGTACAGAGATATACAAGTCCTGGAACTTGAAGTTGTTGACTCTCACCACTGCCATCGAATAGATGAAAACAGGTACCTGATTCCTCAGGATTGCCTCAGCAAACAATGAGGTACTTGGTCTTGCTAACAGTAAAAGCAAGATTTTTGTTTGCAGCACCACTCAAACCAAATGATCAGGAAACATGAGCACTCTGAGCCACTTGCTGAAGGCTCTCCCCAGCACCACCTCAAATACCAGCTTCAGGGGCTGTGCTAGGCTGGAGAGAGGCAGTGTGCACTTGTCACTGACGATTTACTGGACATAAAGTTGGAGGTGGCAGAAACTTTACAGCAGGGGCCAACTCACCTGAGGGCAAATTCCAGCTCTCCTTCAGAGGACACAAAGCATGACATTGAGGGCCCAGGTTACTGGTGAAAGTTCATGGTGATAGACCATGTAGGTGTGGAGGACTCCAAGCATTAAGGAGTGCAAGCATTTCACTTTGTGTATTTAATAATCATCTGTGTAACGTGGTCAGTGGTGGGCTCCTCACTTTTGCATTTGTTGTCAGTTATTGCTGCAATGCAAGGTCGGGTTTGGGAGAACATTATTCTTCATTTTGTTCAGGCGTAGAGCTGCAGGAGCATCAAGACGGTGGCTGTTTGAGTGCGGCACTTGATGTTCACCTGACCCATGATGACTGTGATTGCCTCGCCCTTGTCTGTGCATCGGGCTTGGAAAATCAAAATACTGCAGATGTTGAACATAAAGATGAAACATTCTGGAAAAACTCAACAGGTCAGGGAGCATCGGTGAAAGAAGAAACTTGTAACTTTTATCTCACTTTCCACACGACCTGACAACTTTCTCATGCCATCACCCATAATAAGCTCAGTTAGTTGTGCATACTGAGCACAGGAGTGACCCTGAGCTCTTGGTTTCATTCACAAGCCCACTTCCACTCCAACCTTTCCGCCCGTGGTCTGCGGAACTCTTACAAGACCCAGGCTCAACCTAAGCCTGGCGCAAGCTTGACCCAAGTTATTGCAAGCCTGGACCGCAACTCCTCACCTTTGTCTGGTATGTTGCAACCTGGAAGACTTAACATCAAATTCTCCAACAGATGACTGATCCTTTCTGTTCACAAGAGAATCAACCATTTTTTGCCTGCATCTTTTTGGTGTGTTATCAGTCTATTACACAGGCTTTTCAATGTTGGTAAAATATTACACAGAGAAAGGTACTTAACAGCCCCATTATTTCACCCCTATCAGAGAAATTCCTCTTGTTCCACTTACCACGTTCCCTGCTATCTAGAGTAACTCACTTCTTCCAGTTTTGAAGAAGGGTGCTGACTCAAAACATCTTCAGCCCATTGTTTTGCCTGACCTGCTGAGTTCCTCCAGCAGTTTGATTTTTGGTCCAGGTTCGAGCGCCTGCAGTCTCGTGTCCCCCCTCTTCCTTGTTTCCATTTTCACAGATGCTGCCTGACCTGCTGAGATTTTCTAGCATTTTCTGTTTTTACCTTATTTTCATGCAAATCAGCTGGGTTTCACTGCACACAGTCGTCGTTTCCATACAGCTGCCAGAGGAGAACATACAGCCCCTTGAGAATCTGCTGCATGGCCAATCCAATCTATCACTCCATTTCCTTGCTTGAAGTCACTCACCGTTGCCATCTTCAGTGGCCTCAACAGTAGGCAGGAGCTTTTCCCAGTTCTGCATCCAAAACATTAACCGTCTCTCTGTCCACAGACACTGCCTGACCTGCTGCGTGTTCCCAGCACTTTCTGTTCTCCTACCCTATCCTCCTGTCTTGGAGCAGTCGGGGCAAGCATTCGTTAAATGCTGTACCTGTGCAGGAGGCCATGGATGGGTCAGAGTGGG
This sequence comes from Rhinoraja longicauda, assembly GCF_053455715.1. Lineage (NCBI taxonomy): Eukaryota > Metazoa > Chordata > Chondrichthyes > Rajiformes > Arhynchobatidae > Rhinoraja > Rhinoraja longicauda. The sequence continues at coordinate 43,092,655 of NC_135961.1, read as the reverse complement.
AGTCGGATGGTGAATTAAAAGAGCAGTGTAAAGGCCTCTTATAATTGCCAGGATGAGTGGCTCACATGTACCCAAGTCCAAATTGTAGATCGCCTGTCAATCCTGGTCAAGAATGGTTTTCAACTTAATCCCAATTTCAAGTTCTTGGTTTGTAATCCTATAAAATTCACTGTCCTTTAAATGCATGTTCACACATTTTTTAACTGCATTGAAGGTTTCTCCCTCCAGTACACTTTCAGGCAGTGAGCTAATCAGGTTGATTGAATTTTTTTTTTTTCAACTGCCCTCTAATCCCTCTACAAATTAACATGCATCACTGCTCTGTATTTATTGAGTTTTCTGCTAGGTACTTTCTATTTATCCGATTTTTCCCTTCTCACAATATGCTTCAACTGAAAAACAATTAATTTCCCACCAGTTTCCTTCGTTGCAACGAAAACAACCCCAGCCTAGTCCGTCGTGCCTCAGAGCTACAATTTTCCAGCTACAGCATATTCCTTGTAAATCTCCTCTGTGGTCTCACATGCCATCAGACAAGGGCATTGACATCCAGTAATCGAATAACTGAAACCTACTGCTGGGTGAATTGGATTTGAAAATGAGCATGTAATGCGCATCAATACCACTCCAGATTCAAGATATTGACGATACACAGAAACATGGGGTCTAACATTGTTTATTGTGCTGTCAAGAGCAAATGTACATGAAAAAAATGCCTTACATTTAAAAAAAAAGTAAACAAGCAAACTGCAGAACACTCCAAGTGCCACATACGCATCTATTTTAGAAATATTTTGCATTATTTTACATTAGCACAACAGTAACCAAAGTACAAGAATGTCAGATACAGGACGGAGTGGGCAGCTATCTTGTTTTTCCCCTTCTCAGTTTCTTTTTTTAAAAAGCATCTTATTCCAATGTCCTGTATCTTCTTTCTTTTTTCTCACCAGAACACAACCACAATCACAAAATAAAAACAAGCAGTGAACGATACCTGTTTAAAAAAAATACTTCTCAACTTAAGTCTTTTGGTTGGGAAAGCAATGAGCAATCGGTCTTGACAGAACATAACTTTTTTGAGCCAGACAGGAACAATCCAATTCCTGTACACAAGGGATTAGGAAGGGTAAGGTGGGGAAGAGGGGAGCAAGAGACAGCAGCTAAGAAAGGTCTCAGGAAGTAACTTTGTGGGAAAATAGAAAAGAAAAAGGCCACATAGATAAGAAAATCTCGACCCTTACTTAAACCAGATCACCTTTCTTTTCCCCCCGTACAAATAACGCAAAAAAAAAACGTACATCTTGCAATGTTCTAACTTTTCATTAATCTCCAGATTAATAAATTAGGGCAAACAATAAATTAGATTTTTTTCAGCCTAAAGTTTAACAAGCTCTGAGCCCAAGTATCTACAACAATACTTGGGAATTCCACTACGAAACAAAATTACAAATGTTTTCACATTAAAGCAAAATGGGTAATGGATTCCCTCGTGAAAGCACTTTAAAAAGGTTATTACACAAAAAAGGGGTAATTAGTACAAAAGTGCCAAGACCTGTCAATTTTTTTAATATATTTAGTAGGTTATGACCACTAAGAGGCTTACTACAAAGAAAAAGTCCAGCTTATCAATGCCAGCATTCCAGTAGTTCTTTTGTTAGTAACTCTTCAGCAACAGGAAACATATCATCTTTGTTCTTGTCTCTCCCTCCAGCTCTCCAGAAATTCCATCTCTGTGATGCCTTCGATGTCTTCTGGAGTTCTTCACAATTACCCATAATACAAACTGCATGAGAGAGAATACCACCTCACATTATCCCCACCTATTGACAATAACATGCATTTGTACAGCAATGAGGTCCCTTGGCACTGCACAGGAACACAAGCAGACAACAACCAACACTGAGCCAAAGTAAGGTGAGCTAAAGTTTGGCCAGACAGATCAGCTTTAAGGATGGGATTATGCAAAGGTTGCCAGCGTTGTGCAAATGGCTATAGCCGGAAATAAGACCCAATTGAGGAGATTGAAACTTGGGACTTGGAGGCAGCAAAAGGTTTGAAGAAGGTGGAGATGGGGTCGTGTGCTAAGATAGAGGAACTAAGTAGTGTTTGTTTTGAATTGGTTGCCAATGTCAGTTGCAAAAGAGAGGGGAAGAAAACCTGATGAAGAGGGAACCTTTTATCAGGTTAGCATAGGATTTGTATGGAAAGCAAAGATGCTGAGAGAGAAGGATCTGGGTTCCACAGACAAGCTAGGAACACGCATAAAGAAATAGGGAACTAAAAGAAAACATGATTTCAGGGGTCATCTGGGGATGATGAGCAAGAGAAGGTGGAGGAGGAGGGGGTGGCAGTGTGTCAGGCAAAAGCCACAACTGAGGGGATAGTCCTGATCTTATTGACAAAAGAAGTCCATCACGTTGCATATGCTGTTGGAGATGAAAAGGGAAGGAGTTTACGGTGGCAATTAACCGGTGAAAATAATTCAGAGGCGAGACAGCTATTTTTGGGTTTCAAGCCCATCCTGAAGTTGTGAGCAGTTTTGGCAGATCACTTCACATGATGCAATTGGATCTGCTGATTGAAGGACAGACTGGCAGATATGGGATTGAGGATGTGTTGGTGGAGGCTATGCCAAGGGGTATGTGCAGGTTGTGAGAGACTGAGGATTTACCAGGCACGAGGGGATTAAATGGAGGATGAAGGCAACAGGCTATGTCAGATTTGATCATGAGTAATGAGTAATAAGACATCTTGTGATTAATGATTTCCGAGGACATAGTGTCCACAGAATGTTAGAATTCAGATGCAGATTGAGGATGAACACCACATGATCAAAACCACTGTCTTTGGTTTAAATTAGGAGTATGGGGATCAAAGGCTAGATGGCTGGATGTTGGGGCAACAGTTTTACTGGGATAGATCAATGGAAATGGAGTTAGAAAATATTACAGCAATGTAATTGCAGGTGGCAAGTTAAAGGAGGATGCTATGAAGATAATTTAGTATGTATATGTGGAATGAGGGATTTAGGGGGGGGGGGCTGCAAACTCAGAGCAGGGAGCAAGAAAGTAAGGAGTCACTCAAGGCCGATCTCACAACCTTGGGCAATCTGATTAACTCCTTTTGTCTTTAATGCTGTTTCCTTCCCACCTCTCTCCATCCTATTGCCCCGACTCCAGGGGAGGTTGGTCTATGCTTAATGTTTGCTCTTGGTGCCTTGTTCAGGGTGTTCATTTCATCACAGGTGCTTGGAAAATGACATGTTGAGCCTGAAAAGGTATTGCCCGAGTAAACCCTGACCCCCAATTCCATGCATATTCTTTGCTCAGTTAGGAAATTGATCAGAGGCAGGCAGCCTAGTTGACTGAATTCCCACAGCCTGCTCATCACCCTAACTCTGCATTCCCAACCTGTGGATCATATACCTATTGTACTGTCCCTCCTATCACTCTATCCAAGAGGGGCCAGCTCAAGTATGACCTGGCTTCTGAATCAACAAACTTCTTGTTCTGTGGACTGACTGTCTCTCCAGGATGTGCATCCCTTCACTGAGCCAACAAGACATTTTCTTTTTGATGAAGACAAAGTCTGGAGTTCCCAGAAGGATCTGGAAGATGGAGACTCTTTGACAAACTTCCACAGGGGAAGGCAAAAAGAAGAAGCAAATGCAAAGCACACTGTTTATAATGGGAACCTGAAATTATGTGGCCCAGTACATGATATCCCCAATATTAACTTGACCAGGGATCGGACAACAGATGGACAGAACAAGCTGCATGGATTTGTCTATGCTGCAATGGCGGGACAAAATAAAACGGGGATAAAATAATCAAGATCGGCACACATTGGCACTGTATTATAGATAACTGTGAGACCCAATGTGCGATCTTTAAAGCCCTTTGTAGGCTGAAATCAGAAATGGCGAGAGTAATGCTGAGGCCATCAGCAAAAAGGCACAAAATCTGAGGCAAAATGAGATGCTCTTTCCTTCCACGAGTCCTGTGAGCCACCAAGCACTAAAATGGAATGCCTGTTAAGCTAATTTTTTTTAAAACTGGATAAAATCTCTCTAGGATATAAATACATTAAACAGGAAAACATAGAAAATTATATATATGTACAAATACTTTTGTTTTAGCATAATATATATTAACATAAATATTCCTATAATGCTAATGTTTCACAAAGCATAATTTCCTTTTTCTCAGTTTCAAAAAAGGTGCTTGAGTAATATATAATTACGAAGCTTCCTACCACGGAAGCAGTCTCTAATCTGCATACCAGTAAGTACAAAAACCCAGTCTCTTTTCTCTTTCAATATCGAGCAGGAACTCTGTCCAACAAAACGTCTTCTATGTTCACCTTCAGAAACTTAGGAAGCCACCAGAGAGGCTGGGAGCTTAATGGGAAAAGCTTGCTGTGGTTGTCCTCATCCCTGGTAGTATCTTTACACGATCCAGTGCTAATATCATACAAAACAAAAAAAAAGGATGTTTAGGCCGCAGCCTCACGCTGTCCTTGCCAACCAACTGGCCATCGAAAAGCAGCACACAGTACACTTTAATATGACTCAGTCGACCCACCCTTAACATCTGCCATGCTCTTATAAACAGTAATAAAAAAACTTATCTTAAATTTCCATGTGTACAGAAAACATTGCCCCTAAGGCAGGCCTGGGACTATGTTAATTCTCTTATATAGTTTGTACTTGTGGCATACTCTAGGACATTCATGTCAAGGGCTCTTTCTCTCTAGTTTCAGTGAGTTAGACATTGTCAATAACAGATACTGAGAGCGAGGAAACTTAAGAGTCCACAAGCTTGGAAAGTTGCTGTTTGGTAGTCAACTAGAAAGGACTTTCTTCCCACGCAATGTCCTTCACCTCTCTACAGCTATTTATTACATGCAGAAAAACCATAATAACTGCAACTTTGGTGCTAAAGTGTTCCAGCAAACACTTGGTCAAATATCACAAGGAAAAGCGGGAATGATTCTTTCTTTCTCTCTGGCACACTGTTGGAGCAAAATGGAGCCCGTCCTGTTCATGTCTCAGAGTTGTACATGAATTCACAAACCCGATACCGTCCATTAAGCAAGTGCACAATTGTAGCTGTTTTTTTTTTGTATATTTTTTTGTGTTTTTTGTAGCGGGTAAAGAAAAAAGTCTTTCTGTTTAGAGAGGTGCCTCACACCGTCTGATAGAAGCTGTCCGCCTGCAAGTTGTTTTGCTTTGTATTTGGCATGCTGTAAAAACCACTGTGTCTGGAATCCGGGTCCGCCATTCTCAGCATCCTCTGGGAACTATCTACTTGAACCATGGTTCCTTTCTTACAGTCCACGTACACCAACTGGTTGTTCAGACACGAGGGCTGTTGGGATAAACAGAATTAATTCACTAACTTAATACCCACAACTTTGTTCTCTTTTCCACGATTCCATTTGTCATGGAATGCAGGTATTATTGTCAAGGCCAGCAGCTATTGCCCATCCCTCATATATTGGCATTGGACACAGTCCAAAAGCAAATTCTTGGGATGAGCGAGTTGTCTTTTCACCGGCTAAAGAAATTTGATCCATATTCTTCGGAGTTTGGAAGATCAGTGATTTCAGTGAAGCATATCATAGCGACAGGTATAACAGGATAGATATCAAGATGTTTACACCAGTAATAGAATCTTAACTGGGAGGGTATAGTTACAATGTTTTGGGTTGAGGGTGTGGGGGGGAAATCATTTAAAACTAAAGTGCACAGGAAGTTCTTCCTGCAGAGGTTGGGGAATGTGTTGCAAATTTCTACCCTAGCAGATTATGGAGGCTTGATCATTGGGGATATTTAAATGGGAAATAGATAATTTTTGAAAGATCAGGGAATTGAGGACTAGGGGAATCTGGCACAAAAGAGGAGTTGAGGCGGGCAGATTGACCATGCACATATTAAATAGCGGGGTAAGCTTAAGGGACCAGTAACCCTACTCCTGTCATTTTCTTCTATTTCTTATGTTAAACTGAGTAGCTTGTCAGGTCATTCAGGAGGACAGCAACCTGTCAGCCATTCTGCTGGCAGTCTGGATCACATACTAAAAACAAGTGTTCTGAAGAAATCGAAGAATTGTTAAATAGAAACAGAAAATACTGCAAATACTCTGTGGGTCAAGGGAGCGTCTGCAGAGAAACAACAGATTTATCAGTTCCATTTGTTGCCAGAATCATAAAGTCACGAATTATTCAACAGGAAAACAGGCCCACCTTGACCAAGTTGTCATGTTGGGCTAATCCCATTTGCCTGAATTTGGCCCATGGTCCTCTAAACCCTTCCTATCCATTTATCAATCCAAATATATTTTTAAAGTTATAATTGTATCCACTTCTATAGCTTCCTCTGGCAACTCATTCCTGATACAGATTACCCTCTGACTGAAAAAAATAAATTACTCCTCTCTCACCTTAAGCCTGTGTCCTCTAAGTTTAGGATTGTCTACCCTGGGAAAGAGACTGCAAGCATTCACTTTATCATGATCTTGTACACCTCAATAAGGTCACCCCTCAGTCTCCTATGCTCCAAAGAAAAACGTCCCAGCCTATCCAACCGCTCCCTATAACTGAAGCTTACAAGCCCAGGAAACATCCTGGAGAAACTCGTCTACACCCTTTCCAACTTAATCACGTGGGAAACATACTGGTAAAACGCTCTACACCCTTTCCAACTTGATGACATCTTTCCTAGGATTGGGTGACCAGACTGCACAAGTACTCCATTCTATATCACCAACGACTTGTGCAGCTACATCATGATGTCACATCTTGTGTACTCTTGTGTCTTTTTTTGTACTCAATACCCTTCCCAATGAAGGCAAGTGTGCCAAATGTATTTTTCACCACACTGCCCACTTGACTCTTGCATTCAGAGAACCATGCACCTGTACTCCGACATCTCACTGTTCTGCAACACTCTCCAGGGTTCCACCATGTACTGTGTTACGCTTTGCCCTAGTATGACATACCAAAGTGCAACAACGCACACTTGTCAGTTACATTCCATTATCCATTTCTTGGCCCACCTTCCTAACTGACGTAGATCCTGTTGATTTTCCTAACTGACGTAGATCCTCAGATATCGTACTTCATCGTCCACTATACCATTAATTTTGGTGTCATCAGTAAATTTACAAATAAAAGTTAAATGCATTGTCATTCAAATTGTTAATGTATACAATAAAAAGCTGTGGAGTCAGCACTGACCACAGCAGCATTCCGCTAGTCCCAGGCCTCCCAATCAGAAACCTTCCACAACTAGCCTTTGATTCCTTCTTCCCATCCAATTTTAAATTCAATTGGCTAGCTCACCGTGGTTTCCATATGATCTAACTTTCCAGATTAGTCAACTATGTGGGATCTTGTCAAAGGTCTTTGTTAAAGTCCATATAAATTATGTCCACTGCCCTGCTCTAATCAATTCTCTCGGTGACCTCTTCAAAAAAACTCTCAGATTTGGGAGACAAGATTTCCCATGGACAAAGGCATGCTGACTATCCCTAATCAATCTGTGCCTATCCAAATGCTGGTAGATCCTGTCCCTAAGAATTCCCTCGATCAACTTTCCAACCATTGATGTCAGGCTCACCAGCCTATAGTTCCCTGTCTTGCCCTTGCTGCTTCCCAAATAATGGTACAACATTATCTATCCTCCAGTCTTCCATAAATTCACCTGTGGCTAAACATGATGCAAATATCTCTGCAAGGACTTCCACAATTTTCTCCTACTGTAGCTTCTCACAGGGATGTATTTAGCCAGCCCTGGGGATTCATCCATTTTAATAGTATTAATTTAATATCGCTTCCATCTCCTGTAGTTCTACACAAAGGCAGCTGTGCTGATCTTTAAGGGGATCTATTATTTTCCAAACTATCCTTTTACTTTAGTTTAGATTTTGTGATGTTAAATCTGTCACATGCCTCAATCATTTTCCTGGCCAGAGCCTCAACATCTCTCATCAACCAGGGTTCCCTAAACTTACCAACTTTTCCCTTCACCCTAACAGGAACATTCTGCCCCTGTACGCTTGCTATCTCACTTTTGAAAGCCTCCCACTTGCCAAGCATCCCCTTACCTGCAAACAGTCTAGCCAAAATCGACCTCTGCAAGTTCCCACCTTATTCCTCCAAACTTGGCCTTGTCCCAGTTTGACCTTAACTTGTGGGTCAATCCTCTCCATCTCCAGAATCACTTACAGACCAATATAATTATGATCACTGGTCCCAAAGTATGTCCACTGTTGCACCCACTCATTCATGGTGACTATTGGAAGGACCATAATACAGTCCCAAAGTGATCATTCCCTTCCTGTTTCTAAATCCTACAAATAAAGCATCACTGGACAACTCTCTCAGCGTGGTAATCATGCTTCCCTGGCTGGATAGCATGTAACAAAAGCTTTGGAACAAGTGACAATAAATTAAACTGAAACTGAGATCCCCATGATTTAAAAACCGAACCTTCGCCAGCTCCTCAGGCACGTATTCAGATAACCCATCCTTCTATTCCTGCTCTCACGCGCACATGGTACTGGAAGTAATCCAGAGAGTCTTGAAGAAGGTGCAATAAAATAACTACAAAATATTGTACCTATACATTGCCACATAATGACATTCAGACCATTATGGTCACCAATATGAGAGTCAGTTACTGAATTTAAATTTACCAGCTGCTATGGAGGGATTTGAACTTACACATTTGGATCATGGGTCTAGGCCCCTCAATTGTTAATTCAGCAATTTAATCCTGATGGAACTTTAAGTTTCCTCCCACTCCAGTTCTCAGTCTTATTGGTACCACTTATTCAATCTTCAATTCCACAAGCTTGACAATGGACAGATGCTGTTCCACCAAGAAGACAAACATTATTTTACAGAAACCCTGCTGCCTAGAGCATGCACAAGAATCTCTGGTCCTTTATCTCGGTCATAAGTATCCACGCGATAAGGAATTAGTTAAGGATGCCGCACCTTTGTAGGAGCTCTGTAGCAGGGCACCGGGATCCACTGCTTCTTCTGGTTAACCAACAGCAGAGCGATGACGAGAATGAGGGCAATCATAACAGGCACAGCTACCCATGTCACTGAGCGCATGGCAGAATCTTCATTGTCCCGCGGATAGTCTCCACCTATAGCGTTCACACGGAGATTCTCTGCAAGGGTAGTGAGAAAAAAAGCCTTGTTACTGGAGATAGGCACAAAAAACTAGAGTAACTCAGCGGGTCAGGCAGCATCTCTGGGGAAAAGAAATAGGTGATGTTTCCGGTCGAGACCCGGAGGTTGGTTGCCAAGGACACCGAGGCAGAGAAACCAGGTACAAGCTCGAGGCAGAGGAGATGTGCATCTACAACAGCAGCACAACCACTTCAAAACTCATTTTAAATTTCCAGAGGGATATAAAAAGAGACAAAGTGCTAGAGTAACTCAGCGGGTCAGGCAGCATTTCTGGAGAGCATGGATAGGTGATGTTTGAGGTCTGGATCCTTCTGCAGACCGACCTACTAAGTTACTCCAGCACTTTGTGTCTTTTGTTAAAAAATCAGCAGTTCCTTCTGTCTCCATTCCTGAGGAATACGTTTCAAACACATTTATTGGAGCAAAAAATAATGATGAAAATAATGCAGGTAGACGAGACAGCAGATCCTTGAATCTTGAGTTAAAAATCAAATGCTGGATAAACTCAGCGGATTAGGCAGCAGCTGTGGAAGGGAATGGAGAGACATCATTTCAGGTCAGGACCTTTCTTCAGACTGAAGGAAGAGTCTGAAGAAGGCACATAACTGGAAACATTGTCTGTCCATTTCTCTCCACAAATGCTGCTGCCTGACCCACTGAGTTCCTTTCTGTGGATAGACACAAAATGCTGGAGTAACTCAGCAGGTCAGGCGGCATCTCTGGAGAAAAGGGAATAGGTGACATTTCGGGTCGAGACCCTTCATCAGTCTGCTGCCGGGCCCGCTGAATTACTCCAGCATTTTGTGTCTATCTTCGGTGTAAACTTCTTTCTTAAACATAATTCCTTTCTGTGTTGGTTTTGAATGAGAAACAATCTCTGACAAATGTTGGAAGTCTGTAATAAAAGAGAATACTGAAAATACACTGGAGGTCAGGCAGCATCTGTAGAGAAGGAAAAAGTGAGTTAATATCACAGATTGGTGCTCAGAACTGATCACCTCTTACAAACTAGAATGGCTGTTGGTCTGAAATTGATGAACGTAAGGGTGTGAAGCATACAGTATTTGGCAGATTGGAAGGCCAGTGAATTGCTGGAAGGACTATGAGTCCCTGGATGGTGGGCAGATGTATGGAAGGATCAGAGGAGTAATTTACAAAAAATTATAGATATTTCTGTTCAAAATAAATTCCCCATTAATTATTTTTTAGCTTCCTTTGCAACTGTTGTTTTTTTATAGGACGATGGATTCTACAACCTCTTCCCCTCTTCAACCCAGCGCTCTGAGGTTACTGAGGGTGAAATGGCTATCTAACCCCTTCTGTACTCATTTGGCTGCAAGTACTGGGATGTGAATGGTGTAACACAACTGCATGTGTCTATTGCATGAGGTTATCCGAGTAACAGCAGTGGGTAGGATGGTGCTGCTGTTACCGGTTGCAATTCTGGGCTGATCCTGTGGATCAGCTGTGACTGGGCTGTGACGTCGCTGCACTCAAGCAACGTGACTGCACTCACAGTCAGGAGTGAAGCAACTACCACGGCTATCGAGGCCAAAGGACCTTCGTGCAACTGTTCCCCTCCTCCAACATGAATCAACAGCTGGGAGCAGGGATCAAAACAGAGGACTAAAGAAGAATGGTGATGAAAAATGATCTGTAAATAGTGGTAATATGTGGTGGATACCACACACATGAAGCAATCGATCACTCCTATTGTACACGGTGGAAGTGGGTGACACAAACCACATGACAACCCTTTAAAATGCTGATGGATTACAGAAGGGAGTTAAGGTACAAACAGTAATGTGACTGTCTTCAGTCTGTGATGTAGCTGAATAGTTCCCTTACTCTTCTTCAAATGAAGGATGTTGATCGATTTAAAGATATAGCATGGAAACTGGTCCCTCGGCCCACTGAGTCCATGCCAACCATTGATCATCTTCTCACACTTTTGTTTTGCTTCTTCCAGAGAGAGCAATGATCTCAGCGTGGGACTTCACCAGAAGAACGGCGGCTGTGTCAGGCTCACACTCTCACTGCTATACCTGATGGGAGGTGGTGAGGGTGGAGGCAGCAGTGTTTGGCCAAGAGTTTCACACCTAAGTTAATAGATTGGAATTTAAACCCACAAGGCTTTTGATTCAGAGGCAAGACCTCTACTTGGTGATCTACATCTGACACAACAGAAGAGCCAACCTTGGTAAACATAAGACAGCATTGACAGGTCATTACATCAGAAACTGGGTACTGGAAGGAAAGTTAACAATGGCAGCAATTCTCCCGACATGCAGCAGCTCAGAGAATACAACAGAGGCCCGTGTGTCGGGGAGTAAAGTGTCCCCTGACTTACCATCATCCCGAAGGTGGGCAGGGATTTCGTTCCCACTGGGAGTCGGCCAGAATGGTGCTTCCACCTCAATCTCTCCTCTCTGGTCAAATTTCTCAATGGGAATGTTGGTCGGTTCCGGCAGGTACAAGTCTAAAGGAGAGAGCGAGAGCAGTTAAAGGCATGGGAAAGACTCTGTTCCTTGGTGATTGGATAAACACTGCTAGGTCACATGGAGACAACTTGATGCTGTCCTGTAACTCTGCTGATCACCAGGACTCTCAGAAAACCTCTGACTCCACGGACATGGATTATAACATGTTCCCTCCTTTGAGATTGTCCCATTAGCGGAAACCTCTTAACAACTACCCTGTTATGTCCATTAGATCTTATATGTTCAGCAAGAATGCTCCTCACTCTCCTAAACTCCAAAGAATACAGATCTCACTCTATTAGCTATTCGCAGTAGAGCAGCGCTCTCCTCCCAGGAAGTTACTCGGCTAATTTGTTCAAGCCTGTCTCCACTGCTAGTATATTCTTTCTTAAATAAGGGGACCAAAACAGTGAGTAGTACTCCTGGTATGGCCTCACCAATACCCTGTGTATAAGTAACTTCCCCAATTCTGAAGATGACACAGGAGATTGCAGATGGTGGAATCTGGAGCAACAAACAAACTGCTGGAGAAACTCAGTGGGCCAGGCAACGCCTGTGGTTGAGAAATGAACAGTTGATGTTTTGAGTCAGGACCCTTCATCTGTTCTCTGCTTCTACACTCTGTCCCCTTGCAATAAAGTCCAATCTGCCACTTAATTACCTGCTGCCACTGGTCGCTACCTCTTGGTGGAGGCCAGTTCGTTGGATGCTTTCAAGAGAGAGCTGGATAGAGCTCTTAAGGATAGCGGAGTGAGGGGGTATGGGGAGAAGGCAGGAACGGGGTACTGATTGATAGTGATCAGCCATGATCGCATTGAATGGCGGTGCTGGCTCGAAGGGCTGAATGGCCTACTCCTGCACCTATTGTCTATTGTCTATTGTCTATTGGTGTTGGTTAAAGTGTATCATTCACTGTGTTCCCTGTGGGCTTTAGATAGGAATGATCACAGAAGAGGGCTGAGGACAAGGTGCGGTCACTAGCCAAGACAATGTATTTACCTGGACACACTGGGCAGCAGCTTCCCTCCATGTAGACAGGCTCCAGGCAGGGCAGGGGTGGGCAGCTGACCGTCGAACAAAGGGTCTGACCCTGGAGGCAGTAACAGTGGGTGCAGCTGTCGATATCCCATCGCTCCTCATCTGCGTACGTCCTCTCATTGAAGTGGCACACCACTTTACTCGGAATGGTCTCCTCTGTGACAGAGCGGGGGTCATGAGAAACAAAATGGGGCCACATTAGTGTGTTGCCATGGTTGTTCTATACTTCTTGCAGTGGGGAAACCTTTTCTTTAATCCCTTCAGTTAGTTTCATAATTAATTCTAAACACAGATCCTTTGGCTCTGCTGTTAGATTTCTTGTCAGCTTGGATCCATTCCTTGCTGCTTACTGATGGAGCACAGAATCATAGAGGTTTACAGCGCAGCACCAAGTCTGCGCCAACCATTAAGCACCAAGTCTGCGCCAACCATTAAGCACATCCTACCCTAAGCTATTGCATTCTCCCCATATTCCTATCAACTGACCCCCCGGATTCTACCACTTATCTAAACACTAGGGGCAATTTTCATCCATTAATCCACCAACTGGCATGTCTTCAGGATGTGGGAGGACACTAGTGCCTCTGGGGAAATCCTCACAGTCACAGGGAGAATGTGCAAATTCCACGCAGATGCCACAGGAGATCAGGATCGAATCGGGTTGCTGGAACTGTGAGGCAACAACTGTACAAGCTGTGCCACTGTGCCACCCACTTAACTTGCTGCTTACTGAGAGAGCAAACACTGGTCATTTAAAGGGACAATTTTAAGGACCTAAAATCAGCTTTTCAGACCAAGGGAGTCTCTATTTGTATATTCTTCAATGAGATGAATGCATAATTTTAAGGCCCATCTCTAATTGCCCTTAAGAGACACCTCTTTCAATGCATTGCACGAGAGAGTGATGGAGATGGAGGTTCTCACAACATTTTAGAAGCTAGCAGATGAAACTAGTGCTGATAGATGGTGCAGGTAAGGCTTTAATGGTTGACATGGACATTCTGAACTAAAGGACCTTTTACTGTACTGTATAACTCTATGATTCTAGACTCCCCGGGACATTCAGTAACAGCCTGGCACTGGTGTTATTCGAGCAAAATCACAGTCACAGTCTCCCGAAACAGGGAGTATGGAAAAAAAAGCAAACAATTCCCGTGTGCATTTGCTGAGACTTAATATCCAGCTGCCTTGATCTTTGGGCTTTGGTTTACAGATCACCACTAGAGGGAGCAAGAGCACCGTGGACAGAGGAACTGTTGCTGTGCTCAGCCTGTGGAGAGATCAGTGTGTGCAAAGGGTGGAGAGATCAGTGTGTGCAAAGGGTGCAGAGTCAGGGGTGGAAAAGCTGGGCTGATCTCCCTGGAGCAAAGGAAGTTGGGAGGTTTGTCGGAGTTGGGTTCGGCGGGCTGAAGGGACTCATTTGATAGAGTTAGGCACAACGGCGAGGATAAATAGCAATAAATATTTCCCATGAATCCAGGGGCCCTCCTCCCACTGTTGGTTTGGCGCTGTCACTCACCGATGCAATAAGGGCAGCACTGGCCCTTCCGCAGGACGGGCCGGGGGCAGGTGATGGCCGGACACGACTCTGAGTAGCAGCTGATGATGCCCTCCAGACAGATGCAACTGGTGCAGACGTTCGGCTTCCAGGATTCGGCTTCCAAGAAGATGTCGCCCTCATCGTTCCTGCAGTAGCCAGGTATGCTTCTATTGCTTGGCAACAAGGGTTGAAGTGGCTCATCTTCAGGCATAAGATACAAAAGCTTATAAGCACGTACCACCAGATTCAGGAATCCACATTGTTATCAGTCTCACTTCATCCCCACTGTTATCAGACTACAGAACAATCCTCTCATAAGCTAAGGGAGTGGTCCTGATCTCCCAACCTACCTCATTGTATCGCTTGCCCTTTTAAAAAATCTGTACTTTCTCTGTAGCTGTACCACTGCAATGCTGTGACACTATATTCTACATTCTGGTATTTTACTCTTTGCACTATTTTGATGTATTTGTATGGGGTTTGATTGTACTCATGTCTGGTATGATTTCACTAGATAGCACAAAACAAAGTTTTTCATTGTACCTCAGTATATGTGAATACTACACCAATACCAATGCAAAGGAGAGAATAAGCAACAGATTAACAAAGCAATGGTGAACACTTCTTCTGATCTAATGTGCTTATCGCATCGACCCCATCTATACATCTTGATGCCTCGGGAAAGCAGCCAACATTAGCAAGGACCACTCACAATCTGGTCATTCTCTCTTCTCCCCTCGCAAGTACTAGCATATACAAGAAAAGCTTCTTCCCCACTGTTATTGGACTGCTGAACATACCTCTCATAGGCTAGGGATGTATTTCCGATCTACAAATCTACCTCGTTGCGGCCCTTTTGCGGTACGTTTTTAATCTGCATTTTGTCTCTTGTTGTAACACTATATTCTGCACTCTGTTTCCTTCCTCTTTTGCATTACCTGTTGTATTCATGTGTGGTATGATATGCCTGGACATGACTTTAAGTTTTTTGCTGTATCTCAGTACACGAGACAATAAAACACCTGTGCCGATACCAAATAAAATATTGGCTGTGCTTAAACTGGAGTCCAGTCTGTAAGTAAATATGTTTACCCAGAGGGTGGTTCAACTCACTGCCACAGAAGGGGTGGGCGAAAGTGGAGGGAGAGAAGATGTTCCCATTATTTGATGGCTTGAGAACCAGGAGACGCTGGTTTAAAAGTTTCAGCCAAAGATAAAGGGGAAATTGGGGAACAATTTTGTTTTATGTAGACTGGTGATATTGGCACTCTCTGTAGAAATGGTGGAAACAGAGTCAATCAGTTCTTTAAAAGGGAATTGGATTAAACAGTCCCGGAGAGAAGGAGGGAATGGGACTGATGGGGTCAATGCACCAGGAGCTGGAACAGACCTATTGGCCTAAATTGCAGGATTCTATGAATACCTCGATACATTTCAAGGGAAACTAGCAAAGGTATCCAAGCTGGAAGTGCTGCCTAACACTGCAAAACAACCCAGCGAGGAATGTGGTGGGAGTGCCCAAGCTCCGTGGCAATTCACATAGGATGAGCTTGCGTGGAGCAGAAACATTGCCCAAGACTGGATGGCCATGTTTCTGTATGTGGGTGATTTCATTTTTCATACAAACCATGGACAAGCAAAGCTGCCATTTTGAACAGGATACCTCGTATCTATGTGACTGCAACCTCACAAAGATCTGATCACCTAGCTTGCATTGACCAGAACTATTGTTGCAGTTTCCATGTTATAGTGCAGAGGTTCATCATTTAGCCTATTCCACGGGGGCTTTAGGGTTCATCTCATTTCCCAGCTCTCCCACAGCACATGGCTTTCCCCTCTGGCAGGGCGGCACAGTGGCGCAGCGGTAGAGTTGCTGCCTTACAGCGAATACAGCGCCGGAGGCTCAGGTTCGATCCTGACTACGGGCGCCGTCTGTATGGAGTTTGTACGTTCTCCCCGTGACCTGCGTGGGTTTTCTCCAAGATCTTCGGTTTCCTCCCACACTCCAAAGACGTACAGGTATGTAGGTTAATTGGCTGGGCAAATGTAAAAATTGTCCCTAGTGGGTGTAGGATAGTGTTAGTGTGCGGGGATCGCTGGGCGGCGCGGACCCGGTGGGCCGAAGGGCCTGTTTCTGCGCTGTATCTCTAAATCTAAAAAATCTAAATCTAAAGGTCTGTCAAGACTAAGTTCTATTCACCTCCTTGATTGTAATACGTACTGGCCTTAAAAGATCACATTTAACATTCCCAAGTTTCCTAGTCTTCAAGTCTTTTCTCTGTGGTAAAAACAGAGGAGAAATATTCATTGAGGAATTTGCCCATCTTCTTTGGCTCCATGCACAGACGACCATTTTGGTTTCTGAGGGGCCTTCTTCTCTCTCCAGTTACCCGTTTCCCCCCTAATATGTTTATAAAATCTTTTTGGAAACTCTTATCCGCCAGAGCTCTCCCATGGCCCCGTTATAGCTTCCTGATTTGCTCAATCCCCTAAACTACTCCGGGGATACAATTGATTCCTGACCAGGGCCTCGATTTCTCCTGTCATACAAGGTTCCTTACTCCTACCTGCCTCGCCTTCCACTCTATCGGGAACATGCATACTTTGAACTTTCACAACCATACTTTTAAAAGCATCCAACTTTCCGGGTGTCCGCTTGTTTGCAAACTACTGCAATCAACTTTTGCAAGTTCCTGCTTAATACGATCAAAGTCAGCACTCACCTATATCTGTTGGGTAAACAAAAAATAATCTCAAATCCTCACTAATCTTTATCCCTATCACTTTTCTCTAACCAGGAGATCATTGTTTAAAATGGTTTTAATAAGTCCACTCCCTCTCTCCCTTACTCCTAAACGTTACTGAGGAGTTTCAGCTGCACTCAGGATCTTGGGGTAATCTCGACTGATAAATGTCTGCTCATGGCTGTGAGCTGAACTTTGTCTCTGTATGTACAACTGTTGTATTTTTATTTAACTTAAATAACTTTACAGACCTTAAAGTTCACCCAGTTCACATGTAAAAATAATTATGTACAGAATTAGACTACTGATCGGCACAGCAAGTTCCAGCTCTATTGAATTGTAAGCAGTTGTAAATAGGAGTAGGCGTTTCTGGGTTTGGAACTAAGGGCAGAAATGAGGGGGCCCAAAACAACTGAAGTGCATTTACAGAGACAATCTGACCCTCTTGTTCCTGTAACATCTTAACATCCATTAAGCCAGTTATCTTATCGATCCACCACTGCTGTTATAAATTGGTTGCTATTTATTCTACTCATCGCAGAAAGGCTACACTTCAATGAAGCAAAGTGGCACAGATGATAGAGCCTCTGCTTATTTTTTCATTTTTTTATTTTCATATTTTCATATTTTGCTTCTGTCCTAGACTCAATCCTGACCTTGGGTTCTGCCTGTGAGGAGTTAGCATGTTCTCCCTATGTTTCCACCCACATCTCAAAGATGTGCAGGTTAGTGGTTATTAAGCCGTTATAAATTGCCCCTGTTGTGCTGGTGAGTGTTAGAATCTGGGGTGAGTAGGTGAGACTGTGGAGAAAATAAATGATGGGTTTTAGCAGAGGATTGGTGTAAATTGCTGGTTGATGACCCAGTGCTGACTCAGTGGCCTGTTTCCAATCCGTATCTCTTCATGACAACCATGGTTTTCAGGTTTATCCCGATTTTGAGAAAAGTGCTAAGAAATGCAAGCTCTTTCCCCTGTCTGGACTCTCATAAAACCTGTTTTGCAATAAGCAAAAAAACTTATTAACCTTAATAAGCAAGACCACAATAAACAGGTTGTGTGCCTACCTGGACACTGTGGGCAGCAGGAGTCTGTGGTCCTGGTGGGATCCTGGCAGAGGATGGGTGGGCACACCTCTGTATCGCACAGCACCCGGCCACTGTGGCAGGTACACTGCGTGCATGAGTCGATGTTCCAGGTCTCTCCCTCTACGTAATACTCTCCCCCAGGAGCATGGCAGATTGACGAGTCACTTTGTTCTGGCTTCCACAGCCCCAAGTCCTCTGAGAACACAGCAAACAGGAGGCGATGAGAACCAGGGTCTCTGTAGCAGATATACCCACCGCGGAAGAAACTTCGATACGAGCTAGGACCAGGAGAAGGTGAGTCAACCTCTCAAGCCAACTCCACCACCCAGTAAATCACAGCTGATCTGACTCGAATTGCACCCCTGCTTTCCTGCCTCGCTCTGGTAACTTTTTATTTTTAAAGTACCAATCTACCTCCACATTAAAAATGTTTAGGAAATCTATTTCGAGGGAAATCTATTTTGAGGGAAAATTTCAACATGAGGTGGAATGGAAACGCTCATAAAGTATTAGAATAATGAGATATAGAGAGGGGGCAGAGAAATCCAGGAGCTGCTGACTCAGGTTTAAAAGGCAGCACCTATACAGGCATCAACTGGATGGTTTCCTTTACTTCAGTCATTTCCTGCAGGTTGTAAATTAAAAGGTCAAGTGTCGGAAGAAAGGAAAATAATTTCCCAACTGCACATAATAAAGCTGTATATTTATTTCAGTTGATTACTCCTTTCTTATACTTATTACAAGGGCATCACGCATCATGTGGTGCTGGTGAACTGTGGCTGGCTCACAGCTGTGATTCTTTGTTTTCCATTTCCCATATTTCCTTTGCAATATAGGAGAACATCTCGCCCATCGAGTCTGTGGCAGCTCACAGGCAATCTCTTTCTCTCATTAATTTCCCTGTAACCTGTTCTCCCCACATTGCTATCACCCCCCCCCCCCCCCTTCCACATCAACATCTCCCTATATACTACCATTCACCTATAAACCAAGGATAAAGTGACCAATTAGCTTACCCATGTCTTTGGGATGTGGGAGAAAACTGGGAAGAACCAAAGGACGCCAGCATGATCACAGGGACAATGTGAAAACTCCACACTGACTGGATGTGGGTCAAACGCAGACAGGTGGGACTAGTGTAGATGGGGCGCTAGTTGGTCGGTGTGGGCAAGTTGGTCCGAAGGGTCTGTTTGCATGCTGTATGACCCTAAGACATGTGAGAGGACCAGGGTAGATAGGAGGATAGAGAAAGGGCAGAGGGTGTGCAGGTTACCTGAAATTGATGAATTCAATGTTCCTGTCTTTGGGTTGCAAGTCCCCGAGATGGAAGACAAGGAGCAGTAACAACACCTCTCTTCATTTTCAGTTCCTCTTAAACCCAAAGTTCCACTTTCCAGCCACCTTCTAAGCTCAGCCACTCATGATTCCCGGTAATAATGCTACAATACTTCTCGGCCCAGCTTTTCCTTTCCTTTCCTTTCACCTTGTCTGTTTACATACGATTGTTCTCCTTTTAGTCATTTAATCTCTCCTGCATTACATCCCATTGCAGACTTCCTTTTTGTCCTTACTTACTACTCTACCCCCTTCTCTGCATCTTAATACTTATTTTTTATCTAAACATTCCCCATTCCAGTGAAACTTTGGAAACAGTTTGTACTGAATTTAGGCTCCCCCATTCCAGCACGGTGGTGCAGCAGTAGAGTTGTTGCCTTGCAGCGCCAGAGACCCGGGTTCAACCCTGAATACGGGTGCTTGTCTGTATGGAGTTTCTACGTTCTCCCTGTGGCCTGCATTGGTTTTCCCCGAGAGCTCTGGTTTCCTCCCACACTCCAAAGACGTGCAGGTTGTAGGTTAATTAACTTGGTATAATTTTAAGTTGTCCCTAGTGCGCATAGGATAGTGTTAATGTGCGGTGATTGCTGGTCAGCTTGGACTCGGTAGGCCGAAAGGCCTGTTTCCACGCTGTATCGCTAAACTAAACTAAGCAGACTCGCAGGCCCAGTGTATGACGACCTCTGGTTATAGGGAGGCTAGATTTGATGCCAGCTTTCACATGAATGCCAGTCTTCTGTAAGTCAATCTCCAAGTCAGAACACAGTAGACAGGGAGAGGATGTGTTCTCTTGTGGGCCAATCATCTAGATTCTTGAACTACTGGTTACAGCTTAAAAATAAGAATTCACCCATTTAACAGAGAGATGATGAGAATTTGAATCCTGGGACTTCACTCTCTTCCTCAAAGAACGGTGGAAGCAGTGTCTTGGTTGAATATTTTTAAGGCAGAGGTAGATAGATATTTGCTCAGCAAAAGCTTGAGAGATTACAGTGGGTAAGTGGGCACACAAAATTGAGAATTTTATCAGCCATGTCTTTGTTGAATGATGGAGCAGCTCAAGGAGCTAAATAGCTTGCTCCTACACCACGTGTTCATAGTTCTGCCAATTTAAATCCAGCACAGTGTGATATGTTTACACACTTATCGATTAGTGCAGTGTTTGATTGGTAAAATGCTAACAGTAATAATTTGAATGAGATTCAAAGCCCGGTTCAATACAGAGCTCAAAATCCATTGGGGATCCACCATGGCAAAGGATCATCTAAAATTATTCTGTGCTTGGTCTCACTCTCACTTTAAATTCAGTGCACATCTAAACTGCAGAGTGTCTTATTACCATCGAATAAAATTCCCCTAAACGTAGGAAATCTGCCCCCTCATTGAGCCGTGGACAGCTCTTTTTAGAGCCAGCATCTCTGGACACGGTACCCCTTCCTGCACAGCGGAATGGATTGATGATGCAAGTTTCTGAATTTGATCAACGTTTGAATACCAAGGCAGCTGAGGAATCTGACTTCACTTAATTAAAAAAAATTGGAATTGCGATCAGTAACGGTGGCCAAGAAAACAAGAATTTTTGAACACTTGTGTGGTTCAGAAATACTTTTCAGGAGAGGAAACCCGCCATCTCTATCTGTCGAGCCTTAATGGATTCCACATCTAACAACATGGCTGAGTCTGAATTGCCCCTTCATTCTGGGAACAATTAGGGATGCGTAAGAAAATGGCAGCCTTCTCAGTGATGCCCATTATTCCGCCAATGAATTCCCCATGAAACGCCCAGACTATGTTTGTTACATAGAAACAGAAAATAGGTGCAGGAGGAGGCCATTTGGCCCTTTGAGCCAGCACCGCCATTCATTGTGATCATGGCTGATCATCTACAGTTTGGGTGTTCCTTACCTGGACACGTTGGGCAACACTGTCCTGGGCGAATGGCTGGGTTTCCACAGTTGGGCACAGAGCAGGTGATAAGCGCGCACATCTCACGCCCGCTGTTGCAGTAACACTCCCGGCAGCCATCGTGCCAGCTCTCGCCACTCTCGTGTCGGCGGCCGTCCATGCTCAGGCAGGAGTTGGCCTTCACCGGCGGCACCATGGTGGTGGGTATCTCTGAAGGGAAAGAACGAGAGTCAGCCTCTGGGAGGGGGTGTGGGGGACAACGTCTCCCTCCAAGCACGCAGCAATTTACAGCAATGTTGCTGTGGAGTTTTACACAGGAACGCGTGTACGCCCTTTGCTTCCAGAGACCTGGATACTAATGATTTGGCCATAGAGTCACATAGTGACAGTACGGAAACAGGCCCATTTGGCACACCTTGTTCATGCCGACCAAGTTGCCATACTGGGCTAGTCACATTTGGCAGCATTTGGCTCATAAACCCATGTATCTGACCAAACGCCATGTGAAAATCATAGTAGTATCCGCTTCTATTGCTTACTCTGGCAGCTCATTTCAAATACCGACTACCCTTTCAGTGAAAATATTTCCCCTAAGGTCTCTCTTTCTCATCTCAAGCCTGTTTCCTCCAATTTTGTAGCCTTCTGCTTTGAGAGAAAAATAACTGAGCATTCACTTTATCCATCCCTTCATAATCTTGTACACTTCAATAAGGCCACCCCCCTCAGCATCCAATGCCACAAAGTAAAAATTACCAGGCTATACAAACCTCTCTATAATTCAAGCCCATTAGCCCAGGGAATATACTGGTGAATCTCTTCTGACCTGAGTTCAAATCCCACTTGGCAGCTGAGCAACTTCCATTTGAACAGTAAAATATATCTGGGATTAAAAAGTCATGCTTAACTATAGTGACCATTAAAACAATGGCTTGGCATTAAACTCAAGAGGTTCCTTAATGCTTCCTGGGAAGGAAGGCTGCTGCCTTTGTCCAAATATGACACGTGACACACCAAATTGTTTCACTCTAAATGGTCTGGCATGCCATTCAAGTAGGGATGGGTAATAAATACCACCCATGCCAATGATGCCCACACCTAAGAAATGATAAGGTGCTCCGGTTTCCACCCGTGTCCAAAAGACATGTGGGTTGATTGGTTAGTTGCCCCTAGTGTGTAGGGAGTGGTGGAATCTGAGGGAGTTGATAAGAATGTGGGGAGAATAAAAAAGGAGATTAAAGTAGGAATAGTGTAATGGGGTTGTTGATGGTCAGTGTGGACTCCATGGATTGACGCGCCTGTTTCCGTACTGTATCTCTCTATGACTCTAGAAAATAAAGAACACTAAATTAAAGTATTAACATAGTGTATTTTACAACCTTAGGGTTGTAGAATACAAGGAGATCTCACTGAAACTTATAACTTTATTACAGGGTTTGAAGGGCAGGGAGGAGCCAGTCATTGAATTCAGGAAGCATGGTGGAGTACATGGCCCAATCAGTATCAATGGTGCGTGCGGATGTGGAAAATGGTCGAGAGCTCCAGGGCTTTAATATCACCAATGATCTTTCATGGACCAACCACATTGATGTGACAGCCAAGTAGGCACATCGATGCCTCTACTTGCTGAGGAGACTGAGGAAATTCACCATGTCTCCATTGTCTCTTACAAACTTCAATAGATGCACCATAGAAAACATACTTTCGGGTTGCATCACAGTTGGGTTTGGGAACAGCTCTGCCCAAGATGGCAAGAAATTGCAGAGAGTTGCAGATGTAGCCTAGTCCTTCAAACAGCCCAGACTTCTCACCATTGACTCGATGTACACTTCATGCTGTCTTTGAAAAGCAACCAATATATCAAAGACTTGGCCCAAAATTGGTCATTCTTTTTTCTCCCTGATCCCATTTGGTAGAAAGTACAGAACCTTGAAAGCATGCACCACCAGACTCGGGAAACAATTTCTTCCCCTCTTTTATCACGCTTCTGACTGGTTCTTCCACAAACTCGGGTGCTGTTTGATTCACCTCTACCACTGAGGACATTGGACTTTGTGTAAGGAACCGATGCGCTACAATGCTGAGAACTATATTCTGCACTCTGTATCTTGCACCTTTGCTCTATCTATTGTACTTGAATTTGAACTGATTGTATCTATGTATGGTAGGAAAATAACTGCAGATGCTGGTACAAATCGAAGGTACAACAAAATGCTGGAGTAACTCAGCAGGTCAGGCAGCATCTCAGGAGGGAAGGAATGGGTGACGTTTCGGGTCGAGACCTTTCTTCAGACTGAAGAAGGGTCTCGACCCGAAACGTCACCCATTCCTTCCCTCCTGAGATGCTGCCTGACCTGCTGAGTTACTCTAGCATTTTGTGATACTTTCATATCTATGTATAGTATATCTATCTGATCTGTTTGCCTAACATGCAAATCAAAACTTTGCACTGTACTTGGTACATGTGACAATAATAAACCTAAACTTGAGAATCTAAGGAGTTCCCCACCCTGGAGGACTGTAGAGATTACAGAATAGAGATCGATAGTGTTCCAGAAATTAAAACATCAGGGGATATGGGGATAGCATGGGACAATGGTGCTGAGGAGAAGAATCAGTCACAACCATGATGAAGGATGGAGCAGGTTCAAATGGCCTCCTCCTGCTCTGATTTCCTTTGTTCATATTCCTAATATTTTACCAGCAATGAGGAGCTCTAGAAGTGTAGTCACTTCTGTAAAATTGCACACAGCCAGATCCAACAGTAGCAACATGTTAAAGACTGCATAATCTGTCTTTGTGATATTGAGTGATGGACATGAGTGAGACCTCTTCTGTTCCCCTTCAAAGAGATCATACACTGCCATCCAGCACAGTAGATTGGATATGGTGACACATCCATAAAAGGAGACACACGAGACTGCTGATGCTATTCATTTTTCCGGCTTTCTCCCGCCCACTCCATCAGTCTGAAGGAGGGTCCTGCCTGAAACATCGTCTGTCCATTCCCTCCACAGATGTTGACTGACCCCCTGAGTTTTTCCTCATCCATAAAAGGACGTTGACAGCTCTGTGTTCCTTCAGTAGTTCACTGATGTGTCAGCCTCTTTCTGGAGAGGCGCTCAGACTGACCTTTGGACTCAGAGGCAAATGTGTTTCTCACAGAGCTACAGGTATCACTGGGCACTCCCTTTCCTCTTTCCCAATAAGTGGATAATCAGAAACCTTGATATAAAGGATCCCCCTTCCATTTGTCCCTTCTTCTGTGTGTTCCAGATATACTGGGGTCCTGCTTGTACCTTCAACAACTTTACCTCTCTCCTGACCCAATTTCATTGGTTTTAGGGGGTCAATATTCCCCACATTGCCTTCATCTTTATAATATATCCCAACCTACCACATAGTGGACCATGCACTTTAAAGAAAATCTGCACTTTCTCAATAATTGTAATGCTACACTTCAGACTACACTACACTTCACCTCAGACTCTGGTATACTTCTTTTTGCACAACCTGTTGTGCTTGTGTATGGTTTAATTGTACTCATGTATCACATGATTTGACTGGATAGCACACAAACAATATTTTTGCACTGACATTAATAAACCAATACCTCTTCTGCACCACACTATTGGGACTCCTCACACCTATCGATCTGCTGACAGTCATTACGGGTTTAATCTCTGTAGTGGATGAGTGGCTTTGCTGCTAACCGGGTGCTAGGGTGGGAATCTGTAGGAAAGCTTCCTATTGACTGTGGTGACATTTAAGTTACTGAAAACAATTGCTCGACAAAACAGCTCAGTCCAAAATCCCATGTGTTTATTGTGCTGAACTGATGCATCGGAACATTTGGCTGCCAAACATATTTCCTCACTGTCCCTTTCAGTTTTAACTGTTTGAGGGGCTTCATGTTGTCATTTGAGGAACTGTGCTTCACATATCCAACATGGGGCAGGAATGTACACACACCCACACAAATCCTCAAGTGAGACAAAAGGGGAAGCAATAAATTAATCAATGGCACTTAACTCTTACTCTGTAAAATTACTTCTGAGAACATAGTCCCAATGTGGCTTCCTGTATATCAGCGAGACCAAACGTAGACTCGGCGACCATTTCGGCGAACGCTTGTGCTTCATCCGCCAAGGCCTACTAGATCTCCCTGTTGTTAACCACTTTAACTCCCCTTCCCATTCTGACCTTTCTGTCCTGGGCCCCCTCCTCCTGAAGGCACACACAAACTGGAGGAACAGCACCTTATATTCCGCTTGGGTAGCTTACAACCCAACGGTATGAACATTTAATTCTCTGATTTTAGGTAACCTTTCCTAACAACCCCCCTTTTCTCCCCAAACTACCCCCCCTCACCCAATTGGGCTCCCACTGATTTCTCCCCTCCACCCCACCCTGCCAATTTCCACCCTTTGTCTTTATAATACACAACTCTTCAAACCTGACTCACACCTTCCGTGGGTTCTTATCTTTGGCATTTGTTCCATCTTTTTTAGTTTAGTTCAGAGATACAGCACGGAAACAGGCCCATCGGCCCACCGAGTCTGCGATCCCCACACATTATCACTATCCTACACACACTAGGGACAATTTATATTTCTACCAAGCCAATTAACCCACAAGCCTGTACACCCTTAGTGTGTGGGAGGAAACCGAACATCTTGGAGAAAAACCCACTCGGTCATGGGGAGAACGTAAAACGTCCGTACAGACAGCACCCGTAGTCGGGATTGAACCCAGGGCTCTGCTGAAAGCGCTGTACGGCAGCAGCTCTACCGCTGCGCCACCATGCCGTCCCTCACCTGCCTATCAAAACCCCCCCTCTCTCGCCTGCGTCGACCTATTATCTGCCACACAGGACCTGCCTCTCCCCCTTTCCAGCTTTCTCTCTTCCCCTCGGTCTCAAATGTTACCTATCCTTGTTCTCCAGGGATGATGCATGACCAGCTGATTTATTCCAGCTTATTGTGTCCTTTTGTGCAGTAACCACCATCTGATTTTTTTTGTTTGTTTCAACAGTCTTATAATCCGACTTCCTTTTCAAAAGTTTCCAGCAGAGGTTTGGATTAGAGGCCGAAGGGTCAGCTTAATATTGAAGAGAAATGCAGGAGTATGGAGACGGGTAGGACATGGAGATATTGCAAAAGTTTTGAATGGAGGAGGGATGGGACTAAAGGGCCAAATGGCTTAGCCCTGTATCTATTTGTTATGGTTCACAGGTACGCCTAGCTGACCATGTCCCAGTGTGAGAGCCAACGCTGAATCTTATTTGATCATAAGGGGTATCGAATCAAATACTGCCCCCTTATGAATCAACCAGATAACGATTGAGAGCTGGAAGTTCCCCTTCCCCAGAGAGTAGAACAATCCAGTAGGTCACTTCTAAAAGCACTTTAATATTAAATACTTTGCATGCACACATTCCAAGTTATTTCATTGAAATATTCTGTTGTTTGGAGAGTCCCTGATCAAGTGACCTAAATAATTTCTGATTTGCAGTAGAGGTCCAAGTGATTAAAAGTGAGTGCTGGCAGGCTCCTTGGAGACATTGGAATTGGGTCACGCACAGGGATACACTGTGATGCCTTCTTTCTTCCATCATATTTCTCTTTACCCGCTCCCACTTCCCCTCTAGGCACGGACTCTCCTCAAAATGACTGCATCTCCACCAGCACTGAACATTCTCCAATCCCTTGGCCCACGTGCCTCCAACTGCTACTGCCTCAGCTCAGACTCCTTCATCAAGAGACAGAGGACATCAAGTGTCATTTTACCTTGCACAGCCACACTTTATTCATTCAATTACTCCTGCCTTTCACTCTGTCACAGATCTTTACCTTTTAAATTATACGCTCCACTCCACAGCCTCACCCTTTCCTCTCACCCTTTTCTCTCTCTGTAGTAACTCTCTGTGAGAGTGCTAGGTTTGTCCCTGCCTTCTGCTTCTGGAATGGGTTGTCCCTTTAACCTCAACGTCTAATTGCTGAGAGTAGGCTCATCTTGAGGATCAATTCGAGGCTAAATATTCTTCAGCCACATCCTGTGATTAATTAGAGGTGCAATTACTCTCCACATACCTTCAGGTCAATTAGAGGTCAAGGACATTCTGAAACATTCTCCTTTAAGAACGCCTGGAAAATGTAAATAGAAAACCTGCAAGGCTTTTCCAATGGAAATGGGTGGGCGTTGTTGTCTAAAGCTCGTCTCCCTCCCTCCCCATTCTCCTACAGCACACAAGGAGGCCATTCAGTGAATCTTGCCCCTTTCTACCCAGTTAATTCACATTGCCCACACATACAGATTTCAGTGTGATAATCTAATTCACTTGTCACTTCCAGCACCTTTTCTGACATATTCCAGATCATTATCAGAGCATTATGCTTAAAAAATCTTATCATATTCCCTTTTAGAATATTTGCCAACCACAAATCATGCATTCTCTGCTGTCCAGTTAGTTTTAGGTTTATTTTTGTCACTTGTGTAGTGAAAAGTTTTGTTTTGCTGCTATCCTACCAGATCAGATAATACTATTCATAAATACAATCATGTCAAACTCAGGTACAATAGATAGAACGAAGGGGAAGATACAGAGTGCAGAATATAGTTCTCAGCAACGTTGCGAATCAGTTCCAGAGACCAAGTCCTATGTCCGCACAGTACCCTAGCTTATTGAAGAACCCTTTCCTATCAATCTAAATCAGCTTGCCTCTGACAAAATCCAAAGAAACGTAGAACTATTAAATCTTCCCTTAACGTGGAAGGGAATGTAAACACATCTGCTTGGGTACTTATTCCTGCCTCAGGAGGGGTTTCGGAGAGCGAGGCTCAACAGCAGATGTTTAAAATTAAATTTGACTTGGCATGGTGCAAATAAAACAGGAATCATCATGCACAGTGAACGCTTCTCATCCTTGCTCTGCAGCAGGGAAGGCTCCCAGCTAATGTGCAACAATTAAATGAAAAACATCCCGTCAAAGACCTTACGGCAGAATTAGCTCGCAGCGCTGGCATGGCCACATGTTTGCAATTTGTCTATTCCACGGAGGTTTAGAGAACATTTTGGGGATTAATCAAAATTGGCACTAAACACAGTTGATGTGACTGCCCCTTGCTACACTCTCGTAGCATCAGGTATTTGGTCTCTCCTCACTGCCCCGACTCACAACAACTTCTATTGAACAGGCATCTTGTATCTGTAAAATGTACCAAGGTGTGATCAAACAAAATTCGACACAGAGTCGCATAAGGTTAAGTGCCCTGGACACAAGAGGCATTACATGGCACAGGGACAGAGCAGAAATATAGTATCTATTGAGGTAGCGGATCATCAAAGATTGTCGTGAATGAAGCTCAAAGGGCTTGCTTCAGGCTCCCAATTCGCAGTCCAGGAATGAGGTTTTAAGAAATGTCTTAAAGGCAGAGGGTGAGGTGGGAAAGCAGGGAACTTTAGGGAGAACATTCTAAAGCATTAGGCTGACAATGCTGGAGCAATTAAAAATCAGGCGTGTTGTAGAGGACAGAAACAGAGTCACAGTAATCTCAGAAGGACGAAGGTAACTGATATAGGGAGGTGGTGGGATTTGAAAACAAGGACGAGGAGCTGAAAGTTGTTTAGCTTACAATGGTTGCCAGAGTCCGAGTAACTATCACCTCACCGGCCTCTGGCATATTAGCTGTTGAGTTTGGATTCAGCAGCAATGGCTTGTTACTCACACAATCAATCTACTAATACAAAATAAAAAAATACTGTCAGCATGTAACCTCTCAATGGAATTCTCAATTGTTTCACTTACCTGCACGCCAATGACTTCCTGAAAGGCAGTCTGCACTATGTAAATGGTACATATGCAGTGTGAGTGATTAGCTAATGCTCTCCACTTCCCTTGAGGGAGTTGGATACAATCAAAACCCTTCCAGGAAAGGTGCCTTTGCTGAAGATGACTATCTTAATTAACACCAGAGCCGACACTACAATTTTCCTTCGGCCTCAGAAAAATTGGGATTCCCTTGGCAATTATTGTCTCCTTCCTCAGGACCAGTGCAATAACGGCTCAATACACCAGATAAAAGCAATTAGCTCCCCTACCTCTGCATTTGCAGATAAGGCAGCCAAATACGTCCTGCTCGAACCCCATTGGACAATACTTGTCACACGGGCGATCAGGGCACTTCTTGCAGCGACAGATATCACAGCCATGTTTGTTCTTTCTGTTTTGAGAAGCAAAGATAGAATGAATTCCCAAACTATCATGTCCAGCCTGTAAAACCTGATGAATATATTTCCCCAGAAAGGATCTGCAGTCCAGCAAATTGCTTTCAAAATTCCAAACCCGCGGTTAGAGTCTCAGATCCAAGCCACTGGGAATTTGCATTACAGCTTGCTGTAGCCTTGATTTGCCAATTGAAAGGCAGAGGATAGGGTAACAAAAGGTCTCATGATCGCAGTATCACACGTGCAGGGATTTTCTTTTGATTTTTGGGATGTGGGTGTTATTAGTAAACCAGCATTTATTGCCCATCTTTAATGATATCTGAACCTAGTTTGTTCAAACCCAGTTGCCTACCCCAGTGAGGAGGTGATGAGCAAAGGCCAATAAACTAAGAAGGAGGAATGGTGGAGTCCTACCAACTCCCTTTATCCACACTCCAGCATGTTTCCTGGCTCCTTTTGCAAGGCACCATTGAGTTTGGTACCATTGAATTTGGATTGAGCTATGTATCCCAGTGCAACAACCCACTGCATAGAAAATACACTTGCGCTTCCTCCAACAATTACTTTGGATCATAACACAAAGTGCTGTAGTAACTCAGCACTTTGGCGATGTTTCAGATCGGATCCCTTCTTCAGACCAATCCACATCTTCAGGTCAATGATTCTCTAGTTACTTTCCTACCCTTTCAAAAAACTGGTCCTGGTTTTGAACATTTCCCTTGACAAGAAGGAATATTATAACTGGATCACTTATTTTCAGAGTGGTTGAGATCTGGAAGGGGTTCAGATGGCAGAGATTTTAAACAGGGGAGTACATAAAATATTACCAACGTAGAGAAAGGTAGGAATTTAGTTATTACATTTGAGAAAGATTATCAATGATGATTATGTTGGAGAGAATTAGATTGCCTGTTATTAGTATTTTGCATTTATCGGTGTGGACAAGCTGGAATAACTTCAGCTGTGACTAGTAAAGAATAATACTCCAGTGACTGTGGCGTTGTGTGTGTGCACGCATGTGTGTCTGTGCGCATGTGGCGCGAATATGAATGTGTGTTTACATGCATGCATTCATGTATGTGTATGCACACACACATGTGCGTGTGCGCCTGTGTGTGCTGCATGAATGTGTCTCTCTCTCTCTCTCTCTCTCTCTCTCTCTCTCTCTCTCTCTCTCTCTCTCTTCTCTCTCTCTCTCTCTCTCTCTCTCTCTCTCTCTCTCTCTCTCTCTCTCTCTCTCTCTCTCTCTCTCTCTCTCTCTCTCTCTCTCTCTCTCACATAACTGAGTTCAGTGGCCTTTCAAAGGCAGCTTCAACTCTTGTCCCTGCCCTGGGAAGGAAAGGTCACCGAGGGTTCCAGGCCCCGATTGGAGCTAAGCAGAGTAAAACTGTGCATATTGAGATTGGGGAAGGGCTGATGTGGGTTTCTCTGCAATGGCATCAATGCTTGAAGAGCCTGCCAAAATACCATTCTTGAAAACAACTGTCTCGTGGTAAATATTTCTCTTTTGAGAGCCTGGGTAGTAACACAACTGAGTTTGCCTCAGCCTGTTGTGCATGTATCTGCCAATCTTGACTTCTCCCTAAATCACAGGCATTCACGACCACATTGAGATCCTATCTTTTATTATTAAATAATTACCCAGCTTAGGCACGGCTCATGATCTGAGCGCTGATAACAGTGATGTCTGCTAAACCCCTCTGCTTGCTTTTGCTTCATTGAAAAGAAAGAAATGTCCGTGTGATGGTTCAGTGAGTAAATGCACCACATGGTGTTCTGCTGATTTTTCAAGACCCAAGCAAGCCCTTGGTTTCATCACTGCTGTGTGCTCAGTACCAGGGGCACAACAACACAATGTACATGGGGCTGCCGTGGGCAAAAATATATAACCAGGTGCCTATTAGCAACACCTGGGAGCAAGCTGGTAGTAATAACTGCAGGACAGATATTTTGGGAAGGAAGGAATATTGGATTACTGCAGGAAAAGGCACTGAGGTAAAAGATGAGGCATGATCGAACTCAAATGTAGAGCAGGCACGCGGGACTGAATGGCCTAACTCTGCTGCTGTTGCTTTCAATTTTACGTTTAATTTTGCTGCAGCCAAGGTGACACTGCAAGTACAACTGTTGCCTTTCCACTCCAGTGACCCAAGTTCAATCCAAACCTCTGGGGTGTGGAGTTCGCACGTGCTCCCTGTGCTTGTGTGGGTTTACCCCTCATGCACTGGTATCCTTGTGTATCCCAAAGCCATGCTGGCTGGTGGGATAATTGGTTACTGCAAATTACCCTGAGTGTGCGTGGGTGGTAGGTGCTTCATGGTGGAGTTGGTGTGCATGAAAGAGAGATTACAGGAAAAAAACTAGGGAGATGGAGAGCTGGTACAGGCTCAATGGGCCAAATGGCCTCCTCCTGTGTCATAGAGAAATATGTTTATTCTACCTGTTTATTACAGGTAAACAGTTTCCAAAGCACAATAACGAATAATGCACATTCTTCTTTGTTTAATGCTTTATGTAAAACCATGAGGCTAATAGAGCCATAGAGTAATGCAGCACAGAATCTGGCCTTTTGATTCAACTCGTCCATGCTGACTAAAATTCCTGAATAAGTTTGTGTTGAAATACAGCAACAACAACAAAAAAAATCCTTCAAGAAGTCTGCAGTTTGGCAGCTGGGAGATAGGAATGGCAGCCTTTGAAAAATATATTTCTTCAAATGGTAGGCTCTCCTGTTCCCTGATTTGCTGAAGATTCTGAATAATGAGTCTTTACAAGTGACTATTACTTCCAGAAGTTTAACTCCCTGGGATTTGGGAAGAATCCTTTATTCGGTGAAAAAGACCATTGCTGTTCACCTTATCTGTGCCCCTCATAATTTCTTAAGGTCACCCCTTAGCCTCCTGCGCTCCAGGGAAAAAAAGACCCAGCCTATTGGCTTCTCCTTATGACTCAAAAGCTCCAGACCTTGTACTATCCTTGTAAATCCTTTTTGTATTCTTTTCAGTTTAATGCATTTTTCCTAAGAGTCTAAGAAACATTTAGACAGGCACATGGAAAGAATAAGCTTAGAGGGATATGTGCCAAACGCAGGCAAGTGGGACTAGTGTAGATGGGGCATGTTGGTTGGCGTGGGCAAGTTCAGACAAAGGGCCTGTTTCCACACTGTATGACCCGATGATTCTATAACCTCATCAATTCTTTGCAAAACACTAACCCATCAATTGTCTGCAAGCCCCTACATAGGTACTATCACACTGTTTACAAATTTACGCAGGTACATGGATAGGATAGGTTTAGAAGGTTATGGGCCAAACGCAGGCAGATGAGTCATGTTGGTGAGCGTGGGCAAGTTGGGCCGAAGGGCCTATACCCACACCGTAGGACTCTATGACATCCTAAACTAACACCGTGTACGATTCATGAAAATTAGTCTTTTAGATGCATATTTGATGCAAACTACCAAAAAGCCTGAGATATTTATTACAGGCCAGGCTCGAGGAGTAATTAAACTGTCTGTCATGTGCACAAAGATATGAAAGACATTAAGAGATGGACAATAACTCACACAGTAAAAAAAAATAAAGTGAGCATCAGCTCTAATATATGACACTTTGCAAATTACTACTGACCATCCTCAACAGAAAGGGAAATAATCCTGCACCTGAAACAATGCTGCCAGCTTTACTCACCCACCCCAGCCAGTGCCTTGATATCTCTCTTATTTCACTGTGTCAGTTTTGGGAAATACAAGGTCATATTAGTAAGAAAGCACTTACGTGTATCCGAACGGACAGTACTTGTCGCACACAGCGGGCTTGCACTTCTTTGGTCGTGCCCGACACTGGCAGATTTCGCAGCCGTGTACATCAGTCTGCAGGCCAAAGGGACAGTCCAAACCACAGCCTGAGATCAGGCCTGTACAAAGCTCCTCTCCTGCAATTAAGACAAAACGAGATAAAACACAAGGTCACAGATCAGATGCCATTGAAAGGAAAGGATTGCATTTGTATAGAGTCCTTTATAACCTTGGGAAGAACCAAAGTCTTTCATGGCCAATGAGAGGCAGTTACTGTTGCCTTACAGGAATCAATTTTGACTTTTAGTATAATTACTAGAACCTCTGTGAAAACTAAAGCACAGGAGGGGACTCAGTGGGTCAGGCAACATCTGGGAAGGGAATGGACAGATGGTGGTTTGGGTCGGGACCCTTCTCCTGAGCTTAAATGCCATCTGTTCATTCCCTACATAGATGCTGCCTGACCTGCTGAATTCCTCCAGCACTTTGTTTTCACTCAACATTCCAGCATCTGAAGTCTCTTCTGCCTCCGGCCTCTGTGCAAGCTGAGAATGCTGGAATAGCTTAGAAGGTCAGGTAGAATCTGTGGAAAGGGAAGGAGAGTTAACATTTTAGATCAATGGCCTTTCACCAGATCTGAAACGTAAACTCTGTTTCTCTCTGTAATCTATAATTGGCCTGCTCCTCTTAGCAAGTCTGCTTGTGTCTCACTTTAGTTCTCTCTCCTCCACCTCCCAGCCATTTAAATGCCTTGGGACTTAAGAAAGCTGTAATTCTGCAACACATTTTATGCCAAAAACCATTGCCATAGTACACACAGGAAAGATGAAATAAATTAATTAATGCTGGAAATACATAGCAGATCATATAGAAAATCTAGAGAGAGTGAGGGCAGGATTCAATTCACTCTGAAACATGAACTGTTTCCATTCCTAGGAATACTGCCTGACCTGCTGAACATTTCCAGCAAATTCTGTTTTTTTAGGCAAAGCTGACAGCTAATTTGATTCAGAAAATTCCCACAAGTAACAATCAACACAGAGATAATTTTATTTGCTGGCGTGGGCTGGGAGAAGAATGTTGTCCATGACCTTAGAAGAACTGACTGCTCTTTTTCAATTATATGCCTGGAATCTTTCATGGATATAACGCCTCTGTTTCATTTCCTCAATGTGCAATAGCAAAGATTTCATTCCGTTGCTTTCTTTTTCATACACCATCCCACCCCCTTCCCTTCCCTGGCCCACCAGTATTTTAGTCCAAATCTCACCATGCGGGAAAGCCACAGAACAAACACCCTGCCAAGAGTAACTTTGGAACAATACTTGTGATCTCTGGCACCACATTGGTAATGGGGGTATTTTTATCACCAAGTTCAATCTCCTGCCCTCACTTGAAAATACACCTCTGTTCCTTCACCACTGTTGTTTCTAAATCCTGGAACTCTCTGCATTGAAGGAGTACCGTTACCAGAAGGACCATGGTGGTTCACCACTATCTTCTCAAAGGCATGTGGCATTGGGCAATAAATGCAGGTCCACGTCATGTAAATGAAAAGAAAAAAAAAATATGGGTATACCTTTGCACTTTAATATATATGATGATTTCCATTTGAATTTTCTTATGATGGGAAAGGTTAGAGGGATATGGACCAAAAACGCAGGCAGGTGGGACTAGTGTAATGGGGTATCTTGGTCAGCATGGATGAAAGGCCTGTTTCCGTGCTGTATGACTCAATGACATTGGCTACATTATGCACTGTCTACTACAGTATATTAAGCATCATACTATGGCTAATTCAAACTCCTTGCTGCTGGCCTCAGTTATGGCGCCCTCTACGGAGCACCCTACCTGGCCAGGCTCTGTCTCTTTCGAGCTCAATCCATTCAAACATGGCCGATCTTCTATCTCAAATCCTTCTCCTGTCTATAACTCTTGCTGGCTTTTATGGAAAGTGAAGGACACATTCCTTATGGCCAATAAGAGTTGGGATGTTTGGGTACAAACTTTATAAAACATTGGTTAGGCCAAACTAGAAGTGTGGTTGCCACACTAACAGAAGAACATAGTTGCACTGGACAGAGTACAGATGACATTCACTAAGATATTGCTTGGAATTGGAGGACTTTAGTCATGGGTAGAGATGAATGGGCTGGGCCTGTTTTCCCTAGAGTGAAATAGGCTGAGGGGTGACCTGAGAGAAGCAGAAAAGATTCTGAGAGACATAGGATGGAAGGACAAGACCTTTTCCTCATGGTAAGGGTATTAAAAACAAGGTCAAAGGAAGATTTACTGGGAATGTGAGAAGTTAGTCTTTTGCACAGAATGTTGTTTATACTGTCAGGAAGGTGGTGGAGTGAGATACAAATGTTACGCATAAGAGGTTTTAGACAGACAAGGCTTTTAGACAGTCTCTTAAATAGACAAGGTGCAAAAGAAACACAAAGTGATGGATTAACTCAGCAGGTCAGGCCAGCATCTCTGGAGAACTTGGATAGGTGATGTTTCGGGTCAGAATCCTTCTTCGGACTGATTATAGGGATGGGTGGGTGGGGGGGAATAAAGTTGGAAGAGAAGAGGGGCAGGACAAAGCATGGCAAGTACTAGGTGAACACAGGCGAGCGGGGCTTCTCATAGGCAAATGGTTGAACAAAGGATAGTGTGAAAGGTTGTGTAGCCAGAGGAAGAAAGGCAGGTAAAGGAAGATGGGAGAAAGAAATGCATCCAGGTTGGACATGGTGAGGGGTGGGGAAGAATGGGGATATAGGGGAGAAAGATTGGGAGGGGGGGTGGTTTGTAGCGGTACCTATAATTGGAGAATTCAATATTCATACCGTTGGATTGTAAGCTACTCAAGCAGAATATCAGGTGCTTTTTCTCCAGTTTGCGTATGACCTCACTCTGACAATGAAGGAGGCCCAGGACAGAAAGGTCACTATGGGCATCAGAACGGGAGTTTAAATTGTTAGCAACTGGGTGAACTGGTACGCCTGCCTGGTGGACCGAGCGCAAATGCTCAGCGAAGTGATCGCCGAGTCTATCCTTGGTCTCGCCGATGCACAGGAGGCCACGTCGGCAACACCAGATTGTGTAGTTGAGGTTAGAGGAGGTGCACGTGAACCTCTGTCTCACCTGGAAGGAATGCTGGGGTTCCTGAGTGAAGGCAAAGGAGGAGGTAAGGGTCCTGACCCAAAACATCACCAATCCATGTTCTCCAGAGATGCTGCCTGACCTGCTGATTTATTCCAGCACTTTGTGCCTTTTTTTTTGTAAAACCAGCATTTGCAGTTCCTTGTTTCTACAACGTTCAGAAGGATATGGATGTGGACAAATGGGATTCATGTAGATGGGCAAAATTGTCAGCATGAATGTGGTGAGCTGAAGGACCTGTTTCCCTGCAGTATGATTCTGTGTCTCCACCTGTCCCATGGGGTTGAGTTGGGTTGGGTTCTCCTGCCGAGGCTTACAAAGGCCAATAATTGGGTGCAGCCAATTTTTACCATGGTGTTCTTTCCAACTCTTTTTGGAACACTTCCATTGTGCCGGGAGCTCTCCCATCACCAGGCTCAGGCATGGCACAGGAATAGTCGCACTCTTCCTTTCTCACCAGGGACCCAAACAGTCTTTCCAGGTGAAACAGTGTTTCATTTGCACTTCTTCCAATCTAGTATACTGCAATCTGTGTTTGGTTTCTCCTCTATGTTGGGGGATCCAAACACAGATTGTGTGCCCACTGCAATTTAGATTTAGATTCTACAGCGCGGAAACAGGCCCTTTCGGCCCACCAAGTCCACGCCGCCCAGCGATCCCCGCACATTAACACTATCCTACACACACCAGGGACAATTTTTACATTTACCCAGTCAATTAACCTACAAACCTGCACGTCTTTGGAGTGTGGGAGGAAACCGAAGATGTCGGAGAAAACCCACGCAGGTCACGGGGAGATCGTACAAACTCCATACAGACGGCACCCGTAGTCAGGATCGAACCTGAGTCTCCGGCGCTGCATTCGCTGTAAGGCAGCAACTCTACCGCTGCGCCACTGGCGCGCAATGTTAGCTCTATTTCTCTTTCCATGGATGAGGCCTGACCTGCTGAGTTTTTCCAGCATTTTCTGTTTCTATTTGGGATTTCTAGCTTCATCAGGTTTGTTGAAACTCCTTGCGGTAGTTGCTTGGCTCCATGGATTGGCA
The DNA here is from genome assembly GCF_053455715.1 of Rhinoraja longicauda. Classification (NCBI taxonomy): domain Eukaryota; kingdom Metazoa; phylum Chordata; class Chondrichthyes; order Rajiformes; family Arhynchobatidae; genus Rhinoraja; species Rhinoraja longicauda. The sequence goes on along the minus strand of NC_135961.1, from coordinate 43,055,104 downwards.
TTCGTCAAACAAATAAACAATATCAACAAACATACAAGAGGTGCAAATTGATGGCAGATCACCACTACTGAGTCTCGCACTTCAAGCTTTCCTTTCCAACATCACCATAGGAACTCCATGATTACAAATATATCACCAGTTCAAAGAGATGGTTTGCCATCAGCACCACATTCCTACCAGGACATCTAGCCCACATTTTTTCACTAAGCAACAAACACTTTGCTGCAGAAACTCAGCAGATTAGCAGCACCCATCGGTGGAAGGGAATGGTCGACGTTTTGAGTCAAAACCATCCATTTCCCTGCACAATGCTGTTCATTGGTTCTGCTTGACCCGCTGAGTTCCTCCAGCAGAATGTTTCTTGCTCCAGATTCCAGCCTCTGCAGTCTCAAAATGTTTTAAAAGTCCTTTCCTTCCTTGGCCCTGATCCTCTCACAACGGTGGATGCTCTGATTTATCTTACTTATTTCTTTACCCTCTGAAACCTTCATGTTCAGAGGTTGCAGGGCCTAGCTCTGTGTAGAAATAAAGGGTCCCTTTAAGGCATACGTAGAGAAATTCATTAAGTATGTTAAAAATGTAAAATAAAAACAACCCCCATCAATTGCTTCAGGGTGGCCATTGTCCTCATAATGAATCCTTCCAGCAGGATAATTAACAAAATGTATTGTAGGAATTCCATAAAATGTGGTGAATGGAATTTTTATTGGTTTCTGAACAAAACATTCTGGCCCTGGGTTAGATACAGCCTGAGAAATAGTGGATATTCATTGCCAACCGTTAAGACAGATAGCACTAAACAAGAGAAAGGAAACATAGCCTAAGAAGACGGAGGATATTCAACAATGGTACGCATTTCTCTATAAAATTTACCTCATGCCTTTTAAGACATGTAAGTTCATGAAACATTTAATGACTTTGAGAGCTACTCCCTGGATATGTTTATGGAGGTGATTCTGGCAATATATTTAAACTCTACAGGTGAGAGCTTCAACTTTCACCTTTTTCCTACTTTTCTAAAATCCACTCATGGATTGCAGGAGCTGCGGCATTTATTGCTCATCCTCAACTGCTCTTCAAGAACTCAAGTAGGCCACCAGGGGCCCCTTAAGCCTACCCTACCATTCAATATGATCGTGGTTAATCTAGGCTGGCCTTATCTCCTAAACTTGACACACTTTCTTGAATTGGTCCTTTAGTTTAGTTTAGGGATACAGGGTGGAAACAGGCCCTTCGGCCCATCGAGTCGGCGCTGACCAGCGATCCCCGCACATTAACATTATCCTGCACACACTAGGGTCAATTTACAATTATACCAATCCAATTAACCTACAAACCTGTACGTCTTTGGAGATCCTGGAGAAAACCCACGCAGGTCACGAGGAGAACGTACAAACTCCGTACAGACAAGCACCTGTAGTCAGAATCAAAACCGGGTCCCTGACACCGTAAGGCAGCAACTCTGCCGCTGTGCCACCATGCCGTCCTGACCAAGGTGCTCACAGAGTACGATTGGGGAGGTAGGGTTAATTTCCAAATCAACGTGAGGTGTCACTTTGAAATAAATCCTGCCTACCCAACAACACTGTGAAGGGGAACTTGCTGCTGGCGAAGGTCGTGCCTGCTGTTCTTTCTGGGTGGTGCAAGTCCTAAGTTTGGGGAACCACTGCTGAAGTAGTGTTGGCGAGTTATGGCAGTGCATTTATGCATGGTATACACTGCTGTCATCCCTTGTGGGGAAATAAGTGCCCTTTCCTACCTCATCTGTGGCAGACAGACCACAATAGTGACAAGCTATTTGACCACATGGAGCTCACGCCAATTGTATTCCTAGCCAACATCCGTAGGCAGGCACAAAATGCTGGAGTAACTCAGCAGGACAGGCAGCATATCTGGAGAGAAGGAATGGGTGACGTTTCGGGTCATGACCCTTCTTCAGCCATAGGCAGGCATTGGGGGAACTCTGACTTTTTGCTACAGCACCCGGCTTTGTTTGTCTTTTGTGTAGGAAGGAACTGCAGATGCTGGTTTAAATCGAAGTAGACACAAAATGCTGGAGTAACTCAGCGGGACAGGCAGCATCTCTGGAGAGAAGGAATGGGTGACGTTTCGGGTCAATACTCTTCTTCAGACTCTGAAGAAGGGTCTCGTCCCGAATCGTCGCCCATTCCTTCTCTCCAGAGATGTTGCCTGTCCCGCTGAGTTACTCCAGCATTTTGTGTCTATTTTTGTTTGTCATTTCCTCTATGGCACAAGGATGTTATGAACGCCTGCCACAACTGGTATCAACCAGCTTAAACATAAATCGGCCATTGAAACTGGGAGCTTCACGGTTTAATGTGAATCAGTTACTCACTGGAAAATCTCACTGAGCCATTTTAGAAATGGAAACTATTGTTCGACAGAAACAACGTCTTTTGTTTGGGCCTTGCTTCCTCATTAATCTTTAAAAGGACTGTTAAACTTAGGCGAGGTGTTATTTTAGAATGTCTATTTCCCTGCTGGAATGAAAACCCTTAGGAAAGTCTCCCTCCATAGGCTGATGCTCTACAGCCAATCAAAAAGCCGGCTAAAGCCTGATGGGAAAGCTGACAACAGTAACTGCACATTGAACAAAGTTCTTTTGTGGACTGGAAGGCATTTGGAGATGTCCTGATGTTGTAAAATGCAATTTCTTTCTCCTACTTCAAATAGTCCTGAAAGTTCTGGCAGTGTTAGAAACCACACTACCGATTGGGAATGTAAATCCTGAGACTTCACACATCTGGGGATGTTACCTGCCATTGCCGTGCTTGGGCTCAGCTATCCAGAATATATATCAAAGTGTATAAGCACATGAAACGAAAGCCTAACTTTTCCTTTTTCCCCTTTAAAACTTAAAATATACTGAGCATCGAGTGCTCTGAAGTGAGATATCACTTCACTTCACAGTTGCTCTCATTTGAGAGTATGTGAAGCAACACCATGCAAATGAACAAACAGAGCCATTTCCCTGGCATAAGACCACAGTGTTGAAGTGTCACAACAACAGCTTTTCACTTCACTTACTCTGCCTACAAAAAAAATCTTACTCCCTTGTCTGATACCCCACACCAAAAGCCTCATGAGCTGAATCTGTGGCGGAGAACTGCAATAAATGATATATTTTCCACTTGTTTGGCTGCCATTACCAACTTGTGAATCATTTGCTTCACAAATATTTAGCGATCATACACAGAGTGCTATTGCTATTTGTATTCATAAGCCTGTTAATAGATTCAGGTGGCAACGCAGGCTGTTTACCATCTCTGGCAATATCGCCACACAAACTCGAATGCATGTACAGAGACAACCTGCGTTACACACAACACACGTACACATGCATACACTCAAGCATATGCACAAACACATCTGCAGAGGCACACACTCCACTAGTACATACATGTGCACAGGCATAGATACACATGTGCATGTGTACACATGGTCACAAACATGTTCAGTTGCATAAACACGCCATCCACCAGCACACTCACACATGCACATGTAGACATGGTCTATCTCACACACACACATACAAGCACACACGCACATACTGTGCTATGTGCCAGCTGATAGGTGCTGTACAGAATAAGATGGTGTACTCACTGGTTTTGCACTGGCATATGTGGCATCCACTGCTGTCCAGCTTGAAGCCATAGATGCAATCCCTCTCCGTCAGTGTGCAGTTGATCAGCAGCTCGCAGACTGGAGGCCCTATGGTGATATACGTCGGCTCTGCAGAAGCAAAGGAGGAAGGGAGGAGAATGAGAGGTGTTACAGAGGGTCAGCCAAACACACCATTCCCGTCTTCCATTCAGCTTGGCAACATACACACTCTGGCATCAGAATGTTGTTGACTCATGTCCCTAGCCATAACCTGAGCAGTTCATTCAAATGACACAGCACTTCCCTGGTGCTGAACTAGCTGATGTGCTGTCCATTGTCTAAGGCGCTGCGCACCATCTGTTCCGATGGATCAAGTGGATGTTAAAAAGCTCCTATGGCACTACTTAAGGAGTTGTGATGTCTGCCACTGCCTTGACTGAACCAACACTATCCAGCCGAGTTGCTGGGCTGTTTCTTTCAGAATAGCTATTGGATTTGCCTGTAAAAAACAACTTCACTTCAATAATAATTCACTGCATGTAGCACACTGCATGTACCACATTCCAAGTGAATAACATTGTACCCGTGAAAGCCCTTTATAATTTTAATTACACATCAACGCATCTCAGCTAACTGGGTAACATTTCATGCTTGGAAAAACCCCAGAAAATACTGGAAATACTCAGCGGGTCTGGTTGCACCGGTGGGAAGAGAAACATAGTTAATGTTTCAGGTCAAAGTTGTCTCCTTGACTGGAAAAGAGTTTTGAATTCCCAACTTAGACTGAGAAGAGGGTATGATATTAAAGTTAAACACAAAGTGCTGGAGCAACTGAGGTATTGCGGGTCAGGTGACATCTGTGGAGGAAATAGACTGGCAATGTTTCAGGTCGAGACCCCTCAGATGGTTAAAGTGATATTAAAGTGTTCAGTGATGGCCCATGCTGAAGGTGGCACTTGTAGTGCATGAAATTGATGCATTCAGAACACGATCTAAATCCTGGGTAGACACAAAATGCTGGAGAGAAGGAATGGGTGACGTTTCGAGACCCTTCTTCAGTCTGAAACGAAACGTCACCCATTCCTTCTCTCCCGAGATGCTGCCTGACCCGCTGAGTTACTCCAGCATTTTGTGTCTACCTTCGATTTAAACCAGCATTTGCAGTTTTTTTCCTACGATCTAAATCCTGGGCCCTCGCTCATAATAAAGTAGGGGATAGTGGGGCAGAGCGCTGGAAGGTAGCTGAGGCAAAGGTCACAATTGTAAGCCTTTCTGGAATTCATATGAAATCCGACGAGATTGATGCCTATTCAAGATTTAAAAATTAACTGGACTTTATTCCACTTAGCCAAGCAAATTGAATGAATTGTCCCAAACCTTTGTTTTTTATTACAGTTCTCTAAGTAAACCTGCCAACACCTCAGTGAGGGGAGCATATTTCACATTTCAAGCGAAACTCAATGGCTATTTATGGTGCAAGGAATGTCTCCTGGACTGAAGCTTATGGAGGCAGTGGAGTCAAAGGGCACTGGCATGGCCCATTTATCACCAGTCGGCTGTAGCTGTGCAGGAGCATGACAGTCCCAGCATTACATTAACAAAGGACTCGACAAAACAAAGTAGCTGATGGCGCACCTGGTACATGCGAAAAATGCCATTTAATTTCCGCAAGGCAACTCAGGAATCTTAAACACGGCCAGCTTAATCAGAGGTAGGAGTTTTACATGGCTGGTCTTAGAGGTTGGAGTGAAACCAAACTGGCTAAAATAAGGATTTCCACAGACCCAAAACGTGGTTAAAATCCACCATGTGCTACAATGGGTAAATACCCACCATGTAGATAGGGTCTAATGGTTGTACTAATCCCTGTTTTCTGGATTTGAAGCAATTTATTGGAAGTATAACTTGCTGGCACAAATGCAATTTGATGTCTTACTCGATGCACCAGTTGAAAAGCATTAGTGATTAAATGACAACTACATAATATAGAAAACCAAACTTGTATAAAGCTGCAGATTGTTGAAACATAGGAACACCCAACGAGACTCCACATGAATTTGTAGACACTTGACCAGATAATCTAAGTGATGTCTGTCCAGGGATTTTCTTGTCCACTGTTGTTCCAGCCACCAGGAGCACGAGGCAGCTTGATGGACCAGCTTCCCTGCCTATCCTACTCCTGTGCCTAAGAATGTGACCACCCCTCTCAAGCAAGAGTTGTGATTCTGTGGAATTCTCTGCCTCAGAAGGCAGTGGAGGCCGATTCACTGGATGCATTCAAAAGAGAGTTAGATGGAGCTCTTAGGGCTGGCGGAATCAAGGGATATGGGGAGAAGGCAGAAACGGGGTACTGCTTGTGGATGATCAGCCATAATCACCTTGAATGGCGGTGCTGGCTCGAAGGGCCGAATGGCCTACTCCTGCACCTATTTTCTATGTATCTATGTAAATAGCGAGGTCCATAATCCCAGATCCTGCTTTTCTTAATTTTTGAAGAATAGGGGTCAGGCAGAATTGACAATGGTGTAATTGCATTCTATGGTGAATGAATGGTTGGGCCAACAAATGTCATTAATGAAATGGGTTGTGCTTTTTTTAAAGTTGCTTGACGATAAAATCAAATAGGACTTTGTGTTTAATGCATTGCAGCAAGAATGAAAGACGCAGTAGGAAGTGCCCTTTCACACGACACATATTAGTGTCATGGAGAGATAAGAGTGCAGGAACAGGTCCACCGAGTCAGTGCCAACCACACATTTACACTAATCCAACATTCATCCCATTTTTTAGTTTTCCTAAATACAGTAAACCCTCATTTTAACGGACCTCTTTATAATTGATTTTGTATAAAAGACAGAATCTGTTGTAGACAGAGTTTGCTGTTTTACGGAATGCCCACTAGGTGGATAGAGTGAATGATAACTTTGAATCATTTTAGCGTAGTTTAGTTTAGAGATACAGCGTAGAAACACAGAGTCTGTGCCGACCAGCGATCACCCATACGCTAGTTATAGTCATAGAGACATGGAGTGATACAGTGTGGAAACAGGCCCTTTGGCCCAACTTGCCCACACTGGCCAACATGTCCCAGCTACACTAGTCCCACCTGCCCGCGTTTGGTCCATATCCCTCCAAACCTGTCCTATCCATGTATCTGTCTAACTGTTTTTTAAACCCTATCCTTCAGGGACAATGCATGGTGTGTAGGATAGAACTACCGCAGTGGTTCTATCTATCCTCCCGCATTGCAAAGGCAAAGACATTGTGACAGCATGTCTTCGCCCTGGCCTGCAACTTAACTGGCCTCTGTGAACCACCGCCGCACAAGGCCAGAGTCCCTGGCCTAATGCCGACCCCGGGTGCCCCCGGCCATCGTGCGGCACCTACCATCCCCGGGGGGCCCTGACACACCAGCTCACCCCACACACGAGGGACAACTCACAGCATGTAGGATAGAACCAGTGCACCGGAGCATCCGGAGGAAACCCACATGGTCGCAGGGAGCATCTGAGGCCAGGATCGAACCCAAGCCCCAGGCGGCATGAGGCAGTGACTCCACCAGCGAGCCACATGACCCAACCAAACCATAATACTGCATGTCTCTGCTACACAGGAGGAAGCCCAAGCACCCAGAGGAAACCCATGATGCCACAGGGAGTACCCAAGGTCAGGTAAGGTACTGTAAGACAAGGTACACTTTGGCACTGTAAGGTAGCAACTCTACCGTCATGCCATTGTGCCGTCCCAAGGTGTTGTGTATTTTGTGTGCTCTACATCTTCTCTGAACCATTATCAAGCTTGAAATGGTTCAGAGAAGATTTACGAGGATGTTGCCAGGACTAGGGGGTCTGAGCTATAGGGAGAGGTTGAGTAGGCTGGGTCTCTATTCCTTAGAGTGCAGGAGAATGAGCGTTGATATTATGGAGGTGTATAAAATCACGAGAGAGATAGATCAGGTAAATGCGCAGGGTTTCTTGCCCAGAGTAGGGGAATCGAGGATCAGAGGACATAGGTTCAAGGTGAAGGGGAAAAGATTTAATAGGCATCTGAGGGGTAACTTTTTCACACAAAAGGTGGTGGGTGTATGGAACAAGCTGCCAGAGGAGGTAGTTGAGGCTGGGACTATCCCATCGTTTAAGAAACAGTTAGACATGTACATGGATAGGACAGGTTTGGAGGGATATGGACCAAGTGTAGGCAGGTGGGACTAGTGAAGCTGGGACATGTTGGCCGGTGTGGGCAAGTTGGGCCGAAGGGCCTGTTTCCACAGTGTATCAATCTATGACTGTCTGACTACTGATTATTATGCAGTGTATGTTTATTGGCTATATTTACAATAGCACTGCACATATTAACCCCATTATTCGGTTATAGCAGACAATCTCCCCCTGTGTGGTCCGTAATAGCGAGGGTTTACTGTACTTGTCAACTACCACCACCTTGGATTCTACAACTTACCTAAACACTAGCAGCAATTTACCATGGCTAATTAACCTAACAACCCACAGACAGTCTTTGGGATGTGGGAGCTCACTAACTCAGTTACAGGGAGAATGTGCGAAGTCCAGGCAGACAGCACCCGGGGTCAGGATTGAACCCATTTTGCTATATTTTGCTAGCATTGTCAGGCCACAGGCTTTACTGGCTGCGTCACAGTGCCAGCCATTTACATCCTCCTCCCTCTGAGGAACTTCACAATCCCTGAGCTAGGGAGTTGACAGGTGGGGATAACCTGAACAGTTTCACCGTTCCTGCATGGGAGTGATGGGCAGAACGGCCTCCTTTTGTGCCATAAACTTAGAAGATTCTATGTCTTCCCTCAGAGGGATGTGAATCATTGGATTTCTCTATCCAGAGATATGTATCTCAAATCACTACATATATTCAAGGCTGTTGGACTGCAGAGGAATCAATAATTTTTGGCAAAAGGCAGGATCTGAGGCCAGTGATTAAATTATTAAATAATGGAATATGATCAAGGGGCTGTACTGCCTATTCCTGCCCCTGTTACTGATGTTTTCATGAATGAGCTTAGAGGGGAATATATTATTGAAAAAGGATGACATTGATAGCACATTAACTGACTTGCTTTGAGAAAGAAAATGTCAACTGAACGTATGTCCTATTTACGAGTTAATCGTTATTTTCCTCCAGGAATTAATTTTGGTTTATAGCCAATAACCAGGTCACTAATAATTGTATTTTCTGGGGGCGGAATCTCAATTTTAGGGCATCTACACACACATCAACATGGCAATAATTAAAAAAAATTTAGCAATACTATTTTTATGTGACAACTTAAGAGCTGCAATAGAGGAGAAGAAACTGCTGAGCCTCTTGGCCATAGAATAACACAAACATTGTTGAGTAAAAGAGAGGGCTGTAAAATATAAATAAGAGTGCGGGCAGGAGAATGGAAAAAAACACTATTTGAAACGCTCTTGCACAACATTTCCATTTTATCCCACAAAAACATTCCATCAGCTTTTCTGCCTCTCATGTGTAACATTCTTTCCACTTGCTCAAATATCTGAGCATTTACAGCATACACTCTGATTAGGCCACACAATCCCAGGTATCTGCAATTCTTTGGCAGAAAAGACGCTCACACTGAAAAGTCTGCCTTGCAATGATTGTTTCACTCATTAGATGGGCCCCGTTCAAGGTCAAAGGCAGTCATGGCGGCTCAGAGTTGCCATGGAAATCCACATTAACCCAAATTATCTGGAGGTGGGGGCACCATTAGAGAACGACTGTGACAACGAGGTAGAGAGAGACAGATGCACACACATATGCGTCACACAAACTCACAGTTCACAGAGCAGAACATACATGCGCACAGCAAAATCATGCACACACCTGCACACGTGAAAACCCATGCATGGAGACGCAACACAAACACACACATCCCCCACTCCATCCCTATCCGGATGTGTTCATGATTGCCACAATAACCTGTGGTCAAGCTGCAAATTCATGGATTTGGACCATCCTTCACAGCCCCGCAGTAGCATGCTGCAACAGCTGCTAAACGTGATGGGAGAATGCAGTAAAGTTCAACTTATTCCTGCTATTAATCATCTGGGCACGGACAATATCTCGTAGCCCGAGGTAAAGTTGGATATGTTTTTTATCACTTATCTCTGAAAATGAGAAGCAACGTGAAATGCAGTCCCTTGGGTCCCATGCGCTAAAGTCAGACTGAGAATCAACACGACGTGGTTAAAAAGAGCAAACGTCAATACATGTTGGCGTTTAAATCTCATTTTGATTTATACGTTCCCACAGGGTATCTTCTTCTTATATTAATTTTGCTGCTACTCTTGTCTGCATTATTAGTGATATAAAACAGTTTCGCTTATTTATCGATCTATCAGTCCTACATGTTCAGTTCATGTACATTACATCAACACTGGCCGCTAAATCACCTCTCATTAGCCCCCGCACAGGAGAAGTGATTACTTCACACATCACCACCACCATCTGAAGTGTAAGAAAATAACTGCAGATGCTGGTACAAAGTTATGTACCAGCTCGCGCCTGGAAAGCCCTACCAGGAACCACACATCACGGTGAAGGGGCAGAATCTACAGGCAGTCGACAGCTTTACCTATCTGGGTAGTACACTCTCGCGAGTGGTGAACATTGACGCTGAGGTCAACAACAGGATTGCCAAGGCCAGCGCTGCCTTTGGGCGACTCCGTGAGAATGTTTGGGAGCGGAGAGGACTCAGCCTTACCACCAAGCCGAAGGTCTACCGTGCAGTGGTACTTACCACTCTTCTCTATGCCAGTGAGACCTGGACTGTCTACAGCAGACATGCCAAACAGCTCAACCACTTTCACTTGAGCTGCCTACGCAGACTCCTTCACATCAGGTGGCAGGACACAATTCCCGACACAGAGGTCTTGGAACGGGCCGAAATCCCCAGCGTCCACACCCTCCTACGGAAAGCCCAAGCCATATGGGCAGGCCATGTCGTCAGAATGCCCGAGAGTCGACTGCCAAAACAGCTTCTGTATGGAGAACTGTGTCAGGGCAAGCGCTCAGTAGGAGGACAGAAGAAACGGTTTAAGGACTGCCTCAAAATGTCCCTCAAAGTCTTGGACATCAACCTCAGCACTTGGGAGTCTCTTGCTCTGGACCGTCCAACCTGGCGTAGCAAGCTCACCACAGGAGCCCGTGCAGCAGAGAACAGACGCACTGCAGAGGCCCAGAGGAAACGCACCGCGCGCAAGGCCCGGGCTACCTCCACTTCCACTGCAGCAGCCATCCACTTGTGTCCTACGTGTGGGCGTGCCTTCCGGGCCCGGATTGGCCTCACCCAGTCACTTCCGGACCCACAGTCACCAATCCTCCAACTGAAAGTGAAGTCATGGTCATCTTCGAACCCGAAGGACGAACAACAACACCACCACCCCACTGGCCCACTGACCATCTGAATGAACAACCGGGGGAACAAAATGTGTGAAGGTTCTCCACAAAGCAACAATTACAACAAAACTTCAGTAGCAATGTGCTCTCACCAACTCATATTTTAAGGCATGCTAGGTGGGGTAGACCCAAATCCTGGAGAAGGCCATTAAAGAGGTTTTCTTGTCACTACCCTTCATGAGAAGCCCTCAGTGTTAACAATACATTGAAAGATGAATGTGACCTTGCATTTTCTCACTTGCTAACAACAAAAGGTTCATTTTTAAACCTTCCTTTGATTTACTGCATTGACTCACATATTTTATAGTAAGTGGGACCTATACAATACGAAATCTCACCTTCCTTTATCTAGTTTGACAAATTAGAAGCATTGAGACATACAGCACAGAAACAGGCCCTTCGGCCCATTTGTCCACGCCGACCAATACACCCCATGTAAGTTAATGCCATTTGCTTGAGTTTGGCCCATATCCCTCTAAACGTTTCCCATCCATGTACCTGTACAAGTGTATTTTAAACATTGCTATGGCACCTGCCTCAACTACCTCATCTGGCAGCTTGTTCCATATACCCATCATCCTCTGAGTGAAATAGTTTAACCTCGGGTTCCTGTTAAACCTTTCCTATCTCACCTTAAACCCATGTCATCTAGTTCTTGAAGGCTCTGTGCATTTATTTACCCTATCGATTCCCCTCATGATTTTAGAGGTTTCTTTCTCCTGGACTGCTATTTCATCAGCTGGTGCGGGGATAGTAGTGGTTGGTTGCCATTGGGTTGAAAACCCATGTGGTCACTGGGAGAACGTTTAAACATTACTCAGTTTGTACTCAGTTTACACATACTCAGTTGAGCTTGCATGCTCCTGGCACTTCCCAATGGAAAAGATCAAGAACTCTTGGCAACAATGGAAATCCAACGATCTTTTAGTTTAGTTTAATAGTTTAGTTTAGAGATACAGCGCGAAAACAGGCCCTTCAGCCCACCGTCCACACTGACCAGCAATCCCTGCACATTAACACCATCCAACGGTATGGACAATTTTGACATTTCTACCAAGCCAATTAACCCACAAACCTGTACGTCTTTGGAGTGTGGGAGGAAACTAAAGTTCTCGGAGAAAGCCCACGCAGGTCACGGGGAAAACATACAAACTGTAAGGCAGCAACTCTACCGCTGTGCCACCATGCAGTCACTGGGTCATTCTAACATCCGGCACCAACCCCTAAAGAATTCACGTTCTACTTTGACAGGATGACTCCCTTATTAGGAAAACCCTAGAGTTTAGGCAGACTAGCCTCAAATATCAATTATAGATGGGAATAGAATCCTAACATGGCAAACCCTACAACACCCAGGCACACAGTGTAGCCTGTATTTCAGTTATGATTTTCACAGCTTCAGGGTCGTAGCACTAAGAAGGCAACATAATAAGTCTGAAACCATCCTGTAAATTCTTTGTGGACTGCAAGTTCTCATAAAGAGAAACATGACTTTGACCATCAATCCTGTTTTAGCGATTTGTATTTTCAGATATGTTTCCATATATTCTCTGGTATGGATTCAAAAAGAGATTAATCTGACATAGAAGAAGACCATTAGGCTGTCGTCTACACTGACTTACTGTGTCATCCCATTCCCCACTATTTTTTCCTGTTACCTATTCTCCCCAATCAAGCCAACTTCAATCTTCCTGATTCTTCTTCAACTCCCTTCAGATTCTACAGTTAACCTGCACTGGGAGCAATTAACAGTGACCTATTAAAGTACAACTCCACATGTCTTGGGATTTGGGAAGAGCACCCTAAGCTCACAGAGAGAACATGCAAAGTCAGGCGGTTCCAGAAGTCGGGATTCAACCAGGGTTCAACGGGACCTCCGCCTGCTGCACCACCATGAAGCCCATACTTCTTCTTTCACCTTCTCTCCTATAACAGTCATACAGCACAAAAGACGGTTCTTTGGCCCATCATCACCCTGACGACTATCCACTTTGAAGAGTAGACAGGACCTTAGCTTGAAGAAAACACCTTCAACACTGTAGCACTTCTTCTGGGCTGCATTTAAGAATCAGCCTGCACTCATGTACCCGGGACAGGAAAATGAAAATGGAAATCTGAAAGGAAAGCAGAAAATGCTAGAAACACTTCACTCTTCACACTGGAACGTTAATTCTATTTTTTTTCTTCCACAGCTGCTGCCTGACCTGCTGGAGTTTTCTAGCATTTTGTGTACTGATACTGGAAGTAGGACTTGAATTTATAATACCTCTACTGCTGGGTAAGAGTGCTACCCGTTGATCTATTTAGAGGAACTGTGGGACTGAGGCAGTTGAAGCTCAAAACAGCTTTCCCCATTGGCATGTGTGAAGTGCCTACAGGCAAGTATTTGTGGACAGGCTTGTGTGTGTTATTTTATTCGTATCAAGGTGCATATTTGAACACTGTTATTTATTTTATGCATGCCTGTGATTAAATGAGCTGCGATCAGAGGACAATGGAAATAATTTCACAAAAAAATGCAGTCTGAAAAAGAAGTATCTGCCCTTTTCACTTCACTGGGCAAGACCTAACACATAAAGCCAGACTGGTGCGCACTTGAATAGACAGACATAGTTAACTTGGGGAAAAAACGAACAATCTAATCTACTTTGACTACTGTGCTCTGATAGTGAGACAAACCACCAGACTCGAGGGAATTTAAAAAAAGATGGGAATGGGGGGGGGGAGAGAGAATTGTTACAGGTCACTGTGAGAGTTGATACAGACCCAGATCCCACTGACCCGTCAAATTAATCCTCTTTGATTTTTCATCGTCACCCACAAAGACTCCACCCCATCATCCTGACATCTCCCCCGGTCTCAAGTATTCTCCTACATACAGGGGTACAGTCATTCACTGAGACCATGCCCTCTGGAATGTGCGCTATGCAGGTTTCTCAATAGCTGATTGTAATAGTGCCATAGTGCTTATGCTAGTAGTCTTGTAAGGATGAGTGCATTTCACTTGCAAAACAACGCAGACGTACTGTTTGCATGTGTGTGTGAGCGAGAGTGAGTGCATGGGAGATGCACAATGTCTTGTATAAATGTGTGAACAGTGTGGGGGGGGGGGAGAGAGTGTAATATGGACACATTATTATCTCACGGACAAAAGGCATAGAATATCTTCATCAAGTATAAGTGAGATAATATCTGACATGGGACCTTTGCCCACAATCTAAAAGCAATTTAATTATTTCTTGCGTTCCTATTCTCTGCGTGCTGAATCCATGGCAACTTCCCCACCTTGACAGTCTGCAACATTGGTAACTCACTATTCTCCACTGGCCTTGTGGAACAAAAGGTAAAAGAAATGTACACAATCGACTGATGTGAGAACTGTGTACATTCATTTAATACCATTTCTGCACTGAGCCAATATTGAATCTCAGTCTGAAATACAGTTTTCAAGTAGTTGGGGACATACTAAGTCTCTGGGATGGCACGGCCAAGGCTTTGACTTTCAGACCAAACTTATCTAATTGTCTCCAATCCCCACATTCTTGAATCAAGAATCCATTAAAAACTCTCATGCATGCGTTCTGCTCTTCATCATCTTACTCAAGTGTAGGGAGGAAAGTATACTTACTCGCTCAAATATGCCTCGAATCACCAACTTTACCTTTCACTTTGACCTCAAGCATCATAGCACTCACATGATACACAGGATTACGTACATCTTCAAATCTCTCCAAGGCATCATTCTGCCTACCACTAAAGCTTCTAGAGTCTTGCGCCACTCTCTTTCTTGCAGGTTTCTTGGATGCCAGTATTGGCTCTCCTACCAATCTTTGCCCCACCACTGGCTCCAATATCTTCAGATACCATTGCTTTGGAATTCCTTCCTTAAACTCCTCTCTCTCCATATATATTGCACGGGAATGTGGCATTGCTAGCTGGCCCATCAATTATTGTCTATCCATGAGTACTCTTGAGAAGGTGCCTCCTTCAACCTTTACTCAGTCTACTGTCCCGTGAGGCTGTTGAGATAAAGCATTCCAGGGTTTTGACCCAGCAATGTTTAATGAACTGTAGCCCCAGCTAATGTGCCATCACATCGTGCAGGGAGTGCCAACATGTTGGCATACCATTTCACCAACCTGACATAAGGAAACAGATGAGGGAAAGGCCATTAGGCCAAGCATTTGACGGATTAGGTACAATGTACCTACTTGAGCTCTCCATTCTTCCCCGGTATTAAAAAATTCTTCAGAAGCACAAAGTGATTCTCAAGAGAACGGATCAACGCAAGGTGTTGCCACACCTTACTTATTTAACCCTCGCCTGTTGACTTCTTGACAATATTCCATGACCACCACGTACGTCCATACCAAAAAAGGTTTGCAAGGCACTTTGGTTCGCTTCTGAAATAAAAACAGAAAATGCAGCAAACACTCAGCAGGTCAGGCAGCTTTGGTGGAGAGAGAAACAAAGCCAATGTACCAGGGAGATGATCTTCATTAAGTCTACCACAATCTAGATGATGAAAGTCGGATTTTCTGAGCCATCCACCAACGTCAGCAACACTCTTTCAGCCTTGGACTTTGACTAAATACCTCAATGGATATCACTGGTAGGGCCAGCACTAACTGCCCATCCCAAAGTTCCCTTGAGAAGATGATGGTATTCTACCTAAGAAAGACGCAAAATGCTGGAGGAACTCAGTGGGTCAGCCAGCATCTCTGGAGAAAAGGAATAGGTGACGTTTCGGGTCAAAACCCTTCTTCAGACTGAGAGTCAGGGGAGTGGGTAACTAGAGGCATGACAAGGTCCAGGAGATGCTATCTGTACTACACTGCTATCTGTTCCAGGAATTTGATCCTACAACTATGAAGGAATTGTGATATATTTCTAAGTTTGTCCATTTGGTTTTGTTTTCGTACGTATTTTTAAATTAAGGTGTTCATAGAAATTGGACATCAGTGACAATGTGGGAATATCCTTAAATGAAAGAAAGATGACAACAAGATTCGACGGTATTGCTGGGTCTGGAGTTACATACACATTCCCCTTGCTGAAGACCCTTAGTGAATAAGATTTGTTCCAACATGAATCCACTAGCTTTTTAACAACATTTCAGATGTCATGAGGGATTTGCTCTCATCCTTCAATCATGTGGCCCAGATGTCCAGTGGACTAGTTCAGTCACATAACCATGATGCTCCGATACCTCGACAGCAAAGAGGTTAATTGAAAGATTTTTGTAGTCATTTTAGTGTCACTATTAGATACCAGACTTCTTTCCCTAAAAGATCTGGTAAACCAGACGAGAAAAAATTCTGTAGTTTCCTGGCCATCATTGCTGATGAAAATTTTAAAATTCACATGCTAGAAACCTGAAATCCAAACAGAAAATGCTGGAAATATTCAGCAGGGTCATGCAGTATCTGTGGAAAGAGAAATAGTTAATGTTCCAGCAAAAAATTAAACTGCTGGAGGAAATTAATGGGTCAGGCAGCATCTTTAGGATCAAAACGTTGTCTGCCCATTCTCTCAACAGATGCTGTTTGACCCGCGAAGTTCCTCCAGCAGTTTTCATTTTGTTCAAGATTCCAACATCTGTAGTTTCTTGTGTCTCCAGTTAATATTCCAGTTCTGATGAAGGGTTTATCAGGTGTGTCTGATGAAGGATTCCAGAGCTGAAATGTTCATTGTTTCTTTCTCCACAAATGCTGCTTCGCCCCATGAGTGTTCCCAACATTTTTGTTTTTTGTCAACATTTCTGATACTGGTGTTTTAAATACCAAATTCTGAAATTAGCTGAATTTGAATTTACTCAGATACATGGATTTGAACTCACATTATTCGTGAAAGTAACAAGGACTCCACTCTACTATCAAACCATACATGAATACATCAAGTAGTGCAAGGTAGAAAATAAACAGAATGTAGAATAGACTATTACATGTCCAAAACTATCTTCTCTCTCCCTTTCCTCTCCATCTTCCACAGATGGGATTGCCTCACTACAAGCAGTCACAGTCTAGTAGAAGTAAATTTCTTCTGCGTCTGATCCCAAGCGCCATTCGTTCCTGGAGAGTAAGTCGTGCTCGGTTTAGAATGCCACAGTGGAAATGGGGCCCACTGCTGGGGTTTCCTATCCCAACTGGAAAAAGTTTCCAGTGCTTAATGTTTCCTCTACTTCGACGACTCAAATTTCACCCGCCAACAAAAACGAAGGTTGCTCTGCTTTTTAAACAAATGAAATTCAACTGCTGCTGCCCTAATTTAAGCTGTAAATACCTTTGTTTATTCTTTCTGATGTTATTATTGGTACATCTGTTTATCCTATCCTGCAGTGTGCAATGATTTCCTGCAATCTATTATAATAACAACACTTGCCTCTATGCACTATCTTAACACCAGGAAACATCTTGAAGTGGTTCAGACAATGCAGTACTTTTGAACTGTGCTGATTGCTTCAGGAGACCCCTACAAACAGCTATTGTGTAGATTCAGAAGGGTTGTGGGGGTGGAGGAAAGGAATCTCCGTGATGATAACTCTTGAATGGCTTCCAGGAGACCATGTCTAATACCCTCATTAATGGCTTAACCAATCCTGACCAACTCCAATCCATTAAACTAATCATTAAGACCTAATAAGAAATGACTAGAAATTAAATCAATAACACAAGGTGAGACTGAGGTTATTGCTGGCTGTGCATATTAGCATTGGTTGTGGTACAGAATCTGCAGAGGTGCGTTCCAAAGTTCTTTTACACTTCAGTGCAAGTGGTCAAATATTTAACCTCTTTCCAGAGATACAAGATCACAGGGTCAGTAAACCTTGTGCAAACCTAAACCATTAGAGTCTGGTAGGTTCATCAGACTTGGTGCTCATTACAAGTCCCAGGTGCATAAGAAAGAATGAGGGATTATGTTATTCAAACATATAGCATCCCAAGGAGGCATGACGAGGTAGATGTTGCAATTTTTTCACTGCCTGGGGAGTCTCAAATGAAGGACATAGGTGCAAAATAGTGGCCAGACATATAAAAACAGGTGCATCAAAATTGCTTCTCACAGAAAGTAGTGCATCTTTGGAACTCTCTGCTCCTGAGAGTGGTAGATATGTTTAAGGTGGAGATAGATAAATAATTGAAAGATTGATGAATTGAGGTTATGGGGAATTGGTACAGAAGAGGAGTTGGTACCAGCGTAGGTCAACCAATATCTAAAGGCAGGGTTAAGGGGTTGAGTGGCTCTTACTGATCAGGTAATAAAGATAAAGTTTAGCACTTTAAGAGAATAATAGGTGACATAGTGGCGTAGTGAGTAGAGCCACTGCCTCGCCGAGACCCGGGTTCAATCATGGATTTGGATTCCAAATGTGTGGAGTTCACATGTTCTTCCTGTAACTATGTGAGCTACCCCAGGTGTACCAGCTTCCTTCCACTTCTCGGATGTGGAGGGTGGGTGCAATAATTGGCCATGGTAAATTGCCCCGAATATAGATGAGTAGTTGAATCTGGGGGAAGTTGATAAGAATTTGGGGAGAATAAAATGGGATTAATGTCGAATTAATGTAAATGGGAGGTTGATGGTCAACATAGACTCAGTGTGCTGGGTCAGCGTAGACTCAGTGGGACGAAGGGCCTGCTTCTGTGCTGAATCTTGCAATGACTTGAAAATCTTGGTTCTCAGGCCCAAAATGTCAACCATTTCCCTTCCCACGGATGGTGTTTGCCCTGTGAAGTGTATCCAGCATTTTCTGTTTTTATTTCACATACCCAGCATTTGTAGTTATGTTTTAATTTTCATTTAGAGAATGTTGTTATGTAACAAAATAATTCTCTTATTCAATTAATTTGTGGAAAAGCAAAATATTCTTGTTTTCAGACCAATATACTGCTTTATTTTTAAAAGACTTGAGCCATGGCCTCCCCTCTAACATTTTGCTAGTGAGGAAGCCCCTAAAGAGTGTTTTTCTTTCCGTTGGTATGCAGGGCTTTGCTTGCGACAGCTGCCATGAGCTAATTCTGAAGTGTTACCCTGTCACTGATGATGTGTTCTGAAAAATGCAACAAAGGTTGTGCTGATCCGCAGAACTGGCAGCCTGGGATTGCTCTTTTCCATGTGAAACTGCTGGCATTTGATCCCACCCTCTGTACGGCAGTCCCTGATGGGTATCAGGTGACGCGTGCTGTGCTCCTCCATGACCATGAATAAAAATCTTACCGCTTGCAGTGCTGGCTCACTGCGAACGGATCTCGGAGCTGGAATGTGATGGTACCACCCATCCCGAATTCTTTCAGAGCATACGGGTCATGGCAGCTTTGGATCTTTATGCTGAAAGCCAACTCGGGTAGGGTTGGCTTGTGGCACCTGCTGACTTCATTGGGTTACATAGCTTTCATAGAGTTTCACAGAGATGTACAGCATGAAAACAGGCCCTTCTCACCAACTCACCCATGCCTTCCAAAATTCCTATCAATGTAAATCCCATTTGCCTGCGTGTGGCCCATATCCCACTAAACCATTCCTATCCATGTACCTGTCCAAATGGCTTTAAAACATTGCAATAGCACCTGTCTCTACCACCTCCTCTGGCAGCTCATTCCATATACCCGCTGACCTCTCTATGAAGAATCTGCTCCTCAGGTACTCTTTAAATCTTTCCCCGATCAGTAAACCCATGCCCTCTTGTTTTGGACACGGCTCTGCTGGGGGTAGGGAGGAGGGGGGGGGGGGGGGGGTAGGGAGGGGTGGAGAGGCAGGGGTGGAGAGGGTGGGCGTAGGGAGAAGGGGAGGGAGGGAGAGGGGAGGGAGGGGTGAAGGGGATGGGTGAAGGGGAGGAGGGGGTGCTGCACCAATGCAGGAGGGGTTTGGACCCAACGAGTCCACTTGGTGTAGTTTTTTATAAATCTCTGTGTGTGGACCTTTAAACATTGCTAACAGTAGCCACTTCCCTCTATTTGCTTTCCAAGTAGGTTGAATGGTGAGACAAGGAGTGCAAGATCATGACTTCCCCCGGCTCCAATCTGAACTTATAGCTCATCACTAGAACCGTTCTAATAAATATTTTCTGCATTCTCTTGTAAGATGCTGCTACCCTTCCTGAACTACAAAGTTGAACACAATATTCCAGTTGTTGGGGAGGGGAGATGTCTCTGAGAGGGTAAGATTGGGGGGACCCAGGGGATAAGCTGTAAACAATGTTTACAAAGATTCCCCATTTACTCATTGACCCAGGTCGTGGCCTGAGCAGTGTTTTGGGCAGGTTCAACAGAACATAGACGTGATAAATGTGTCATATCGCATCCAGTTCCCACGTCCATTAAGTTGATTTCAGCTTCCTGTATCCAGTCAGAGCTGGTGCAATGGACTGGGAGATGGGGGTGGATGAGGGGAACATAGTGCAGGAGGGAACTCGAACATCCTGATCCGTCTTCACAATGTATGGTAACCAAAGACCTAGCTGGGCTCAGGGAAGCATTGTTACACTCAAACTAACCAGGCCCTCAACTACCAATAGTACAAAAGAATGTCCTCACATATGTGGGATCCTCCTCTGCACAGATTGATTGTCTCAAGTCCTTCATTAAAAAGCACTTCATTGGCTATGACGTGCTTGGGTTATTATGCAAAGAGTTGTGTAAATGCCACCATTTTTTGTAGCTAGATGCAAAGGAGAGTGTTGCCTCTGGCTTGCTTTTTCCTCTGGCTAATAGGCACTGAGGCCTACTGATGATACTGAGAGGTTTATCATATCATATCATATCATATCATATCATATCATATATATACAGCCGGAAACAGGCCTTTTCGGCCCTCCAAGTCCGTGCCGCCCAGCGATCCCCGTACATTAACACTATCCCACACCCACTAGGGACAATTAAAAAAAAAACATTTTACCCAGCCAATTAACCTACATACCTGTACGTCTTTGACATTTTTATTCTGTGTGTAACATTATACAGCAGGCACTACTGGTAACACTGGTAACTGGTAACAGTCTGGGAGACTGGTTACTCTCTGGGCTCTGTTAATACACTTCTCCTTGTTCAGAGCCAGAGGCAGTCATTGATTCAAGGTGGAGATTGATGGAACATTTAAGTGAGTGGATTGATGGATGTGGTGAGAGAATGAGGTGTTGTGGCTAAGACAAGATAAGCCATGATCTTGGTAAATGGTGGTGGAACCTCAAGGGGTCCACTCACCACCTCCTCTCTCATCCTTATGTTATTGATTTTAAGGCCAAATAACATCAAGGTTTTCTGGACAAGCCATTTCCATATGGCAATTGGGAGATCGGGGATGGACCTTAATTGACAATAAAAGATCTTTGAATCTTTGAAACAGGAAAGGTATCAAAATGAGACACAAAATGCTGGATCAGGCAGCATCTCTGGAGAACATGGATAGGTGTCTTTTCAGGTTGGGACCCTTCTTCAGACCCTGATATCCTGGTTAGATACGAACTAGGAGACCTGGAAGATCTGCATTTTCTTGTATCCACATGGTATCAAAATGAAACTGATTTAAAAGAAACATAATCACCCTAATTTGTTTGAAAGGTAGGTGTGATCCAAGGTAGTTAACATAGTTGGGAAGTGAGGAAGTTAAGAAAAACAAAGTGTGAGCTACTGGGATTAAAAAAAAGAGAACAGTGTTGACAAACAAGAACAGTTAATGAGTTACAATGAGGTAAATGGTTCCCCCCCCCCCCTTCCCCCCTCCCCTCCCCCTCCCCTCCTCCCTCCACACCTCCCTCCTCCCTCCATCCCCCTTCCCTCCCTCCCCTCCTCCCGGTTACAAGTTTCCCTCTGGTTACCACCACTGGGAAATTCATCGCTCCATGTCCCAGGAAATTCCCAACCTCTGTGGAAAACATGTATGCTGCGGAATTCAGGATAATAAAATGTAAAGGGGAGAGCGAGAGGGAGAGCCAGAGGGCACTAATTTAACAGTAGTTTCAAAAATAAACACTTGAACTGCTTCCAGATTTTGTGATTGAAACATTGCCACACCTTAATAATATATGCTCCGGTTCATCACTGCTGCTGCAAGATTGTGCTTGTTCTGCAGACTTCCTTCAGGCAAATCTTAGGCGGTAATCAGTGTTCCATTCCATGTACACTGAAACAGTCCTTGTGCGATGTAGTGGCCTGCAGTTCCAGGTTCTGACACCTGTTCGATACTTTTTTAAAGTGGGCAACCCCGTGACTGTTCTGGCATCAAGTTGGCAAGACATATTGTGCACACCGTTTAACAACGGCCTCTCGTTCGATGCCTTGGCTGTTTTGCCTCAGGCCTCACCTCTTCTGTGCAAGATCCGCATTGTCCACAATTCTTGGATCACTCAAAGATCTATCTACTTCCACTTTAAATGTCTCCAAAGATTCAGACTCCATAATGCTCTGGGATGCAGAATTCCAGAGATTCACTACCCTCTATGAGAAGAAGTTTCCACACCCCTCAGTTTTAAGTAATCTATCCTGAATCTTGCAGTCATGCCCCTCGTTGGCGATCCTCCTGCAAGTGGAAACATCTTGACATCTACCCTGTCATGCTCCGAATAATGTTATATATGTTTCAATAAGATCACCCCTCATCCTTTTATATTCCAAACAATAAAGATTTTCTATCTTTAGATGCTCCTGACAGGACAACCCTCTCTTTCCAGGAAATTGGTGAGTGAATCTTTTTTGCCCCAAAAGATCAGGCAGATGCTGACATTCCTCGTGAGTTGCCTCCCCCCTTTCTTCATTTCAACCCTGTTAAAGATATTTGCATCCAATTTCTAAGAAAGTTAGCATAAGTTTTACTGGCTTGCCTATGTTGGACTCACTGCTTCTGAAATTCAGTTGCAATGACCTCAATGGGATGGAATTTTAGCAGTACAGAGGCCAATTTCTTTTACTCGTGAGCTGATCAAACTGCAGTGCTGTTTGTTGGGAGCTACCAGGCCTATAACATGCAAAGGTTTCTTTTATACCTACCTGGAAGAATCAACAGGTCTAGGGTTTAATGCCTCACGACACCAGCAGTGACCAACTTATACCACTCTGGAGTGTTGACCTAGGGATGATGCGCATATCCCTGTCACAGCTGCCACAAATAGTCAATCTATGCGTTGCATTGGGACTGGATTCGACCAGACCAGCAAGCATTGCACATTTCCTTCACAGGGCTTTTATGACTTCCAGTAATTTCCTGGTCAGCATTACTGATATTAACTACTTGTTTCTTTAGTTTCTCAGCTGGCTTGGTGGGATTCCAAGTCGTGTCTCCAGATCACCTAGTCCAAGCCTCTTAACACCAAGTGCGGTAACTTAACCATTATGCTGCAGAGTGTAAACATGTTGCTTAAATATCAAGGATGACTCTTGAACTGGTGGCATTCTGACTTAGTTTGAGATAGAAAAAAGAAACCCAGACAAATACTTTTGCAAGACAGAAGGGCATGGTATCTATAGGATGAGGCACATAAATGCATTTGTGCATGCATTCACATGAATGTGCACACACACACACATCAAATTACTGCAGGTCTTCCATGTCAACAGGTTCCAAGGGGAGAATGTCGTACTGAATTACCAGACTCAGTACAAAAACATACCTTACACCGAGTACATACTGGATATACTATAAAGCACAGATCACAGGGAAATAAATCAAGCTCTATCTGTTTCCTTGTTGCCTCAAAGCAGCCACCTGCTAGGCGTGAATTTGAAAATGTACTCTAAATGTTGTTGTAAGGTCCCAGTGAAAACACACAGATCATTCCAAAAATAACTTTTCTTTTACCACTCGCATTCCTCAGATTCCTGATTTCCCATCTGAAACAGGGGAATGACCTACTTTATTTGAAGCAGTGCTGCCTAGCTTCAGTAAAGCTGTGGGTGTGTCTGTATAAACCAAAGGGTCTGTATTTCCAGTAATCCCATCTCACAAGTACTTCCCAGAATGTGTGCGTGTGTGTGCATGTGTGCTCCACGTGCACGTGTGCATTCCTTGTTCGTGTACTTTTGTGTTTGTGCCTGTACATGTTTGCACCCTTATTTGAGCTGTGTTCATGCATGTGTATGTACAAGCACGTGTTTGTAAGTATTGTGAGTACATATACGTGCGAGTTTCTGCATTTGTGTGCATGCTTACATGTGCATGTGTCTATCTTTGCATGTGCATTGATTACGGGCTTGCTTTGTGACATGTGTGTGTGCCAACTTGGGCAGGAGTGATGGATTAGAAAAAAATAGATGCAGGAGTAGGCCATTCGGCCCTTTGAGCCAGCACCGCCATTCAATATGATCATCTAAAATCAGTACCCCGTTCTGGCTTTTCCCCCCATATCTCTTGATTCCCTTAGCCCGAAGAGCTAAATCTAACTCTCTCTTGAAAATATCCAGTGAATTGGCCTCCACTGCTTTCTATGGCAGAGAATTCCACAGATTCACAACTCTCTGGGTGAAGAGGGATCCATCCTTCCCTCTGGCTTGGAAGGTCATGCATGCAGGGCTGAAGATGAATGGCCGTCATTGGATCTGGCCCACGTGCTTGTACACATGGAGGTCAGGAGCCGACACTAATCAGGGCCGATGTTGCAATAGCAATGCTTTCCACTGAATGCTGATAACACTGGGTGCCCAAAGAAACGGTTTCAGAAAGAATCATTGTATTATGCTATAGGTTCCCTGTGACTCTGGAGCAGCAGGTGAGTGGGCCAGTCTTACTTCAGTACTTGAATGCTCATTGAGGCCACCCCCACAAACTATTTTCTTAAAGCTGCAGAATATTCATGTACATTGCTATCAATTATTGTGTTCCACACGCTACCTTCAGAGAGCGGTTTCTCAGCTCCCAGGACACGCTGCACTCATTTTGCGGTTCCTTACCTTCGCAGACGGGGCAGCACTCTCCGGGGATTTTCACTGGGTTCAGGCAGCTCTGTCCGCAGGCTGTGGCCATGCAGTGTGGCTCTCCATTGACACACTGGCAGAAGGTGCAGTCGTCTTCTCGCCAGCGGTCACCATGCGCGCGGATCTGTCCATTGGCGTAACAGCCGGCAGGATTGTGGATCGGGTAAATCGGATCTGTCAGGATGGCGGTGGAAAGAGGTAGAACAGGGTTAGCCAGCTGCATGAGTGGTGACATCTCGATGGGGGACGATACAAGTATACGGCAAAGAGGCAGGCAGACATGATCAGAGCAGCAGGCACAGCAACTGTGGTTTAAAATGTGCAATATAAACTCTGGAAACTACTCCACCCCATTAAACAAAGCAGCCCAGAGCAAAACACTGCTATGGCAGGGTAAAGGATCTGCTTCAATGCAGCTCAGTGAACTGGCCTACTAACCTTTCCTGTTTTTATTTCTATTAAGCTCATCCATTCAATGAAAACCAACTGGTGAGCGGAGATTGTCATTAATCACTGGACACAAATACACTCATTAGGATCAACATCTTAAGAGTCGTACAGCATGGAAACAGGCCCTTCAGCCCGACGACTAAATGCCATAGAAGCCAGTTCCAACACTTTCCACCCTTCTAGAAAGCAGGGACTATTCCTGCTTTTTTCCACCCAATCTTTCACTCATATCAACAGTATCAACAGTAATTGAAGGTTGGCAACATTTGATTGGGATGGTATTTCAATTATGAGGAGAGAACAGAACCATAAGAAGCTGCAAATGCTGGAATCTGAAGCAAAAAAAAAATCAAACTGCTGGAGGATCTCAGCGAATCAGACAACCTCTGTGAGAAAATTGTCGACGTTTTGTGTCGAAACCTGCAGCAAGACCGTGAGTGACAACCTCCTCTTGCCGGTCTTGATCCAAACATTGACTTCTCTGACTTCAAGTAGCCCTTGCTTTCCCTCTCTCTCCATCCCCTCCCCTTCCCAGTACTCCTGCCAGTCTTACTATCTCCGATTACATTGTATCTCTGTACCACCCACACCCACTTCTCTCTGGAGATGCTGCCTGTCCCGCCGAGTTACTCCAGCATTTTGTCTCTATCAACAATTCCTTTTCCCCCACAGACGTTGCCTGACCCGCTGACTTCCGTGAGCACTTTGCTTTTTGTGTGATGAGAGACTGAATGGGACGGATTTGTTTTTCCTTGAAGCAGTGGAGGGACTTAAATGAGGTTTACAAAATTATGAGGGTATAGATAGGGTTGGCAGTAAGAAACTTTTCCCTAAAGTAGAGGGAATATTATAATATTCAAGGGCATAAGCTTAGGATAAGGGGGTAAGTGATTGAGAAGGAATTCGAGAAACAAAACTTTCACTCGGATGGTGGTTTGAATCTGGAATGTACTGCCTGTAGGAATGCTGGAGGCAAGTACTCTCACAACATTTAATTACTTACAAGAGTTTTGAACAGAAGGCTTGAAGGCAACGGACTAATTACTGATAAATGGGGTTAGTGACTAGGTGATGGTTGGCATGGACCTGATGGGTCTAAGGACCTATTTCTGTGCTGTATGACACAATGAAAGGACATGTTTAATATAAAGTCATTGAGCTGAACTGCACAGTAATAGCCCTTTGGACCCATGTGTCCATGGGTGCAGATGTAAGTGTCCATAACGTGATCGATGATTATTGGGATTGGACATGTGCCCTTGCTGCCCTCTCATAGGAGTGAATGCCCCTATGTGTTCACTGCTCTTCCAGATGGTACATGCCAGCCATACCGACAGAGAGCTGACAAAAGTCAAGACAGTAAGCCGAGCCAAAAGCATGGGTACTTGCGGGCAGGTAGCATTGTGACCATGTTAGATATAGCTCTTAGGTCTAACCAAGGGATATGGGGAGAAAGCAGGAACAAGGTACTGATTCTGAATGATCAGCTATGATCATATTGAATGGCGGTGCGGGCTCGAAGGGCCGAATGGCCTACTTCTGCACCTATTTTCTATGACCAGAGGCCAGCATGCGTGAGAGTTTTAAATATGGAATTACACAGGCAGTAGAGCATTGAGGCGTAGCATGTCAATGTTTGTGCTCCACATGAGTCTTGATACACTCCATCTCAGAGGCAACAAAACTGACAATAACACCTTAGGCCCTGCCAGCAAAAATTTAGTGTGGATCTAGGCTTGGTCCCAAGATCCTCTGATCTGTGCAACTTGGGGCTAATCTTCAACTCTAATTATAGATGTACCTATTGTTCAATCTTATGCTGTCTTATACGGTTAAGCCCCTCTCCAGGGACATCAGCATTGGACTTAAGGTAGTTCTGCATGGTCAGAGGAGCTAGCGTACCTCAGCTGATATAAAAGATACTGCTGGTTGAGTAAGAGCAGGGGATATGTTCTCCTCTGTGCTTTGTTCATCGTTTGCCTTGAAAGCCAGCATCATTAAAAAAATTGGTGACTAAAACATTGGCATTTTTGGGACCTTGTAATGGACCGATTGACTGCTACATTCCGTCATGTGACCGGCCATGATGTGTTTTGGAATATCCTGAGGTTGTGAACGGCGCTACGTAAATGCAAGTAACCTACTGCCTTCAGCACAGGGGCGGTACGTTGGCACAGTGGTAGAGTTGCTGCCTTACAGCGCCAAAGACCCGGGTTCGATCCTGACTACAGGCGTTATCTGTACAGATGAATATTGCACGCACATATTATGTTGAATATTGCACGCACTGCTGTCTGATCTGTTTAGCACACGTTCATTTACAAATGCTGGGTGGACAGAGACAGAGAAGGATCTACCAAGCTAGCAGATAATTCCTATTCTTGTTGCACTAGAAAGCATCCCAGGCCAGCAACAAGAAGTGTAGAAGGTCTAGCAGCGTTATTTGTACGTTCTCCCAGTTGTGCAGGAAAATAATTGCAAATGCTGGTACAAATCAAAGGTATCACAAAATGGTGGAGTAGCTCAGCGGGTCAGGCAGCATCTCAGGAGAGAAGGAATGGGTGACGTTTCGGGTCGAGATCCTTCTTCAGACTGATGTCAGGGGGGCGGGACAAAGAAAGGATGTAGTTGGAAACAGGAAGACAGTGGGAGAACTGGGAAGGGGGAGGGGAAGAGAGGAACAGAGGAGCTATCTAAAGTCAGAGAAGTCAATGTTCATACTGCTGGGCTGCAAGCCTCCCAAGAGAAATACGAGGTGCTGTTCCTCCAATTTGCGGTGGGCCTCACTATGACACTGGAGGAGGCCCATGACAGAAAGTTCAGACTGGGAGTGGGAGGGGGAGTTGAAGTGCTCAGCCACCAGGAGATCAGGTTGGTTAAGGCGGACTGAGCAACGGTGTTTGTGCGAAACGATCATTGAGCCTGTCTCCGGTGATGGAGATGGTGAGATCCAGAAACGGTCGGGAGATGTCGGAGATGGTCCAAGTATATTTAAAAGCAGGATAGAAATTAGTGGTGAAATGTGTGAAGTCAGTGAGTTCTACATGGGTATAAGAGGTAGCACCAATGCAGTCATTCCAGACGTACACTGGCCCCATCCCCGAACTCTAAATAAAAAATCAAGGTACTTGTATGTTCTCCCGGTGACCGCATGGGTTTTCCCTGGATGCTCCGGTTTCTTCCCACACTCCAAAGATGTACAGATTTGTAGGTTAATTTGGCTTTGGTAAAAATTGTAAATTATTCCTAGTGTGTAGGATAGGGCTAGTGTACGTAGATCGCTAGGCCAAAGGGCCTGCTTCCGCACTGTATCTCTAAACTAAACTAAACCTCACTTCAACCAGCCCCCTCAGGCTGGGTAATCAAAGACAATAATCACTACTTTTAAAAGTTTTAAAATGTTTACAACATTTAAAAGACATTTGGGTGCGTATGTGGATAGAAAAGATTTAAAGGGATACTAGACCAAGTGGACCCGTTGGGCCCAAACCTCTCCTGCATTGGTGCAGCACCCTCTCCTCCCCCCCTCCCTCCTCTGCCCCCTCCCCTTCCCCCCTCCTCCCTTCTCCATCCCCCTCAACCCCCCGTATCCTCCCTCCTCACCCCTCCCTCCCTAGGAGATAGATTTAAACTTTAAAATGTGAATAACTTAAAAAATATAACACCGATTTCGATGAAACTTCTTCCATTGCCACCAAAGGGACTACGGTGACTAAGGTGGCCTTAAAATTGTCGCGCTATCGTGTACCGTTTTGGCTGAAGTTCAGGAACAAACAAACAAGAGTTTTAGTATATAGATATGGACCAAATGTGGGCAAATGGAATTAGCTTAGATGGGGTGTCTTGTTTGACATGGACGAGTTGGGCCAAAGGGCTGTATGACTCTTTGACTACCCATGTATTGCCTGTACAATTTTTTATCCATTGGGTCTATTGGGAGAAGTAGTGGTAGAAGGAGGCTGACGGGTTCAAGGCTAAATAGGGTTGATGAAGGCTCCTCCTCGCTCCCTCCTCCACTCCCCATCCTGTATCATTGTGTGGGGAAGCGGCAAGGCTTACCTTCACAGACGGGGCAGCACTCTCCCTCCGGCACGTAGTATCTGTCACAGTGCAGCTCACCGCACTGGGCTGAGAAACAGATGGAGACACCCCCTTGACACCTGCAGAAGCGGCAGGCATCCATCCGGAACATGTTTCCATCGTAATACTCCATGCCGTTGAATATGCAGGTGGGCTTTGTCTCTGCAAGGACAGAGCAAAATAAACCGCTTCTTTCAGAATCTGTCATATCACAAGAGCACTTCAGGGAAAACTGGATAAACACGAAGAAATGTATGGCTGGGTGCAAGAAGGAAACAAACAAGATGAGGAGACCATTTGATCTATCTAGTCAATGCGAGCTCTCACAGAATTTCCATCAATCTCATTCCCCTTCTTATTTCCCTGCAACTTGTCCTCTCTTGCAATGCACATCAACTGCCCCTGACTCTCCTGCCACTCACCTACACCAGTGGTAATTCTACAGACACATGCTGGTTTACAGAAAAATACACAAAGTGCTGGAGTATCTCATCAGATCAGTGCTGGCGTTAATTTTACAGATGTCAATTAACCTGACAGTGCATCTTTTGGATGTGGGAAAAAAACAGGGCACCCAGTGAAAATCCACAGTGAACCATGCAAACTGACAGACAGTATCCTCGGACTTGGATCCAGGCCGCTGGGGGCTATGAGGCAGTGGCACCCTGCCACATTCACCCCTGCCACAGTGTGCTGTAATCACTGTGCAATACTACCATTGCTTGGAGCGTGATTTACGTCACATTGTCAGCTGCTGCTTTGCATGCTGTCTTGTTCCAATTTTCCCTACTGTTTCTATAAAGCTGACATCTTAAGTTGAGTTGTTCTCTCTCTCTGCCTCACCTTCACTCTCTCTTTCATTATTTCTGTCCATCTTTCCCTTTCTTTCCATCCCCTTTCTCCCCAACCCCCCCCCCCCCCCCCCCCCCCCTCGTTGTCCCTCCTCCCTCTCGTTTCTGCACAAAGTGTCCATTCTGAAAGAGTTGGACTGGACTTTTCTCCAGTCACCAACGAATGGTTGGGAAATGTGGATTGGATGTCAGTTATATTCAGTCAGAAAATCGTTGCTGTGAAACCAAAGATGTGCCCTCACTTGACTCTGCTGATAAGTAGCCATCCTAAACTTTACTGCAGATTTTTTTTGTTGATAATCTGACATGCTCAGGTCTTTGGTCATTCTAGAAGGGTAGATTTTCTCGACTACCAATGTGTTTCCATTCACTTTTTTTAAACGATGTTACACAGTACTATAGTAAATTTTCCAGTGAATCCGGTAAAAGTTTAAAGCATAGAAATTGGTACTCGGGTGATATTAAAGGGTTTGTGAGTTTCGATAACTTGAAGGGCAGTGCAGGAACCTGAGCCCCAGTGTGTTAAAGTGAGCGTAGGAACTGGGTCCTTAGTGTGTTAAAGGAAGTATAGGAACTGAGGCCTTGGAGTGTCAAAGGGAATGCAGGAATTGGGACATAAATGTCACAGGGAGGAAAGGAACCGGGGATCCTGTGGCATTTACATCACCTTGTCCCCTAGGTGGCTGGGTGGTCTTGAGCCTGGTTACGATCTCCACTGCCTCAACTGAGCCCAGCTAGCTCAGCCGAGGACAAGCCAGAGAAACCTGAGGCCAGAGTAATGCAATGCCCCAGCGACAGGTAATAATGGCATCCAGTGAGTCATCCGCATGTACTGTCCAACCTCTGCGGTCAGGTTGTGGGAGGGAATTGTTTCTGCAACTGATTGCTCTGTCAACAAGCCTGTAGAACCAGCTAACCTCAAGCACTGAGCGCAACCACAAAATAAAGATCTGACGCTTAGCTGTCCTGACGAGTTTCCAGCATGAACTCCAGCAGATGTTTTCCATTGACAAATCTGAGCAGCCAGCTTTCAGAAGAAGCCGACAAAATTGCTCTGATCTGGAAGTCAAAAATAGCAAGCCTTCACCCCGTGATCGCAGTATCTACTGGAACTGACGACAACAGCTCAATGGAGCCGATGAAAATAACTTTTGAACTGGCGAATGACTGCATGTGACTTCATTCCCATTTTTGGGAAACCTCACTATGCACAGGCTGACATTGGGAACAGGAAGTTGGTTCCTACAGATGCACAGAGAGCCCTGGATTTTCCAGAGGATCCCACACCGAACTGCCTTGCCCAAGCTTACATGAGCAAAAAAGGTGAATTATGGAAATTTACAGTACCGGAGGAGGCTATTCAGCCCATTATGACCACACCAGCCCAGACCAAAGCTATCAGGTCAACTCCCATTTTCTAATTCATTGTCCTCCCCATCAAGGCACATCCATGTTCTTTGGCTTTTTTAAAATGTGGTGGGTGCTTAGTTTAGTTTAGTTTAGAGAAACAGGCCCTTCGGCCCACCGTGTCCACGCCGACCAACGATCCCCGAATATTAACGCTATCCTCCACACACTAGGGACAATTTTTACATTTACCAAGCCAATTAACCTACAAACCTGTACGTCTTTGGAGTGTGGGAGGAAACCGAAGATCTCAGAGAAAACCCACGTGGTCATGGGGAGAATGTACAAACTCCGTACAGACAGCACCCGTCGCCAGGATCGAACCTGAGTCTCTGGCACTGCAAGCGCTGTAAGGCAGCAATTCTACCACTATTCCACCGTGCTGCCCTCTCAGTGGTTTCTTGGCATCCACTACCCCTTTGGGCAGTGAGGTCCAGACCCCATACTCTCAAAATAATTTTTGTTCTGATCTGTTTTACCTATTACTTTAAACCCATACAACCCCATTACTGACATCTCTGCTGAGGAAAAGCCCCCTCCTTTACACCCTATCCAGGCCTTTCCTAATACCTTGCTCTTCATTACTTTGTTCGACAAAGCCCTGGTCTAGCTCAATTTGCCCCATGACTAAACTTCCACTGGACATGGCAAAATCTTTGTGAATCTCTTCCTCATCCTCTCAGCCTTCGTACAGTGATCATGGAACATAGAGCATAGAAACGCACAGCACAGTAATAGATCCTTTGAACCACAATGTCTGTGTTGAAAAATGATATCAAGCTGAACTAATCTCATCTGCATCGGATCAGAAGTATACACAGTACCAACTGCGTTATTTTCTGTCAGAATTATGCTGCCTCGTTAGTCTACGGATCTACAAAACGATCAGAATAAGGCAGGGTAGTTTATTGATACAATGAGAGCTTTGATCAGGCTCTCTCTAACAATGAAATGCAGGCCAGCATTTGTGCACACGCACACACAAAACATATACGTACACAACATACATACACATGTGTACCATCACACTCACACAATACCTGCATAATATACATACACATGCCAGCGCACACACACACACACACACACACACATACATACAACACACACACCAGTAAAAGAGTGACAAATACAGATAGAGATGTAGTGAAATGGACAGAATGAGATACTGACATTATAGGAAAGTGACAAAAAGAGATTACGACAGGGACAGGCAGAAAGTTAGAGGACAAGAGCCCATTTACTCCAGTAATTGGTGCTTCATTTATCCAAACGCAGTTGAAAACTCCTGTCCCCAGATAGTTTGTTACTGCTGAACGGAGTCAACAATCATTATTCAAATTGGGAATAGTGCAATAGACACTGCATTATAGAACAAAGACAAAACAAGCAAGGAGGCAATCATGCAAGCCTCAAAAAACCCATTATTCACTCTGTCTTATACTAGCACTTCAAGGGTTGCTGCAGGAACTGTTTCATTCCCCGAGGCTATACCTGGAACATCTTACTGACGCTGAATAATTGCAATCTTGTTGCTGATGCTGCCTGCTGAATGAGGCTGGATATTCTGTGGGCACCTTTGGTACTGGGCAATTATCCTGAATAATTGTGCTGGAGACCAGAGAGCTTCCATCCATTTTGCCCTGAGATATTTAGCTTCAGGGGAAAGGGCAAGTAATGCACCTGCCACGCTGGGAGGGAAGCCTTGCCTTGCCTTGCAAACAATAGCGGCTCTCCCACGGTTACAATGAAATGAGAGGAGGTGGAGGGTTGTTTTCCACGCCAGAGGTTTGGGCACTGTCGACGAGGATGTGTCGCATCATCACCTTGCAGACAAGACCCTGTTTGCCCTCTCATGTGACCCAGAAAGGGATGGAAGCAGGTTGGGGGGGGGGGGGGGGGGGGGGGGGAGTTTGCCCTGGTGTCCTAGTCAATATTTAACCCTCCCCCTTCAATCAAGCCCTCCCTAAAATGTTGGTCTGTTTAATGTGAAATCTGTTCAATGGAAGTAATAGCTTTAACTTGAGTCTTTTAACATCAGTACATGTTTCAAGGGAGTGCATTTTCCTTGAATATATATGCTAATGATTAAAAAATAAATATATATTTTGACTTTGCTCTTTTTGAAAGACCATTGCTCTTTTAAAAATATGTATATTGCCACATGTCTTCCACGTGGTTTATGGGATCTTGCAGTGCACAAATGCACTTCAGGAGTAGCCTGTGAGGTTCCAAGTGCTTTGGGCTGGGTTGCAGTCACGGGAGGGGCTGCATAAAAGGCAAAAATGTTCCCCTTTGTGGAGGGGTCTGGGGTAAATAGGGTATGGAGACGCGGTCACAACCCTGCAGTGTCCTGAGATCAACATGCAGGTGATCTGACGAACGGCCTGGCTCACAGGTTTGTCCCTGCACCCCAGGGGCAGCTAAGAAAATAAAATACAACATGAAGTGATTTTAAAAAACAATTACGTTAAAAGAAGGGAATGCACATCTGCTAACACTGCTGGCAACGCATGTCCCCACTGAAGCATGTTTTTATAGAATTAACCGTGATTAGGGAGCCTGTTTTCAGCACGCACCAAGAAAGGCCCTGCTGTGATCTCACATGGCAACACTTCTAACATGGCAATGCAGACTGCAGCCTTCTAAATTGGGAATCTGGAATGTTCTGGGAGGGAGCCAGGGCTCTGGTTTCTATTCTCATTTCATGGGGTACCATTTGTGGCAACATTTGCCAGGGGGCAGGCTTGAATTTTGGGTGCGCTCCAATACAAGGATGAACGAGGGAAACAGTGCTTTCACTCATGCTCATTTAAGAAGTCAGTGACACTTCTAAAATTGCAGGTGTCCAGGTTATTTTTTGGAGTGAGGGGCCCGGTTTGCCTGCGGGTGCCATTACCAGACAAGTGATGACGGCGGGCTTGAGAGACTGCTGGGTGACCTGGGAGACCATGACATCCTGTTCCAACCTTGGTCTGAACTTGAGATATAGCACGCGTTGGGGACTCCCAGAGCATGAACTTCCTCAGCCTTGACCTGGATGTCTGGGTCATGAAGGAAAACAGGCCTCATGCTAGACCCTGGGCTTTGCACCATGTATCTCCACTTAAAGGGCAGCTGGGTGATATAAGGGTGCTGGAGGAAGGGGATAGAAAGAAAAAAACAGATAATCTTGTCTTATTCCTTTGATAGCATGAAATTTTCCTGTTGCTTTCCAATTCTCACAGTCCAGTTCAAGTGTGGATAAATACACGTTGTCTGGCAGCTTGTTACATGTACCCAACACCTGTGTGAATCACTAGTTCCCTCAGTACTCCTTTTAAATCCACCCCCTCTCAACCTAAACCTATGCGTTCTAGTTTAGACTCTCCAATCCAGGGAAAAGACTGTGACTTTATGATTTTCATGATTTTATAAATTGTAACGTGACCCCTTGGCTTCCTTTGCTCTAGGGAAAACAGACCCAGCCTCTCCTGTCTTCGTTACAACTAATGCCCTCCAGTCATGGCGACATTCTTGTGATTGTCTTTTCTGTACCCCACTAGCTTAATCACATCTTTCCTATAGGATGGTGACCAGAAATGGATACAGTGTTCTAGATGCAGTCTAACCAATGTTTTGTACAATTGTAACATGATGTCCCATCTCTTGTACTCAGTGCCCTGACTGAGGAAGGCAAGCATGCTACCGATCAGCCAAAACATTATGACCACTGACAAGTGAAGTGAATAACATTGGTTATCTTGTTACAATGGCACCTGTCAAGGGGTGGGATATATTAGGCAGCAAGTGAACAGTCAGTTCTTGAAGTTGATGTGTTAGATGCAGGAGAAATGGGCAGGAGTAAAGACCCGAGCGACTTTGACAAGGGCCAAATTGTTATGGCCAGACGACTAGGTCAGAGTATCTCTGAAACGGAGTACCTACTGACAGTGGCCCGAGGAGGGACAAACCAAAAACTGGCCACAGGATGTTGGGCACCCAAGGCTCATCGATGCGCGAGGTTCAACGAAGGCTATCCCATCTGGTCCAAACCGACTGTGGGAAGATGACAAGTCGGTGGAGGTTGTGTGTTGCTCAGGACAATGTTCTGCTGGGAAACCCTGGGTCCGGCCATTCATGTGGACGTCAATTTGACACGTGTCGCCTACCTAAACATCGTTGCAGACCAGGTACCCATTCATGGCAATGGTATTCCCTGATGGCAGTGGCCTCTTTCAGCAGGATAATGCACCCTGCCACACTGCACACATTGTTCGGGAATCAGACTTCCATTGCATTCCATCTAAGGCAAGCATACACTTTCTTAGGTAAAGTAAATGGAAAATACAAAATAGCAATCAGGCCACACTGTGAGCAAATTAACAATGTCAATGCTGCTGATCAATTATCTCTCATTAGAATCTAGATGCCTCATGGGGCTGGGAGTGTTAAAACAAGTTGGGTCCATCTGCAGAGTCAAGAGGCCAATAAGGTGTTGGTTGGATGTCTCGTGCTGACAGTGGAGCAGAATGTGATGGAGTACAAGAGGTGCACAACTAATCACTGAAAAGATGGGAGGTTGTAGACTTCAATGTAAGGCTGGTAATTATTTTAGGTAGAAGAAGGAATATTTTCCCACAGAGCACTTCAAGTAAACTTTGCAGAAAACGTGATGAGGGTAGGAAGATTGAGAAAGGAAGAGACCTTTCAATCAGATTATGGCTGCTCTGTGTTTAACTTGGCTCTATATGCATCAATACCCTTATTCGGGTAGAAACTGATTGATTGCAGATTTTAAGTTATTAATGGGACTTTCTGCATGAGACATAACCCTTTGTGAGAAGTATTTGTTAACATCTCTCCTTAACAGACTGCCTCTTCTTCCCACACTTTATTTTTTGACATTGATTTATTATTGTCACATATATTGAGATATAGTGACCCCTGTTCCATCAATGGTGTGGATGTGCCAGTTTACCAGAGAGTACAAATACCTTGGAGTGTACCTGTAACGTAAACTGGACTGGTCCAGGAACATTGAGGGCCTGTACAAGAAGGGACAGCCGGCTGTACTTTTTGAGCAGGCTCCACTCCTTCAACGTCTGCAGTGAGATGCTGCAGATGTCCTACCAATCAGTGGTAGCCAGTGCCATCTTCTTTGTTGCCGTGTGCTGGGGCAACAGGGTGAAGACTGCGGACACGAATAGGATCAACAAACTCATCAGGAAGGCTGGCTCCGTCCTGAAGGCGGAGTTCGATTCATGGGAGGTGGTCTTGGAGGGGAGGATGCTCCTCAAACTGCGGAGTGTCTTGGGCAATACAGCTCATCCCCTCCTTGACACACAGGTCAACCTGAGGAGCACCTTCAGCAATAGACAGGTTCCACCAAGATGCAATACAGAATGTCACAGGAGATCCTTCTTCCCTGTGGCTATCAAACTGTATAACTCCCTCCCCTTCTGTCATGGGGTAGACTGACTCCCCTCTCTCCTCCCCAATCCTTTCCTTTAATTTCATGTATTTTGTGTTTTATGACTGTTGGCAGACTAATTTCCCTCCTGAGATAAAGTTCTATCGTATTGTAACTTATTTCCACTGTAGAGTGATTCCCTCTTCACTTTCAATTCCTTTCAAAATCCCAAACACCTCAATCATATCCTTAATTGAGAAAATATTCTAGGGAATGTTGGAATATTGCTGCTGCTTTGGAAACCTTGTAGCTCTGATTATCCCGATGGATCCATACCAAAGCAAGAGATGGCCACGATATCAAGAGTAGTGAAGCTCTCTCTCCCTGCTGCGTTGGTACACATTTATTCGTAATTCAACATCAAAAAACAATTATCGGCTTGGTTTGACATCGGTAATTATGTGAACTTACTGTGCACAAACCAGCTACTGGGTTTCCTGCATTGTAGCAGTGAGTACAATTCCAAAGGTACTCCATTGACTGTGAAAGGCTTTTGGGATATCCTAAAACCTTTCTATACATAGAATGTGTAGTCAGAAGAGATCAAACTGCCCGAAACTGCCATCAATCCTGAACCTTCATGCAGGAAGCACTCTTTATCTTTATATCCAAGTAATCATTGCTATTTGACACGGTAATGTTAGATGCTCTTCCCTTTTAGACTTAACGACTGCAATGAGTATGTGTGCTTTTGTGAAGGGTTCTTGATCACCCTCCTTTTTATCTTCCAGTACCTCTAGAATGCAGAATCTTTTGTTCCACGAGTTATTTCTCTCTTTGACCATTGATCATCTTGTTAAATTATTAATCACCTTTTGTGCTGCTACATATTTTATGAAGTGTTTTCCCTATGGTAGATTTGTCACAGTCTGTGTCGGATTTCACCGGGGCTGCCATGCCCACGACAGCACTTTGTGGCTTGACGTGTGCTGTCTTATCTACTTGCTTCGCTTCTGATAATTTGTAACATGGTTACACACCCTCCTGGAATTGTTCAGCCATTCTACACTCTGCATTCTTTCTGGGAAGAGGAGCTCTGTGTAGGAGTGCTGGAAGAAAGTTCTGGTTTTGTTTTGTGTGCTATTTCCTGAAAATTCCAGACTCGTGAGTACTTCTTCCTGACTGTTGACACCAGGAGCTCAAAAGCCTGCACCCAGCTTGAAAACAGAATGCTGACAATTTCCACCCCCTCCACCACCCCAACCTGTGACCCATTAATGGTACAGTATTGAGTTAGAAATGCAGTGGCGTCCTGAGTAAACACACAATTCCCCTATCACCCAGCCTTAGCCCCAGCCGCCCCCTCTCGACTGCTGGTTGAACAGAAATGTCCTTCAACTTTCTTTGAGAATTTGCCAGGAAGCCTCCGTGTCAATAACAGGCGGCCACTTGCTTTCTTTTAATCAACAATACGCCAGTAGAATTGTTTTCAGTTTAAACCACTGCGTGTTTCACGGGGAATTGCGATAGGGAACGCCAGCTGTCAAGATCTCTTTTGTTGCTAAGCCGTGTAAAAAAACTATTTTTCCTGTCTTACATGAATACAACAGTTCTGCAGCAAGGTGAGCAATACATTTGACGAAAGCAGCCTTTCAGCTCCGTCCTCTGCATAAAGTTTAAGTATACAGGGAGCAAGTTCAGTTATATCTCTGAATGGAAAACACGGAGCAATTCCTGTCCCTCTCCTCCAGTGGAGCAATAGGTGAGGAATGGAAGAGTCTGGAAAGGGCAACTAAAAGTAATACGTTCATTCCTGCTGTGTAACATGCTATTCTACCACAGGCAACCATGAGATAGCATACGCACACCTCTCTGACCTGGGTAAATTAGCAGTTCGGAAAGTGAAACCACATTGCTTGTGAACAAAAAATAAGAAGGTTGACTGAAAATATAAAAAAGCAGTTGTAGTATTGAAATGTGTAGGAAGGAACTGCAGATGCTGGTTTAAACCGAAGATAGACACAAAAAGCTGGAGTAACTCAGTGGGACAGGCAGCATCTCTGGAGAGAAGGAATGGGTGATGTTTCAGGTCGAGACCCTTCTTCAAACATTCAAATAGTGCCTTTCACAACTCTGGGACACAGTGATTAAGGTACTATTTGAAGTATAATCACAGATGTAATGCAGAAAACAGAATGCAGCACAAACAAGAATGCATTGAAAAATCATAGAACAATAAAATAACCTATGCTTCCTCTTGTTATAGCAGACCCATTCCTACTCTTTCTCCAGAGCCTTCTCTCAACTAACTGTCCAATTCTTTTTACAAATCCCTGACTGATATTGCTTCCACACTCTTTCAGGCAGTGAGTTTCAGATTGTGACTCCTCTCTGTATAAAAATGTTTTTCCTTTCTTTTGTCTTTAACCTAACACTTTAAATCTGCTCTTGAAACATCCACTAATGGGATCCCCTCCCTTCTATCTACCTCACCTAAACCTTCCACTGCATTGTACAACTCCTCTTGACTAGTTTTCTCAAAGGGTAACCCCCTTGTGTCCTTGATTGAAGGAGAATGTTGCTTAGGACATTTTACGTTCTACCCCCGTGGCTGCCTAGGATTCCTCCATGTGTTCTCTTTGCCTCCCAGATCCCAAAGATGTGTTGGTTGGTCGGATAACTGGAATTGATGAGCATGAGAGAGAAAATAGGTCATGAACAAATCATTGGGGAAATGAATTATTCTGAGAGCTGGCATATACTCAATAGAGTAAATGGCCTTCAATGTTGCAGAAATACCATGAAAATGAAATAAATCCATGTCTTTTTACAACGAGTATCTCAGAAGCCAAACAGAGCCTCAGGTGCACATCTCATGCAAAAGACAGGCAGTGCAGCTTCAGTGCCACCCTTCAAGGTCTTGCCAACTTTTGTCCATTTTCTCTCTCGAACAGGAATGAAAGCAACTTAAATTTCTTCCTGGCACTGTCAAAATATTAACAATGCAAATTTAACCCTTTTAGTCATAGAGTGATACAGTGTGGAAACAGGCCCTTCGGCCCAACTTGCCCACACCGGCCAACATGTCCCAACTACACTAGTTGGTCCTTATCCCTCCACATCTGTCCTATCCGTGTACCTGTCTGTTTCTTAATCATTGGGATAGTCCCAGCCTCAACTACCTCCTCTTTTGTATTGAATGCATATACCACGTTCCTCCCGGATCAGCTAATTTTAACTTTAGGTCTGGATTGTGACTTGAGATTCTGACTCAGCAAGAAGGGCTGCCTGATGAGTCACATCTGCTAAATAGGGTTGACTTGAGTAGAAGGCAGGTTGGTTGTTGGTTGAACGATGAATGGTTATTCTGCAAAGAGGTCGCACTGCAGTTGGAGATGTTTCAACATGCCTAATATCCTACTGAAAGCCACCTGGTACCTGCCTGGTGAGTCTGCACCCAGACTGATGCAGGCAAAATAGGATGGATAGCAAAGTGGGGTGCTAGAGAATACTGAATTGTGGCGAGACCTGTCCAAGGGTCCAAGGGTCCCAGAAATTGACAGCATATGGTGGTATGAGGTGAAGTAGACATACAGGAAACTTGCCTTTACTAGCAAGGACACA
This sequence comes from Rhinoraja longicauda, assembly GCF_053455715.1. Taxonomy (NCBI): domain Eukaryota; kingdom Metazoa; phylum Chordata; class Chondrichthyes; order Rajiformes; family Arhynchobatidae; genus Rhinoraja; species Rhinoraja longicauda. Next base: position 43,014,341 of record NC_135961.1, on the reverse strand, counting down.
GAGGGTTTGAGAGCAAAGTTATGGCAAGGCTACAGGAAGGATGTGATTGTGCTGGAGAGGGTATTGCCTGGGATGGAGCATTTCAGTTATGAGGAAAGACTGGATAGCCTGGGGTTGTTTTCCCTGGAGCAAACTAGGCTTGGGAAGGGGTTGTTATCTGACAAGAGTTATGGAAAATTATGAGGCTTGGAGATACTTTTCTCCGCAGCCGACGTGTGAAAAATTAGAGAGCACTGGTTTGGTTTGGTAACTTGGGAGGCATGATAGAGATGGGCTGAAGGGCCTGTATATGTGCCGTACAGCTTTATGCCTTTAAATAACAGGATTGAAAGGTAAAATGCGGTCAGCTTCAAGGGCAGACTTAAAACTGTTCAGATCCATGAGTAAGATGTGAGTAATGAGAAAGGAGTCCTTGAGACTGAGTTAAAATATTTTGACACACAGGAGTATTAAAAACTCACTTCCCTTTTTGGTGACCATTGTGGAGTCTGTTCAAAGAATTCGGCCCACAAACATTTGTGAAGCATTACTAATACAACCACACTTTAAGCCCTTCATTTGTTTTGTTTTTTAGTAAAGAAAAAGCAACAAAAAAAAAAGGCTTAATTTCTTGGCACAGGTTAAAGTTATTTCAATGTGTGGCCCCCAGATGTCTGTGACGACTTCCTAACAGAAGCAAGCTCTATGATGTTGATTGCCAACAACCCTTGCACTCTTTCAATCACAGAGCCCAGCCCTGGTATGGAAATGAGTTTCAGGCTGGTAAACCACAGGAATCCAAGAACGTCCGTCATCACAGGGTTTGTCTGTCTACTCCTGTGCGCTGCAGCCCTGTTTGTCTGTGTTGTGAATTCCTGAGCAATGACAAAAGAAGCTCAAGCATGAATACATTCATATCCACAGACCGGATTCCTCTTCAGCAGCCCACACCCTGCACCCCTCTCCCTTGTGAACAGCTGCCCCTCACTCCTGCTACCACCGAACCCTCTGCTCTTCCCCACTTCTGGCTTGTGTAAGCACAGCTGCACACGTGTGCATGTGTAGCCACACTGCTTCACGTGTACTGAAAGGTGGGATACATCCATGTACCTGCACAGCATTCAATTTCCAAAAAGGTTAGCTTCACGGAAAGTGTAGAAAGGAACTGCAGATGTTGGTTTAAACCGAAGATAGATACAAAAAGCTGGAGTAACTCAGCAAGTCAGACAGTATCTCTGAAGAAAAGGAACAGGTGACATTTCGGGTCAAGACCCTTCTTCAGACCTTCTTCTAAATAAGGGTCTTGACCCGAAACGTCACCTATTCCTTTTCTCCAGAGTGGCTGTCTGACCCGCTGAGTTACTCCAGCTTTATGTGTCTATCATCAGCCTCACAGATACACTTCATGCCAGGGTCAGCAAGGAACTAACTGTTGACATCAAAAAGGGAGAGAAGGAATGGGTGACGTTTCGGGTCGAGACCCTTCTTCAGTCTGAAGAAGGGTCTCGACCCGAAACAATTGTCAATAGTCAAGTTTCGGGTCGAGACCCTTCTTCAGACTGAAGACCATTCCTTCTTCAGACCATTCCTTCTCTCCTGAGATGCTGCCTGACCTGCTGAGTTACTCCAGCATTTTGTGAATAAATACCATCGATTTGTACCAGCATCTGCAGTTATTTTCTTACACATCAAAAATGGAGGTCAGGAGACCACGTGCCACTTTTCACTGGTGTGTCAGCAGTGGATAGAGTTACCAGCTACAAATTCCTGGATGTTAACATCCCAGTTGACCTGTCCTGGGCCCAGCACTTAGATGCAATTATGGAGAAGGCATACAGTGCCTTTACTTTCTTAGATGTTTAAAGAGATTCAGCATGTTACTGAATAGGCTAACAAAACTCTACAGATGCACTGTAGAAAGCATCTCGAATGTTTGCATCATGGCCTTGGACGGTAATTTCAATGTGAGAGGCTGCAGAGAGCATTGGACTCAGCTTGGTCCATCATGATGACACCTGAAAGCATTTACATACGTAGGTTATTTATCATCAACGATCTTCACCATCCAGGTACGACCGCCTTCTCGTTGCAGCTGTCAGTTTCGTTTAGCTTGGAGATATAGCGCGGAAACAGGCCCTTTGGCCCACCGAGTCCGCACCGACCAGTAATCCCCACACATTAACACTATCCTACATTAGGGACAATTTTTGCTTTTTTACCAAGCCAAATAACCTACAAACCTGTAGGATTGGACTGTGGGAGGAAACGGAAGTTCTCGGAGAAAACCCACGCAGGTCATGGGGAGAACGTACAAACTCCGTGCAGACAAGCACCCGTAGCCCGGATCGAACCCTGTCTCTGACGCTGTAATGCTGCAACTCTACTGCTGCACAACCGTGCTGCCCTTGAGGTCAGGTAAAAAACCTGAAGTTCCATGCCACCAGGTGCAGGAACGGCAACTTTTCACAACTATCAGGTTCTTGAACTGGCACAATCCTAATCTTACCGCGACAATTGAACGCCATGGACCATCTCTTCAACTGAAATGGTAGTGCAAGAGGCTGGACCTAGAGTTCACGTGTAGTTTTGCACATTTCTTGTATTTTGCTCAGTTGTTGTCTTTTTACAATTTATGTTTTTGTGTGTTGTCTGTGTCTATGTCCATGTAATGCTGTTACAAGCAAGATTTCCATTGTATCTGTACCTCAGCGTACTTGTGAGTATGATCAAAATCTTGACTTGAGTATACCGTATGCCTGTGTCAATATCTGTATGTGTGTGTTTACTGCAGTTAAGCAACAGACTGTACACCTGTTCAAAATCAAACAGATAAAAATGTCTTGTGGGGAGAATATATTCCATTACAGACAGCAGACAAATATAGAGACAACTTATATATGGGCTGGCTACAAACCAAAATATAAATTGGTAGTTGTCAATGGGGATGGCTCACATCAGCTTTTTTAACCAGTTTAAAAATAAGTTGCTTTTCCCGCAGATGAGCAAAATGAGCAGATACGTTGTTGATACAAAACAGAATTCTTGTTTCGTTGCTCTGTTTCTCTGCAGGGCACGTGGTTAAGTTGAGGAATCATGATTAGCTTTAACTGGCAATTATTCTCCCACCCTCTCAAAAAAGGGCTCTGCCATGGAAAGACCAATGGTAGCAAATACTTTGAGTTGAGATAATCTCTCATAATGGTCTGCGAAGGTGCGATTTCCCTCCCTACCCTCTGCTCCTGCCTGGAACAACAGACTGATCATTAATAGTTGAACATTACATCAGCTTTGTACCCACCAAACTTGCCATTCCTCATTGGATTTCACTGGAACTTTCTGATAATTGACACGCAGAAAACATGTTGGCAATTTCAACTGAGGAATGCTAAACAAGTTCTTGCCACTGCCTGATATGCTGTTAGTGTTGTTAACCCATTAAAGAGAGCTGAAGCATATCTCATGAATGCATGAGGTTCTGAATGAAGTAAGCTGTGTGTCTTTAATGGCTTTCCCACTCAATGCATCTCATTGTTCCTCTGACCACCTAGACTGCCCCCTACCCCTAGGCACGAGAGTGGCTGGCTGTGAAATCAAACAGTCAAAATCCCAAAATACCTAGTAGGTATGACAACGTCCGTGGAGCAAGAAACTCTCAGGAAATATTCAAGGCCTAATAAAGAAACAAAAAATGTCGAGACACTCATCAGGTCAGGCAGCATCTGTGGAAAGAAACTGAGTTAACAATTCTGTGGGTCTTCAACCTGAAACACTGACGCTGTTTATCTTTCCATAGATGCTGTCTGATCTTTAATTTAGTTTAGTTTGGGAATACAGTGTGGAAACAGGTCCATCAGCCCGAGTTTGTGTCGACCAGTGATCATCACCTGTACACTTGTTCTCTCCCACACACTAGGGACAATTTACAGAATTTACAAACCTGTAAGTCTTTGGAATGTGGGAGGAAACCAGAGCACCCGGAGTAAACCCACATGGTCGCAGGGAAAACGGACAAACTCCATGCTGACTGCACCCGAGGTCAGGATCGAACCCGGGTCTCTGGCACTGTAAGGCAGCAACTCTACCACTGCACTACTGTGCCACCCAGTATATCCAACATTTTCTATTTTTATTTCAGATTTCCACCATCTGAAGTTTTGGGATTTTCATAATCTTTTAGAAAGAAAACCCCTCAATATAAACCAGGGAAAATGCACATAAGAGGATAGACAATTCCAAACATTTCTTCTGTCCTGAATGGCTAATCACTTATTTTGTCACTGTGATCCTGGTTCTAGAAATCACAGCCATAGGAAATATTATATCCTACCCTGTGAACATGTATGTTCCAATAAAATCACTTCTCGTTCTTCCAAACTCTGTAAAATATAGACTCAGTCTTCTTAATCTCCTCATAGGGTTACATCCTCTCCTGAGGAATCTGTACACTGTATTACAAGTGCAGTTTTTTCAGATCCCTACGTAATTGGAGCAAGATGTGTTTTGGAATCAAACCCACTTGCAATAAAAGGCAGTACACCATTTTGCTTCCTAATTGCTTGCCTCGTCTGCATGTTAACTTTTAGTAATAGGCATAAAATGGTACCCTGGTCCCCCCAAACGATTTTTCAATCTTTCAATTTATGGAACTCAAGGTGAATTTAGATCCAATAATTGGCTTTTAAAATTGGAGAGTTATAAGAAGGAAGGCAAAGGGCTTAGTTACTGTACAAGGAGATCTACGATTTCCCATCAAAGCATCAATCTGATTGTCGAATGATTGCAGTTTTTTCCCCTCACAGAATTCCCTTCCCTGTCAGTGGGTTGGGAACTTTGTGTGATTAATTGGAGTGTTCTTATCCTATCTGTGGATTAAAGTGCAATCCCAGATGCATCATCCTGGCGCATTTTTATATGTTGCTGAATCTGTGATTTTTCTGGTTAATACAGATTCAACAATACTGTTTAATTGGGTCAATAATAGGAGTGGATCACATTTGCAGAGATGTGGGGGCAAGGCACAAGGAGGGGGAGGACTTTAAAACAGTTGGCCAAGACTTGATGGTCAAGTGGCGTCCTTTTACGCTGCACTTGTACCAGCGCTATGCATGATCTACTTTCAAGTCAGAAGCTTCAGTTGTTCCCCAGTCCTTATTGCTACACTACTAAATTATACAACTATTAATTGGCATAAAGAACAATCACTAAATGCTAATAATAGTTGGTGTGGAAATATCACTGCTTTAAATGAAACCTCTGCAGACTCAGAACCAAGTTGTAATGCAGCTGTTATTAACTTAAATTCCTTATTGCTTGACTACCTTTTGATCTTCAGCATTGGAACTTACATAAAATGCTTGAGGAAAAGGGGAAGGAAAAAAATCATCCCATTGTCAAATTAGCCAATGCTTTGGAGCCCCATAAAACTATATACCTCCTTGTTCAGCCTTTAGTCTGTCTTTAGGGTAAATCATCTCCCAGTGGTCGATGGAAAGGCATGGGATTGGGTCCCAGCCTGAACTATGTGATCTCAACTGAGGAGACAGAAAGTAACAAAAACACAGAGATTGTTGCAAATACTCAGCAGATCAGGCAGTATCTGTTGAGGGAGAAACGAGGAGCCCTGTTTTCCAATCTGCAACGTTAGTGCAGCTTCTCTTTCCTCAGATGCCACCTGACCTGCTGAATGTTTCTGTTCAATGTGATTTGCTTTCGCAAAGATAATAGCTTTGATTTGTAGAGTGCCTTTCAGGTCATCCCAGAGTACTATATGGGCAAGTGTGGACATTGCTGTAACCTAGGAAACACAGTAACCATTGTGTGCATAGCAAGATTCCACACACAGTAACAGTAATAGCCTGTGATCTACTTTGTGTGAAGTGCTAATTTAGATCAATCATAAGCTTCCAGCCTTGAAACATTTTACAGCCACCTGAGGAGACTGGAAAGACCTTGGTTTAACGTCTTATCTAGAAAAAAGCATGTCAGACAGTGCAGCACCTACACAGCCCTGCCTGGGGGTAATGTGCATCCTCTCATCACACTTCATTCAGTAATATCAAAGCAAAATACTGGAGATGCAGAAATCTCAAATAAACGTTAAAAAATGCTGGAAATATTCAATACTGAGATTTTTATGCCCACGACATTGGAATAATGCTTGAACCCACAAACTTCTGACCAGGGCAACAGGGAATAGAGGGAAGCAACATGCTGTCTGTTGCCTCCTGAGATATGTGTTGGTACAAGAGTTTCAGGCGAGAGTAGAACTATGCTTCTTTCCCTTTCACATGCAGCCTATTGAAGGCTTGGAACTAGTACAGAAGCAAATCAGCCGTGATCATATTGAATGGCGGGCAGGCTTGAGGGGCTGAGACATACTCCGGCTCCCATTTTCTTGCATTCTTAAATTTGTAGGCAGTTAACAGGTTGTTGGGGTCAAGGAAGGAGTGTTCACGTCGCGGCCCTGCTTCCACCAATCTTTCCACCACCACCACGCACAAGAAGCACAAAACGCAATTGTCTGCAGATGCCGAGACGTATGTCCAGCTCTGGCTGATCTTTCTAATCTTGTGATGTGGACTCGATAAGAAGAACAGGCTGTTCAAATATGATGAATACAGCACCCTCCGATCTGTTTCTCTCTTCAAATGCTGCAAGACCTGCTGAGTATTTCCATATCTACAATATTTTGCTTCTGTATTGTTGAACAGTGTGATGACAGGATGTGGAGAGCTTCAAACGCTGAAATACTTCAGAACTACTTTCTTTCAAGGTGGCACTGCGGTAGATTTGCTGCCTTACAATGCCAGAGACCCAGGTTCGATCCTGACTATGGGTGTTGGCTGCACAGAGTTTGTATATTCTGCCCGTGACCACGTGTGTTTTCCCTGGGTGCTCTGGTTTCCTCCCATATTCCAAAGATGTACAGGCTTGCAGGTTAATTTGGCTTTGGTAGAAATTGTAAATTGTCCCTAGTGTGTTGGATAGTGTTAGTGGACGGGAATCGTTGGTCGGTCCGGACTTGTTGGGCCGGAGCCTGTTTCCACACCGTATCTCTAAACTAAACAGTTTTGACTAAATATCAGTACACGGAGTGTGTTAATTGTGCTGTTATCAAGTGCATTCATTTATCCTTTCAGACATGATTGTCATCGGGCCAAACATTTCAGTGAGACAGAGCACAGCAGTCTCCATATTTAGTTTCCAGCAACGTTTAAACATTGGGCTATATTTAAATAGCCAGCTCCTGCTGATGCAGTGTTGCTACGTTGACTGTTTAGAAACACCACAGCAATAATAAATGTTATGGGCAAGGTATCCTTCACACTTTGCAAAATGCATTCTTTCAAGTACGATTCGTGTTTTTCTACACCCCATCTCCATAAATAAGTCGATATGAAACTTCACTCGGTAACAAGGACTTGTGTAGTTAGCTTGTTCTTTGAGTTACTGGTTGAAGAAGTGGTAGGGAATTTGAATGCTACGCACAGATCTTCTCGGGGTCATGGAGGAACAGATTCTGCCAGGGTGCGGAATGTCTGGGTAAGAATGAGCATTCTTACATTGGTTTTCGGAAGGATGATTAGTACGGGTGTCAGAGGTTATGGGGAGAAGGCAGAAGAATGGGGTTAGGAGTAAGTGATAGATAGATCAGCCATGGCTGAATGGCGGAGTAGACTTGATGGGCAGAATTGCCAAATTCTACTCCTATCACTTATGATGATCTGTTGCAATAGACTGGACTGAATAAATAGCCCGCCAGAACTTTGGAAGAAGCCTTCCTCCCATCCAAGTGCTCAGGGGACTTGAAGATGGGGGATTTCTAGTCACAATGACCGTGGCTTTAAACTCTTTCTGCCAACTTTCTGACAATCAGCTGCAGTGCATGTGGTCAGAAGGTACATAATAACATGAGAAACAGAACAGGAGCAGGCCACTGGCTCCCTCGGGCCTGTTTCACCATTCAATGGCTAATCTTACCTCAGTGCCACTCTCCTGAACTAACCATATCCCTTGGCTTGCTTAATATCCAGAAAAATCTATCAATCTCTATCATGAATATATTGAACAACTGAATCTGCACAACCTTCTTAGGTAAATTCACAGCCCTCCAGGTGAAGGCATTTCTTCTGATCAGAGTCCTGAATGGTTATTCTTTATTTTTATACTGTGACCTCTGACTCTGGACAACCTCTTCAGGGAAGCATCATCCCTGTATTTTCGCTCTCACGCCCAGTAATAATTACACGGGTATCTTGCTTACTGTTCTGGATGTGTTCCCAGTAATGAGGGAGTGTTCATGGATTTGGCATGAAGAGGAGTCATTATAACCTTTTATCCATAGACAATGGTTCGCTGGCAATGCTGTGCCTGGAACCTGGTGCAAACCCCTGTTCTCTGATGTGATTCGCACAACCTGCCAGAAGCTCTCCACTGGTGTTTCTGCAGCAATGAAATGGTTTAAGTGACCTAATTGCTGAATGGTTTGGTGGAGGGTACCTGAGAGGGCTGGTGTCGAACAGGCAGCTTGGCTGCTCAGTGCTGATAAGTGGCGCATTGGGCTGCACGCTGGCTGGCATGGTGAGTGTGAGCAATTGCTGCGGTTTCACAGCACCTGGTCTATGTGTCGACAGACTGCCGGGATCCAATGATCTCTCTCATCAACTCTTGTTGGATGTGGTGAAAGCTAGTTTCCCCTGCTCTATATTTAGGTACACAGCTCTCTCCAATTCGGAGATAACGAGATTCTCTTTTAACAATACTTAAAAAAACATCCATCTCTTCCTTACAATCTTACCTCGTTACCTGAATACATTTATTCTGTGTCATGGATTATTTCCTTGACTGTCTGCTGCTCTTTGCCTGTCTTTTCTGTTAATCTCTTGGCCCAGGCCACTTTAGCCAACACGGTCCTCATGCTGGTATAATTCCATCTATTTAAGCTGAACACCCAAGTTTTACGTTCTCATGTGGAATGCAAAATTCTATCACTTACGATGACTATTTTCTATGGAATCTTTTAATCTGAGATAATTTGTTGTACCTGCTTCATCTCCCTTTACCAGGGGTTAGCTGGACAAAGTACTGCTCCAGAAAACTTTTCTCTTTGAATTCATTCTCATCACCACACTAACTCGATCTACACAGAGATTAAGATCTTCTATAATTATTGCACTGCTCTTTTTACAAGACCCCATTATTTGTTAATTTGAATCTTTCTCACAGAGTGGCTACTGTTGGAGGGTCCTTACACTGCTCCTACCAGTGCCATCTTTCCAATGCTGCTTTTAACCTCCACCCAATGGACTCAACCTTGAGCCGCACAGCGGTGCAATGGGTAGATCTGCTGCCTCATAGCGCCAGTGATCTGGATTTAATTCCGATTTCTGGTGCGGTCATGTAGTTTGCAAATTCTGCTCACAGTTGGGTGTGTTTCCTCTGGGTGCTCAGATTCCCCCCACAGCCCAAAGATGTGTGGGTTGTTAGGTTACTTGGCCACTGTAAAGAGCCCTCAGCACACAGTTAATAGGTATAATCTAAGGGCACTAGATGTGCATGTAGAGAATAGATAGCAAGGAAATATTACAGGGGGAATAGAATGGCTCTCTGACCTACCACAAATTCCAAGGGGTGCTAGGTCTTTTACATAGAGTGATGGAGTCTTACAGTGTGGAAACAGACCATACTGACCAATATGTCCTATCTACACTAGTCCCACCTGCCTGCATTTGGCCCATATCCCTCTAAACCCGCCCTATCCATGTACCTGTCTAAATGTTTCTTAAACATTGCGATAGTACCTGCCTCAACTACCTCCTCCAGCTGCTTGTTCCAGACACCCACCACCCTTTTTGTGAAAATGTTACCCCTCAGGTTCCTACTAAATCTTTCCCCCCTCACCTTAAACCTATGTCCCCTGGTTCTCAATTCCCCAACTCTGGGCAAGAGACTCTATGGTGTCAACACTTTCTATTCCTCTCATGATTTTGTACACCTCCATAAGATCACCCCTCATCCTCCTGCACTCCAAGGAATAGAGTCCTAGCCTGCTCAACCTCTCCATATAGCTCAAGTCATTGAGTCCTGGCAACATCTTCGTAAATTTTCTCCGTACCCTTTCCAGCTTGACAACATCTTTCCTATAACACGATGTCCGAAAACTGAACACAATATTCTAAATGCGACCTCACCAATGTCTTGCACAACTGCAACATGACCTCCCAACATCTACACTCACTACTCTTGACTGATGAAGGCCAAAGTGCCAAAAGCCTTTTTGACTACCCTATCTATCTATCTGTGATGCCACTTTTAATGAACATAGAAAACATAGAAAATAGGTGCAGGAGGAGGCCATTAGGCCCTTTGAGCTAGCACCGCCATTCATTGTGATCATGGCTGATCATCCACAATCAGTGACCTGTGCCTGCCTTCTCCCCATATCCCTTGATTCCACTAGCCCCTAGAGCTCTATCTAACTCTCTTTTAAATTCATCCAATGAATTGGCCTCCACTGCCTTCTGCAGCAGAGAAGTCCACAAATTCACAACTCTCTGGGTGAAAAAGATTCTTCTCACCTCAGTTTTAAATGGCCTCCCCTTTATTCTTAGACTGTGGCCCCTGGTTCTGGACTCGCCCAACATTAGGAACATTTTTCCTGCATCTAGCTTGTCCAGTCCTTTTATAAATTTATACGTCTCTATAAGAACCCCTCTCATCCTTCTAAACTTCAGTGAATACAAGCCCAGTCTTTCCAATCTTTCCTCATATGACAGTCCCGCCATCTCAGGGATTAACCTCGTGAACCTACACTGTACTGCCTCAATAACAAGGGCCTCCTTCCTCAAATTAGGAGACCAAAACTGCACACAATACTCCAGATGTAGTCTCACCAGGGCCCTATACAATTGTAGAAGGACCTCTTTGCCTCGAAACTCAAATCCTCTCGTTATAAAGGCCTACATCCCATTAGCTTTCTTCACTGCCTGCTGTACCTGCATGCTTACTTTCAGTGACTGGTGTGCAAGGACACCCAGGTCTCGTTGCACTTCCCCTTTACCTAATCTGACACCATTGAGATAATAATCTGCCTCTTTGTTTTTGCTGCCAAAGTGGATAACCTCACATTTATCTATATTATACTGCATTTGCCATGCATCTGCCCACTCACTCAACTGCCCAAGTCATCCTACAACCTCCTAACATCCTCTTCGCAGTTCACACTGCCTCCTAGCTTTGTGTCATCTGCAAACTTGCTAGTGTTACTTCTAATTCCATCATCCAATTCATTAATATATATTATAAATTGTTGCGGCCCCAACACTGGGCCTTGCGGCATTCCACTCGCCTGCCATTCTGAAAAGGACCCGTTTATTCCTACTCTTTGCTTCCTGTCTGCCAACCAATTCTCTATCCATGTCAATACCCTACCCCCAATACCATGTGCTCTAATTTTGCTCACCAATCTCCCATGTAGGACCTTATCAAAGGCTTTCTGAAAGTCTAGATCAACTACATCTACTGGCTCTCCTTCATCCATTTTACTTGTCACATCCTCAAAAAGTTCCAGAAGATTGGTCAAGCAGGATTTCCCCTTCATAAATCCATGCTGACTTGGGCCAATCCTTTTACTGCTATCCAAATGCGCCGTTATTACCTCTTTGATAATTGACTCCAGCATCTTCCCCACCACCGATGTCAGGTTAACTGGTCTATAATTCCCCGTTTTCTCTCTCGCTCCTTTCTTGAAAAGTGGGCTAACATTAGCTACCCTCCAATCCACAGGAATTGATCCTGAATCAATTGAACATTGGAAAATGATCACCAATGCGTCCAAGATTTCTAGAGCCACCTCCTTGAGTACCCTGGGATGTAGACCAATTTTTGACAACCATCTTCACTATCTACAATACCACCCGCTTTTGCACCATCTGCAAACTTGGTGGTTACATCGTGGGGAAATATGAAATGGCCTGTTGATGTTCATCCTCTGCCATGGAGCTAGCCTGTAGCATGACTGCTGCAACAGCTTCACCACAAAACCTGAAGCTGTTCAAGTTGTCTCTTACCACACGAAATTAGCAAAAAAAATCATTCATAATCAGAGGGGATTTGCCATAGAGGGAAAGGCCATAATTGAAACGGCCATCATGTTTTTTCCACAATCCAAGCAAATCCTGAGGAAAAGGGGTAATGCAGGGTTTACAACCCGAACAACTGGCTTTTCCTATTGTACTCTTCAAAATTAATGATACATTGGAGCAGGCAAAGCATTTGAATGGAGTAATAAAACAGTTTCAAAGCACCTTTGCAGCAAAGGCAATCAAACCTTGTAAATAGCACTGAAAGCATCTCCAAACACATAAACATAAATGCTATTTAGACTCATTTTTTAAAATTAGACCAAAGTGTTATCAATGAAGACCAACAACATCCCCGTTTCTGACCTCCCCCACATCCCTGTTTCTCCTTCTGGTTGTTTGCCACTTGTTCCCCGACCTTCACTGTATCCCCACTCGCCACTTTGCAGGGAAGATTTTGGATTAACATTTGTACAGCAGGCTCTGAAGACATTGGTGTTAAATCTGCACGTACCGTTGATGCACTCAAACCGATCGCAGCAGTTGCCGGGCATGCCATCCCCAGGAGAGATGATCCGTGGCACCATGCCAACCTCGCACTTTGGCACCCGGCAGATTCCCAGCAAACACTCGCACCTGGAACGCAAAACAGACACAATTAGTGAGAGGCAGGAATGCTCCAGGACCTGTGACTGTCCTGCAGGAACCCCAGGCTCACAAACGTTGTGAGCGAGACAACATTCCTTACCACCAGGCCTAGCAACCCTGAGTCTTCTACTCCCAAGAAAGCTCCTGGTTTTCCTATGTCTGGGCCTTTCGATTAAAAGCTCAAGGGATGGAATTTGTTTTCAAAGTGGCTTGAAGATGCTTACCTGGCACCTCTCCAATGTTTTCATCTTACAAAATGCCTGGGGAAAGCTCCAGGCATAGACATTTTGAAACAGGCCTCAGGCACCAGCTTGGGCCCTGCGTGTTAATCGTCCATTTATTGATTGTGTGGTAGCAGCATTACTGTCCATCCTCATTGTTCTTGGACCAGGAGGACAATTAAAGGCCACTGCTGTGAAAGTGTGTGAAGATAGCAGATTTACCTCCAAAAGGGCAGAAGCAAAACACAGAGGTTTGACAACAGTCTTGTGGTCTATTCACCACTTTTGGTGGTTTCAGCTCTTTATTTTGGAATTATTCAATTTGAATTTCCTAGGAGATTGGTGGGATTTGAATTCACATCTGTGGATCAATAATCTAAATAAGTGAATAACCAACATGCTAAGTACCCATGTCAATGCCTGCCATTGTTTGACAGAATCTATCATTTTTATACATATGGCTGCAGAATTGTACTGAATGATACACACTACCGCTAGTCGAGCTACTGCCTCACAATGGCGGCACGGTAGCGCAGCGGTAGAGTTGCTGTTTTACAGCGAATGCAGCGCCGGAGACTCAGGTTCGATCCTGACTACGGGTGCTGCACTGTAAGGACTTTGTACGTTCTCCCCGTGACCTGCGTGGGTTTTCTCCGAGATCTTCGGTTTCCTCCCACACTCCAAAGACGTACAGGTATATGTAGGTTAATTGGCTGGGTAAATGTGAAAATTGTCCCTAGTGGGTGTAGGATAGTGTTAATGTGCGGGGATCACTGGGCGGCACGGACTTGGAGGGCCGAAAAGGCCTGTTTCCGGCTGTATATATATGATATGGTATGATAATGCCAGCAACTGGGTTTGGTCCTGACTGATGCTGTTTGTGTGGAGTTTGCACATTGTCCCTGTGACAGTGAAGGATTCTTCCAGGTGTTCTGTCTTTCTCATACACCCCCTCAAACAAGCTGATGGTTTAACTGGCCACGGTACATTGCCCCGTCCATGCAGGCGGGTGGGAGAATCTGGGGCAGATTAGGTAAATGTAGGAAAGTCAGACCACCCCCGACAGAGCAAGGGAACATTTGAAGAGTAGCTCATGTGTGGATGGCGGTGAAAGGGCGTCCATTCACCGAGCACAACCGCCGACAGACTCACCGTATCGGGAGAGTGCAGCAGCCATCTGTGGTCAATCTGGTTGGAGTCTCCTGGCTGTCAGGAGGGCAGTCCACTGGCTGACTGGCAGGACACTCCACTGTGCTGCAGTCCACGTTGTAGACTACAAGAGACAAAAGAAAGCATCAACATTGGCCACATTCTGCCCGCTCTTTGCTCAACCGAGATACATGCGTAAACCCGTTCGGATGCATGTGGCAGCTGTGTACTGCTCCATGGCTCGACATTCCTTTCTTCATCACAGGCTGAGGATGTTGGAGTAATAGAGAGATACAGCGTGGAAACAGGCTCTTCAGCCCACTGAGTCACTGAGTCCACCGCCTCTGAATTTATCACCAAAGGCACCTCATCAGTGGAGCCCAAGTGAGTGTGAATTCTCAACACCTCTGCTTCGTGAGCTGGAGGGACTCCCCTATCAGCACAAATGCAGTGATTGATTCCTTAGGTCTATATCCTGGTGCTCCATCCTCCTCTACCTATATGGAGATCTTACATGTACTTTGATAGTTACTGAAATTTGTGCACTTATGAGTGAGTAAATGAGTGTGAGACAGAGTGTGCATGTATCAGTGTGTGCTCATGCATGTGTCTGTATTTCTCTGGTGTGTGTGTGTGTGTGCGTGTTTAATTACTTGTACATCTGTGGCTGTGGGATGGATGAGGGCAAAGTGAATGTCAGTTTCTTGAACCTGAACAGATACAATGCTCTGAGAATGCAACATGGTTTGAAAGCATGTGTCACTATACTCGTACCAAATGTGTTCATGGTTTCACTTAAAATTCTTCTGTGCTGTTTTAAAGACCTCAACATGTGGATTTTGCATGACTACGCTAATGCATTCACTTGCAAGCATTGTAAAATGTCTTCAGCCCAAGTATTCCAGAATAGCAACTACATTTAATGCCGTTAACAATGAACCAACCCAAGGTACTTTGCTTAATAGTGTTCATCAGACTAAAATCGATGTGGTGGTACAGCAGTAGAGCGATAGAGCTGCAGACTCACAGCGCAAGAGACTCGGGTTCGATCCTGACTATTGGTGCTGGCTGTGCAGAGTTTATACATTCGTCTTGGGACCATGTGGGTTTCTCCTGGTGCTCCGATTTCCTCCCAAATTCCAAAGACGTGCACATTTGAAGGTTAATTGGTTTCTGTAAATTGCACTTAGTGTGCAGGATACGTAAGTGGGATAACATAGAACTAGTGTCTGGGTGATCCATAGTCGGTGTAGACTCGGTGGGCCGAAGGGCCTGTCTCCATGCTGTACCTCTGCAATAAACTAAAACAGAAGTAAAGGAAGTGTGGTGGTTGGCACTAGCTGAGTCAAAGGAATCTGAATTGGGCCCGAAGGAGGTCAGAGAGATTAGGTATAAGGGAATGCTGGGATGTGGAGACTGTTGCAGAGAGAGGGAAGAGAGATGCCAACAAGTATTGATGAATGGAAAAGTTTAAACTTAAGATGCTGGGCGAGTGAGCTTCATGTGATCAAGAAATGTAATTGCATCCTGGTGGAAACGATAATATACTAACACCACCATTGTTGGACAATTTACAGATGATGATGAGTCGGAATATAGGAGGGAGATCGATCGATTGACAAAATTGTGCCTGAACAACAACCTTGCTCTCAACGTCAGTAAAACCATAGAATTGATTGTTAACTTTGGAAGAGGAAGGTTGATGATCCACAAATATGTTTTCATTGTTGGGACCGTGATGGAGAGAATTAAAAACTTCAAATTCCTGAGCATACATATCTCGGAAGATCTGTCCTGGATTCAATACATTGACGTAATCATAAAGAAAGCTCATCAATGCCTCCACTTCTTTACAAGATTGAGGAGATTTAGAATGTCAATGAATGCTCTCTTACAACTTCTACAGGTGTACAGCAGAAGAGCATATTGACTGATTGCATCACAGGCTGGTTCAGTAACTCGAATGCCCAGGAGCGAAGAAGATTGCAGAAAGTGATGAACATATACTGAACTTTTTGTTGTTGTTTATTACGATGTTTACAGAGTACTATGTTTACGTATCTGTTGTGTTTCTGCAAGTTAAGAATGTCATTGTTCCATTTTGGGACATATGACAAAAAAACACTCTTGACTCTTGAATCTATATCTAAAACTAGGTCACCAAATGGTGGGATGATGGGTGGGCAGGAAATGCGTGGGAGAGGGCATAGCTAGGAAGGATTTTAGTTTGGTTGAATGGTGTGGAGAGTGGAGTGCAGAAGGCCAGTCACGGGAGCAATGGAAGAATCACACCTGCAGGTGATGAAGATGATCATTCTGGCAGGAGATGAGCTGAGGCTGGGGATGTCATCCAAGTATGTTGTCTTTGAGGTAGATAATGCAGTGGGGTGGAAGTTCAGACCAGGATCATAAGGCAACCACAAGTTGCATAGCACCTGGGATAGAGAGAGGATCGGTGAATGGGAGAAGGTATGGCACGGGGAGTGTAAAGTCTGGCCATGTGCATTTATTGCTCTTTCTTAGTTACTTAGTTAACTGATGTAGGTGAGTTTTCAACCAACTCACTTAACTTAGTTGGTGAGTTGGTTGATGGCTCGCAGTTTGGTGAGCCACCTTGAAGCACTGTAGTGCTCCTAGCGACGATACTCCCAATGATACTGGGGAGTGTTCCAGGATTTGTGCCACCGGGAGAGGTGTGGAGAACCTCTCTGGTTGATGCAAAACTTTGGGATGATTGACTAGTGTCCCAGTAAAGGCCTGGAGTTTGTCAACCAATCGCAATGACAAAACCAGTAAGCTTCTTCCAGTGTCTTCACAATTGCCGACAAATGAGGAACACCGGTCACTGAGCAGTTTTCGTACATTGTGTTATACTGGATGTGTGGAAATTCCATAACTGGCTAGACTGGAGGCTCGTCAGCAAAATAAACAGCACCTGGATGTACAGAGGATTGAACTTTGCAATCTGCTAAATGCTGCTGTCAGCAGTTTAAGCCAGCTGATGAGCGAAGGACTGCTCCCAGATCTGGATGTTATCGCACTAGGCAGGAGACTGGATTCAATCAGAACTTAAAAGGGATGTTGAGCTCGGTTAGGCCAATTGCTCCTAAAAATACCCATGTCCTCATTAGTGCTATTTTTAATCGATCCAATCATGGTGACAAAATGCAGGCAGAGGAGGAAGGCTGGGTGGAATGCAAGGCTGAGGAAACAGGGAAAGGGGCGCAGAGCGGGAAATGGGGAACAAAGTAGGTTTTGGCCAGAGAGAGTGTATGGGAATAGGAAAGGCATGGGAATGGAAAAAGTATGGTAAAGTGAATAGGAAAGGCATAGGAATGGCAAGGACACAAGAATGGGAAAAGCATGGGAATGGGAAAAGCACCACCACTGCGAGACGGAAAGAGATGTGAGGATCAGATAGAAATGGCAAGGATAACAAAGGTAGGGTGGAACACTCTATCCCAATGCAAAATGGCACAGAGATATGGGTTGCTTATTTTATTAAAGTCAGAGGATAATCATAATGAGGGTGGGGTCTGGTTGGTGGACTGGGTTGGGCAGGGACATTGCTGGTGAGGTTACCATTAACATGACTTTACTGTGAAGGGATTCAATGGAGATTCCACATGACAGGTCATTCTCTCACAGAGGGTTTCCCCTTTCTCAATGCCAAAGATGTGTTCTCTGTGTTTTCTTATTTTTAAGCTTATGCCAAAACTTACATCTTCTCACATTTTCTCTCTCTTCATCTCTCCCCAGCCTCATTCAGCTCTTTACATTCACTTTGTGGCCACAGTTTTAGCAATGATTAAGAAACAAACCAATTTTAATTTTCCAAGGCAACACAAGGAGTTAACATGGCAGAGCAGCCTGTGGCGGCTTTCGGGAAGCCCAAGTACTGTAAGTAAGCACACCTGAGGTGAATTGCTGCAGGTGATTGTAGCTTCAAGGTTGGAACTTGCTTGGAAGGTGTGGGTTAAATTATTGTTTTCTAACTTAAAAAATACCTCTACTTTGAAGACGTACAGAGGGGAACCATAGGCAGGGGCTCTGTCCATACCAGTCACTGATAGATGGGAGGGGCGAATTGAACCTGATAACAATAGCAGCCATAACTGATTGACTGCCTGTTAAATCACCTCTCATACATTTTTTTATCATCAGACTCAAACTGCTCCTCTTAGCTACTGCCAGAGGTTACAATTTCCCCAAAGGAACGATGTGCTTGTTGAGTGGAAGTGAGTTGAAAGGAGGTGATAATTCCTCTCAAGTGTGTAGATGTAACCAAGTTGCTGTCAAGGGCTAAAGGGCTGTGCCTGCAGTGTAGTATTTGTTTGATGTTTCATATCTTAAAAGTCATACTCCCCATTATTCCCCTTATATATACTTATATATACTGTGACAGATGCTATGGCCGTTTGTAAAACAAGAAATATGCTTGGTTGGTGGATTTTCACATAGAAAGCCTTCCATTATCAAAGTGCCCACATCTGAGAATGAGAAGGCCGTTCGACTCAAGGCAAAGAGACTCATGGCATCATCCCCAGTAACATATCCCACTTCATTCAATCCAATACCCAGAAATGTACAAGACAGTCCTCAGGTCACTTCGTTTATACTAGAATTAGAGTAAACAAAAATAGCTACCTACAGTCACTATATCCATGAACTATCTCAGAGTGGAACATCCTTCCCGACCCCACCAGATGTGCACCAACCTTGTCACTCTTCAAGTCACACCCCGACAACGTGGACATGGATTATCTCACCAAACTTGCCCACATAAAAATCTAAATAACCCTTTTGCAACCAGTACCCCCACACGAGCGAAGCCTGCACGAGATAGCCCAGCTGTTGGCGGTTGTGCAGTAGAAAGCAGAAAAGAAAAGGATCTTTACTATCTTTTTGATTGTGGACAGATTTGGTCATGTTGCCACTGGGAAATGAGTGCCCATGTTTAGCCATCAGGGAAATACCATCTCTTCGGAAACTGGAAGAGGAAAACTAACAGTGTGACTTGGTCACCCTTAACAAGTAATCTCTAAAGGATAAAATGGACTTCCCCCTCACCTTTCTTGCATTCATAGAGGTCGCAGCATTCCCCTGGCTTTCCTGAAGCCTTGGAAACCAGAATACTCTGGTATCCGGGCTGGCAGACTTTCCTCAGGCAGTCGGCTGGATTGCACATGCAGCGGCTCGGCAGCGGGCAGCATTCGCCGGGCGGGGCATAGCCTTCGATCAGGATGGAGTCCTCGGGGCAGCGAGGCGAGAACTGGACCTCACATCTGGCTTTCGAGCAATCCGGTTTCTCTTCTGCAAAAGAAATAAGGGAGGTTGGTGGAGGGCAGATGTTAGAGACAGCTGTCTGACTCACTGTGTTGGCGTGTTGATACCATGTCGCCTGGGCGGCTGTTTTATTGTTGGTTTCTCTGCACCCATCCCTCTGCTCATCCTACCACCACATGGGTCTCTCCCCGCCCCCCATCCAGTTCAGAATCTTAAGCCACAAGATCAGCTGGCATTTCATTCTGCGCTGATCTCCACTTCTTCTCAACTCTGTACCCAGGTCATCTTCTACCTTTCTGCAGTAATGTTCCGTCCTTCTATCATTTCTTGATGTTCACCTTCTTTCTTGAATCTTTCCATTCTTTCCCTTCTTTTCTTCCTACCTCCCATTTTTCTTACTTCCTTGCCTTCCTTCTTCCTTATTTCCCTCCATTCTTCCTACCTCCCTTTCTCTTCCTATCCTTAGGAACAATGCCAGACAGCAAATAGGAATCCCAGATTGCTTTGAGCATTGATCTCTTCTGTTGCCAAATCTAAGGTCAATGCTTTTCATGTTCTCCATGTGTCTGCCACAGTTCAATGCTCAGCAACACGATCTCTTTCTTGATTAAACTTTCTTTTATCTTGTACATATTTTGTTTATTTTTTGAATCTGACATCCGCCTTCTTTGAAGGTTGCTGAGTGGAAGCCAGGGCAATACAGAGATAAGGAGAATGAGGGAGGACGAAAGAGAGAGGGGCAGTTCAAACAGGCTTAACATGACGTGACCAGTAAGCCTCGCAGTGTAATGGGCCTAATCTTGGGTTGCAGTTAAATTATTAGCACAATGGAGGAAAATACCCAGCTCTGTGTTGATCCCTGACTCGAGGTCCATTGGCCCAATTTGGCCTGAGGGAGGGGAATATCCCGATACAGGTAGCAGAGAAGAAGATCCCAACTCCTGATCACAGTCTGGGGAAAATGTGTGCGACACTAAGCGAAAATAGAATTGGGATTGGCTGTGTTTACTGGAATAGGATTACAGAGTTCTGGACTGACGATATGCAGGCATGAGATCCCATCCTGTCAGTGCACTGGGGAGCATTTAAACTCACACAATTAAATAACACTGGCATGAAAATAACGGTGCTCATGAAACCAATAGATTGTCATCACAAACTCATTTATGATTATAGCTCCGCCTGAACTCCATGCAACGATTGCCCCATGGAACGTGGGCTAGTCTTTGCTGTTTTCTGGAATGGCCCTGCTGCTGTGACGGGGGATGGGCAATAAATGGCAGCTTATCCAGCCACCCTCACTTCCAGTGAATGAATAGTGTTACCAGAAATCCATTGGAGCCCTCAAAGCTGTATTCCAAGAG
The DNA here is from genome assembly GCF_053455715.1 of Rhinoraja longicauda. Classification (NCBI taxonomy): domain Eukaryota; kingdom Metazoa; phylum Chordata; class Chondrichthyes; order Rajiformes; family Arhynchobatidae; genus Rhinoraja; species Rhinoraja longicauda. The sequence goes on along the minus strand of NC_135961.1, from coordinate 42,993,614 downwards.
GGGGCTTCAGGAGGGAGGAACAGGGAAGAGAGGAAGAATGGGAAAGATTACAAGCCAGAGGCATGATGGGCTGAATGGCCTCTCTTCTGCAAAGTACAGCAGCTTGAAAAGAGCAAAAAAGAAAATGGGACAATCAACATGAAAAAGGAAGTGGGAGCTAGTTTCAGAACTGAGGCTTGCCAACTTTGCTCTGCTGTTACAGGCCCTTGATCCTGGGCACTGGTTGCGGTCCTGTGCAGGAAATTCCATTCTAGCTTTGCCAGCAGAATCAAAGGGAAATGTTGCCACTATTTATAAAGAACTTACTACATGGAAGATTGGAAATTCCATCACGACCTTTTCAGGGTCTATCTAGCATACAATCACGAGAGTCCTATGTGTGATTGAAAAGCTCTGCTTGGTTCCACTGTGGTACAACCCTAGTCCTTAGTCACAGCCACAAATGGGTTGGCACTTTTCATAATGATGTCCTTAACCCGGTCACTATCACTGCCACCCTGGAAGACATCACAGAGACATTTGTGCAGTTCTTTCACTCTTTGCCAAACAATGTAGCCCAGTGGGATGTGCTCCAGGACAATGGGTACAAAACCTATCTTACCAGCTGACACCTCCCACGCTGACTTAGATTGGATTCTAACACACATTTCATAAATGTTCCTTTTGTAGTTTAAGTACCAGACTCTGGTGACCAGCAGCGAGCAAATGCTATTTGAATTTCAAATCTCCGGCAGCCGGGCAGTGTCCGTCCCTTCAGTCACCTTCAGAGCAAACTAAACTTTACAGAATTTATTTTCTTGGAAATGCTCCTCTTGTTGCTACCTTCTCTCCGCTCATTCTGCAGGGCACGGTTTCACATCCCCCAACTTGCCTGCCAGGCTACTTGTCTTTTGCAGATGAATCTACTCTGTGTACACACACCTCATAGATCAGCTGAGGCTTTTGGCTATATTTCTACATTCCAGCAGCACTGTGGCCTAACTGTGTGTGATACAGTGGTGTAGCTATCAGGCCTGCTGCCACACAGCTGCCCAAACCAGGGTTAGATCCTAATCTCCAGTGCTATCTGTGTGGAGTTTGCGTGTTCTCTCAGTGACTGTCCCAGATTCCCCTCAGATGCTCCAGTTTCATTGCACATTGCAAAGACGAAGCAAGTTGGTAAGTTAATTGGCTGCTGTAAATTCCATGCAATACTAATGAGTGGTGGGAGAGTCAGAGGGGAATTAATGGGTTTGTGAGGGGAAAATGGGTTACGGGGAAATAAGTTGAGGAATGGGATTGTTTTGAGAGCTGGTATAGACAATGGGCTGAATGGCCTCCTTCTATGTTGTACGGAAATATTAAATATAATAAATACGAGAGGCCATTGTGCAATACAATGTCAGCATGGCAAAGAATCACACTTGGTTATCACATTATATTACAGAGACTTTACATTATCATGCCATTGGGAAGAACTCCTAAGGGATACTTTGAAACACTGTCCTTTTCCCCTTCTCTTTCCACCCATGTCATGTGTTGCCTGCAGAGTGGCACTGTAACAATCTGGTCCTCCTGTGGCTAAGAGTGTCTGTGGGACTGTGGATTAGCGATACACAAAGAGCAAGAGACTCAGTCGCAGTGACTCCTGGTTCCCTGGCATTTGCCCCTGAACCTCCCTGTCAGGAGAGTGGAGTTGGGACTTTGCACCTGTCTACACTCCTTGCAGGCCTGTTTAGCACCAGGAGAGTATGATGGTTGGCACCACTGACAGAGGGAACTGGCGTAAGTAACATGGGCATTTCAAGCCTTTGGCTCTTACACTGTTTCATGGAATCATGGAAACTTACAGCACAGAAACCATTTGGCCTACCATGTCTAAGCTGAGCATCAAGTATCTATCTATTCCAATTCAATTTATCATCCATAGCCTTCTATGCCCTGTCAATTCAATTATTCTTCTGAATAGACTTCCTGCATCCTCCACTCCCTCAGGCTGTATATTTTGCTACTTTTCATCCACCTTCCCACCCAATTGCCTTCCTACTACCTATTGTTAACTGCAGCAGACTGAAATGTATCTGTACTGCCTTGTGTACAAGAGAAAACGATGAAGCCCACTCCCAGCAACACTGAACCAACAGACACTGTTAGCTCTTCAGTTCAAATAGCTTTAATAGGACCACTGACAAATATCTCATATTCCTTTTCATTTTCCTCATTTTCATATTGATCAAAGCACTGACATGTGAGATGATTAAAGCACCCACTTAGGTGATTTTTTAGGCGACTGCCATAGTCGTAGCAGGTCGCCGAAAAACCGGTGACTGGACCCCCTACGACAATGTCTACGACAAGCTACAACAACCTACCACCTAGTCGACGTCAAGCTGCCGACAACTGGCGACCCAAGGATCGCGACTAGGACGTCCACCTACAACTGCACCTACGACAACCTACGATGACACCTACGACCACACAGGCGACAACCGAAGTCAATCTACGTCCACCGGCGACAAGCTACGACCTGAAGACTGAAGACAACTGAAGACAATTCACGTCATTCTGGCCTCCAATACAATGGAATCACCCAGTTTCCCTATAAAAGGGGGTGTATGGTACTACTCTGAAATACAATAACTTCACACATCAATTTTCCGTCAAAATGTTAAGAATTTCCTTTATGCCCTAGTCCCATGACCACGGGTGTTCGCCAAGGACGCGCCACTGACGTAGCATGGCGTAGCTAGTCGTGTCAACTATCGACGATGGTAGCCAGCTGTCATAGGTTGCCGTAGGTTGTCGCTGGTATGGTTGTAGCTTGTCGCCGGTATGGTCGTACCTTGTCGCCGGTATGGTCGTAGATTGTCGCCAATATAGGCGTACATGGACTTTATTCATCAGCATCACGACTGGCTGTTGTCGCTTGACTTCTGTGGGCTTGGGTTTTCCCAATGGCTGTCGCAACTTGACTTCTCTTGACGCCGGTACCTGTCGCCGGTACCTGTCGCCGGTTGACCTAGGTTGACATAGGTAGTCGCCAATGGAATTCACCGAAGTCAGCACCGGCGACAACCTACGACAGTACCTACGTCAGGAGACGTCAAGCTACGCTCATTGGCATCAAACCCACTGTTGCCAAAAAATTTGTCAACATTCTGAAAATTCAGCGGCGACCAGAAGACGCTACGGCTCTTTGGAGACTACTCACCACCATACAGGCGACACCCCGGCGATAGCCTAGTCACCTAAAAAATTGCCTAAGTGGGACAGGCCCTTAAGTATTCCGTGTGTAAATTTAGCGCAATTAACCTTTGGTATATTGTCAATCACTTTCTACTTTAAAAATCTGGCAATTGGAAAATGAACCTAGCCAACAGAGTGCAGTAATAAGTTTCAGTACAAGCTTTCTGTCTTAAAAAAAAGGAATTGATTAGACTGATTTCAGAGTTTTTAAAATTATAACCCATAGCTTAAAGTTACTGCAACATATTAAACAAGGATATTTAATTAAATGCGATACGTTAAGGGACATCTCGACGTATGGGAATCCAATTGCCAACCAGCTTTCTCTCAAGGGAGAAATTGCAATTTCTGATCGGTACATCCTTAAATACTTTAATGCCACTTTAATGATGATCTGCTTCTTCCCTTCAACACACAATTTATCATCAGCAACATTGTAGGGAACTCAATTCCCTTTGCCATTGGTTGTGACTTTAGGAAGGAGATTAAAATTGAACTGGGCTGTGATTATTTCTGAAAAAGACCAGGTTTAGTAGGACTTTGTACAATCAGACACAGGCACATTTATGGATATGCACGCAGGCAAACAAATGCACAAGCACATAGATTCAACCCACTTATGAATGAATGGATGAATGAATGAATAAGTTTATTGGCCAAGTATGTGCATATACAAGGAATGTGCCTTGGTGCTCCGCTCACAAATGACAACACAAACATACAGTTAACAATTAAGAATAAAGCATAAACACATCAAAACAATAAGTATACAACATTACAGTCTAAACATGTGGGTGAAAATAAACCACAGCAAAAAAGAGACTACGGACTTTGGTTATTGAGTAAAACTATCACTCGTGGAATAAAGCTGTTTTTATGTCTGGCCGTGGCTGCTTTGACAGTCCGGAGTTGCCTTCCAGAGGGAAGTGCTTCAAAGAGTTTGTGGCCAGGGTGAGAGGGGTCAGAGATGATCTTGCCCGCTCGCTTCCTGGCCCTTGCAGTGTACAGTTCGTCAATGGGGGGGAAAGCCAACAACCTTCTCAGCTGTGCGAAAGATCCGTTGCAGCCTCCGGATGTCGTGCTTGGTGGCTGAGCCAAACCAGACCATGATGGAGAAGGTGAGGACGGACCCAATGATAGCAGTATAGAATTGGACCATCATTGCCTGTGGCAGATTGTGTTTCCTCAGCTGCTGCAGGAAGTACATCCTCTGTTGGGCCTTTTTGACTGTGGAGTCAATGGTGGCCCCCCATTTAAGGTCTCTGGAGATGATGGTTCCAAGGAACTTAAATTACTCCACAGATGTGACTATGGTGTTGTTGATGGTGAGTGGGGGGAGGGGAGGGGGAGCTCTTCGAATTACATTATACATGTAATCTCATGTGCACACATATATACAGCCACACACACACACTCATTTGCACATGCTCTCACACTCAACTACATCATCACCTGCATGCACACAAACATTTGCACGCACACACTCATATATACATCGATCTCTGAGCTCTACTGCAGGTGCCTGCGGACTTTAACAATGTGGAGCTCCAAGCCGCAGGAGCCTCAACCCCCCGACGAGGGAGCTTTGATCGCCCCGTCGCAGGAGCTTCGACCACCGGCTGCGGGAGCTTTGATCGCCCCAACGGGTGGTTCGACTGCCCCGACCGAGGGAGAAGAATAAGGGAAGAAGATTGAACTTTATTGCCTTCCTTCACAGTGAGGAATGTGGGGAATCTGCTGTGGTGGATGTTTATGTTAACTTTTATGTAGTTGTGTGGCTTGTTGCTTTTCTTTGGTATGGCTGTATGGTAATTCGCATATCACTGTTCCTTAATTGGTACACGTGGCGATAAAAGGCCTTTGAAACCTTTACTCACATACAGACATGCTCATGTACACATTCATGCATGCTTGTACTATAGATTTCCATTCTAATAAATATAACAGCTGTGTACAGTTCAGTCAACTGTGAGCATGCATAATTAAAGAGAAATGTTGGCTGTGTGGGACATGTCTGCAAAGCAGTGAAATCAAACAACATCTCAGACACACGACTCAGCAGAAGCAGGGCTGTGAAGGACCCATCCCAATGTGGCTAAACTCTCTGTGAATGCCTTATTTGCCACAAAGATTCCTTTGAGTGCATCTTGCTTTTGTACAATTGTGTCTAACAGGCAGAAACAAGACCGCTAACACTGCTGAGATCCAGTTTTGATCCACCACAACAACGCCACAATCTGTTGCCAATGTTAACCTTAGTGATATTCTATCAACCAGTTCACCATTTTTTCCACACACTATTAATCCTTTTTTGCTGGCACACATGTAAGAGCAAGCTCACACCTAACATGATCCAGTGTATAAGGAGCTCAGTTCACAAGTGATGTGGTGGACTTTCTGAAGGTGCACAGATTATTCAGAGTAAGCTAAAGGCAAAATCTGCAGTTACAAGAAATCTTAAATAATAAAAATACTGAGGCAACTCAGCATGAGAAGCATCAACTGTGGAGAGAGAAATAAAGTTAATGTTTCAGGTCTATGATCTGAACTGATGCAAATTTATTGCTCGAAAGATTGACTTCATTTCTTTCTCCACTGATGCTGTTTGGCCTGCAGAGTGTTTCCAGCATCTGCAAGATTTTGCATTCGGAAGATTTTGCATAGGTAAGTAACACTGGAGGTTTGGTCTGCTTTCTTAGAAGCAGCTAATATCTAAAAGCAAGCATACTAAGTCCTTAATCAGTTAACTGATCACGCTGCTGATCAGTTAACTAATCACGCTGCTGATCAGTTAACTGATTAAGGACATATTGCTTCTATCCAGTGTGCCATGGCAACGGCTGCCACTGACAAGTACTCGTAGGTGGTGCAGACATGTTGTACAGTAAACCCCAGCAAGGTGTGGATGGGGACACTACTGATAAAGTCAGCAATTACTGCCCATACACAACTGTATCCTCAACTCAGCTGGGCCATTTCAGAGGGCAGCCAGGAAATATCTGGAGTCAAAGTTAGGGGAAGGATGGCTGATTTCTTCCAATGAAGGATATTAAGAGCCAGAGGCTTTTTAATGACAACTAGACCAAGTGGACTCATTGGGTCCAAACCTCTCCTGCATTGGTCAGGCACCCTCTCCTCTCCCCCTCCCCACCATCCCTCCCCCTTCCCCCCATCCCTCCAACCCCCCTCCCCCTCCCCCCATCCCTACCCCTCCCCTTCCTCTCCCCCCACACTCCATCCCCCTCAACTCTTATCTTCCCTCCTCCCCCCTCCCTCCCTCCCCTCCTTCCTCCCTTGGAGATAGATTTAAACTTTAAAATGTGAATAACAAAAAATATAACACCGATTTCAATGAAACTTCTTCCATTAGCACCAAAGGGACAAAGGTGAGCTTAAAATTGTCGCGCAATCGTGTACCGTTTTGGCTGCAGTTCAGGAACAAACAAACAAACAAACTAGAGTTTTAGTATATAGATGTTACCGATAAAACTTAAAAACTGCAGATGCTCGAAAACTGAAATAAAATAATATTAGCTCATTGACCTGAAAGTTTTACTCTGTTCTCTCTAAACATATGCTGCCTGGTGTGCTGAATGCTCCCAGCAATTTCTGGCTTTGTCAACATCATTGATGCTTGCTTTCCTTTTAATTGCAAACTTGTTTCTTTTTTCTTTATTCATCTAGGGTTCGTGGATGCCATTGGCAAGGCAAACATTTATCATCCAATTCTAATTGCTTTTGATTTGATTGGCTCGCTGAGCCTGGAGTCATGTAAAGGACAGAGAACAGACATTCTCTCAACATTAGTGAACTGAATGAATTTTTAATAACAGTCTGGTGGTTTCATGGTCACCATCAAATTGCCAGATCAAATCCCACCATGGCAGCTGAGGAATTTAAATTGAAGTTATTAAATAAAAGCTAGAATTGTAATGATTCTACCATTTTATTACGGATTTATTTAAAAACTTCAATTTAAATTCCTCTGCAGCTACGGCGGGATTTGAACTGGCAATTTAATGACTGTGCTGCTGTGATAAAAACATTGTTCTGGAAGCACTCAGTGGATCAGGCAGCAGCATTGTTGACTGAAACAGAGTTAATGTTTTCAGTCTAAGAACCTTTCTCAGAACTGGGAAAGTTTTAAGTTAAAAGAGGAGGATGGATGAATGCGACAAATATCTCGGTAAAATGTGTCCAAGATTACCCAGGTAATTTCAATAATGACATAGGCATCAGGTTTATAGATGGTTGAGGGAATTAAAAGAGAGAGAAAGCAAAGGAACATGTTGAAACTGTGAAGTACAGGTCCGAGCTGGTGGAGAAAATTGAAGCAAAGGGAGTGCTAGAAATACCCAGGTCGTCAGGCGGTGCATGTGGAGAAAGTTAATACGACAGATGCATAACGTGAGAACAGAATTGACCTCTTTAGCCAGCACCAATCCCTGAATTTAAACTCCACAACTGCACTGCTACAAAAACAATCTCATTCAGATCAATAGTCCAAGCCTCTGGATACTGGTTTAGTGTCGTGACAGAATACACACCTCATGCCAGTATATTCAGTGTAATTCTACAAGTAAGCTTTAAGTCACCTTAGGCTTGTGAGCAAATGGGTAAAGATTTCCATTAAATTATGCAACTAACAGTATAATTAAATGTGAATGCAATTTATATTTGCCCACAAAATCAAGTCATTCGTATCCTACTGTGAATAATGAATCAACACTCAGAAGGAAGCTGCAAAAATAGATATGCCTATCACATTTTATCATTAGCATGACCTGTGGTCAGTTTATTAATGTGCTTGAACACAGCTGGATATGACAACCTGAACATGATGAATGTTCTTCTTTTTGATGCACAGACAGCATGGTACTGTGATTGGGAGCAGGGGTCAGCAGGGATATAAAATAAAAACATGATCCAAACCGAGTAAGACCAACCAAAGCTAGATGGAAGGCAAGTAATAATGTTCTTCTTCCATTCCTGACCTGACCGTGAGGCTTTTGCAGACAAGCTGAGAAAGGGACCAGCGATGCTGCCCATGTACTGTCATCGATCACGGGCAAAGCACAAATATAGCAAAACCGCATATCGTCCAGACTCTAATACAGAACACATTTAGGCCAGCAAGGAATTGCCCAACCAAATGTGCTTGAATCGGGAGCATCTTAAGCAGCAAACTAAATGACGGTTACCAATGGCTCCCGCACTACAAACAGATTTGTTTAGGGCTTGAATGTTTTATTTATTTATTTATAGTTTAACCCCTCAGTGCTTTTAATTTCATATTAACGTTTAGCAGACTTGAGTATTTTTAGCGAAACAAATCTCGGCCAAAGATATGTTTCAACTGTTGATCAAGATGGTGGCATCTGTCGTCAGGGATCATCACCATCCAGGCGGGCCATGGCATCTTATCACTGTTACTGTTGGGCAGGAGGTATAGAAGCCTGAAGTCCCATCCCCACCAGGACCAGGAACATCTACTTTCCTGCAACCATCCGTGTCGAGAACAAACCTGTATACACCCTATCCCTAACAACAATGGAACACCGTGGAACACCTCTTGCACTACCATGTTGTTTTTTTCTAATTATATTTTGCACCTATGTCTTTTTTTGCAGTCTTTTCTTTTAATGTCTTGCAGAGGTTTGTGCAATTTATGTTTTTGTATGTTGTCAGGGTCTATGTGCCTGTGATGCTGCTGCAGGCATGATTTTTATTGGACCTGTACCTCACTGTACTTGTGCATATGACAATAAAAAACACATTCACTTAGAAACTGGGCACACCTAAATCAAAAGTATACAAAGTGGCGGAGTAACTCAGTGGGTCAGGCAGGGTCTCTGGAGAACATGGATAGGTAACCTGCTGAGTTGCTCCAGCACTTTGTGTCCCTTTGTGTATTCCGGCACCTGTTTCCGCACCCGAATCAAAATCCGTAACAATAAGCTACAGAGTTGTCCATCCAGGCTATAGTGTAATTTCCTTCAACACCTTAGTTTTCATTCATATATCTGCAACCACTTTTTGTTTATCGACCCCTTTCCAGACACATTTTTCATCTTCCATTCCTTCTCACCAGCAAAATGACACTGACCAGCAAAGCCTTGGTCAAAAGGTTAATATGTCATATTTTTGAACATATTGAAAGCTTTGAGAGACACTTTTAAAGCAAATTGAATGTACATAATGCACATTATGTTTGGGACAAAGACCCATCATTTATTTATTTGCCTCTGTACTCCACAATGCGATTTATTTCTACTACAAATCTCATGTGGTTGAAGTGCACATTGTCAGATTTTAATAAAGGCCATTTTTGAACATTTTGGTTTCACTATGTAGAAATTACAGCAGTGTTTAGACATAGTCCCCCCATTTCAGGGCACCATAATGTTTGGGACACAGCAATGTCATGTAAATGAAAGTAATCACGTTTAGTATTTTGTTGCATATCCTTTGCATGCAATGAGTGTTTGAAGTCTGCGATTCATGGACATCACCAGTTGCTGGGTGTCTTCTCTGGTGATGCTCTGCCAGGCTTGTATTGCAGCCATCTTTAGCTTATGCTTGTTTAGGGGGCTAGTCCCCTTCAGTTTTCTCTTCAGCAAATAAAAGGCATGCTCAATTGGGTTCAGATTGGGTGGTTGACCTGCCTTCTCAAGAATTGACCTTTTTTTAGCTTTGAAAAACTCCTTTGTTGCTTTAGCAGTATGTTTGGAATCATTGTCTTGCTGTAGAATGAACCGCCGGACAATGAGTTTTGAGGCATTTGTTTGAACTTGAGCAGATAAGATGTGTCTATACACTTCAGATTTCATTACGCTACCACCATCAGCAGTTGTATCATCAATGAAGATAAGTGAGCCAGTACCTTCAGCAGCCATAGATGCCCAGGCCATAACACCGCCACCACCGTGTTTCACAGATGAGGTGGTATGCTTTCGATCTTGGGCAGTTCCTTCTCTCCTCCATACTTTGCTCTTGCCATCACTCTGATATAAGTTAATCTTCATCTCATCTGTCCACAAGACCTTTTTCCAGAAGTGGTTGCTCTTTTAAGTACTTCTTGGCACACTTTAATCTGGCCATCCTATTTTGGGGGCTAACCAGTGGTTTGCAACTTGCAGTGTAGCCTCTGTATTTCTGTTCATGAAGTCTTCTGCAGACAGTGGTCATTGGCAATTCCACACCTGACTCCTGAAGAGTGTTTCTGATCTGTCGGGCAGGTGTTTGTTTTTTTCCCCTTTATTATAGAGAGAATTCTTCTGTCATCAGCTGTGGAGGTCTTCCTTGGCCTGCCAGTCCCTTTGCGATTAGTAAGCTCACCAGTGCTCTCTTTCTTCTTAATGATGTTCCAAACAGTTGATTTTGATAAGCCTAAGATTTGGCTGATATCTCTAACAGTTTTATTCTTGTTTCTCAGTCTCATAATGGCTTCTTTGACTTTCATTGGCACAACTTTGGTCCTCATGTTGATAAACAGCAATAAAAGTTTCCAAAGTTTATGGAAAGACTAGGTGCTGAGTGCTCTCTTATACCTGCATTAAGGAGGCAATTAAACACACCTGAGCAATTACAACCGCCTTTGAAGCCATGTGGCCCAAACATTATGGTGCCCTGAAATGAGGGGACTATGTATAAACACAGCTGTAATTTCTACATTGGGAAACCAAAATGTACAAAAATACCCTTTAATAAAATCTGACAATGTGCACTCTAACCACATGTGATTTTTTTTCTATTACAAATCTCAAATTGAGGAGTACAGAGGCAAATAAATGAATGATAGGTCTTTGTCCCAAACATTATGGAGGGCACTGTAAATGTAAATTATGGTGCATTCAATGCTTCAACTTCATCAGTGAAATGAGCCTTCAAGGGGGTCTTCTGAAGTGCAGGGGGCTGAGGGGTGACCTTAGAAGTTTATAAAATCATCAGGAGAATAGATAGAGTGAATGCACAGTTTTTTTCTCAGGGTAGGGGAATCATGAACTAGAGGGTTTATATAGGTTTATATTGAAAGGGGAAAGGCTTAATGGGAACCTGAGGAGTAACTTTTTCACGCAGAGGGTAGTGTATACGGAATGAGCTGCCCAATGAAGAGGAGGCAGGAACAATAATAAAATTTAACAGACATTATTCCAGATACATGGAGAGGAAGGGTTTAGAGAGATACAAGGGCCAAGAGCAGGCAAATGTGACTAGCTTAGGTCGGGCATCTTAGTCGGGCCTGTTTCCATGTTGTTTTATACTTTGACTCTTTAATTGGTTACAAATGAAGAAATCAAGACCCAGATATACTTAATGACAGATAATTCAAGGTAAAGGGATGATGCAGATGCTGCCTGCGAGGTCAATATTTTTGATGAATTATAGTATCAGAGACCTGTTACAGTGGAGGTTGAGGACATCCAGCCCATTTGTATTGCTAAGAGTAATTGCTCAAGAACCACAATCCCGTCAGTCCCTTGCCTTGTATCCCTGCAAATTATTCTCTCTCATCCTGATCCAATTCTGTTTTGAAGGCTGAAATTGATTCAGCATCCACCACCTCTGCAACAGTGAGTTCTACAACAATGAGTAAATAAACTTGTTCCTTAAATCCCCCTTGAGCTTTTTGCCCTTCACATTAAAACTGTGTGCAGACCTTGGGAACGTCTTTTCATTCTCCACCTATTTTAATTAAATGGAGTCATGATCTTGTTCATCGCTTCGAAATCTCACCTCAACCCCAAATTTAAATCCTCTGACTGTGCCCATCTACCGACACAATACTGTGAGGTTTCATTAACGGCACACTCACAAGTAATCAGATCAGCTCTGCAGTCTCAGTCTCAGTCTCTCTCTCTCTCTCTTTCCCTTTCCCTCTCTCTCTTTCCCAGACATCTGCCTGTTTTTTCAGTATAACATTCTGCTTAATGAATCCAGCATTAAAAAATGCCCCTGGAGCTCGCCTCTGACTGGAACACACTCCCTCAATGGCTCCCAGGAGGGCGGAGACTTGGGAAGGCAATTTCATGCAAAGATCCAATGTGACTTCACTGCCAATAACTTTAACAGCGCGCATTAAGAACAAACTGACATCTTAATCCAACTGCACTGCCAAAGAGGCCGGCGCCTGCCATTTACTTTTATATGCCAATCTACTCCACCTTGTTTTGGACAAGCACTAATGCTGAAAGTTCTCATGTGACCCTGCGGCCAAACACTAGAGACAATGAGCAGGATCTTGGAACTACCAGAGTGGAAGAAAACACACTTCTTACAAAGAAAGCCATGAAAGAAACTGTGTACACACAGGGCAAGACAGGAAAAGAAGTAATGAGGATTCATTTATACAAATTTGGCTCGGACTGCATGTTTCTTTCAGTGCAAAGTCTCATAGAGAGATACAGCACAGAAACAGGCCCTTCAGCCCACTAAATCCTCACTGACCATCAACTATCCATTTATACACTAAACCCATTTTAAATTCTCTCCGCATTATCATCAATTCCTCCCAAATTCTACCACTTATCTAAATATGAGGAGTGATTTATATTGGCCGATTAACCTACCACCCTGCATGTGTTCATAAGGTCATTAGTGATAGGAGCAGAATTAGGTCATTTGGCCCATCAAGTCTACTCCGCCATTCAATCATGGCTGATATGTCTCTCCTCCTAACCCCATTCTCTTGCCTTCTTCCCATAACCCTTGACACTCGTACTAATTAAGAACACCCGCACTAATCAAGCCTTTGGGATGGGGAGGAAACCAGAGGACCAGGAAGAATGTGCAAACTCCACATTTACAGGACCTGATGCCAGGACTGAACCTAGGCCTCTGGCACTGTGAGTCAGTGGCTCTACTAGCTACGTCACCGTAGTCATAGGGGATGGCGTGTTAGCTCAGCAGTAGAGTTGCTCTGCCTTACAGCGCCAGAGACCTGGGTTTAATCCTAACTACAGGCGCTGTCTGTATGGAGTTTGTACATTTTCCCTGTGACCTTGTGGGTTTTCTCCGGGTGCTCCGGTTTCCTCTCACATTCCAAAGACGTGCATGTTTGTAGATTTATTGGCTTCAATAAATTGTCCCTAGTATGTAGGATAGAACTAGTGTATGGGTGATCGTTGGTTGGTGTGGACTCAGTGGGCCGAAGGGCCTGTTTCCACACAGTATCTCTAAACTAAACTGTCACTGAGGCACTCTGTCTCTCGGATATCCATCTTGTGCTTTTTAATGCAGTCTCTTTGTAGTTATCCCTCATAGCCCATGATGAAAGTGTTCCCACAGTGCTGCTGAAGAGGGAGTTAGATTCAGTGATGATGAAGAACCGCTGACGTATTTCCATGTCATGATGGTGCTTGAGCTAGAAGGGGGTTTGCAAGTTTGGATGTTTCCAATGCCCCACCAGCCATAATCCCTCCACAACCTCAGCCACAAATCAACTGGGAGTCAGGAGGATATACACATAAAACTAGTAACTCAGCGGTCAGACAGCATCTCTGGAGAAAAGGAACAGACTGGAAGTGTCTCGCCCCGAAACGTCACCAATTCCTTTTCTCTCGAGATGCTGTCTAACCCGCTGAGTTACTCCAGCTTTTTGTTTATCTTCGGTTTAAACCGGCATCTGCAGTTTCTTCCTACACGGGAGTCAGGAGGATCTGAGAACAAACCCCTACTCAAGGAACAGTGACCAAAGCTAACTTGCCTGTGCAGTTCTGATGGAGTGCCACACTGCTAAAGGTGCTGTTTATCAGAAGAAATGTTTTAGGCCAAATTTGCTGTCTCATGTGCACATAAACAAAAAACCTCACAACACAATCTGCAAGTAACGTATTCCTCATGCCCTGGTCCAATTATCCTTCAATTAAAATGTTCTGGGCACCAAATGCCGTGTCTTTATTGCATGGCTGTTTAAGGTATTTCTCTGGCTGAGAGGAGTTTCATGAAAGGCACAATGTAAGCGCAAGCCAGTCTTTCCTCCTTTATTGTCAGATGAATCTCTACCTGTGCCTGATCAACATTCCTCCCACCAGTATCAAAAGGAGAAGTTTACTTTAGAGATACAGTGTGGAAACAGGCCCTTTGGCCCACCAAGTTCACACAAACCATTGATCACCTGTTCATGCTAGTCCGATATTATCTCACTTTTCCGCTGAGCTACTCCAGCATTTTATGTCAACCTTCAATTTGAACCAGCATCTGCAGTTAGTTTCCCAGCACATCACTTTCTCATCCTCTCCTTACAGAACAGGGGAAATTTCCAGAGGTCAATTAATCTACTAACCCACACGTCTTTGGGATGTGGGAGGAAACCAGAGCACCCGGAAGAAACTCACGCAGTCATGAGGAGAACATGCAAACTCCTCACAGACAGTATCCGAGTCAGGATTGAACTTGGGTCCCTGACACTGAGGCAACAGTTCTACCAGCTGTTCTGCCCTGCACAGTTCTGGCTGCAGCCCTTGTTTATACAACAGTTGGTATGGTGCATGGTTTCATCAAAAACATGACCAGAGTGTGGAGCAACTGGGGAGGGAAATGGACAGACCACATTTAGGTCTTCACCCTTCTTCAGACGTAAGATCCTGACCTTGAATATCGTCCATTCCCCTGTATTTTCCGCCCAAGATTCCAGCATCTCATGGCTCTGCAAAGCATCAACGTTTTATAGCACTGCATTTTAATAGTGTTAGCTCAACCATTTCACTGGAGGAGAAATCTAATTGACGGCTTGCTAATATTTTTTTCTTGTTATTTCCTTGTTGATGCTGGGATTAAATGATTCTTTTGTTCAGCTGATATATCTATATTCACATGTCCAGTGACACACATCCTACCTTTGCCTGGGATTTTCATGTTACTTAAGGTTTATTTGCAATGAACTAATTGGAGGTTTGAGATGGTTGCCAGTAAGGTACTGCTTTTGCCCCCAAAGGAGTGATGGCTGCAAAAGATTCCTTTCTCCTGCTCTCAACCTCCATCTCTCTGAGCTCACCAGGCCATGCCCATGTTTTCTCTTCATTTTTAAATTCATTCTTAGCTTGGACATGTCACTGGTTAGAACGTGGCCCTTCAGACCATAATGTCTGTGCCAGACATGATGCCAAATTAAATCATTCCCACTTGCCTGCACATTATCCATATCCAACCATTCCATGCATTTTCATGCGCCTGTCTAAACGCCTTTTATATGCTACAAGAGTAACTGCTTCCACCATCAACCCAGGCGCTTACTAATCTTTGTGAAAAAAACTCGCCTGTACATCTGTTTCAAACTTTCCCCTCTGTCATCTTAAAGCTATGCCCTCCAGTATTCGGCATTTCCAACCTGTAAAAATATTCTGACTATCAACCCGACCTATGCCTCTCATAATTTCATAAACTTCCTCATTGTCAGATTGTACATCAGTACAGATTGGTAACAACATCTCCTCCTCACTGTCCATCAACACAGGTGCACCTCAAGGCTGCGTGCTTAGCCTGCTGCTCTACTCTCTTTACTACCATGACTGGCTGAGCACTGCAGCAATGTCATCTATAAATTCCCGATGACACCACTGTTGATGGCCAAGTCATGGGTGGGATGAGAATGATAAAGCACCTGGTTGATTGCTGTTACAATTCAAAGTCAACAAAACTTAATGAACAAATTGTTGACTTCAGAAAGGGGAAGTCTGGGAGACCATGTGCCAGTTTTTATTTGTGGGTCTGCAGTGGAGATTTAGCAGCTTCACAATCTTAAGCATTAACATCTCGCATCAACCGTCCTGGAGCCAGCACATGGATGCAATCACGAAGAAGGCATGACATACTTTCTTGGAAGTTTAAAGAGATCTGGCATGTCACCGAATACTCGACCAAACTACTCCAGACGCATTGTAGGTTCATAAATTCATAAATTCTAGGAGAAAAATAAGGCCATTCAGCCCATCAAATCTACTCTGCCACTCAATCATGGCTGATCTATCTTTCTCTCTCAACCCCATTCTCCTGCCTTCGCCCCGTAATCTGATACCCTTACTCATCAAAAATCTGTCAATCTCCGCCTTAAAAATATCAATTGAATTGGCCTCCACAGCCGTCTGTGGCAATGAATTCCAGGTATTCTGACTGATTGCATCAGGGCCCGGTTTGGTAATTCCAACACATAAGAACACGAAAGGCTGTAGAGCTTTTTACCCTCGCGGAACCCTTGAAATAATTTTCATGTGTCAGGGAACCCCTACATAAAAATTATGAAATCTTTATTAATCTCTTTCTTTCTCTTTCATAAACTTAAAGTTCATAAGGAAAACATAATATATTTTTCTGATAACTAGTTTAAGCAAAAAATAACATACGTTTTTCTCAAGTTTATTGACAATGCAAAACACAAAAATGACTCAAATGCATTTACATATGATTAGCCTATTTATCACTATTTCTCTCGGAACCTCTAGTGACCTCTCGCGGATCCCTAGTGTTCCTGGGAACCCCAGTGCTCCTGGGAACCCCGGTTGAGAAACGCTGCTGTAGAGACTAGTGCACTCAGTCTGATCCATCACACGAGCATCTCTGGTATAATTGAAAGCATCTAAATGAGGCACTGCATCAAGAAGGTGGCATCTTTCATCAAGGATCCCCACCAACCAATGCCCATGACCAATTCTTTCTGCCACCAACAGCCAGGAGGTACATAACTCTGAAGTCCCACACTACCAGGTTCAGGCACAGCTACTTTCCCACAACCATTTCTTGAACCGGCCTACACAAACCAAATCCTTTCTCAGCAACAAACGCAATGGATCACATCTCGCTCTAGCATGGACATTATCTAATTGCGTTTTGGTCCTATGTTTTACTATGTTGCACTGGGTTTTTCTTTTCACTTTCTTGTACAATTTATGTATAATTTAGGTGTAATTTATGCTTTTGTGTATTGCCTGAGTTTATGTGCCTGTGATGCTGCTGCACCAAGAATTTGATTATACCTGTAACTCACTATACTTGTACATATGACTACAAACTTGATTTGACTTGAATTAACTAAATTTTGTGTCTGGAAAACAAAGGGGCTGTTCATCAACGTCAGAAAGTGGGGTGGAGTAGCCTGTATCAATCCCGAGTCTGTATCAATGATGCTGAAGTGGAAGTGGTTGAGAGCCTCAAGTTTCTAGATGGAAGTATCATCAACAATTTGTCTCGGTCTCACTACATTGACACAGCCGTCAAGAAAGCACACCGACACCTCTACTTCCTCAGAAGGCTAAGGAACTTCAGTGACAACTCTTCCAAATATTTGCTGATGCAGCACAGAAAGCTTGCTATCTGCGTACACCACAGCTTGGTTTGGCAACTGCTCTGCCCAAGGCCACAAACAATTGCAGAGAGTTGTGAGTTCAGCCCAGTGCATCGTGTAAACCAGCCTCTCTCCCTCACACCATCGACTCCATCTGTATTTCATGTTGGATTGGGAACGCAGACGGCAAAATCAAGGATCACTCGCACCAGTTATTGTCGCTTCTCCCCTCTCCTGTCTGGCACAAAAGCTTGAAAGCATGCACCATCAGATTCAAGGACAGCTTCTTCCCTGCTGTTATCAGTCTCTTGTATGGACCTCTCATAAGCCAAGGTTGAATTCCCAATCTTCTAATCCACCTTGGTGCAGCACTTGTAATTGTTTTAATCTGTACTTTTTCTGTTTCTGCAACATCATTTTCTGCACTCTAGTTACATGGTCTTTTGCATTACCTGACATATTCATGTCCAGTATGACTGGCCTGGACTGCACTGTGTCTTGGTATACGTGACAGTAATAAGCCAACACCAATACTAAAGTCACGTAGACACATCTACTGCTCTGCCCTCATCAATCACCATCGTCACCTCAGATTTAGAAGAGGTTAATCTGGTATTTGTCCAATATATATTATTAATAAAATTTGCAATTACATACTACAGGACATTCATCTGTTATCATCCATGCACCAAACATATCATTGAGTTTGCTAACAGCATTTATAATAAGTCATCAATGATTCTTTTCCAAACCTTCCATCAGCGATGTGTTTGATAGGTAATTACAAAGAATAGAGTAGTGGGAGGAACCTAAACTGTGGCCCCTCTCCTTTGTGTGGTGGCTGTACATACACCTTTGCGAGCATCCATCAGCATATAGTTCAGTAGAACAGAATGTGCCCATCAGGGGCATTTGTTTGCAGACGGTTGCATGTACTCGAAAACCAGTGACCTTTGGGTATATCAAAGTGCTCTTTTCATTGAGTTAACATAACATAACATAACATAACAACACTTTATTGTCACTCGGCTTTTTACACCGAACGAAATTTCAGCAGTCACACAAAACACAGCAAAAAAGAAAAGAACACAGGACACCCGACCCCAACACAAACATCCATCACAGTGACTCCAAACACCCCCTCACTGTGATGGAGGCAACAAAACTTCCCCTCTCTTCCCCCCGCACCCACGGACAGGCAGCTCGACCCCTACCGAGGCAAACGACACACACAGCCCCCGCAAGGGGATGGAAGGCCCCGCGGCCGAGCCGCCCTGGGCACCGAAACGTCCCGCGGCCGCACCGGGCGATGTCGGCCGAGCCGCACCGGGCACTGAAACGTCCCGCGGCCGAGCCGCACCGGGCACCAAAACGTCCCGCGGCCGAGCCGCACCGGGCACCGAAACGTCCCGCGGCCGAGCCGCACCGGGCGATGTTAAGTCCAGCGGCCGAGCCGCACCGGGCACTGAAACGTCCCGCGGCCGAGCCGCGCTGGCGATGTTAAGTCCAGCGGCCAAGCCGCGCCGGGCACCGAAACGTCCCGCGGCCGAGCCGCGCTGGCGATGTTAAGTCCCGCAGCCGAGCCGCACCGGCGATGGAAGGCCCCGCGGGCGAGCTGCGCCCCGGGGAAGAGACCTAATAAAAGAAAGGTTTCCCACACCCCACCCCCCCACCACACATACACAGCCAAAAACAGAAACAAAAACCATCCCAACACCGACACAAACAAAAAAAAAGAAAAAAAGACAAACAGACTGCCAGAGAGCTGCAGCCGTTCCTGCAGTGATCAATGTTTGTTTTCTGTGTTTATCCCTGGGAGCAGCACATAGAGCACAGCATTCTATGTCATTGGGTTCTTGATTCCCCAACTCCGGCTAAAAGATTCCATGCATTCACCCTATTTATTCCATGTAGACAATCTCAACTGCCCTACCCCTCTGGCTGCTCAGGACGGAGACGATGGGAAGAACCGTACCCACTTTCAGCCAAGCATGAAGGGTTCCGACCCGAAACGTCACGTACCCATGTCCTCCAGAGATCAGCCTCAAGAGGAGTCCCGACCCGAAAAGTCACCTATCCCTTTTTTTCCCAGAGTTGATGCCTAACCCTGAGTTACTCCAGCACTTTGTGTCTTTTTTTTTGGTAAACCAGCATCTGCAGTTCCTTGTGTCTCCTAGCAAGATCCTGTCGATTGTATGAAAGTTCTGAAGCTGAGGAATTCTGCCAAATTACTTTGACACTCTGCTTGAGGGATTATCTAGAGGATCCACAATCCTTTCTCCACAGGCACTCAAGGACATTTTGTGTAGACCACTGCCTGAGTGATTTGTGGTCGAAGATATTTGCCTGCACAAACGTTTCTACAAGAGTCACGTGGTATGGCACAGTGTAACAGAATGCACTTTTGTGAACCAGATTTTTTCGGACAACAGTAGCAATCTGTCACTATTTACTGTCATCATTCCAAGTTGTTTTAAAAAATATTTACCTTTAGTTCAATTTCAGTTCCCCACATGCCATAGTGAGTTTTGAATTCACACCCCCAGATCATCAGTTCAGATCTCTGGGATGCATCGCTGTGCAATATGTGCATTGAACCATCGCACTGTACAGCAGAGAAACAAGCCCTTCGGCCCACTGCGTTCATGCCAGCCACCAATAACCTACTTTCACTAATCCCATTTTATTTTCTTCAGAAAAGGGTCTCGACCCGAAGAAGGGTCTCGACCCGAAACGTCACACATTCCTTCTCTCCCGAGATGCTGCCTGACCTGCTGAGCTACTCCAGCATTTTGTGAATAATTATTTTCTTCAGACTCCTATTAACGTCCCAAGATTCCTCCATTTACCTTCACACTAGGGGTAATTTGCAATGACCCAGTTAACCTGCCAACTAACCCACACGTCCTAGGGATGTGGCAGGAAACCGGAATACCCTGAAGAAACCTGTACCATCAATGGGCGAATGTACAAACTCTACACAGACAGTACTGGAGGTCGGAATTGAATCCAGGTCACTGGGGCTGTGAGACAGCAGCTCTGTCACCTGCACCATGTTGCCAGGACCACCTCCTCCACCAAGGCTGAGCCTGGGCCCAATCTTGCCCTTGGCCTACCACCATGCACAAACAATTACCAGTCACTGGACAATGGCAAGAGGATGTGTGCAGGCTTTCTTTCTCCAGTGGAAATAGCGACCTCAGCACCGAGCAACACTAACAGCGCCACATGACACTGTCCACAGGCACTGTCTTATTTGTAGTATTTCCAGTTTTTATTTCAGATTTCCAACAGAACATCTGCAGAATGTCATAGTTTGGGAATTGGGCAGAAAGTAACAAGATTTTGCTTCGGGTATATGGGCATTAGTGTGACCACACCTGGCGTACTGTATGCCGCACTGATGCCCTTCCTTAAGGATGGATGTCAATGCTTTGGAGACAATTCAGAGAATAATTCTGAACTAATACCTGAAATGGACAGAGTATGAGGAAAGGCTAGCCTTGTATCAGCTGGAGTTTACAAGTGTGAGAGGCAATTTGATTAAAACATACAAATTCTGAGGGGTCGTGACAGAGTTAATGAAGAATGTTTCCTGTTGTTAAATCTAGATCTAGGCTTCACTATTCAAAAAGAGATTACACATTTAACCCAAACGGGATTTTTCTTTTTGCACAAAGGGCAGTGAAAGCAATCTTTGAATACTTTAAAAGCACAGTTAGAAACTTTCTTCGCAACAGGGTGTTGAAAAGTTATCTTCTATCAAAGGTGTGGTTGAACTCGGGTATTGAACAGACCAGCTGTGATCATACATGATGGTGGGGCAGGCTGGAGGAGCTGAGTGGCCTACTACTGTTCCTTGTTCAATGTCCCTAAAAGATATCTCTGCACTATTTTGTAAAAAATAAAGCACAAATTTCACCTGACCCCGTTAATGGTTGTTCTTCATCAACATCCCTAAAAGCAGAATCTGGTCATGGTCCCATTACTGCTTGTGGAAGCTTGCTGTGCATAAATTGGCTGTAACATTTATTGCATTCCAAAAGTAACCACACTTCATGAAGTACCTCACTAGTTTTAAAGTGGTTATACAGCCCTGAGGACATAAAAGAACCATATCAGTGCAAATCTTTTTTTATTAGATCCATGCATAACTGACAACCACTTGCAGGAACTTTACAGCAGAGTGACAGGATCATAAGTTTCCAAAGGTTGGAACCCTAAGTACTGTTTTACCTCCACTGACACGAATGCCAGAAATTCAAAGTTACCCAGTTCACCATCAACCAGGGATTGCTCTAGTGGCCATCCAGACCATCCACTGGGAGCAGTGTGTCAGCCCATGTGTTAAAGGCAGTATGGAATGTGTGGTAGGACTTGTAACAAGCAGTCTACTTGACAACTTGCACTTACTATGGTAAATCATCATAGAAGCGCTTTCTAGGAACAGCACAGCGGTGCAGTTGGGATGCATGGTGGTGCAGTTGGTGGAGCTGCCGCCTTACAGTGGCAGTAACCTGAGTTCGATTCTGACCTCTGGCCTTATCTATGTGGAATTTGCATGTTTTCCCAGCATTATTTCCAGTATGTAAATCATGATGACTATCCTTAATCAGTTCTTGTCTATCCAAATGTAAATGCAACCTTCCCTCAATATCCCTCCCAGTAACTTGCCAGGCACTGATGTTAGGCTGTGGTGCCCTGGCTTATCCTGGTAACCTTCTTAAATAAAGACATTAACTATCCTTCAGTCTTTTACCTCACCCGTGCCTAATAAATATCCAAAAGCTCAGCTGGGACCTCAAGAATTTCCTTCCTTGCTTCCCATGACATGCTAGAATGCACTTGGTCAGGGCCCAGGAATTTATCCATCCTAATGCATTTCAGGACCTTGTGTAGCTTAGTTCTGTGTGATTAACTCTATGACTCCCTTCCTAATCCTCTCACACCTCTATCCCCTTTAAGATGCACCTTAAAAACTACCACTCCTTGCCTAATGTATAATTTTCTGGTACAGTTTTAAATTTTCCATATTCCATGTCAACATGCCATTGAATGTCATTTGTCCCATCTGGTTAATGACAGATCTCAGAGCAATCCTACTTTGATTTTTCCCTGTAACCTCACATCTACTCACATTGCTAACAACACCCCTCCTCTTGGCACTAAACCACACTTTGGATTTGAAAGGAGCAGTCTACCATTTGAAAGAATGTCTTACAAATTTTATTCCATCTTTTGAAGAGGTAACCAAGATTGATGAAGGTAGGGCAGTAGACATTGTCAGCATGGACTTTAGCAAGGCCTTTGACAAGGTCCCACATGTTAGTCTGTCTGGAAGATTAGAACTCATGGGATCTCAGGTGTGCTAATTAATTGGATACACAATTGGCTTGGTGGTAGGTGGCAGAGGGTGGTAGTTGAGGGTTGGTTTTCCGATTGGGGCTTGTGGCTATCTACATATATAAACGATTTGGATAAGAATGCAGAAGACTTTTAATGGGTACGTTTGCTAATCACACTACAAATGGCGCACAATGGGCAGAGGAGAACGCTGTCTAAGTTTTCACAGAATATCAATAAACTGGGAAATTGTCAAAGGAATGGCAGATAGAGTTTAACATGTGAAGTGATGAATTTTGGGAAGTTAAACCAAGGTAAAACATACATAGTGACGGTCAGGGTCCTTGGGAGTGTTGCTAAACAGAGGCCTAGGGGTACAAGTACAGTTCCCTGAAAATGACCATACAGCATGAAGAAGGCATTTGGCGCGCTTACATTCATCGACTGGGGTACTGAATACAAGAGTTGGGACTTTATATTACAGTTGTATAATACATTGGGGTATTGTGTGCAGTTCCGGTCACAATTACAGGAAAGAGATCGTTAAGCTACAGAGGGCGCAGAAAAGATTCACAAGTATGTTGCCTGGATTAGAGGGTTTGAGTTATGAGGAGATCCCACACAAGAGATTAGTGGACAAAATTAGAGCACATGGTATTGGGGGTAGGGTATTGGCATGGATAGAGAATTGGTTGGCAGACGGGAAACAAAGAGTAGGAATAAACAGGTCCCTATCAAAATGGCAGGCAGTGGCGAGTGGAGTGCCGCAAGGCTTGGTGCTGGGGCCGCAACTATTTACAATATATATTAATGATTTAGATGATGAAATTAAAAGTAACACTAGCAAATTTGCAGATGACACAAAGCTGGGTGGCAGTGTGAACTGCGAAGAGGATGTTAGGAGGTTGCAGGGTGACTTGGACAGGTTGAGTGAGTGGGCAGATGCATGGCAGATGCAATATAATGTAGATAAATGTGAGGTTATCCACTTTGGCGACAAGAACAAGGAGGCAGATTATTATCTCAATGGTGTTAGATTAGGAAAATGGGAAGTGCAACGAGACCTGGGTGTCCTTGTACACCAGTCACTGAAAGTAAACATGCAGATACAGCAGGCAGTGAAGACAGCTAATGACATGTTTGCCTTCGTAATGAGAAGATTTGAGTATAGGAGTAAAGAGGTCCTTCTGCCGTTGTACAGGGTCCTGGTGAAACCACATCTGGAGTATTGTGTGCAGTTTTAGTCTCCCAATTTGAGGAAGAACATCCTTGCTATTGAGGCTATTGAGGTTCACAAGATTAATCCCCGGGATGGCGGGACTGTCATATCAGGAAAGATTGAAAAGACTGGGCTTGTATTCACTGGAATTTAGAAGGATGAGAGGAGATCTTATAGAAACGTATAAAATTATAAAAGGACTGGACAAGCTAGATGCAAGAAAAATGTTCCCAATGTTTGGGGAGTCCAGACCCAGGGGCCACAATCTAAGAATAAAGCGGAGACCATTTAAAACTTAGATGAGAAAAAACTTTTTCACCCAGAGGATTGTGAATTTGTGGAATTCTCTGCCACAGAAGGCAGTAGAGGCCAATTCACTGGATGAACTTAAAAGAAAGTTAGATAAAGCTCTAGGGGCTAGCGGAATCAAGGGATATGGGGAGAAGACAGGCATGGGTTACTGATTGCGCATGATCAGCCATAATCACAATGAATGGCGGTGCTGGCTCGAAGGGCCAAATGGCCTCCTCCTGCAACTATTTTCTATGTTTTCTATGTTTCTATGAGAGATTAGATAGCCTGGATCTATTTTCCTTGGACCAAAGGAGGTTGTGAGATGACATGATAGAGGTATATAAAATTATGAGAGACACAGATAGGGTAGATAGCTATTGTCTATTTCCCATGGTAGGGGTGTCTAAACATAAAGGGTAAGGGTTTAATGCGACAAGGAGAACTTGTCCTTTAAGGAGATCTGCAGGGTAAATATTTCACAAAACCAGTAGCTAATATTTTAGTTTTAGTTTTAGAGATACAACATGGAAACAGGCCCTTCGGCCCACCAAGCCCATGTCGACCAGCAATCAGCTGTACACTAGTTCTATCCTACACACTAAGGACAATTTACAGAAGTCAACTAACCTACAAATCTGCATGTCTTCGGGAAGGGGGTGGAAATTGGAGCACCCGGAGGAAACCATGCAGTCACAGGGAGAACATATAAACTCGTATAGACAGCACAAGTAGTCAGGATCGATCCCGGGTCTCTCGCGCGGTAAGACAACAACTCTATTGCTGCGCCACTGTACCAATATCTGTAATGAACTGCCAGAGGAGGAGATGGAGCCAAGAGCAGTAACAATAATTAAGAGGAATCTGGACAGGTCGTTGAATGAGCACAGCATAGACAGATATCAAATTGATGCACACAAGTGAGATTAGTAGAGATTGACATGATGGCTAGCATAGATGTGGTGGGTCGAAGGGCCTGTTTCCGTGCTGAACAACTTGTTGATTGTGATGAATGAGTTGAGTCTTATATTACACCTGACAGTTTTTCAGATTCTATTTAAATGCTGTCTCTATAAACTAGAAAAACACAGAACTCATGCATGACCAAAGCAACAACAGTCTCCTGAGAAAACCAGCATAATTTCTCCAGCACAATAAAGATAGTTTAGGATAATTCCATAATTCAGGTTATGTAACACCATTCCCAGCTACATACAGCAGTAAGTCTCCTGCAGTTCCCAAAGAAGGAATTACTTAATCATCTCCATTCTGTCTAAGAATTGCTCCAACTCTGAATGCAGCTATCTGCTGTACAACACCTTATCCCTGGGACACTGGGTCAGCCACACATATTTTTAACTATTGCCCGGCACCTTTGCCAAGAACCACTGAGGAAAGATCATCCTGGCATTGATAAGAGTCTTTCAGAATTTTTAGAGCAGTTTAAAAAGAGTAAACCAGGACAAACTATTTCCATTAGCAGATGTTTCAAGGAGCACGGTTTATAATTTTGGCCTAAAGATAGAAGGGAGATATGAGGAAAATCTTCATTCACGCAGTAACAAACAATTTGCTGCTGGAACTCAGCATCTATGGAGGGAAATGGACAGTTGATGCTACCGTTTGGGACCCTTCAGCTGGTCATGATGAGTTCCTCCAGCAGATTCCTCCAGCACCTATGCTATATTTGCCAGCAGAAGGCCCATTCCCAATTAACTGCTAATTAAGGACCCCCTGGACATGATGTTGCCATTTTGCATTTCGATGTGAATGACCAATGAAGCTGCTACCAAATCAATGGTATCCCTTGCAAATGATGGCCAAATATATACTGTATTTTTGTCACAAGAGATTTGCGAAATTTGAAGCACTACATGGGAGCAATAACATCCTGTCCCTCTGCTACCAAGAATTACCTGCAGAACAAATACATTCCATGTCTGACACACCTATGACACGCCAATGATGGGCACCTAAATACTGAAAAAGTGCGGCAGAGAGGGTGTGGGAGAAAACTAGTGATGAATCTGCAGGAAGAACTAATAAGAAACTTACTAGTAGACGCGCATTATACTCTGCTTCCAAAGCTTCATTCCATTGACGTCACAATATTGCCGCAACACACATTCATCACTGCTGACTGAGGACAGATTCACACCCCATCGTCTTTTAAATTTGGAGGAAGCATGGTTTGCCACAAAATAAAACTGATGGGGAGTAAAACTATTTAAAAGCTCTTCCTGAAGATTCGTCACCAGTTTTCTGAGCCGAACGACGTCACTAATTATCAAAGAATGCACACACCAGCTGAAAACAACCCGTCGACCTTGAAGGCATCTAAGCTACAGTCTGGCTGGCGGAGCCCCGTGACAGCGGCTGGCTAGGCTGGCTGGATCCTGGTGGAGGAGGCTGCACTGCTTTAGCCCGAGGGGAAATTTGAACCATCTTTACAAGTAAAACAAGAAAACAATTCCACTGCAGCAGTGATTTGTCGGCCACTTTGAAGGGACAGCGGGCTGCTGGAACGTGTCAGGGCAGATATCGCAATGGGGGCGCTGAGGAATGTCAGTCAGCTCGACTGATTGATGACACCAGCTAATCTCAAGTGTCTGCAAATTAGTGTGAAGTTGGCAGGCAGCGCAGATGGGGGAAATTGGGAGCTACAATTTCATAGATGTATTCGTGACCCATGCTCACATCTAGAAAAAAGTCTGTTGCAGGAGCACAGTGCCCTCATTTATTTATTAATTGCATTTTCAATTTCTAGCATCTAGCGCACATAAATGAAATTATTTATGAGAATGGATTAAAAATTAACCCATTTATGTCATCGCTAGCAGACATTCCAGTTTGTACTGGCATCACTTCCTTACATTCAGCTGAATCCAACAAAATGGATTGATGGTGCTACATAATGACTGGGAAATAGGATCCAGTCTTCTGGATGGTGACCCTCTCCTGCTTACC
Source organism: Rhinoraja longicauda (assembly GCF_053455715.1). NCBI lineage: Eukaryota > Metazoa > Chordata > Chondrichthyes > Rajiformes > Arhynchobatidae > Rhinoraja > Rhinoraja longicauda. The sequence continues at coordinate 42,966,291 of NC_135961.1, read as the reverse complement.
AATATCTTTTATTGTCATTGTACAAGTACAAATCATTGTACAAGTACAATGAGATTGAAGATTTCATTTATGTGCGCTAGATGCTAGAAATTGAAAATGCAATTAATAATCGGTGTCGGGTACTGTGCTCTTTCATCCCTCTTCACTGGATGTCGTCAAGATAGGATACTCGAATGAATGACCGAGTAGCATGCAGTATTATGCTTCCTATTGTAAATAAGCAATGCAATTTGCAGGGGTGTGAGGTCGAGGAGATTGGGGTACAAAACGAAGGCACAAACTGGGCTATAATGAAAAAGAACAGCAGATGCCAGTTTATACCAAAGATAGACACAAAATGCAGAAGTAACTCAGTGGGTTAGGCAGCATCTGTGGAGAAAATGGATGTGACATTTTGTTTCAGGTCAGGACACTTCTTCAGATTGATTGTAGGTGGGGTTACTGGAAGCAAGAAAAGACCAGGATTAATCAGGGCCGGGAACAGATAACCTCAGGCAGGGATGTTCCCTAATAGGCCGATAGCTTGTTTGGGACAGTGTGATCCCAAGAGGGAAAATTCATTTCAAATTGTGGAACTCGGTTAACCAGCTTTTGGGGAGGAAGGGAGGTGTGTGGATAGGGGAATGGGAGGGGGAGAGTGAGAGGAGGGGGGGAAAGGAAAGTGTTTGAAGTTACCTAAAATTAGAGAATTCATTGTTCATACCACTGAACATACTTAAGGTGGTGTTCCTCCAATTTGCATGTGACCTCACTCTAGCATTGGAGGAGGCCCATGACAGAAAGGCCAGCATGGGAATGGGAAAGGATTGTAAATGGTTGACAACCAGGAGATCTAGTGGGCCTTGGTGGACTGAGCATAATTGTTCAGCGAAACGGTCGTCCTGTCTACGCTTTGTATCACCATTCTCCTGGAGGCCACATTGGGAACACCAGATGCAGCAGATGAGGTTAGAGGAGGTACACATGAACCTCCGTCTCAGCTGGAAAGACTGTTGGGAGTCCCTGTTGGTCCCAATTTCTACCTCTCTTTTCACTCCCCTACTCCATCAATCTGAAAAAGTGTCCTGGCCCAAAGCTCTGCCTGATCATTCCCTCCAGATGTACTGCCCGACCCAATGAGTTCCTTCTATACTTTGTTTCTTTTTTAAAATTCAGGAACATTAATTGTTGGAATTCTATAGCCAGGAAGGTTGCAAAACCTCAGACACTGAGTATATTTGAGGAAGTTACAATCTGACATAAATAATATACATTGTTAAGCCTAGCCAATTGTGAAACATTACCCATACCAAATACATTGCAGAGGGACTGACACAATCAACACATTTCACATCATTGAGAATGTACAAGGCATGATTAGTAAGTTTGCAGATGACACTAAAGTGGGTGATATCATAGATAGCGAAGATGTTTATCAAAAATCACAACAGGACCTTGATACTTGGGAAAATGGGCTGAGGAATGGTTAATGCAGTTTAATGTAGATAAGTGCGAGGTGTTCCATTTTGGAAAGTCAAACCAGGGCAGGACCTACACTGAATGGGTAGTGTTGTGGAGCTGAAGGATCTACGAGTGCAAGTAACTAATGTCTTGAAAGTGGTGTCACAGGTAGATATGGTGGTGAAGATGACTTTCAGCACATTGACCATCATCAGTCAGGGTATTGAGTTTATAAATGGGGATGTTAAGTGACAGTTGTACAAGATGCTAGTGAGGCCCTATTTGCAGTAATGTGTTCAGTTTTGGTCACTCTAGGAAATATACCGATCAGGCAAAATATTATGACCACCTGCCTAATATGCTGTTGGTCCTCTGTGTGCTGCCAAAACAGCGCCGACCCATCGAGGCATGAACTCTACAAGACCCCTGAAGGTGTCCTGTGGTATCTGGCACCAAAACATTAGCAGCAGATCCTTCAAGTCCTGTAAGTTGCGAGGTGGAGCCGCCGTGGATCGAACTTGTCGATCCAGCACATCCCACAGATGCTCAATCGGATTGAGATCTGGAGAATTGGGAGGCCAGGGCAACACCGTGAACATTTCAACATGTTCCTCAAACCATTCCCGAACAATGTGTGCAGAGTGGCAGGGCGCATTATCCTGCTGAGAGGCCACTGCCATCAGGGAATAATACCATTGCCATGAAGGGGTGTACCTGGTCTGCAACGATGTTTAGGTAGGTGACACGTGTCAAATTGACGTCCACATGAATGGCCGGATCCAGGGTTTCCCAGCATCACACTCCCTCCACTGGCTTGTCGTCTTCCCATAGTCGGTTCAGACCAGACGGGATAGCCTTCGTTGCCCTCATGCATCGATGAGCCTTGTGGGCCCAACACACTGTCGCCGGTTTATGGTTTGTCACTCCTCGGGCCACTGTCAGTAGGTACTCACCACTGCTGACCGGGAGCACCCCAACAAACCTTGCCGTTTCAGAGATGCTCTGACCCAGTCATCTAGTCATAACAATTTGGCCCTTGTCAAAGTCGCTCAGGTCTTTACTCCTGGCCATTTCTCCTGCATCCAACACATCAACTTCAAGAACTGACTGTTCACTTGCTGCCTAATATATCCCACCCCTTGACAGGTGGCATTGTAACAAGATAACCAATGTTATTCACATCACCTGTCTGTGGTCATAATGTTTTGGTTGATCGATGTATGTTGTTAAGCTGGAAAGAGTGCAGAGAGGATTTACAAGGATGTTGCCAGGGATTGAGCTATAGAGAGAAATTGAGCGGGCTAGGACTTGATTACGGTGCATAGGATGAGGGGTGATCTTATAGAGGTGCATTAGATCATGAAGGGAATAGACAGGTTTAAGGTGAGAGGGGAAAGATTCAATAGGAACCTGAAGGGCAACTTTTCACATGAGGGTGGTGGGTATATGGAACGAGCTGCCAGAGGAGGTAGTTGAGGCAGGTATGATAACAAAATCTAAAAGGCTTTTGGACAGGTGCATGGATAGGAAATGTTTACAGGGATATGGGCCAAACACGGGCAGGTGGGGCTAGTGTAGATGGGACATATTGGTCGGCAAGGGCAAGTTATGCCTAGGGTCTGTTTCCCTGCTGAATGACTGACGTAATTTCATTCATCTGTTTGTGGAATGTGAAAGTGCAAAACCAGGATTTATTATCAATTTGCCTCTTGCCTTTGGTAGATGAGGAGTCACACACAATTAATTCCTGTTGCACTGGTGAACCAGGTGGGTTCTGAACCACTATCCCTTGGCTTCATGATCTGCTTTATCATTACCAGCATTTTATTCCAGACTTACATAAAAAAATGAATTTAAATTCCCCAGTTGGTAAGATGGACTTCGAACTCCCGTCTCCGGATAAGGTCCTGAGAAATAGAAGCCAGAGCAGGCCATTTGGCCCTTCATGTCCGTCCTGCCATTCAGTATGAACATGGCTGATCTTTAATTTTCCTCAGCTACTTCCCTGTGCTAAGCCCATATTCCTTCTTTGCCGTAGTAACTGTCTTGAATAAACTCTGTGTCTGTGGTTCCGCAGCTCTCTTGGGTACAGAATTCCAATGATTAATGTTCCTGGCCTCTGGACAGATGCACAGTCACAACCCCCAAGCTGTCTTATCTTTCAAAAAGAGCCAGGAAGCCACAAATAGATGGAAAACCCGCAAGGCTCCAGGTAGAGCAGGAAAGGTGACCACGTTCTCCCCCGAGGACCGAACGTACTGGGACTATGAGAGCCATAGGCGCAGAGAGTACACAACACTGTCAAAAGCAGAAACAGACACATAGCGAGTGAGGTGGCAAGGGAAGGCATGCGAGGAGCAAAGTGAAAGTCGAAATGGAGTGCATGAGTGATATGCAGAGTTAGGAAGTAGTATTCAGACAGGAAGATAACCACAGCAAGAAAAAGGGTGACGGCTGCTCTCACTAAATACACGCAGGTGTGTCAGCTGCTGGGTGTATCACCGCAGCACACACAGTGCAGGTTATGTCAAATGACAACAGAGCCCCTGGCGATTTGGTTTCAACTTTGTAAATGAGCAGCCCCACTGGAGATCAGTCAGAGGCCAGACGGAAAAAAAACCCCATGGCTTCAAAATGAGGAGAGGTAATTTATTTTACCTCGGATTCCTCTGCGCGCTGCCTGTCAAACCACAATGTTACTGAAGTCAGTCGTATTGGCAGCAAACTCAATGTGATGACAACACTTATAATTAAATTCAGTGGGTTTTGCGGTTTCATGTTTATTGTGTGGGATCTGATGCTGAGGAGCACTGTCAACTCACTCATCCATGCAGACGGGTTGGAAAATGAGCCTGAACCCCTAATCGATGGAAGAGTTTAGCAAAGCTGCATGTAAGGAAGGTCTTATGGTCTCCTGGTCGATATCTGGCCAGGCTGACAGGCTGCCTGGGATTGCCATGGGGGATACACTGTGGAGAAGATGCTTGAACAACAGCTAGGAGATCACGGCCACAAACTGGTCTCCAGAAGGAAGTTGCCTTCAGCTTTGCAGTAATACTAATAACTGCGCTGTTATCAGCCATTATTACTAAAGGAGAGAAAACTGGACAGCAACTTCCACTGTAGAGAAACAGGAGGTTTTCCAGTCACTGTAGGTTCCAGGTCACTAACTGATTGAAAGTCGGCTGCAGAATAGTTGCCATCATTTATTAGCCACTGACATACACTCCCTTAATTACATAAGGGTTACATCAGAGTGACACAGTGGTAGAGTTGCTGCTTTACAGCACCAGAGACCTGGGTTCGATCCTGACTCCAGGTGCTATCTGTACGGAGTTTGTATGTTCTCCCTGTGACCGCCTGGGTTTTCCCCTCACATTCCATAGACGTGCAGGTTTGTAGGTTAATTGGCTTCTGTAAAATATCCCTGGTGTATAGGGTAGAACTAGTGTCCAGGTAACAGTTGGTCAGTGTGGACTGTAGCTCTAAATTAAACTAAACTAAAGTCAGATTTTACATGTTGGAATCACCTTAAAACTAGGTTGAAAAAAACCTGCTCATCTTGGTTAATACACAAAATAACACAAAGTGCTGGCGTAACTCTGCAGGTCAGGCAGCATCTCTGGAGAACATGGATAGGTGATGTTTCACATTGGGACCCTTCTTCAGCCGTTGCTGCGTGACCTACTGAGTTACTCAAGCACTTTGTGTCATTTTACCTTAAAATTAGGTGCCGATGGTGCTGGTCTGCCCCAGCGAGCCCTTCACCAGCGAGCCCTTCACCAGCGAGCCCTTCACCAGCGAGCCCTTCACCAGCAAGCCCTTCACCAGCGAGCCCTTCACCAGCGAGCCCTTCACCAGCGAGCCCTTCACCAGCGAGCCCTTCACCAGCTGTCGCAGTAACACGGCCGTTGTTGTGGCTCACATTGCGCTATTGCGTTAACAGGCCTGTTAAGCAGCAGCAAGTAAGAATTTCATTGTTTTGTTGCTGATACATACGACAATTAAACACTCCTGGCTCGTGAACTGCTGTTTTTAATTGAAGGTTTGCATTTATTCACTGTCACAATGCTCCCCAAAATGCCCTTTCAGCCAGTGTGGCACATTTGAAGTATAGCCCCTGCTGGGAACAGCAAGATCCCACAAGCAGCAATCAAGGAACGACCAGTCTTAGTCGAGCATAAAATTAGGATTTCTGTCGTCAAAATCTGATCATACACGCACGCCAGACCAGACCACAGTACACTCCGACCACGGCTCAACCACAAGAGGGAGGGCGACAGACCCAGGCAGCTGCCCCATCATCACATATAATTTACAGAGTCACGGTATCCATTTGCCATGCTTAATTACCAGGTCATTCTAGTTAACCGCCTTACTGTGACCCCGGAATCACACACATTAGCCCGACAGCAGATGCCCTTCCCTAAAGGACAACCGATTTCATAACAAACCCTTGGCTTCCTGGTTCTTACTGCCAATAATAATATTTAATGGAATTTAAATTTCTCCAGCTGCTGGAGTGGGATTTGAACTTTTTATCTCTCGATTGTCAACACCAGGCCAGATTAGTAATTTAGCTGCGCTTCTGTGGCCCCGCATAGGTACTGCCAGGCAAAGCCAGCAATCAGGCCAGGAGTCCATCTTCACCACCACTGGCCATCTAGTCATAGCATCGTGGAACTGTTAGACTCCATGGTTTGTAGTGTGAGAGAGCAATCCCTTCACCCCTACTCATCCAAAATATTGCTTTTCTTAAACAAGCAAATTTGGACAAGCAGGTGAATAATTTGAAAACGAAAAAAAAGGGCCTATCATTTTCTTTGTTATTTTTCTCTCTCACTAATTTATAAATTTATTAACCAGATGACTCCATAAGTATTGGGATGAGGAAAATCTTTTTCACTCAGAGAGTTGTAAATCTGTGGAATTCTCTGCCTCAGAAGGCAGTGGATGGTTTCAAGAGAGAGCTAGATAGAGCTCTTAAAGATAGCGGAGTCAGGGGATATGGGGAGAAGGCAGGAACGGGGTACTGATTGTGGATGATCAGCCATGATCACATTGAATGGCGGTGCTGGCTCGAAGGGCCGAATGGCCTACGCCTGCACCTATTGTCTATTGTCTGTTATCACATGGATAATTCTGGCTTCATTCTATATGGGGCATTTCCTTTGTCTTATCCATCGTTCCCCCACCCTCTCGGCACTTAAAACTAACTCGTTTACTCATTTTCCCAGTTCTAATGAAGGACCATCAACATGAACCATTAACTCTGTTTCTCTTTCCACAGATGCTGCCTGATTTGCTGAGAGTTTAGTTTTGGAGATACAGCATGGAAATAGGACCTTTAGCCCACTGTCCGCACCGACAAACGTATACAAGTTCTATCCTACACACTAGGGACAAATTGAGAAGTCAATTAACCTACAAATCTGCACATCTTTGGAGTGTGGGAGGAGACTGGAGCACCCGGACAAAATCCACGTGGTCACAGGGGAACATACAAACTCCGTAGAGATAGCACCCGTAGTCAGGATCGAACCTGGGTATTTGTAAGGCAGCAACTCTACTGCTGTGCCACCCTTACTGTGCTACTGTGTTGCCCTAGTGTTTCCAGCCTTTTCTGTTTTAAGTCATATTTCATAGAACGGTACAAGAACAGGCCCTTTGACCCATAGTCTGTGCCGAACATGGTGCCAAGACCAGTACTCATCTACCTACACATAACCCATATCTCTCTATTCCTTGCATGTCCGTATGCCAATCATTTAAATGTCACTAATGCATCCGTTTCAACCACCATCCCCAGCAACGCGTTCCAGGCACTCACCATCCTCTCTGCGCTGCAAATCTCCTTTAAACTTTGCCCCTCCCACCTTAATGCTATGCCCTACATTTGAATTTACCATCATCAGAAAAAGATTCTTACTGTCATATCTATTTATGCCTCTCATAATTTTATAAACTTCTCTATCAGGTCACCCTTCGATCCCCAGCGTTCAGAGAAAACAATCTGCCTGTCCAACCTCTCCTTTAGCTAATACCCCGCAATCATTCTGGTAAACCTCCTCTGCACCTTTTCTAAAGCCTCCACATCCTTCATGTAATGGGGCAACCAGAACTGCACACAATACCCAAATATGGCCTAACTAAAATCCTGTAAAGGCCCAGACTTCTTGCATCTGCAATCCTTTGATTTAATAAAAACAAGGAGGAGCTTTGCATTGACAAAAACAGCTCATAAATAGAAACAATGGCAAAAAAATTGAATTAAAGTAAAAACGTTTTTTTCTGTAAAACATGTGCTATAATAAACAGAAGGGAGGTTTTAATGATAAGGTACAAGGTATACTGACATTAATAAGCATTGTGGCAGCCTATCGGATTTAATATTGAATTAAACAATTGTGGATCATTTATTTTCTATGTTCTGATGCCGCTTACCAAAGTACAATATAAATCAGTTTTCCCCTCTTCACTGACATTGCTGATCTTATGGGCATTTCCTACAGTTCTGACCTGCATTTCACAGCTTTTACATGTTGCTTTATTTGTTTACCCTCTCTCTAATTACCCTCATTAAATTATTTAAAAAGGTGGCCTCATCAACACTTGATGCCCAAGGCAACTCTATTAGAGATATTCGTTCTCTTATTAACCCTTTACTGCCCTATCTGCAACTTGGAACTGTTGTTAAACTCCGATAGTCTGAGGGTTTGGTTTGACATCTAGGTCACCAGGTGCTGTTTCCCTGCTCCCTGATGCATTTCCTGTTCTCCCTTTATATCCCTGCTGCATTTCCTGTTCTCCCTTTAAATGCAAATCGTTTATTGTTATGTGCACAAGGAGGGTGAGGTACAGGTACAATGAAAATCTTGCTTGTAACGGCATCACAGGCACAAAGACTTAGATAACACACAAAATCATAAATTATACCTGAATTATACATAGATTCTACAGGACAGTGAAAGTCCGCATCGCAGAGGATCTGACGTGGGCAACGCACATTGCCGCACTGGTGGGTAAGGCTAAGCAGCGCCTTTACCACCTTAGACAACTGAGGAAATTCAGAGTGTCACTGAGGATCCTTCATTGCTTCTACTCTGGGGCTGTAGAGAGCATCCTGTCCGGCAACATTACAGTCTGGTTTGGGAACAGCTCTGCCCAGGACAGGATGGCCCTGCAGAGAGTAGTGCGTTCGGCAGAACGCACCATGGGAACTACACTCGTCCCCCTGCAGGACCTATACATCAGGAGGTGCAGATCCAGAGCAAGCAAGATCATGAGGGACCCCTGCCACCCCAGTAACGGACTGTTCCAGATGCTACGGTCAGGCAAACGCCTCCGCTGTCACGCTGTGAAAACGGAGAGGATGAGACGGAGCTTCTTCCCACAGGCCATCAGGACTGTCAACTTTTATAACCCCAGAGACTAAATTTTTGTCGACACTAATAGTAACTTATTAACTTTATTTATATGCTGTAACTGTAATTCTTTTTGTGCACAACCCGCAGGCATTGCACTTTCATTTCACTGCACATCGTGTATGTGTATGTGACAAACAAATTTGACTTGACTTGAAGCAAAAGCACTATCCAAAAAACAAAGCATTAGATACATTAGAAGCATTAGGACCCACTTCGCATACTCACACTCAGGGTTAAACACAGCAGGGCCTGTTTCCTGCTTCCCCCTTAACCCTTTAAATGCACCAGAGCCCATTTTCCCTTGTTGCCTTTAAACACACCAGGTCCTTTTAAACTCACTAGGCTCACTGGAAAGTTTGTTACGCTACTGTGTAAAATTTTGAAAAAGTGAATTTGTTGTGTGTTGTGGTATTAAGTAAGAATAATATCCAATAATCTAGAACATTTGCCAGTGTGGAACGTCACAGTTTTACTGTAACTAGTTTACTTTCTCTCATTTCTGATGAAGGGTCTTTGATCTGAAATGTTAACCGTGTTACTCTTTCCACTAATGCTTCCTAGCCCATTGAGCATTTCCAGCAATTTTTGTTTTTATTTTAGATTTCCAATATCTTCTTTTAAAAAAAAACTTTCACTGATGAGCATCCACCATAAATTCAGGTTGTTTATGGTATTACCGCCAAATAACCACAACGAGGGAGATTGTGATATTGATCTATGATTAGCATCAATATCACAATTCCTGGTGACTGTACACGTAAATAGGAAACCCAGGCAATAATAACCAACGATGAAGGCTGCAGTCCCTGGCAGATAGCAGGAAGGCCCGGATTTCCTCTTCCAAGAATATTAAACATATTCTTCCCATTCTTATTATTGTTGCTGCAATAATCACCATCAAAGAAAGGACAACAAACTATGCTATAAAGCCTAATGGCTGCAGGAAAAGATCTCCCTTATTGAAATCTGTCAGTTTAACAAATCAATTTTACGGGCAATATGGATACAATTTCCAATAAATGTCTGAATAATGGTTAAGTATTCCCTATTGTGAAAAAAATGGAATTACCATTAATATCGAACATCCATAAAAGACAAAAAAAATCCCACTGCAGGAAAAGCAGCTGCTGAATAGTTTAAATATCTCCAAGGAAACATTAGGACCCTAGTTTCCATGCTTCACTTTTGACCTTTCATCTCTATGGTAACATTTTGTTCGGGTTGCCATGGAAGCAGTCTAACTGAGCATCTGTTGCCATTAGAGCTTCTGGCAAGGTGACAAGGCCCAGGCTTAGAGCAAACATCAGGAACGTCTCTTGTCTCACACACTGCAGGTAGAACGCCAAAAGAAAGAGGGTTAACAAAAAACAAAAACAGCCTATAATCACAAGGAATAATTCACAGCGGTCACTAATGTTCTGCTCTGGGCTAAGACCTGCCTGGAGGAGTGTAGCAATATTAAGTAGAGTTCTCGGTGCATGTGCCTACAACAGTAAAAGAAGTGTGCAGCTCTTCCTCTGAAGTTCAGTTCCGTGGCCTTCACCAAGATTGAATTGCAGAATCAACATTGAAAGTTACCACATTGTGCATTTGTCATGTGGAATCAGTGGACAAATTCCTACTATTTTCAGATTGTATACCGTTGAAGTATGGGGTGATGGTGGAGGAATGAAAATTAAAGACATGATAAAAAATCTGCAGAATGCGTGAGCCAGAGGACCAGGGAGGCAGGGCACTTGAAAAGCAGCTCTAAGGGTGCTCAGGGCCAACGGCTGATGCTGGATCCATCCAGTGAGTGCCAGCACAGTCGAGCAGCATCCTTGCCTCTGACGAGGATGAAAAACTGAGGGAGCGAGTCACACAGCAAACGAGCACTGATCACAGCACAGTGGGGCCACTGCCTTTCAAACTCGATCTCATTCCATTCCCTCGGGTGGGATTCACAAGATCAGATGGTTCCGTCCCAGAGTTATTCCTTGAGGCAGGCCGGCTTTTACCTCCCAATCAACCTCACCAAAGTACATTATTTGGATCTTACCACGTGGTTGCTTTTGAAGCTTGCTATGCACAACCTGGCTGACAGATTCCTCACATTACATTAGTGACTGCACATCAAAGAGTACTTTTCTGTCTGTGAGCCATTTGGAGATGACATGAAACCGTGGAAAACCCTGAAAAAAGGCATCTTGTTCTTTTGCTTTCCCCAAGTCATTCTTCCCCAATTATTTTTTCTTCAACTGTCAGGGTCTAACTAACCTTCCATGGTTGTGTCAATACTGTAATATTTCTTCAGTGGCAGTTTGAGGGTAACTATCCTAATTTTATGCCCATAAATTCCTTACCCACGAGTCAGTTGATGTATTCTTTCACAGTTTACTCCTCACAGCTTTACTTGACTCTTTTCTCGGGGAAGGTGCTGCTGAACCTCCCTGGGTTGTGTGACAGGAGTAACTGGTGCGTTAAGCAAAAGCAGGGAGAGCGGTGATTAGGACGAAATTAGTTTGGAAAATGGAAGCCCGCAGCACCATGGGATCAATGACAAGTGGGATTATTTTTTATTTGAACAACTTTATCTGTTGACAACACCGGCATGTGTTCAAAATGATTGCTGCGTATTGTGAACTGTCAATACCCGGTCCCTGATGATATGCCTGTACTCTCTGCATGCTTAAATTGGTCATTAACAATGGCAAATTAATCCATTTAATATGTCTCCGTCCACTTCTCCCTCCAATCCCAGCAGCCACACCTTCTTCTCCCTGTCCCTCTGTTTATGCACAATTCTGAAGGTGACAGGCAATCTTCAAGTGATGCAGAGAGGAAATCCCTGGGACTGCTGCATCCTCAAACCCAATCCCCTCTGTCGTCCAGTGGCCACACACCCTTCTGACAAAAGAGTAGAGCCAATGGAAGTGAAACTGCCCTTTTCCAAGCCTATTGTAACTCTCAGCTCAGTGCTCCAGAGCTATGACCCACTCATTCCTGGGCTATGCTGACCAACCATGTATAATCATCAAATTTACACGAAAGAAACGAGATTAGCAAAGGGCCATCTACTTTGCTGGAAAGGTTTAACAATACGAAAATGCTGAATTCTACTTGTATGCTGCAAAGTACAGATATTGTTATTTTAACATTACACACACAAAATACTTCCAATATAAAATTCATCGTTGTTTTTCACCACAGGCAGGTGTTAAATGACACAGAGGGGAATGTTCAATAGGCTTAAGGTAGCAGTAGGAATTGGAAGGATGGATGGAGTGCAACTTTTTCTTCTGATGGAGCTTGGGAGGTAGTGATTATCTCAGCAATTGTTTCTCCACTCAAGGCCTGATGAAACCTTGAAAACCCCCCACCAAAACTCAGCTGAGGCTGGTGACGGGTCATGTAATAAATTAAAGGTACACTTTTGTCAGGCAATGCTAATTAGAGTTACCATAATTAATGCTGAACCACACAGATAGGCAGCTTAATATCGAGATAGAATTGAAGGGCTCCAGTCTACCTTTTCTTGCTGTATCCCTATGTAAAATAATTCAGCACCCCTTATACAGGGTCTGTGCGAAATGAACATGAAACTGTGGCTTTTCCTGATTTCAGCGCCTTGAATCACTGTAACCAGATGTTGAAAGTCAACACCACTCTTTCTCACCGTGGTTTCAAAAACAAATACTGTCAATCGCTCAGAGCATAGCCACTGTAACCACATACATTACTGTTTCATCAGCAGTATTCATGCAAAGCAGGTAAGGTCTCCAGCTGATTAAACATGGACTAAACTCCCTGCAAGGATAAACGTGCTTGAAACAGACAATCCCAGTATCTTACTGTTTACAGGCAACCCCAGATTACTGGGGCTTGACCTTCATTAAGAAACGGTCTCTTTCACGGTTTTCCAAAAAGGCAATGCCAAGTCAAAATTACATGCATCAGAAAGTGAGAGTTGAAAAAAAGTAAATATGTTTACTTGTTTTTTTTCCATTTAAATTCCATTAGAACTAATTTTATTTTGTATCTCAAAGTTTTGGTGGTGATTTGTGAATTCTGTACGGATGAATTTCCATTACCCGAGGGTCACCTGTATTGCTTGGATGTGTGTCTTAGTTGATTTAGCTTGTGATTACATTCTAATTTGAGAATTTGGACTTTGGAAAAGAACCACTGACTGAGCAGCACAGTGGCGCAGCGGTAGAGTTGCTGCCTTATAGCACTAGAGACCCATGTTCGATTCTGACTACGGGTACTCTCTGTATGGAGTTTGCACTTTCTCCCTGCGACCACCTGGGTTTTCCCCAGGTGCTCCAGTTTCCTCCCACATTCCAAAGACGGGCAGGTTTGTAGGTCAATTGGCCTCTGTAAATTGTCCCTAGTGTGTAGGAAAGAACTTGTGCATGGGTGATTCAGTGGGCTGAAAGGCCAGTTTCCATACTGTAGGTGTAAACTAAACTAAACTATTGGCTGAATCATGGGTGGCAATGAGTCAGCATACAGAAGAGATAGAACACCTGGTTGAGTGGTGCGACAACAACAATGTCGATCAGCTCAATGTCAACTAGACTAAGAAACTAATCGTTGACTTCACAAAGGGAAAGTCGAGAGACAAGTGGCTAATTGTCATGGTGGGTCAGTGATGGAGAGTCAACAGCTTCAATTCCTGAGCATTTACATTTCGGACGACCTGTCCTGGGCCCAGCAGATGGGTGTAATCACAAAGGCAGCGTACCAGCATCTGTGTGTATGTCGCTGAATACTCTAACAGACCTCTATAGACAATAGACAATAGACAATAGACAATAGGTGCAGGAGTAGGCCATTCAGCCCTTCGAGCCAGCACCGCCATTCAATGCGATCATGGCTGATCACTCTCAATCAGTACCCCGTTCCTGCCTTCTCCCCATACCCCCTCACTCCGCTATCCTTAAGAGCTCTATCCAGCTCTCTCTTGAAAGCATCCAACGAACTGGCCTCCACTGCCTTCTGAGGCAGAGAATTCCACACCTTCACCACCCTCTGACTGAAAAAGTTCTTCCTCATCTCCGTTCTAAATGGCCTACCCCTTATTCTCAAACTGTGGCCCCTTGTTCTGGACTCCCCCAACATTGGGAACATGTTATCTGCCTCTAATGTGTCCAATCCCCTAATTATCTTATATGTTTCAATAAGATCCCCCCTCATCCTTCTAAATTCCAGTGTATACAAGCCCAATCGCTCCAGCCTTTCAACATACGACAGTCCCGCCATTCCGGGAATTAACCTAGTGAACCTACGCTGCACGCCCTCCATAGCAAGAATATCCTTCCTCAAATTTGGAGACCAAAACTGCACACAGTACTCCAGGTGCGGTCTCACCAGGGCCCGGTACAACTGTAGAAGGACCTCTTTGCTCCTATACTCAACTCCTCTTGTTACGAAGGCCAACATTCCATTGGCTTTCTTCACTGCCTGCTGAACCTGCATGCTTCCTTTCATTGACTGATGCACTAGGACACCCAGATCTCGTTGAACTCCCCCTCCTCCTAACTTGACACCATTCAGATAATAATCTGCCTTTCTATTCTTACTTCCAAAGTGAATAACCTCACACTTACCTACATTAAACTGCATCTGCCATGTATCCGCCCAATCGCCCTGTCCAAGTCACCCTGCAGCGTTATTGCATCTTCCTCACAATTCACACTACCCCCCAACTTAGTATCATCTGCAAATTTGCTAATGGTACTTTTAATCCCTTCGTCCAAGTCATTAATGTATATCGTAAATAGCTGGGGTCCCAGCACCGAACCTTGCGGTACCCCACTGGTCACTGCCTGCCATTCCGAAAGGGACCCATTTATCCCCACTCTTTGCTTTCTGTCTGTCAACCAATTTTCTATCCATGTCAGTACCCTACCCCCAATACCATGTGCCCTAATTTTGCCCACTAATCTCCTATGTGGGACCTTGTCGAAGGCTTTCTGAAAGTCGAGGTACACCACATCCAATGTCTCTCCCTTGTCAATTTTCCTAGTTACATCCTCAAAAAATTCCAGTAGATTTGTCAAGCATGATTTCCCCTTCGTAAATCCATGCTGACTCGGAATGATCCCGTTACTGCTATCCAAATGCTCAGCAATTTCGTCTTTTATAATTAACTCCAGCATCTTCCCCACCACTGATGTCAGACTAACTGGTCTATAATTACCCGTTTTCTCTCTCCCTCCTTTCTTAAAAAGTGGGATAACATTTGCTATCCTCCAATCCACAGGAACTGATCCTGAATCTATAGAACATTGAAAAATGATCTCCAATGCTTCCACTATTTCTAGAGCCACCTCCTTAAGTACTCTGGGATGCAGACCATCAGGCCCTGGGGATTTATCAGCCTTCAGTCCCATCAGTCTACCCAAAACCATTTCCTGCCTAATGTGGATTTCCTTCAGTTCCTCCATCACCCTAGGTTCTCCGGCCCCTAGAACATTTGGGAGATTGTGTGTATCTTCCTCAGTGAAGACAGATCCAAAGTAACGGTTTAACTCGTCTGCCATTTCTTTGTTCCCCATAATAAATTCCCCTGCTTCTGTCTTCAAGGGACCCACATTTGCCTTGACTATTTTTTTCCTCTTCACGTACCTAAAAAAAACTTTTGCTATCCTCCTTTATATTATTGGCTAGTTTACCCTCGTACCTCATCTTTTCTCCCCGTATTGCCTTTTTAGTTAACTTTTGTTGCTCTTTAAAAGAGTCCCAATCCTCTGTCTTCCCACTCTTCTTTGCTATGTTATACTTCCTCTCCTTAATTTTTATGCTGTCCCTGACTTCCCTCGTCAGCCACAGGTGTCTCTTACTCCCCTTAGAGTCTTTCCACCTCTTTGGAATAAATTGATCCTGCAACCTCTGCATTATTCCCAGGAATACCTGCCATTGCTGTTCTACCGTCTTCCCTGCTAGGGCCTCCTTCCAATCAATTTTGGCCAGCTCCTGCCTCATGCCTCTGTAATCCCCTTTGCTATACTGTAATACCGACACTTCCGATTTTCCCTTCTGCCTTTCCATTTGCAGAGTAAAACTTATCATGTTGTGATCACTGCCTCCTAATGGCTCTTTTACCTCTAGTCCCCTTATCAGATCAGGATCATTACACAACACTAAATCCAGAATTGCCTTCTCCCTGGTAGGCTCCAGTACAAGCTGTTCTAAGAATCCATCTCGAAGGCACTCTACAAACTCTCTTTCCTGGGGTCCATTTCCAACCTGATTTTCCCAGTCTACCTGCATGTTGAAATCTCCCATAACCACCGTAGCATTACATTTTTGACACGCCAATTTTATCTCCTGATTCAACTTGCACCCTATGTCGAGGCTACTGTTTGGGGGCCTATAGATAACTCCCATTAGGGTCTTTTTACCCTTACAATTTCTCATTTCTACAGGTGTACAGAAGAAAATATCCTGCCAGGTTGCATCGTGGCCTGGTACGGCAATTCCATTGCATAGGAACACAAGAGGAACTCAGCCCAGTCCATCACAGGCACAGCCCTACCCAACATCAAAAGCATCTACATGAGGTACAGCCTCAAGAAGGGACCATCTATTTGTGTTTTTTAGCATGATTTGTGTGTATGATATACATTCATGTGTGCACCACTCTCTGTTGTGTATGCACTGTACATGTGGCAAGTATATTGTGTGTATGTGCTTGTGTGTACATGTCTGTGTATGTATGCTTTGTGAATGCCTGCATATGTCGTGTGTGTCTGTATGTTTTCTGCATATGGTGTGCGTGTGTCATGTGCCGTTGGTACCGTTGATGTATTTGCTTTGCCTGGCATTGGGGGACCCAGAGCTTTTCAACTGGATCAGCACTTACTGGCCGCTACCGCTTACAGTTCCAGCGGCCTTTCAAAAGCCAGCACAACAGAAATTAACCATATCTGCATTGTCTTTCAAGAATCCCAGGAAAGCTGCCTTCTTGTAACATGCCTCTAGAGTCCATATCACAACATGACTATAGACTGCAAAAGCCCAATAGTGCATCAGTCATTGTGTTGGCTGCGAGTTTGGTTACACAAGATGTGAGTCCCAGTCTAAACTCTGCTGTATATGTCTGAAGTTTTTCCATTGAACTATACTTGGAATTCACTGGCACTTCATCTAATGTTCCCTTCAAACAAATATTCCATTAAGTGGATGATGCAGTGAGTCATAACACTGTCCTTTCACCTCTGGGAGCAGGATTTGAAGTAAAGCCAGTCCAGGGAGAGTGTGGTCTTCTCTCTGCTGGCTCTGTGTGTCCTATGTGAAGTGATCTCAAACCACAAGGCTTGGTCCCAGGGAACAAAATTGCTTCTGACATTGAAAATCAATGGCATACAAAGACTTACTCTGGTGGAGAACCCAGCAAAGACTGGTATATTCCTAGGGACCACCTGCGTTAAAACACTGAAAGAAAAGATCTAAGGAATGCAGTATTGTACTGCTGAAATGTTTTTTTAATGGAACCCAGAACCAGAATTCATCTTAAAGTCAGAGAAGGTTGAAGCTCAAAAGCAAGTCACAGCCATCCAAAATAGAGCTGGAGAGCGAGTGCTACTTCCTTGCTCTTGGTTCCTTGCCACGTTGTTTCTAACATATAAAGTACAGTTTAAACATAACGAGGTAGTGGCTTCCAAGCTGCCCATTGCCCTCACCCCCATTACTCCTTGAGCCATTACTCCTTGAGCAAGAACATTTCTCCCAATCATCCCTCCTAATCCTTTCCCAGTTTTCTTAAATCTATGCCCCAAACGTGGAAACAAGTCAATAGGACGCAGCACCATTCAGCTCGGCCAACTCCTGTATTGCTGGGAATCCCCTCACATTTGCTGGGGTCCAGTGCGGTGCGAAGTAAGTTGGTATAATCTGGCCTGATAAGGAAAAGGATTAATGCTAATGTATGCACAAGACGTCATTGCTCTGAGACTGAGGGTACAGTGCTCTGGTGACAATAGAGCGCGTGGTACTCTGCACCTGTACTGGCAGTGATTGATGCAAACACTGGCTGACACCGAACCCCGTCAACAACACCAGCATGCCGGTGAAACAATTGGTGCACAGCGTCACACAGTTGCTCACCGCTGGAATAGGAGAACGTCTTTTCCCTCTGCTGTTGTGGGAGCAGAGTGCAAATCCCCACGTCCTCAAACTGGCTTCACCACCAATCTTGTTCACACACGAAGGGATTCAGCACAGCGGTTGACAGGGGTGTCAAACTCATTTTAGGTCATTGGCGGGAATGGGCAAAATGCGACTTCATGTGGCCGAATCAGTTGTGCACATGCGCGCGTGCTCGCACAGCTTTCGTTGCCTTCGTTTTTTCAACCTGCTCTCATGTGTTAAGGGGTTGGACATGCTAGAGGCAGGGAACATGTTCCCAATGTTGGGGGAGTCCAGAATCAGGGGCCACAGTTTAAGAATAAGGGGTAGGCCATTTAGAACGGAGATGAGGAAAATCTTTTTCACTCAGAGAGCTGTAAATCTGTGGAATTCTCTGCCTCAGATGGCAGTGGAGGCCAATTCTCTGGATGCTTTCAAGAGAGAGCTAGATAGAGCTCTTAATGAAAGCGGAGTCAGGGGGTATGAGGAGAGGGCAGGAACGGGGTACTGATTGTGGATGATCAGCCATGATCACATTGAATGGCGGTGCTGGCTCAAAGGGCCGAATGGCCTACTCCTGCACCTATTGTCTCAGTCTCTACTATAAGTACCCTTTACGAATTTTGTTTCTTATGGAGTCCCGCTTTTTGTGTCTATCTTCGGTTTAAACCAGCATCTCCAGTTCCTTCCTACACATTGACAGATACCAATCAGGTGGGGGAGGGAAGGATAGAGATAGCTACATAGGTTGGGAGGGAACAAGGACTCACCAAAGTGCATATTGTGTAATCTGGTAAAACAGAGGTGAAAGAGAGAGAGTGGCGAGAGAGAGAGAGTGGCGAGAGAGAGAGTGAGCGCGGCTGCCGTACAGATACATAATAAATGGTCGTGAATATACTTTTTTCCCCCCAAATCATCCCACGGGCTGGATTTGACCCCTTCGCGGGCCGGATGCAGTAGTTTGACACTCCTGGGTTAAGACAATCATTTGATCCATGTCACGGAGGGAAAGGCCTCATGCCCACCTGTTGGTTTTATAATGCCCACCCTGCTGATTTGTCTCCCCAACACAATACACCTCTAGGCACCTCGGGTGTGCAATGGCTAGCATTGACTTGGTGGACTGCATGACCTGCTTCTGTGCTCTCAGACTTAACCCGCCAGATAACATGAACTTCTCACCGAAACAGGCTCTTTGGCCCATCTAGCACATTCCAACACGTCAGCCCCCTCCCATCTTTCTTCGTATAAATCTCTCAGCTAATCCTCAATTCCCTTGTCTCACATATACTTGTCATAAATGCATTCGCACTGTGTGCTTTAACCATTCCCCGTGGCAGAGAGTTCAACATCCTCACCGCTCTTTGAAATTCTTCTGAATTTTCTATTGAGCTCTGTCAACACTCCAGGTGCTCAAGTTATTATCCATTGGAACAAGACCAAAGAGAATATTCCCACCTTGTGAGGAAGTACCCTGCGTCTGGAAGCCTAATCAATCAAGATTGAGAACTTGACAAATAAGGAACTCTGGTAACCAGTACATCACAGATCCCCTTCCACTGAGTAAGAACCCATTTATATGAAAATGATGCATTACAAGGGAAAGATATAATGAGGCATATTAAACTGATTAATCACCCACCAGTTCACAAGGAGCTTTCAGAGCTTTCACTAACACTGAAGCAAAATAAACCAGCAGTTCACTCAACAGCCAAATGGTAAGGCAGAGATAAAATCTAACTGATTGTTCACATCCTCCACTTCCTCTGTGAGAAGATGAGAATATGCTCAACTTAATGATCACAACACTCAGTTTATGTGGATTGCAGATGTTTATACATCCAATAATGGAGACTGTTTTTACAGAACACTATTCTTGGCAACTAAACAACAGGCGGGTCAAACGGGGGCCTTTCCGTACACTTTCACTGTTGGCCGAGGAGACATAAACAACCCGAGGTCACAGCACTGCAGACAATGAGTTACTTACTGGCGGTTGCCTTTACCACAGCCTGAACACCAATCCTACACACACAACCAGTTCAGCTTTGTTTACAGATACTGCATGGAATCAGGCCTATCGGCCCACCAAGTCCACACCGAACATTGATCACCCATTCACACTAGTTCTATGTTATCCCACTTTTGCATCCATTCCCTACACATTAGGGGAAATTTTGAGGTCAATTAACCTCCAGACTCCAATGTCTTTGGGATGTGGGCGGAAACCGGAGCTCCAGGGAGATACTCATGCCGTCACAGGGAGAAATGTGCAAACTCCACAAAAGACAGTTATCGAGATCAGGATCCAACCCAGGCTTCTGGTGCTGTGAGGCAGTAGCCCTACCAACTGTGCCATCGTTAGACACTACCAATTGGTTGCTTCAAGTTTGGCAATGTTAATCAGCAATGATTGGTAACAGAAGCAATAAATGAAATGGTAAGATACTCTACTCATGTAAACAATACATTTTACTATTCTTACATTGAGATGCAAGTCACTCCTGTGGGACGGGTGGGTTCCCCAGATACTGCAAAGTGATTCTGACCAATCGCAACTATCTATCCCCAACCCCAGCAAACCTCAGTGAGATTCTGGGTTGGGCACATTCCCAAGACTCCAGACTCACAGAGCAGCTGCCTGGCAGCGCCAGAGTCCCAGGTTCAATCCTGACCTAGGGTGCTATCTGCATTCTCCCAGTGGCTGCTTGGCTTTCTTCTGGATGTCCTGGTTAACTTTCACATACCAAAGGGATGTGGGATGGTAGGTTAAAGGCTGCCGTGAATTGCACATAAGTATGAAGGTGAGTGGTAGGTTTAATGGAGAGCGCATGGGAATGTAGGGAGGATGAAGAAGTGGGATTAATGTAAATTACTATTTGATGGTCAACATGGTCAAGTCAAAGGCATGTTTCTGTCTTCCTGACTGTATGACCTGACGCAGACACCAGAATAGTTCCACGTGTCATTTTGGAAGGCCAGATCTCCTTGGGTAATTCACAAGCATTCTGCTTCTTCTGTTTCATAAAAAAGTGATGCAAGCACACCATCTTTACTCAAACAAGGAAAGAAAATACCAGTGGCTGTTCACAGACAAGGCTTTCAGGTCAGATAGAGTAATCTGAGAATCATGGAAAAGCTGCCCAAGTGCTCTAATGGTCATGGAATATCAGTTTATTAAGCACTCGTGTCAAAACAAAAAACAGTGTTAAATTATTGGCAGTAGTAGCAGCAGACTCTATCTGCATATCCCAACATTATCTCCAATGCATGCATTGCACCTCGGCTGGTGCAGCCACAATGTGCCCAGGGTCTGACATTAACCCTGTATTGTTCACCAGGTGTACTTGGTAGCACCGGTGCAAAAATTGGAAAGCCAGTAAACCAAGCAGTGGACTAGTGATGGCAGTTCTGTCTCTACAGCTCACACTCACGCAACACTTTACACATTCTGTCTTCACACGGAAAGAAAATCACGTACATATACATACACAATATCTCCTTCACACACTCACACAGAAACATTTACAAATACACACAATCTCAAGCTCACACAGGCACGTAGTCTCTCCCTGTCTCACACGCACACATAAATTCACAAACATACGCACATCATTTTACAATCAAGCTCGATTTCTCACAAACATACAAAATATGCATACACCCCCAAAATCTCTCCAGTCACACAATCTCAATCTCACAGATACACAACCATACTCATAAATATCTCGGCAGCTAACTGATTTAAGTCCACTAATGCTGCTTTTCACTTTTAATCCCAACTTTGTATCATGGGCTGACCTGTATCTGTATCTCACTGAGATCGTAATGTGCTAGGAACTTACTCTGCACAAATTAACTCTCATACATCCTGCATTAAAATAGAGAGAATTCTGGTAGTCTGGGATGTGTTCAGCAAACTTGATACCCAGAGGCATACCAGTAGCTAGCTGATGGCCAGGATTGCCACAGCACCATTAGCACAAAGGTAAACATACAAGCTGCCAAGTGGGATTTCACATGGACGCTTCAGAAATGCTGCCTTGCTGGAGGAGTCAATTAAAAGTGTCAGTCTTTGCTGCCCTGGTTCTGCGGAGCTGCCGGTAATGGACAGCACCTCAACTGGCTGCTCGCAGGATATCTGTGATTAGCATTAACCCAGGACACTGCAGGGGACAGCATCTGATTCTCTTATTGAAGTGCGATTCAATAAGAGGCAGATTAAAAGGCAACAAAACTGGCGATTAGTAAAATAATAGCAGGAAAGAACATCACGGGATTAAATGGGCCCACGAATGCACATAATACACAACACAGTAACAAAAGAGACTGGCCAAACAGGAAGCAAGGCGATACAGACGTGCACACACACACAATGGAAATTAGTTTGGAGAATTCCACAAAACCCTGGAGTAATTTTGCACACATTTCTGGACACCTAACGCTAAATGGAAAATTCGTCTTGTTTTTCATTCTCCTGAGCACTTTTTTTTCTGGTGTAAACCTCCCCCAAATGACACCAATTGTGCAATGCACAAGATTTGCCTGCAGAGAGATTTTCTATTTCATTAAGTCTGAAAAATGACAGTTTTTACTTTCTCACAATACAATGCATTTTTACTAATCCCATTTCCTCTAGCATTGTGCTAGAGGGCAAACACTCAAAATGCACTCGCCTTCACTGAGATCTACGATCTCCTATGACTTCAAGTTTCACCTCATACATGTGCAACAAACAGCCTGCTGGCTGGAAGAGCTCAGTGGGCCGAGCAGCATCGGTGCAGGGAAATGTGCAGTGACATCAAAACCCTCCAGCCCCCTATCACCCAGCTTCCTTCTCCTCCCCCACCCACTCCAACTGCACACCACCCACACTCTCCTTCCTTTGGGTACCCTCTCCCCATTATACCCATCTGCCCACCCTACCTCCCTTACTTGGTTTCATGCTTTACGTTCCTTTCCTATCAGACTCCATTACCTACATCCCTTTTCTGCCTCCACACTATCACCTCTATCGCTTCTTCCACCATTCCCTCCCTCATCTGCCCATCAATCCCTCCTTACCCGGATCCACCCATCGTCTTGCCAGCTCTTGCCCACTTCTTCTCATCACCCCGTTATACTTACCATCTCCCCTCCATTCTTTCAGTCATAAGGTCACAAGTGATAGGAGGAGAATTAGGCCTTTCGGCCCATCAAGTCTACTCACCATTCAATCATGGCTGATCTATCTCTCCCTCCTAACCCCATTTTCTTGCCTTCTCCCCATTAACCGCTGACACCTGTACTAATCAAGAATCTATCTATCTCTGCCTTAAAAATATCCATTGACGACCTCCACAGCCACCTCCAATATCGATTGACGACCTCCACACCTAAAACACTGATTATCCATTTCTCTTCACAGAGGTTGTTCGACTGTATGAGATCCTTCAGTTTGTTGATCCAGATTCCAACATCTGCAATCTCTTATGTTTCTGCCTTACACATGGGACATGAGCATTTTGTCCATGTAGGTCGGAGTGGAGAAAGCTTTCTCTGCAGCTGTAACACTATATTCTGAACTCTTTATTTTCTCTTTTGCACTAACTGATACAATCATGTTGGGTCTGATTTTCCTGTATCGCACACAAAACAGTTTTTCACTGTATCTTGGTATGTGTGACAACAAGAATCTAAAAAGAATACCAATACCAGGCGAGGTATTGGAGGGTGGTGAATTCCTGGAATTTCCTGCACCCAAGGTTAGAGGAGGACGGATCATTAGAAATATTGAAGATGGAGAAAGATAAATATTTGAAAGATCGCGGAATTGTGGGTTGATGGGAAACTGGCAGAAAGAGGCAGCCGAGATCACCCATGATCACATTGCATGGCAGGACAGGGTTGAGGACTGAGTGGATTACCCTGGCTCCGATATTCTTGTATTGAATCTAGTAACTTATTTTTCCCCTTCTCCGAATCCAGTCAAAGCTTTACAGACTGCACCTTCATGGAAACGGTTTCTCTCTGATACATTGCCCTGCAGGGCAGACTTTGGCAGTGTCACTCAATCAAGGGGAGTGCTTCCTTTAAATACATTATCTATATACTAAAACTCGTTTGCTTGTCTGTTTGCTCCTGAACTACAGCCAAAACGGTACACAATAGCGCGACAATTTTAGGCCCACCGTACTCACTGTCATCCCTTTGGTGCTAATGGAAGTTTAATTGAAATCGGTGTTATATTTTTAAAAGTTATTCATATTTTAAAGTTTAAATCTATCTCCTAGGGAGGAAGGGGGGGAGGGACGGAGGGGGGGGGGGGGGGGGTGGAGGAAGGGGGGTGGAGGGATGGGAGTGGAGGGAGGGGGAAGATAAGGGGGTTGAGGGGGATGGTGTGGGGGGAGGGGGAAGGGGAAGGGAGGGGGAGGGGGGGAGGAGAGGGTGCTGCACCAATGCAAGAGAGGTTTGGGCCCAAAGGGTCCACTTCGTCTAGTACCTCTTAAATCTGAAGACCAAATAACGTGCCTAATGGGAGCGAGTCTGGGTGAGGGCCGGGAGAGCTGAAGCTTAGATGTTTCCCCACTCCAATGCTGAGTGAGATGTGATTGGCATTGGTTCATTAGTGTCACTGGTACTGAGATATGAGAAAAACTTTGTGATATCCAAGCAAATCGTACTATACACAAGTACAATCAAGCCATACACGTACATGAGGTAGTGCAAAGAGAAAAAACATAGAAACATAGAAAAATAGGAGCATGAGTAGGCTATTCGGCCCTTTGAGCCAGCACCGCCGTTCAATATGATCATGGCTGATCATCTAAAATCAATACCCCGTTCCTGCTTTTTCCCCATATCCCTTGATTCCTTTAACCCAAAGAGCTAAATCTAAATCTCTCTTGAAAACATCCAGTGAATTGGCCTCCACTGCCTTCTGTGGCAGAGAATTCCACCGATTCACAGCTCTCTGGGCGAAGAAGTTGTTCATCATCTCAGTCCTGAATTGCCTACCCCTTATTCTTAAACTGTGACCCCTGGACTCCCCCAACATCGGGAACATTTTTCCTGCATCTAGCCTGTCCAATCCTTTAAGGACTTTTAATGTTTTTATAAGATCCCCTCTCATCCTTCTAAATTCCAGTGAATACAAGCCCAGTCGACCCATTCTTTCATCATATGTCAGTCCCGCCATCCCGGGAATTAACCTGGTGAACCTACACTGCACTCTCTCAATAGCAATAATGTCCTTCCTCAAATTAGGAGACCAAAATTGTACACAATACTCCAGGTGCGGTCTCGCCAGGGTCCTGTACAACTGCAGTAGGACCTCCTTGCTCCTAAACTCAAATCCTCTCGCAATGAAGGCCAACATGCCATTAGCTTTCTTCACTGCCTGCTGTACCTGCATGCTTACTTTCACTGACTGATGTACAAGCACACCCAGGTCTCGTTGCACCCTCCCTTTTCCTAATCTGACACCATTCAGATAATAATCTGCCTTCCTGTTCTTGCCACCAAAGTGGATAACCTCACGTTTATCCACATTATACTGGATCTGCCATGTATCTGCCCACTCACCCAACCTGTCCAAGTCACCCTGCAGCCTCATAGCATCTTCATCGCAGCTCACACTGCCACCCAGCTTTATGTCATCCACAAACATGGAGATGTCACATTTAATTCCCTCATCTAAATCATTAATATATATTGTAAATAACTGGGATCCCAGCACTGAGCCTTGCGGCACCCCACTAGTCACTGCCTGCCATTCTGAAAAGGACTTGTTAATTCCTACTGTTTGCTTCCTGTCTGCCAACCAGTTCTCTATCCATGTCAATACCCTACCCCCAATACCATGTGCTCTAATTTTGCACACTAATCACTTGTATGGGACCTTGTCAAAGGCCTTTTGAAAGTCCAGATGCACCACATCCACTGGCTCTCCCTTATCCATTCCACTTGTTACATCCTCAAAAAATCCCAGGATTAGTTAAGCATGATTTCCCCTTCATAAATCCATGCTGACTTTGACCGATCCTGTCACTGCTTTACAAATGTGCTGCTATAATATCTTTAACAATCGACTCAAGCATCTTCCCCACTACCGATGTAAGGCTAACTGGTCTATAATTCCCAGTTTTTTCTCTCCCTCCTTTCTTAAAAAGTGGGGTTCCATTGGCTACCCTCCAGTCCACAGGAACTGATCCAGAGAGAACATTGGAAAATGATCACCAATGCATCCACGATTTCTAGGGCCACCTCCTTGATTATTCTGGGATGCAGACCACCAGGCCCTAGGGATTTATCTGCCTTCAATCCCAACAGTTCACCTAACACCATTTCCTGCCTAACGTGGATTCCCTTCAGTTCCTCCCTCCCACTAGATCCTCAGTCCCCATGTATTTCTGGGAGATTGTTTGTGTCTTCCTTTGTGAAGACAGTACCAAAGTACTCGTTTAACTGTTCTGCCATTTCTTTGTTTCCCATTATAAATACACCTGCCTCTAATTGTAAGGGACCTAGATTTGTCTTCACAAAAAATACCAGAGTGTAGAATATAGTGCACAGCTTTACAATGACAGGGAAAAGGCAGATAAAAAACAACTGCAAGGGCCGCAGTAAGTCGGCACGGCACAATCCTGAAGCCCGGGCTATGATTGTGCATTGTGGTAATGGGATCAATCTGATGTCCAGGCTCCGTGCACCCACAGCCATCTTTAGTTGCCATTTACAGCAGGAGGTGTTTAACAAGTGGACACCATCCCTCCCACCAACCAGGAGCTATACTGTGCTACACCAGCTGACATTAACTCTCTCGGCAAGCACCTCACACCAAGTCAGCAGCCTTAAAGATCTGCTTAGCTCAAAGGAAGGCCAAAGCATCACTTCTCAATTCTCCAGCCCACTGAAGTCTTTTGATGTGCAATAGCTGTTGTAAGAACAGCATCCAAGTTGAACACGACAAGGTGTTAATTACCAGATAATCTGTTCTTAGTGATGCTGGCTGTGGTGGCAGTCATGACTCAGTAGGCAGAGCTCTCACTTCTGAATTAGAAGGCTGCCAATTCATGCCCTCCTCCAGAGAAGCCACAAGCCTACACTGACATTACATGTACAAGTGATACACTCCTGCGGGTATCGTGTTTCAAGTGAGTTTATTCTGATCCCTCACGTAAATAAATGTATGGGTTTACTATTGTCACACGCACTGAGATACTGTGAAATGTTTTGTTTTGTGTGCTGTCCAGGATCTTACTGCTGTATGACCATCCTCCAACTCACCCAATTCCACCTCCCCACTGACAGCCCCTGCCTCACACCTCCCTCTCACCTCTTAACTGGCTATCTCCCCTCCACACTCTCAGTCTTAATGCAGGGTCTTGACCCAAACATTGACCATCTGTTTGCCTCCTCAAACGCCGCGTTCCATCAGCAGTTTATTTTTTTGCTGTACGATCATGTTCTGGTATAGCCATTGTGTGTGCCTTTTCCAAATATTTGTGTGCGTATGTGCATCTCTGCCTTTACCTGCACGTTTGTGATTGCGAGCATGTATGTGTTTGTATGAGTGTGTGTGTGCGCGGGTGTGCACAAATGTGTAAGCGTGCAAGTCTCTGTATGGTGTGTGTGTTTGTATGTGTGGCTGATATTGGGTGCATGTGTGTATGGCAGGTATACGTGCATGGAAGGTGTGTGTACATGTGTGCACGTGTGTACGCACATACATTCTCAAAGTCTCTAAAAAGATGTAATATTCTCATCAAATCCTCTTTGGGAATGAGGTAGGGCAAGTGACTGAAGTGTCAATGGGGCAGTATTTTGGGCCCATAATTTTATTAGATTTAGTTATGGAGAAGGATAGGACTGCCCATAAGTTAAGATCCTAAATTGGGCAAGATCAATTTTGGAGATGTTGGCTGGTACTTGCATAGGTCTAAGGTACCCCATCAGCATTAATGGTCTGAATGGGAGATGGTCAAGAGTTTTAAGTTTCCAGGTGTAAATATCACCAACACTTTGTCCCGGACGAATCACTTTGAAGCTATGGCCAAGAAAGCACACCAATGGCCAAGAAAACTGAGGAAGTCCGGCAAATATCCCATCCCCCAAGCAGCAACATGATTTTGCTGACTCTGATACTGAAAGCCCTAAGACTGAAGAACTCACATGGAGTCCTGGTTTGCTTGATACAACCCAGATACTCAGATGCACAGTCACTGAAAGGAAGCATGCAGGTACCAGTCACTGAAAGGAAGCATGCAGGTACAGCAGGCAGTGAAGAAAGCCAATGGAATGGTGGCCTTCATAACAAGAGGAGTTGAGTATAGGAGCAAAGAGGTCCTTCTGCAGTTGTACAGGGCTCTAGTGAGACCGCACCTGGAGTACTGTGTGCAGTTTTGGTCTCCAAATTTGAGGAAGGATATTCTTGCTATTGAGGGCGTGCAGCGTAGGTTTACTAGGTTAATTCCCGGAATGGCGGGACTGTCATATCTTGAAAGACTGGAGCGACTAGGCTTGCACACACTGGAATTTAGAAGGATGAGAGGGGATCTTATTGAAACATATAAGATTATTAAGGGGTTGGACACGTTAGAGGCAGGAAACATGTTCCCAATGTTGGGGGAGTCCAGAACCAGGGGCCACAGTTTAAGAATAAGGGGTAGGCCATTTAGAACGGAGATGAGGAAAAACCTTTTCAGTCAGAGAGTTGTAAATCTGTGGAATTCTCTGCCTCAGAAGGCAGTGGAGGCCAATTCTCTGAATGCATTCAAGAGAGAGCTAGACAGAGCTCTTAAGTATAGCGGAGTCAGGGGGTATGGGGAGAAGGCACGAACAGGGTACTGATTGAGAATGATCAGCCATGATCACATTGAATGGTGGTGCTGGCTCGAAGGGCCGAATGGCCTACTCCTGCACCTATTGTCTATTGTCTATGCAAGCCTTGTAATTTTTAATAAATTCCATGAAGTTGCAATCTATAGTCCTTTCATTGTTTTACAATATCCATTTCCTTTTGTTTCCTACAACAATATCCTGATTTACTGGATCTTCTCTCCTGTAAGTTACATTTGGAGTATTGTGTTCAGTTTTGGTCACCCCGTTATAGGAAAGAGCGCAGAAATTTTTTTGAGTATGTTGCCAGGACTTGAGGGCCTGAGCTATTGGGAGAGGTTGGGCAGGCAGTGGAGCTGCCTTCCTTGGAGCACAGGAGGATGAGGGGTGATCTTATAGAGGTGTATAAGCTTATGAGGGAAATAGATAGGGCAAATGCACAATATTTTAACCAGAGTAGAGGAAACAAGAATCAGAGCTCAAAGGTTTAAGGAGCTCAGAAAGATTTACTAGGAAGATGTGGGGCAACATTTTCACACAGTGGGTGGTGGGTCTATGGAACAAGTTGCCAGAGAGGTCATTGATGCATGTACTATAACAATATTTAAAAGGCATTTGGACAGGTACATGCATAGGAAACGTTAACAAGGATATGGGCCAAACGCAGCCAGGTGGAACAAGTGAAGATGGGACATCTTGCTTGGTAAGGGCAAATTGGGACGAAGGGCTTGTTTTCCGTGCTGCATGATGTTATGATTCCAAGTGGCCGCCGATGTTTTGTTTGTTCTTGGCTGTGATGTTCAGGCCACAATTTTTTTCATGCATTAATAAACCAGTACAGAGACTGCACATTCTTAAAAGTCTAAGTAGCTTTGCTCAAGGCTTATGATTCAGGATAGATTTATCACCTGCTTGCTTCCTTCCAATAAGGGAAGTTAATGTTGCTTTAAAGGACACCAAAAGCCAGCAGCATCACGTACGAAGAATTTCTAATCAGGATGTGGATCCGGATGTGCACAGGGAATTGCTGTCCAAGATATAACACTGCCTTCCACTTGCACAGTGGCATGACTTTACATTAGAGTCTTTAAACCGTGGATGGAAGTGACAGGCTACACTTTCTGCATCAGTCCCTCCTAGCCATCTCTAACAGTAGCACACAATGACCATGCTGGTTAACTGATGCTCCTCTCTCCTTTGTGTCCTGGCCAATATTAAATACAAAAATAAATGCGCCCCAAGGGGAAAAAAAACAGGATGTGTGAAAGCTAGAGAGATTGACAGTCAGTAAAACTTGTGGGCCAGGGTAGGAATGGGCAGGCGGCTCTGTTACACAAGAAAACGCAAGGGCATTTCCAAACCTTCACTATCTGCAGAGAGAACCTTAAGCAGGGATCAAGCGGTGATCAGTGCTAAGTTTAGTTTAGAGATACAGTATCAAAACAGCCCTTCTGCCCACCAGGTCCACGCTGACCATCGATCAACTGTTCACACTAATTCTATGTTATCCCACTTTCTCATCCACTCCCTATACACTAGGGGCAATTTACAGAGGTCAATTAACCTATAAACCCGCACGTCTTTGGATGTGGGAGGAAACCGGAGCACCCGGAGAAAATCCACGCGGTCACAGGGAGAGCTCCAGTTAATGTCCTTGGGGGCACAATGTCCACCCTCATAGGTGTTGGTGAGAATTTGTTAGGTGGATTTAAGAGGGTTTCTTGAAACATTATGTGGATAGTCCAACTAGCAGAGGGACCGTACTGGACTTTGTATTGTGCATCGAGCCTTGCCCGGTTTTTCACTGGAAGAGCATTTTTGGGAACAGTGATCACAAGTCCATAAGATTTTAGATAGTTATGAATAAGAATAAGCCTTGACTTTTTGAAGGGAGGTACTAAATAGGGGTAAGGCACACTACAACATTGTTAATCTGGAGCTAGGGAGAGTAAAGTAGGAGCAGCTGTTATTGGGCAAGTCCACATCAGACATGTGGAAGCATTCAAAGATCAGCTGATTAGAAGAACTCAGGACCGAGATGTTCCAGTAAGGAGGAGGGATAAAGATGACAAAGTAAAGGAAACTTGGATGATCAGAGGGGTTGTAAATCTGGTCATAAGGGAAAAGGAAGAACATGCAAGCTTTAGGAATATGAAGTCAAATAGGGCCTTTGAGAAATATAAAGCAAGCAGGAAAGAACTCAAGCAGGGAATTTGAAGGGCCAAAAGAGACCATGAAATGTCATTGGCAAGTCAGCTTTTTATACCTACATTAAAAACAAGAGGGTAACTAGGGAGAAGGTAGGACCATTCAAGGGTAAAAGAGGGAATTTATGCCTGGAGTCAAAGGATGTAGGCATGGCACTAAACAAGTACTTTGCATCTGTATTCACCAAGGAGAAGGACATGGAGATCAGTACGGGTATACAAATACACTGGAGCAATTGAGATCAAGAAGTATGTGGTGTTGGGACCCTTGAAAAGCATGAAGGTGGATAAATCACCAGGTTCTGATGGGATCTGCCACAGGTTGTTGAGAGAGCCAAGGCAGAAGATTGCAGGGACCTTGACAAAGATCTCTGCATCCTCTCTGGTCACAGGGGAAGCCCCCGAGGACTGAAGAGTGGCCAATGTTGTTCTTTTGTTTAAGAAAGGAAGTAGAACAAACTGTAGGCCGGTGAGACTCACGTCACTGATGGGGAAGAAGCCATTGGAGAGGATTCTTCGGGGATAGGATTTACTCACATTTGGAAAATAGTGAGATAATTAGGGACAGTCGGCATGACTTTGCCCATGGCAGATCACATCTTGCTAAACTTAAGTGAATTTTTGAGGAAGTGACAAAGATGATTGGTGAGAGTAGGACAATAGATGTTGACTACATGGATTTTAGTAAGCCGTTTTATAAAGTCCCTCTTGGTAGGCTGATCCAGAAGATTAGGATGCATGACTTGTTAGTTTGCTGACTTGTTAGTTATGCTGAGTTGTTTGTTTGGATTCAGAACTGGCTTACCCAGAGAAGACAGAGGGTTGTGGTGGAAGAATGTTATTCCGGCTGGATGTCTGTGACTTGTGGTGTCCCACAGGGATCTGTGTTGGGACCTTCGTTCTTGGTGATATACATTAACGATTTGAACATATGTGTAGATAGATGGGTTAACAAGTTTGCAGTCCACACCAAAATTAGTGGAGTGGTGGACTGTGAGGAAGGCTGTCAATGAATGCACTGGGATACAGATCAGCTACAAATATGGGTGGAGAAATAGCAGATTGGAGTTTAATCTGAGCAAGTATGAGGTGTTGCACTTTTGGTAATTTGAATGTAAGGGGGAAGTGTACGGTTAATGGCAGGACCCTTAAAATCACTGATATACAGAGGGATCATGGGGTCCAAGTCTATAGCTCCCAGAATAAGGCAGACAAGTAAATAGAGCGATGACGTATGGTTTGATGCCATTAATGTTCTCTGCCTGCATGTGATCCCTATCCCTCCATTCCGTGGATGTCTAGGTGTCTATCTATGCTATTAAAGTGTGCTGCCATTAAATGTAAACATTCCCCTTACAGTTGACCTCCCAAAGTACAACACCTCAGTTATCTGGATTAAACTCCATCTACCAGTCTCTACCCATATCTGTAAACTGATCTATAATCCTGCTGTATCCTTGGATAATTGTCTTCACTGTCCCTAGCTCCACCAATTGTTGTTCACATGCTGACTTGCTAACCAACGCATCTATATTTTGTGTAGGAACAAGAAATTACAGATCTTGGTTTACACAAAAAGACACAAGTACCGAGCAGGTCTGGCATCACCTCTGGAGAACATGGATAGTTGCCATTTCAGGTCGGGAGTCTTCATCAGACTGAATGTGTTGGGGGGTGGGGAGAAAGCTTTCTTTCCCCTCCACACCACAATCAGCCTGAAGAAGGATCCCTGCCTGACCCGCTGAGTTGCTCGAACACTGAGTACATTTTGTGTAGGTCATTTATATATATCACAAATAACATATTGCAGCACTGATCCTCACGGAACACCAATGGTCACACATTCTGGCCTGAATAACACTCCTCCATTGTCCTCCTCAGTCTGAAGGGTCTCGACCTGAAACGTCACCCATTCCTTCTCTCCAGAGATGCTGCTTGTCCCATTGAGTTACTCCAGCTTTTTCTGCCTATCTTCGGTTTAAACTAGCATCTGCAGTTCCTCCGTACTCACTCCTCCATTACTACTCTCCAATGTGTTAGCCAATTCTGAATCCAAACTACCAAATCACTGGACCCCATGCAACTTAATGTGTAGGAAAGAACAGCAGGTGCTGAAGAACTGCAGGTCTGAAGAAGGGCCTCAACCCGAAACGTCACCCATTCCTTTTCTCCAGAGATGGTGCCATGCAACCTAATGTAGGAAAATAACTGCAGATGCTGGTACAAATCGAAGGTATCACAAAATGCTGGAGTAACTCAGCAGGTCAGGCAGCATCTCAGGAGAGAAGTAATCGGTGACGTTTCGGGTCGAGACCCTTCTTCAGACTAAGGAGGACAATGGAGGAGTGTTATTCAGTCTGAAGAAGGGTCTCGACCCGAAACATCACCCATTCTTTCTCTCCTGGGATGCTGCCTGACCAGCTGAGTTACTCCAGCATTTTGTGATACCATGCAACTTAATATTCGATATCAGTGTACCATGATGGATCTTGTCAAATGCCTTACTAAAATTCAAATAGACAACATCCACTATCTTACCCTCATTAATCACTTTTGTTGCCTCCTCATAAAAAGCAATCACCTGCCTCAAACAAAGCCATGCTGACGATCACTAATTAGCAAATTCTCTTTCAAATGGAAGTAAATTCTATTGCTAAAAATCCTCTCTAATAACTTCCCTAGGCTATTTAGAGGACCACTGTCCTATAATTTCCTGGATTATTCCAATTTCAGTTTAGAGAGAGAATAAGGTGCAGAACAATGGGGAAATATAGAGTTGGAGTATAGGACTGATGAAGAGTGATGACCTCCCACCTGGGAGGTCCTGAGGGATCAAATGTTCACATCAATTGTAATAATGAAGTCAGATTAGTTATAGTATTCTTCCAGTACCTACATTAAATCCAAAAATGACTATAGTATCCATTAACTTAAAGCTAAAGCTAAACAGCTTTCCTTTACTTTTATGTGATAGCTTTTCAAAGAAGTTAGATTTAGTTAATGAGATTGACTTTTCCACATGTCTTAAATAAATGAATGGTTTCACTTTCTCGTTATCTATTTCTCATAGGTCATTCAATAAGGCAAACTCTACTGGAAACAAAAAGCTTAAAGTTCTCCTAACTGTTTATAAAAATAGCTTCTGACTTATGCCTAATGGCATTTATTGCTGTCGGATCTTCCCATTTTCCATAGGTGTTGATTAAGGTGGTCTTTCTTCCTTAATTATCAGAAAGCAAACTGAAATAATGTGACATTCAGGCTTAAGTGCCTATGGAACAACAACAAGGTTTACCACCTTGTGACAGAAAGATATTCAGATATTATCCATTTTACTGTTCATACAGTCAGGGGAGGGAGAGTGGTGAATGAGAGAAAATGGATGAGAAGGGCAGAGGGTCATCAGCAAAGGGAGACTGGGAGGCAGGAAAGAGAATGTGTAAAATGGAGATATTTAGAAACAGGGATGGAATAAGGGAGAGCAAAAAGAAGCAGAGAAATAGTGTAAGGGAGAAGAAAAAGAATTGGCGTGAGAGGATGGGAAAATAGGAAGAGAGGGGAGAGAGTGGAGGGAGAGAGCGTGGAGGGAGAGAGCAGAGAGGGGAGAAGGCAAAGGTGCACAGCTAAACTCAAAATGTTTCTGATATTCATCTTTGTTGTACAAAGAATTTCATGTCAATTGCACAAACCTACAGTACATGTAATTAATCCCCTGAGTTGAATCGATGCTCTTTAGGTTACACAGTGCGAAGTGAATCCATCTTTTTTTCACATAACTTAAGGAATGCACTACTAAAGAAAGTCGCGTTGAGATTCATTTGCTTTGATTTATCACTCCAGTGGGATGCCAGGAAGATTTACTCCTTGATATATTACTGTTTCTGCCATCAAACTGAATCTGAGAACAATTTAAAAGTTGCCATCCCGCTGACAAATCTTCACTTCTCTCCCGTCATACCTCCTGCTGGAATTATGGCGAGAATGAAGTATCTGCACCACCCTCCAAACCTAGGCCTGTTGCACAAAACAATGGGCTCATGATGGCGTAGTGGTGGGTGGGTGTGTGGGTGAGGGTGAGCTCTCCCTCCACGGCAGACAGGATGTGGCTGTTGAGAGCACTGTAAAACTATAGTTTTTATAAGGAGATAAGGGGAAATGTCTTTAGTCAGAGGGTGATGAATCTGTGGAATTCTTTGCCACAGAAGGCTGTGGAGACTAAGTCAGTGGATATTTTGAAGGCAGAGATAGATAGATTTTTGATTAGTACAGGTGTCAGTGGTTATGGGGAGAAGGCAGGAGAATGGGGTTAGGAGGCAGACTTGATGGGCCCAATGGCCTAATTCTACTCCTATCCCTTATGACCTTAGTCCAGCTTTATGTGTCTATCTTCAACCAGAGGAAAGCCACTCGGTTAGAGGGAGAGCCTGCAAACTCCACTTTGACAGCCTCGGAGGTCAGGACTCAATTCAGGTCCCTGGACCTATGTTCTATTAAATCCACCACTGAAAGTCAGGGCAGTAGAATGTGTCCGTAAAAAGCTAGCACTGGCCTGTGTGGTCTGATTAGATGGAGGGAAGAGAGATGTTGATAAGTTTTATGCTGCATTCCCTTTTTTCTTTGCTGATTTTCAACCACCCCTCCCAGCTGGGAGGCGGCTATCTGTCTCGTATGATCATTCTCAATACGGGTGTATACAGAGCATTGGTAAAGCAGCGGGAGGGTGGGTGGAGCTAGAACAGTAGTCTACTGTGGTAGATTATTCATTGGGCATCACAGCACAGACAAAATGTCATCCTGTGCTTGCATGGCATCACAATTGGCAGGTAGGCATGAAACAGAATGGGTACTGCAAGTAGCACTGCCATCTCAGTTCGAGCAACCCAAGTTCAATCCTGGCCTCTGGTGCAGTCTGAGTGGAGTTTGCTCTGGCTTCCTGTGACCACGTGAGTTTCCCTCCCACCCCAAAGAAAGATTCACTGACACAATAAATTCTCCCTGAAGTAGGCGGCTGACAGGAGAATTGGGAGAAGGAGAATGTTAACAAAATAGGTTACAGATAACAGAGAAATAAGTGGGGGAATGGTATTGCTTTAAGACTCAGCAAGTTTCCACAGTCAGCAGCAAGCTGATCATCAGATTATCTGGCTTTTTAAGGTTGTGTTTTTGAGTGGAACACATCAACCACGACATTGCGGTTGTTTTATTTCAAAAAACCTTTCATGGGATTATTCCAGTGCACCTGAGAGAACAGACAGGCCAGGCCCTCAGTCCTGTCTCCCATCTGAAAGACAGATGCTCCCTCAGTGCAAACTCCCTAAGGCATCAAAGCTTGAACCAAGGATCAAAATGGGACCAGTCTACAACAGTGGCTACACTTCAAAAGCACTTCTTTAGCTCTAAAGCACGTTGAGCTGCCTTGATTGTGAAATGCTCTAAGAAATTCAAGTTCATCTTTTCTTTCCCTGGTGTTTGTCATTCAGTAGCGCGGAGGACAGTGTTGATATGCAAATCGAAGCACGAGGCCCCTTATTCCTTGTGAGTTGCACGTCTCAGACAAATATATATTCGTCAAATAAACGGTACAATACACTCATAAATAAACTTACACCAATTCAGAAACTCAAACATGTAAACGCACTCTCGACATGTCTAACTCACTGACACAATACTCTCCCTTGGGCCTGTTCATTCTCTCATTCTCACACACACACTCCATCTATCCATTTTTCTCTCTGCGCCCATGCTATCCCTGTCCTCCGTTTTTCTCTCATGCATTCCTGTCTCACAGTCAACCCCTCATGCATTATTTTTGTCACACACGCATACCCACTCGTCCTCACACGCACTCATCCTCACACGCACACATTCACTCTCTCATACATACACATTCTTCCGTGCACACACACACAGTCTTCTGTACACACACATACTCCTCCACACTGTCATACGCACACACCCACATATACACCCACACTCTTCCTCACATACATAATCTTCCCAACTTTCCAACACACACAACCTTCCTCTCACATGCTCTTTATCCTCCCCTTACTCTCGTCTTGCTCACACATATGCAGACATGTAAACACAAAT
Organism: Rhinoraja longicauda; assembly: GCF_053455715.1. Taxonomy (NCBI): domain Eukaryota; kingdom Metazoa; phylum Chordata; class Chondrichthyes; order Rajiformes; family Arhynchobatidae; genus Rhinoraja; species Rhinoraja longicauda. Next base: position 42,929,192 of record NC_135961.1, on the reverse strand, counting down.
GCACCACACTTGCCCCCAGCAATGCTTAATAACAGAGTTACCTGTCAAGTTCAGGCGCTCTTCAGGACACTGAAGGTTCTTTAAAATTAAACAAGTTTCTCTAGCTAAGTGCATTTCCGTGCATGCACATTATCTCAACGCCCTGTCACATAACACTTATCCTCCAATTACTCAGGTTACCCTGCACTCTTTCACTGCCATTCACCTCCCTCTCACTCTTTATGCTGACAGTGCCACAGGCTCTCCCATTACAGGAGCCCTCTGTCAACACTGTGCACACAAAGGAGAAACTTAATCTGTGGATTAAAATGTACTTTAATATATGATATTGTATCTGAAATCCTTTTTACAACATCTGACAGCCACGTAAAATAATACCTTTTTGAAGCAAGGACAGTCCATATAAAATAAATGATACAAGTAACAATGCTCTTAGATTTCTTTGAAAGGTATTCTGTTTCATTCCCGTGTTTAAACTGCAGATTTATTTGAAGGATTTTTTTTATTTCAGGCTTTTTTGGCAGAATGTCGGTGAATTCTGCGATCAAACAAAGGTACCATTAGGGGAACACAGCAGTGTACTGTCTTTTTAAGGCTTGTGTGGAGATCAAACTCCCACAGCGACACAAACACAAACTACTGCTGCTGCAACTCTGACAATGTTCAGCAATCCTGTCAACAGCCACGGAGAAAGCAGACAGACGATTGTCACCACGGGTCCATTATTCTAGTCAAAGCCTCTCTTGTGCTGCTGGAGTTTGGGTATCCCAAATGTCTGGCATTGTGACTCCTGGTTATTTCCCTTCTAAATTCAATCCTCACTTCCTGTTGCTGGTCAGTGCTGGGCCACGACCTGGAAAACTCCATACTCTTTAATTCCCCCCAGTCTGCGTAGAACTCAACAGGATTAATTTTGTCTTTGGCCGACGGTCTGAGATGACTAGCATTGAATCAGTTGAATCCATCTCTCCCCATTTCAATCTCCTTTGAAAACACCAAACACGTCAACTCAGTATTCTAATGTAGCATTCCTATTCTTTATCAAGTAGACTTTACCGAAGGGGACCTCTTCATGGCAAACACGCAATCAAGATTTGCGATCATTTTTTCACATCTTTCCTTACAAGGTCTATCTAACGTCTTTTTGTTCCATGTGGAACGTGCAAAATCTCAGCAAAACGTTTTTGACCAAAATGAATCAAACAGTTACAAATATTACAATTTCAAGTGGAGTTGAATCCCATCTTCAAATTTTATTTGAATATTCAATGGAATATACAAACAAGCTTCTAAACTCCTATGAGCATATAGTCATACAGCATGGAAACAGGCTATTCAGCCCAAATCATCCATGCTGACCAGATGCCCATCCAAGTTATCTAAGCTAATTTGCCTGCATTTGACCCATAACACTCAAACCCTTTCTTATCCACGCACCTGTCTAATTATCTTTGAAATGTTGTTAGTGTACCTGCTTCAACCACTTCCTCTGGATATTTGTTCCATATGCCCATCACCCTCTGTGTGAAACAAAAAGCAACTCGAGTTCCAATTACATTTTTTGCCTCTCACCTTAAACCTATGTCCTCTCGTTCTTGATTCTTCAACCCTGGATAAAAACTGTGCACTCCTCATGATTGTATACACCTCTATAAGATCACTGTCTCTATAAGACCTCAGTCTCCTATGCTCCAAGAAAGAAAATCCCTTTGCCTGTCTAACCTCTCCCAATAACTCAATACCTTTAGTACTGGTAGCATTCTTGTAAATCTTTTCTGCACTCTTTCCTATAACAGGGTGTCCAAATCTAAACAAAACACTCTTAAATGTAGCCTCATCAACACAAGGTCATCATCTGGTACAACTCCAACATATCATTCAATCTTCTATACTCTGGTCCAACCTGCTCAATCTTTCCCCATACATTCCTTCATCCTCAAAATCAACGTAGTGCACCTTCTTAAAAAATTCCTCCAAAGCAATTATGTCATTGTTAATTATGTAGAGGCAGTGCTCTGGGTCTGTTCTCCCCAATGTGCTGTGCAGTTTAGTTTAGTTAGAGATACAGTGCTAAACAGGCCCTTTGGCCCACGAGTCCGCACCGACCAGTGATCCCAGCACATTAATTATACCAAGCCAATTAACATTCAAACCTGTACGGCTTTGGAATGTGGGAGGAAACCGAAGATCTTGGAGAAAACCCATGCGGTCACAGGGAGAACGTACAAACCCCATACAGACAGCACCCTTAGTCGGGATCGAACCTGGGTCTCAGGCGCTGCAAGCGCTGTAAGGCAGCAACTCTACCGCTGTGCCACTGTCTGGAAGAATTCCCCATTTACATACTCCACTTTACTTGCCATAAATAATAGAAACATAGAAAATAGGTGCAGGAGGAGGTCATTCAGCCCTTCGAGCCAGCACCACCATTCATTGTGATCATGGCTGATCATCCACAATCAATAACCTGTGCCCAACTTCTGCCCATATCCCTTGATTCCACTGGCCCCCAGAGCTCTATCTAACTCTCTCTTAAATTAATCCAGTGATTTGGCCTCCACTGCCCTCTGTGGTAGAGAATTCCACAAATTCACAAAAAAATATAAGCAAATAATATTTATAACATTATAACAAAATAATAAAACAAAAATAAATGACTTTGAGCCTGTTCCGCTACTCATGGCTGACGTACAGCTTGCCTTCATCTGCCCTCATGCAGCAGTCAGAAAAGTTGATCCCAATTTTGACATTTCTAACTGATCTCCACCTAGCATTACAAAATCTCCTTGAGGGGACACTGAAGCAGATGAATGCTTAACTTGGCCATTTTCATGAATATCACAATAACTCCAGTTCCAAAGTTTTGTAAATGAATTTTAAATTCCCAAAAGGCAGTGGTGAGATTTGAACTCTGGTTTCTGAAGTTCATGAAATTGCATGCTAACCTGAAACAAGGAGAATTTCCAGCAGTCTGCTGCTGGCAACTGGAAACTAATGCTGTCTATTTCTGTTTTTCTTTCTAAAAACACTACAGAAAGCCAGGAATTGCAGCCAAGTCGTGAAGAATGTTTTTTTTGGGGTACTTTTTCCATAGTCTTTTTTCTTGTAAGTTTTTGTAAGGTTTAAGGCTCCAGTTCCTTCCAAAAATAAAAAGCTAGACAGAGCAGCAGTGTAACAAACCCCTTCAGGACCCAGAAGTGACTCTTTGACACAAACACACACAGTGCTGCCCCACCCCCCAAAGTAAATTACACCCAGTTACTTTACATGGGTCAAGAGCATGGCACTCCTTCACAAAGAAAACGTTATAGCTCCAAAGGAGCCACAGTCAGTTATTCACTGCGCAGCCACACAAAAGAGTGATTATATTTTTCAATTCTGGAGAACCGGCTGCAAGAGGAATAACCATCAAGAACAAACTCACGACGTGAGGTAATTGAAGAGATGCCACAAATGGGCTGCATGTGACATGACAGACAGGTAAATCCATTGGCAAATGGTGGGCCGTTAAGACAATGTTTTAACTGGATCAGTACGTACAGAGCAGTGAAGGAGGAAGTACTGAGCAAGGCGGCCAAAGAACGTGGCTAGAAAGCTGGGTTTCAATGGATGCAAGGCATGTGGAGTCAGTTACACAGCAAGAAACAGGCCCTTCGACCCATTGAATCCATTCTGACTATTGTACACATTTTTTTTAAAACACACACTAGGCCAATTCTAAGCCATTTTATTCTACCCATATTCTCATCAACCCAGCTCCACCCCCATATCTACCACCCCCCAGGTTCTTGATGTCAATGATTAGAGGGCATAGCTTTAAGATCATAAGGGGAAGGTTTAAACAAGATGTCCGGGCGACACAGTGGTGAGTGCCTGGAATGTACTACCAGGGGTGGTGGTGGAAGCACATACGATAGTGGCATTCAAGAGGCTTTTAGATAGGTGCATGGATATGCTGGGAATGGAGGGACACGTGCAGGTTAAAGAAATCAGTTTAACCTGGCACCATCTTTGCACATACATTGTGCGCTGAAGGGCCGATTCCTGTAATAAAAAGGAACTGCAGATGCTGGTTTACATCAGTAGGTCAGGCAGACTGATTGTAGACTCTTCACCCCCCCCCCCCCATCCCCCTTGCAATCAGTCTGACGAAGGGTCCCGACCCGAAACATCACCTATCCATTTTCTCCAGAGATGCTGCCTGACCCACTGAGTTATTCCAACATTTTGGGCCCATTCCTGTGCTGTGCTGTTCTATGTTATGTATATATATTATGTATATGAGAGAGGAAACCAGAGTATCTGGAGACCAAAAACCATGCACTTATCGGGAGAATGTGCAAATTTCACACAGACAGCACTGGAGGTTAGGATTGAAGCCTGGTGCTGGAACTGTGAGGCTGAACTACTGCATCACTTGCCCCTGTTGGTGGAGGCGGTGGGGTTTAAGGAGACTCTGAAAGCTATCCACCCCAGGGCAGTAAGAAGACGCCGTACACAAGGTAAGAATCAGCATTCCTCAGAGCTGGATTGGGGGTGAATGTTAAACATTAAGACAAAAATGTTCAATGGGGGTGGAGTAGAATAGTAGCAGCCATTATCAACAAGCAAAGTTGGGATGAGAGATGACAGCTGAATGATTCATGTCTGTCATGCTGCAAACCACTGACTGCTGTGTGATTACATAATAAACCAGAAACAAACTTTATTTCAAAACCACACGATTTAACCTACATTTGTCACACTTTAAGCTTTTCCATGGGGTTATGTTAGGACAGTGTTTATGTTACCAGTGCCAGCCCAGAGACAAGGCCTCGTCTTACAATATTGGTGATGTTATGCCACATGAAGAGACCAATTGGCCAATCGAGTTAGCTGCAGCTCCTCATAGAACAACCCCTTTGCTTCAACCATTTGCCCTGTAATCCTGCAAATTTTTCTCCACTGACTCAGACACACATTCAAACTTCATCACACCATCTTGGGTATTTCATTCAGTTAATTGAATTAACTGTGAAATGTAAAGACCTGGCATCAAAGACAGTAAACATGAAGCTCCCCGCCCATCATTATGGCATGAGTTAAATAAATTGGGTTTTTGTTTAGAATCATGGAGTAATACAGGCTAAAGAAACGGGCCCTTTAGCCCAATGCCAGCCAAAAAGCACCCATTCACACCAATCCTATACTAAATCCTTTATTTCAACTGCCTGACTGCGGGAGAAGACGGCAGGGAAGAGAGAAGACATTCTGGCCTTCCATCACAGTGAGGTGGTGACTGGAGGAGACTCACTGTGATGGATGTTTTTTGTTGGTTTTTGTGATTTTGTGTTTTATTGCTTTCTTTTTATTGCCTCTCATTGTTGACTGTGGGCAACGTAATTTCGTCCAAAAACATGTTTTTGGATGACAATAAAGGTACTTTATATATATATACTTATTTATTCTCCCCATATTCCCATCTCCCTCAGATTCAATCATTTACCTTGGGGCAATATACAGTGGCCAATTAATTCACCGATCCCCACATCTTTGGGATGTGGAAGGAAACCAGAACACCTGGGAGACACCCACCCACGACGTCACAGGAATAACATGCAAACTCTACACAGACAATACCGGAGGTCGGAACTGAACCCAGGTCACTGGAGTTGTGAGGCGCAAGTTTTACTTGACACGCGACACCAATTCCTCAAATGGTGATATTAATCTGATTATTATTACTTCAATACTCCTGATGGGAGCTTGCTGCAGGTAAATTGACTTGCTGATTCTCTTATATGGCAACAGAGGCCATACTGCAAAACAGTGCTTCAATGGCCTGGGTTGTCCTGAGGTTTGAAGGGCACTGCGGGGACAAAGGAGATAGTGATTGGCTTCGGGAAGCAAAGCAGTACACATACCCCAGTTTGCAACGACAGGACCGAAGTAGAGATGGTCAAAAACGTCAAATTCCTAGGAGTCAATATCACCAACAACTTCTCCTGGACCACACATATGGAAGCAACCACCAAGAAGGCACACCAACGCCTTTACTTCCTTAGAAGGCTTAGAAAGTTCAGCATGTCCCCTACAACTCTCACCAACTTCTACAGATGCAGCGTAGAAAGTATTTTAAACTGTTAGAATCTGGGATGCGGAGGAGGTTGATGAGAATGTGAGAACAATAAAATGATATTAGTATACGATTTGTGTAAATGGGAGCTTGTTAGTTGTTGCTACTTCAGTGGGCCCAAGGCCCTGTTCCAATGCTGTATCTTTCCATGCGTGGCTCTTAACTCTTTCAGGAAAGAGGGAAATGCAGAGAATGAACTGGCAACAGCTGCGAGTTTGCCCTTTGTGCAGCAGCAGTATTCTGAATCCATGGATATGTTCTCATTGAGGACCTCCCATTACTAGGCTTCCCTGCCACAGTGGATAGCTGTGATGATCACAGGGTGCGTGCGGCGAACAGACTCACATGGTCCCGGGAGCCTGCAGCACAAACAGGTCACCAGTAATCCTCCGTAAAAGCTGCAGAGTTCCTACAGCCACAGCCCCGCTCCACCGAGCATGCTTTGGCATGCGAAAACAGGAACAACGCAGAAACCTCAGATGTGCTAATGCACACATAACAAGTGCTTGACTTCCTGCCTCTGTGGTCGGAAAGTGAAACTGCCTTAGCCTGGAACGCCTGTGGTACAATAACACCCTGTCACCACAGCACCATGCTCTGCCAGAGGCAGGGTAGGCTCAAAACCAGCAGCCTGTTGTGGGTGACAAAGTGCCCATGGGAGAATGAAGAAATGCGTTGATGGATGCATATTAGTTCCTGTCAGCTGGAACCTAATCCTGTCTGCAGTCTGAGGCCGATAACAGGAGAGAGGGATTAGTTCACCCTGCCTGCCGCTTTCCTTTCTCTGATGAATTACGGATCTGATTAAAACAGGAGCTGGGTGGCTCTCCTTGCCAGGCTGCAGGCTATTTAAACTTGCCTTTAATGCCACTTTCCTTCTCAAAGACAATCGCGTACAATCGGTACAAGAGTGAATGAACTGCTTTGCAATTTTCTTGGTGGAAGTTGCCCTTGTTTAAAGATATTTCTCTTTTTTCCTGCTCATGAGCTCCTAGTGTTCAGTCATCCAAGGTCCCTTTAGCTCTGGAGATCTCCACCTGCAAACATACACGGGGTGCATGCCGGAATAACTAACTGGAACTCCCTTTACCTGGGCAATGCCTGCTGTTTCTGCACAGCAGTCTTCCTTAGGACAAACCCAAGCCTACAATATACTCTGGCAGAGTGATGTGTAGGAAAGAACTGAGCGGGACAGGCAGCATCTCTGGAGAGAAGGAATGTGTGATGTTTCGGGCCATTTCCTCAGACTGATCAAGTGATACTGTTAAAGGAGGGTATTTGCTGTGAAAGGGAAGAAGGGGGGGGGGGCGGGAAAAGGTGAATCATTTAGAAGAGGCCGAGGTTCAGAGAGAAGGAAACAAAAACTATGGTAAATGATCATTCCGAGGGAAAGTAAGAAAATCTTTTGGAAAGGACAATTGGAGTGAGGGAAGAATAATTCAGGGGGAAGAGATAGTAAAATTGGACAGCAAAAACAGATTTGGTCAGAAGAGGAATTAAGACATCTGAGTTTTGGTGGTGCTGATTAAAGAAGAAATACCAGAGGAAATCCAACCTACTGCTCATCTTCCAACCGAGGTTACCATTTTATCCAGAGGTTTCATATCTGGCAATAAAACATCCTTCAACTGACTTAAAGGCAATGGGACCACCATTAAAGGCAAGGATCCTTTAAGGAAAATATAGTAATGGTATACAAAGGATGATTTCAACCATGGAGTTGATGTCACAAAACATTAGTAACAGTAACATAATGTACTGAAAAAACTATTTAAGGTTAAAGCACTATGGGACTGTTCAATGCCATAGTCTGAGGGTTAGGCTCCAGCACCAGGGTGATAACTGTCAATGAGTTAAGTGGTTCACTGCCAATTTCTCAATGATCATGAGTGATGGCAAGGTGCTGTAATGTTACTGTGATAATGTCCACAATCAGGAACATTGGGCAGAACAACTTCAGAACATAGCCTAAAATTTGCACTTTATTTGACAATAAACTGCGGTACAGCAGGGATTGATTTCAAGGTCTATACACAGGGTGGGGGGGGGGGGGGGGGGGATGGGGAGAATCAGATGACAGCCACAAACTGCTAAATACATTCTCCGAATCCGTTGATTAGATTAGAACTGTGTAATCCTCCTTGCGATGGTAACCATTATTCTCCACTTAGGTTAATATGATTAGGATTCTAATTCATCTCCAAAGAGACTATGTAAGTGGCAGGAGACTTCCGATATGTATAAAGGAGGAGAGGTCTCACAGGGAGAACAGAGGCTTTTAGCTACCTTTAGTCCTGCCCTCCAGAGCCCTCTTCACACAATATCTTCCCTCTGCCACGTCATTCACTGGTTTTAAGAACCTCCTTAAAAGTTAAAACTATTCTCTCCATGTTTATTAATTCTACTGCATTTCAACACACACTTGGAATCCTGAAATCCCTTGGAAAAACAGGACTGCATTAAAGGTACGTGATCACTGCAAGTGACTGTGCATTGAACCCTATCATTTCTTCAAAGCTCCTATTAATATTGGCTTCACTTTAAAAAAATACATCTTTCATTTTAAAATGACAACACGTCAGAGAGTCGAGTGCAGAATCAACAGAAGGAACTCTGTGTTGTCAGAGTTGGTCTCGATCAGATGTTAAATCAAGGTGCCATCTACTCTCTTGGGTGAAGGCAGAAGATCCACCAAGGTTCAGATTATTTTGGGCTGCTTGCTTAAAAGTTATACACTGAGTAACTCAACTGGCTTAAATCATGTTCAGCTGGGGCTGATGAGGCAAGCCACACAATTTGACTTCAGATTCCCAAATCAGGAATTTTACTCCGGGTTCCGTCAGGGCAAACGATCTCCAGGAGAAACAGGTTTCCAAGCTTCCTTGAAAATAATGTAGCAGCCTCATTGAATTATGGGAATCCTAGTCCTGCGACCAATCAAAATAGAGAAGGAGCATCTCGGAAGCACCGAAGGTCTGGAATTCTTTCAATAGGAGCATTTAGAGTCTAACTGAAAATGACAGAAGGAGCACAGAACTTCTTGAAAAGCCCACCCACCCGACTGTCAAGCCCAGGTGTGACCGAGTCAGTAGATCCTACCCTCAGAACCCACGGAGCTGGATGTAAGCAAGTCATATCATATCATATATAACATATAACATATAACAACTACAGCATGGAAACAGGCCTGTCCGGCCCTACCAGTCCACGCCGACCATTCTCCCTGACCTAGTCTCATCTACCTGCACTCAGACCATAACCCTCTAATCCCCTCTTATCCATATACCTATCCAATTTACTCTTAAATAATAAAATCGAGCCAGCCTCCACCACTTCCACTGGGAAGCCCATTCCATATAGCCACAACCCTCTGAGTAAAGAAGTTCCCCCTCATGTTACCCCTAAACCTTTGTCCCTCAATTCTGAAGCTATGTCCCTTTGTTGGAATCTTCCCCACTCTCAAAGGGAAAAGCCTACCCATGTCAACTCTGTCCGTCCCTCTCAATTTTAAAAACCTCTATCAAGTCCCCCCTCAACCTTCTACGCTCCAAAGAATAAAGACCCAACCTGTTCAACCTCTCTCTGTAGCCTAAGTGCTGAAACCCAGGCAACATTCTAGTAAATCTCCTCTGTACCCTCTCCATTTTGTCGACATCCTTCCTATAATTTGGCGACCAGAACTGCACACCATACTCCAGATTCGGCCTCACCAATGCCCTGTACAATTTCAACATTACATCCCAACTTCTATACTCGATGCTCTGATTTATAAAGGCAAGCATACCAAACGCCTTCTTCACCACCCTATCCACATGAGATTCCACCTTCAGGGAACAATGCACAGTTATTCCCAGATCCCTCTGTTCCACTGCATTCCTCAATTCCCTACCATTTACCCTGTACGTCCTATTTTGATTTGTCCTACCAAAATGCAGCACCTCACACTTATCAGCATTAAACTCCATCTGCCATCTTTCAGCCCACCCTTCCAATATATACACAGCCGGAAACAGGCCTTTTCAGCCCACCAAGTCCATGCCGCCCAGTGATCCCCGTACATTAACACTATCCTACACCCACTAGGGACAATTTTTACATTTACCCAGCCAATTAACCTACATACCTGTACGTCTTTGGAGTGTGGGAGGAAACCGAAGATCTCGGAGAAAACCCACGCAGGTCACGGGGAGAACGTACAAACTCCTTACAGTGCAGCACCCGTAGTCAGGATTGAACCTGAGTCTCCGGCGCTGCATTCGCTGTAAAGCAGCAACTCTACCGCTGCGCTACCGTGCCGTCCTTCACCCTGAGGGCTGCCTCGATGAAGATGATAATTATATCAATAATTCTGTGCACAAACTGGCTGCTACTTTATCTGTGGCAGACTGGTCTGACTGATCCTGCCTTGGTTTATTCCAAATGGTCCCATATCAAAAGTTAGAAGAGGAGAGTATGAAAGAAACCAGGAATTAAATGATTTTCTAAATTAACCCAATACTTTCCAGTCTTGGTATTTTCCAGGTGGTGGGTGGGGGGTCATTAATGTGTTTTTACACCACATGAGAAGGTACCATCTCCCACTCAAAACGCCGTTAATAACTCGCTTGAATCAGTCATATAAGGACTGTGGCTTCAAGAGTGAATTCAGAGGCTGGGTATCCCATCATAAGTGATTCATCTCGTAATACCCTTATCAAGGCAAAAGTGTGCTTTATTAAATACTCATTACTTGTCTGTGTGAATTCAGCAGCAACACCCAAGGTGGTCAACAATATTGACAGCACCCAGTCACCCTAAATATTCATTCCCTCCACCACTGGGGCACAACACCTGCAGTGTGTACCATCTACACAAAATACACTGCAGTTGCTCATCCAGGCTACTCCCACAGCACCTTGAAAACCTGAGTGTTATATCACGGAGCAGTGCACTGGGAACACCATCTGCAGATTCCCCTCCCAAGTCATGCGTGGCCAATTTGGAATTGCACCGTCATTCCATCATCACGACTAGTCCAAATCCTGGAGTAAGATTGTGGTAGTGCAGGTAGGAAAGCAGTAGGATTGTGGTAGTGCCCCACCAGAAGAATTGCCGCACTTTCAGACAACACCCTAAACAAGAGCAATTAATGATGGGCAATAAACACTGGCCTTCGTAGCAATGCCAGGATTCAATCAATGAACAAGACTGATCTGTAGAGCTATCTATTACGGCATGCTGATTTCGCTGTTGCTTGTGCAAGGGAGTGAACTACACTTGGTGTATGCCACAGCAAGGATAGATGCAGCTGGAACCCAGGAAATGGTCACCATCCTCCTTTTTCTTCTTAATTCTTTCAATAGGCTGTCCCTTTGAACTGATGAATGTTGTGTTTTGATTCAATTCTGAGAGAAATTGAATATGTAGGAAAAAAATGTAGGAAGAAGGGTCTCGACCCAAAACATCACCCATTCCTTCTCTCCCGAGATGCTGCCTGACCTGCTGAGTTACTGCAGCATTTTGTGTCTAGCTGAGAGAAATTGAAGATGGCTTTGTGTGAATTCCTTTTACAGGGAAGCTGCTTCATACCAGTTACTGATAGAATGAATGATACTCAATCAGCTCAGTTACAGGGTCTAACAGAGGGAGTGCAGATCCTGCTCACCAGACCAAGCATCCATCCATCCATATGCACACACGCATGTACACAACCTTCTGCATACTCTTTTCCTTGAACCACCCATTCCACAACACTGATTCCCCTTTCTCTGCACTCAGCCTACCTTTGACCCTTTCCACAACTGCCCACTTCAATCGTCCCCCTCCCTCATAGCTGCACTGCACTCACTTCCTTCCCTCTTAGTTCCTTTCTCCCTTTCCATCTTGATTCCCAAAGAGGAAATTAAAGACAGAGTTCAATCTTCCACTATGCATCAAGATATTCATGACTAGGGTTATAAATTGAATCCATTTACTCGCGCTCTGGTTATGTGAGTTTGGCACGAAACTTCACTACACTGGCCACCAGCATTATCAATCCAACATTAGTTAACTGCTCAGACCAGAATGAATTAAACTTAAATGATGCCGTTTGTATTGAACGCCCTTATTCCCACAGTGAGTACTGTTGTGTGATACCTTGAAGAGTCTCTCAATCTCAGTAATCCATCAATCGCCATTATCCACCCAGCAGTACAGTGATGGGAATCTTCTCCACAGTGAGGCCCACTTTACCTACAAAGGGCAGCGGTCCTTAAACTGTAGTTCTTGAGCACAACTGACAGACAAGAGCTTTGAATGCCCAGGCAACTGAATCTCATTTGTGTCAATGTTTTTAATTTGCGGATGTATCCTGTTTGGACGGCCTGGAGATTTGGAAAAGGGCTGTGTGCAATGCCAGCCCATCATCAGAACAAATAAATCCTAGCAACACACGCACTGCAGGTACACAGCTTGCTCTCCTCACTTTTTACACAGGGACATCAACACCTTGATGGTACTTTTAAATTCTGCATCAGACCAACCTGCAAGTAGATACTTTCCACAGATTAGTTAGTGCAGCAAGCAATGTGGAGCCCAGCAACATGAGCTGGCCATTTATCCCTATGAACACATTGTCGTTAAAGGAGATCATACTTAAAACATTGTTTAACTCCATCTGCTTGCTTTAGTTCCATATCTCTTACTTGACAGCTTTTTAAAACCCTCCCTATATTTCGATGGTTCAACAGTAAAATTACCAAAGTGCTTGAGGGTGTAAAAAGCACCATATAAATAAATCTAAGCTCTTTTTAATGGAAAAGTGTAACACACAATATATCTGTGTGCTGCATTTTGCTTCAGAAGTTCTGGCCAGTCAGCAGAACAAATATTGGAAGGAGGTGACAATGTGGTTTGACTATCCCACATCCAGCAATAAAGGTTTGGTTTCTTTCCCTTGTTTTCCAAGCAGTGAGTTTGTGAATTCGTAAAATGTTAAAATTATCTGTGATTTCACAGCATTATTCCCTGGTGCAGACCTCCCAACATTAGATTTTACAAATTCATAATTTTAATGTCCAGAATTCAAAATTTTACATCAAAATTCATAATATGGCACGTATTGCAACTTTTCAGCTGCCCCCCCCCCCCCCCTCCACTCCCCCCTCCCTTCCTCCACTCCACCCCACCACCCCCCCCCCCCGTGACCTGGACCTCCATACCCCTGGCTCAGCTTGCCAACCATCTCACCACTAATAGGTTCCAAGCACATGGACTGCCAGCTAAGAAAATGGGTATCACGGGCGACTGGCATAGGTGGGTGACAAACAGGAGCGGCAACCCATCTTCAGCCAGTGAACAGGGAGTTCAGCCTTCCAGTGCAGTACCAGGAAAGCAAGGCTCCCCCTGACCCTGTACCTCTTTCACATCCACCATACTCACCAGCAAAATAATGCCTTCTCTGCAAAGAAAAGTGGTGTTACCTGAATGGTGAACGATTAGGAGAAGGGGAGATGCAACGTGACCTGGGTGTCATGGTGCACCAGTCATTGAAAGCAAGCGTGCAGGTGCAGCAGGCAGTGAAGAAAGCGAATGGTATGTTGGCATTCATAGCAAGAGGATTTGAGTTTAGGAGCAGGGAGGGTCTACTGCAGTTGTACAGGGCCTTGGTGAGACCGCACCTGGAGTATTGTGTGCAGTTTTGGGCTCCTAATCTGAGGAACGACGTTCTTGCCTTAGAGGGAGTACAGAGAAGGTTCACTAGATTGATCCCTGGGATGGCGGGACTTTCATATGAAGAAAGACTGGATAGACTAGGCTTGTACTCGCTGGAATTTAGAAGACTGAGGGGGGATCTTATAGAAACATATAAAATTCTTAAGGGGTTGGAGAGGCTAGATGCGGGAAGATTGTTCCCGATGTTGGGGGAGTCCAGAACCAGGGGTCACAGCTTAAGGATAAGGGGGAAGTCTTTTAGGACCGAGATGAGAAAACATTTCTTCACACAGAGAGTGGTGAGTCTGTGGAATTCTCTGCCACAGAAGGTAGTTGAGGCCAGTTCATTGGCTATATTTAAGAGGGAGTTAGATGTGGCCCTTTTTGCTAAAGGGATCAGGGGATATGGAGAGAAGGCAGGTACAGGTTACTGAGCTGGATGATCAGCCATGATCATATTGAATGGCGGTGCAGGCTCGAAGGGCCGAATGGCCTACTCCTGCACCTATTTTCTATGTTTCTATGTTTCTATGTTTCTAAAATGCACTGGTATTTTTGAGTAGGGGGAAAATAGTTAATCACTTACAGACTAAACACAGCCAGAACGTGTTATTATAAACTCGACAGCACCAACACAATAGCTTATTAAGGTTTGTCTTCCTCTATTAAAATGTAGCTGTGGCTACAACCACAGAAAAAAATGTGATAATGACAGGAGTGTAATAATAGTTTGTCTTTAGTGGATGGGGACCATGGAAGGTGGTAATAATTTTTATGCTTCAGGAGTGAGCAGATGTCAATGTTAAACTCATCCAACTGATTGAGACATGTAGAGGGTTATCAGGTGCATCAAGTAACCCATTTTATCAATCCTATTTGCCATCTGAGATTGTGTGGATCTGTTCAGTTTCCTTCCCAACCCCTACATTTAAGACATTTGGACAGGTTCGTGGATAGGAAAGTTTAGAGGGATGTGGGTCAAACATGAGAAAAATGGGATTACTAAGATGGGCATCTTGGTTGGCATGGATGAGGTGGGCTGAAGCATCCATTTCCCTGCTACATGACACTGACTATGATTCTACATCTGTGCATTGGCTAGTGTTACCCAGGGCTAGTTATATCAAAGTGCAGCAACAGATAGGTTCCAATGGGATAGGACATTGGATGAGAGATCTGGCCCTGCACAGAGCTGGGAATATCTTTGTTTACCTCAGAACCTTTAACTTCCAGAGTGCTTTTGTTGTTCCTTTCAGAACCTTGTGATTTATGTCCATGTATTTTATGTTTTTGGTTGTATTATTGGGCGCAGAAACCATAGAGTCATTGATTCAGTGCAGGGAAACAGGTCCTTCAGCCCATTAGGTAAATGCTGATTGAACCCATCTATACTAATCCCATTTACCTGCAATGTATTTCTACATCAGGGTGATTCAATGCTTCCTAAATGTTGTGAGCGTACCTGCCTCCACCACCACCCCCTTGGGAAGCGTCTTCCCAATTTCACCCACTCTCTGCATGTAAAAACACTTCTGAGAGCCCTCAGATCACCTCTAAACCTCCTTCCAAGCATCTTAAACCAATGCACCCTTGACTTAAGTACCCCATGACACTACCACCATGGGAAAACGATTATTTACCCAATCTACCCTCTCATAGCTTTGTGACATTATTTACTTCTCAGACTTTGATCCAGGAGAAACAAACACAGCCTATCCAATCACTTCAATTTATGCACTGCAAGCTCCCACAAGCAGCAATGCAGTAAAGCCAGGTACAAAGCTCGAGCCACAGATCCTGCAGAATACATGGGAACAGAGACACAAGAGACTGCAGATAAAACAAAACACAAACTGCCGGAGAAACTCAGCGGATCGAGCAGCATTTGTGTGTAACCGGGGAAGGCATTGTTGATGACTCTCTTGCTGCAGGAGATCATTAAGTGCTAACCTATGAGAGACTTGGTTTAACACCTCTGCCACCTGCTATGTAGCACTCAAACACAACCGCCCTGCAGTCTCAGCCTAGGGTTCTGAAGATACAAATGTGGAATAGGACTTGAACTCAAAATCCTCTGAATCAGAAGCAAGAGTGCTGAAAAGGATTGCAAATAATATAATCAAAAAGCCATTCTGGCCAACTTTAAGCCACCTCAGCCTCAGCTGAGTGTGAACCTGCATGATCTATGGGTGGACTACAGTAGATTCCATGATAAATACTCCAAAGCAGGGAATTTTCATGAATGGAGCACCAGTGCTCATTAGACCATTTGAAAACCTTACTTCAAGCGAGGTAATTGGCAACAACTCTTCCCGGCAACATAGAGCATTTCTGTCTCCCGAGCTTAGGTCATCTATATATTCAGTAATCGCCTTCACATCGAAGGAAATTGTGGGTGCTTGCAGTTGGTGGCACTTCAGTGCAAGCCTGTCTCCTGTTTTAACTAAACCTTACAAACTGTCACAGCCAATAATCTTTACTCAGGCAGGACTCCCTGATGATGTCGACGGCTAATTAACAATACTGCCAGTGCATGAAGGGAACCAGAGGAAATAGAAATAAATTAAAAACATATGCGATCGTTCATTGCTAATTCTGTTCTGAAGGTTCACGATTCTCCAAGATAAAGATTCCTAATGGCAACACTCACACTGTAAGCAGAGCTGGTTCACTGCTGCTCAGGCTGAAGACAGCTCCTCAACAACTCAGCGGTCGAGCTCGCCAAGTCCACTGCCCATCAGCTTGCCCTTCAACTCTGTCCCAGGAGCAGCGGACCGATAGGTGCTGTAGGTATATTGAAAACACGACCTTGTTCCAACGAAAAACAGCAAGAATGTGACTAACCAACAAGATTAGCTGTGGAAGCTTTTTGTACAGAGATGGGGGCATTCTTGCAATTTGCCTGTTGCAAAATTTATAAAAGGGACGGTACTGAAATTAAAGATACACAAAAATCTGGAGTAACTTAGCGGGTCAGGCAGCATCTGTGGGAAAAAGGAATAGGTAGCGTTTTGGGTCGAGACCCTTGTTCAGACACTGATTAGCTTATATTTTGGTAACACATACAAGAACTGGGTAAGCTCTTACCCTCCAACCCTAGAACACAATGCGGTCTCACACGGTAACTGTGTAATCATTCCACAGCCATTAAAATCTTTAACCAATTTTACACAGTTGGAATAAATCCAACCCACCACTCCTTCCACAACCAGTGCTTCGCCTGCGTACATTACACTCTGATGATCTTTGCATAGAAGTTAGGATTCAAGCTGAGGGACACACTGAGTAAGCTACAGCATCTTGGCAATATTGAGTCATTTCACCATACGAGGGAAGAGATGAGATTCCATGCCTTGAGGTTATATCCTTGGTGACTCTACAGCAGCAATTACTTGATGGCCAAGACTTTTGATATTCTGCACAGTCTATTCCAACCATCCACTGAAATGCAAACATAAGCCCCCAGTTACAAATCCGTCGACCCCCCCCCCCCCCCCCCCCAAACTGTTTTGGACAATATAGTTCATAATTCTGCAGAAATCAATGCTTCCAGTGGCTCTCAGATGCTGAACATTTTATCATCAGGATCCATGCTAATATCTTCGTATTGCATTGGCCAGATTACCTATGTAACTACTTATATTTAGAGCAAAGCATAGGACATTACTGGATTAGTATCATGACACTTTGGCCTGGAAATCTACCTGTACCATTTTTGTGGCACTAAAATGTGTTTGTAATCTCTTTTACTATATTTCAAAACCGTGAAATTATTTTAACACCTGTACCCAAAGGAACATTTCAAGAACGTTGGGCAAATTTTTCCATCCCTTAATCTTCTTCACAGCTCTGAACAAGGGTCACATCACAGTGCAGCCAGCCCCTCTGTTGGCTGATAAAGAGCACTGGCAAAGACATTTTTATAAAGTATAATTATAGACTTCATCCATAGTAAGAAAGAAATGTACAAAACGAGAACTGAGCAAAACTCAATACATCCTTAGTGTCTCCATATTCAATATTTCTAATGTGTTACCCAGTAGTGTTAACAGCTCCCCTTTTCTTTACATGTAGCATGGGTGTCAGGGGTTATGGGGAGAAGGCAGGAGGATGGGGTTGAAGAGGTGAGATAGATCAGCCATGATTAAATGGCAGAGTAGACTTGATGGGCTGAATGGCCTAATTCTGCTTCTTTCACATAAACATGGGCACCATTGCCACTTGGCAGTGGTGGTGGGTGGGGGGGAGGAAGTAGCAAATGCATACAACAATGAATGTGTATGGGCAGAGGGGTGCTGTAGTTTGATTGGTAAAAATCTCACAAGATCTCACAACTGGGCCCTGGTGAATTTAAAGGGACTGTGGGAAACTGGACACCAGTGGGTTTAAAATTCACATCAGAAACAGCACCCCCGGTGAGTGTAGATGGGACATGAGGAAAGGGAAGCCTGGAGAGTTTAAGTGAGCACGGGAAACTGGGCCCTGGTAAAGTTTATAGGTACAACTTGAAATACTGCCCAGGTGAGTTTAAGTGGAGTATAGGAAACGGGTTCTGGTTAATTTAAAGGGAGCGGAAGTACCGGTTCCCAATGAGTTTAAAGGGAGCAGGGAAACAATGGTGACACAACTGATTCATCTGGTTCCGATCTGTGCAATGCCTTATTTTGACCATTATGCTGAAACATATCTAGATCTTGGACTTTTAAACTGGTGATCCGAGTTTGAATTCCGTCAAGAGGAGAATTTAAATCCAAGCAACTATAATTAATCTGGAACTAAAAAGCTAGCATCGGTGACGGTAATTTTGTGACTGCTGGGTGGTCCTAGAAACATGCAAAAGTCACAAATGTTCTCCCACCCCGATCCCAGAATACAATATGATAGAACTTTATTTATCCCAGGAGGGAAATTGATCTGCCAACAGTCATAAAAAACACAAAATACGTGAAACATGAAGTGACAAGTGGAAAGGATTGGGGATGTGCAAAGATTGGGGAGGGGGAGTCAGTCTCAGTCTACCCCACGACAGAAGGGGGAGGAGTTGTACAGTTGAATCACACCTATGTGGTTGACTCAACTACTTTCTGAAATAGTCCAATAGACAAGCCAAGCAGTTCCAGCACAAACAGGGATGGGCATTAAATTCCAGCCCAGACACCCACATTCAGGAATGTATTAACATACACCACCCCCCCCTCCCCCCCCAGAAACCTGAGCACAATTTTAGAGTTGGAAGTGCCAGTTTTTAGGTGAGAGGTGGATCGGAATACTGAAGTACAGTGTCCTGCTATGTTTCTTCCTATTTAAGCAGGATAACTTCCCTTGGAGGCAGTGCACAACCGTGCAGGTTGATTCCCGTGATGAGGATATTGTTGACTGTGCAGAATGAACCTCTGCTATCTGGACCTTTAAATAATGGGGGATGAGCTCATTGGAACAGATACATTGGAAGGGAAAGGTGGGTGGTGCTCGACAAGGTAGAAGATGCTTCTCCATGGGAAACAATCTGGAACTAGGGAACAATGATATGTCATTAAACAGGAACGGGTGCAAGAAAATTTTATGAGGATGTTTCTGGAGAGTTTGATTATAAGGAGAGGAAAGATGGGCTGGGCCTTTTCCCATTGGAGCACGAGGCTGAGGGACAATCTTAGAGGTACACCATGAGAGACATAGATAAGGTGAATGGTCATTCTTTTCCGGGGAAATCTAAAACTAGATGACATACGTACAAGGCAAGAGAGAAAAGATTTTAAAGGATCCTGAAGGGCCACTTTTTCCACAGAGGATGGGCACCAATAGAATTATCTGCCAGAGAAAGTGGTAGAGGTGGGAACAATTATGGCATTTAAAAGACAGTCCCTCGGGGTTACGGATAACATGCTGCCAGTTTGATCTTGTGAGTTCTCAGGTGATTGATGAAGCCAATGTGGGTAATGTGGACTCTTCCATCAATCGGTTATCCGATCGATGGCATGACCCATCATGGCATGAGTGGGTGAATAATATGTGACAGTGTTCTCTACCTACTGTTTCTGTGAGCTTCCAATGCACGGCCTTGGGGTTCTCCGTGCCTTCCTGAGTGTTCCTTCTCTACTTTGAACAAGCATGGATCAGGGATGTTGAGGATCAGTGGGATCCCAAGGAGACTCCACGATAGCCTTGATTTTCTTTTGACCACCTGGCATCCTATAACAGAGCTTGGAATAGTGTCTGTGTCGGGCATGCAAACAAGCCAGATGCAGATTAGTGCATTGTTATATACACCAGGATGAACTGAAATTTCTTATTCACTTGAAGCTCAGAGTAAACAGTATCCATCATCGTCTATATCTCTCGTTTCCCTTATCCCTAACCAGTCTGAAGAAGGGTCTCAACCTGAAACGTCACCCATTCCTTCTCTCCAGAGATGCTGCCTGTCCCGCTGAGTTATGCCAGCTTTTTGTGTCTATCTTCGATATATACAGTATATGTACAACAATAAATCCACCAGCCAGTGCAGAATAGCAAAATGGTGCAAGATTTTAATGCAATCTGTGAACATACCCCCCCCCCCCCCCAGCAAAAGTGACCGAGCGTAAGTAGCGCCTCAATGTTGGGGATGTTGGCCTGAAAAAAGAAGTTGATGTCGGTTTGTTTATCCAGCCAGTGGATTTAGGTTTATTATTGTCATGTGTACCGAGGCATAGTGAAAAGTTTTGTTTTGCATGCTACCCAATCAAATCGGATAATACTATACACAAATAACATCAAGCTGAACTCAAGTGCAATAGGCAGAGAAGGCAGGGAAAGATAGAGTGCAGAATATATTTCTCAGCATTGTCACATCAGTTTCTGGATCCAGCAGACAGTGTGGGACACATCTCGCCCGTGCATTAAGATGCCTACATTCCTCTATGTGACATTTCTTATGGTACAACAGCAACCACATTTCAAAAGCCTTAAAATGCTTTGTAATGTTCTGAAAGGCACATGACTATAATAATACATACTCAACTAAAGGAGTGAGTTATTTCCAAAAAGGAGTTAATTACATTGTGCAGAAGCAGATGGAATTGGTTAGCTGTAGCATGAGGCAATGAACATGACATGGTAACTGACGATGGCCTGCTGTCAGGTCCTGTCTATTTGCAGCACTTAAGCTGCTCATTTTCATCAGCTAAAACTGCCATTGCTCGGAACAGGCGAATTATCATTCAGACATTTAAAAAAAAAACCCAAACATTAACGACCTACAACTTTGACATGCCATTGTTTCCTTTTATCCTCTCCTGTCTACACACCTGTCATTTGGGTGAATGATTGTCCAAGACTGGAAGAGAAAGTGGCTGAGAGGGGGGTTACAGAGGACAACAGCATGATGAAGCTGATTTGGCATCAGCAGTGATGCAAACATGAATCCGGAGAGAGTCCACAATTGCACCACTTTAAACGTGCAGGATGCTTAAGCGTGCAGCTGCCTTACAATTTTTATCGTGGTATTTTGCTGCCACTCATCCTTTCCAAAAGCAAGCATAAAATTTAATCACAATTCCTTGTTGTGTTTTAATACGAGTCCTGATAGTGAGAGGCTCCCTCCTTTAAACAATGCAAATGCTGACAAGAACAGCTTTTGTCTGCAGCCAGTGGGTCTGACTGTGGACCAATATATTCAAGAGGAGAGCAAACAGTTAAAACACTGCAAATCGGCGCTAGTGTTCCTGAATACTCACTGCTCGGAACAGTGAGGGATGACAAGCCAAGCAGGCTTCCTCATCTCTGCACGCTCCAAAGCACAGTTGCTCTGTAAGGTTTCACTTTGTCGATGGGAAGAAGGAAGACCTTGCTCAACAACAATATGCATTTACATAGAATGTTTTAATGCTCATGGTGCCTTGCCGGGCCGATGCTGGCCAGGGTCTGACAGTGACTCACACAAAGCATGAAGTGGTATTAGAACTGGTGACCAAAAGGCTGGCCACGGATGTGGGTGGTCTTAAAGGAGGGTGGGGTGGAGAGGCTGAAATAGTCAGCGTGGCCACACCATAGCTCAGCGCCAAGGCAGCTGGAAGCAGAAAAGCCAACAGCGACGCACAAGATCAATTTTCAAAACATCATCTTACAGCCTGGTACAGAAAATCCATGGAAGGGTCCCAAGCCAAGTAACAGTAAACCACGTGGGGCGATGGGGGAAGGAAAGCAAGGGGCAATCATGTAAAATGTCTTAGCATAGGCTAATGAAGCATGTGATGGAGAAGCTTGTCAAAACTCTTGAGCTTGACTGTTGCTCTGCGAGAGAGAGGCCATTGAGAACAAGCAGTGATTTCTAAGCACAGCTGGAATCCACTAGGTGTTGTTCCCCCCACAACTTCCGTATAAAACAACAAATTGTTCAACAGCACCATGGCTGGGGCAGAGAGCAACAACAACATGTTGCTCTTGGCACTCACACGACTGTTCTTCGTCCACACAAAGGCTCCTACAAATAGCTGCTTGGTACAAATATTCATTACTGTTAGCCTGCCAAAGATTACAAAGCCACAAAAGCAAAGCAATGGAATGCAAAACATTTTCTCTGCAATGTCCTCTAGTTGAGAAGGTCGTAAGACCAGAGGAGTACAGCTCTGAATTAGAAACTCCTCCTCGAATATTTTCCTGTGCTAGCTAAGTCCCACACAGAGATCATTAAAACAACATTTGTTTTGTGGGACACACATTTAACACAAGCTCTGCATGCTCTATGTTGCTCATTATATCTTGAGAAAAAGCGTATAACATCCGAGCACTTCTGAAAACAAACCTGCACCGAGTCAATTGAACTCTAAGGAGCTATGGTCAATATCTGTGAAAGCAGTAAGGGTTATTGTACAAACTTACAGCTCCAATAACTGTGTAGATCCAAAGACACAAACTTATAATGACAGGCATCATTTCAACCCATTTTGGGTACCAAAAACATTTAAAATAACCCCAACTACTTTATGTACTCAATATGACTAATAAAATATCACTAATACTACAAAATCACTACTTGCAGTAAATTAATCTGTATCTAAAATTCACATACAATTGGATTGTAAATGTGGAGACATCAGTGATGAAAGGAGTAATCTGCACAACAATGTGGAAAATTGCCCAGGAATACTCATTCATAAACATCAGGGCAAATATAATCAGACCACTCTTAATTATCAGCAACGATGGAAAATCCTGTCTGCAGTGCAATAACATGGCACTTACTCAACAATAATGTTTGCAGAAGCCCAGTTTTGCCAGCACCATCCAGCCCTCATTACAACCTTGGGGTTGCAGTCAGATCATCCACAATCTTGTTAAATGGTGGAGAAAGCTTGGAGGGTTAAATGGTGAATTCTGTTTCTAACTCATACATTCTCATGTCTGTAAGCGACCTTCGTGGTATGTAAAAGTGCCAGGCAATTATCATTTCCGGTCAGTGAGGATAGCAGCCATGGATGTGGGTGGTCTTAAAGGAGGGTGGGGTGGAGAGGCTGAAATAGTCAGCGTGGCCACACCATAGCTCAGCGCCAAGGCAGCTGGAAGCAGAAAAGCCAACAGCGACGCACAAGATCAATTTTCAAAACATCATCTTACAGCCTGGTACAGAAAATCCATGGAAGGGTCCCAAGCCAAGTAACAGTAAACCACGTGGGGCGATGGGGGAAGGAAAGCAAGAGGCAATCACGTAAAATGTCTTAGCATGACTGGATAGGCTGATGAAGCATGTGATGGAGAAGCTTGTCAAAACTCTTGAGCTTGGCTGTTGCTCTGCGAGAGAGGCCATTGAGAACATTCTTATTGCCTGTGTTCCAATCATCAATAATACATTGGTTCCATACTCAACTGGATCAGGCATGTAAATATTAGAGTTACTAGAGTGGGTGAAAGGCTGGGGATCCTGCGGTGAGTGCCTCATCCCAAGCCCATTCCACTATCTACAAAGTGCAAATAGCAGGGCGATCATTCACTCCCAGTGGAACCTCCCAATGCTCAATCCAGCGTCTTCTCTCAGCTGACAATCCTGGTGCTGCGTGCCAGCTCTCATGCCAACCAGCATGTCGTTCTAATGCAGACTAACAACACACAATCAGAGTGGCTTTCATCAACAGGCAATCCCCATGCCTTTTCTCAGTACTCAATCCCAATGGCGGAAAACAGCCACTCTCTGTTCCCAACACATAACCAAGACGATTTATTCCAGTCTGAAGAAGGGCCTTAACCCGAAACGTCACCCATTCATTCTCTCCGGAGATGCTGCCTGTGGCGCTGAGTTACTCCAGCATTTTGTGTCTATCTTCAGTTTAAACCAGCATCTGTAGTTCCTTCCAGAGCGGATCCAGTGCTGGGTCCTGAATTTTATCCCAGTACCTGTCCCCAACATCAAAACCCAGCACCTTTCCTTGGCACTCAATCCTGTCATTCACTCACCACTAGTCCCATCATTGCATCCCAGAGCCTGTTTTCACACAGCCTCTGTGCTGAACAGTCACTTAATTCTCTAGCCTGTCTCCCACACTCATTCTGAGTGCCCCCCTCGACCATCAATTCCAGTCCTTTTTTTTCTTGTTTACACCAACGTTTTTGTACCTGCAGTGTCTTTGATGGGAAATGATTCCCTCTCTTATTAATCATTGTGATAAGGAAAGTAGTACTAAATTAAACATTTAGAGCTATTCAGCAGGAAACATTAATAGAATAGGAGGTCCAGGAAACTATTTCATTTAACTGGCAGGGGAGGTGTTTGATTAGATCTTTACTCTTTAGTTTAATTAGTATCTTGAAAATCACAACCTTGCCCGCTGTAGTGAGAAAATGTGGTCACCTCTGTCCTCTTTTAAAACAGGGAAAAGGAGCCTGAGGTCATCGCAGTACATTTGTGCCTCTCTAGATTCAGAAGCTAAGCTTCCCATGTGTGAGTTTCGGTTTCTGATAGTTTTTAAGCTGCGTATTTCTAATTAAATGAAAGGGTAAAAATAGAACAGGGGCGAGAGTGTGCTGAGAACAACCACTGAGTGGTTTACATCTTTAAATTGATCCCAGATGGATTCTTATTGACCTTTTATGGAGCAATGTGCTGAACCACTTCCAGGTCACAACACCAAGACATCAGAAAGTTAAACTGAATGGAGGTGGGAAAGAGAATTCTTCCCCTCGTCTGCAAACAACCGTGGGTGCACATATGCATCAGATAAATATACCCTAAGTGATTTTAAAAAAAGTAACTTTGGAATTGATTTTGGTATATTAGGAAATTATAATTGTTAGGTCATGCAAATGCAAAATACAAATTAGAAAATAAATGCCTTTTAAGAGTTCTGCATGTTCTGAAATTTATACACATAGATATTAATAGATAAAAAGGTTTATGAGGTCTCACTCAACCTCTCCCTCTCATCTGCCTCCATTGCAAACAATGAAAGATATTGCATTATCCATAATGGTTCAGGATAGGAACTTAACAGCCCTATTAATTAAAACAAACATTATCCTTATTTTTGCTGCTCTGCCTGCTGTGTTGAAGAGATAAATGGCTAAATGCAAGGGAAATGTTTGTACCAATCCGGTGATTGGTATGCAGCAAGGACTGCAGCCCAAGGCAACAGACGAGCTGTTCTCAGCAAAGCCCAGAAGTAGAGCCATTTCTCGATTTGCTGATTCTTGCTACAATGCCATTGACTCTGTGGGATACATATCTTCAATTGATGGGTTGACAAGGCTAGATGTTTAGAAAGGAAGTAGATAAATTATTGAATGGAGGGCGATAGGGAACTGGCAGATCAGCCAAGATCATATTGAATGATAGGATGGGCCTTCTCTTGCTCCTATATTCTTATGTTACTCTATTTCTCACTGTAATGAGAAGCACGCTCACTCTTCAGCCTTGACACTACACTGTCCCAAAATTCCCATTGTGCACTTCACCCAGCCTTTTTGTTTTGCGAAAGTGTGTTTAATGAAATATATCCAGGACTGTGTCCTTTTCAAGAACTAAGGAATCCCTGTAATAAGAGGAATAGGCTTAGCAAGTAAGTCCAGCCCCGAGATCCCAGGAATGAGTAGGTTAACATAGGATGAGCGTTTGACGGCACGAGGCCTATACTCGCTGGAGTTTAGAACAATGAGGGGGAACCTCATTGAAACATATAGAATAGTGAAAGGCTTGGATAGAGTGCATGTGGAGAGGACGATTCCACTAGTGGGAGAGTTTAGGACTAGTCATAGCCTCAGAATTAAAAGACTTTCTTTTAGGAAGGAGATGAGGAGGAATTTCTTTAGTCAGAGTGTGGTGAATTTGTGGAATTCTTTACCACAGAAGGCTATGGAGGACATTAGTGCATATTTTTAAGGCAGAGATAGATAGATTCTTAATTAGTACATGTGTCAGAGGTTATGGGGAGAAGGCAGGAGGAAGAGATAGATCAGCCATGATTGAATGGCGGAGTCGACTTGATGGGCTGAATGGCCTAATTCTGCTCCTATCACGATCTGACAAGACCAGAGCAGAACCTCAATTTTCAATGCTGATCATAGAGTAAAAGATTAACATGCCAAGTTAGTGGAAGCTGAAAAAGCAGCAGCATTTTATTCTGATTATAATGTTAAAAACAGCGGAATATTGTAGAATCCATCTCACATGGACAGATTTCAATGACCCCTACATGTGAACCCCAAAATCTCTGTTCCTTTATACCTTTTGAACTATGTCATTATGTCCATATCACCTCTTCTCATACCTTCCGTTGAAAATACATCGCCCCACATTTCTCTATATTAAAGTCTATTCTGAAAGCCCCTCTATATCCGGTTATGAGCTTCACCGTAGTCAGGATACCTCACAAGGGACTTCATTAAAAGCTTTCTAGAAGTTTGTATAATTAACATCCATTAAATTTTCCTTGTCTACTACTTTAGACAACCTTTCAAAACATTCAAGCTGACATGTCAGACAGGATCCACCCTGTTCCAGTCTCTGCAGACTCTCTGATCAATTGAAAGTGTTTAAGGTGTTCAGTTACATATTAATAATAGACTCCAGTAATTTTCTATCAGCAGATTGTCTATAGGTATGTGGGTTTCCTACTTCACCCATATGAGAACCTTGTGACATTCTAATTAGGCTGTCAACAAAGTCTTCATCCATTTCTAACAAATCTTTGAAAAATATTTGGTCTTGGGGAGTTGTCACTATTGTGCCATTGCTTTCTCCTTCACTGCTATTTTGCTGTGTACATTTTCGTGAGCCCATGCCCCAATTTCACATTAATTTTCCCCGGGCGCTGACGTACCATTTTCTTCCAGCATTGCAAATGCCGAAGATGAAAATTCAATACTTCCTATTTTTATTTAAGAGTATTGCAATTATCTGCATTAAGGGGTTCACTTTCAATGCACCAACCCTAAGCTAAATGTGTTAATTTTGAAAGCTCATATCTTTATTTGTTTTACTTCATCATTTTAGCTTCCATCTTTTTTTATTACATTTCGTTTCTCTCAGTAACTTCGAACTCCAAAGGTTTTTGTTCGTCTGTGCTACTTTTATATTGTCCTTAACCTCCTTAGTCGTCAGTGTTTTTTGTTGGCATGCACAACTCTTTTCCCTTAGGTGCATATACTGGCTCTGAATCACATTAAATTCTTTTTTAACGCCTCCTGCTGATCCTCTGTCGTTTTACCCATTAACGGATTAACTCAATTTACAGTAGACAGTCTCTCTCATCGTGTTGAAATCAGCCTTTTCTAAATCTGGAATCGTGGCAGCTGTTTTGCATTTCTCACTTTCAAACATTACACTGTACTCAATCTTATTACGATCACTATTGGATAAATGTTCACACACCATTAGGTTGTTAACCAAATCTGCCTCTTTACTCATTACTAAATCTAATATAGCTTGCTCCTGTTGGCTCAAGGGCATATCATCACAAAAATATGTTCCGGAAATTTAGTATCATTCAGACGTAAGCTTTATCTGATTATCCCGTTTTATGTGAAAGTTAGACCCACACCCTACTCTGCCTTTACAAGATTCTTGTCCAATTTCTACTTCTGTATATTTTTTAATGTCACATACAGTCATGGATCATACATTGTTTCTGTGGGCCACAACATTAAACCATTCTCCACTTGTTAATTCTACTCAAAGTTTCTACTGCTTTACGTGGCTCTGGTATACCCTCTTTTATCAGTGGTGATTTAAAAACAAACTGAATTTGCATTAAAAAAAAAGCAGGATGCTTTCAGTGCATAATTGCAAACTGCAATTATCAAACACTTCCCAGGCATATTTCCTTCATTTGCATCATATGCTTGCTTAGATAATCTCCAACCAACCCTTCAGACAACCTGTGCAGGAAAAAAACCCTGCAGATGCTGGTTTAAATCGAAGGTAGACACAAAATGCTGGAGTAACTCAGCGGGTCAGGCAGCATCTTGGGAGAGAAGGAATGGGTGACGTTTCGAGTCGAGACCGAAACATCACCCATTTCTTCTCTCCCGAGATGCTGCCTGACCCGCCCGCTGAGTTACTCCAGCATTTTGTGTCTACCTTCGGGCAACCTATTACTTGCAAGCTCACATCCAGCACTTTACCATAGTTATTATCTCAGTGTCCAGCCACCAATTTTTCTACAGCAATCACCCCATTTGATTGTACCATATGAAATATTAATCTGCTCCTCCCCACACTCCAGTCCTTAGATATCTAATCGTTCAGACATGAATTCACATACATAATGACTGGGTCTGTGGGGCTTGACATTCAAAGAGTCTGATAAACCAAAGAACTCAAATGATCGAGGCAACCGTATCACCCTTGTTCACAGGGATAGATGTTCTTTCCCACATTTCCAACATGCATATCGCTTGGACCAATTACTGCAATGGCATGCCGACTTTGACTCACAAAATATGCTGCTGTGCCAAGTAATGAAGTGGTCCAACATAAGTTCTCAAACCATTAAAAGAGAACATTATTTCCAATGGTTGATTGGTTCAATTGCTGGGTTCCTGACTGTGACTCAGATATGCGGAAAGGCAAACTGGGTGCATCTGCATGTTAGTTTGTTCAATTTTCGTTCACTGAGCAGCTGAGCAGAAACCCCCTCCATATCCACAGCAGGAAACCTCCCTAAATTCCCCTCCCCACATGTTGGCATGACACCAAAACAGGGTTTGAGCAGTCTAGACTTTCTTACAGAAGGTACAAACATGAACTGGCACTCAGTGGCTGAACACTGCAGTTGTTGAACACCGCAGCTGATGGAAGTAACAAACCTAATTTATAAAGAAATTAAATGTACATTCAAAACCTTACTCTGAGGAAATTACACTGCCTACTCAAGCTTCCCATGGATGGCAGTAAAATGGGGGTGATGTATCGACAATAGAGGCTATTTTCACAGCATTTGGACAGAGAAAGAGTGGGTGGCACTGTGGCGCATAGGTTAATTGGCTTCGGTAAAAATCGTAAATTGTCCCTAGTGTGAAGGCTAGTGCTGATGTACAGGGATCGCTGGATGGTACAGACTTGGTGGGCCAAAGGGCCTGCTTCCATACCATATCTCTAAACTAAAACTAAACTTCTACATTAAACACCTATCATTCCTTATGCAGAAATTCATTCCTGGAATCGGGCACATTAACTGGAACAGACAGAATTTCTCTACCCTACTGACCAAGGTGGTCAGTCAGAAGAAGGGGGCAGCACTGGGAGGATGAGCAGGAATGGGGAAAGGCAGGCAGTAACAGAACTATGCCAAATGACTTGCAGCAAATTCCACAGGCTGCCCCTTCCTGTTTTGTTTTTCCACAGACAGGTGGAGCCTTTTCAAGCATTGCTCCGTCTCCAGTGAAAGAATGAGACAGCTGCACAGCTATCTGCCAGCACCTGCTCACTGGCAGAGCTACAAACCCAAACAAATCTACCAGGTATGTGTTTTCAGCACATCGAGACCAACAAAATAGTTGGGGCCTGCTGTGAAATAATTGGATAAGGGTGCTGGCTAAGCTCTATCTGCAGTGATACCTTTCACAGATACTGTTGCAGCTAATCTGCTGCCACAAAACTGGCAGCGTTTCCTTAGGGTGCCGAGAGGGAATTCAGAAATCTACCTACACACAGAAATACACACTCACACACAAACTCTTATGCATACACACAGATATACATACTTACACACAAGCATACAGACATGTACACTTACAGGGACACAAAAACATGCACGCATAGATATTGACATTTCTAGCATTTTTGTTTACTTTATGTACACTCTTGGACACTGACCACAGACTCAGACCCATACATTTAAATGGACAGATACTCAAACACATATTCACAGCAACGCATGTCCAAACACATATACACTGAGGCACACGCTCACAAAGACACACATATGACACTCAGACACGCACAAGAGTAAAGATGTGCGCTCATGCACATGACACATGCAGGCATGCACACCCTTCTGTCCATACTCCCAGTCACATCATACACACACCACATAACGCATGGATACTTGAACCTTCTCTCTCCCATACACACCCAAGCACATGCCCAGACACTCCCAACATGTACTTTAGTGTGCATGACACACCAACACCAAACTTCCCTCTCCCACGAAGCACACATGCCCAATTATCCATGTCCACACTTAGACTCTCTCCCTGCCCATGCCAACATAGGTACACACACAAACACACACATGCAAACTGTACACATGCACTGACATCCAACAAAGACACAACCTCCCATGCAAGTATGTGCACACATGTACACTCCCACAAGCGTGTATGCAGGCCTTCCTGCCACAAGCACACCTCCCCCACAGAGACACAAGCATATCAAAGCACATCATCCATGGCTCTATTCATTCATGCCCAACCAACTCAAGGCACAAATTACATTCACATACACCTACCTATGCACTACCCTGACTATCTTTGCTGCCACTTTCGGGGAACTATATTTGTTTCAGAGAACTATGTACATCCAGTGGGCTTCAACATAATTCTTGAGGAACACAACTCGCCTTTAAACAGACATAATTCAGTCTGAAGAAGGGTCTCGACCCGAAACGTCACCCATTCCTTCTCTCCCGAGATGCTGCCTGACCTGCTGAGTTACTCCAGCATTTTGTGAATAAATCGATTTGTACCAGCATCTGCAGTTATTTTCTTATAATTCTTGAGGAACACAACTCGCCTTTAAACTTGAAAGATTACAACTTTCAGGAGTAACTTCAACAATCTCAAAATAATTATATTGTAATTTCTATCCATACCTCCTGCTAACAGGTTTCCCATTTCTTAATCTTTCATTTATCCCATTCCTCATTTCCCTGCAGCATCTCGCCTTTTGAAAATAAACAGGCTGGACTGTGCTACTCTTAAGCACCGGACTAGTTACGGTGCTTGTTCCTGCCAGCCAAGCCGGCACACTGTAACTCGGATGTCAACAGCAAGCTGTTGCTGTGCACTGGACTTCCCATCTGTTCCTGGAGTTCAGGGACTTACACCAAACCACCTGACCCCACCTGGGAGCCCATTGCATTGTATCAGACTGCTCAGCTTTACTCCAGGAATGCCTTCGATATGAAGCACAACCACATTCATATCAATGGAGTCTGAAACTGCTGGCCACATTCAGCAGGTCAGAGGGGATCGGTGGTGAGTTAGTATTTCAGGTCAATGACCCTTTATCACAATGGCTTTAATAAATAGTAATTGACCTGAAATGTTAACTGTATTTCTCTCTCCATTGATACTGTTGGACCTACTTAATATTTCCATCATTTTATGTTTTTTCTCCCCTGATTGCCAGCAAGTGCAACTGTTTACTTTTCATTTCAATAGAGTCACCAACTTTGTTTATTTAAAAAGGCAAATGCAGGTGTTTATTTTTTTAATAATTTTAAAATCATTTAAATCCTTTTAAACTATTTTATGTGCCCTTGCTTAAGAGTCTAAAGCATTTGGTACCAGCAAGCCTGGGGAGGTGATCTCAGGATAACCTATTTAGCACCAATTGGTTTCGACTTGTGAATTACTCTGCTGTGCAGGACAACCATGCCAATGAAGCCGAAATATGTTTGAACCCTTGTGGCCACAGGAACAGATGAGCAGGTTGCATGTCTGATCCAGCATAATGATGTTCAAACCCTCCAGCATTTTACTTTATCCCCAAAATTTCCCTTTTGATCTTTCCTCCCTTCCCAGCTGTCTCTGCGTCCACACTAACTCTTCCCGGGTTAATTCGGAGCTGAAATGCTAACTCTGTTCCACTCTTTGAGGGTGCTGCCTGGTCTGCTGAGTATTTCCTGCAGTTTTCTGTTTACAAACATAACTCCACCTTTACTAGATGCCAGAATATACTGTGACAAAACAGACACTTTGAAAGAGAGCGAGAGAGAGTCAAACAGCATGGAAACATGTCCATGCAGATCAAGAGTTTCCGGCTGTATATATATGATATGATATATGATATGATAAGATGCAGATCTAAAAGTTACCTTAGCTTTTTCCATTTCCCTACATTTGACCTTTATCCCTCTAAAACTTTCCTAACCATGTATCTGTGCAATTGTCTTTTCAATAGCGCCTGTCTCAACCATTTCCTCTGACCCCTGTTTCTATATACCTCCACCTCCCAGATATCTGATCTGAAGTATCCATGGAGATGACCCAGGGATTCTACAGAATGACTTCACCAGCCGACATCCAGTTTACAATGTGTGATTATCTGGGACAGAAAACAATGATACATTATACAACTCCAAACTCGAGGTGCTTCACCATCATTCTATGCTTACTCACCTTCAATCCGCTTTAGAGCTGAGAGACAGCTTTCCCGATCGGGAAAGCCAAAGGGACTGTTACAGGTCCGAATGGTATCGCATTCGCACTTCCCATTGATAATATTGCAGCCTGTTGCGAGGTTTTTATTGCAGGGCTCAACTCCAAGAAGCTGGTCGTCCTCCCAGTTCTCATCTGAAAGAAAAGTATTCTCAGAACACGGCCAGGATCAAAACAAGCTCACATCATGTATGCTACTGTAAACGGGACTTAACCATTAAACCAGTCACAACCTTGGCACCCGTTTAGTCACCAATGTAATTGCTGCTCATAAATGTTTTTATGTGGACACATGTAAGATCATTTTAGCTGTTGTACACACATGTGGATTCCAGGCAAGAGAGGGTAGAGTAGCATAGTGGTTGTGTAACTCAATTGGCAGCCAAGAGTCCTGGAATAATGACCCAGAGACACGAGTTCAAATCTCACCACAGCAATTGAAAAATCTAAATTTGAGTAATTAATAAATCTGGACTCAGCATCAGGATCTTTCACATGAAGCTCTGCATTTTGTATGAACCCTTTCAATTCATTATCATATTCATCGGGGAAAGGCCTGATGAGACCCAAGAGCGGTCAATTTTCTAAATTTCCTCCCTGGCTCAGGGCAAATAGAGATGGACATGAAATGCTAGGCATTGCTTGGTAAATTCCCTCCTGTGAACAAACAAAAAGAATCAGAGGCTAATTTCAGTTAATGCAGCAAAACACAGGGCTGCAGTTTTATGCACAAGGCTTTCTGTGCTCAGTTAACAAAGAGCATGTCTAATCATGGGAGGTATGTTTTTAACAATAGAAACCTAATTTCTTCTCTTCCTGTACTACATTAGACCCTCTTAAACGGTCAATGTGTTCGATAATATCTAAATTATAATATAATGTATAGACTTACCTTTACATTTGTTCGCATATTTTTGTCAAAGTCCACTTACACTATGCTACTCTTATACAAGAATAAGATTCATGCTGGATACTCTAATTCAGTTACAAAATAACCTGGAAATTGACTGATCGATTGAAAGATAATGGAAACAGGCTCTTTGGTCCACCAAGTCCATACCGACCACCTGTTCACATTAATTCTATTCTATCCCACTTGCACATCCACTCCTTACATACAACAGCAATTTTGCAGAGGTCACTTAACCTACCAACCTGCACGT